>NC_071408.1:6918137-8168137 GCF_017976375.1 Cuculus canorus
AGGTATCCCCTCTCCCTGTCATGTTTTTCTTCAGGAAGAGAACAGGATATGGAATGGCTTTGACATTTCCTTAGTCATTGCTTACTCATACACAACACACAATTAGTGGAGATGCAAAATTAGCTGAGCTAAGTTAATTTTCAGAGTGGTGGTGAAGAGCACGATGTGCCCTGGATTAACACTGTCTTCTTTCTTGACTGCTGTGATCTCAGACTTCACTTTAGCCCTGAAGCACGTTAGTGTTGAGATTTTGGACCCTTTATAAAACCCAGATGTGCAGCTGAATCAAGTGTTCTTTTTCCCCATTCAGACTCAAACGGTTACCACGTCATGGGAAGATCATTGCTTCTCTCATAGAAGATGTTGCTTCTAACAATTGTTCGCAGTACTCAGTAAAGGGAAATAACTGGACAGTAAAAGGGGACGAAGCATTTGAGTGAGTGTGGGGGCATATTGTTTACTGCTTGACCAAAGCAAAGCTATGTAATAGATAAGCTTGCGGTGGGTTTTATTTCTTTGTTCATTCCTTTCTAGAAAAAAAAAATCTGTTTGAAAATAGAACTGCCTGGGTAACCAAAAAAAGTGCATATTTTATAGAAGTTTCTAGTTAGAAATCCTGTGTCTTGTTGTGTTTAAACTGCTGGTTTTGTCTAATTAGAATTTTGAGTTTGATTTACCCCTCAAACATATTTTTATGAACATTCTTTCTTCTGCCCAACTGAGAAACAGTTTGTTGTTACTTTTGGGTTGGTTTTTTTCCTGGCAAAATTTTGTGTGGCAGCTATTTCTATGTTTCAGTAACATAATACACTCTGGGGGCAGATCTTGGAGATCTTTAACTCTAATGAATACCAGTCACGTGAGACCAAATACATGATTTATTACTTCAGTACATTTTTGATAGGAATGCCTGGAGATTTTTTTAGTGGGGGGAAGGGAGATAAAGAAAGAGAAGGATGTAGTTGAAGGAAATCAGTGGCCAAGTGAAGTTAACTCTCACCTCCGTTCAAGCCTGTGGATTGCTATGCCAGCATTGTGAATAATCCCAAAACAAAAACTTCCATCCTTTCACATTTAAGAATAATCTCCAGGGAACTGTGTTGTAGAAGCAGATCTTAAAATGAACACCAGCAATATTGCTCAGGGCCTCTAAAACTGAAAGCCGTTTCTTCCAGTATTTATTGTCTTTGGCAGAACTATTATCCTCTCTTTATATGAACTGCTGCATGAAGTGTCGTCTTTGTCTTGCCAAAACTTCTGTTCATAATGTAATTTTTTCTTAGGTTGACTTACTTTTGATAAAGACTTAACAATAACAAGCCAGGTTCTTGAATGTGAAAGTGAGAGTTACTTTCCTGAGGCTGAATATAGACATCAGTCATTTGTGCTGTGCGAGACGCGTGCTCTAAGAAGAGGTGGCTGCCGGAGTGCCTCAATGAGCTGTGTTGCTCCAGTGCCATGAAATGAGTGTACCCACATAACAAAAACCCATTCATTCTCTTTTATAACTGAGTTCTAAATCATGTTGCTGAAGACTGATAAGTGATATCCAAGGAGTAGTCATGTGAGTAGTATTTTGTCTGGCTTTTCTGTAGGTTCTGAGGATTTAATCGCCCACTGTTACTATCCATCTTCAGTATGTAGCAATAAACATTTAAGTTAGAATTAAGAGTCAACTTTAGAGCATTTTGATTGCTCATGAGGTGTCTCGTGAGATCTGATTTCTGTAAAATCTTCATGTGAAATGCTGAGTTCTGATGCTGCCAGGAATAACTTACATATTTAATTTTTAGGGTAGGTGTTTCTTGGAAAATGTGTGAAATAGAGGAGTTAATAAATCAACAGAACGTCATAATTATTTTATTAAAGTATCTCTAATATTTATAGTTACTCTTTTTATCAGTGTCTCCCAGGAAGAAAGTTTTCAAAATGATTCATTATCGCTCCCCTCAATATTCCAATTAAAAAGCCAAGAAATTATTATTTGTCACTTGAGCTTTTGTAGCCAAAAAAAAGAGGTCCTGTCCTACTTTTATGGCAGTATGTGTTGGGTTTTGTCAGCCAGTTAATCAAGCTATGATTTATAAAACTCTGATGAAGAGAGAAACTAACAGATTTTCTGTTGTTCACTTGATTGCAAATAAACTTTTAGTGCTTTGCCTTAGCTGTTGCTTTACGTGCAGTACACGAAAATGTGTGTTTATTGTGGCTTCACTAATGTCCTCTTAGCAATTCAGACAAGTTTTATTGTAGAAACCCGTGAGCCATTGTATTGCTCAGGTAGATATTTTTAAGTGTTTGACAACATCCAACTGTCTAGATTCACTGCAGCTACTTACCAGTAGTGTAGTAAAAAGTATGCAGTCCAGGCCTGTTATGTTCATGGTAGGGTTTCCTTTTCTCAAATTACTAAGCATTTTCAAATATTTATGTAAGTTCCAGAGAAACTAAACAAGTTACTGAGATAGTTTGAGAGATGAAGCCATGGAGAGAGACAATGAAGATCTTTATAATGGTTAGTTGGTTTAGGTCCCTCTCCTTGTGGATCATCTTAATCACAGGGGATGCTTTAAAACTCTTTGTCATGAAAAACACCTCAACTGATACCTATTGGCACACACTCTTCAAAGGTCGAAAAGTTCTTCCCCCTCCCCATTTTTGTCTGAAATCATACAATAACTTCACCTGTTGCAGTATAGAACCCCAAAAGGAAGAGTGTTCTTTCTTTCAAGTCCCTCCTTCTACTTCAGTATCTTCTTCCTGTGGGATCTTTTGTGACTCTTCTCTTTCATAACTTGCTATGCTGATAAATGCTGTCGCCTCTCCATGATGGTAACTGTCACTGCCTATTGTTCTGTTCCTTTCATGATGGTCTCCACAGCTTTATTCCAGGCCTCCCTTTTGCTGATAGAACAACTTTTCCTCAGATGCGAAGAATTATCCCCTCTGCTGTCCAATTGAGTACTTCATCCTAAGACAGCAAATACTTTGATCTCCTTATGTATGACATTTAACATCTTAAGGATACATCCTTGATTTAAAAGAAAGTAAAGAACAGAACAACAAAATCCCACACCCCTCTCTGGTGCTACCATAACACCTAAGATCAGATTGCACATATCATTGCTCATGTTTCACATATCTGCAGTGGTTTCCTTCGTTGCTTTACAGACCTGTGTCTTGTATGTGATTAGTGTAACCTGAACATTGCCTATGGTTTACGGATGAAGTAGACAACTCTGCCTCTGATTCCCTGATGGACCTTCTGTCATCTTTTACTGGAGCTACAAGGGGTGTTTATTCAACTTGTCTTTTCCTGAAGCCTTGCAATAGCATTTTTGATTGAATGCTGAACTAAAACAGGGAATGCAGAAAATGCAGAAGAAGCTGCAACATTTTGCAGGTACTAGTGTTGCTTACAGTATTATTCACTAATGGAAGGCATGTAGGATGAGACCTGAAAAAGCTGCTAAATGGGTTGATTAAAAAGAGATTCAGGAAAATTAGTATAGATGCCTGAGACATTATGGATGTCTAAGCACACTTCTTAAAATCACCGCCACCAAGCAGGTTTCACAAGCCTGATTGAGCTGAGCATCTTTGCTGAAGAAAAAGCTCACAGAACTTACGTCTGTACAAAAAAAAATAAGACTTAATAGAACAATGTTATTTTCCGGTAGTGTTTTTCTCTATGCTCTGTTCTAGAATAGTTGAATGAGATTTGTTACTAAATGTATTAGTCTTCTGTGTAACTTGTATATCCCATGGGTTCAATCATTTTGACTTTTTGTGACCTATAATATGTTTTAACCACATGTCAGATGGTTACATTGAGGAAATCTAAAAACACTATTGAGTCTTACAGCACTCACCATCCAGGTTGCAACAAAAACTCATTGTGCAGGGCAAGCTTTTGGCATTCTGTTCGAAAACCCAGTTTTCAATGACCTTAGCAAAGCCCCAGAGGATCAAACACTTGTCAGGTACCTGCATGCAGAGGAAGAAAGTTTTCAGCCTGTGTGCCTCATAGACCAGAACTGGCTGAGAAACACTAGGGGAAGGTCCTGGGTTATCCTGCAGCTTCCCTCCACAGGTATACATATAACTTTTTGGAAGGTGGCAATCACTGGACAAAGAAGATATGTGACAGTAGAATTAACACTAAAAATTAGCAGACTGGAAAGACTTGTCAGGTATCTGAGAATCCTCTGAAAGCAAACTCAGAGCTTGGGAAGTTAAAAACATAGCAAGATTGGAAGAAGAACTAATGGGAGAGTGGAAGGGAATAACCGATGGAAAGGTTTGTTCATGTGAATTTGGCTTTTTATGAAAGTGAGAGTCGTATGAAGACTGGGATTAGAAGGCGTTCTCCGAAGCCTTGTATATCTGCTGCTTTTTCAGCAGCCGAACCTGGCCTGAACTCTGCATCACCAGTGAAGAATGCTGAGATCTGAAGTGCCAGGTTGAATGGTGCTATAGACTTTTGTGGGAACGCCAGATCTGTTACTGCATTTTAGAACATGTGATGCTGTACAGATAGCTTGATAGGTAGGTAGGTAGATAGATAGATAGATAGATAGATAGATAGATAGATAGGAAAATGTAATTGCATGTATCATGTATTTGTGTATTTCATATTTTTTTAGTTTTCTACTGACCGCTTCTTTCCCTAGGTGACGTTTTTCATTTTCTTTATGCACAAATATAAGGACGCATAGAATCAGCAAAACTTCTATTTCTTCTTTTAACACATGAAACAGTTCTCAGTTTCCATCGAAAAAAGACCTGCATAACAGGTGACCTTTGTGCTCGTGATTTTTCTGAACAAGCATATAAATACACAGGTGGTGAGCACCTCTTAAAGCAGAGTCTGTCAGGCAAGATGTGTTCATTCCGTGCTTGCGCATCTCAAAGACAAGATGTTGCCATATATGATTTTATGAAGATTTGCTAAACTTGGTCTTCGCTTCCATCTTGCAGCTATGCAAAACTTAAATGTCTTAACAGGGATCAGTGCTGTGTTGTTCTGATGTGCTAACCAAGTAATACTTCTCAAAAGCAGTTTGCTCCTTACGCATCCCGGCCTGCTTTGACTTTTACCTCGAAGAGGAAAAAGGGAAGTTGCTCCAAGTTTTCTTGTATTACATTTTTGCATCTCATTCCTGACCCCCTTAAAGCTGGTCTCTGAAGAGGAGGAAATCCAAATAATTGTTAGCTTATGGGAAGAACAAATGCATCTGACAAACAGCAGCTCATCATTCATTCTCTTCCATTGACATGTAAATCCCGTGAGAGTGTCTGGGGAAAGAAGGAGCTTTCTTCTTTGTACACCTTCCTTGGTGTCGCATAGAAACACTACATACCTGCTTTGGTATATGTATGTCACCAGGAACTGCTGAGAATACAGGAAGTAAAATAAGTCAGTATGGGATATGAGGAACAGGGGGAAAAGATGCATTTTATGTAAAAAAAAAGGACCTTGGAAATAGTTGTTTGTATCAGCCAGGAAAGCTGATGGAATATATAATAATAGTTATGGAGATTTCTTGGCAGAAGTGCTATTTATTGTCTGGGTTTATTATAGCACGGAGCATGTCAACTAGGTATAAATTTGATAGCACTGGAAAGCTCCGTATGTTGTGAATAGGCACAAAATGCAACAGGCTGTGTGGTGTGGACTAAACTTAGTATGCCTGAAACAAAAAACTCTGGGGCAGGTTTACACAGATACAGCCAGCATCATTTGAGTGTGCATATTATATACATACTATTTACTGACTAGTTCCAGTGCTGCTTTTTAGGAATTATTTACCCTAACGAGACAGAGCACAGACAACATTTTCATGCACGGGGTTGTCTCGTAACTCCTATGCTGATAATATTCTGAAAGTGGACTTCGGATCCGGATTTGTGGGAGGGATTTCTTCGTTGACTGTCTATGAAACATTGCATGAAGGAAAATGGAAACCATATGAAATTCACTACACAGATCTGTTTTTCATTTAAATCTTTTCCTGTATTATATTTTCTCCTAGTAGAAGAGAGAGAAACAAACTGCTAGGTGAATAGTATGGAGCTTAAAATAAAAGACTCTGTTGGTTTGGTTTTTTGGGTTTTTTTAAATGAAGCAAAAATGATTATTGATCAGCAGTATAATTACACATGGGATTCCATGGAAACAGGACAGTTTGTATATAATATGCTGGAACATCTATTGTTTTAAGTCTTAGTGGCTTGAATTGATATGGTATCAACAGAAGTGTAAGGCTGCTGAGTTAGTAGAGCTGTATCGTTCTGGTGGTGGCACCACAATGTAAGTTCGATGAACTCTGAATGCAGAAATGAAATATCTAGCAGTTTCTAATACTGTTCAAAAAATCCTTGATCTGGAGTTGTGGAAAATTTCACCATCTCTGAAAGCAGTCCAGTAGATTTACTCAGAGTCTCGGGGTTTGGATTTTTTTCCCTAGTTTTCAACAGCAGTTCAGTTTTTAGAAGCTCATTGAGACTCCTTAGTGCTGAGTTTGATTTTTGAGCCTGGGAAAAGAAGTGCCGCAGGACAAATAAAATAGCTTTTTTTAAGCGCTGTATTCTGAGCTTTTTAATGTGTAGGATATGTTCTGCTTTAAGTTCAGTCTGTGAATGAAGGACTTAACTAGCTTGAAAGGGAAGTTGTGAAGATCTTTCCCACCTCTTGGACTTTTTGGAAGCTGTGCAAATGGAGATCTCCAGGGAGAATTGCCAGGTGCTCAGCAGTGTGTGTGTCCACATGGTAAACACCTACATTTGTCCAGGGATTTCAAGCCGTCCTATCCAGCAATGTAAACAGCGTGGTAAGGAATCTCTTTCATTTGGCTAGGGTGGTAGTGAAAATTAAACAAAGGAGATGGATCCCTAGATCCAGTTTTCTTAGAAGAGTTTCAGGGATAACGTCTAAATCTGCTTGAAAAATAACAACACCATCATAAAGGAACAACATTATCATAAAGGAAAGATGTTTCTGCACTCCTATCAGCCGCACAGATTAAGGAAGATCGAGGGACCAGTTTCAGTTGCTGCATCTCTTTAAAGAGGCTTTCAGTATTGTAATGTAACTATTATAAGAATGCTAAAATAGCTTCTGAGCACTGGAAATGCACAGATCAAATGATACTGCAGGCTTTATACAGTGAAGAATTGTGCGGAGAGGCAGGAACTCGCAGAATTAATGAGGGGGACTTTCGGAAAGCCTCAGCAGATTGCATGCTGATGACGCTGCTGTCGTGCAGTTGGTTGAAATCTGGCTTGATTTAATTAGCAGCAAAGACCTGAAGGCACATCAGAGCATACCGAAAAGCAAGTTGGAGAAGCTATTGAATGTTTCTGCTCTTTTATTGGTGTCGCACAACTCAAATGTACTCTCAGAGTATTCAAATTCTGAGAAGGAAAAGAATTCAATGGAATGAAATTCCAAATTCTTGCTTTTTAAACATTAAATACAGAAGAAAATGGTTTCTACTTTATTCCATTTGAAAAGGTGTTAATGAGATATGCCTGATTCCTCTATTTGCTCTTTTTTCAAAATTCCTGCCCTGTGAGCAACGCTACAGTGTAATTTGGGATTGGTGTAGCCAGAGTTTCAGAGGAAACCATGCATTGAGCTGGGGGGGAAAGGATGGAAAAGGATACTTTTATTTATGTAATAGCAAAGTGCTGACTGGATGGGAGAAGTAATAATTTTATCTTTCTGTCTTATTTACGAAGGATATAAGATCTTATGTTTACAAATTCTTCTATAGTAATCAACATATTTCACCCCTCAAAAATCCTAAATTAAACAAAGAACCCAAACAAAATTATGTTAATCCTTATAAAATACATTTTCCTGGTATATCTTATTCCCATTCAGTGCTCTCTGCTTGTGTCTTTAAACTATGAGCACTTCAAAATATTGATTGTCTCTGTGTGCATCCAGATCTCAGTGTAAGAGCAATGAATCTAAGTTCTGGCATTTGGATGCTGCGATAACAAAAATATTTACAACCAATAATACTAACATTTGGCTTGTGCTTTGTTTCGCAAAGTCTCTTCTGGTTTTAGAAGTTTTCTTTTAGGTTCCTTAGTTTTGGAGGGATGGGGGTTATTTTTCAGGTTGGACAAATCGCAGTGTTGTCTTTGGTCTGAAGTTTTCCAGTTTGCTAGAGAGAAACATGTTTTTCAGTGGAAAATTAAGCTGTTTGAATGTATTTGAATTATCTGAAATTTTATTTATATACTTTCCACCTGTTGAGAAATATTTGTGGGGTTCCTTTAGCTTTCATTCAAGCCTCTGTTTTGAAACTTCGTATTTGGCATACTGTGAGGTATTGACAGACTGTTGCCTCAACTAGGAAAAATAATCATGGCCATTTAAAAAAACCTTTTTGGTGGTGTCCTTCCCTTCTTCACTTTGTAGATTCACCAGGCATTTAATTACGTAAATTCAATATGCCGCTATGTTGAAAGTCTCAGTTATGTTTAAAGATGCTGTGCCTTCAGCTCCAGGGCTGTTACTGTTTTGTTCATTCACAGAAGGACTGATAGAAAATTTCCTGTGCAAGATGGTAAGCTTGTATAAATCTCCATGTAATGTGGATATTTCTTTTTATGACTACAGTTTATTGTCTGTTTATTACACCATTAGCTTTCCTTTTTGAAAACCGCACATCTCTCGCCATTGTAGTAAACCATTACATAGGAGCTAAAACAAATATTTGAATTGATGGGAGCGAGAAAGTAATGTATGCAGGCGGCATTTGATTACTTCACAAGTGATGACGGTCAGGTGTGATGGATGATGCAGCCCACTCGATGACTACAATGCCACTGTCCTCCCAGCAATCACATCATCCTTACCTGTCTACTGGTTCTTAAAGCAAGCTGGAAAATTCAAGGAGGAAATTGCCTCCGATTCCGGATGGTGCTCTAAAGAGGCTATAGCCCCATGTGAGATCTATGTAAACTTCTCCTGAGGCTGAGATTACATATGTATGTGTATGTGCAGTGCTTCCTATAGTGAAGAAATTGCAGGATCTATTCTGTTGTTTTTTTCCCCCAAATTGTGACTATTTGTTATAGTAGATGCTTGGGGATTTAAAGGCACAATGATACAGATTCCTTCCATGGAATAAGATGCTGAAAAAGCAGTAGCTGAGGAAAGACAGAAGGGGAGGAAGCTTCGTATTTCACCAGTGTTGGAAATATTTAGAGGAATTAAATGCGTTTATTGATGATAACATGAGGAATAAGCAGTTTGATTGGAGTGAAAATTGAATCAAGATTTTTGCCTTTGTCTATGTCACCTACTTATATGACCTTGAGCAAGTTCTTTCTGCTTTGGGTTCTTTCCCTTTTCTGTAAAGCCTTCAGAAGAAGAACATGTTACGATGTGCTACAAAATGCTTCTCTGGAGCTGCAGTAAAGTACTAACAAAACCAGGTAGGAGGGAATGTTTGAAGTTTTGCAAGATATTTAGCTAAGTATGTGACAGGATATGGATGGATTGTGTATACAGTTATGTTTTATCGACTCTAAGATTGAATTCTGTCTCTCAAAATCTCCTACAGTGTCTGCTCTTGGACATCCTGCATTTGAACAATTAGAGGGGGGAAAAACTCTCTACACATTATGTTGCTTCAGTCTTAGGAGAAGGGGTTTACAGGAAGATTGTGTTTGGATGCAGCCTGTCTTTGGAATATAATCTGTCAGTTGGTGCTTCTGGGCCCTTACACTGATAAAAGTTGTCTATGACTACCTTGGACTTCAGTGAATTGGATTCAGTTTGGAATTTCAGTGGAGTCTTGTTTGTCAGGTGGCCCAAAGGCCATGGCTTTTAATCCCTGTTTTCGAAAATACGTCACCTGTGGCATCTCTCTGTCTCATGAACTGTTTCTGCCATGATTCCACCACTCTGGACCTTTAATTCTTCCACACAGTGACTTTCCCTTTCGTGTCTGCAAGCCATAGAATCCTAATACCTGCCATCTAGAAGGTGCCATACTGCAATTCTGTCCCCAGAACGAGCCTAGACCCACTTGACCATTTCTGCACTCTTCTCCTTCATGTCTAGTGTATTTTGGTTGCATCAGAAACCTTAGTGGCATATTTAGAGGACCACAAGGATGATCTGACGGCTGGAGTACCTCCCATATGAGGGCAGGCTGAGAAGGTTGGGGTTGTTCAGTCTGGAGAAGAGAAGGCTCTGGGGACATCATATAGCAGCCTTCTAGTACTGAAAGGGGCTTCAGGAACCCCAAAGCCCATCCAGTTCCAAACTCCTGCTATAAGCAGGGACACCTCCCTCTGGGTCACGTTGTTCAAAGCCCCATCCAACATGGTCTTGAACACCTCCAGGGATGGGATAGGCACAACTTCTCTGGGCAACCTGTGCCAATGCCTCCCCACCCTCACAGGGAAACATTTGTCTCTAATATCTTATCTCAATCTCCCCTCTTTCAGCTGAAAACCGTTTCCCCTCATCCTATCCCTGCACTCCCAGATAAACTGAGACCTTGCTATATCATATGTGCCTGAGTTTCGAAAGAACACCTTCTAGGAGAGGAACCTGTGGAAATAGTGCCGCCTTATTCACTTAATTGCAAATGCAGTCTGATCTTCCATAGCATTTCTCTTTGCATAGAAGTTACATTTATCTTTGCCAGCTATCATAATTTCAGTATTTTAAGATTATTAATAAAGATATCTGCTAAAGGCCAAAAACCTAATGGTAAATTCCTTTTGTGTAGGTGATGTGCATATAATTAAAGAAAAACATTCTTTAGGATGGAAAGCCAGAAATGAGGTCTTACTTTATGGTATTGAAAGGTGACATCATGGAGAGCTATTACATGCACGTCCAATTTATAGTCTTCTTTGCAGAATCTGATATTCAATGTCATACTTCACTCCTTATGTTTATGAAGATGTTGGTGATGCGTTCTTTTAACGTAGCAGCACTACTAACTTTGAATTTTGTCGTCTTTTATTGTATATCTGAAAATGCTTGTCTGAGTCTGTGTTAAAATCCGTCTTTCGTGATCTTTGATGACATTAATCTTAACTTCTGACTAGATAAATCGTAACTGTGTTGCATTTGTTTACTCCTATTGGCCTACCTTCCCCAAGATAATTTGTGACTTGATTTGCAACAATAGTGATATACCTGTCTTGAGGTCAAAAAAGCAAAGATCCTAAGAGAAGAGGCAACTAAAATTGTTCAATGCGTAAATGTTCCTGAAACAGCCTCATCTTGTGCATAGTCTCCAGATTCTTATTTCTGTGGGTCTTGGGGGATGGTCTTGACGAAAGGGAAAGTAGAGCCTGCACCAGTCCAGTAAAGGAAAAACAGCAGGAAAGATGCTGAGGAAATATTATCAGATGGAAGGAAACTGGAAAAGTGGGGACAGCAAGCTTGGGAAGGAAGAGTTGGAGAGGGAGCACACTGCTTAGTGGAGACTGTCTCATGTGGAGCAGGTGGCACTACAAGCCTCAGTATGTGTTGTTAAAGACCATGAGGAGCCTAAATAATATTGGCAGCCTCCCGGGAATCTTCATGTGATGGTTGCAAGTTTAATGATAAAAATTAAACTTGTTGATAGCAGCTAAGTTCTCCAAGGATTTGTGGCACAAATGCAGGTGTTAGACCCTGGAAGAGCACCCGAAGGTTGGGCTAGGCATGCCTGAAGACCTTGTTAACTGGTTAAGAAATGAAGGCGTTAGTATTTAGTTAATCTTTCAGTCTGAGCTGTGTGGCTGCTTTGTGATGAGCACTAGGTCTGCCTTGGGCTGTGTGGAAACACAGAACATCAAAATGAGCACTTTGTTTCTCTTGTACCTGAAGATGTTTGAAGTGGTTTAAGCACTTGAAGAACATGCCTAACTGCTCTTATGCAATTAAAGATTAGCCTTAAGAAGCTTCTTCTGTATATTCATTACTTGCTATTCAAACTTATTTGCTAATATTGTTCTCAACGTTTATTTTTAATCAAACATGTTGCTCTAGTGTGTGAGGGGAAATCCTGCTTTCCTGTCCTATAATCATCTTTTATATTTTCTGAAAATGAATGACCCTGTTTATTCTTTTCAGCCTAACGGCAGCATATCAAAACTACCACTAAAGCATAGTTATGTATATTAACAGCAATTTCTACTTGCTTCCATCCTGCTTTTGTAGTAGAGTCGTTTCTAACCTGAAAATGCTGCTTTCTGGCTTCCATCTCCATTAAGACCCACTGTGAGCCATGTTATGAAAATTACTGAATTAATTGCAATATTGAAGACCTACTTCTCTGTTCCCAGTAGAAATGACAACCCCATTTTACCCCAAATGTTTAGTCTGTCTAGTGGAAAACTTGAATTAGCTGAGGGTTATCTCCTTCAGAACTCTGACCCAGCGTCTTCCCAACGCCAAAGGGAAAGGTTAAGAACTTATGCAAACCCTGAATACCATGGAAAGCAACTAGACAAGGAGACAGATAGTCATGGAAATGTCACACCTCTACTTGTGTTGTTCTTGGTGCTGACTTAATTATTTTGGGCTTGGATTTTAATTTTATTGCTTTCTTCTGCTCACTGCCCTACTCTCTTGCACAGCTAAGAGTGAATAATGCAGAAACAGTAGTTTGCAAAGTTCTGTTTGCTTCCACCCAGTACAAATGCCCTTATGATTAAAGGAGCTGAATGAGACAAGTTCAGGTGGGTACCCAAAACTGCAGGACGTATATGACTTCTGGAGATGCAGCAGACATCTCCAGCTGGGTTGTCAGGGTTTTCCTTCAGGAGCTCTCAAAGTAGAATCAATGAGACCTTGTAATGTGGGACCTTCCAGTGCTATTTTTATGGTTGTTTTGTACTAACGAGCGCTTTTAGCTGCCTGAGAAATCAGCTTGGGGGCTATGGACTATCGTATCTGTATTAATCCAGTGCCACCTGCTGAGCCAGCAACTGCATTGTGCACTGTGTCAGTCCTGATCGTAGGGTTGCGTTGGACCAGCCCATGCTCTGATAGTCTAGCTTGGGTATAAAAGCTCCAAACTTGGAAGAGATAGTTCTGTAAATTAGTAAGAGGTACTCTCTTCCAGTTGTGCTGGGTAAGATTTGTTCCCTAAAACAGCACTACGATCTCAAGTAGCTTTAAAGGGAAAATGGGGCTTATTTTAAGTAGCACTATTTTCCTTATATTTTTTGTAAGAGTGCAATTAAAATACTATTTACTATAGGTTGCCCTCCAACCCCCACCCCCATCCTTCTTTATTGTTTACTTGGCACTGAGAGAACAGAGTTCATTGTTAGGAAGAAAGAGGATAATTCAGACAACTTGTTCCATCAGTGTGCAGCTTGTTTTAATTTTTACACTGCCTCTATTGTGTGGAAAATATGACTTTTATAAGCATGATAGTGCAACCATGAAATGAGAGTTTTTGAAAATATTACATCCATAAAATGAGAGGGTTGCAAAAATTGATAATGTACTCTTAAACTATACTGTAATTTAAGTCATTGCAATGTTCTTTAGGTGTATGCTGTGCAAATCTTATAAACAAAAATCTACATGAAAGGAACATTGTTTGCAAAGTGAAGTACTCAGAAGCTAGGAAGTACTGGATTTATGGTTGTTTGTGCAAATGTAATTCGCTCCTCTTGCATGTGCTTTCTGCACACTGAATGAGGCAGGAGTCCCAGGGATACTTAATCACGATGCATACACATATGGAACAGAATTAAGTTTGTGTGTGCAACCATAAATCTGACTTTCCCTGACTCTCAGGTAGTTGACGTTGAAAGAATTTTATTTAAGTTTCAACATTTGTTGGTTCTAGGTACAATTTCCAAACTTTAAAAAGGAAAAAGCTAAACTACTTTGTGCAACTGTTAAGGTTGGATGCAACTCTGAGGATGGAAGTTCAGGGTGAGAGGCTGAACTTCACAGCTGGTCCAGTTCTCGAGTAACACATCGCGGGCTATTTAGACTGGAGCAATGCAGTGCTGGGGACATGAGCTATGCTTGCCCCATAATTAAACCACTGCAACTGTAACCACTCTCACTGCCTTTTGGACCTTCCACCTCAATGGGAATCACTGACTGAGGAGTTGTAGGGATTAGCTGTGGTGGCTGGCGTGGCAGGAGAATTGTCTCTGTGCAGTGGTAGTTGATTGCCGTATTCAGATATTGTGGGCAAGAGGAGTGCCAAACTCTATTTTCCTTCTGCGTGAAGTGGAGCAATATTTCACGGGTTTGGGGAGAAAATAAAAATCTCCTAACTTGAGGAGTTTTTTTTTTTCCTGCTATGTATTATCAATAGCCTTCTACAAACTGCACAGTTTTGGGAGATCTTCAAAGATAAATCCACAAGATGGATTTGTAATGGGAAATGAGAGGTAGTTAAAATATTTTAAATCGCCATCATCTGCTAACTTTGAATTGACTATCTTGCAGTACATCATGATGATGGGAAGGGTAGGTGGTTGTAAGAAGGTTTCAGATCAATTTATCTTCTGTAAATAGCCCATCAAACCTCATGGATAATTGTTTGAAATTATAACAGCCATCTTGCACAAAACAAGCCAACTCAACCTATTGCTAGCCAGCTGTTCCTGCCAGCAGCAAACTCCTTGTGGAAAAGCTTCGTAGACGGAGCACGGTTCCCGTTCCTTTGTTACCCTGCCTTGACAACTACATCGTAATGTAGAATTGCCCCTGCTGCTGGAGTGGAACTGGGATTTGCGCATCCAGCGCAGTATTTGGGTCAGAAAGCTTGCAGTCAAGTGAGTAGATTCTTTGCCCTTGACCCCTCACTTTTTAATACATCACCTGGGTTCTGTAGCTCTCATGTGGAACTGCGCTGATCAGAGGTGTAATGTGAAACTGATTTTGCAAAACAATAAATTGCAGCAAGCTTGAGGAAACAGGTGGTTTTGGTTAGTGAATTGCACATTAAACACAAACCATCAGTAAATGGAAATCTTGGCCCCAGGAGAGGAGCAGCAGTGTGTAGCCACCTTGCCTTCCCTGCTCTGGGTATTGGTTTAGGCTCGGTTGCCTTTGGCCCCGAAGGGGGCTGTTCTTGCAGCCCGGAATAGCCGGAGCATGCAGAAGCCCAGTCACAACTTTCCTGTCCGCATTTGCTGAGGATTGTAAATAGCAAGTCACAGCAGCAAGGAATCTGAGCTTCACATGGGAATACTTCCGATACCGGGATTTCCCAAGCTGCTGAATTTGCCAGCTCTGTGGACCCTGTTAGTGGCCAGAGTGCCAATCTGCTAGATTGGCTGCACCCCTTTGAGATTTTACAACGCTGCTCTCCTTTGTGATGGCATATCATTCACAAAGACAAAGAAAGCCAAGAAAAACTAGAAGCTATCTAACAATTAAAAAAACTTTAAAAAAAATTCCTTCTTTTGCAATTTACACTGAATAACTTTCCAGGAGCCTCAGAGTAACTGCGGTAATAAAACATAGTTGATATTGAATTAATCTTACCAATTTGATGCATGTGGTAAGGATAACGGTTGCTTCAATCTTTACTGTACCAAAGATGTATAAATGTAAATTGTGTTTTCTGAACTGGAGCCCTCTTTAATGTTGACTTCTAGCTGTGTTGCAGCTAAACCCGTGCCCAGATCCAAGACTGCAGACGCTCACACACAATTAATCTCACAAATTTATGAATGCCAGAGCATGGAGCAAAATGAAAACAACTGGAGGAATGTATAAGGGGAATAATTGGACTGTATCCAGATGTGCATGTGTAAAACATCACCCATTGACTCCTCCCCCATATCCTGTCTGAAGAAAGGAATTTTTTCAAAAATAAACTGGGGTTATTTGAAAAAAGTTGTGGTGTCTGAGTGAAATCTAATAGGCAGGATTAGTAGTAATTAGGTACATTCTTTGCTTCTTGGGTTTTTGGGGTTTGTTTTGCTTTATTCAACTCTTAGTATCATTGAATTTAGCAGATTCTTTGCCAGTTTTAGTGTTACAGCCAGAGCTTTTGCTACACATCTTTGAGCTGCAGGACAGAAAAGGAGAATCATGAGGATTGTACGGGGGCGGGGGGTGTTGTGCATTGAACATTTTATGAGTAGCAGCGTGTGCTTGTAATTTGTGTATCAGAATATTTTTGTAGCGAAGGCTGGTTAAGATGCAGAGGGATCCTTGAAAGGCTTTATACAGAGAAACTTAAGTAAACTGAAAAATGAGCCCTCCTCATGTTGTATTTGCAGACTGGAGTAGAAGTGAAGGTAGCAAACTTGCTGCTCCACAAATTTTGTTAAGCTGCTAGCTTTCAGTGAGAGAGGACTATCACAGCGCATGCAGTTAGGGCCAGCATCTTTCCTCTCAGCCACGACCATCTACTTTCTGGCAGATCTAGAATTATAGTGAGGATGGGGAGGAAGGAAGGAAGAAAAAGGGAAGGAGAAATGACTAGACTGCAAAAAAGTCAACTTTTGCTGTACTGCTTTGTTGATTTTAAAAAGATAGATGAATCCATCATTCCTGTAATTATTTTGATGCATTTCTTGCGTTCTTCCTCTTTAATAAATTGCATTGCCCACCTTTAAACACTTGTGTGCTTTCTCAGCACAAACTTTTCCTAGATGTTTTCTAACGCTTATTTTTCTCCCCATATTAAAATAGCAGGAACCTTGGCTGCTTTTCACAAAACACCCTCTCAGGCTTGCTCTGCTGTCTTCTGTTTGTGTTGGTTTTATACCCAAATAGGCTGAGAAAAAAAAGAAATAAATAGTTCTGAGTCTTCTAAAAAGCTGCAATTGATACTTACTGCGGGGAAGACTTGTAACGTTCTGATTCTTTTTCTAGTCCTTTCTCACACAGCAGTGTCCCTGAAGCCAAGGACATGAAAATAAAACAGTTCTTTGGGGTTTGGACCACGAGACTCTAGCCACCTCCCTCCACAAAAGCCTTTATCGCAGAAGCACTCTGCGCCAATTTCTTTTCGCAAAATTTTGTTTTGCATTTCAAACTTTTATTTTAGCTCTGCTTTAAAATGGAGTTGAAACACTATTACAGTTTGGCTTCTGTTGAAGGGATGGGTTAGACCTTGGGCTTTCTGTGCCTCAGAGACTTAGTCATCTCCCCTCCCCAGTGGAAAAGGACATGCTAAACTGTCCAGGCAGGCTTGTATTGTTGCCAGAGATGTAAAATTCTTGTGCTTGAACTGAATAAACACAGAGGCACGACACTGATTTTACACCAGGTATAAAATTGCCAGACACAAATCTGATTTAACAGAATCTGTTTCTGAACTTAGTGGCACAATGTTTCCACTAGAATACAGTGAAAGGTATTTTTGAGAAATAGCGATAGTCCTTGGATAAAGAGTCCCAGAGGTTCATCTGAAAATGCTTTATAGTTGGAAAGACTCTTTAAAAAAGAAAAATATTCCTAATTGCTATGCCTCGTCATGTCAATTTGCTGAAGTTGCAGCAGCTGCCGAGGTGAGATCGAGTTGCCTCGGCAACAGCACATATTGTATAACAGAACCACACCACCATCAAACCATGGAGGTGAGAAGCAGTTTAAAAGCGTTACTAAATTTTTATGATACGTCTGCTACATTTTCAACCTTGTGGTTGGCTGAGTTTATCCAGCTCAGCCTGCTTGGAGCCCAGAAAGCTCAGCTGCTGAATACTGGTTTTGAAGAAAGGGGAGGGGGCAAAAATCCTTAATTTGTGTTTTTCAAAATGCTGGAGTTAGGCTGTCTCTGTATAACTGCTGTCTGCTCACAATGCAGAGTTACTGCTGCATGTAAATTCTTTTCTCCTTTTTATTCCTTACATTACAAGCAAGAGTTGACTTTTTATTCACTGTTCTGGGTAATGAAAGCAGGACGTGTTTAGAGAAATCTATTAAAACTTGGCAGAGGAAGCCCCCAAAACATGAAATTGGCCTGTTTTTATAGTCGCATTACAAATATGGGTAAAATCCCTAACGCATTCAAACTGTGAAGTTCCTGTCTTTTGTGATGACACCCAGGTACTGTGCTTGCTTTCCCATTTGTTTGCTTTCCAGTCCTTTGTGCTTCCCACAGCTGTTTAATTTAGTGGGATACATAAGTGCTTCCAACCACACTGTTCACAAGGGATATGGGTTTGTGTGCCCCACCCTCTATATCATGTGTTCTGCTGGAGAACTTCAGTCTGTTACTTTACCAGTCCTGTGCTTCCAAAGGATTCTTAAGGCTCTCCAGCGTTTCTTTACTAACAAGCCTTTGCGCTGATGAAGTGAGTGGTCAGGTACATTTTTCACCTACCTCCACCATTATTTCACTACTTGCTAGTTAATTTTGAGAAAGATTCAGGTCACCTTGAGTCTTTTTGGGACTGTGCTATTTAGATGGCTGGAATTACAAACCAGACAAAACCCAGTGGCTACGTTATTTCATACGTTTTAAACTTAAATCTGAATACAAAAAAAAAAAAAACACCCATGAACAAAAACATGCTATCAACCTTAAGCCGAGAGGGAAAAAGCAGCAAGAGGAGCAAGTGTTGTGAAACCCTGCAAATCACAACCACCTGGTTAGAGCAGTGAGTCCCATGTAACTTACGGAAGAACTAACTTCAGTTGTCACGTCCAAGAAACAAACCTGTGAGATGCTGCCCAAAGCGCTAGTTAATAATTATTGCGTGCAGCTTGGAGTTGGCCCAGCCTCTCCAGTGCTGCTGAATCCTCTCTTGGGTTCACGCATACCACAGTGATTATTGAATGCTTTTCCAAGGGCCATTGTATGTTCTCACTTGTGGGATTTGGTGCCTCTAGTGTTGAGCTCTGGAACTATTTAATAAAGCTGGGTCAACAGCAGGTTGGTAGCGTTGCTGCTCCGTAGTGATCCCATGGTCTGTGTGAGTTCAGTTGGTTTAAACGTACCCTACAGACCAAAATGAAATAATTTCTTGTGCCTGGGAGCTGATCAAGCTTTAGAATAGTTTGTAAAAGTTATTTGTAGCATACTTAAGAGTTGATGGAGTCGCTGCTGCTGTTCTTTAGAATCAGAGGGCATTCAAAAGGCGTCTCTCCTGCTCATCTGCATTTCTGGGGACCAGGTCACACATTCAGTGTCCTGGTTAGCGAAGGGAGGCTGAAGGTGTGTCCTTGGGCACAGCTTGCTCAACTGTCACTGCTTGCAGCAAGGGCAAGGGTTGTGCCTATATTGTGTGATGCTGCTCACTGAGTGCGTGTAAAGCTGTGCTGGAAGTGAAAACACTGTCATCACACCTGCACAGGTACCTGTGATAACCTGCTAAACCTCAGGGCTCACTAACCTCGGTGCAGCCCCTTGGAAACAAATCTGAGGTACTTCCAGTTCTGTGCTTGGGATCTTCGTTCAGTGATGCCCTGTGCAGGATGATACCATAGCAACAAAAAGTGATTTGGCAGGGCTTTCTGTGTTTTCTTCTGTTGTGTTCTTAGCACAGAGGATGCTGTATGCACTTTTCCAGTATTGGTTGTTCTAGAGAAGGATATTTAATATTTGTGGATTTTGAAAACTAGGAAGAAGAAGCTAAATAATAGTGATGAGGAAGGACTCTTCCCTTACCATAGACTTTAAAGCCTATTAAACTACCTAGCCCAAACACTACTTTGTTTCTAGCAGATGCAGTTTTGTTGTATAGTTGCACAGCTTGACACTTCATATTTAAATTAAGTGAGTCTGCATGGAGGCAGGGCTTAAAAAACAGTTATCCGTTTGTAAATACTCATTTTCCTAACGTGATAGGGTTTTGCAGCCTTTGGAATAGGGTCTAGCTGCAAGATCAGAGGAAAGAGCACATTACTGGAAGATTGCCAGATGACCTCCAAGCTTTTCATCAAGATGATAAGGATTATTAGCCCTTGGGGCAAGAAGTGTTATATAAGTATTTTAACAGTGCTAGTTTGAAATGTTCTCTAGATGGTCACACACAATGCAAGTGACGGTAATGTTCCTGGTACTAGTCTTGAGTTTAGATTGGCAATATCTGCATTTCTGTGGCCCCCCTACCTTCTTCTGCTCCCATTGCATCCCAGACCCACATATCTGAATGTGTATTTTTACCAGTAATCAGAATATAATATAATAATAATAATATAATAATATCAGTTCTACTGAGCTATCTCTCTTTATTAACCACAAGAAACAGACTTACTAACTATAGCATTTTTGGCCGAAACATGTTTGTTAAGTGCTTATTTTAGTTGCTTGAGTGAGTGAGCTTGCCTATTAAATCCTTCAGTAGTTTAAATAATAGCTTGATTTTTGGAAGCTATTTTCTATTAACTAAGGCAACCAAATTATTGCCTTGGCAGTCAGAGCACAACATATGTACCAGAGCAAAAACCATTAGGACAGGGATCAGAAGACTGATCAGGCTGTTAGTTGTGATGAAGGTTTCTGCGTTTTTTTCCTCCATACAGCTTTTAAGGCAGATTTATCCTGGATTGGAGAGAAAAGGCATCAATATTTTTGATTTGTTGATAATCTGCCATGGGGGAGTTGTGTAATAGATGTATTCCTTTATTGTTCTTTTCCATTCATTTGGGGATTATCTTACTCCTAGGTCAGATCCTTAAAGAAATAGTATTTGAATTCATTCTATCTGTCTTTGTAATGGGGAATAAGAGAGGCTGGTAGTTGAACGCACTTGTTTTGGAAGAGTTGCTGTAATGCGTTCCTTTGCATTAATGTCCTTTCTCTGCCAGTACTGAGGGTGCAGACCACCGTTCACCTGTGTGGTGAATAGAGTTTTTGACTTGTCTACCGGCTCACTTGTATTTCACGTCTTGCTGTATGTCTACATGGCTGTCATAAGCATTGGAGTTAACATCCTCTCTTCTCAAACTACGTAACTATGATCCACAGCTTGGTGGATTTTGCTGCAATGGCCATCTTGGCATTTTTAATTGGATAGAATGAGAATATTCCTAAAGCTTCATATTTCTGAAACTTGATGCCATTTTCAGCAGGAATAGCAATTATACTCTGACTGCCCCTGCTGAAGCTCCAATAGGTCCAGGTAGGAAAAGCCAGCAGGTAGTGAGTGCACACCCCATAACTGGTAACTCTAGGCTAATATCTGCCATTGGAACAGGAATAGAAAGAAATCATTTCAGTGTGAGCTGATGTATGCTTCGGTTCTGTTAAAATGAAATTTGCTGTTTTCACATCCATGGTGTCAGTTCATAAGCCAGAGAGACCAGAGATACCATGAAGATGGTAAAAAGCTTTAGTGTAAGAGACGGCAACAACTCCAGCCTGAAAATAAGGATTGTATAAGTAGAAATGTTCTTATTTGATTTAATAGTGTGGGAGTAATCACTGCAGATGAGATAAGTTACAAGACTGGGTACAGTATCTCTTCTGTTATATATATATATATATATAACAGAATATATATATATATATATATATTCTGCTTTATATGACTTCTAGTCTATCCTTGGCTATTGATAAAAGTCAGGAAAACAAACTACAACCTTGTTCAGTGTAAGTAGCTTTTATGTGATGCATCATCTTTTATGAGAGACATCCCATGTGCTAATCCAGGTTTCTGAGTGTATGTGTGATCTGTTTATCTAAAATTTTTGCTTTTGGTTTCCCACTTTTGCACTGCCCTTTTAATTTTATTACCTGACTAGCAAGTGAAAAGTAAACTCAGGGTAGTAGTTTAAACAATTTGCGAGGAAGAATAATCTTGTAACTAAAACATAGGATGAAAAGTTAAAAGCTATGATTTGGTTCCTGTTTCTACAGTTTATCTTGCTGTTAAACTCACTGTAAAGAGATACTGTCACTGTAAAATCAGACTCAAGTCTCCAATTCTGTTATCTGTCAGATGTAAACAAAACTTTACCATAATGAAAAAGCTAAGGAAAAAAAATTCTCCGCTTTTGACATTATGTATTTAACAGTATTTTGAAAAGTCTCAGTTCCTGTCCTGAATCAGATCAGTGTGTTTGTGGAAGCAGCAATGCCAGATGCTCCAGAGGACCTAAATCTATTGGACTGCTACAGTCTCCACCGCAGATGGTTGGGCAGCATTTGGCTCACTCCTTGGCTTTCATGAAAATTTATTTCCCTTGCATAGATTTCTTTTTTCTTTTATGATGCAGCTGGGGGCATCCATAGGAAAGGATTGCTGGGATCATGCTGAATTCTTAGTGTCAGGGATGCTTGGCATCAGCAGAGGTCATAGCTTAAGTATGTGCTTTGCTTAAAGAATCTTCTATTTATCAGCTTTCACAGAGGAAATGCAAAAGTCGGTCACTTGTTCATCTGCTGTTATGTCAGAGAAAACGAGATTCAGAAATGTAGAAAATTAATTTTAAAGTTACAGAATGGTAGTTAAAGGAGCAGGTAGAACCTTACACTACTGAATACAGTATTGGATTTGTTTGTTTTAAATGAAAACATTGAACTAATGTCTACAATTGCAAAACTCTCTTACCCATACAATATTGTGTATTTTCTCTCTAAGATTTCGATTTAATAATTAATGTTTATAGAGAGTGCTTAGATCCTTTATGCAGTGTATAAAGGCAAAAAGTAACTGTTGCCTAAGCATTGAAATTCCAGTGCTCAATAGTGGGTTAAAATACTGCACATTTTTGGTAAGTTAGAAGCCCTGATGGGTGGAGTACAGCAATGGGTGTTTCAGA
This sequence comes from Cuculus canorus, assembly GCF_017976375.1. Lineage (NCBI taxonomy): Eukaryota > Metazoa > Chordata > Aves > Cuculiformes > Cuculidae > Cuculus > Cuculus canorus. The sequence goes on from NC_071408.1 coordinate 6,940,813, forward strand.
GTAGATGGCTTTTACTAACCCTTTGCTGTACAGCTGAAATACAAAAAGACTGAAGTAATAGCCAGCGAGAGAGTAGATTCCCAGAAACTCTGTTTAATGAAGCCTGTTTAAAACCTTTTCTGTGCAAAAGAGATTTAGTGTTTTCTGCTGCAGGAGGACCAAGGATTTTAACCACTTTCTAATCACAAACTTTTGCTTGTAAATACTGTAGGAAAAGCATTGTAAGAACAGCTTTAAAGAGTTAGGAAAGCTCATTAGCAACCAGTTGCCAAAATATCTGTTTCTGCATACTCTACTCAAGTTAGAATAATCAAATGAAATGAAAGATGGTTTTTACATCTGGTTTTGGATCTGCAAATAAGTTGATACAGACGGAGACTCACTGGACAGTTTAATTGCTGTAATAAATATGCAGTAAACCCCGTGGAAATAATATTTTCTTTTTTTTCACTGTGAAGATGGGTGCATCCTTACATAAAGAGAAGCTTGCTTCCTCCTTTTCTCATTGTTGACGGCTATAAATTTTCAGTTAGATGTTTGTAATGGGTAACAACACATAAGAAATCCGATGTGTATGAACATCTACAGAAAGCGTAGGCATCCGCAGAGGTGGTCAGTAAGCTGTGCTGCTAGCAGCAGCTCTAGGAAGAAATGCCTTTTTAGTTCGCTTCTCAAAAATAGCGTCTGAAGATTCCACATGGGTGCTTTGTGGGAGAGCATTCCACACTGTGGGAGCAGAACAAGTGCCTTTAGGCATCTGAGGTCAAGATGTCAACGAGGACTCCAGACATTTATAGTTGTGTTTCTCTCTGCTTACAAAAAAAATTATCTCAATGGTTTAGGGATAGTTTGTATAGCAACCTTAATTTGGGGGGTAACCAATGCTTTATTAACACAAGTTACACGAAACTTAGAATTCTAAGGTCTCTGTTATTTCCATAATGACCTTCTTTGCTGTGTACAGCACACGTGTTCCTGTAGCCTTCATTTAAGACACGTGAAACGATGCTTTTCTGCAAATCGTTTGCCACTGAGATGGTGGATCAACATCCTACCCTACCAAACGGAAAAGATGACTGGCTACTTTTGGGCTAGGCTGGGATCCAGCCAGGAGGGGACAAACAGAAGGGGTGGTGAGTCTTTACTCCCTGTTTTTGGAACAGAACCGGATGTTGGCCTCTTCTCTAGAAGATGAAGGTGCCTCTATGGATTGAGTCTCCTGCTCAGTTGGACTTGCCCTTACTTTGTGGCAAGCAGATGCCCCTCTTCTCTGGGTTTGGTTAGTACTCACAGCTTATTCTGTAGACTGGCAGTTCTCATGCTGGGTTTGTGTGGGGTGCTGATGCCCTTCAGCGCTGCACTGGCAAGTCGTCACAACGTTCCTAGTAAATGGAGTTCTTCAGTTCTGTTGTTACAGCCCATGTCTCATGCCTCTGTCTCAAGCATCTCTGCCACCTCTCCGAGCATGTTCCTGGGGAGCAAGGCATGGGAGCTGGGACTTTTGAAGACCAGCTCTGAAGAGAGGAGCTAGCAATTACAGGCATGGAATATGCAGAATTGTCGGCACTGGAGCAGAGCAGAGAGGAAAAGCAAATGTGCTTAAAATAGGAAAAACATTTGAGAATCTCTGAGTTACGTGATGTTTTCAGTGAAGACTGTGTGTCGTCTTGTACATTAAAGGTGCTAGCTGCAGTGTGTGAAGAGGAGAGTAAGAGCAGGGCTTAGTTCCAAGGAATTCTTGTGCTTTTTAAGTCAGACTTATTTTCCTGTTCACTCTACATGATCCAGATAAGAGGTTTACACATATCAATTACAGAGTTTTTAGTTTAAGCTGTTGATTCTGAAATGAGGCACTTGAGAGAACTGAAAGAATGAGGGGTGGTTATTTGAACTCAGAAGCTTATATGTGTGCTTGATTTTCTTTAACTTTCTTTTTTTCTAATATCTAACTATAATCACTTTTACTACTTCTTAGGCTTCTTAGTGGAGAATAATGTGAAGGAACGATTGAATACTGAAGCATTTTCAGCATTGCCTATTAACAGATTTCCCCCTCAAGCAAGCAGCGGGTCAGGTTTTTCCGTGGTGTCTCTCTCTCAGTTAAAATACCTCATTATCATCAGTCTTGTACCAGGAAGCATTATACTGATCACTGAAAGTCCCAGTGAAGGTGATGCACATGTTCTTTGTTCCTGAGTTACCTCCCGGAAATTCAGATCTTCTCTCCCTATTTGGTGTCAACCTCACACCAATACACACACTTTTGATACAAAATATAATGCTTTCCCAGTTATTTTCTGTCTGACTTCCTGAATAAGGATATAAAGATATGTTGGTGTTCCAGATGATGTGAATTATAGCACTAGGTCTTTGTTAGATCGATTAAGTTATGATATTGGTTCTGTATTGAAAATACCTAGCTTCTCTGGTTTGTCTTGTGTGCTGTTAGTAAGACAGTCCGTAGATCTTTTGGATACCTGTGCAGCAGTTCCATCCATAGCCCTTTCCTAGCCTTACTCCCACTTCTCCAGCCTCTTGTCCAGGTCACTCTGTTATACTTATCAGTTGGTCTTTCTATGTTCTCTTGTTCATCTTTGAGATATTTTGCTTTAAAGTCCTCCTCACTGGATTCACACACCCACCTCCCTTTTAGGATATTGATAAATAGGAAACAGATGTTGTGATTCTGTAATTAACAGCTTTTTTTTTTTCTTTTTAAGTAGTGCTATGCTGTTTCTGTGTGGGTGTGTGTAGATTGTCTTAGACTGCAGAGAAGGTTGAGCACTTACAGCCTTATTCAAATTAATTAGAAATGTGTTCTTATGAAACTCAGCACCTGACATCAATTTTTATGCTAAATGATCCTAATAATGAAGTAATGAAGATCTTTTTGGATGTGTTGTTTAAGCTCAGAGAATTTAGAATCCAACGGTAATAAGAGTAAAATACTTTCAGATTAAGGAGCATATGCCGGTTATTATTTATCAAATTTTCCTCCTTTTTAGCGAACATAAGAATAATTCGATGATGTGCCTCTCTTCAAGAGGATCTTGTGTCCTAGTGTTCTGAAAGGGTCTGGGATTTTGTTTATGCCTGCTGAAAATCATGGAGGCCACTGCATTCCCATCTTCGCTTATCTTGAAGAAGGCAGTCGGTTGTGTCTATCTTCTAAGAGTGCAGCCTATGGTTTCAGTTGTTACCAACAGTAACCTCCAATGCCAAAGGTCCCCGGAGCAGTGATCTTTGTCCAAACGCAATCTGTGGCCAAAGTCTTCTCTGCATTTCAGTAGTTCTTATCTTTAAAAACATTGCTCGCACCAAATGCCCTCAGCAGGAGAGGCGAGTGGGGAAATGAACCCAAGGAAAGCACAAGGAATTGGGCTTTGCCTGCAAGAAATCCGTGCAGCTGCCAGATGGATTCAGTTCAAAAAAACTTAGTTGTGTTCTCTTACACTAAAGTGTAATTTTCCCCTGCCTGAATTAGGCTCTCCCCTTCCTCCCCCCCATTTCTAAAATGCAATTTCAGGCCAGATTGAAATGTATTGGAGGAATTCTATTTCCATTAGGGAATGTGAATTTCTTTTAACTGTAAATTTTCCAAGTTTGCATTTGGTGGTTTTTTTTTTTTTTGCATAATGGCAATAGTTCTGTAATGTATTTTTTATTCAAAAAAATACATTTATCCTTGTCTAGAGTCATGTGCTTTTTTTTCTTGGAATTACTAATAATTATACAGTTTGGTAATGTATTACTCTAAAACCCTCATTATTTCAAACTACTATTAGATATTTAAAACAAATCTAACCTGATAGACAGTGTGGTTTTTTTAACCTTGGAAATGTTCTCAAAGGGGAATAATAGAATGTTATTTCAACAAAATGAATGAATTGTGAAAATAATTAAAATATACTTTCAGTTTGGGTAATGTAAATGTAAAAAATGGATTCAAGAAAATCAAATCGTTTAATATGATATTTAAATAGCTCTTAGGTGTGCTTGGAATATTTTGAATGAACTTTTACTTCAATATTTTTGAGGCATTTGCGGGGCAGAGGGAGGATTTACTGAAACATTTTCTTTGTTCTGTGTTGTATTTTTAAAATCTTGTTGCATGGACAACTTTGCACCAAACTGTCCTCCCTGCTTTGTGTCTTTGAGTGGCTGGAAAACGTGATCAGTGGAAAAAACGTTTGTCTAAAATGTTGTTCTTAATCTTTTAATGTATTATAAAGTAATAGTCTTTGTTGATACTGGTAATCGTGTGTGAAATTACTTCAGTGACTGCTAAGGAGATGGTTTACAGATAAGGCTTAATTGTGTGAATTCAGGTTTTGGAGTCCATCCTAGTATGAATTTACATGTGGAAATTGATAAACTTGGGGGTTTAGTACTTGATAGCTTGTTTCACTTTTACAGTTCTCTTACAGAAATTCAAGTTTGTCCCTAAATTTGTAAATTAGTTACCTTTTTCGTACTTGGATTTTTGTTGTCGTCGTGCCTCTTTCGCACTGAAACAATCTCAGTATGTCAGTGGTAGACAACAGTTGTAGTACATTTTTGCAGCAGCAGTTTCTTGTTGGTTGCAGTATCTCTAAGAGCTTACGACATTAAGGAGTAATGGAGTAAATCTCTCAAAGCACAAGTAACGAATAATAGGAGTGTTTTGACACAGTGTTTAAAGAAAGAAAGAAAAAAAAAAAATAATGGAATTTGGTTTCCTGCCCAGAACTTTGACTGAGTGACTGTCTGGGAATTCAGTGCCATATGTCGAATCAGTGGATGCACTTTGGAGTGGTTTTTTGCAAATATAATAGTGCCCTGCAAGTTTAAGGCCAGTGTATTGATAGTCTGCAGTACTTCGAGTCAGCATTGATTAAGACGTATATTCTTGAAGAAGTGCTACAATGCCTAATAAATATTTTGCTGTCTTCCAGAGAAACAGAGGTGGTGTCTTTTTATCTGTAATACAACTGTGTATTATAAAAATTCAGGGTTTTTACAGACATGTTTCAACTTTCATATTTAGATATGGCTTTTTTGTTGTCTTTTTTTGTTTGTGGTAATGTCATTATCTCTTACATTGCCATTGCTTATAGTTCTGAAACTCCTGGAAGCTTTCAAAGACATCGTACTTTTGATAGATTCTGTGAATCAGCTGAGTTTGAGCATGTAGAGAGAGTTCTTCTTGACCAAAAGTTGACATCTTTTTAATTGACTATTTAAAATCTTATTTTCATAATACCGCTTCACTGACAATAGCTATCTGAGCTGCACATTGCAGATTTTTAGAGCATGAAGAAGAAATTTCTTACAGCTGTTTTGATGTTTGGTTACAGAGCCCTTTCCCTAACCGTGTTTTTTGGGAGTCCAACTGACAGTATATTGTCAGAGATGGTTGCAGGTGTTTGTTTGTCATCTTAACACAACTTCTAGTCGACACAATGGTATATTCAATTTGTATTTTTCTTCCCTAAGCAAACAGCATGAGATAAAGAGGGCTGTGAATCAGAATATTGCTTGATTGCAGGAATCCAGGCAAGGAAGAACTGGGATTCTTTAAAGATGATGTTATTTTATACAGAGAATAAATGACATATTTTTAAATGTCATAGCAAGGAAAGACAAGGTTTGGCATTATTTTGGAATGGAAGACATACAGAGAAAAGAAGAAAAACAATTAAAATATATTTTAATTTATTAGTGAAGACGTTATTTTGTGATAGCAAAATAATATAACAGCAAGATTCTTAAATCTGGCAGTTGCTGAATAGCTCATCCGCCACACAGAAGCAAGGGGAATTCCTCCTTTTCCCTGGTTCAGATACTCTGGATCTACATTCTCAGAGTTTCTGTGCTCACAGCAATGACAATGGAGGCTCTGTTTGTGGCTTCTTTGGTGGAAATGAATCTGGTGGCCAGAAGCATCCCAGATGATGACTCCTGACTTCAGCACCCTGTGTCTCTTTGGTACCTGTCGTGCTGCACTGTGGCCATCCAGTGTTGTTCTTGGCTGTGACAGTGCACAGTCTGTCTCTTCGCAGAAGCTTCTAGATGTTGCCTCCAGTGTAGAGAAACTAATAGCAAATAACCGAAAACTTCAAGTCTATGCTTGCAGAATGTTTCACTGGTGTGTTTCTTAGCTGTGAGCTGCTTTCTACCTGGCTGCAAAATACAGCTTTGCATAGCCTGTACCTGGACATAAGCACTGCCTGCTCCGGGGCTGCAGGAGAGCTGCCCTTGGTGACAAGTGTTTGACATTCTCTAAGATTTTGGTGAGTGATTCATCAAGGACACAAAGATGAGTGTGTATAGAATGCCTGGCAAAGGTGATCTGTCAATAAATTAATCAAGTTCTGCTGTCACACAAAAGGGCAGTAACGACACATGAGCTATCATGGTAATTTCTCTTTGAGAATGTCTCTTCCCTTGCAGGGGTGCTGCTCTATGCTTCCCAGACTGTGGTACCTCCCATTGACTTCTGTCCGAGTTCACCGTCTGCCATGGTATTTAAAAGGAGCACGTGGCTAAGGCAGTAGAACTGTCCCTCCGTTTCAGTTGTGTATTGTTAAGGTATGATGTAAGCTTGATGTACTTTTCCCTTAGGGTGAGGTGACACTGTAGAACAGGACCTCTCTTTTCTGTGCACTGCTGCAAATGAGCAGCACAATCGAAACAGCTAGCAATGTGTCGAATGTCCTTCATGGGACACACGCCTGTGCGTTAAAAATCAATGTGCTGTTCTCAGGAAAGAGCTGCTTAAGGGTGGGCATTCATTTCCGTTGAATATGCAGCATCTGCAGATTGAAAGCCACCACATTTGCCAGCTCTCCTAAACACACACAATTCCCTCGCGCATACATCCTAGGGGCAGGAGTCAGTAGTAGACTAACACAACTCCTAGCACCTTGCTGTCACTTTTAATGACATTAGCTTTAAAGAATTCTTTGGTATTGCGTCTTTTGCTGCTGTCCTCTAGCTCTTGATCGTTTCTAAGGTGTAGTAGTTTCATGATGTCTTGGATGTTCTACTAGCTTTTCTCTCCATGTTCCCATGCCAAACCTTGTTGGGTTCCTTTTTCTAAGTTCAGTTAATAAAGGCTGCAGTCACCACTCACAGTCAAGTCAAGCAGATGATGTGCATTGAGAAGCAGCCTCTGTCTTTAAAGAGTTAGTGTTCAAGACAACCTGAAGTTAGTTTGAGGAACAACTTTGGCTGTGAGCTTCAGAAGTGTTTCAGTCTGGGGTGGTTTCATGGAAACTGTCTTCCTGATTAATGTTTCTAGTCAGGCTTCAATCTAGTAGCTATTAATTTCCCAGGGCAGCGCGTTGCAGGTTTCCCTGCACATCACCGTAATTATTTTGGGATATCTTTTGTCAAATTCTGAGACGCATTTCAAAACCCACTCCCTATAAGATTTGATGGCCATGTGTCACTTAGCATTTGAAGATTATGTTCTTGAGGTAAAGTATAACAAAGTGCTTGATGATTACGGTGTATTCAATTTTCTTTGTTTATTTAGTATAGGAGCATCCCCTGGGCTGCTTACTTTACAGAAACGCAGAAATGTTGTTATGATAGACTAAGAAGGTGGTTTTCTCACTCTTTTGTTAAAATTCAACAGTTTTTCTTAGATGAAATTAAGAAGCCAGAGAATATTTATGCATACTATGTAGGGCAAGGAAAGCAATATCTTCAGACAGTTGTCTCAAAAGTTAATGTTTTCCATGACCCAAGTATCTTGGCTTTCTTAAAAAAAGAAAGAAACTAAGCTGAAATGTACCTTTCAGAAAGTGCTACTATCAAAAAAAAAGAAAAGAAGGGTAGACGGGGAGAAGTCTTGACACCAGAAGCTCTGTCATAGCAGAGTTTCTCTCAGATGTCTGGAAAAAGTCTTATACTTCTGGGATGCTTTCCAAAATATTTTCAGTGACCATTGCCACAGGCGTGAACTTCTTAATGCATTTTGCAGTGATCACCACCACAGTGGAACTGATTGCTGTCTGAAAACTTTTCATGATAGCAAGCAAGTAGGGCGGCATAAATGCCATGGACTGATTTGTCTGTGTGTATTTTGTTGCGTCTTCAGGAGTCTGGTAGAGACAGATATGCCGCCTCAGGAAAACCCTGCTTGATGTTTTTTACATAATTATGTAATTGCATATTTATCATTTTGATTTTAGTAAGAGGATTTCCCCCCCCACTCACATGTATGTGGACACACAAAGGATCTGGTGTTTCTCCAGTTGCTTTTCTTTGGGTACCAAATGGACTGTCTGGTGGCTTCCTGAGTCTGAGCTTTTCTAGGATGCATTTTATAGAAACTGAAATGCATTTAAAAGCTAGAAGAGTTGTAAGAAACCCCTTTCCAGCAGAAAACAAAGGTACTGTAGCAAAGATGCATCTTCTTCATGTACCTATCAAGGAATTTCAGGAGGCTTATAAATGAGGCTCTCTTTTTATGTGCAAATTAAGGGAGTCCAGGAAGCTGAAAATCAAGTCAAACTTACTAGTTTTTTTTAATCTCAATTTAGTATTCCTAATGCAAGAGGTTGTTAGAACTGGAGAGATTCGTCCACCAGACCATCACCTCCTCAAGACTGAAATTTGAGCTGCGATTGTATTCAAAGAGAAAAGGTTTCAGTAATTATGGATTTCCTTTAAGGAGAAAAAAATCCCACCACCAAAACATGTGTTTTTGCGCATATATATAAAAGTATTTTTATACATACACAAATGTATGGGTAATAAGCATAACTGTAAACTGTATGAATGAAAAGCTGTATTCAACTGAAATGCCAGGTCTCCCAGGAGCTGCTATGTCATGCTCACTGTGTGCCCTCTGCCAGCACAGACACACTGCCCCAAAGCCCTTCATCCTGCTCTGTCACTCCCGCAAACCAATGTGATCGTTGGATGATCTGCAGTAGTTGAAGAGTGAGAAATAAAAACTTGAGCACCAGTCGAGAAAAACAAGCTGTCATAAGCAGGCTTCATTGCAAGGGATAAAAAGGTCAAAGGATACTTTTTTTTTCACCATCTACCTTCAGAGCAGCCACTAGCCACATCCAGCAGAATTTTTCCAAACTGACAACTAGCCCTTCAGTCGGGGCTTTCTCTCAATTTTAAATGCCAGCACCACTTCAGTTCAGAGGAATTGCTGGCTTCTTTCCCAGACAAGATTTCCCAAATTCAAAATGACCTTTCAAGATCCGAACTAATAGGAGCTAAACAGAGATTTCCTCTTCGTCAGGCTCTTTCTCAGATTGATCCCTTTACTGACAGCACATCCCCATGGCACAGAACTTTGGAAGACCAGCCCTTCCACCTGTGAAAATAAACACCTCTTTTGAGGAGCGGCAATCTATTTAAGATTGAATTTGCTCTGTATTCCAGAAACTATTGCATTTCTTTTTGATGCGCTGATTATATAAAGGCACAGGGAGTACCAGCATTGTTCAAGGCCAGGCTGGATGAGGCTATGAGCAGCCTGATACAGCGGAAGGTGTCCCTGTTCATGGCAAGGGGGTTGAAACTGGGTGATCTTTGAGGTCACTTCCAACCCAAGTTATTCCATGAGTCTATGAAATAACTGGATTTTTCAATTCTTTATTTTTTAAAATGCATCCATTCAGGTTCTGCACAGCCACTGCTCGTTATTGAGGGAAGTGAGAGGTGGATGCTGGGGAAGTCGAGTGCCATAACATCAGGACTGCTGTGAAGGCAGCAGCCACAGGGAGTTAGCTTGGGGCAGCAGGTTTGGTAGCTCCTGCCTAAGGACCAGCTTGGCTGCTCAGCACAGCGCTCCTCAAGGATTGTGGTGGTTTCTTGTTGTGTGCTGTGCCCATCTCCTCCAGGCAAAGAGGAGCGATGGTGCATTGTGAGGTTCTACTCTGGTGTGTGTGCTGCATGAGTGCAAGCTGCAGCACCAGCTCCTGGTAAACCCTCAGTTAAAGTTGGACAGCTGTGCTGCAAAATAGTAAAGTGGACAAATCCTGTGTTGGTGTCCTTCTGTGAAGTCTTGAAATGTAACAGGATAGTAAACTCCTTCCAAGAAAGAGACAAGTGACTATTTCTCAAATGGATGAAGTGTTTCAAATACAGAGTTGTGAAGTCTTGTGGCTCTGTTCCTGAAGAAGTCTGGGCAGAAGGAAGGCGCAGAAACAAATATAATACTAGTTCTAAGGAGAGAAAAACACTATGGTAAATGAGAAACATACTGTAAAATGAGTGACAAGACCAAGGACTGATTTACATTAGTGTCAGGTTTAACCCACAGCTGGATTCAGAAGAACACCTGAGATATAACACACCTCTTGAATTCTTTTAATGATATGTTGTGAGAAGAGGTACCAAAAGATTGGATGCAGATGAGTAAAGTAGTTTAGGAGACTTTGCCTTAAAATGGGAAGAGCCAGGAGTGTTCATAATTGCCTAGAAAAGGCATTACAAATGCAAAATTTAAGAAGTTGCTTGCTCAAACCTGAAATAACATGATACTATGCTCAGATCTTCCTTTTTCAGCAGCAGGTTCAGGTTGGAACTCTCAGCTGGAATTCTCAGCTTTGAATTGTAATAAAGAACTCATTATCTCTGCCATGACAGTGAGCAACATCTTGTAACACTGAGAGAGTATAAGATTTGATATTTGTGCTCTGTGCCATGTGCTCCTTTTTACAAACAGCCGAGCTTATCACCTTGTCCTGGTTTCAGCACACTCGAGGCTGTTGTCACAGTTTCATATTGCGATTTTCTATTTGGAGCTCACATTTTATTCCCTAGCACTTTCCTAGAATTGTTTCTTATATGTTGCATAACAGTTCTTCTGTGTCATTGTTGTATTTAATTGCAATGTGCCTATAGGTGACAGTTCTCTAACATCGCACTGGATTGTTCTTGTCAATCGTAGAATCATGTAATGGTTTGTTATGGAAGGGACCTTAAAGCCCATCCAGTTCCAACTCCATACCATGGGCAGGGACACCTCCCACCAGGCCAGACTGCTCAAAGCCCCATCCAACCTGGCCTTGAACACCTCCAGGGATGGGGCAGCCACAATTTCTCTGAGCAGCCTGTGCCAGTGCCTCACTACCCTCACAGGAAAATGTTTCTTCCTTAGATCTCAACTCAATCTCCCCTCTTTCAGCTTAAAACTGTTTCCACTCATCCTATCCCTGTGCTCCCTGATAAAAAGCCACTCCCCAGCTTTCCTGTATCTCCTTTCATTACTAGAAGGCTGCTCTAAGGTATCCCTGGAGCCTTCTCCGGGCTGAACAACTCCAACTCTCTCAGCCTGTCCTTGTATGGAAGGTGCTCCGGCCCTTGGATTATCCTCATGGCCTCCTGTGGACTTGTTCCAACAGATCCATGTCCTTCCTGTGCCAAGGACTCCAGAGCTGGACACAGGGCTCCAAGTGGGGATGGGCAGAGTACCCTCCCTCACCCTGCTGATCCCACTGCTTCAGCCTGGGATACGATTTGGCTCTCTGGGCTGCAAGCGCACATTGCCAGCTCATGTTGAGCTTCTCATCAACCAGCACCCCCAAGTCCTTCTCCTCAGGGCTGCTTCATTCTCCGCCCAGTCTGTAAGGATTGATTTTCAATATAGGTACATGTAATAAAACTGCACTTTAGGTAATGTACATCCATTGTGGCATAGCACAGCTCTGGAGTTCTCCTGGCACATGGTGACAGCATGCAGGAAAGGGAATGGTAGTGCATCGTGAAGATGTAGTCCTGCTCAGGGAACGAGATAGTAATTTTTCAGTTTTGCCTGAAGTTTTTGTCTGGAAAGTTTCGCTTGATTGTGTAGGGAATCATTACTACATATGAGGGTGCTTCTTGGTGTCCATGTGGCAGGCTTTATCAAAGGATTGGAATCTGTGGTGCTTTGAATCTTGTTTCAGTGGTCAAGGAAAAGAAACTCTTGGAAAAGTGCTTGGCTTCAGTGCTTTTTTATTGACAGCTAAAATTTTGCAGGAGTTGACGGTAGGAGACTGGGGGGAGAGGTGCACAGGTAGAAGAAACACGATCTTGTCATCTGCAACTGATTAAGTGTTCTTTTGCTATGCTTTCCATAAAAATGTTAGAATGTTTATGTATGCATTGTTTTTCTGTTAAAACAGCTCCTTCTTCATTTTATAGACAGTTCAGAATTATGTTTTCTACAGCTGTACCCGGGAGCATGTTCAGGCCTGAATCCCACATTGCTAAGTTGTCCCTAATAAAATAACTTGCCTTGTTTTTCTTCAGAAATTTGCAGTAATATGAAAGTACCTCATGCTTCACTTTTCGGAGCATGCATTAAAGCCAAGTGTGGTAAAGCAGGGACCTTTGTGAAGATGCTGTGTGGCTTTCTAAACTGAGAGAGAAAATAAACCAAAATAGAAACACAGTAGAATTCTCTTGGTATATTTAAGGTTAGAATAAGGTTAACTCTGGTATTAATTAAATACTATGAAGGTTGCTACGGGGTGCCTTAATAGTTTGCATTTTCATCAAATGCCTCTGAGTAAGCTGTTCTGCAGTGGCTGGCAGAGCAGCTTCTAGGTTAAGCAAGCCTGAGCCTCTCCTTTTCAGGAGTAAATAGGCATCGCTTCAGCCCACCACCAGCTGTATTTCCTTAGTATTTTGTCCTGTTTTTTCCTTTGATATAGATCACCCAGGCTTAGCCAGTTCACAAGCCACTGCTGCTTGTGCCTGCTCTCATCTGTAAAGTGGGGGAGATGATCCAACCAGCTAAGAGAGTGTGGTGCTGTAGAACGTCTTCATTTCGAGATGGTTTTCTGCCTCGGCTGCTTAACTGCTTTGCCAGGTAGTTGCTTGGCCTTGGTATTCCACCTACACACATTAGCACCCTGATCGCAGGAAGCACTAACGTGCCCCACCGTCACAAACCCAGTGGCTCCCGAAGAAGGGCTCTGGCACCGTGCCTGTAAGTCCGGCAAGGGTTAGGCCAAGGTGATTCTTGGGGAAACAAATACAGACAGTAGTGCAGTGCTGGTCTGGAAATCAGGTTCACAGGCAGAAATGTCAACCTTTCTGTCTGCTGTACTCAGGCTGTAATTCAAAGCTGCCCTTCCTCAGTATATTATTTTAAAGTAGTTCACTGTTTGCCTCATTAATGCCTAATATGCGTTAATGCCCAACAGTAGTGGCAGAGGCAGTTAATGGATACCTGTGTTTGCTGTAAGTGTGTAGTAAGCACTCTTGAGAGTTGTATTTCAGTTCAAATGATGCACAGAATAAATCCAGTGTGGCCTGCACTTCCAGTTGGGAGCTTGATTTCTTTGGATTTGTGCTCCCCACAGTCTGCAACAAGAGGTTTTGGTTGGTATCGTGACCCCCAGATTGGCCGGCGGTGTTCTGAAAAGCATTACAAACTGTGAGCAAACCAGCTTCATTCCCTGTGCCGTAGCTGAAAGTGCAGTGAAGCCAACGCTCAGGCTTGGACCTTGCTTTCAGAACCTGAGCATCGTATATTTGAATTGTCCTGCATGAACGTTGCTTCTGTTCCTCAGGATATGAAATGGGGAGCAGTATTTGTCCTGTGTGCTGCTGCTGCTGTGCCATAGCCATCTCGAAGTGACAACGAGCATCACCTTCGATAGCTGGAAGAAGCTGAAGTAATTCAACGAAGTAATTTAACAACCTCTTTTCTTTGAAGCAAAGAAGTTGTGTGCCCCTGCTAGCTGACACTGCATCCACCATTTCTTGTGCTGCTGTTCTGATGAAGCCTTCAAATTTCCAAAGGCAGAGAACGGTCCCTGCCTCTGGCTGAAATAAAGTTCATTAGCTTGGAAGGGCTGACTGAGACCCTGCCAGGGGAGGGGAGCTGCTGTGGTAGTTTTTGCATCCCCTGTGCCATTTTGGACTTCAGCATTATTTATTTTTAGTAAGTTCAAACACTCTAGAAGGATAGGGCAGTTGCAATGTGGCATATTTACATCGTGCTGTCAGTTCCTGGCAGTGTGCTTGCCTGTCGGAGAACAGAACTTCAAGCCTTTAAGAATGTGAGTGCTTCTTATACCCACGAGTGGCAAAACATCATCTCCTGGGTGGGAAGGCCTCCTCAGGCCAGCAGGTTGGTTTGTTTTTCTAAAGTTCATTCTGGGGACTCTGTTTTTCTGTGTCATGGAGACAGGGATGGGCCCTGGTACCTCCTCCTTTTTCCTTTTGCTCCCTCACACCGTATAGGAAAAAGAGAGGCAAAGTCTCTACATGAGATCAGTGTGTGCTGGTTTTTCCTCTCATGTCACGCTTCAGTTCTCTGCCCCATTATAAAAATAAAAATCTATAAATAAAAAAGAACAAATGCTGAGAGGGACAAACTGGACCCACAGTTATGTGCGTGTCGTCACTCGTAGAACTGTGCTGAGCCCCATTCCTCCCAGGCTTCGCGCATTCCCTGTTTCTTAGGCTATCAGCCTCGCAGGGTGGGAAACGTGCACACATAGTGCTGGCTGGAGCTTTTTTTTGCCCTGCCATAACAAAATATTGATTGAGCTAAGGCTGAAATGATGTTGGGCTCATCTGCTGTTGAATTAGCTCATGCTCCATTAATTTATTTTTTTTTCTTCTCTTTGTTTGAAAAATAAAAACGAACTCACCCATAAAGTTGCTATGGGTCTTGCAACCACGCTTTAATGTTGCAATAATACCTTTCTTCTGGAATTCAGGACTATTTAGGTCTGATGCTTTGTCTGTGACATGCTGTCTCTGTTCGCTTCAAGCACAGGCACCCTATGATTTCCCTTTCTTGGAAACAGCTCTGTCTCAGCGTGTGGGTAGGAGGCCATGTAAATAAATACCAACCACTTCTTAGCCTTCAGTAGGCATTTCCTTTTTCCTGCTGGCTTCAGAAGAAACACTTTCTCACAGTTTGGCATCAAGCATTTATAAAACTTTCCTGCGTGTGGAATTTTTGTTTAGACAATCAGATTCTTGGTATAGTTTTTTTCAACAGTTTCTATTTTTACTGGGCTGTGGTTGTTTGGTTTGTCAGTAAATAGTGTCTGTCAGAACAAACGCCTCGTCAGAAACCTCTTACGTTTCTGGTAATTGAAGAGTAAATAATTGTAAGCATATTCACTAATAGTGAGAGAAGTTTTATAGAACAAAAATTAAGCTTATCTAGTTTTTTCTCAGTTGTCATGGAATAAATTACATTGATGTTTCTGCCTGGGTGATTTTTTTTTTTAGATAGCCAGCCATAAATATTTGAAATAGAAAAGAAATTGCCTTACATTACCATGCAGTCCAGCTTTCAACTGAAAGAAATTGTTTATTTTAAATACAAAATTTAGTATGTGTTCTGAGTTTATATGCTAGGGTATTTTTCAAATGTGTGTCACTTTGTCATGGCAGCACATTTTAAATGCTATGAAAACTATTTAGGACATAAGTTTATAATATCAAACTAGATCATCGTATCAATAAAAATCGGTATTAGAGGACAATGTACTTATACTCTTTACACATAAATATCCAATCTAGAATTTCTTTAATTAGCTTCACTTACTATTATTTATTTACTTTTTCTTGGTAAATTGTGAATTTACTTTGTTTAGTTTTATTTACTGGGCATTAATGATGAGTGAGTGGATAACCATACCCTCCCTGCCGTGAGAACCCCAAGGGTTCAGAGAGGATGTATCTAGATACAAATTGTGCCAAATGGCTATAAACTGGCATGGAACTAGTTCTGCATCAGAACTGTTGTTAGGTGAGAGAATGAAGGATATATGTATGTATGATCTTCTGTGGGGAATAATTTCTAGCATGGCTAAGCCAGAGGCATTTTGAAAAATCCATCAGATACTTTAATATAACACTCACACCCTGGATGGGATAACTTTTGTATGCAGTAAAATGCAACAGCAGAAACCATGCTTGAAATATGTTTTTTCCTCTACTGAGGCCTGTGATGAAACCGTATGGGAAAGTGAGTGACTATTGGGCTTCTCACTATATTTTTATACTTTCACTCAGGTAGGTTCTCATCCAGTTTAGTTTTGCAATCTCCTGAAGTGCAGCTGAGTTGAATTGCATCTGCCTTCATGATGCACACAACTCAGTTTAGCTGCGGCTTCTTCCAGTGCAGCACAGGGGCAGTTGTTTCTGTGCATTCCTTCTGCATTGGGAAAAGCAACCCCTAGGTTGGTTTGTCCCTTTTGTCCTGTTTCATGGCATACAATAAATTGTTATCATGTGCCTGTTTCTTACTTGAGCCAAGCACCATAAGTGATGTCCCAGTTCGGTTCTCCAGCAGTGGGTTGGTTCTGGTGATGGCTAGACAGAGCCAAGCCAGCCTTGCTTCATGTTGGCAGTAAGGGACTGCAAAGGAATCCTAAACTTCCCATCTCTGGTGGTTTATTGAACTTGTGTACGGTCATTGGGTAACCAAATTCACTAGAACCTCATTTGGTATCTGCTGCACAAATTCCAGAGCCTAAATACTCTCCTTGCTTTATTGCTGCCATGGTAATGGCAAGAGTATGTAAATGACCTTTGGAAGCTGCTAAACTCCATAATGTCTTAGTGCCCTTGCCAGGAATTTTATTGTGGTGTGCAAAGCCAGAATGGGGGTATGAGGATGCGTGTCTTGCCCCTCTTGTCTTTGGATCTGTTCTGCTTAGCATCAGGTGTATTTGTGGAGAGGTTTGCCCTGGTTCATCCATCAGTACAAGGACTTCAGAGAAGCTTAAGACAATGGGTAACAGCTAATAGTCTTAGGCCTTTTTTTGTTCTGACATCATAAAGTAACTTGAGAGTTTTACTAGTCCTCAATCTGGAGCAACAGGAAGCAAGAAACCTAGAAAAGATGAAGTTATAGTGATTGTGCTGTAAATGAGAGTTGTGATGAAAATGCGAAAGGAGTTGGCTACAGCAAGAGTGAATAGGTCATTCTTGCTCTTTGGAGAAATGAGCTAGTTAGAGTCTCATTTTGTTTGCATATGGTATATTTAAAACATTGATGAAGGCATGATTTTGATTGATTTGTATGATTTTTGTGTTTTCCACTGGAAGAATGAAAATTTATCCCTAGGATCATCATCCCTAAATAATTAATGATGGTGACTCAGATAGACATTAATTTCATGTCACAGGTTACTCCAGCTGCTATGCAAACCTGGTAGAAGAGTTTTGCATTGATTAAGTACTTTCAGTGTAGTTAAGACTGACCCTTTTTAATATTCAGAGGAATGAAGAATAATAAAAGTGGTTGCTTATGTGTTTGAGGGGGAACTTTTTTATTAAGAAATGTTTTAAAAGTCAGTGAAAACCAGAACTAGACTTAAGGTTTCATTTCTGTTGCAGGCATGCAGACATTTCGATTTTGGATATTCCCTTGCGATAATAAATGTATTGAAGGCATTAGCAACTAAACAGAGCTTGCTGAGGTCAGACTTCTTTGAGACTGCTCACATAGTGTTATTTTAATCTGTTTCTATTTCTAGGAAAAAGAGAAGAAGTATATGCTACCTTTGGACAACTTGAAAGTACGAGATGTTGAAAAGAGCTTCATGTCTAGCAAACATATCTTTGCATTGTTTAACACGGAGCAGAGGTAAGAAAATGTGCTGTTCTGCAGATAATTCTCTAAAGCTGTTTCTAGCTGAGCATTTTAATAACTGGGAGTGCAGTTCTGGTATTTCCATCATGCTAAGTGAACAGAGATTTTGATACTCTTGACTTACCTGCTTCTTTACTGTTGCATAACCATGGGTTGAAAGGTTAGTGTCCTCCTAGCCACTCATGGGGTGAAACAGCTCCATCATTAGTCATCTAGTTCTTCTGTATGGACTGAATAATCATCTCCTGATCCTGTTTTTGTTTTTCTTGGCAATCATGTAGGCTTGCCAAAACATTCATGGCTTCTGTACCTTGTGACCAGATTCAACTGGGGTAAATCACAACAGCGTCTTGCTTTTCACTTTCTCCAGTGGAAAATCTTGCCTCTCTGTAATCTCAGGAGTCATTCGGTTGTTTGTTTGGGTTTAAATACTGCTGAATGAAGAACAAATCAGATTCTTCTGCTTCCTTAATTAATTAGAATCTTTGTTTTGTAGTATTTTAAAAGGAAAAGTATGAGGCATCTTCTGATTTCAGTGGTGTGGGTACTCTATGGGAACCTAATCCAGAAGCACAGCTGATTCAGATTACTGTGCGCAACTAAGTCAAGGAAACATGACAACACTGAAAGCCATACAAGTAGCTGTACATTTTAATTTTTGCTACTGAAGAGGGGAGTTGCATTTGCACCTGTCTCAGTGGAATTGTGTTTTGGCAGATAAGGTGCAATTTCTGTAAGCCGTTTTTCAGGAAAATTAATAAAATCGGTGGTAGCACGGATAGTTGCCTTTGTTTTCCTTTTCTCTTCTGCTAAGTCCCTTCACACCAACTTCCCTCTTGCATCGCCAGAGCTTGGCAATACATTCAGATGTTGCTCAAGATGATGAGGGCTGGATGTGGCTCCGTGCAGAGCCAGCTGTTGTTGCTCCTGAGATGGCCCGAAATAGTCCTTTCAGAAGCAATGAATGCCCCTCCCTCCTGCAAAGCAAAAGCAAAGCATAAGATTTCTGGGCTGTCAAGTTTCTCCTGGCCTCAGAAACATGAGGACGCAATGTGAGTCTTGTTGTGAACTACGCCGTGAAGGCTTTGCCTGCATCTGCTGACTTCTCGGCCAGCCTACATGTGGACATTGTCTGCCAGGAGATGCCCTTTGAAAGCATACCGCACACATACTTGTTGCGAATAAGATTTCAAACACTTGAGTGCTTGCATTTCTGCAACACAGAGAACAAGCTTAGAAAAGCTTTCCATGTTTTTAAAAAAGTAAATAATCTTCAAATGTTGGACATTAATGTAATTGTAATTATTCTGCTATAGATCTGTGAATCATCTACACATTGCATGTACATCAATCAGGAAAGATAACTTTGTCCTGGTAGCTTGAGATCAGCTGTGCATATTAAGTTCCTTCCATGAGAAATCTGTTAAGGTTAGCTCATTGCTTCTCCTTTGTTTTGGCTAATGGCTTTGAATATTTTCATCAGATTAAGTGTTAATCACTGAACTGCTGTGAAAAACCAAGAGGAGCACGTGTTTCCATTGGCGAGGTTGGGATTTAGTTGGGTATTATATAGCTGCACGTTCACTTTCTCACTGAATCTTCATACACACAGGACAGCAAGGATTTTGGAATCAGATGTCCAAAATGTTTGCCGTGTCTGTTAATAGCTCTGCCCATTTGGGCTGTGAGTAAACCCTCGCGCATCTGCAAGCTGCTCTAAACACATCCTTTTATCTACATGGGCATGCTAAGACATGACAGCAGAGTGATGAGACAATGAAATAACTTTGCCTTGGGAGAGGCTGTTTAAGAAGACAGGCTCCCAGCTTAAAAGGAGACAGAATGTGTTCTTGAAGAAATCTTTATTGAATTCTAATTACAACAGCAATTCCCCTGTTGCTATAAAACAGATATTTCTAAAAATCTGCAAGCTGGCACACATTGATCCAAACAAGTTTAGCATCACTTCCACTGTCTCCTAAATTCATAGATTTTGTTAGCAGGGGTATTGGGTCTTGAGTAAAGTGATCTGGCCCCCAACTGAGGACTGTTCCCTGTCCCAGATTATTAGGGAAACTGGAACAGGGAATCAGTAAATGTCTATTGAATGTCTTGTTGTTGTTTCACTTTATGCTATTCTGTTGATTTCTGGTTTCTGGTGGGGTTGTGTGGGAGAATATGGCTTGCTTTTCAAAACTCAAGTAAAAATTAACTTAGTTTCTGGTTGGGTTTTAGGGGGGGTGTGTGGTTGGTTTTTTAGTAATAAAAAATCTTAGCAATTAAGGAAAAGCTCAGTTTTCTCTTTCTGAGTTTGCTGACTGAGGGTTCTGGTTCTGGAACCACTTTGCTACTTAAGGTGTAGACCATTAAAGAACAAAGGCAAAATCATCTGTTCCAGCTTCTGTGATAGCATGAGATTATTCTGTATCTTTATTTTCCCAAAATATGCAGCATTTTTTTCATCAACTATGCGAACTTTCTTAATGTTCAATTCAAAACAATGTATTTTAATTCTGAAGCAAAATCCCTTTAGAAAAGAAATTTTAATAAGATCATTCTCTTTTTCAGCCTGGGCCTGTCACTGAATACGTATTTGCTACAGCTCAGCCATATGTTTCTGATACTGTACATTTCAATAGTTTCCTGGATTATGCACTGCATTTTTTCCGTTTATGAAAGCCTTCCCAGGTCTGAAATACAGTTACCAGGAAAATGCTCATTTCACTGCATAGAAGGAAAAACCATCTTGAGTTAGCCGAGGCTTGGGGATAGATGCAGAAGGAAACGTACACTATCTGTCATTTTGATTTACTGCAGAAGTCAACAGTTCTCTGACAGGAATCAAATGTGACTCGGTAATGTATAGTAAATGGAGACTGTGACGATTGATTTCACACTGAAGATAAATTCTCATGAAGTGAACGTAATTGTATGTTTATGAAAAGGCTGCATTGTGAAATAATTGAATTCTTTCCCTGTTACTTTCTAATTACAATTTAAAAAAACAAAAGGAAGGCGGGGGAAGGGAAATTCTTAGTGTGTAATAGATTTAGTACTGCTCAAAGAGTGGGGGTTGAGTTTTGGTTTTCAGCAAACTAAATGATTTATTTAAAGTTTTTGAGTGGACCCATCTACCTAAACACCATGGAAGACCTTCAGAGATGGACTCCTCCGTTACTCACCTTCGCAGTACTAGATATTAAACCGATGTATATTAGGGTGCCCTTTTATTCCTGGATCATTTTTGGCTGTGTCCATCTATAATACATGAGTTTGATTTTAAGCAGCTGAAGTTGAGCTGTAGAGTCAAGTGGTATGTGCCTAAACATAAAGCTGTCCAGAAAGGGAGTGCTGTTTTGTGTGAACCATCCTTTTCTCCTCCCCAGTAAGCTGCTGGAAAGTCTTTTTAGACTGGAAAAAACATCAAATATAGTAAAAGTATTTGAAAATGATTATACCATAGGAAAATAACCTAGTGTTTGCAGTACTGCTGTAGAACATAATGTGGATTTGTGTAGCTGTGGCTGCTGATTGACTTTCTTAGGCAGAGCTAAGAAACGAGGAGAGGGGATTTTGTCAGTGCCTGTGATTAGGTACAGTGGATTAACCTGGACGGTGGTTATTGATGAATGTCTAAGGCTCTTGTGCAGAGTTCAAGAACAAATTAAACAAATTCTGCCTGTCCCACAAAGTTAACGGATTTCCTTCTAGGATTTAATTCCAGACACTTTGCCTATCTCCCACATATTTCCTGTAAAAATTATTTGCCAATTGGTGCTTCTTAGCTGTAGTCCGGGTCCAGAAACGTGGTCTTAAATCTGCTTCCCTTTAGGATCTATGCAACAGTCATGTGTGAGTGTGTCCCAACCCTAATTAAGAAGAGCAAGCAGTAATTATTTCTCATGGTCTTGCCCAGTTGTCTACAGGACCCTCATGGCGCCGTTTTTCTAGATTCTGTGTCATTCTAAAGTGGTCCTTTCCCTTTGCTTTAGAGTAGTTACACTTTTTTCCCTGATTTATTGGTCAAGAAATTGTATTACTGTATTACAACTACGTCTAAATACTGCTTTCCTTTTAAGTAAAGGAGGAATGATGGGTAGAAACTCACGTCTTTTGTCACAAGCAGAGAAGAAGCTTCCTTCCCACCTATTCTCCAAGTCTGGAGAGATGAATTATTTCTCTTCTGTGGGAGAAGAGATTCTACTAGGTAAAGGGTTTGGGGGTTATAAAATGGTAGTAGGCTGTTTGTTGAGTTAGTGAATTTTCAGGCCTTTCCTTCCAGTACTGGGAGTAGCAAACATACAGTGAAGAAGTTACCTGGTGGAGAGTCCCTTTCTTATGCAGGAAGCTCTGTTCCTCTTCAGACTCATTGCTTTCCTTAGAGGCAAAGAAGCAGAACTAGTGTGTGAAATTCTCCCTTACTTGCAGAGGAAGATCCCACCAAGTCTCCCAGTCTTTTAGTTTTCTGCCCAGCTGGGATCCGGATCAAACTGAACAGCGGTATTGCTTTCCTCACCTCTAGGGTTTTGTGTGTCAGGGGAATGTGAAGGACAAATTCAAAGCACAGAACTGTTCCTGTTTGCTGTCACAAAAATAGGTTCCTGAGAGCTAATCGAGAAGCACTGTAGCAGAACCTACCATCCCTGCATGAGAGCTGACTGTCTGGGGCATCATAGGAACAGATCCTTAATCTGAGAAACAGATGAATGTCAAGAGAAAAGTGATCAAAAGGACGTTTTGAAGGCACACAATAGAACTGAAAATAGAACTGCCAGATGATAGATTTTGGCTCCTGAGTACACTCTAACTGTCAGGAATCATATTGCGCAAGAAAATATGCTGTCTGATAAGGCCCGGGAAAGTACGCGATGTCTACTAAGTGAAAGGTACAGCAAAATTTATTCTGGGTACATGTTGTTGGCTGAATGTTGCTGTAGAAGCAGATGGAGCACAGGTCTTCTCTGGGACTCCAAAAGCACTAGAGCTTTACGTACTACATTTCTTCTTCTGAACAGCAACTAGTTAACTGCCATCCATATATAGGGGAAATTGGGCAAGAGCCAAAATAGAGGGAACTAGTGAAAGGAGACCGGGTCAGAGGAGGTGTTGGATGGAGGCCAGGCTAAAGGAGAAAGCCTAAGATGAGATGTATGTTTAGTTACTGTTTTTGAATTACTCAGAAAGCTAAGCCCCAGGAAAAGCTGGACTGTAAGCTATTCAGAGCAAGAATGAGAATCTGTTTAATTAAAACACACACAAATGTAATCCACAAAAAATCGGCTAGTGTTTATAAACAAACTTCTAAGATGCTAGTGAATATAATACTTACGAATAGGAAAAATATATAAGCCCAAGAAATAACTAGCCTTTATCCCCAAGCCCATTGCATTAACAGAAAAGGAAAAAAAAAAAAAACCAAACAGGGTTTTTTTTTTCTGGAATATTTTCTTTTTGTCATTATTGACAAGAATTCTTTGTAGGATAAATAATACATAGTATGGTGGATAGGTGGTGCAGGTATTAAGGTTTAAAACTGGTATTGCAAGGCAAAAAAAAGGTTCTCGGGGACAGGATACATCAATGCCAAACCCATTCCTTAAATATGACAGTTACACTGGACTTGAAGACAGTTCCCTAAGTGATTGTGCAGGGTCTGAAAGGTTAGTGACACCTACAAGAGGCATGGGTGTTGTAAGCATTGGCCAAGTCACGGCTGGTAAATTCAACCCAGTCTGCAAGACAACTTCACCTTGCTCAGACCAGCAAGGTCTGGGTTCCACTGCTCCATCCAGAGAAACACAGTACTGGAGCAGGAGATGCAATCCCTCTGTGCGCCGTGAGGCTCTGACAGCTGTGAGCAGCTTTTGCATCTGTGTGGCCCCAATGCAGATTCCAAAACCGACTTCCATCCCTCACCACGAAAAGGATCGAACCTTCTTCAGCAGGGAGTTATGGAACATTTTAGTGCCAGTTACAGTTACTGCTGCAGATTTTGGCCAATGTGATGTTAGGTTTGGCTGTATTTCTGTTCTGGGTTACATACAGAACTTTAGACACTTCATTGTCCAGGCTTGCCTATATACTGATCAGCATATCTTCTGCACATTTTCACATTAAAATAGAATGGGTTTGCACGTGTACTTGTGTGTGTGAACTTGAGAAGATCCCTATGCTTCTGAGAGACTGCTTCCATGAGTTAGGTGGTAAAAATGCTTAAGTGCTATTATTTCATGACACAAACTCAGAGGTTGTCTCTTTGGCTTTTCTGAATGTTAAGAGAAAATCTTCAGAGACACGTGTAATTAATTTTAATTAGCAGTCACATTGAGCTGATCTGAAATGGCATGCCTTGATAGAAAGTGTTAGTCATTGCTGTTAACTCAGAGCAGATGGTTGGGTTTGTTTCTTTATAATATATGATTTGTGGAGGTCCTAGTAGAGCTTTTTCTAATGAAATGTGGTGCGTATATTCAAACCAGCCATTGTGAAATTACAGGTGTCTAAAATGGTAGGCTAAGACTGAGGCTCAATAAGCAGTGTCCACAGTGGAGTTGCAGGCTGAACAAGTAGAGAATGCGCAGTAGTCTTTCATCCAAGATTATCTTTCTCAGTTGTGCGTGTATATTTGGAGTATCTGGAGTTATTCTCTCCCTTTTTCCGCTTTAGTGACTATTTATGAAACCCATATTCTGTATGATTTCATTTCCAATCAAATAAGAAATATCTAAGAATTTAATCTTTTGTGGTTTTCCTGGAATAGAATTGGGCTGATTTGCGTTTGATTCCAGATTTTTAATGTTCATTTTAACTTTGCTTGCATCCTAATAAAAAGACCAGGTATTTACCCAAAAAATCATTTGAGATGAAAAGTACAGTTGTTTGAAATCCCTGTAAAAAGATAATCCTTTACCTTTCAGTATGTGAGAAGCCTCACTTGTTCCAGTGTGACTGCAAAGTTAAATGTGAGTTTGTGGTCTTTGGAGCACAATTCTAAAAAAAATCACTAATATTCTTGCTTTGTAATTGCTGTTCTGTCTCTTCCCGTGTTGGCAAGACTAAATGCATCTTCATTTATCTTGGTTTATATTTTCTCTATATATGAAAAAAATTACATCCACATACAGTGCATTTTTGTCTACTGAAATGTTCCAGATCCAACTCAAACTAAAATCTGTCTGTGTAGAGTTAATATGTAGGTATGCATGAATATATATGCATGTGTATCGACTGGATTTACAATAAGTCTACAGCCTTTAAAATCTTTCCAGGTTTGTTGGAGATAAATGTTTAACCTTATCTTAGTATTAAGAACTTGCAAGAGATGCTCTAAATCTTGAGGTCTTGGGCTGTCTTCAATCCTGTCTGTCACTTCTCTGTTTCCCCTTATACACTTTCAAATACCTTGCCTCAACCCTGCATTTTCACATTAGGATTATTCTGGGGTGGGAAGGGTTAGAGAAATAATTATGGACAATGTAAAGGTAATTTCTGCACTAGAAAATTTGCTTTGGGCCTTGAAAATTCGTTTGGGGACAGGGAATCCAGTAAGCAGGAAACAAAGGTAATAATAAAGTGAAGAAGTTACAGCTGGGTATCTACTGGTCTTTCAAGAGAAAAGGTGTGTCCTGAGCATGGAACCATTGAGTAGTCAGAAGTGATGCTTTTAGTTCAATTGTCTGTTCATCTCCATAAGCAATTATGTTGTGTTCTTTCTGGAATGCAGTTCTTGAGGTTTATTTAATTAGAATATGTTAAAATCTACAGATAACAAATGGGAACTTTCTGTATTTTTCATTTGGGGGAAAAAAAAAGTAACTGTGTTAATTTCCAGTCATGCCACTATAGATGTATTTTCATGTACTATGCAGGATATGAAATTACAATGATGAGAATCTACAGGAGGAAGCTGCTTCGGTAGGTGTGGTGTATACATGCAGCTTTGCACACAGCTTCCATGTTTATGTGTTCACATTTTAAAACTGTTAAGCATTCAAGGGAAATGTTACACACAAATTGCACTTCTAAGCATGTTCCCATTTATTGAATCCATTTTATTTCTGCAGTCTCTTAGATTTGAAGGTGCCTGAATATCAACCAGATTTGTATTGTTGAGAGTTCATCTTTACCCTTCTTGGCGTCCTGTATTATATTATTCTCTTTGATGTATAACATCCCATTTAGCTGCTATAGAGGTGACAATTAGAACACAACCTTACTGTATTCCATATGGACTCAGTAGGTAAGGATTGAGTAGTAACTGTTTCTCTGCTGATATCTTCAGCAATTTTAAAAAGTGGGAGAGAGAACAAACCAGAAAATCTGAATTGTTTGCAAGAGCAGTTTTACAGCTTTCCGTGAGACGCCAGTGGATTCCTAATGAGTAAAACATGTTAATGTGATTCTATAGAATTCCACTAGTAACAGAAAAAGGACACACTTTTCAGAGGCTACTTGGGATTTTTTTCCTTTGAAAAGTTCCTATGCCTGTCAGCCTTTCTGGAAGAAAGAAAGGCAAAGGGATTCTGGTAGCAAAGAAGCTGCTGTGGGAGGCAAGCATCTGTTTACCTGCCCTCCTGCAAGCTTTCTACGAGTTCTGACTCTGTATGTATACCCTTTGGTTCCTAATTCATGCTATGAAGCTGAAACCTGTCCTCCTCTGTGATGGTGATGGAGTAAGAGTAGATACAATAACATGGTGGAGCTCTCGTACTACAGGGAGAGAGACCTTGGAGAGCTGAAGACATCAATTGCATGGTCATAAGGTGTCCCTAGACCTAAGAAACTTCTTGATACAGAGACAGGAACACAGGACTGCCATCTCCCATGTGTTCAAAGTGGTTGGCTAAAATCCCTTCTCATACAGCTACGCTTGATGTAGCAAGCTGCAGAATGCCAAAAACTTTAATATATAACATGACAGTCTTGAAAAAATGTTTTCACAAACTGGTGTCATGTTGTTTTGCTCTTGCAGATAAGTATTTTTGGAACTTCCCTATCACTGTGTTTTACAGTCTTTATTTGCTCTGTTGTTATTTTTAGTCATCTTTTCTGAGAGTAGCCTTTCACCATTTCAGCTTCCTATTTCTTCAAAGTTATAGCTGCTTTGTTAACTTTGCCAAAAATCTTATCTCTGTAAAAAGTTTCTCCCAACAATAAATTAAAGCATTTTTTTCTCTGGCAATTTCATTTTGCTCCTCTCTTTATTTTTGTTGAATTCCTTGTTTTGTTCAGTAACAGTTGAGTTGGAGTCAACAATGTTGAAAACTGAATAAAATTCAGTTTAGTCATCAGTTCAAGATAATGGCATCTGAGGAGGTCATCCAGACTATTATTTGTCTTAAGGCAGGTTTAATACACTTGGAGTCTGGGAAGAAAAAGGGTTAACTTTAAATTTCTAATCAATAATCCATAAAGCTTTCTGTTGTCCGTACTGTCAGTGGCTTTGACCAAACTATGGGACCTGACTCTTTAGGGTCTCTGTCCCTTTGTGGGTTGGTTCCTCTGGGAAGGAAACACGTGTGCTGTTCTGAGCAGCACCAAAGCACGCTCCCGTGGCGTCTCCAGTCCGCACATTCGAGGAGTAATGTGAGCCTGGTGCTGAGCAGAAGATGCCTTTATTCTTTGCAGTTTTGAATGCCAGGCATTAGCTTGCTAATATTTCCCCGTTTAGAGGTGAGTATACTGAGGTTGCCACACTGCGGTTTCACAGCTGGTAATTCAATGATTAAGTGTCACTGCTTCTTCATGCTTAGGCCTGAGCACCTACTGTTCAGTTACAATTTTTCCACCCCATCTGTTTCCTGAGACTGCCCCAAAAAGCAGGGCTAGGAGCTGTCTGGTGACACTGTTGGGAAGGGAGAAGCACTTGTGTGAGTGAGAATTAGATCAAGTCAGTTGTATTCTGGCAGTATGATGGTGAAATCCCACCAGTCCCTGAATGCGAAAGAGATTTGCCTAGGCAGTGTTAATAATAGTTTTATTTCCTCCTCCTATAGTGTATTCAAACTAGTTTTCTCAAAATACGGGGTAGAAGTGACCTCTGTAGTTGTGTAATGAAACCAAAGAAGCCCTTGTCCTTGTTGTCTTTGAAAGTTAAGGAATCTCCATCATCCCCCTCTCCACCCCCACTCCCTCTCTGGCTTGCTAAGAAACAAAAACAGTCTGGTTGCGATGGAAGATTGAATCTTGTGCAACTGTTAAGATCTAGTAAAATGTGGTTTCCTAACTTTTGTCAGCTAAGCTTGTGGCCTTTCCTAAAAAGACTTTTGGACGACAAATTTACAGCGATCTCGTCTGTGTATAGAATTTGAATTTGGAAACTAATGGCTAAACCATAAGGGGAAAATGTGTTCTGTTTGTTGGAGAATTTACAAGTACCACCTTCCTCCATATTATGTATTTTTCCTTCTTTCTCTTTTCTTCCATTAAGTGATTCCCTATACTTACCTAATTATATAATTACCTGCAAGAGGTGTTACTTAAAAATGTTACAGTTTTCTTACCGTCATGGCCAACAATAGAGGTTTGTTTCGGGGGTTTTTTTAAGTATCTGATTATCGTTGGTTTCTTTCCCCTTTTACTGATATTATCTGAAAGCTAAAAGAGTATATAAGGCACTGGAAGGACTGAATGTGAGAAAAGGTTGCATCGTGAATTATTTGGTACTTGCTTGTTACTGCAGCAATCAGTCGCAGGACCTGAAGTTTGAATGGCACATCCTATGTGTTTGTCCTCGGATCACTACAGCCTTTTTTTTTCCTAAAAGTGCTCCATTTTGGCAAAGGCTGGAAAACTGATTTTTAAGTACTTTCACGGTGCTTTCAGATGATTACAATTTCCAGAGCTGTGCTGTAGCATTCTAAGATATTTCTAAGTACTCCATGTAATTATTAAAAGAGCACCTGTCTGATAAACTCTGTTGTCCAAAACAATTATGAAGCAACTTCTGATCCCAGAGGATTTTTAATTTAAAATGCTGCATGCATGATGCAGTGCAGTAAAACGCTAGTTTTACAAAGTGATGCTCTTTGTTCCAGGAATGTTTACAAGGATTACCGTTTCCTTGAGCTGGCCTGTGACTCTCAAGAGGAGGTGGATTCCTGGAAGGCATCTCTGCTGCGAGCTGGTGTCTATCCTGATAAATCCTCAGTAAGTTCAACAGCTCAGTAGTTTTCCAGTAGATGCTCTGTTTGAGTCAGAAAAAACAATTGTGTCATCTGAGTAAACACGATGTGTGCGGATCTCTCAAGAAATGGCAGCTTTTTCATTGCGCTATTCCGTGATGATTTTGAAATATAATGAAATATTTTAAGATCAATTTGTGCGTCAAACCTCAATATTAAAAAAAAACCAGCAACCAAACCTTCCAAAATGTTATGAATTGCATCTGTCCAGTAAAAGTGTTGAGAAATTTGTGGTTTCATCGGTTCTATTTAGGTCTTGTAAGGTAAAGATGTGCTTTGAAGAGTTTCTTCAACTGACAGAAGCATTCCAGGCAATCATGTATATTTGCTGTACTGATTCACTGTGTGGTTTTTGTGTATCAAACGCATGCTAAACGTTTCAAAAGGCAGTTTGACTCAGCTAATTATCATGTGGAGCAAATTGAATGTGATGCAGTATAAAAAAACCCTTTATTAATTTAACAGAAGAGACAGAAAGTTGGGAAATGGAATATGCCCAATTGCCATTTCATATTTTTTGAGCTTAGTTGTTTTGATATTTAATATTGAGTGAAGTTTTGAGATTATCCAGAAAGAAGGCTGACTAACAAAATACCTGTCACTTGTGCTTTGCAAGTTTCTCCAGTGGGTGGTTCCCCTTTCTTCAGTGAGTCTGCTGGTCTGCTAGATTCCTTCAGCAGAAGGTCTGTTCTGAGAAATAATGCTTCAATTTTGATGGAATTTGTTCTTCCTGCTTGTTTTTCATGGGAAGGCCAGGCTCCTTGAGTCCAGGATTTTATGCTGTCTCCCACCTTCATCTTTCTATTCCTCAGATTTCGCCTACACTTTTGATACTCTGTGGCTTCCCATATAATTCTGTCTGCATCCTCACCAGCTGCTGTTCATGCACACAAATGTCCCTCAGCTTCCTCTCCTCATACTGAGTTTCAAGGCCACCATCAAAAGATGAATCATTGAACCTCTAGATTCACCAGTTATTGTAGGAATAAATGGTGATGATGACTTTTTTAAGATAGATCCCATAGGAATTTAGCCAGAGACTTTACATGTTTTAAAAATAAATATTTTCGATCCCTCTCCAGTGCTGCCTGTCCCGGTAGATCAGTTCTCCCCTAAGACCATCAGAAGTCAATTTACAATGATTAGTTTTGAGAAGTTACCCAATTAATTACCGGGTTCAAAATAGTGTATTGTTCTGTAGTCTTGCTCAGGTTTTAATAATGGTGTCAAAACAGCACGTTGTTGCCTCTGGTTTAATTTTGTATTCTGTGACGTCTTTATCATATTCATATATCTGTTTCTTTATATTTAAACAAGACAAGTAAGTTGGATTTCTGAACTTCTATTCTGTCTTCCTCTCTCTCCCTTCCCCCTAAAAATATTTTGTATTCAAAGTATGTTTTCTGAAGAATTCTTGGTTTTGCTTAAGTTCGTCTGTTAAAGAAGTCTTAGATACAAGATGAGAGACTTCCTTGAGAGACCAAAGTAGAAGAGAGTAAAAATTCAGTTCTCCTTTGATCTGGAATTATCCGTATATTTCAAAAAGAGTGAACATCATTGTTCCAAACCTCATAGTTTTAAATTCACCACTAGTCTATCAGGCTGCGTAGGCAAGATGCGTGATGCTGCTCTAGTCTAGCAAAGCACTTTGGTCCTACAGGGCTGGAGGTCCAAATGTGAACTACGAGCCTGCTGATAGAAGTTCTGAATTTCATAAAGCAAAAGCTCCAAGGCCAAGGGTGCTGGAGAAGCTTCAGTAGAGCTTAAAGAAAAATCAGCAGTGTTTCATTAAAATCCTGTGCACACTCAAGTTTAGCACCTTCTCTGTCACTATAAAATAGTTTTAGAGACACCTTCCCCAGTCTTTTATTCTCCTTCAAAGATTTAGAGACCGTGTTTCTATGTAAGAGAGACTGCCAGGAAACGGCAGAAACCTGCATTTGCTTCAGTGATTCCCCACAGCTTTGCAATCCCAGAGTTAGGAAGGCAGAGAGGTACCCTAGCCCCTTCCCGGACTGACCCTCTCGCTCTTTTCCATGTGCAAGTCGCAGCTGGGAACTCTTGAGTATCCAAGGCTTTGGCACTAGAAGTAGAAAAATTGCTGCTTAGAAATGAAAAATAGATTAATAGTGCTGTAAACCTGGAGCACTGCAGTGAGGAGGCTGGCCTGCTTTCTGTAACTGCCAGAGCAGCGCGCACAGCCTGCGGTTTGAAAGCCAAGCTGTGTGCTTTCATTAACAGTTCTGCTGCTCGCATACAACGACACTGATGTAAAACCCAACACAGTTGCCCCTAGCTGGATTCTTTCTCCAGTGGAAGGAGAAAAAGGAATTAGAGATTTATTCTGAATTCTCACCATGGGAAAATTGCTTAAGAATATTAATATTTCTGTTGGTTTTTTTACTAGTGCTACTTAAAATGGTGCCATTAAGTGGGCTCAGTACTTACTGCCATTAATAGAAAGTCTCTTTTGCTAATTTAATCCTGTAAACTAAGTCTGAGGTTGATGATTTTTAATTTTACTTTTTGCCCCAACAAATCTCATTAATGCATTAAAAAGGCTGGCTGTCACTTGATTCCTCCATTTCCTCGCTTCATTTTGCCTGCCTTCCCTGGCCCCCTGCGCATGGGGGTGTGCACTCCGCTCATACTCACTTATTCACTCTCTTGTTAACTGTCTTTAATCACCCCTCAATGTTGGTCTATGAGCCCCTGAATTCTTTTGCAGTTTGCCAAGTCACCTTCTTCCTGAAGGAGATTTGTTTTTGTCAGGACGTGGGCTTTGACAGCCACCCAGATAGCAATGAATCAGTATTTTTATTTTTCCAACCTGTATGCAAGTCAGCTTGCTTGATATAAATCATCTTCTGGCCAATTCACTTTGAAACGGGATATCCATTTACCAGCTGACTTTACTGCTGGGTTTCTGGACGGATGCATCCAAAACACTCCTTTTTTAACAAATGACTAGAACTTTGTCACTAACCTTTCCAGCTTTCCAGACTGTATTTCTCAACTGTAGACTGGTGTTTACTTTGGCTGACTTCCCACTGTATAATACACACCGGTCATGCCAGCTCGTGGCAAAACTCACAATTAAAAAAAATAACAGCACAGATGTTTTTTGTAACTTGCTCCACACACTTCACCTTTCTAGCATTGTCCATTCCTTTTCCCCTCTCCCCTAATGTGATCCCCTCTTTTTTTTATTATGATTAATAATAATCTTAAAGCTCACTATTTGCTTTTTAAAAAGCATTGGATGGTGAAACTTGCCATTCATAGCCGTGTTGTAGGGAGTGGCTGCCAGGCAAGGGTAAGTAGACGTGTTTAGTGGGTTGCTTTGCCTAGTGGAAGCTCAGCGTTACCAGTGCGTGAAAATCCCTCTGGCTTCCATCCCATCCCTAGATCACTTCAGGCCTCATTTTCTTCTCCCTTGTGTTAGTGTCCATCGACTTCCCTGGAGCTGCTCCTGATTTTACACCGGAGGAAGCAGAAGTGAATCAGAATGTTTCTGTAGAGAGGAAATTTTGAAAACCAGTGTGAATTTACAACTTCACTCAAGATTCTAAATCCTTTGTGAATGTCCTGTGCTCTCCTGGAAGCTGCCTAACTGAAGGAGTCAGTGAATGGTCTATGAGTCAGTTCCTCACTTGGTTTGAGCTCTTTCCAGAACTGTACGAGTTAGACTGAATGCATGTAAAATAAATGTATCTAATACTTTTTTTTTTCCCCCCTTCTTTCCTCCTTGCTGCATCCCACAAAGGGGAACAACAGAGTAAGTTCTTTGTCCTTTTCCAAAATCCTTTTGTATCCTGTCTGAAGGTTTTTTTCAGGAAAATTGGTTTCTCTTGTGGTTCACCCAACTATTGCCTGCATACCCTGAAGAGCAAACTCCTATTACAAATGTGGGCGAAAAAGTGTCTCCTGGAAAACTGTTATCAGCTCTTTGCTTTAATTTTGGGGAAGGAGATGTGTTAAGTATTGCTGAGTGTGTTTTTTTTAAGGCAGTTCAATAAGAATGATACTATAAAATGATTTTGGAACCAAAGATTGTGAAGGTATAGTAATAAAGACCTTCTGAGGAAAGGTTACTACAGTCTGATGAAACTCATTACAGCTGGATTTTTTGACCATACATCAAAGCTCGTATTAATGGGCAGTTATAAAAACCCCAGCACTAAAGTCTTAAATAACAGATTTGCTGGCGTTGTTGGCTAAGCTGAACTAGATCAGTGTACTGGCTTTGAAGGTGCCTTAAAATGGATGGAGGAGGGTGGGGTCAACATTTGCCTTGGCTTCTAGACCCTTGATGTGTTCCAGCTGGACACCAGCAGAAGGGTGTGGGGTGTGGAGAGGGAGAGCCGAAATATGTGTGGTAGGTTTTTTTGAAACTAAGCAGCGCATAAAAAGACAGTTTTGCTGATATTGATCTGATACACTAATAATCAAGCACTTCCCAGGGTTAGTACTTTTTTATGCTGTTTCTACTGAGCTGAAGAATGGAAACTGCGCATCTCACACTTTGGAATATGATGCAGAGTTTGTCATACAACGGAAAGGAGTTACATAGCTTTTGTGCTTTTTCCCTGCTCTTTCCTGCTTTGGTACGTTAACCCTTGGGAAGATGTATCCGGAGCATCCAAAGATGTTGAAACTGACCCCTGAAATATTGCCTGCAGCATCTCCTTGTGAGCTTGAAGCATTTCTGGGGTATTTGGGAAAGACCCAGTTGGGTTTTAAATGTTCTGAAGGTTGAGGAAATTTGTCTGCTTTTAATTTTTGTATTTTTAACCACTTCTGTCACCAGAGTAGCTGGGCTGAAAAGCACCAAACGTCATCTGTGTTCCTGGTGTGCCTGAGAGCCAGAGCTCCTAGTGTCGGTGGGGCGGGGTTAAGAGAGGTGGTGTGTTAATGGCGTGGAGAGAGGGACTTTACATAGGAGGTGGTGTGAAATGTAAATGTTGACGTGTAGGCTAGAACATCAAGGTAATGTTTGTAATGTTTCTTTATGACATGCTGACTTAAGGGTTTGCTGCTGCAGTGGATGCTGATCTGCTTTCCAGAGGAGAGAGGTCAGACTGTAGATGCTCTGTCAAGGGAAATGAGGATAGATGGGGCACCAAAGAGCTCTTGGGGCTGGCAGAGTCTGGAGGTCAGCAGTATATGGACCAGCCCCGTTGTCCAGAGACCCGAGCTGTGCACCCCATAGCAGTCAAGCCTGGTAGCACCTGACATAGAGTTATTTGCTAGTATTAATAACAAGGCAAGATACGTATAAGCAGTATAAGAGTAACCTATGAGATCTGAGGGTTGGTGGAGCTGTAAGCTCTTCTTTCACACTAAGCAAAGGGCAGTTCTTACTGTAGGGTCAGAAACATTCTCCCTCTGGCCTGGGCTGTCAGCCAGAAGGTTACTCCATAAGAAATCTTCATGAAAACCATCCCGATCTTTCCTTCTGATCCGGTTCCTTGTAAGGACCCTTTGTATTCTTATCTGTGTCCCTCCCTTGTCTTCCACACAGCTCATTCATGCTGGATTCTGGAGGTTATGTTGTCCCAATTAGGTAGAATTAACCTGCAGCTGCCTGCAGGGGCTCAAACCCCACAAATATCTTGAGACGTCTGCACTGAATGGCATGGAAAATTAAACAGGTAAACCTGCTGAGAGGTGATGAGAGTTTTTGAGAAGGAGTTGGGAGAACAGAGGAGTGGCAGTCTGAGGATGATGATGGTTTCTAAAAGTTGTGTAATTCTTTCTTACTACACAAGTACAGATTTACTGGGTATCTAGCAGAGCTGTAACCCTCCTAACTAGTACTGCCTGGTGTGGTATTTGTACTGTGGATCATGTCCTGTGTCCACACATAAAGATCCTGTACCCACCCACCCGTTCAGATTGTGGCTGCTTTTATCGCTCTGACTTTAGCTTTGCACTCTTATGTTTACAAAAGTAAAAATAAACATTGGAGTAATGAGTTCCTAAGAAAAAGGGAGGGAAAGGGAAGTGAAGAGGATTTATAATCATCAGTGGGCTACTTCTTACTTTTCATTGTTGCACAATCATTAGTACAAGTGAGATTTTTCACATGGTTGAAGCTAAGTATATTTTCAGAAGCTTTGTTGGATAAAATCTGTAAAGGGGTTGTGTGGAATGAAGTAACGGAGACCTACCTCATTCAGCAAGCACATGTTGGCAAGCCCAGTCTTACTGGTATTAAAACTGAACTCCTCTCCATAGCCTTAGGCAGAGGAAGACCAGAGCTTTGTGTGGAGTCGTGCAGATCCTTGTGCCTTCAGTCCAGGTGCTGAAGACAGAGAAGCTGGATGCCTCTCAGCGTCTTAATCCACCACTGTGAATTTGCTCCTTCCCCTGTGCATCTTAGTCTCCCTCATTTCAAAAAAAACACAAAAAATTTTCCCCCTAAACAGCCCTTCAGAGCCTGCTTTCTGAAAACAACAGCATCAAAACATATGCCATTCTCATGAGCTCCATCTTCAGAGTGTTTCTAGTGTTGTTAGGTTGACAGGTGAGATAGATGCTGTGTCCTTAGGAAATTTTGATGCCAAGTCCCTAGGTATTCAAGCAGCAAAATAACAACAAAGAAACCCCTCCAAATCCCAAAATAACACCTTTTAATATAAAAAAATCCACCTTTCCTTTGCCATGCTCAAGTGCCCAGTTAGCCAGTCATTTCTGCTTAAGCAAACACTTTCATGCTGAGCCTCAGGCTTGAGAAAATTTAAACAAATCTGATTAAATTACTTTTCGTGGATGAAATGACTACAAAATTCTTATCTTCTAAATCCTTTGCTTGCTGATACCTTTACAAAACCTGTAGAACTGGAGCATATAAATCCTATCTTTGCATTGGCAATAGTGGAGATGTCACAGTGTGGAAGTACTGTGCATATGAACATTCACTGGGCATCAAGTCACTTACTGTAATTTAGTTTGAAATTGCTCTCGAGAAAAACAGAACTTGCTTTGAAAGGAGAAGGAAAATATTCTCCCTGCCAGCTCAGTTTGCATGTTATTCCTTAAAATACTTCTTGGTGACATATTAATTGCTTAGATTCAAGTCTTTCCCCCCACCCTGCTTCCCTGACTCCATTCCCCCCCCCTTTTCTCCTATTTTCTTTTTCTCTCCTTTTTCTTTTTTCCTCCTTTTTCTTCCTCTCCCCGTTTTCCTTTCTCCACCTACATTGCCCTCCTCCCACTTTTCCCTTTTTTCTGTCTTTTTCTTTTTTCCCCTTTTTCTCCCCTCTTTCCTTTTTTCACCTTTCTCCTTTTCTCCCATTTCTCTTCTTTTCCCTTTTCTCCTTTTCCCCCTTTTTTCTATTTCTTTTTTTCCTTCTTTTTCCCTTTGAAGGGAGGTAGTTTTACTAAAGCAAGATTTCAGATCAGCTACTTCATTAAGACAGCCAGATGTCTTAGGGTCTCTTGACACAGTCCTTGCAAATGGGAACTTGGTGCAGTCAGGATGCTCATTCTACCTCTGGGTATGACAGCAACTCTTGCGGTTCATCTCTCTCGTGCCTGGCTAGTGACATGTCAATGCGGCTGTAGTGCCAAGAGCCATATGTACCTTTGCACTGTACATTGCTTTCTTTTTCAGATTCCACCATGGGTCTGAAAGGTCTTCAGTCACCTCCAAGACACCAGCTCTGACTCAGGCAGTTACCGGCTGTCGTGGTGCTCTGCGAGCGCCCCAGCCAGATTCCAGATGGAGGTCTGTGGTTCTGCTCAGGAGTTGCTGAAGTCCAGGTTCGAGTGCAGTTCCTCAGCTAGAAAAAGTAAAGATTCGTCTGGCTTGTTTGCCAGTCCTTAGTTTGGACTAAGTTGAAAAGCAAACTGTGCTGCTATGTCAGAGGATAATACAGTGTAGGCAGAAGTGTAAACTGGGAGTTTACTTGTTTTAATTCCTTTTTTTAAAAAAACTCTGATGCATCTTAGAAAAGGAAGGCGTTGAATTCTAGGAAAAGAAGAACCCGCTTCAGTTATGACTAAAATTGGCTTCAGGCCAACTAGGTTTAAAAATAAACTTTAAATGAAGAAGTGTTATTTTATTTTATTTTTTTAGGTGGAAAAATGCCATGATTTTATAGACAGCGTTTCAGTCATTGCTTTGAACAGATGAATTGAATTTTGCAATGAAGTCACAGTGTAAAGGAGCAGACCAAGCGAGGTAGTGTGCATGCGCACACATGCTGGGTCAAAACCAGTCCAAAATACAGGAAAGCAATGAAATGCAGGCTGTTTTTCAGTCCCTTTCTTGCTGCCTCACTGTTTTGTGGATGTGAAAACATGTTTCAGATAAAAACTATCTTCTTGTTTTCCTAAATACTTACTAGTTCAAACAAAAACTAAATTCAACCTTGTTCCCCGGCTGCTCCCTGAGAAACAGAGCAGCCCTGCTTTGTAGTCTTGTAAAAGCGAAATAACTGCTGGCACGAGAGAGTTAAAAATGTACAGGGAAAAAAGAGATTGGTAGTATTGCATCAGTTGCACTGACTGTAACAAGATGCAGGCTGACGGACTGAATGATTTCAAACCCAGTCCTGTCGAAGCTGGTAACTGCCTGTCAGGGGTCGGGGGTTCAATAGCTGTCACTGGGTTTTACGTTTCTGCTATTAAATGGGATTGCTGACATTAAGCA
Source organism: Cuculus canorus (assembly GCF_017976375.1). Lineage (NCBI taxonomy): Eukaryota > Metazoa > Chordata > Aves > Cuculiformes > Cuculidae > Cuculus > Cuculus canorus. Next base: position 6,978,227 of record NC_071408.1, read on the forward strand.
AACTCCAGGAAATTTAGAAATGAGCAAACATTTCTGTAATGTATTCGTGGTGGGCTCTTGACTGGGCTTTTGGCAAAGAATACGCATGTTGAAAATATTTTTGTTTTTTCTTTATGGCGCAGCTTGCACCCTGATGAAGAGTTTCATTGAAGCTCGACAGAAAGGTGGAAGCTCCCTGGTTGTGAAATTTCAGATCATGGAGCGTGATTGTTCTGGGCGTGCAGGGAGATTTGCCCTAGGAAAGAGAGTGATGTCGGCCAGACTCGAAAGATGCTTTCCCAGCCCTGGTCCGTGAGCACTGAGAGTCGGCTGGTGGAGAGAAAGGTGCGGAAGGTGCTTCTGCACAAGTCTCTGCCACAAAGGGCCTTTGAGCTCCGCGCCGACACCTGCAGCTGGAGTCCCTGTGCCTCCAGGTATTGGTAGCTGCAGTCAGGACAGTCTGTTTGCCCGTTTAGTGCAACACTATGGGGTCACCCACGAGGAAGACAGAACCGAGGGGAAAACACACTCACAGCTATCACAAGACTTTGGGACAGTCCTAAAATAATAAGATATATAAAAAAATAAATATAATAAAAGAAATAATATAATAAAATACTTTATTTTAGGACAATGCTAAAATGTCTTCATTGTCTTCCAAGTCAGTAATTGCACAAAACCATACTTGTGAGTAATAACTGGCAGTAAATAAAAATTTGAAAGTTTTTTTTCCTGCCAAAAACGTCACCAGGCTCACCCTTCCCCAGCATTTACAGTGTAACAGGAAATGTAGTCACTGGACGTGAGGGTGGAGGGCAGCTGGTGAATGGCCAGATGCTTCTTTTTTTCTCATTTACAGAGGAAAACAAGATGATCAGGAGAAACTGAATGCTTCCCTGACTCCACTTTGGACAAAAACTAAGTCATGTAGCGTCTAGTCTGAGGCATAGTTCATCTGAGGTTTCTTTAGCATTTGCTACGTATCTTTTTTGTGGAGATAGGTTTGTACTTTCTATATGGTGAGTCAGACTCCAGTCCCGTGTTCTGTGTGTAAAATCCTCCATTCTGGAACTGCATCCTCTACTCATGTAACCCTCCTTTCACGATGCCACGTGTTCTGTTCTGTGGTCACTTCTCAGCTCCTTTCTCACCTGTTTCCCAGCTCCATTGTGGCCTTTGACTGACTGATGTCTTCCCAGTCCTTCTCCATTTGTTGTATTGTATGACACTTGAATATCAACTGCCTGCATTGGGACAACTGAGATTTCTGAACTGGAAAAACTGTCCGTGAACATTTTGTGGTGTTTAATTGTGTGATTCTTTGGTAACTTTCATACTGGTGTTCTTAAACTCCCTGCTCCTACAGCTGAGAAACAAGTAGTCTTAGAGACTCTGTTTCCCTCACGTTCCTTCTTTTAAATCCTTACCTCTGCTGTGAGGGCAGTGGGCAAAATGGTAGAGGTGACCCCTTTATCCAGTTTTGCAACTGCATTCAGTCAGCCATCCCCAAAGAGCTCAATCTCACTTTGACATCTGTGACTCAAGAGATGTGGCTACAAACACAGATGAGGTGATGTTTTCATGCCAGCTCTGTGCACCGAGGAGCTCTGCGGGCACAGTTCCTCCTCATCTGAAGGCTTCAATGTAGGTAATAGTCTGACTCTGTGAACAATGACAGCAGCAGCCTTGAATTTGTTGGTGGCTAGAGCTGTGGGATTGTAGATGAAGCAGAGCCGGTATATTTATATGTGGGCAAACGTACGTCTCTGTATGTAGGTACAAGTCACCGGTGTCCCAAGCGAAGGTAAATTCTTACCCTCGTTTGTAGGACTTTTACTTTCAGAGTAATGGCTTCTGGTTGTGGCTCACTGCTGCTTAAAACGTTCAAGCTAAGGCTGACAGTGAGAACAAAATACAGCATTGACTGCAGTCCTTAACACGAGCTGGGTTGCCCTCGCTATGGTGAATATTAAGGCTCTTGCTTTAGGAAGCTCATCCTTCACTCATCTTCAATAGTTTGAAAACAGCAACTCTCAGTCTGTGGTCTTTGTTACATACTGCGCTGCAGGAAATATCTCTTAACCTGATGAGCGGGTGTGTATGCTCAGAAATGGTTTTTTTATTGCAACTGATCTGGGTCATGGAAAGGCTGGAAGATGGACATAGTGAAGTCAGTTGCATCAACTTCCAGAGTGAGAATTTCACCCATTCTGAGTGGGTGTGTTGTCCTTGGTGTTGTATGTTTTTAGCGGATTGTTGGATTTTTTCTGTGTTTTCTGTAGTCTGATTAGTGTTCTGCTAAAATAAAATTCTCTTTTCCTAGAACTAGTCCTGGCACTGTCTGATTTGAGCTGTGATTTCCGCCCCATGTCGTATTTCTTTTACCAAGTTCCATCTTACTTGTATAGTTTCTTTTGTAAGCCACAACATGATGCCTTCCCAGCAGCTGGTTTTAATATTGCAAATAGATATTATTTGTCGAGAAGCTGCAGTTGTGGACCAGGATCTCATTTCACAAATTGAGACTGAAAACATGGTTCCTTGCAGTCAAAGAATGACATGAGAGAACTGATGGATAGTTACAGAACAGTGCCCTGTTTGTGTGTTTCGTTAAAGGTTCGTCACTGGCCATTGAGCGCTGCTGGAAACAGAGAGTCTGGAGGCAGATTACCTGTTTGTCACTGGTGTGACAAGTAGAGGACATGGGATTTAGGTTTATTTTGTTACTAATGAATTCTTCAAAGAAGGAGCATGATTTCATTCTTAGGGCTTGTCTCTTCAAGCCTGAGAAAGCAGTATTAGGAGTAGTTTGGAACGGGTTTGGCAAGATGCATTCATATTTTGTTCTTTAGAAATACCTCACTACAACATCTTCTGCGTATGCAGTGTTTTCTTTCTGTCTCTTTCAAGAACAGGTGGTAATCGATCTTCCTGTTCTGCTTATTTACCAGACTCTCTTCAGTTAATATATAAAATTTGACAATAGTTCGTTGGAGTGTCCGTCTTTACCTGGTGGAAGCTTCTCAGCCTGAAGTATGATTGGAAATTTGCTCAAGTAGTTTTGTTCAGCCAGTTGTTCAAGTGATTTAAAATCAGCAGTCCTCACGAACTAGCCTAGATGTATGCATGCATAGGAATTTCTCCATCCTTTTATTTCAAAGGATTTTACCAAAGACAGAGTGAGTGTGTGTGTGTGTGTTTCCAAAGAACCCTGGTGGTTTTGCTCAGGTATGGTGAATGGGTTTCTTTGAGTGTATACAAATATCAATGTTTTCCCATCAAAATTCACGTCTTTCCTGATGGAATCCCACTGGGGAATTGCATGTGTTTCTAAGGATCTGTATCTAGAATAATCTGTGATTGTTCCTTCCAAGTCTGGATCTCTTGGCTGTGTACCACTTCACTCTCCCTTTCTGGGCAGCAGGACTTGAAAGCAGAAGGGCGTCTGTTCTGTGTGCCAGGTTCCTGGGTAACTGTCTATGAGCAACGTGATGGGGAACTCCACTTTACAATGGAGTACTTAAATACACGTGTTTTCTCTGGTAAGGCTCAGGAATGTTGCTATTCTATGAAAGAGAAAAGGATGCAGCACTTTTCAGTGTGACCAGTTCCTCTGTAGTGCATTGCTGGGTTTTCAGGCCAGGTCGTTCCTGCCTACGCACTTTCTAGTTGAGTCTTCCATTTCAGATGTCAAAATGGTTTACTTAACCTAAAAGATGCCCCTCTTTTAAATGAGTTACTTTATCTTACTTGGAGCTGCATTTTTTTTGTGTGTGTGTATGCGAAGCTCTTGCCTTTTCAGTATTGTGGCTTTTAGACTGCTCTTTCATAGCTTCTTCTAATATATATTTCATCATCTATAGAAGAGCATTAAGCTTCCTACCAGAGTTTACAGAAAGTCACGTAATAAATACCTGAAAGATTGTCACAAATGCCCTGTTCCTTCCAACTTCAACGGAAAACTGCAGTTCAGATATCAGTTATGCTGCTTCTGCTGTTTCTGAGCATTTTGGTAAAAACACTGCTTTACTATGGTAACTCCACAGTCCCTTGGGGATGACTCTTCAGTGCTTCCAACCTTCAGTTTTTTTCTTGACAAGTTTCTGGCTATATCCTGGAAAATTTCTGGAGTCTGCTATGGATCTACAGCAGCTAAAAATATGGGGAGCAGAATAAACTAATCCTAATGTTTGGTATGAAAAGGAATAACTTCGAGCAGGGGACGTTTCCAGTGAAAATTAAAATGTCCACATTCACGCTTAAGCAAAAAAACTCATTAGAGAGCCAGGTAAAGTTACTAAGAAGTTGCTACCAAGTTTCCACTCCATCCTCCTGGACATCTGCAAAATCTAAGCGGCTTTGCTACAGAACCTAAGTTCTGCTTAACACACAATGTTTTTGTTCATATTCCTACCTGGAATCTCTAACAGTAGAATTTTTCAGTCAGTCCAAGTTCAGGTATCACAGTGTTTAAATTTGGTCATTTGTTTGGAAACCACAATAATCATTATTTTTACGAACTTACTTTACTGAGTTTAAAATTCCTTTGTTGGAAGACATGCTTAAAAACACACAACATGCTTCCAAAACATTGTGCTAATTAAAAATGAAGAAAAAAAAAAGGATAGAAGAAAGTAAAAGAAAATGACAAGAAAATCCCTTCCTTCATAGACAAAGAGTTTATACACTGCAAGTTAATCCATCTCTCCTTTGGACAGAGTAGTATTTCTTGCACAGTTTGCCATCTGTCTGATAACGTAGTCCAGAGAGGTTGGGCGCGCAGCAAGCTTTCATTCGATTTCTTTAGGTGCAATATGGAAGCATGTTTGAATCCATAACATTTAGATATAAAAGATGCAGAATGTACTGAAATCCAGGCATTTATGTACCTTGAGATCACGACTCCATGTAGCAACAGAGGAGCACTCTCCAGTGCTGTAACAACAAGCGTTCTTTGCACGTTTCTGCCCAGTTTGCATTAGACGTGCCATACAGGAGCTAGAACATGAGGCAGGCTTTTCTAGGAGCCACGGCAGTTCTTACCGCTTTTTGGGTTTCCCAAAGAGAACTGCAGTCAGTAGGTTGTTCTGCTGCCAAAGTTTTTATCATGTGGATCGTGTATTGCAACGGAACAGACAACACCATCTTCATGTGTTTTCAGACGTGTTATTTACTGGGGCTTCCCTGAAGAAAGCTTAGGGATTCTTTCCTTGTGAGTCACTGACCAAGTGATTGTTTTTATATAAACTTTCCTTCAGCTGGTTAGAGTTGGAACACAGTGTCTTCTGCTTCTTCTGGGGTCTGACTTTTCTCTTTTGTTCCTGCAGCCAACAGGATGGCCCGAGCCTCGTGGCCTTCCCCTGCACCCTCTCTGAGTTCCAGTCTTGAAAATCGCTGCTCCAGCCAGCGGCAGAGCCGGTGGCCGTCACTATTTCTGTGTAATTCCACTTTTCAGCTTTCTGCCTTGTGGTGCTTTTTCAACTCTGCACCTCACTTGTGGCTTAGGGAGATGTGCTGTTGACATTAGCCAAACTGGGGTTTGCATTTGATGTGCTGAAATGAAAACAAAAAGTTGATATTTGACTTCAGCGGCATAAAGCTGTAAAGCACTATGTTCCATAATGGAAGTCACTAAGGCTGGAGACACATGCCTTCTTGTACATACCCCTGCATCCTTTCCCACCCTCTTTCAGTGGCTGCAGCAGTCTTCTTTTGCCAGTGGAGTGGGGCAGAGTCACTACTAATTACCTCCTTACACTGCTTTTGATTTCAAGCCCAACTGATGGCGCCAGGGGCTAAACCACAGGGAGATCTCCAGGCAAGTCCTGCCTGTGTCAGGCAGCCTGACCAGGCAGATGCTGTACACCCCGCTGCACTTCCTTGTGGTGTTTTTGTTATTATATTTTATTTTTTTTTAGCCTGAGACAGGAGCCATGTTAAAATCTTGTAACTCTGTAATGTGTTTGTACATGTGAAATTCTAGGTTATGGTCACCAACTTCTCTTCTTCTCCCTGACCTCACTTCAGATGTTTATGTTCTGCACGTACATGTATGTAATCACATGTATGTTCGACTTCACAGGTATATACTGATTTGTTAAAACACATGTTATTATCTTAAACTAAGAAGTATGCAGAGTTCTTTGAGTCTTTTTTCATAACTCAGGGTTGGATTTCTTTATTTTTACAGGAAAAGGAATGGTTTAGCTGGAATGAAAATGTTCATTCCACTGCATCATTAACTACAGGCAGTCTTCAGTTGAAGCCTAGCCCATTTTTCATGCTAAAGCTCTCATAGTTTGACTATTAATCAACATGTAGGATGAATTTCTGGGGCTGAGAGAACTTGTCTGCATGCCTCTAATTTAAGGTTAACTCTATATTTTTTCCTTATGAAAGGAAGGTAGCTAGAAAATAAATTATATTTTAAAGAGTTTATAACACTCTCACCCCCTTCTGCCATTCCCCTTCTGATAAACACCCCAAAAGTTTTCACTAGACAGGTGCAGAGATTTAGCTGGAGTAGCAGATCCTCAAATGCGTCATTTGATCCTCCAGTAATTCTAAAGCAACCTTCTGTTAGATGAGAACAGTCGCTAGCACGGTGATACTTAGTACCAAGTGTCCTGTCCAACTTGCTTTTATCAATTTAAATGTTAATTTTAGCATCTTGGATAAAGTTTTTCCTTCTCTTCTCCACTCTAAGGAAGCTGTAACCAGCAGCCTATGTGATAACTAAAGCATTAAGATCTTTAGTCAGCTGTTCACCTGCCTTTTCAGCTGTCTGCTCTTCTTGAACAAGTGTCATGCTCTCTAATCAAGTTGGATGAAGGCTTCTGGAAGGATGACAGAAGGTGACAAGTCAACCTATGGGGCTAGCTCGCAGCACTGAGAAGTGATGGTTTCTATTTGCTCCGTGTGGTGCTCAGATTATTCACCCTTTTTGGCCATGATTCCCTATGTATAAGCCAGTGAAGATTCAAAGAACTGATCCTCCAGAGACAGGAATGGGAAAATCATGCTTGGAAGGGCAGGAGCTGTTTCCTTACACCACTTCTCTACTCCAGTCTCACCACTAAATCGCTCTCAGCAGAACTATGGAACATGGAGCACTTCTCCAGCTCCCTCTGAAGAAAGTGGTCAAAAACCAGTCTCTGTGACTGTTGGCTTCTTAAGAAAAATCTTTTCCAAAGGCCACATTCCGCTTTTCTCATGCTCACTAAGCAACAGAAGCAACTTTGGGTCGATCAGTGTGTGCATGGGAATCTTTGGAGACCACAAACCAAATATCTTCACTCTTTCCTCTCAGATGTACTCCTAGCTTAATGAGAGTGCTGATGCAAACCCTTTTCCAGCTTGGAGGTGAGGGAGTATGCTTTGGAACATGGACAAGGACCTTGTCGAGGAGGAAGGAAGAGCGCTATATAGTTCATATAAGATGCAGAGCTATTTCAATTTAACTGTCTATGGCTATGGGTCGGGGTAATCCCCATTTTCAGTACACAATGGGGGATGATGTGATTTAGAGCAGCCCTGCAGAGAAGGACTTGGGGGTGCTGGTCAATGAGAAGCTTGACACGAGCTGGCAATGTGTGCTCACAGCCCGGAAGGCCAACCGTGTCCTGGGGTGCATCAGAAGAAGCACGGCCAGCAGAGCGAGAGAGGGGATTCTGCCCCTCTGTTCCTCTCTTGTGAGACCTCATCTGGAATACTGTGTCCAGTTCTGGAATTCTCAACATAAGAAGGATACGGAGCTGTTGGAATTTGCACAGAGGAGGCTACAAAGATGATCGGAGGGCTGGAGCACCTTTCCTACTAGGACAGGCTGAGTGAGTTGAGCCTGTTCAGCCTGGAGAAGAGAAGGCTCCGAGGAGATCTTATAGTGATGTTCCAGTACCTGAAGGGGCTACAGGAAAGCTGGAGAGGGGCTATTCACAAAGGCTTGTGGTGGTAGGATGAAGAGGAACGGGTATAAACTGGAGAGGGGCAGCTTCAGACTAGGCATTAGGAAGAATTTCTTCACCATGAGAGTGGTGAGGCACTGGCACAGGTTGCCCACGGAAGTTGTGGATGCCCCATCCCTGGAGGTGTTCAAGGCCAGGTTGGATGGGGCCTTGGGCAGCCTGATCCAGTGGGATGTCCCTGCCCATAGCAGGGGGGTTGGAACTGGATGATCTTTAAGATCCCTTCCAACCCTAACTATTCTATGATTCTATGGTTCTATTCTATGGCTCTCAATGATGGCACTGCTCTGGCCGGTAGAGGCTGTAAAGCAGTTTTAATGCTATTGTGCTAAAATCCTCTCATTCTGGCCATGAAGTTTCATTTGACTCTTAAGAAAGTAGTGCAGCTACCCTGGAAACAAAGGGATATGTAAAAAATGTAATCTTTCACCAGAATGCATATAGCCTCTTCCATCAGACAAGATCACACCAGTACTGCACAAAAGAATGTTCCCTCTACTGGACCTGCATTGCTCATAACAAAGATTGCTAACACTTTCGGTCCTTTCATGGTCCTATGACACCAGTATCTCAGAGTTATCTGATGCTTATCCAGAAGTGTTTGGGCTTTCTTTTCCTTTGTTGTTGCTAGCCGATGAGCTCCTTGTCCAGTGCAGCAGCTGTCATTAGTCTGTCAGCTTATAGCTATTATTTTATCCTGTTTCTGGTTTTCCAGTCCTTGAAGTTGCCGGTGTCTTCCAGGACACTGTTCAGTCCCCCATTGTGTTGACAGTACCTCACAGTTTTGTGTTATGGGCAGAAACAAATGTAACTGGCAAGTTCGTGCTATTTTATTTCAGCAAGACCAATTCATTTGACACTTTGATGGTGAAATCCTTCAAGGCTGCTAGTTCTTCTCCCCATGTTATCATTTATTTATCTGTTGCACGTTTTGGTTTTTTTTTTTTGATGTACCATTCTTTCATTAAAACCCATCTTTATAAACTTAACTGCCAGTCTCCTCTAAGGGCATCGCTTTGCTGAAACAAATATATTTCAGGCTTCCCTTAGAAAATCAGTTAACTTATTGAATCTGGCATCCTCTGACATCTTTTTTTCTTCTTCTTTTTTTTAGTTTTATTTAAAGTCTTTCTTTCTATACATGTTAAAAAGCCTTGTAGATATGGTTCGACTAACGAGCCTGTACTTGCATCGCTTTTCTCCCATTTGGTTGCATGTGGGTGCTGCACTGACCGTTCCATAGAGCCAAGTACCACCCTGATGCCTTTATCCTGCAGCCACTCCATGGGCAGCAGCAGGAGCTGTTGCGTTACTGGTAGCTGATGACTGGATATGGGTGTATGTCAGTGATTCTGCACAACGTACTTTTCATTTTTGAGCACAGTAATTTATTGCCTTCACATCTTACATCCTGGCTAGGAAAGAATGATAAGGATACAGTGAGTTTTGTTTCACCTGAGACAGCTGGTACCACAGTGCAAGAACTTTTGTCTGTGAAAGCTTGGTAGCCAGAATATTTTGCTCTGAGGAACTTGATGGAAATCATCCTGTCCAATAGCAAGCTTCAGGGCCAATGACTCAGGTTTTTCCCTGCTCAGGTCGGGATGACACACTGCTCATGTGAGTACAGAGGAGCTGAAAGCAGTAATTCATCCTCCTGCGATGCAGCGTTTTCTTCTTCAGCGTTATCAGTAAATTGCACTCTGAAATACAGCCTGGTCTTTCCTCTGTGCCCCCTTTTCCACTAGCCTGGCCACTGACTGGTTTTCCTTTTCCGGTCTTTTCGTTTTCATATTGGTTCAGTTCCCATTCCTCTTGCAACACTTCCAAATATAAAATTGCATTCCCTCAGGGTCGTTGATCTTAGTCTGTATTTCGCAGAAGCCTTCGCTTTCTCTAGCCATGGTCATTCATGGTTCATGTGAACCAGGGTTCACATCATTATAGATTTTATTGCCAGTAACCATTGCCGCTGCACACATGCCTTTTTCTGTGGGCGATGCATTTGTAGGCATCTGAGTTTAAATTGTGCTAGTTTACGCTGAGGTACGTTTCAGTCTAATTCTGGGAAGGTATAAGCACAAATAAGAATTGTTTATTGTGGAATAATAATTTCACAATAAAAAAAATTATCAGTTAAAAAACTCTGCAGCCTCTCAGATGCCTTGTCAACACTTCATGTCTCAAAATGTATAGTATCCAGAAAACTGTGATGTTAACCTTCTCTAGTCAGTGCTGAACATGTAAAAAACCACTGCTTTTTTGTGTTTGCATGGGACCTTTGTTCGCTGTGATTAATGGTCCTACTAACAGAGTCCAATACAAGTTCAGTGCAATGTACAAAGTGCCTTTGATGCCAGACATTCTACAGTGCTGTTCAGAAACTAAAGCTAATAGTCATAAGCCTGAGAGGACTGGAATGTTTTCAATTTACTTTTAAACAAATGACTGTATTGTGCCATTCTCACATGGGAGTAAATTCCACAGCCCTTAGTGCCACATTAGACAAAACTTTTTTACCTGCTGATTTCTGTTTATACTTTGAGAAAAGAAATTAACCTCAGTTAGGGACTGGGGGGAATGGGACAGGACTATTAAACTCAGTGGGAATTTTGCCAAAGGCTTCGCTGGGAGCAGAGTGGGATGCAGGAATACAGGATGTAGCTGAAAGATGATTTGTGGTGCAGAGTGGAGTTCAGGAATTCTGCATGCCTGAAAATCAAACTCATAAAGGGCACCTGTAGGAAAATCTGCGAAATAGGTTTTGTTGCTCCTGAAGTGTAAGGAAACTGTTGTTCTAGTCTGAGTAAATGCCGGTGAATATCAGAAGGCAGATTCCTGGTTGACTGTGGCTGGAGATAAATAAGGCCCAACTCCTGAAAGTAACAATTCTCAAGTAAGTAATGGACATCTATAGCTGTGTAGGGGTGTCATCTCTTGACTGCAAGGAGAGTGTCTCTGAACTTACCAGATCGACTGTTGTTGTGATGGTAACGATTTTCAGACCAAGAAAGAGAAGTTCTGTAAGAATGAATCTTTATAGGATGTTTTAATATTCTGGATTTGTAAAAATATGAAATACTTACAAAATGCCCAGGTAAGAAACATGGATCCATTCAGCATTGCTGCAAGTGGGAGACCCTTAAAAGCTGATAAATACATGGTGGTCTTCTAGTAAGTATCGTACAGAACCCATTTCAGTAACTCCTTTCGAATGAAACATGAGTGTACATTAATTACTAACAGAACCAAGAATACTGGATTTTTTTTTTAACTGCTAATTAAACCTTTTTTGTACTAACCCTTTTTGGTTTTTTACAAGGTTTTCATTTTGTGCATGCTATGTGGGTTTATTGCTTTATAAATCCATAAGCAATCAAGAAAAGGTTTGAATTTTCTTTTGACTAATGTTTTTACTTTTATCATCTACAATTGAGTAGTATTTTACATTACACATCACTGCAGGGAAATCCAAATGGAAAAAATTACAAGTTCAGGTGATGCTTAGGTAAACTCAGTTGCAGAAAGTAGACAAATAAATCCACTTACCTGAATATAGCTTTAGTGCCTTTTGTCTTCCTCTAATGTTTCTGACCATTGTCTGGTCTTTTCCAAAACATCAGCTCATTCATCTCTGCGTAATGGCTTCCCAAAAAGCCTTACCTCAGTTGCCAAATGAGCAGTGTTAATGGTGCAAATCATTTTTCAGTGTCTTAAGATCCCTAAAGCCTTTGCTGCCACTGACTTGGCCTCTAGAAGAAGATACACCTAAAGCTCTTGTGGAAGTACAGGGCAAAGGGTCTGAGGGCTATTTCCATTGTGACTTGTAAGGCAGGGAAAGTCTGTCTAGTTGGTTTCTCCTTGCCTGGTAGCTTTTTCACTTTTTTTTAAAGGAATGCTGTATGTTGGTCATTACTGGAAAGGAAACAGCATGTGAATAAAGGGCAACAGCTTTTATGTAGCCAAACGCTGCCATGGGTCAGAACTGAGATCAGGAGCATCACCTGGCAGCGCTGGGATGATTTTGCAGGCAAAGGTGACGCCAGTTCCTTCCTAGGTGATCCCTGTATGTGGTTTATTTCCATGAGCAGGACAATAACTTCATTGCTTCTGAAAAGTCTAAGATGTGTTTCTGGAGTTGGAAGGAGACAGTATAGGAGAGGGCAGGATCATTTTTGTTTAAACCAGGCTGAGTGTTACTGGGCAGCAGCTACCTGTCCTGTCCCCAAGCAGTGAGGAACTATGACTGGAGCAAGGAAATATCACCCGGGCCTGTGGCTGTGTTGGCTTTCCAGACTAGAAATAGGAATAGAATAAGGAGCAATTACATGCTTTGACCTAAGACTCCTCAAACTCTCATTCTAGCCCACTTCCTTCTTGTCCATTGGGAAGAGCAGGCACCTCACTTGCAAAATGCCTTGGGAAAGGAGGAGGAGGGAATAGGCTGCAGTGGAAGCATCACATCCCCTTTGACTCCCAAATGCCTGTGCACGGTAGAGGTATAAACTGTGCTTCTAGGTGGATCCTTGGGGTCCCAATTGGGCGGGCAGATTGGTAGAGAACACATACTCCGAAGCCAGGGTGTTGCAAATGAAATTATATTTGAATCTTACCATGCAGGTCTTAATAATCCGTGAGTCTTAATATGGCTACAAGGCTATAAATTCAGGGATTTTGACCTCAGAGTCTTTGAGTGTGTTTAAAAATAGCTCACCCATCCTTATTTTATCACTTCATATACTCTGACACAATTTTGGAACCTGCCTCCATCCCATCTAGCAAGGGAACTCTATAATTAAGAATCAGTTTTGAAAGGCTGTTCTCTCTTAGCTTAAGGCAGAACAAGGCTTTATGTATTTTGCAGGAGATTCTAAACAATTCATTGGCTAAAATTAGCAGTAAAAAGGGAGCTCCAGTCCTTTCCTGTGCTGTGGTTTGTACCACAAAGGCTTAGTGTTCTTAAATCATGACAGAGTTCTCTAAAAACCTTGAAAGCATATTATGTATGTGTCACTTTGGCTCCGTTAGGAATAGTCTCACCTCTAAGCCAGAAGGCCATAGGTTCAAGTTCCATGGCCGCCCTTGGATTTAGCTGTGTCACAGTAAATTTATTACAGAAAACATTTTAAAATAGAAGGATGGAGGGAGAAGGGTGAAACTTTTATATCTGTAACTGTACTACGAGACATTTAGTCATTGGGATGATACCTTAAACCACCGCTCTCACCACTCAACTTTGTCAGCTGGCATAAACCCTCTAAAAGGAGAGGGGCTATCCCTAACAGCGTGACAGTTTTTCTCTTCTTGACAAAACCAGTTCTAATCCTTGGGAGTGTGCATGAGAGCTGCTGTTCCCTGCCTGAAAGCAATCTGCATTTTCATTGTGCTGCCCTAAGGATGGAGTTCCTTGATTGTACATTGCTGTGCCAGAGCAGAAAAGTGAGAGATGTCAAATGAGTCTTGACTTTACCCTTTATTGCTGAACAGTAACAACAGAAGAGAGGGGGATCAAACCTTTGAATTGAAAAGGCCATATAGCATTTACGAAGTTCATTTGCAAAGATATCATAGAGTAGAATCGTAGAATCATACAATACTGTGAGTTAGAGGGGACCCAACAAGGATCATCGAGTCCAACTCCTGTGCCTGCATAAGGCAACTCCAGCCTTCACACCATGTGTCTGAGGGCATTGTCCAAATGCTTCTGGAATATTGTCAGGCTTGGTGCGTTAACTGCTTCCCTGGGGAGCTGTTCCGGTGTTCCACCGCCCTCTAGGTGAGGAACCTTTTCCTGATGTCCCACCTAACCGTCCCCAGTGAATCTTCCTGCCCCGGGGTCTTGTCGTTGGTCGCCAGAGAGAAGAGCTGAGCACCTGCTCCTCCTCCTCCCGGTGTGAGGAAGCTGCAAACTGCTATGAGATCCCCTCTCAGTCTCCTCTTCCCCAGAGTGTGAGGTTAGGGTTGTTTGCAGCAACAGTGAAGCCAGGTGATCTCAGCAGCAATGATGAACTCCATATTGTGTCTGTTCAGGTCAAGCGCTGATCACTGATGTCCTTTAACTTCCCCGTGGAAAGGAGGCCACAGTGACTTTGTAGTTTCATTTTGGTTTTGTCCAACAAGCATGCGTTTTTATAACATGAAGTGTTATAAAAGCATTTGTTGCTTACAGAGGTGTATTAACTTACCAGAATCTCACTGTCTCTTAAATACAATTTGCTTTTAGTTTAGGGAAGGAAAAAAAAAACTTTCAAGTTCTACCAGTTTTGTAGAATACTTAAAAGGGTTTTAGTATATTCATGCAAAATGGAAGCCCTGTCATAAGGCAGTATCTGATTTCATTTGGTCCAGAGATATGTACAGCATAGTTGATCACGACTCATTTCTTCCCTTGAAAACAATTTTACCCATTAATTTTCAATTTCTGTTCTTGTGGCACAAATCCAAAATGCTCCTGGATGGATGATTTTCTTCTGTTTAGCAGAATTTGTTATGCTTCAGTAAAGCTTTTGCGCTTTCTGATTCCTCTCCTGATCTGTTTCGAGGCCTTTCTGCCACAGGAATGTTGCAGCTCAAATTTTCACTTGCATAGTTAAAGGAATTTTTACACAGGGAATATGGGTAGTGGTGGTGGGGGAAAAGGTCCTTCCAGAATTTGTAGACCACTGTCACTCTGCCTGATGGAAGGCTTATGGAAAACCCGTTAAAGTGGATGAGAGCTTTGACTCTCAGAACTCAAATTATCAGATGAAATGTTTTGACGGGAGCTCTGGCCAAGATATATTTGGCATGCGCCTAACATCTGGGAAAGGTAGGCTTATCTACCTAAGATGCTAGTGGTTCTTGTACGTCCACTTGCTAGATTACATTAAATACATTCCTGATATTATTTTTATTCAGACAAGCAATTACTGGGGGAGCTGCAGAGAGTATGAGAATTAGGGTGAGAGATTGGGGGATAATCCATCTTGTTGTGGCTGGAATTTTGGCCCATTTAGTCACATCTGGGATGTGGGTGGGGTGGTCTGTGCAAGGCTTGAATTGGTAATGGTCTGTCAAAAAGAGGGGTAAAGGTAGGGCTAGCCAGCAAGCCTGTGGGAGGAGATGTCCACAAGACAGATTTTCGTACTAAGATGTGGTCCACGCTGGGAACAAAAGATTGAGAATCCTTCCCATAGAGCCTGGCTCAGCAGAATTGGAGGCAGCAGGGAGAGGAAATGGTGCTGCTCCAGAGCACAGTGATCCAACTGTGTGAAATCAGTGTGGCTGCTATTAAAATGCCATCTTCCTCTCCTTTCCCCTTTCCTTCCTCCCTTCCTCCCCCTCTGCTGTCAGCCTGACTGAGGAAAAGTCGAATAACGTACGACTGTGTTCCTTGGCATCACAACTGCAATTTCCCTTTAGGGGCTTCAAACTTGAGAATGGGAGGTTTTAAATCTTGCTGATTCGTGCTATTCCAGCGAGCATATGTGTGAGGAGAAAGAACAATGCCAGTTCCAAACAGAAATCACAAGTGAGAAATCATTGCTGCTAAATCAGGTGTTGCAGAGGCCAGGGGAAAAATTGGATGCAAATAAAAGTAGGAAATTACTTTATTTAGAGCTGGGAAGGTTAATGAGAATTAATTCGAAAGTGCTTTCTGTGTATTGAGCCCCTAAGGATTCGAGCAAAGTTAGAGGGATTTATTTACTGATTATCCAGACTACACAACTGGCAATAAGATTAAGTGAGGAATTTTGGAACATGCTGACATTTCTTATTTGCATCATTTACTATGGACATCGTTTGTCGGTACTGCACTGAGTTTGTGGTGAACCAGGGCTTAGTCTAGCCCAGCAAAGACGGATCTGGTACTTCTCACCGCTCGAGCGACGTGGGGGTGAAAACAGTTTAACGTCCTCTTTTGCGTCTCAGAGGGGAAATATCAAGTTTGTCTAGGTGCTTATCAGAGGAGAATTTCAGAGTATTTTCCTAGACATCATTTATTATGGAAACGAGTGCAGTTGTAGGTGACACATTGCATTAGATCAACTTAAAATAAAAGACAGGGCTGCAATTTATAGGGCCCCTGCACTGGATGCTGTACAGAGTTCCCCCACTACAAGGCCTCTTCCGACACCGTCCCTCTACCATGCACACAGATACACACACTGCTCTTCTCCTCCTCCATTCACATTTGTTTGAACCACACTGATAAGTACTGAAAAGTTACCATTGCAGCTGGAAGAAATGGAGGACCATGGAACACGAGTTCAGTACAGGATCTGGGAAAAAACCAGAATTGTGGCTTTCATTCTTTATTCTGTGTGCCTGCCTCTAAAAAGATCACACTTTGTGAAAAGCACGCAACTCTTCTGTATTGTACACATAGACGCATGGAGTCCTAAGCTATGATTTAACCATGTAATTTCAGGCAGTGTGTCTTCCATGATTTACCTTCATCAAACTACAGTCTATGCACTGAGCACTTACTTACCCCATTTTAATCCCCTAAAGTAAGACAGTTTCTTGTCCCTAAACAAATCCTCCAGCCAAGGCTGGTGCATTGTTGCTGGAATAAGGAAAAATTTGTCAGTGACCCTCCCTTGCAAGGTTACTGCTGAGTAAAAATCCTCAATAGTGATCAATTCTGCCAGCATTTCCTAGAATGATCTTTTAAGAGTAGTTTGTTAAGGAGCTAAATAAGAGATGAATGGGAAAGTGTCAGTCTTAGTGATGACTCTTAATACTTCTCTGATCACCATCATGGGTGGTTAATTCTCCTGCTTTCTGTTTGCATCATCTTTGGTAGAAGCTGCAAAACTTGTATTTGCCTTCCTCCTTAGGGGAACTGCATGCCACAGCCAGGAGCTCAAATCCTTTAATCCCCAGATGTCCGGATGATGTCTCCACCCATTGATTACCTCCTTTCACAGCAAAGGATCCTGTTCCCTTTACAATTAACGTCCACTGCTGGATCGGGCTGTTGTCTCTGGAAATGTTTCTCATGCACTTGGTAACGAATGCAGAATAAATTTCAGACTGAACATCTTCTGGGCTAATCATCATACTTGGAGTCTTTATCATCATTATGTGAATTCCTGGGTAACTCATCACTATTTGAGAATTCCTAAGATCCACTGGGCTCTTTCTATGCTAAAATAATGGCAAATATTATGCCAATATTATCTTATATCAGAGGGTTTTTTCCTAATGTGTTCCTATAAATATAGGGCACTTCTTGTGTTGTTATGACAAGGAAATTCTTTGACTGAAAACTTTTCAAATTCCAAAGTAGTATTTGTTTTATAAACAAAGGTGCTGTTTCCCTTATGCCAGCCTTTTTCTGCTTTTGCTTGTCCAGCAGTCTGTTCTGAAAGGCATGAAGCAGCTGTTGGCCCCGAGTCAAAACTTGCAGCGCAGGGAAGGTTATGTAAAAGTTCTTTGTGTGAGAGATGTGCATGGCAGCAAATGGTGAAACTGGAGTACGGACCCTTTGAGGGGAGATGGCTATTCACAGTAATGTTTTATTCTTTACTTACTTTTTTGCATAGAAAGATAGGAAAAGTAGAAGATATTGTGATTTATTTTCGTTTGTATTTTCAGAAACACCCTTTCTTGTGGCAGTATTGTTGGCTTATAATTTCATTCTGCTTTGCACCCAGTATCACCCACTGGACGGAAGGGCTGCAGGAGGGTTGTCTTGTCCTTTCCTCTGCCTCAAGGCAAGGTCTCTGTACCCGGTCCGGTTCTGAGGGATGGTGGTCTGATTTCTGGCGGAGACTCTTCAACTCTCTTAGTCCATCTACTTTGGTGCTTTGCTGTTCTTACCATATAACACTTCCCAAATATTTGTTGACACCCTTTCCTTTCCACAAAGACACTCACTTCTCCCCTTCCACGAGTGGTTTCTTTTGAGTTTATCGGTCCCAGTTGATGTTAACTTTTCCTTGCAGGTGGTATTTTACAGAGCCCTGAACATCATCTTCAATGATTTCCTCTGAACGCTTTCAAAATGCACCACAAATTTCTGTTAGTGTGATAGCGAGAATTGGATGCACAATTCTTGTACTGATTTCATAACAACAAGACATTGTTGACTAATACTCTGTTTATATTGCACTGTAGACACAGCTCCTTGTGTGCTGAACTCCTTAAGTGGTTGTTCTCATGCCGTATGTTTATGATTGATTTATTTCTGCCCAAGTCAAATATTTCTATTTATAATTCATTTCATCTAGGTTTTTAAACTGTTTCTCCAGATCATTGTAAATTCTGGTCCTGTCATCTAACGTATTCATATCCATTTCCAGCATCCTCTCATCTGTAGATGTAGCATGCACATGCTATGATCCATCGTCCTCAGCATTAAGGCATTAATTAGCACGTTAAAAAATACAGCCCATATGAAAGTCCCCTTGACAGAGTTTTCCAGTTTGAACAGTGAGCCATTGACAGCTTTTTTTGTGGAAATGAGCGTTCAACCTGTAAGCGCAGGGAGAGCACTCTTCCATTAATGAAAATGTCACTTGAGATTCTGTCAAAAAGCTTGACTCGAGTCTGTAATATGTGGCATCTGATGTTAACGCCTTACCCATGAGATGTGAATCCCTGCTCTAAAAGGAGATTGGGTTGATTTGGCTTGATTAGTTGTCAACCTGGTGCGAACTGGAAGAAAAACATAACTCCAAAGGTGTCAGAGTTGTGGTAACTCATCGTTCCTTTCTGTCTCATAGTTCCAAATCAGCTTCTTGAGTGAAGAAGGCAGGGAGGGAGCCTAACATAGGTTTTGAATGTTTGGGATGGTTCAAGCTCTGAAAATATCTGGGGAGCAGTGTGTGGGCTCAGCAGAAGGTTTTAGCTGATGGTCTGTGCTATACAATGTCTGTAACCGCTAAGAAGAATCTAAGTAAGTAGACAATTGTTTAAGCTAATCCAGAGAGTTAAATACTTTTGAATCTAATTGAGGTAAGCTAGATCTTTTTTCTGCATGCATATGGAGGGATGGAGATGGTGTGTGCAAGGGAAAGAGGATCATAACCTTTGCTTAGAACAGTTCGAGGCTGCTGCTGAAAGCCTAGTAGCTGAGAGGGGATGTTTGTGGGTGGCTCAGTAAAGGCAGTACAGCAGTACAAAGTCAGGAGATGTTGAAAGCATGGAAGAGAGTGGCAAAGTCACCCTCTGCGAGGGAAAAGGACAGCTTCCAATCTACCCGGGAAATGTTCTTTTTCTGCTGCTTGCTTTGTTGTAAATACACAAAAGTAATGTATTGTCATTTACTTGTGGTTCCTTCCAGTAAGAAAACCTCACTGTGTGAAGCCGTCATGTGGTTTCAGCAGTCCTCTGGCAAAAAGCACGCCATGTACAGCTGAGAGTGTATTAGCTAAATTATACAGACAGCACCAAACTGCAATGAAGACAGGATATCAAGAATCATTTGCAAAGATTTAGGAAAAGATAGGGGACTTTAGGACAACTGCAGTGTGCTGAGTGTTGGTGCATTAAAACCAAACATTTTTGGACAGGAACAGATTAAAAAAAAAAAGATTATATATTCAGCAGCTGTGAATTAAAATATAAATACAGTCTGAGGGAATAATTCATTTTCAGGTGGTCGTTGTTGTGAACTTGCAGCTGTAAATGAAAGATAGGAATGCAGCTTTTAAATGACTTGTTTCTCACTGTAGCCACCGACCTGTTTCGTAGCATACAGAGCATTGCTGTGCTGCTGTTTTGACTTTTACCCCTTCGTCCGTCACCTTCCAGTCTACTTCCTCTCAGTCATTTTTAATAGAATGCCTTTTTGATTACAGAAGTTGATTTTTTTTCTGATTACAGAGTTGATACTCTGCTCTAATGAAAACGCTAGACAAATGCTCCTTCTTGGAACTGACATCAGGAATGTTATACAAGACATTCTTAAATATGCTGGCAGCTGCCCTGAATGTAATGAAATCATGGAAATTAGAAGTATTGCGCTCCCTGTGTGGCCAGCACAGGACTGTTTGTAGTATGTTACCAGTTTTGCTGTGAATTTCAAAAGGAATCGCTTTTCCTGAATTTTTCTGTGGACATTCTTCAACATGCTTTTTATTCCCACAATCAGGAAAATTATCCTGATATTCTGAGGTACCACTCCTTTTTTTTTTTTGATTGCACATAATTCCTCATGCCTATATCCCTTTGTACCACACTAAATCATTTCTCTTACAGCAGAGAGCTGGCAGTCTTCAGAAAATTGTT
The DNA here is from genome assembly GCF_017976375.1 of Cuculus canorus. Lineage (NCBI taxonomy): Eukaryota > Metazoa > Chordata > Aves > Cuculiformes > Cuculidae > Cuculus > Cuculus canorus. Next base: position 6,998,389 of record NC_071408.1, read on the forward strand.
AACTTCTCTGGTAGAAGTGCATATGAAGGGTGAAACCCTATTCCCCCTGCAGCCAGCAGTAAAATTCCCACAAACTTAACTGGTTTGGATTTCACATGCAGTTTTTAGTCTTTTCTGGTGTGACACTTTAGTTAATCCTTAATATGTTCTTAATACAGAGGTGTTGAAATGCAGATAGAAGAGCAGCAGTGTTGCATTTTTGTGTCCAACAGCACCTTTCCGTGCAAGGACTGCAAAGCAGCCTGTGAAGGACAGGTGAGACCTGCTGTGGAGCACAAGGACTGGATGTTATTTTCGTTCTCTACCATGCAGAGAAACTAGAAGGGAAGGACCGTATCACAATGCGTACGTGTATATAAATGAAAGGATCATGAATGTATACAAATGAAAGGACTTCCAAGTTACCTTCTTTTAATCCGTGTTTTTATGCCCTTCTCTGTAGCTTTGGTGTATTTTCATCAGATATTCTGAATTTGAGTTTTCCAAGATGAATCTAATTTGCTTTACCTCGCCTTTAGCACTAGAGTCTTCCACAGTTTCTTTGTGGGAGACTTATAAATGCTCCTAAAGTAACTGCAGTTATGTTCATTTGAAGTAATAATATTCCATTCCTGACAACAATTAATGGCAGCAGTAGGCAAGAGTCAACTGAATGAAAACTTGGGCCAGATTCACAGGCTGCCCCTTAGCACTTGCTATTGGAACTAGCAAGTCTGGGCTCTGCTTTGAGCAGCACTGAAAGGGGGCTGTGGCTGCCTTGGCTTCTCCTAAAGAAGGGGCAGAGCCAGTTCCCAGCTTCTTCACTCTCTATTTCTGTTCAGCATGAATGTTCTGTTCAAGAGCAGTCAGAGAGACGTGTTCTAGTTTGGGTTTGTTCATTACAATAGACTTGCAAAAGGCATTTTAGAATGCAGAGAGGCAGGGACTTGAGTGGGTTGCATTGAAGCAAGGGTCACTGTGATGCTCAGTGAGAAAAACAGCTGTTTTGAAAGGATGAGATGGAGCTGGGATAGGACACCTAAATCACTTCTCTCTTGCTGTGATGCCCAGCTTTACCTGGCAACCTCACTGTCAGAGATGCTGCTGTTGGCACAACGAAGAGACGGCCGACAAAAGAGAGCAAGAGAGCTCTTATAGGTGTACTGTAGAGCACAGAAATCTGTCAGAAGCAGATTTCCATGTGTGTGATGCGATGCAAAGAAGATGGTTTCTGGCATGAAAAGCCTTCTGTTGAGACATCAAATCATTAGGAATACTATGGCCAGAAGCTTTCATAATAAATTACCGTAAAGTCATGAAAGATTGATCTTTTTTTTTATTTCAGAGAAAATAAATCAACAGCGTGAAGTCGGCTCTATTACAGTTTCAAACAAGAGACGGACTCCTGAAGTACTATGCGCTTTCTGTAAATATCACCTATGAGCCCGTATATAAAAGGTTAAATGTTTGCAGGCTATTACACTTTGCCTTGAAGATCAGAGACAAATTACTATTGTTACTTTACATTCTCTTGATGAGGATAATGATAAACATCTGTCACTTAGCTGCTTCGCCAGCTAAGAATCTTACTGCAATCTGTAATTTAAATAGTGAAGAATAAAAAAAAAAGAAGACAAAGAAATATATGGAAAAAATGTATTTTCTATAGGTAGTGAAGAAGTAAAGAGAAGGAATATAAGTCAAATGCAGGAGAACTGGGAAAGGGGCATTTTGGTCTGCAATTACTTGGCTAAAATATTTGGGTATAGGATAGATGTATGATTTTCCATTTATTTGGTATTTCACGGGGAAAATTAGAACTCGTTTCTTTTCAAGCATGGAGGCTGAGGAAAATAATCTGCACGCTGTGACTTTTTGGCATATGCGATTTATTAACAAAATGATTAAGGTTTATAGGGTAGTGTGCCTACTCGTGTTACAGAACTGAAAACACGATTTTCATCAAGAGCTCTTTCAGTGTCCTCCACGGTCCCAAGATTTTTAGGAAGCACTGCTAATTATTTCTGAAGTCCATAGGTTAGCTGGGTTTACAGTAATTCATCTGTAATTAAAAACAATCTGAACTTTTGAAACTTCTTCTACAAACATTTAGTTTTGTTTCTAAATGATACATTGGATCTTATTTCTTAACCAAACTAACTTAACAAATCACAACCATCCTTGTTTCATTTAGACTGGACCAATCAAGCCGTATTTTACAAGCAGTAAATACGCAGTGGTCTGTCTGCTAATGCCGCACAAGCAGAAGCCAGCCCTTCATTAAGAGATGAAACTGGGTGTCTCTTTGTGGCTCAGCAGGAATGCATTTCAAGCAAGGAGAAGCCTCTTTGGTGCCTTGGTTGCATATCTAGTTGTAGTGGTCTTTCACTAATGAGTTAGCTACCTATTTCAGCAGCTCGGGCAATCTGTAAAGCACCAGCGCTGTGCAAATTTCAGGCGAATGCTGTATTGTACATGGAGTTGTGCTGAGGGTCTGCCTGTTCTTGTTATTGGGTTGTTCCTGTTGTGCGAGGAAGTTCTGTTTCTTCGTGTTATGCTTATAGGTACCAGCAGAGCAGGTTTAGATTTTACAGTTCATACTAATAAGGCTCTGGTGGTAATTTTCAGGGAGTATTATATGTCTGAGCTTGGGGAAAGGACATTGTTCTTTGTACTTTCCAGGCTGAAATTCCATTCTTTTGGCATGTTTGAGCCTCAGAAAGCTGTTTGATTTTTGCCAAAAGGTTACTCTTCTTTTTTTAGATTTTCATCTATTTTTACAGGCCAGACTGAGGCAAAGTAGTTACCTTTTAGCTTCCAGTGTAAGTCCTTGGTATTTTCTTTAATTACATCAGCTGTTTACATACAAAGAAGTTTTTTTCTGTCCAATGAAAAGGAGTCCTGCAATATATAACCCAGCCTATGTTATGCTGAGCCTTGAGCACTGGAACCAATAACGCTTTAGCTGTTATCCTTCATAAATCCTTTATTTATATAGGTGCTGTTCACATCTAACAGGTTTGAGGCTGAGCCGCAGAATTTATCACAATGGAGTCAGTCTTAAATAACAGGGATGTGTTTTACCCATAGCAGGGTAAAATTCAAAATGCTTTCTTGCATGGGTCGAGCTGAGTGAAACTCAGTGGTGAAAGATTTCATAACAAGTGTTGCAGGAAGTGATCAGAGATAATTTCTTGGGGTTTCGTTTACCACTATGTGCCTTTGTCTGAAAACTTTCTTTAAGACCAGTTAGAAATTTGTGTGGAAATATATAATGTACTTTGTGAAAAGGGTCTTGCATCTCATATTGCATTAACCTCTAAAAGCCCAGATTTCATATTAAATGCTATAATATTAAACAGGCCGGTACTTCATATTTAACCTCCAGACATTTTGTACGAGTTACTTTGCTGGATCACCACAGTGTGAGTCCAGGGGGTTTCCCAATATATTTCCAGTTTACTGCAGTCTGAAATACTTGACTTTTCTGTTTTTCTTCTGTGTAGACTGAAAATGATGAGAATGGCCAAGCAGACAATTTTTCAATGGACCCTCAGCTGGAGAGACAGGTGGAGACAATTCGAAATCTTGTGGACTCCTACATGTCTATTATCAACAAATGTATCCGAGATTTGATACCAAAAACAATCATGCATCTTATGATCAACAATGTAAGTAACAGCCAGAGTTCTAAATAATTTTAATATCTGTCAAATCTCTTGTGATTATGCAAACACATCTCCTAAGCAGCAGCAACAACAGCACAAAGCTAAAGAGAAGAACATGCTTCCATAAATGTGACACTTATAGACAAAATATTCCAATTTTCTGGATTTGTAGGGAGTTCTGCGGCCTTCTGAAGTCTGGTACATTACCTTGAGTGATCACTCCAAAATGCTAAAGATTGAATTAATTTATATCTCAATCAGAATATAAGTTATTGTTTTTTCTGTCTTGCTTTTGCTATCACCGGAAAAGGGCTGGGAGATCCATCTGAGCAGTTTGTGTGAGCAGCAGAGCAGAGTTGTGCTTCCTTGATTTTCAGTCTGTGGCTGCTTGTCATGGTTTCTTAAAACAGTTCTTATTTTATTTGGATTTCTTTATATTTTCAGGTTACCATTTTCAAGGAGTAAATCTCAAAGCCTTGGACACTGTTGTTTAGATAAGCAGATGTGGTGGTTTGATTTATTGTGTGTGTCTTTCTTAGATCTGAAGATTATTTGGTTAAAGACATGCTTTGAGATATCATTGCTTTTCCACTGCGCTAATATCTCAGCCTCTGCTTCTTGGCAGAGTTTGAAATGGACCTTCTTGAAAACTGAGCTTAGTTTTAGTGCCACTGCTGCCATATAAATAAAAAATGGAAAGCACAGCTCCTGTTAGCTGTGGGCAGCACCTTTTCTCTGAGATCATCACACCAATCAGTTGTAAAATACAATATGCTGTAAGGCAAATCTGTTTAGAAAGCAGCATTTACTTTTTACTTAGAGCCACCTCTCGGCTTAGTCTGATGGATTTCATTAGTCCTGTGGAATTTGTGTTATACTTGAGAGCTAGGTGGTTGAACAGGAAATTTCAGTGGGATTTCCTGGTACATATAATCCGAGCAGAGTTTTTGCATGAGGTGAGAGATATTCCTTTAACTTCTTTGGGTTTAGGGTAGTCAGGCTCCAAATAACATTGTAGTTTTGCGTGAGGTTTTACAAAGAGCATTGGAACAATGGCACTGCCCCTTTTTTTCCCTAAAATCAGCCATGCTCTCGAGTTTGTAGGGTGAGCACGTTCCCTCTGCTCTTTCCAGATCGCAGCAAGCAACTTGCTGCTTCAACTTAGCACAAGTTCAGTGCCTTTAGAAAGGGCTGTTGTCTAACTCTCATTTCATAAACTGCAGAGTTCGGTGAGCAATTCCTTTTGAAAGTTTACATTAAATTTTCTGCCACTCACCTCCTCATATGGAATAGTTTAAAGGTCTCTGAAGTGGGTTCTTTACTCAAAAGTAGAATAATTTTAACGTTTTGTACTTTTAATCTCATCAGCTGTGGCACTGTTAAAGTCTGCCTCGCTGGCTGACGTGGCACACAGAAAAAACATGCTTACAACTTCATCTGCCTTTCAGCTGACCTCATAGTCCGTAGCTGTCTTTGGGCTTGCTGGTGAGCTATGACCTACACCTCAATCCAAGAACTGAAATTTGTGGCAAAGAATCAAAATGTTTTAAAGGACTGTGAAGAGTAAGACTAGAAACATTAATGCACTTGTTTTGGGGCAGCATAGGCAGTAAAGTACCATATTAAAACCCATCGCTAAAATATAGATTTTTAAAAATCAGCTCTTTTAAAAAGAGAAAGAAGTGCTTGAATTAAGAGTGCTGAGCCACACCGAAAGGTTGTGCAAAGACCTGGAAAGCAGTGGAGCTGTGATAGAAGGTGGGTGCTGTTCAGCAGTATGTATGTGTTCCTTGGAGTCTTCAGAAGTCCAGCTAATCCACCAGGAGTTAAGAAAACACCCTCTCTCCCCCTTAATGGCATATTCTGTACTTTCTGCTGCCCCATCGTGTTGCCTCCAAAACTCTGGAAACAAATCGATCCAAGGAGTTTGTTTCCATGACAATTATAACCTCCCAAGTCCTAGAGATTCCTTTCCACTTTGTGGGCCTGAAAATGAGCACTTACAATTCAAGGGAAGTATCAAGTTCAAACTCGGTGTACAGAAAATAATTGGATGCTGTCCCTAAGCATATTTTGAGGCCTAAGCCTAGATTGTTGTATTCCAAATACATCCCTTATTCTTCCCTTAGGGTGGATGTTGATTACCTTAACAGAAAATGCATTTACCACACAGAACTGCATTGAGTTACCATTAGCAATTCAAACGCGCACAAGGAAACCATACATTTCAGAATTTGCATTTCATGGTGGATGGGTATCGCGGATTATCCAAGAGGGATGGTATTAGAGCAATGCTGATATTAATCTCAGCTGAGTAGGCAAGCTCCAAAGTACTTGTTACTACCAGACGTAAGGTTAAGGAATGGATTGTGTTTGCATCTGAGGCAGCGACGTACGTTGTAGTCTGCCCACTGATGAATGAAGTTGCAACCTCTCTTACCCCACTTTGGAGCTACAGGGCAGGCTTTGTGGCACTAGTGTTTCGGATGCTTGCTATGGTTCAGCTTTGACTGCAGGCCTGTTGTCGGTGAAAGAAAATGTTTTAAACCATTCCTGTGAGTCTTTCTGGTTTCTAGAAAGGAGCAGAGGCATGAGTAAGTGTGATTTTCCCTTCCTTTTCCAAGCTGGAGAAAGTGACTATTGCGGAAGATCTTCTTCTGTCCAGTACAGTCCATCTGTTTGCAGACGGAAGGAGGTTGATCCAAGAACTGTCCTTAGCACAGCAGTCTTCCCCTTCCAGAAGGGTTCAAGGAGTTACTTTGGTCTCATATTAGTGGCAGACAGGGATCTGTCATGATAATTGTCACAGGCTGATTTTTTTCAAACAGATATTTGTGGTTTAACAATGCTTTTACAATCAGTTCTGGCCTTAATCTAATTTTAGGACTTTTTTTTTTTTTTTTTGAAGTGATGCCATTAAAATGCTCATTTCATCGAGTAGAATGTGATGCTGTTTGACTATGATATCTGTTTTTAATGTGGAGTTTCTGGTGATCATGAGGAAAGTAGTGTACTCTGGCTCTTGATCAGTACCATCTACTGGAAAACAGCATGAGACTCATGGAAAATTTTTGCAGGCTTTGCTAAGAATTTGTGCATCTCCTGTCATACGTGAATGGGAAACGACAGTCAAGCCCAGGCAATATGGCTTTGTTTCCCTGTGAGGTCTGTCCTGGCCTTCTTCTCCTGCTAGGTGACCACAGAGTGTCCTATGCCCATGTAGTTCGACTGCTCTCTTTGACCTCATCTTAACGCAAACTTTGCCTTAGTTTGGCTGTCAGGAAAGTTGCTGAACTAGCACAAACACACATGCAAACAGAGCTCAGGTTTATGTAATCAGAATCTTGGGAATGTATTATCATTAGTATCTCCAGCTCAAAAAAGCTTTATAGAGCAGAAAGACAGATGAGGAATAGATCAGAACAGCAACGCAAGTCTCAAGTGCAAGGATTTAGTAGGTCAGCAGTTGGTCTGCTTACCATAGTCTTATTTAATCAGAGTACCTCTAGCTTTTTATCTCTCCTAATGTGGCCCAGGTTTCCATAACCAGGGCAGGCATAGCAGGAAATCAATATGGTAAATTAGATTACTCGGAGACTTCTCCCTTCAATTTGAATGTGTGTGGATGGGATATTTAGAATCTGACAAAGTTGTTGGAGATGAAAGACACTCTGTTCAGTAGGGTAAATTGTTGCTAAGAAAATAATTGACAGAGACGCTATAAAGCCTGAAAATTCCCACTCCCAGGGGAATTTAGTGTTTGATGCTATTGCACATGGCTGCCATTTACTTCTCAGCTCTTTAGAACTGGACCACAATGCCAGCTGATTCCTGCGAGCTGTTGGGAAGCCTGTTGGAAACAAACTTAAACATAGGTGTCACTTTAGAGACAGAGACCACTGTTCACTCCATGTCCTGTGTGCCAAAGACAGACACCAAAAAAAGGCCACAGTGCACTGTGGAGCGACCGCACAAAACCATCTTATCCTTGCATGGGAATTGTTCTCTCAGAACAGGGCTCTGTAATTGCGTTGAGCCCATCTGTGTGCAGGCAGCTGCTGAAAGGTCCAGTCCATCCTTTTCCAGCTGCTCTGCCCAGCTCCTGTTCCAGCCTTTGACCTAACAAAAACTGCATGCCTGGCAGAACTGGTGTTAATAAGGTTTTGGGAGACACAGATTAAATTTAGATATGTCCCTTTGTTCTGTGGATCTCACGCTGTATTTGTTCAGTATTGTGTTTTTAATAGATTCGGGGTTTTTGCTTATTTGTTTGGTGGGGTTTTTTTGTATGATGAAATAGGTAAAAGAATTTATCAACGCAGAGCTCCTGGCTCACTTGTATTCTTCTGAGGACCAAAACACTCTAATGGAGGAGTCAGCTGAACAGGCGCAGAGGCGCGATGAAACGCTTCGCATGTACCAAGCACTCAAGGAAGCCCTAGCAATCATTGGCGACATTAGCACTAGCACCGTCTCAACCCCTGCACCCCCTCCTGTCGATGACTCTTGGCTTCAGCAGGCCCGCAGGTAAGGATCTTCAAACCTGTGCTGCAATTAGATTTAGGACAGGCAGACATTGTCGCTCCCTCCCCGTCTTCTCGGGCATCAGATACTCCTCCAGGTCCTCAATGACTTTTGTGAGGGAAATCAGAACACTTTCCCACATATGCACTTTCTCTGGGTATGTATGTGGACAGCACGTGGGATGTTTGCCTTGTAGAAGACCATCCAGTGGGCTTATAGCTTGTCTGATGCTTCAGATAGCAGCCACTTCTGTCACTGTGGTTGTGTAGCCACATAGCCTCTTTTTGCAAGCTGTTAGAAGACTTCAGCGTGTCAGGCTCCATGTCCTAGAAAATCTGCTTAACAGAACATCATTAGAACTCTTAATATTAAAATCTACTCAATTTACCTCTTTGACTGTGTTCTTATTTCTGACTATTGTAAGGCATTCTGTCTGTGGGAAAGGTAAGTGTGAGACTTAAATATATATGATGCTCTGACACTGACAGCAAAGGAAAATGCTAAGGAAAAAAAAGGGATTTAATTTCTGTTTAACATTTAAAAAATAAAAAAAAAATTTACACACACACCCCAAAACAAAACCCCAAAACCCAAACCTCACCTTACTGAACTCTTTAAATCTCTGATATTTCCCTAGATCACCTCCTCCAAGTCCCTCAACTCCAAGGAGACCTACGTTAAACAATCCTCCAACAAGACCTTTATCTGGCCGAGGACCCGCTCCTGCAATCCCATCTCCAGGCCCTCAGTCAGGGGCTCCCCCAGTGCCATTCCGCCCAGGACCACTGCCTCCATTTCCCAGTGGCAGTGAAGCCCTTGGAGGACCTCCCCAGGTTCCCTCTCGGCCGTCCCGGGCTCCTCCCAGCGTCCCAAGGTAAGATGTCTAATCTTCCTGGTGGTGGGCATGGTTCTCTCCCTCTAGCATAACAGACAGGTTCTGCACTGTGTCCAAAAGTCGAGCACCCTTGTTGAGTAAGTCTTGCAACAAAACAAAATTGGGCATTCCTTGCAGAGAGTCCAAGGCATTTTGAGGAACCGGTTTTTAGCACAAATTTGGGTTTTTGAAGAGAGAGGAAGCTTCTTCATGAGAAAAATATTCCGTCAATCAGTTTGAAGACACTAGATTTTTCTTTGTTCCGTTTCTGTTGCACTCATGTAAAGGTTACAAAGATGGAAGTTATCTGCCTGTCCAGAAAACAGGCAGGGGTACAGCTGGGAGAGAACAAGAACAATCCTTGTAGGGGAACAAACTGATAGGACCCTGAGTTTTATTCCACAAGGCAAGTAATTTACAGCCAGTTGAAAACAGTCCATAGTTGTCTCAACAGTGCAGGTCATACAGCACAAAAGGATTCATTAAGGAACCTCATTTTCATGAACACATTGTTTCTTTTCCTTCCCTGGGCTTTGCATTTATCAGTTCTTTTTAAAGTAGCTTTGCATATTTTATAATTTTGTGTGGCATTAAATGCTTTTATAATATAAGTTATATGAACAAAATGTCCTTAGTATTTATTTTCACAATGACATATACACATAATCACTTATATATATATATTTATATGTGAAAGCCTCTGATTCCAAAGGCTTCAGTAACTTCCTGAATTACGAGAGGCATGGGCAGATTAGGCAAGATTGGAACAAAGGGGTTTCTTAAGTTTTAATAAATTAACTGTTACATTAAAATTAGTCAGCGTTTGGAAAAAAAAAAACCCACCAGTTAAACAGAAACAAGAAGAAAATGTGCACTTTTTCAATTTGGAAATGGTAAGTGAGAAGACAACCTTTGGAGAAAAACTTTCTTTTAAATAGGTGAGATCTGTTGTGGTTTTCAGTAACCTAAATTGGAGGCTCAGTGTTACTTACATAACCATCTTTTATAATATGAGGAATTAATAAATTAAGTCTATCAAAAGAATGAAGTATTTTTATATATTTGCTGTGAAAATGGTATTTTGGCATCAGTGCTCAACCATGGAATGGACTCTTTTGTTGTAGTGGATACCCCATAGATTGCAGTGGACTGGTGGGGTGAAACCTGGAATGGCCTTTCTGGGTACTATCTTCACACTGATTGGGTAGAAGTCCGAGCAGGGTCCTCTCACTGGGAGAGCCTGGGACTGAGCCAGAGGGCAGTGGCATCCCTGTGCCATCAGAGGATAAATCAACGTGCTAGATGCAGAAACGAGGTCCAGTGTTTTGTCAGTTGTACTACTGGAGAGAGAACCATAGCTCCTTGATGCCTCTCACCTTGCCCTGCAAGCGAGCATGTCTCCTTGGTCCTGCCTGGCTGTGGTTTTGCATGTGCCTTGCTTTCCTGAAGCGGCTTGCCAAGAGCATGTCTGATGATCATCTTTTTGATGCTGAAGCAATAGGTGGGATGGAGAGCAGAAAGGACACAAAAGGCACTTGGGTAAGCAGACTGCGAACAACTCAATTCGTGACTGCCCCTGGTGGCATGCAAAAGCAGGGGCTGCTCAAGGAGGTCAGTGTTTTTAAAATGCTGTAGTTGGATATAGAATTGAATGTACGACTGCCTGACATTTTTGTGGAAAAAACGTCTGCCATACACATCTCCTGGCCTGGATCCTAGATGGCTTTTTTAGAGCCATGAAAGCCTCAGACATAAAAATAAAATCTCTGATGGTTAAGAATGAAGGAAGGGTTTGCCGTTTTGCTGAAACTTCAGGTTTCTCCTGCTGACTAAAGTTCAAGAGAGGAAATCCCAGGGAAGGGGCTGCAGGGGAAATCACCTGAGGGGGGACAGTGTGGCCGACTCTTGCGCCTATTAAACTTTTCTTCTCAGCCCTGGAATTTCTGTTACGCTCGGTCTGGTTTTAATAACAGCCTTTGCAGGATCATAGGAAATTGACTCGGAAAATGGGTCTGAGATATTAAAAGGGAAAAAAGGAATAGTTTTGAGGAAGAGTTCTTGTGGAAACTCGAGCTTTCTCCGTGACTTATTGTTGAACTGGGCTCTGTGCTCCAACTGCTTCACTACCATTTGCTGCAATGATTCCTTGAAGTGTCAGAGTCGCTCCTATCTAAGGAAATAGTTTAGCTTCCTGAGAAGAAATTTGTATTTTTAAAGTTCCTCTGGCTTTTTAAAGGAGCTTTTTGTTGCAGCCCCTGTCACTGTCACATGGAGCTGGAAATCTTGACACGCTGAAGAAATACAAGCTTTCTGTTTTCTCCTGTTCTGCCCTAAGATAAAGACATTCATTTCCAGGGGTAAGATTAGGACTGTCATTTTCCAGTGAGTGCCTGAGCACACATTTGGTTTGGGGAATTGGCCACCTTATAGTGAGATACAAGCCCTGTCTTTAAAAAATTCGTTTTCCCCCTCAGCTTTTAATCTAAGGCATTTAATCTAAGGAATTGTACCGAAATTGTGAGCTCTCGGCATTTTCTTACTGTTCCTCACTTACTAAACAGGGAAAGGAAAAGGTTTAGGGGAGCAGGAAATAATTTTCTTCCTTGCTTCACTCTGATTCTCAAGCTGGTTTGGGTTATGTGTTCTGAATATTTCTGTAAGGAAACAGAAACTATTTGCATGATACATGCCTCTTTTAATTAATCCCACTTGAGGTGGGTGGATCTCTCCCAGCAAAGCCTGTGAGTAAAGGCCCCTGGCTTTAAGGGCTCGATGCCAAAACATATATGAAATGCTCTCCGCTGCCAGAATGCAGATTATTCTCCCCCTCTCTTGAAAGGCTGCAGTAGTATTTTGAAAGAAAATGCAGCCGTGCACTCATTTTGTTGAGATGGCTTTAAGCAGGCGTTAGAGCCACTTCAGCTTACCATGATGGGTGTTTGCCTGCCTGTTTGGAAAGCCTGATCTTGACCAATTTTAGTTCTAATGTGGATGCTTTGATTTATAGCTTTTAAATGTCCTGAATGGGAATCTCAGCTTTGCCACAAGGAAAACAATTGAATTGGAAATGCTTTCCTCCTGGCAGCAGAGCCCGTGGGGTTAGTGGGAATGGGAGGGTGCTCCCTTTTTCTCTCTGTGTCCTCTGCAACGCTACTGTGGATTCACGAAGGCTCTCCCAGCAAAGCACTGGAGATTGTTACTCACTTTGCCATTAAAACATAACTGACCCCACTTGATGTGGAACCCTGGGATCTGGTTAAATGGAGGTATTGAAGGGCTGGACTACTCACTCAAGCAGGCAGGAATGTAAATGCTCTTGAGAACATGTATCTCACCCTCAGGCACGCTGGTTCTGGGTCCCTGGGAGCCGAGGGTGGTCTTTGCATGTGAGGCAAGCAGCAGGGAGAGAATTCATGTTGTGCTGTTCGTTAACAGTCCCATACTCTCCCTACAATTTACTTCAACCCACAGCCAGCCAGCATGGAAGAGCTGATGGCTGCTATGCAGCTACGTTTTATTATGCCACTGAGGCTAATTACATGACCTGTTGTAAGCCATGATTACATATTTCTGCCAACTTGGCACAAAAAAAGTATTTATACTTGACAGTAATTACAGTTAGAAAATTCCAGACAAAGCCAGAAGCACTGCAGAAAGCATCGCTGCTTGACATTTCCTGGTCCTCAGGCTCTGTACTCGGTTATTTGACTGCCAAATATCAACCATAAAGTAAGTTTTCTGTGATGGATTTTTACGGATTAGAGTTCTTTGGAAAGATTTAATGTAATGTCTAACTCTGTGGACTGAACAATAACGGGATCCCTTGCAAAAATTACATGTGATCCTCTGATGAAAATCTGTCATAGCGTATAGGCAAGTGAGGCCTTATCCTGCCTTAGGCTGGGAATCTCCTCTCTTCTGCAAGTTTGGCCTCGCAGCCTTAAAAGCTTGCTACTGTGTTTTTTTAATGGAATATAAATAATAATCAAATAGATGTTGCATCAAACTCTTCTGGTAGGATGAGTAAGTGCCCATCTTAAAGCATTTGCATGCTGAGCTGAATGATCTCGATCTGAATACTCAAGGAGAAAAGAACAGCTCCATCCAACAATGGCATCCATTTGTTCCCTTTGAATGGATCCTAAGTTAAGGTTATATTCAAAAATTATGATCAGCAAGTAGGAGCGTTTTGTGCAAGCAGAGCAACAAGAGTGTTATCTGGAGAAATTTCAAAACTCTGCTGAATTTAAGGGGAAAAAGAAAGTGAAAGAATAACTAATTTAATTTTGCCTTTCATGTCTGTGAATAAAGAGCTACACAGGTGATGCAAAGCCAGAGCCCATCACTGAAGGGGATACTGCTCTTCCGTAGCCAGTATGTTTCCAGTTCTGCCTCTCCAAGGACCCCAAAATCACAAGACTTATGGGAATAGCAGTTATTTTTTCTGTGATTTCTGCTGTGAGGGAAGACACCTTGTGTAATTTGTTACCAGTCTGAGTTACATGTCTGGTTGTAAAGCACACCCAGTGATAGGCTCCTTTTGCTGCTGGCTGCTTTGAGCAGGAGACTCCATTTATTTCCCCTTATCTCTTAGAAAGGAGGTCTGCTTTTTCCCTCCTCCGCTGACTCCTTCATCAGTATTTTGTTTTCTTTTTTTCTGCCCTTTTCTGGTTGTCCCTTTCTTACCATCCTGTTTGCTTCCTCCTTCACCTTCTCCCTTCACTTGGTTTCCTGCCTGGTACATTTGTCTCCCTTCCCCACGTATTCCCTCCTTTCCTTCTCACCATCTTGTCTTGGTTTCTTTCCAACTTATTCCTTCCCCAGCACCTTTGTTAATCTGTCTGCTGCTCCTTGCATTTGTGTCTTCTTTTAAAGTTTTTTTCCATCGAGTTTTCCAATCATAAAATGTAATATTTGGCAATCTTTCTTAACAGCAGCCTGGCGTCAGTGATGATGGCAACCACTAGCTTAGGGGAGCCATGCTGCCACGTGCAAAAATAACAGTCATCTTGCCTGGGGTCATCTTGCAGCTTCAGTCCTCACAGAAGCAATGACAGAAGTAGCGTTCTGAAGGACGATAAATATCAGAGGGGTTGGCCAGAAAGCAGGTCACAGCAAGATTTAAAAAAACGTAAAAAAAAATCATATTACAACTACTGTTGTGGTTTCATTATAGTTCTTCAATACCAATCTTACAACAAACTTGGGATGGCATTTGCACAGAACTGATTCTTCAGCTGCCTGAACTGCAATGCCGTGAGAGATACAGCAAAGATTGTCACTTCTGCTCTGGGAGCTTCATTGATTGCTGCTCCTGAAAGGGTGGTGTTCTTCTGGACTAGCAAGAAGACTAAGTGTAACAAAGTATATGGGATGTCAGGCATTACAGCCTAGGTTCTGTGTCTGCTGCATCTCCTTTCATCATTCAGAAGCAGGCTCCCCACTTAGTATCTTGAATGGTCCAGGAATTTTCTGATGGACAATATGCTACGACAGCTGAACCAATGTATTTGGAGAGTGGCTTGTTCTGTGTAGAGTTTAGGATTTATTTTATCACAGATAGTTTTGATTGTCTTTAGTATTGTTCCTGAGCTACTTGCTCCTGCCTTATTCAACAAAAATTGCTTTTAAATGGGTCCATGTGGTTAGGACTGTTGCAAGTTACTTTCAAAATTCAGCAAAGTGGATCAGTCTAGGAAACAGCTCTTTTTGTACCTGTTTTTCTCTGTAGAGCTCTTAGTGTAGACCAGTCCCAAGGGATGGGGAAGGGTAAGTAAAGACAGACAGGAAAACAGAGAATTAAGGAACCTGAAAAGAGTTGAATGAAGTGATCCCTGGATAATGATGATGTTGTGAGTGCAGACACAGTTGAAACACAGTTGAAACCTGCTTTGAGAGTGTCAGCTGGTGAACTGAATGAATAAGTGACTTATTCTGTTAGGTATTTTCACCAAAAGCTTTTTTTCTTGCTTCCTTGGTCTTTTCTCTCTCCAGATAACTCCTAGTAGAAGGAAGGGGGTTTTCCTTTTGGCATCTTTCAACTTGAAAAAGGAGAGTAGAGTCAAACAATAGCAAATGTTTGTCAGAAATACAGGAACCTGAAGAAGTGTTTTGTCCCCAGTAACTATTTAATCTCATGGCAGAGTAGTTTACTAACAGTTGCTGTGAAGGGTCTGCAGGATTATGCAAAGGCGTTAAGCAGGAAATTTCTTGCCTTGTCTTAAGTGAGCGGAATAGCAGTGCATTGCTAGCCTTCCTCATACTAGAAGCAAAAATGTATGACAGTAACTAGAGAGATAGAAGTGACGTTGTGAACCTCCTAAATCTGCAGGCATCTTGAATGGCTCTCCTTGAAACTGTCCTCTCCCTCACAAGCTGTACTGGATGGTTAGTGAGTGAGGGCACTCAATGGCTGCATTAACAGTCACACTGATAATTTAGTTGTTATCATGGACAGGAAGAGATGCAACTCCAGCTGGAGGTGACAACCAGAATGCTCTCTTGCTTTCTTGCACCAGGGTAAGCAAAGAGGAGAGAGACAAAAAAGCAGAGTGGGCAGAGGCAGATGTGGCATTCAAAGACAGGTTACGTGATTCACATTGATGCTGAACAGTACAGCTAAACACAGACCAGTACACAAGACTTGAGCTACTATGCAAAGATGAAATGACCCTTCTGCTGATTTTGTGGCCCTTCTGTTGTCATCTTCTGCTGTGGGTAGAGAAGGGTAGAGCAGCGTTGTGAATCTGTCACTCAACACTCCTAACTTTCTTTTTCCATGGGTGGTTTTGATAATCTCTGCTATCCTGACCGAGAGTTTTTGAAGAGCTGGGACAGTCCTCCATGAAAGTGTTGCATGCTTGCTTACTTGACTTGTTCCTCGCTGAAGGGCGAAGAAGAACACATAGTTTGTTAGGAATAATAGTCTTTCTTGGTCACTTAATTGAATTCACTTTTGTTTATTCAAGCTGAGTTTTTCATATGACACATTAATTCCCTGAAACGACTAATGGGGAAATGCAACACCCATACAAATATACAGATGTATTTGTATGTGTGTGTGATAGACGTTAATTTATGATGGTCAGATAGAAAATGTAGCTTGAGTCGCAAATAATAAATTAATCTAGGGGAGCATCGTATTTTGGACCTCTGTGCCACTGAAAGAAGTATCTATATTAAGTTAAATCATGCAGTGTGGAACCTCAGTAGTCCTAATGCTTCAGAACATTATTAGCATTTGAATAAATAGAGATTTATATTGCTGCAGTGTGGTGGTGGCTAGTGGAAGGACAATTTCTTCCCATTCACTCTTATTGTTTTGTTCCTTTCACTTCAAAGAAATAGGCATCAGATAAAATAGCATAATCTAACAACTTTAACTTGCTCACACTTAACACAAAACTTCTTCCATTGACAGGATGTTATGCAGCTGGATCATTTGAAATAGTGAGGTTCAGCTCTATGCATAGCTGTGCAATCTGGCCGTACAGTCGCAGCACGCTCTCTACACGGTCATGGAGCCTGATACATATGTGTTCAGCTGGAGAGCTACTTCAGAACTGGCACGCATCCTCAAACGCTGTGCTGTGCGCCTCAGCGCTTCCGTTCCTGATTTGCCTGCCGATAGTAAACCTGTGGGCATGCTTACTACAGACATTTTATATTTGACAATATGACATTTTTCAGTACAGAAACAAATCAGAGAAATTTTTGCTCTCTTGAACCGTTACATTGGGGTAAGGGACCATCTCATACAGATATTCAACTGCTTTTCAACACCAGAATACTGTTTCTCTTTTCTCTCATAATCTCCTTCTGAGTGTTGTCCATGATTCCTGCTTTACTCTTCTTAACATCATTATCCTTTTTCTGTTTTTCTCCCACTGGTGATCAAGTATCAAGCGCCTTTCCTCCTCTTGGTTTTCCCCCTTCCACTCAAGACCCTTTCTCCTTAGTTTATGTTTGGGAGACACCGCAGTAGCCGTGCTGCATCTGCTGGAGGCCAGAAAGACTGTTCTGTATGCATGGACATAACTAATTAGGAGTCAGCTTAACTAACTAGTTAGACTAACTAATCAGGCCTACATCCATGTCTCACCTCTGTTCTTCAACCACGATGGCTACAGTAGTTTTCGTTCTGGTTTGGATTTTCTGCCCAATCCAGTAGCTGACAGAGGTTGAGAAGTACCGTATAAAAGTTAGATAAGTTGATATAAAAGCCCAGAAAAGTAAAGGGTGAGTTTCTTGGGATCTTATGAAACACAGAAAACTGTATAAATATAAAATTAGCCAGGGCATTTATAACTATCCTAAGAAGAAGCTACCTCGTCTCTCTAAATTACCACCCAAATGAGAGACTGTAAGTATTCCTCACCTGAAGTCAGCCCCGGTTTATCCCCGTATCGTATGCCTCACATCCAGATCTGTATTGTCACCTAAAATAAAATCTGCAGCCAGACTTAAAGCCAATTGGAGGTTTTATTTGAACATTTTCTTGTTAAATTCTGCAAAGACAATGTCACAGATGAGGGTACTCTGAGAGGGCTACATTATAGGGAAACCAAGATTGTGAAAAAAGGGAGAGGAGAATGAGCTTTTGTTTACAATTTTAGATCTATGGGATGTATCATAAAAATATAGTTATGTGCCTGCCTTCCGCAAGTGCTCTCTGGTGGTCATAAGCAAATAAGAATGTCAAATGTAAGTGGAAATGAAAACCTTTTACTTAGAAGCACGTTAGCTGTGCTCTGCGAAGAGAAGCCATCTTCTTCGAGCGGGGCCTCCCGTGGTAATTACAGCCATGCTTTACTGAAAGCGTATTTTGTGGACTGTGTGGGGAGCAATAGCACTGCTCAAGAGGCAAATGCTTGAAGAGCTCCCATATGTTTCTGATCGAATTTTAGGTCTAGACTCACTTTATTTAGTTTCTTTTCTTCTGTGTTTGCCTGGATAAAGCTTTTAGGAGTTCTTTTAAAGCCGGGAAAACGCGGTGTGCTGCTTAGGTTAGAAATAAATGTAAAACCATCCCTTTTTTAAAAACTTTTTTGCAAGGGGGTAAAAGTTATCCTCTGTTCAAAACCCCACTGAGCTCTTCAAAGGAGGAGTCTCTGCAGCAACATGAGGGAGTTATTAAATACATACTTAGTCCCCAATTTTCATTGGTAAATTCTTTATGTCTGTTTAATGTGTGCTAGTTAGAAGAAGTGATTCTTTCTGCAGACTCGTTTACTCAACCCTGGGGACCTATGATCTCCTGCCCCTTTAGCACTAACTTTTACAAACACTGTTTCCCCTTTTTTTCCTAAAGAAAAGAAAAGAAAGCCCCACACCAGGCTGAGCAGCCGTGAAAGGGGCCAGGCAGCGGGTCTCAGCCCCAGCACTCAGAGCCCTGGCTGTAACATTGGAGACAATACCCAAACTGGAATTAGGGCAGCAATGACATCTTTATAAGAATGTGCTTTCTATGAATGGGAAGCAGTTTTTTTGGGGCTGGGAACAGCTCAGCACCTCGAACGCACCCTGGGCTGGCGGAGTCCATCCGATAGCACAGAGGAACGAGGTCCACGCCACTATCATCTGCTGGCCTCAGACTAAACATTTAATTGGGCTTAGTCACATATTTACTCACTGAGATGGCAGGATCTGGGGGAGGTTGTTTTCCTCTGGTTTTCCCTGCTTCTGTCCACAGGCAGGCGGGAGCTCCCCCTGCTGCTCTCTGCTCCAGATTCCTGCCCCTTTGCTCCATGTTTGGAGGGGCTCCCTTGGGGGACCCTTGGCTCTTACAGCGATGGTGCTGGAAGCACGCTTAGCTTCCCTCTGACCTGTGTGCTTTGGAGCACTTGGGCTCCCAGCCACCTCTCTGGGTGTAAGGGACAGGGAGAGGCAAGAGACCTGCGGATTAGCATCTCCGGCTTTGAGGTTGGGAGTCCTGGGAGAGGGGGAAAAGGTCTGAATCCTACTTCCAGTGTCACATGATGACTTGGCATATTGGCAGAGAAGTCTAGTGATGGGCAGCTAATGGGCTTGTCCTTTCCCTCACTATGAGCTGAGCTGCAGCTTGTAGTGAGCGTCACTGTGTGCTGGTGGCTAACAAAGCTGAGGTGTCTTCCCCGAGGTGAACCCCTGCTCTGTGCTCTGCCCATGGGCTCTGGAGCATGGTCCCTCTTGCATTACTGGCACAAGGAGGCAGAGACTGCCCAGGAGACTGTCAGTAGCGGGTGATTGGAACTTTTGCAGGTCTTTTCTCAAGTGCTGCCTTTTCTCAAACTTCTGCCACTCCTCCGGAATGCACCTCTGATTTCCAGGGCGCAGGTCCCACTCCCTAGTCATGGTGCACAGGGTTAAGGAGCTGGAAGGAAGCCCTGTGCAACTGCTGGAGCTAAGGAGGGGTCTGTCCATTCCTCATGTACATCCCTGCCCGTACTCGCTGGGAAGAGACACACAAGTGTATGCACGTAGAGCATCCCAGACCCTTGCGTGCATCTCCTCCAGGAGATATTCAAAGTGGGAAGCTGCATCACAGCAACGGGTCCCGTGACCTCGCAGTGGCAGTGGCTGCTCCTTGGAGACCATCCCCTTGGGGGTATCAACTTCTTCTTGAAATACATGCTGGGGTATTTTCCTGTTCAGGTCTGTATTGGGCTTCAATGAAAATTCAGGATAATGGTCAGAATGTGGCTCTGGTTCAAGGGGAAATAGGGCTCAGACTTGATTTTGGTTGAGGTTTGGTGTGGCTGATTGTTCCCAGGAAATCCTCCCACTGCGCTCTCCAGTTTCTGATCCTGCCGGGCTAAATGGCAATTTGACTAAATTACATTATTTGAACCCAGTGTGCTGCATTCAACCTGGTATTAAAATGCATGCTTGGGCTTGTATCTTTTAAATTTGATATGAAGACAGCTGTATGCATTTTCCCTTGTTTGTAAATTGTATACACATGATACAATATTTTCAGTAAGCGCTAAACAATGCAATGTGAGGCATTTCAACAAAGGAATAATTTAATGCAACCCAGCTGAAATGCAGAGCCTTAGAAGTGGTTCTTTATGAAACTACAAATTTTGGAAATGGGTCCAGAAGACCTACACTGGAGCAACACAAGAAACAATAGTTAACGCGGTAACATTTTTTTCTGTAAGAAAAATACACCATGAAGAAATTACATTTTGCCTATTTTTTTAGCTTGTTGATTTACTTGAATGCTTCATGTGGCGTGTTTTGTATTTGTTGCATGTTAGAGATTAAAATTCTCATTTCTTCACCAAAAGAGAATATTGTCGTACAAGACACACTTTGAGCCAAGCAAGACTTTTTTTGTCAAGTGTAAATTTGTCTCATATATTATGTTCCAGTTCAAAGATTAACAGCACATTGTTACATTCTTTTTGTATTCTATTTAGCTTTAACAGAATTTCCTTTGTAATCTTCTTCAGAGACAGGAATTGTTCCTACTTTCACAGGTGGAAGACAGCGTTAGAGAGGGCAGTACAATTTGTCTGGGCCATTAAAGAAGTCAGCTGAAGCTGGATGGGAACTGAAGAGTCCTCAGCTCCCTACCTTGTTCAAACTCTGGGTTCCTGCCCCTCTTAAGAGCAGCTCTGCACTCTCGTGATGATCTGGGCTGGGTTAAGGAATAAAGAGAAAGATGGTAATTCCTGTTAAAGAAAACAGGGAGCAAAAACACTATGTAAGAGATGGACTGGAATAACTGCAGCAACGACACACTGATGGAGGGTGTTGGACAGGTAGCTAAGGGAGCAGGGTGGCTGGGAGGAACAGTCTCTTAGGGATGTTTCTATGGCACAAAGTAGTGCTGGGCAGAACTGTCTGAGCTAGTGCAAGTGCTGGAGGCCAAACAGGTATTGTCATCTCAGATTCTGCATAGGTGTTGCTCAGTGAGGTGTTTTAGCCTAGATGGAATGGAGAGTTAACAAAGTACTATGTGTAAGTAAGCTGATGGAGTTATCTCCACACAGTGCTGACATGAGCTTTGTACCCTAAATACACACGAAAATGTAAAAGGCAATTGCGTGGAGAAAATCTGTTTACAACTCCTGCAGAGTTGGTTTGTTGTCCTTGGACAAAGTGAGGGAGGGGAAGTTCTCAGCCTGGACTATCCCAGCTCAGCCTGGACTGCAGATGGAACGTGCTCGGGGATTGTACTGCTGTTGACTCTTGCACTGTGGTCTTTTATCAGATGATGCAGTACTCTGAATTGAAAGGCAGGGGTTTGCCCTACCCAGGAACCTGTGCTGAATCAGCCATTTGAAACAGGGGAATAAAGACCTATAAACCTTCCCAAAGAAATCTAGGACGTAGCAGTTACGGTGTTGATAGAGGAACACATTAGCGGTAAATGAATGAATCCAGGAGCCATAGCCACACCTCACATTTTCGTAACTGGCAGTTGATATAAAGCTTGAAATTTGTGCCTCAAATTCAGGCACACTGGCGTGGCTCCAGTGACCCAACTGTGCAATGAGCTGCAGGGTTTCTGCTTCTGCAAACAGCAGCTGAAGTTGCTGCCGGCTGTCTTCCCAAATCCAGCTGGCCACTCTGACACATGCCCGTAAGTCTGCTCCATGGCTGTCCAGGCTGGGACTGACCCCTGAGAAAACAGGAATAATGATCCTGCCCTGATGGTTTCCGTGACACAAGAAGGTGAATGCATTCAAAGAATACCCTGGCTGTGGACCAGAGAGAAGAGCTGGACGATGCGTGAGAGGGCAGAGGCACTGTGTGCATGTGGCAAACCCGTCCCTTCCTTATTGTGGATGCTCAGGGCTGTCATGCCTCATTGTACATGGAAATGATTATTGTGTTCACGTGCATGTGCATGTTCACATAGTTACAGCGAGAGGAGCCAGGGTCATTCTTAGTGTTTGTGCTTATTGTTTCTTCTCTCTTTCTCTCCAGTCGAAGACCACCCCCTTCACCTACTCGGCCCACTGTAATTCGTCCGTTAGATTCATCCCTGTTAGACTAAAAGAAGTTTCTGGCATGTCATTCATTGTTAACCAAATATGTGGAAACAAATTGCTTGATAACTGTTGCAATAACCAATGTATAGTCGCATGTATGGACATCTATAGGCAAGTAACCAATTTTACTGATATACTCTGTCCATTCCGCGTTGTTTATGAGGTCTTAAATGTTTTGGGAAGGTCTGTGCTGCCTTGACTTTTCCTTTTGCAATAGCTTATGTTAGCTAACTTACTGACACGTGTTCACCCAGGCAGTTGTGCTCACGGTCCTGTACAGTCACAGGAGATCTTGACTGTGTGTGTGTTTGTGCACGTGTTGATTTGATCTGCTGCTTTTTTTTCCTCTTATCTGAAAGGAATCTTGCTTTTATTTGTACCTTTCAGGTTTTCTGTCATTTGGAATTACACAGTTATGCCCATTTTCTTTTTGAATGGCTAAACTGGGCAGAGAAAAACAATGTGGTTTCTTATCAAGCTCTTCTGAAGGCCCCACACTCCATGTCTCTCTTACAAGAAGCTTGCTGGATGCCTGCTTCTCCTAGAATGTCTCCTTATCCGAAGTCTAGTTTTTAAGGAATGTTGTTAAACAAGAAGGGTGTGTATGGGACAATGCATGTTTTACCTTCTTTCCACACTGGCAGCTGACGTGCAGGGTCGGTTGGGTGGCTGGTAAGGACCAGGCTGCAGTGCCCCAGCTGGCACGGCTCAGTGTGGAGCTGTCTTACCCTGCAGCAAGGATGGGAAAGGGTGGTTTGAAGACCCAGTACCTGACAGAGCAGCATGTGCCAGCCTGCTTTGTCTTCTGCTAGTGATTGCTCACATTTGTACTCCCACTGAACTCATGGGAAGCCTTGTGGGTGTATGTAATATGTATACTTGTACTGCGCAGCAGGATCCAGAGAACTAAGCATTGCTTTTGGTTGTTCTGTGAAGCAGAAGGAGATACAGGCATATGCACAGCTGTAAATGGGCTACTGCTCCTCTGCCCACTGTCTGAGCCAATTCACAGAGCTGTGGCCTAGATTTCCAAGGGTCTGGTTTGGATTTGAGATACTTGCTCACACCAGTTGATAAACTTCCACTATGCTTCCCTATACAAAGATTTTCTCTTTGCATCACTTGAAGTCCTGCACACCTCAGATCAGGGTCGCTTTATCCAGCAGGGTAGTGAGAGGTGCTCAGCCGTGCATCTTGGCAATGGATTATCTTAGCAGATGCTCACTGCTGAGCTCTCCTCTGCCTATTGGTTTGCACATTATATATTAATGCATTATAAAAACCTTTTGTCTTAACTGCATTACTTCACTTCGAACACTTAGGGTCAGTGTCACACTTATAGCTTAAAACTTACTGAGTTAACAGACTTAAACTAGAGATTAATTTGGCCCTGTTTCTTTAGAAATATTAATTGTTGTTATTACAATTATGGTAACAGATCCCTAGGCAAAACAACTGGTGGTTTTAAAGGCCCGCAGTAAAATGAATCTAACAAATTTATTTATTGAGACTGCATGTAGGGCTTCGGTACGCTGTAGCCTCATGATTAGGAAGAATCCAGTTGAAAACACACAAAAAATAGGGATTTATGCTAGTAAGTATTCCCAGACTGCTGACTAGTTGTGCTTGCCATGGAAGCAAATTGTGTTTCAGGTTGCGTAAGAGAGAGAGGCTTGGGAAAGCATCATGATTTGTATGTTAGCGTAAATTTTATTTCCTGTCAACCTCATCCTTGTGACACACACCTGGGGAGCCTAGAGGTCAACATCTGAAGCACAGTGAAGATGGAGTTTGTCACAGCACTGGCATCTTGGTGATCTCAGAAGGCTGCTTAAGTGGCTGGTATTTGTTTGGAGAACAGGCCCAGACCTCCGAAGCCAAGTGCACAGAATCAGCTTTCAAGGAGAAAAAAAGGTTGCAAACCTATCTACAGTTGCGTTGGTTTATACTACAAAAAAAGAAACTATATTTTTATGATTTTTCTTGTGTTCTGCACAGTTTTCCACTGTGCAGCATGCTCTGCTGTAAAATGCAAAGCATCTATTAGCTGTATTTTTCTAAACAGCTATAGCAGCCCACGCGGTTGCCCAGCCAGCGAGCCTGCCTATAGCTTATCAGAACTCCCTGTCACTGACTGGCAGCTGCCCGCTGATGGAAAGGCAGGCTTAGCCCCCTCACCCACAAAAAGTCACTGTAGCCCCAGATTTTGATACTCCTTCAGTAATACTGCATGCCCATGGTCTGGGTTTATCGCACCCTACCCCACACACTCAACTTAGTCCTCCAAGGTCCATTTGTTCTGTAGAAAGATGCAGCACCTCCAGAAGATGATTCAGACCCGTGTGGCCACACGGGAGGCAGGTGTGGTGGTGCTGGTAAGTTAGAAGCTGCAATTAGATGACACAGATCCTGGCCTAGAAACATGTTTTTAAATTCTCTGAGCTTGAATGCTTAATTTACTTTAATGATTGTTCCTGTTAAGCATAGGGAAGTAGATAGCACAATTCAGCACTGTCCTTAACTCTGCCCCCCAAGAAATTGTATTTCTCAGCAATAATCTTGAATTGTAAATGAAGCTCTCAAGGGTGGATTTACCTGGAAGAGGAGGAGGAGGAAGAGGCAGTGAGGTGCCTGTGGGCCCACTGTCAGCACTATCTGGTTCTGTGCTTGATGTTAAGGTCATGGGACATAACCACACAGCATTCCCTTCCTCTGTATCCTTGTTCAGATCATGTTTAAATCTGTCCCTGTGCCCTAAACACAACCTTTTTAAGTGTGTAGGTTGATAGTTAACCTTGAGGACAGATCCAGTTTGAAGATTTTGCCTCTAACTTCTTGCATATATGTTTTTCAGAATAAACTGAATGGTTGTTCCTGGGGAAAATATTAAGTTCTTCCCAGGAAACTCCCACATCCAATTGAGTAAGTCCTTAAAGTTGTCCTGAGGTTGGGAACCTCAGCCTGTTTCTTCCTGCTGTGCAGTGCCTGGAATGGGTTTTGTCCCGCTCACTCCTGATGCTGGCAAGTCATGTCTCTCCCATCCCTTGTTCTCAGAAGAGCAGCTTTGGCAGCAACTCACTCCATGCCTGATGGACAGCAGGATGAGCACCCGATGGATCTGCTAGAGGGGCTGGCTATCTCCAGCTGGCCATTGTCCCTTCTGCGGACACTTTTACGCAGGGTGAACTAAGCATGAGCTGCTGTAGCTGAAAAGCACGGGTTGCTCTCCCTTTCTTCAGTGCCTCTGGCAAAGCTCGGAAGATTGCCAAGGAGTAGTGGCGATGCCTGTTCAGAAACAGCAGGATATCTGATCTTATGTGAGGTGCATGATGTACGTAGCTAAGTTTCAGGAGGGTGGTCATCTGGTATCGCTTTTAGGCTAAGCCTGGGTCTCTGCCTAGAGAACATGTTCCATCTCACCTTGTCATGGCTGACCAACAGCTGAAGAGCTTGTGCGTGCCATAAATAGCTCTCGGCTTTTAGTCTCAAGGGATCTTGTGTTAGGGTTAAAAATATTGTATGTTCATTGAAAAGGCTTATGTACATAGTTAATGTGTGTTTATTTTATTGCTGATCTCGTTGCACTTTCTGAGTAAGTCTCATAAAAGTAGATTATTTATTATATTAAAGATACATTATAGGTTATAGCATCTCGTGTTAAAGCATAACATCAAAAATATAATACTCTCTATCATAGACAGCTACACTAAACAACATATATACAGTGTATTGAGATTACTGGATAGTTCTGTCTTTGTGTCTTAAAGCAGTCTGAACCTCCTGAACTGAAAGCAGCCCTATTCTGCCCCTGTGACACCAGGAAGGCACCAACCTCACGGTGTACTTCTGGCACAGTTCCTCCTGTTGCAGCATTGAACCTCCTCCCCAGGCCCTAGCAGAACAGCTCCCTGTGTAAATGAATGTTACTCTGCCTGTCTTTCCTCTTGCTTTGTCTGCAGGCGAGCTGATACCGACGGCTCCTCCGGTCCAGACAGTCCTCAACTCTTGCTTGATATATGATTTGTCCCGTCTTGCCGGCCATTTGCTTTACTGCCTCTTTACTTTTCCAGGATGGTGTAAATGATTACTTCTTTTTGTAAGAAGCAAATGCTTAATTACTTTCTGAATTTTGCTCTGTATGTTAATGACCTACTTCATATGAGCCAAAACATCTGCCTTTGGTTTCATGATCTGTAAATGGTTCCCGGTGTTGACCTTTGAGTACAGCGAGTCGATTCCCGAAACCATGGCTGTTACTGAGCATTACACACACCGGCTGTAAAAATGTTATGCTGCTTTTCTGAACCTGAAATAAACTGTAACTCTTGATGGGCTTTTATTAGTACTTTCTGGATGTGCATTTGTGGTCTTCTGTCTCTCACACCATAATCTTAGCATACCGCACTCCACCTCTGTTGGGACTGCAGTGTGTGTTGCACTGAGATCACTGGACATGTCATTAAAAGGGGTGAAGGGGGAAAAGTAACCCATGGGAAGCATTCGGCCTGCTTCCCTTCCAGGGGCTTGGAGTGCTGCAGGGATGTTTTGCTGGGAAATGGATGAATGCTTTTCAAGCCATATCTGGTATTCATTTCATTGTTGGGGAAAGCATGTTTTGGGGGTGGTTGAGAGCTGAGCAGGCGGCCAGACTGAGTCTTCCAGAGCGGGAGCCCGAGTAAAACTGTGCGTGTATATTCAATCAAGCCCAGAAGGGATTTCCCCCTAAAGTGGTTGTGCGGATGTCTTGATTACTCAATTCCTCATTCAGATCAGTATGAGCCAAGTGACTGGAATCGGTGCTCGGAGGAGATGGTCTGCATGGCACAACAAGCACAACAGCTGCCTACAGGAGAGGATGTTCCTCACTGAGCACAACAGTCACTACATTGGTCCTTAGACAGGCTTTGGGAAAGAAGGGGAGCAAAAGGAGGGAGGACAAAAGCAACAAGTCCACATTGTATTCACTTACTTGCTGTAATGTTTGGAGATACATTTTTTAATAGCCTTTAATGGCTATGCCTGAGGCAGTCTGTGCACTCCCCTCAGTGAACAGCAGTGCCACACGTGTCCCACCTGGCTGGAGTGTGTCATGTACCCCTGTAGGAGTTTGCTCCTGGCATGTTGGTCAGCAGTACCACAGTGCTCTGTGCTGCGTAACAGGAGCATCCGCTCTTCTCTAATCGCTGCACTGAGCCATCAGCTACTGGGCTTGCCAGTAGGTTCACTGCACCGCTGTCACCCACATTGTTAACCTTTCCCAGCAATGTTCTCTCCTGTTACCCCATCTTGTTTGATCATTCCCAGTTTCATCAGAATCTCACTTTAAAAAGTCTACTCCAAGAACAGTGTTTGAAGCAGATAGTGGTGCCAATTTTAAGCTTTGCTGAGGATAAGATCCTCCAGAGAATATTATTTGCTGCAAGAAAATTAGAAGGCCTGTGACCAGCAACCTCCACGCCTGTGATGTGATTGTCCTAGTTCTCTGGCACCAGCAAGTCAGATGGGAAGTGCTGAGGATGAAAGCCAGACTGTGCTGATAGCCAGCTGATTCTAATCTTGCTCTTTTCCTTAATGTGCATGTTCTGTGCCTTTTTTTCTCTTAACCCATTTTATTTAGATAATTTTGTATATAAGTCATTCTATTGTATCTTGACCTTTTGTTTTAAATCTTTTCTTCCCCCTCCCCATGAATTTTGGATATTTTTTTTTTTTGTCTTTTTCCTAGGCGACCTCCACCATCTGTTCCAGGAAGATCGTCTTAACACACGTGTTTCTTTTTCGTTACATGCAATCTGCCTTTTGGGGTTTTTTGGTCCAAAATTATCTTTAATTTGCACTAGCCTATTTGTAAATGAAAGATTTTATTTTCAAATGTCAATGAGAAGCCTGGATATAAAGAAAATAAAAATTCTGTCTACAAAACAAAGGCGTGCTGGTTTTCTGTTAAAGCCACTCTTTCTCAAATGGAGCCATTAACACCCCATGGAAGAAATTGCCCGGGCTCTGGGAAGACTCCCACCCTCTGAGGTGGTGGAGGGAGGGATGTTCTGCTGGATTCCACCACTGCTTCCGAATTCATTAACCACCAGGATTGCTCCACATAAATGGCTTTGGCTTAGCATTAGCAGGAAGAATAGCCAGATTCTTTAACAACAGAGTCCTGAGGGATGTGTAAGGCACCAGTGGCAGCACCTGGCTGAATGGAAAGTAAAAGGGGAAGATCATAGCAGTCTCCAGACTGATGAACCTGCACAATTATAAATAAATCACAGCTGCTCTGATCATTTTTTTCAAGCTAAATCTCTGAATTCCGTGCGAGCCAACCTCATTGGAGCGTCAGAGCTCAAACAGCTGTAAGTAGCTACCTCTGGGATTTCATATGTGTCTGTCCCTGTAGGAAAGAAAATCTGGGATTTAACATTTAGAAGATGTGCTTGTTTGAGGTGCAAGAGAAGTATATGAAGAGTAAGTCTAAAAAAGGGAAAACTGCTGGGGTTTATTGACTGTTTTTCTCATATGAAAACAAAGAAGGGATCTCTCACAAAGTGCGCAGATAAATCAGAGGATTTGTCTGCGCAGACATGAAGTAGAGGTACAACACAATGTCAGAACTCTAGCCCGTTGTTTCAGGAGCAGGAACAAGACATTGCTTTGGAGTAGGAAGTTCACATTGAGACGCAGCTGCAGTAGTGCAGCTCAAGGGACGGGGGCAGGAGAAGAGACCAGTATTGTATGCGTAGATGGGCCCTGACAACACAGGTTGTGCTCTGCTTCAAGCCACGTCTCACATAGCTTTGCTGAATTTGGGTAATTCCTTATTTCAGCTGATTTAGCTCCTGCTAGACCTTTGAAATACATGTTAAACTAGGAATTGCTGGAGCTGGCAAGAATACAGTGATAGGCAATGTGCTTCCCAGCACCTCAGGAAAGGGGAGACATGGAGGGTCCCAACAGTTCCGTGAACGCAACTGTCCCAAGATTAAGGGATAAGGAAGGGAGCACAGTTTGGTCATGTCTTTCATCTGTGGAACTCATCACTGTCAGGTACTGGGGCAAAAAAAAAACCCACAGCAGAGTTCAGGAATTGTGTATTTTCAGAACTACTACAGAAAGGAGGGCATTTGTACCTAGCAAGTTCTTGAGGAGGTTCCGGCCATGCTTCACCTCTCAGGTAAAAGGGAATGGGAACAGGCTGGATTTCACAAGCTGGTTTTTATTCCAGACTGTTCAAAAAGCTGTTCTGCACTGGGGGAAGCTCTCACTGCATTCCCTCTGGGATATGGCATGGTAGCAACAGATGAACCAACAACAAATAAAAGGTGGCTGACGTTCTAGTGGTATGGCCCTACCCTCCAGCAACCCCAACCCGGAGCTGCTGCTGTCCTCCTAGCTGGCAGCTGATCCCCCTGCATTAGGCTGTAACTTTTTTCTTCGGTCATTTTATGGTGTTAAAACCTTTCACAGAAATCTTCACCTTCTTATGAGGTATTTGACAAAAAATATTGTTGGAAATATGACTCTGAACTTTATGGCTTTCTGGTAGCTATTCCTAAAATCTCCCAAGTAGAAAGACAAAGGTATTGCTGTGCTGGAAAACCTTGGCAAGCTCTCTGGTAACAACTCGTGGGATGAATTTTTGAAGCAGCTGTTAAACTTTGTCTGTGCCATTTCCACTCAGCAATGGTACATGTTCTGTGGCTAAGGGTGCTGCGCCAGCTGGTGGCATTACGCGTCCTAGATTGCTTTTCAATGGATGGTTTGAAATCCTGTTTTGGTTTCCCGATCATACACGTTGTTGCTCTCACCTCTCATGTCACAAAGTTGTCTGATGTGCAGAGAAAAGCTTGGTAATTATGGTGGGAATTGAAGAGATGAAAAGATCTTACCTTCGAAGACTACAGCTTGCCTCTTTCCAAGCTTCCCAGATTTCAGTCTCCCTCACAGGGAGGGCCACAGGCCCCTGACAGTACAGTGTGGGTGGCTGGTGCTTGCCTTTCCCTGCAGCAGAGGCTGTAGATGGAGACTCCAGACGGCACGTGTCAGCAGCTCCCCCAGGAGCAAGGCTTATCCCTGGCCAGTTTACAATTACTCACATTTGGCCATCAAAAGAAAATGTCCCATTGAAGTACTCAATCTCAGCAGACTTAGAAACTTAAGAGAAAAAAATTGCACTTCCTTGTAATGCAAAATAACATTTAACTCTTCAGAGCTGGTTGATGGCTATTCAGTTGTGTGCAAACTGAGAAGGACCCATTTCTTTGGTCTCATGCTTCATCAGAGGAGCCACAGAACAGTAGGTGCAGGTAGTGAATGTCCAAAAGGCGCCCTGCTTCACTGCAGAGCTGGGCATAGAGTTGTGATCTGCAGAGCATATTCTGACCTCAAGCATAAAGGCCTACTCATAATGGCCATTTATTCAGCATCCTAAATAACTTCAGCAGCGCTGCAGAGCGTGTGTCTTCAGGAGGCCAGGAAGTCTTAAGGAAACTCTGCCAGGCCTTTGCATCTCCTCTCTCTTGCTCTCTCTTGCACTTTTCCTGCCCTCAAAGTCCCTTTGAGCATGCAGGCCGTGGGCTGGGCTTTATATTTTCATCTCCCAGGTTAAGGAGAGAAATTGCCTGTAGCAGGCTGGCCAGGACACGGCCTGCATCCTGCCTGGAGTGGGACCTGCTGAAGCAATCGGAGCCCAGGGATCTGCATAGGCAATCGTGGCAGCCTGTGCCCATTCCCACCTGGAATGTCTGGGTAGTTGATAGGTGCATCTTTTCCTAACTTAGTTGCTTTTGAGTCTGAATTTGGGAAGATTATTTTTGGGGAGATATATTTCTTCTTAGGGAATGGGTGCAACAGAATCTCTGCTTCCTTGTAGCCTCTGCTGTGGTAGACGTTAACAAGCACCAGGCAGGCCAGATTTGATTTACACTCAAGCCTTGCTCTACCAATGTACTCTGTGAATTGGCTTTGGATGGCACCATCCCAGTGGCACTGGCTCAGTGCAAGATGGAACATCCCGCTCACTGAGCAGCTTTCTGGGAGACCTCCCTGTGGAGGAACAATCATTTTTCCAAGGAACTAAAAATTGTCATCTTCACTGTGAGCATCTGGCTACTCTGTGCTCCCTGCAAGACTGGATCACAGGCTGTAAACTTCCACAGGTTTTCTTTAATTAAAAGCAAAATGAGATGTAGTCATCACCACGACTACAACAGCAATAACGAATGCTTGGCAAGAGCCATAACAAAGCACTGGAGGTCTTGGGGACTCCACCAGCGGTAGCTCATTTCCGAGAAAGCCTAAGGAGCACATGGCTGTAGCGAGACACTGGCGTGCAAAGGGATGTGGTAAATCAAGCAGAAAGTTGCACCTCTGCAGTGTTAGATTTCCAAGAGAGAACAGTTTCATCAAAAACAGGGTAATGCCAAATGCATCCCTGTGAGGTGGAGCTGGGGCAGGTGTGCGCATCCCTTCCCTCTGGTGGTGTCAGCTCCAGTAGGGTCCTGTCCCTGGAGCTCCAAGGGACTTTTTGCTGGGAGTGCCCTCGGTTGCTATGTGTCTCGTGCCAGATAGACAGCCACTGGACAGACACCTCTCAGACAGGACCTAACTAAGCACAGCCACTGCTGTGGGTGCATCTGTGGAGGTCTGTGTTGAGCTCCACCCTTCTCGCTAGGGGTCTGGCCCTGACAGATCCACATCTGGGAGGGGGCTAGAGGAAGGAGGAAGGCATCTTGCCTCCTCATACGTCCTTTTCCTAAAAGATTTAGGGTAGCGTGATGCCTGGCAGTGTTGCGAGGCTGTTCTGGCATTACTGACCAGCAGGATGCAGGCAAGTAGGGCTCTGCACCACCCCAGGCAACCTTCCGTTTGGTCTTTTGGGTCCAGCAACACCCACCACCCTGCACCTCTGCCTTGCCTGCAGTGACCCTCACCCAGCCCCCTCTTCTCCCCCAGCCCTCCCAGGGACATGCTGTCGCACACAGTGAGGTCCCTGGGGCTCAGGACCTCGTGGGCATACTGTGGGGATTGGTTGAGCCAGATGTGCATTTCCACATGGAGTTTCTGCTCAAGGGATACAGCTCCTTCCACCCAAAACACAGCTACCGGTCTGCATGGCTGGAGCACACACCACTCTGCTTGCCTGCACTCCGAGCTGTGGCACAGGCTGGCCACCCTGTGGGGTTCAGCTCCTTCCTTTCGCAAACCAAAGCAGGTTGGGTCTGGAAACAGATGCTGAGGGCAATGCAAACATGGTCCTCATTGCTGTGTGAGAGGCTTTATTGAGCTGGTGTCCTCCCCTCAGGGCTGTCGCCAGCAAGGACCTTCGCACTGCTCACACCAGAAGGTCACCTCTCCCCCAGGCCAGGCCTACATGAGGAACCTTGAGAGGTCCTCCTTGATTTCAGCCTCATCCCATGGCCCATGGATGTTGTCCTTGAGCAGCTGAAGGCGGATGAGGCAGTAAGGGCAAAGGCAGGAGATGGCAAGCAGCAGTGAGGCGAAGAGCACGGCACTCACGCTGGAGATGGTGGCCAGCCCCGCCAGCGCCACCAGCGCAAAGAGCACCGTCACCCCGATGTAGCAGCGGGGTGTCCGGGCTTTCAGTTTCTTCTGCAGCATGGGCCAGAGGGCGAAGATCTGCATGGCGAAGGTGACCACAACGAAGGTGTGGAGGGAGCGGGGCAGGCGGGAGGCCAGACACACCGAGGCGAAGATGGCCATGTTGAGGGACAGCGTGCTGGAAACGATGGCGGCGTTGGCGCCGTAGTCAAAGAAGATGAGGTGGCCGAGGAGCATGAGGGCTGACATGGCGTAGATGGTGTCGGTGCTGATGGACTCGGTCAGCGTCTTCAGCACGGGCGAGAAGCCATAGGTGAAGGCGGCGAAGACCAACGTGCTCTTGAGGTCAGCCCAGCGCGTCCTCCCGCTCTGCCGCCGCCCGGCCCCTCTGTCCACGGCGTCGAAGAGGACGTAGCCGAGCAAGGAGGAGGCCAGGGCGGCCCCGAAGAGCCGCTGCGGGCTGAGCCGCCCCGCGGCCATGTACCACCAGGTGAGCACGAAGACGCACACACTGCACAGCTGCTGCACCACCGCGCCCGACTGGAAGGCCACGGCGCCGTAGCGGTACCGGCGGGCGCGCACGTTCTTCCGCAGCTCCGCCAGGAACCGCTGGTCCACGTAGTTGTCGGGGAAAGGCTGCCGCTCGTACAACACCTTCCGCCACGGCGGGCCGCCCGCCGCCGCCGCCGCCGCCATGGCATCGGCCGGGGAGGGCGCAGGCGCCAGGGGAGCGCCCCCTGGCGGACAGCGGGGACAGGGGAGAGGGGGCGGGGTAGTGGGCGGGGGTAGGGGCGGGGTAGGGGGCGGGGACAGGGGAGGGGACAGGAGGAACAGGGGAAGGGATAAGGGAGGGGACACGGAAGGAGATACGGG
The DNA here is from genome assembly GCF_017976375.1 of Cuculus canorus. Lineage (NCBI taxonomy): Eukaryota > Metazoa > Chordata > Aves > Cuculiformes > Cuculidae > Cuculus > Cuculus canorus. Next base: position 7,031,847 of record NC_071408.1, read on the forward strand.
AGGGGGCAGGAGAAAGAGGTGTCCGCGCCTGGCCGGAATGGAATGGAATGGAATGGAATGGGAATGGGAATGGGGTAGGGATGGGGATAGGGATTGATATGATGGAGATGGATAGATGGAGATGGAGATAGATAGATGAGATGGGATGGGATGGGATGGGATGGGATGGGACGGGACGGGATGGGATAGAAACGGGGATGGGAATGGGAATGGGAATGAGATGGGATGGGATGGGATAGGGATGAGATGTGGATGGGATAGGGATCAGGATGAGGATTGGATTAGGATGGGATGGGATGCGATGGGATGGGGATGAAGCTGGCTGGACTGTGCTGGGATGGAGAGGTCCAAGGGCTGCCCAGATGGTACCAGGATGTGGATGGAGATTAGGAGGATGGTGAAGAAGATGAGGATGTGGATGCTGTACCATGCTGGGATTTGCAGGATGGGATGGGATGGGATGGGATGGGATGGGATGGGATGGGATGGGATGGGATGGGATGGGGTTGAAGCTGCCTGGACTGTGCTGGGATGGGGAGGTCCAAGGGCTGCCCAGACAGGGCCAGGATGTGGATGGAGAGTAGGAGGAGGGCAGGGAAGATGCGGATGCAGCTGCTGTGCCATGCTGGGATTTGCATGATAGGGTGGGATGGGATGGGGCCTGCCTGGGTCATGTTGGGATGGGGATGGGGAGGAGTATGGAGATGGGCAGAGAGTAGGCTGCCCCATGCTGGGATGGGATGGGGATAGGGAGTGGGCTGCTTGGGCCATGTCAGGATGGGGATAGGGATGGGGATGGGACTGCCCGGGCCAGGGGGCTGCAGGAAGCAGGTGGGGTGAGGACAGGCAGCAGTGCTGGGCACTTCCAGGCTGCAAGGGCTCCCCTAGGGCTGCCCTCCCTCTCCCTGACCACCAGGCTGTTCCCTGCAGCCTGCTTTTTTGGAGGGAGTCAGGGGAGAACTCAACTCCATACCAAGATCTGAGTGCTGAAAACTCTATTGCTTCTGCATGGGGCTGCTCACCTCTGCCTGTCCCCCAAAACAGCCAGGCTGGCCGCTGCAGGAAGCACCGCCAACCTCCCGAGAAGGAGGGATGCTGCTGTGGCAAAGGCTGATGGGCAAACCTTCTTGAGCCACCCTCAAGAAGGGCATAGCTGGTCAGTGGGATTTGGTCTGGTCTGCTCTGTGCTTGGACATCCCCACGTCTGTCCAGACCTGCTGCCTGGCGAGTGACCCCAGCCTGTGTTGCAAGCCCTGCTCCCCAGCCCAGCCAGACGCATGCTTTTCTGGCCAAAACAGACTCCAGAACATACAATGCAGAATGTGGGTGTGATGCTGTGGACATGGGTTGCCTTTCCCCTACAGCTCCAGGCTGCTTGCACCTTGTTCCTGCCATGCTCCCTGAGCCCGCTGGCACCCTCGGAGGGAAGAGGAGGAAAGGGAAAAGCTGTGGCTGAGCAGGGGCTGACGTGCAGCCCTACAGGAACCCCCATCTCCTGCACTGCCCATCTCCTCACCAAAGGGACCCAGCTAGTGTGCAGTGAGGGGAATGGGGAACAGAAAGGTATGAGGGAAGGTTTTGCAGAGGCAAGAGGTGTTTTCCCTAAGTGTGTGTATGTGTTTGTGCTCAGGTCAGAGCCTTCCCAGCCCCAGAGAGGTGCTCTCTGCAGAGGAACTGCTTACTTTGGCCTCACCCGAGAGGCCTCAGCCCAGGGCAGAGCAGCCACAAACAGTGCCTGGTTTGTACTTCAGGACGGGGCGTTTGTGGCCATCCTGTCACTGAGGGAGCAAGTGAAAGAGCTGATGGTTGTTTTGCCCCCCGAGCCTTCACATGGTTTCCCTTTGCGTGCCTGGTAGATTCTTCAAGTAGGACCCCACCTTGTCCAGGTGTGTGCAGAGCAGCAGGTAACCCACACTGCTGCTGTGCCTTCAGGGAGGCCTCAGGCTGAGCCACCTCACAGTGACATCCAAAAACTGCCACCTCCCAGCCTCATATCAGTGCATTTGCTTTGCAGGGCAGGAGCGGCTGCCTGCCCCATGCAGGTACCCCGTGCCGAGGGGCAAAGTTGACAGCCTTCAAGCGAGGATGGAGGTGATTTCAGTTTTAGCTGCCGTACCTAAAAACACTCATCGCTGTGCTCTGTATGGGGCCATGCGTATGTCTCCGCGCATAGGCCTCCGTGTGCACAATTTGGTTCCTGCAGAGACAGGGAGTGCTGCCAGGTCCTGCAATTGTTGGCAATTGCCTTGAAGACCAGGGCCTGGGAACTTGGGATTTTGAAAAAAAATGTCATTCTCCCAAAGTAGCAGAGTAAAGATAGGGTGCCAAGAGAAATGTTCAGAGGGCAACGTGCCCCTCCTGCTCCCCTGGGAAGTGACATGGCCATGGCAGTGGAGGGATGCCACCTCAATCACCGAATCACAGAATCACCAGGTTGGAAAGGACCCACTGGATCATCGAGTCCAACCATTCCTAACACTGCCTAAACCATGTCCCTCAGCACTTCATCCACCCGTTCCTTAAACACCTCCAGGGAAGGCGACTCGACCACCTCCCTGGGCAGCCTGTTCCAGTGCCCAATGACTCTTTCTGTGAAGAATTTTTTTCTGATATCCAACCTGAACCTCCCCTGGCGGAGCTTCAGGCCATTCCCTCTTGTCCTGTCCCCTGTCACTTGGGAGAAGAGCCCAGCTCCCTCCTCTCCACAACCTCCTTTCAGGTAGTTGTAGAGAGTAATAAGGACTCCCCTCAGCCTCCTCTTCTCCAGGCTAAACAACCCCAGCTCTCTCAGCCGCTCCTCGTAAGACTTGTATGGGCATGCACAGGGCAGCACTCAGCTCTCACTACCATGATGCTCTGGGGACTGGGAACAGTGGGCTGGGCTGGGGCACAATGTGGTCAGGTCCACCTGCAAATCCCAGTGAGGGACAGATAATGGAGGCAAGGGGTGCTTCTTCTGCCACTTGAGATCTCCTCTGCTGTGGGCCACTAAAGTGCCCCTCAGTGGCAGGGACAGTCAGGAAAGCACTGCTGCTTGATGTCTCGCAGCACCCCTGAGCTATGCTGGGTGATGCCAGCCACAGCAGCAGCAGAGCAAAGCTGCTCCAGGAGCTGCCAGCACAGCTGCTGTAGCCCCTCATGGGATGCCCAGCCCTGGGATGAGGAGATCGCCTCAACACTGGCTCCACACCCTCAGCAGCACTGACAGGGGGCTGAGACTCACTGAGCTGGATGCCCCGTTGGTGCTGGGGAGACCTTGATGGGCTCCAGCGAGAAGCAGCTGCTGCTGTGTTGGTGTTGCATGCCCGCAGGAGGGGACACTGTGTACTCTACCAGGGTGTGAACATATGGCCCACAGTCCAAAGGGCAGTGCAGCCCAGCCTGAGTGGCCCAGACTTTGCCTGCAGGGAATGACTCACCTGCCTGCACAACACTCGCAGCAGGAACTGCCACGGGACTGTCCATGGGACCAGCCACATCACCATCCGTACCCGCCAGAGGGGAATGTGCACTGTGGAGTCACCTCTCAGCTCTCCTGGAGCTATGTGGCTGGTGGGGCTCTCTTGGCAGGGATGAGCAGTAGCTAAGGTCAAGGATACAAAAGCCCTTCGTGAGCATCTTAATTCCTTCTCCTGATTCTGCAGAGCTCCTTTGCCAGCTACATCTCCCAGTAGCCCACTGCTGAGGAGGGATGAGGCAGGCAGGGCCACAAAGTGCCACTGGCCCCTGGAGCAGTTATAAGATGGCAAGTGCTTTGAGATCCTATGTGGAAATGCAGAAATGGGGAGCAGGCTGCAAACCCTGGGCAGGTGGAGGCCCTGTTCGCTGGGCTGTCCCCTGCTTTTTGCAAAGGGACCCCACTGTGGATTTATTTAGCGTCTGCTGGGCTCTGGATGTCTGAATAAGCTGCTAAAGCTGTTTGGAAGGAAGGCTGGAAAAGGTGACAGTCTGAGACTGAAATAACTGTGACGGGTCTGGGGCTCTGCTGGAGCAGATAGATGCCTGACTATCAAGGTATGGAGGGCACCACACCCGGCTCCCCAGGGCAGGCAAACCCCCAAGGGCTGTGTCCTGCTCCACTTGGTGGGCCAGCACTCGTGCTGCAAAGAAGCATGCATTGTAGGAACTAAACAGCACACCTTGCTTAGGGTTTGAGCTTGGCTGAGGCTGCAGGGATGAGGGAGGATCCCACACCTCCCCATGTCCCCCGGCTGGGGCTCTTCACCTGCATCCTGCACACATCAGTCCCAGGCATGGGGCTGCCCCAGATGCAAGTCTGCAATGGCACCCGCAGTTTTGTGGGCTGTTTTGTGGTGAGGGCTCCATCCTTGCTTCCCTATGGCACCAGAGCATGTGAGGATTGTGCCGTGTGTCCTGGCTATGGCAGAGTTGGGTCTCTCTGTTGGGCTTAGGGTAGGGATGATGATGGAGCTGCCTGCAAACACAGCTATGGATGCTCTGGCTTAATTTCTCCGCCAAGTGATCTCCCGGCCTTCACCTTTGACCCTGGAGCTGAACCTTTCCTCTGCAGGAATGGTTTTCTGGAGGAGGTTGGCTCTGCTCCAGCTGCTGAATTTTTCCATGCTCAGACTGTCTCCTGCTTTACGTGGCCTATAAAATGGCCCATAAAATGGCCTGCAATCACCTATTTAAGGATTGTTTGCATTCAGACTGCAGCATGGAGTGGGACACCACCAGCTCAGAGCCTCGCAGCAGGGCTGAGCCTCATGGGGGGACCCTGGGACACACAGGGCTGGTTGTCCCAGGGTCCCCTGCAGTGGTGTGCCTGGGCATGGGGAGTCTGCTGCTCCAGATCTGCCAAGAATATCCCTTCCCTGTGTGCAGGTCAGGTTTCCTGGATCCGTGGTCGCATTCCAGTCCCAAGGGGACCTGGGCCACTAGCAGCATGAGCCAGCAGGAGCATCTGTGCACAGAGATGGTGTGGGCAGCCTGTGCTACTAAGGGATGCTCCTGGACCCCCTCAGGCACAGCTCCTGCCCATGGCCTTGCTGGTCAGAACCCCAAGCCCTCTGCACTCCGCACCATCTTCTATCATATAGGAAGCCTCCCTGCAAGCTTGGGTGAGGGATGCTCTGTCCCATATGGGTTCAACAGAGGCCATGGTGCAACCAGGGCAGGGAGCACACCATGATCCTCGTGGGCCTCCATCCTGAGAGCACAGACAGCATGGAAGTACCAGGATCTCCTGGTGGGGGCATCATCTGTTTTGGATTTGGAGGTCCCTGCCCTGGCAGGTCATTTCCAGAGCACAAGGGAGGCTGCTGCGCACTACCACAGCTGGGAAGGAGGGTTGCTCTGCCCTCCATCCTTCTCTGCGTGCCATCACCCCACCCATCCTATGCGGAGGAGCCTGCCCCAGAGTGCAAGCTGGGACCTTGCTGGAGACCCCATGGAGGGGGTGAACAGCCCCTGCCCAGTACACAGAGGATCTGAAGGCTGGTGAATCACCATTTTCCTCATGGCAGCATCCTAGAGGCATGGAGAGCTGGCTTCGTCAAGACATGGGGGTTCGCAGGGGAGAATAAAGATGGTGGGAAACGAGGCAGAGCAGCCAGGGAAGGGGGAATGTAGCACTCTCCCTGAGAATAGGCTGAGGCGAAGAGGTACTGGGGTTGCTGGAGAAAAAATGATGCCGCTCAGGGCTGGGGAGAGCAGTCCAGGAAACTGGGATTGGGTCTGAGGAGCCCAGCTGGACCAGCATCTGCGAGGGTGAGTTTTGGGATTTGCTGAGCCATTGCAGGGGGTGAAGGATGGCGAAGCTGCTCTGGAGTTGGGATAAGGAACTGGAGCAGGAGACACATGATGTGGAAAGGCACATGCTTGCAGGAATGTGACCTCTGGAAGGCACGGCCTCTAAGGTGGTTGTGAAACTGAACTCCCTCGGTCCCAGCATTCCCCAGTGAAGCCCTGTGGCAAAATGCCCTTCCCATCACCCACGCTGGGCTCCAGGGAGAGGGACAAGCCAGCCTGGCTGGGGTCCCAACCAGCTCGGGGGCTGTGGGTCAGTAGGGTCCCTTTTTTGTAGGGGAATGCAATAAAGGTCAAGCTATCACCTTGTGAAGAAGTTTTTGTTCATAAATGTGCTTTAAAAAAATAATTCTTATGGTTCCCGAGTCCATTTCCCTTTGTTTAACCCCTATTTGAAGTGTGGGGACGGGATGTGAAGTGCTGACCCAGCTCTGCTGCAGTCGGTGAAAAGGCATCAGGAGCTACAGGTGGCAAAATGCTCTGAAGAAACTAACTCCCCAGAGGGCGAAGGCAACATACGCTTAGGGAGAGCCACTAACCAGGGTGGTGGTTGCTGGAGCCACAGCTGAAGCTGCTTGCCAGTTCTCCAGTGCCAGCTCTGCATCGCCCCAAGCCTCATCCAGCAGTCTCTTCCCTCCTGTGGCAGCTCTGGGATGTGAAGAGAGAGGCACGAAGGGCCTCAGTGTTTCATAACGAGGTTTTTACCATCTGCCCAGGGGATATGTTTGTTCTGTAGCTGTGCAGGTGCAATGCAAGCCAGAAGTACATGGAGCCGAGGACACTGGATGAAACTGTGCATACACACAGGCTGGCCGGGGAAAAAAATTGGCATGTACAGCTTGAAAGGGGTTGTAAATCACTGCTTTGGCTTGGTGTGCTGAGAAAGATCCTCCTCTTTGCTCACTCTCCCACTTGACTCATAAAGAAGCATTTGTTCAAACACAGCATGGCCTCAGCCTGAAAACACAGCTGTTCTGGAGGAGGTATTCACCCCAGGAACCCTTCCTGCCCTCTTCCCATGACCGTCTACCTGGAGCCTCCAAGCAGGAGCCTCTGTGCTTGGGAAGAGCAGTGTGGTGGCAGGACTGAGGTGTGTTTCACACATGCAGTGCTTCTCCCTGCAATGCAGGCTTGTCCTACCCCAACACCTGGGGATGAGGCTCCTGCAGGACGTGCACAGTCCTCTGCAAGCACATGGGTTCCCAGGGAGTGTCACTCCCTGCTACCAGCCACCCCGTGTTTTTAAATTACTGCCAGTGAGGGGAATGGAGCCAGGTGGGAATTCGGTTTATTTTAGCACTCAGCAGAAGAGGAAGGGAAGCAGCTGAGCTTGTGGCGTTCCCTGTGCATGCTTGGCCAGTTCTTCTCATCTATCACCCCCACCACTCTCCTAGCCCCAGATCACAAGCGAGTGTTTCAGTTTTCGTTATGTGTTGACAAAGCCACGGATCTGCTGTTGCTAGATCATGTGTCTTTGATGTTGCCCACTTTGGCCTTAATTTGCATGGGGCTGTGGAGGAAACCCAGCACTGTGTTGTACTGGGTGCTTTCCTGGCCCCTTCGCTCACCCTTGATGCTCATGGGCAGCTTCAGTCCACGCTTTCCTCCCAGAAATAAAGTCCAAAAAAAGCTTTACACCTCTGTCATGAAGTTTTTACATATCTCAGTTTCTGTAGCAAGATTTGCTTTTTCTTTTCCCAAGGGGGCTCAGATGGTGGCTGCTGGGAAGCAGCAGGTAAACCAGCAGGCACAGGCAGCAGCAGTTCAGAATCCCCTGGTCCCACACCACGTTTCCATCCTGTGACCAAGAGTTAATTTTGATTCTCTGTGATTCAGTTGCCAGCAGCCTTTGGACTTCCCCTGCTCCATCAGCCTGCCTCGCCCTCTCCCCTTACATGGCAAGGGCAGCTCCTCAGCTGCTGACCATGTTGTCTTCTCCAGCTGGCAAGTAGCCTCTGCACTGGTATCAACACATCAAGCTGAGATGCTGCTGAAGGTTGTACCTTGAATGCCAGCCAGACGGGCTAGGAAAAAGTGGATGCCTTCTGGAAGCTGTTTTCCATCCATTCCTAGGTCCTGGCTGTAGGAAAGGGTATTTTCTGTTGCACAGGAGCTCTGTGGTCCTGTGATGGGGCTGGGACATGTCATGGCTTTCTGCTGGGCATCCCTGCTGCAGCAATCTTTTTGTCTCCTGCTCCTAGCCAAAAGCTTAAAATTCAGACAAAGGCACATGAAATGAGCAGACCAAATGCAAATGTGTTCAAAAATGGAATTCCCATTTCAGTTATTTTTCATCATCTTACTGAGATAAAGTTTTGTCTTTAAGATTTTTGAGCCACTAAGAAGGGGGCTCAGAGCCAGGCAGAGGAAATCTTTCTCTGGATGTGGCTGTAGTACTGAGAGCTCTGTGAGGCGTCTGAGACTGCTGCAGGACTTCCTGGCCATGCATCTGTCACCACTTTTGGGAGCCTCAGGACTGCACTAGCACTTCCCCAAACCAGATTTCAAGGCTCACTCAGGCAGGATTGAGGCCGGCTGGCTGGGGATCAGAGCAGTTGCTCTCCTACACCAGGTCATGCAGCCCCTTCCAAGTGTCACAGTGTGCCATCATCCCTGCCTGCCAAGAGGAGAGCTGCCTGCGACTCCTCATGCCGTCACACACCACCGCACTGGCCCATGTTAAATAACTCTAATGAGGCTCTGTGTGGAGTAAGCTTTTCAGAGACCCAGCCTGCCACTGTCTGCTGTTTGATCAGCCGGTTGCTGTGACCGCGGTTGCAGCCCAGCGTAGCGTCCCACAAGATCTCACTGATACAAGGTGTGGAAGCAGGAATCAGTGTCCATGAAGGGCGATGTCCAAGAACCACATTTGGGATTGCAAACACATAGTCTCTTCCCTGCAGTACAGTGTGGCAACCCCAGCCCAGCAGAGGTGTGACACGAGCAGAATCGCCAGTGCAAACTCCCATGGTCCTTGGAATGAAACCCTGCAGCAACCTCCTGAGTGGTGAAAGAGCAATTATCAGCTGGGCTGGACGCAGGAGCTGCTCCTATTTGGTTTTGCAAGGAAAACAGTTCCAATCCCATTTTTCTGCACAGCTTGTTCCCCCTTGGTGTGAGCTGCAAAAGAAATAAAAGAAACTCAGTATTTAGTATTTTTCAAACATTTGACACTGTTTTGCGGGGTGCTCTCCTGCAAGTGGTTAACAGTTCAGTTATAGTCAGAGGCAGCTCTCTGAAGCAATCTTGCAATTTACAGCTTTCCCTTTACTAAATAAGAATCAGTCAGGAAATTAAACAGGAAATTGTGTCTGGAAGGAACAAAAGTTGCGTTGTCAGAACCTGCTTACAGAAGATTTACTTTATTTTAACCAGTATGGAGCCAAGATCAATAGTTAGAAGAGGAAGGAGTTTGTGTGAATTAAATCACACATGGAAAAAAAAATCCACTGGGGAAAACAAGAAGCCTTTGTAAAGAGCAGATAGGGATTAATGGGAGAGAAGGGTTAACATCTGCAGCAAACAAATGTTGGGAAGTGCTGAAAGACGAAGTCCCAGGTGTAACCCAGAATCTGATGTTTCTCCAATGTCAAACATTGCTCCATGGCCTCCGTGCCCAAACCTTTGGTAGACACTCTGCAGCCTATACAACACTCTGAGGTCCATTTGAGCATTAGAATGTGACAGACAAGCATTGCTCAACACTGCATAGAGTTTTCAGAGTAAAACAGCAGTGCCTTTTCTTTCCTACTGCTCAGAAACCCTGCGCCGAGGTGCCCCTTGGGTGGTCACCTCCAGCTCTGCCTGCCCAGAGTTCCAAGCATCACAACCCAGCTCTTATTCCTGGTCAGCAAAGCGATGCTCAGACCACTGTGTACACGACACTGCAGGCACAGAGACTCCTCCCCGCCGCAGGGACACAGGTTCATACACCATCAGGGATGCAGTGGCTCAAACTCAGCTCCACAGTAGGACTTGCCCTCTGTGGGAAATGCACCAGCTTGCTTCATCCTGGGATTTGGCTAAGAGAAAGACAAGCCCCTGTTGCAAATCTGCAGTGCTTTTTGAGAAACCCACACGAATATTTGCATTGAGGGAGCCCTACATTACGTTGTGCGTCAGGCTCTAGTTGGGAGATTGGGTAATCTGTGAATTTTTTACCATTATACTGCTCATCGTATCAGTTGTTGAGCAACAAGCTCAGCAAGCGATGGCATGCAGGTACGTCAGAGGTGATGACTTGGAACCTCTGTCTGCCTGATGACACCAGGATCTTTTGGTGGACATGTGTACCTTGTGGGGAAAGACTCAAACGGGCTTTTTCTCATGTCCCCTCTATGACAACTCTTTAATTGTGTTTGGTCTACGCTGTATGTGTTTAATTCCCAGCTGGTAACGGGACCATAGCATGAAGGAGCTGTGCCATTCGAGAGCAGCCGCCTGGGCTGAGTAAGCATGGTTTTACAGCCTTTTTCCCTCCTCTTGGGGAACAGCTCTTGGCAAGGAGGCTGGAGGAATTACTGCCCCAGGAGCATGGCAGAGGCTGACAATGGAGCTGGTCCCAGCCATACGCTGTGTCATGGCCCTGAGGAGAGCACTGTCTGCCAGCTCCAAGGCAAGAGCTCTGGCTGGAAACACTTAGCAATGGGTTAATAAATGCTTACCAGCTCTTCTAGCAGGCAGCTATGCAGTTGTTTAAGTTTGTAATGCTTCACGGCTGGATTTATCTCCTGTTCTGGTCCTGGCTGTCCCCAATGCATAGAGTTTGAGGCTGAGGCTGTGTTGGTGGGATGGGGAAGGACTCTCTGACTGCTGGTTAAGGTGGCTGTGAGTGGATCCTCTGGCTGGAGGCTGGGTGTGCTGGTGTACGCCTTGCCCGGCATCTCCCTGTTCTAACACACCACTCTCACTTGAAAGGGAAGGTACCAGAACTGGCAGCATCCATGAAGGAGACTCCCCTAGGGGCCATGTCCTGGCAGAAGGCTGCAGCCAAAGCTCATGTTGTCAGGCCTCTCTGGCACCTTCCAGCCCTGGAGCGGGAGGTTTGGGGCACTCCCCACCATGATTAAAACAGTTGCAAGTGGGACATGTGCTGTTGCTGCCATGGCTCAGGGAATTTCCCACCGCCAAAGCAGATCCCTTGGGCCAGCATGGAGGTGCATCTCTGGGCACAGCTTTCTGCACTCACGCTGCTCTGTTCACGGCCCTGCTGTGGGTCCCTGGAGGGGTGGCTGGGCCCTCTGTGAGGCGTCTCTGCTCACAACCCTCCCATGGACTGTCAGACAACCGCACAACCACTGCACCATGTCTCAGCACCAGCATTGCAAAAGGCTGCAGAAACCCCGGTGGTGAAGGTGCTGGCTCATGCCCCAGTGGTGTCATGAAGAAGCTTCTCATCGTTTTTCAGGACTAGCCTCGCTCCCATAACCAGTCAGACTGCTCTTGTGTCATCCCTGCTGGAGTGTCAAGACCCAACCAAGGAAGTGAGTGGCACAGGGGCAACCAGGCTGACCACTGACCTGCTAGGAAAGCTGCCAGCCAGCTCTGCAGTGGGCACTTATGCTGGGGACACAAAGCAAAGCCACTTGCTGTCAGAGTCACTCTCCTGGCCACTTTCATCTCAGTATAATCCACGTTGTGGTTTACTGAGCCCATTTTTCCCTGCTAGAGCTTCACATTAAATCCCATGGGCTTCCCCCAAAAGACAGGCTTCTCCCTGCACAGGAATCTCCTCCCGTTCGATTTAACAAGTCACCACCTAGTCCAGCAGCTCCATGTCAGGCTTCTGGATATGCTGCATGGTATGGGGCAGCAAGCGCTGCTTTACAACCTGGCTTGCTGTCCCCCCGCCCCCTGTGCTGTTATCTCCCCATTTTCCAAACAGATACAGCAGGGATCTGCCTGGGATCCTCCTGTGACAGCCCTCTCCTTGAGGACCACAGGACAGGCTGTAACCATGGGCTACCCCTAACCATGGGGTAGCCCATGGTTAGGCTATGGTTAAACTCCAGACTGTGTGGAGATGGGGCACAAACCTAGAGCTTCTCCCTTTCCCCTTCTCCTCAATGTGTTGGTACGCAGGCCCGTCTGTGGAACGCAGAGGTCTCAGAAGGGTGGAGGATGCCAAGCATTACTGAAAGTACAAAATTACAGGGTGAAAAATCAGGAAAAGCATAGAGACAAAGACTTCCAAGAGGTTTCCACTGCTGCTGCAATCATTTACCTGCAGCTGGGTGGCTCCAGTCACACCATCTTGCTCTTCCTGTTTGGGAGCACCCCTGGATGGCTGCAAGGGCTCGTTCAGGGGGTTGGGGCCACAGCTCCTTTGGGAAAAGAGCAGCTGTGGCCTGAGAGGGTCCTGCTCCTGCCAGGAGCGCTGCCGCTCACACCCTTCTGTGCCTCCCTCCAGGTAAAGCTGTCCTTCCTTGTTCAGAGCCCTGGCCTGCGCGCGTTTCCAATGCACTGTGCTGGTCACTAACCTGCCTGTGCTTCTCAGGGTTGTCAGAACACCCTGCAGGCTGGGAGAGCAGGAGCAACCCCAATCCTGAGCTGCTTTTTTGGCAACAGGAAGCTGTAATGGTGGTTTTCTTGGCTACCGAAGCTCAGTGTAAAGCCCACTTTACGATGCCATCTTTCAGATAGGCAGATTTAGTCCTGGCTATCTACAAAATCCCTCTGGTTTTGATAACAGCTGTTGTTCTTCTACCAGCCTACCCAAATGTGCCAGCACAGGGGAAGACACCACTCTTCTGTCCCATACTGGGAGTGGTTGTGCACACTTAAAAGCTGCCTGGCCTGTGTTCCCCTAAGCAGGTCCCAGAAGCATGAAGGTTAACAAGGGCAAGTGTCAGATTTTGCACCTGGGACAACCCTGGATGTCCATACAAACTGGGGAGTGAAAGGTTAGAGTGCAGCCCTGTGGAAAGAGATCATAGAATCACTAGGTTGGAAAGGATCTACTGGATCATCGAGTCCAACCATTCCTATCAATCCCTAAACCATGCCCCTCAGCACCTCATCCACCCATCCTTTAAACACCTCCAGGGAAGCTGACTCAACCACCTCCCTGGGCAGCCTGTTACAGTGCCCAATGACCCTTTCCGTGAAAAATTTCTTCCTGATCTGTGGGTTCTGGTTGATGGCAAGTTGAACATGAGCCAGCAGTGTGCCCTGACAGCCAAGAGGGCCAACCATGTCCTGGGGTGCATCAAGCACAGCATTGCTAGCTGGTTAAGGGAGGTGATTGTCCTGCTCTGGTCCACACTGGTTTGGCCCCACCTTTAACACTGGGTACAGTTTCAGGTGTCATACGATAAAAAGGATCTAAAGCAACTGGAGAGTGTCCAGAGGAGGATACAAAGTTGGTGAGGGGTTTAGAGGGGAAGTTGTATGAGGAACAGCTGAAGTCAGTCGGTCTGTTCAGCCTGGACGAGCCTGAGGGGAGACCTCATCGTGGTCTGCAGCTTCCTCACATGGAAAGGAAGAGGAGGAGCTCTTCTGTCTGGACCTGAAGGAATGGTAGGAAGATGTGCTGGGGAGGGTTAGATTGGACATCAGGAAAAGGTTCTTCATCCAGAGGGTGGTGGAGCACTGGAACAGCTCCCCAGGGAAGCAGTCATAGCGCTAGGCCTGACAGTATTCCAGAAGCATTTGGCCAATGCCCTCAGACACACAGTGTGAATACTGGGGTTGTCCTTTGCAGGGGCAGGGGCTGGGATCCATGATCCTTGTGGGTCTCTTCCAGCTCAGGATGTTGTATGAAGTGCTCCTCCAGCCATCACAGCAAAGGCAGTGCCAGCAAGGGAGGTGAGGAAAATCCACCCAGGGATCTGCAGGGCTGGGGAGAAAGGCCGGACCGGCTTTGCCAGGCTGCCAGGGCTGGGCCCAGCCCCAGGAACAGCGCTCCCTGTGCAGGCCCTGGGATGTGCCAGGCCAGCTGCTGGGCAAACCCTGGCTCAGCTTCTGCTGATACCAAAAATGCCAGCAAATAAACGCTCTAGGTCTACAAGGACACGTCTCAGCCCATGGCAGGGGGATTGGAACAAGATCCATCTTTAATGTCCCTTCCAACCCAAGCTATTCTATGATTCTAAGACTCATTTTGGAGTTTTAGAAAGCAAGCATCCTTTATCAGGGCTGGGCAACACGAGGCAGTGATCTTCATCGATTATGTGCAGTGAGACAAGAGCTGGGGACAGAATGCATTTCCCACTTACATGCATGTGTATAAATTTCCCCAGAAATCTTATGCATATTCTATTATTCTCCAAGGTTTAATTTTAATGTTATTATGAACTTCAGAATATTCAAACCTCCTACTAATTTGGAGCTTTGGCTGCAGCTCTGCTTGACATTGCATTTGAGATGGGGAAACACTGCAGACAGGGGTGATTGCAGAAGACACCTCTGTCAGCACAGATCGTACTGAACACAAGATGTTATCATCTTCAACAAAAGGATGTCTGGAAAACACTGTTTGAAAGAAAAAGTACTCTAGTGGACATTCTGTCTAAGTTTCAAAAAAAAAAAATATCACTTAGATGAAATCATAGAATTGCAGAATGGTTTGGCTTGGAAGGGACCTTCAAGATCATCCAGTTCCAACCCCCCTGCCATGGGCAGGGATATCCCACTGGATCAGGCTGCCCACGGCCCCATCCAACCTGGCCTTGAACACCTCCAGGGATGGGCCATCCACAACCTCCCTGGGCAACCTGTGCCAGTGCCTCACTACCCTCATGGTGAAGAAATTCCTCCTTATGTCTAGTCTAAATCTGCCCCCCTCCAGTTTATACCTGGTCTCCCTCATCCTATCACTCTCTTCTAGCTAACTCTGCTTTAGCTTAGATAAAAAATATTCCAATTTTTGTAACAGCAACTACTTTTCGTATCACTGCAAGGAATAAATATGCACCAAAACATATCAAAGCCTTCCCTGGCACCTCCTATGACCACAAACATGGGCTGCCAGCGGGGGGAGCCTAACCCCGCCCACCCTCTCAGCCCTGCGACAAAATGGCGGCGGGGCCCTGCACCCCGGAACTACAGATCCCAGCAGCCGCCGCGCGCCCCTCCCTGCCCGCTGGGCAATGCGGCGGATTTCCACTGCGGGCCTCAGTCGGCACCAATCAGCCCGCGTCGCTTTGGGGCTGTCCGCAGATAAGCCTGATCGGAAAAATAAAATTAGAAAAAACACTGTTGTGCCGGCGAGACGCTCCTTTACGCACCCGCGCCCGGAGGTAACAGTGCTCCTCGCGGCTGTCGGCCGTCAGGCATTACTGTGGAGATTTCCGTGTAACGGCTGTGCTTGGCGCGGACACCTCAGCGGGGTCCTCGGAAAGCGACGGCCTCTTCTTTGATTCGCCACCGTGCCGGACGGGAACAGCCAATGAAAGCCCACAGCCGGGGGGAAGGGGGCGGGGCCAGTGCCCGGCGCGCGAGGCCATTGGCGGAGATTACGCGGGAGGCGGGGCGGCACGTGACGCGCATCCTTCCAGCTCAGCGCGTGCCGGGGCGCGGGGCGGGGTTGCGCCGGAGCTGCTCCCGCTCAGCCGCCGCCGCTCCCGCCGCCGGGAAAGGATGCGCGGCCGCCTCTTGCCGGCCGCGGCAGGAAGACGGGGGAGACGATGAGGGAGCCGCCCCGCCGGCTGCCGGGCCTGGGCTCGTGCCTCTTCCTCTGCGCCGTGCTCTGGTGAGTGGCGCTCACGGGGGTCCCGGCTCGCCGCCCTCCCGGGCCTTTCTTCTGCCCCGGCGGGGGAGGAGGGACTCCGGGTGTGCCCTGAGCCCCCCGGGCACCGGCGCTTCCGAGCTATGCCGGGCCTTATTGTGTGCGTGTTTTGTGGCCGCTCCTTGCCTCAGGCTGCACCAGGGCAGGTTCAGGCTGGACATCAGAAAAGCATTTTTCACAGAAAGGGTCTTTGGGCACTGGCAAAAGCTGCCCGGGGAGGGGGGGGAGTCCCCATCCCTGGAGGTATTTGAAAGACGGGTAGACAAGGTGCTGAGGGACATGGTTTAGTGGTTGATAGGAATGATTGGACTCGATGCTCCTAGAGGTCTTTTCCAACCTTGTGATTCTGATGGGAAGGCTTAGGTGATTTCTTGGTTTCAGGTTGAACTTAAGCTACGTTTTCTTAAAGGTCGTGGTACCTTATTCTTGAAACCGATTTTGTGTGGCTGTCTGGAGTCGTGTTAAGTCAAAGCTGACAAGCCCTTCCATTTTTCCTTTGCTTACCTTTTTGAGGCTTTTTCATAGTGTTTCTCTTAGCTATACCTTGTTCCAGCGTCACCTGTTTACTTTGTTTTTGAGCTTCCTTAAAACATGACATTTATTAGAATGCATATTAGGAAAATATATTTCTGTATGGTAAGTTATAAGCCTTTTAAACTTCAGGCTCCTTTGAACTTTGTGACTCACTGTTTGAGAAATGCTGGCCAGTTTGGACAGCTGACTGCAAATATTGAGAATTGAACAGCAGCAGCTGTTAGAGATAACTCTGCATCTGGTGCATTCTTTTAATATGTTCTGTGTAAATTGTTTAAGCAGCCTATTTAAAGGAAAGAAACCTGAAATAGTCGTGAAGTTTTGGGATGTCTTGCAATTGATCCTTGTAGGGTGGACAAGGGGGAGCCCTGACATTTCTGTACAGAATCGTTTGCAAATCTGACACTGTTGCTTGCATTATTGGGTTTGGACAGCCCTGTTCATGTCATCACATTTTTATATGTAGGAAACAATACAGCGAATCTGAAGAGTGCTTGAAAGCTCTTGCCACATTTACATTTAGTTAAAAGACCAAGCTCCTAGCCATGTGGGCTAACTGGGCTGTGAAGCTGATGGAGCTGTCTCCAGCAGCTTTTCTTTTCCTTGTTGGACAACTAAGTTTTGTCTCACAGAAGGTTCTGCCTGTTAGGATTCTTATTAGGAAGAACGTTCTTATTCCTTACTGTGTCTGGAAAGCTGGTCACTTGTTTTTGCCTTGAGGTAATTTTTGGCGGTGTTATCATTGTAATGATGTACAACTTCTGTAAAGCTCAGGCAACTTCTACATTGGTCTTGGGTATCGTTAGGAGACAAACTGAGGAGAGTTTCTTCTTGTTAAAAGAGATTCCTCTTTCTAGGAGTCTTGAGCTCGAAGCTTGCTCTGGAGTGTCCCAAACCATTTACTATTTCAAAAGCAGAAGTTGAGACTGTGCGTGCACCCTGCTCACTCTGGCTGCTGTTGATTCAGGAACCAGTAGATGAATTTAGATGTGGAGAGAAGTATGGCTCTAGTTCTTTACTCTCTTCTGTCCAAACATAAAATCACATTAGAGAGTTTAAAATCCTCTGTTTGCAGGATGACATTGTGGCTCACTTTAATTTCAGGAGCCGTGTCAGATTTGTAACTGGAAAGCCCTGAGTCTGTGAATTCCTGCCTTGTTGCTGGACTGTGTCACATGATAAGTTGTGATGCACATAGCTTTTTCCTAGAAAGAAAATCAGCAGTTTTGTTCACTTAAGCAGTTAGCAAACTTTAAGTAGCAAATGGAAGCTTTATGTTATAAATATTGTCTTGTGTGGCAAATGTTGAGATTTTAATTTTAGTTGTCTTGAAATGTTACTTTTTGAAGAGTTTAATACTAGTAGGAGAGAAGCTCTTTTCATACAGATAAAAGTAGAGGTCAGCAGATGATCACTTAAAAAAGCAAGAGAGACAGAACAGAATTGCTGGAAGAACACTCTCAGGGCTACTTGGACTCTATATATTTTCTAAACCTGGACTTTTTTTCATTTCTGGCTAGACAGTTGTTTTTTATTTGATGAAACTAAGCTTAAAATAGGAATAGTTTTTTATCTCCCATTGTGCATTTTAGACCTTGCCTAAAGAAGCTTGTCTAATATCTGTTGGTAAAAATAAAGTGGAGGAGAAAGATTGGTGTGACAATTTTCTAACTGGAAACTGTTTAAGAAGATCTCATCCTGCAGGTGAACAAATGCAACTCTGTATAAGAAATTGTGCAAAACCTCAGAAGCTGGAGCTGTTATCTTTTAATAAAGGCAGTGTGGTGCTCTTTGGGAGTGCAGGATCAGAGTTACCAGTAGTTGAGGTGCTCTGGAGCAGAACATGCATGGAACAAACACAACTCTGACGAACCTGAGCCAGCGAGGTTGTTCCAAGCAGTTCAAAACAGGTGGGTGGCTGTGTAGCTTTAGAGAAATACTTTTGATTGAGGTAAGGCTTAGGCATATAGTGCTCTAAAAATAATACACATCTGTGCAGACTGGAGCTTTGACTGTGCATGACAAATGACTCCCGTTGTCCTGAATTTATGAAGGGGGTTTTAATGCCTCAGTTAATCTCTTTGTGGGGATGATCATAATATAAAAAATGCTTTTAAAACTTCCGCTGCTTCGAGGTTTGACAATATACAGAGCTGAATGAGTGGATGGATTTAGAAGTCTGTAGGGATACTAGAACTGTCTGAATTGAGACTATCTGTGACAGCTGTTTGGACAGTAACCTGATTAAATTGTTCTAACATCAGCTTTTGCCTGCCGTAAACTGCATTTTCAAAGTGTTAGTTATGGGTTTAATAAAGACATCATGCATACACTAATTAGTCTTTCTATGATTCATTCTGTCTCAGAAGGTGATTTGCACATCCTGATCTACTTAGGTCTTATGAACTCTTTTATCATCTTAAGTTTTACAACTATGAGTAAAAGGAGTATGAAGATTAAGTGCACGTACACGTCAGCATTCTTCAGGTACAGGTACACTGTGTGTGTGCTGCATCAGTGAAGTAAGGCCTGCATCAAAGTGACAGGGCAACAAGAAGTGCTGTTTCTGATGGAAAACCCCTGCTCTTGTAGCTCTGACTGAAATCTATGAGAGTGTACCCTCAAAGTTATACAGGTTAGATTGGGCCAGTGGCATAGCCAGCAACAATGTCTAGATAGAACTGGATTGGAAGGAGGTAGATTTCGATACTGCTTTATATTCATTGCTGTAACACATCAAAATATTTGTAGTTTTGCTTTGTGTTAGTCCTTTATTTTTTTTTTTTAAGTTGTGCTTGTTGAAAGCTTCTGTAATGCAGAAGCAGCTCTAAAAAATCAGTGCCCTGTTGGCAGTGTGGTAACGTCACTGATGTTCTGCCACTCCTGTACAGGCAAGAGCTACGCAAGCCAGAAGTAGAGGTTTTATTAATTGAACATTTATGGGCCCTGACCTTTGGCTTATACCTTGACTTTGCATCTGTTAATGAGAAAGGTGTTGAGTGGTGAAGGTGGGGAGAGGCTTGTACTCCAGTGTAACAAACCTCATCATAGAAATCCTCTTTTCAGCAGAGTGTAGTGTGTACAAGAGACTGCCCTAGTGATCTGAATAGAACTGCTAGTGTAGCTTGCTTCTGCTGGGGCTCAGAATGGGCCTGGTGGTAAATGCACCTCCTATGCATTTACTTAAATATCTTCAGAAGACTGATGCTGAACGAAGTGCTGTGTATGCAGTTCATGGCAGGAAGAATTGAAGCAATGGGGGAGCTGTTCGTCTAAGCTAAAATTTTGTTCCAGGCATCAGGTTTCAGAATGAAGAGTATGTTCCTAGATGTGGAGTATCTTGTTTGAAAGTGTCTTTTCTTTGAGGGTAAGGTTGAGACAAAAGCTACTTTGGAGCTCTTGGACGCTTAGATACAAATATGCCTGGCTTACAGCCTCCTCAGCTTGGGGGTGCTGCATACAAGCAGGCACTCTGCTGCCTTATGCAAAACAAATGGTTGACTGAATCAATTATTGAATATTTACCTTCTAAAATTGTTTGAAACTCAGTGAAATGCTTTCATGCAGCGTCTTCTTGAAGATTTGTCCTAAAAACTTCAAGTTTGTTTGTTACACAAGTGGTGTACTAAAGTGGCATCTGCCCCCTTACCAGATTGCTGTGTCGGTGCATGAGTCCTTGCCTGTTGCAATGAGATGTGCTTTGCTGCAGCCCTTCATTTCAGCTTTATCTGAAATGTCTTTCTCTAGCATGTTCGTAGTTCTTTTTCACCTTCATGTTCCTAACACTTAGTATTTTACAGGATACTTTACGGCTTTTTTGCTTTTCTGGTCTTTAGTTTTCATTGCTAATCTAGCTTTTGGTGAAGTCTGTGTTTCTTTCAAGGGGAGGCTGTACACCGTCTTATAAAGTTGACATGTGGGGATGCCAACAGCCCTCTGAGCTGGTATAACAGGATAACTGGTCGCAAAGCTAGTGTGAAGAACTTTTGCCTGGGCAAGTGAAAATGTTGTTATTAATTACTTACACTGGATTGGAATAGCAGTACAAGGTTCCAACAGTTCAAAGTTAACTTAGGAAAGGAACCTTCTTGGCTTGAGTGATTTTGGAATGACAATTAAGATATAGTTGAAGTCCTTTAAAGGTAAGAAGTGTATTAAAAATACATTATAAGCTGTCTGGGTGTTAGATGATAGCAGCTTTACAGTGATCTAGGGCAAATTCATGTTGCTAAATCTATGCTAAAATTCTACTTCTTGGCGCTACGTTAAGCTATGTTACATTTACAGTGAGTGTTGAGCATGGGCAGTTGGTCAGAGCAGCTGGTGATGATTCTGAGCCTACTGTTGCAGGATGATGCCCATGTAGGCAAGCTCATGAATCTAAATATTGAGGGAAATATTAAAAGATGTGTATATTAGACAGTACTGCAGACTCCAATGGCCTTAAAGTTTAATCACAGTTCAAGGGTATTGCACTATTTCCCTGTAGTCTTTGTGGTCAGTGTCAGGTTTTGTTGCATTTTTTTTCTCTGAGCTCTTACATTAAAGTGAGTAACTAGAGTTTGACAGTGCAGGGAGTTTATCTTAAGCTATAACCTTCAGTGCAGTACTACAGAATTGGATTACCAAAAACCACTAGGAACAGCCTGCTCCTGTTTGTACTTCCAGCTGGACACCTTTAGAGAACCAGTTTGTCACTTCTGCCCAGCTTTAAGTGCCTGAAGTAGAGTACCTGGATCCGCTGTTCAAGAAAGGAGGGAGGTGTATTCTAGTATCCCTTTGCAGTATGTAAGCTGTTGTCTCTTATGGGCACTGTATCAAAACAATACACAATTACAGTGCTGTGAAAGTGGCTGTTATCTCAGCAGCTTCTTATAGGAAAGGATGAGAGGATGGTAGCACTGTGAGAAAGGGATGAAGAGGTTTTCCACTGTTAGTACTTGGCCTTGATTTCTGTTATCTAGCTTTTCAGTGGGTGTCCGCTGCTGTCCTAAATGGTATGTTCTCCCTGTGTCGTCTTCGATTTTATATCTGAGTATACAGCAGCTCAAATCTAACTTCATTTCCCCCCTCAGAAGTTGCTGGTATGTGTCCGCAATCTTGCGATCAAGTTGGGGGTGCAGAGAAATGTGTCGTTAAAGGTGATGCAGGGTCATCCTTCCAGGCAGCAAATCAGTTAACGGATAAAGTGTATGGTGCAGCTGTAACCTTGTTTTGCAGTCTTTGCATGTTAATGCATTTAAAGTGCTGAAAGTCCTATTTTAAACTGATGGTTGGAATCTCATTGTCTGAAGCTATGAAATTCAGTATTGTCAGAAGTGTCTTTGTGTTGGGCTCCTTTGGGTAAGTGGAGCAATCCAGTTGGAGACAGTTTGGAGAACACATTCTTTGCAAGAAACTAAAAACCTAAATTAATTGCAAAATACAGTGGATTGGTAAAGGATTTGAAAAATATCTCCAGTTCCAGTTGTTTTGGAGTTTTGTTAATACTACTCAAGGTAGTGGGTAGTGGTAGGAAGTGAGATGGTATCGGTGCCTTGCTGGCAGTGTTCTTGCCTAGTCCTGATCTGTAGATCTTAGTCTTCAGCTTTTTTCTCCCTTAAAGATCCATCATAACTTTAAAAATTATCTTAGTGTTGCATGTGGCTCTTCTGTAGTAATAAATGGCTTATAAATGAATAGTGTGGGAGTTTTTTTGTTTGGTTTGTGTTTTTTTTAAACAGCAGTAAGGAAGATTAATTGTTCTGCATTGCATTTGTCAACACTTACTTTCACTTCAGATGCAGAAATGGGTATTGTGCCTGGGGAGATGGTGCTGCAGCAGTCGATGCCTTGCAAACAGCTTTCCTCCTCTGGCTGTCTGGAGTCACGTCCTAAAAGCCTGGTCTTCGTTTTTTTTGAGAGATGTACTTCATTGTGTGCAACCTTTTAAATGTGAGTTGCTCTTGTGGAACTGTTCTGAGAGAAGGATGGATTCCAGTGAGTTCCTGGGGAGAGGGTGAGGGTTGCCTCTGTTGGCTGTTGTTCCTGCTTTCCCAGTGGCTGGAAGGCAGGTCAGTGTTGACTCCAGAGCCTGGCTGTGATTTGCTGAGCTCTCTGTTCTTACAGAGCTGCCATTCTTCGTGGCAGATTGGCAGCAGTTACAGACCTATAGGATTTGTTCAAAGTGAAATGTATTTTCCTGCCTCTCTTGCACAGCTACTTTCATTTTTTAGCTGATGAAACCGAAATAAATAGTTCTGTAATCTGGAAGGTGGCTTCAGCCCACAAACGGGCAACTCTTCCCATCCCTAAGCCTGCTATGCTGGCTCTCTCCCTGTTGGCCCAAAGCCCACCCACCTTCCCTTGCACAGACCTTCTCTGTACTGGTCCTATCGGTATTTTCAGTAGAGAAGTGTCACACAGCAGGGACGGTGACATCTTCGTTCTGCCTGTCAGGCTCATCTGTACCTGTTGGTAATACAGCCCCGAGAGGTGTGGAAAATGTCAGCAGTCCTCCTGGAGAGAGAGACTCCCCTGCTGGTCAAGGAGGGCTTGGTAAGCGATGCACTGCTGATAACTTCCTTTTATTTTCTTTTTTTAATGTCTCACAGGTGTCAACTGTAAACTGTTTTGAATTGCTTGGCTCCTCGTATCCAGAAATAGGTTCCATTTGGGAAGAATATAAGCAAACTGTTGAATCATTGAGAGAGCTGTTATGTTTGACACTCACAGAGGTTCAGTTCAGTGTGCTTTGTATGGAGTCTTTGGAAAGGAAAGCTTAGCCTGGCTTTCTTCACGAAGACCAAATTGTGGAAAAACTGCTCTTGCCTTCAGATTTAGCCCATGCAATTTTTTTTTTTTTTTGTCAGCTCTAACTCTTTCTTGCCAGTTGTTTACTTTCTACTTGATTTTTATGCTTGTCAAAACAGTTACTGGTATCTTCGCTATCTCCAGTAGTCTTCTGCAGCCTCCTTCACAATTATTTAAAGAAGTTGACTCAAATTAGGACAGAATGCTTTTTCAGGTGAAACCTCTGCTGCAATTCCAAAAGCACCTGCACTTTTGAGTTTCAGTGCATCCCTTTTCAAAGACCTACCAGCCATCACTAGACCATAGCTGATTCATACAGCAATAAATGTAACATACCATTCAGATGGGGTGAACAGACTTTGTGCTTCAGTAGAGAATCACAGTATGTGCCTGGCCTGTGAACAACAAAAAATCCCCCGCTTCCACACTTCTGTGTCTGGGCTTGCAGCTTTTCCTTTTGTGCACATCAAGCAGAAAAATTCACGGGGTGTTGGAGGCACTTTTTAAGCCACATTAATGATTATACTAAAAGACTTTTGCTTAAATTTCTTTGCTCTTTGAGGGTTAATATCATCTGCTACTTTGAGTCATGCTTTGCAAAGATGTAACTACTGAAACCTTCTGTATCCAAGTCAGTAATTGTTAGTTAAGCGTTTGGAACAATCTCTCCAAGCATTTCCTCAGCTTACATCATTTGAAGAAGTACCTGAAAGAGTATATATCTGGTGACTAATCCCCAGTACTCTTTGGGCATTAGATCTGCATTAAAATACTGCTCTTTTGTCATGAGAAATGGAAGGATATGTTAATATCTATATACAAATGCAGAAGCTGCTTTGCTGTCAATGTGTAAGTTCACTAATCCCAAGGGGAATTCTGTTTTCAGCACATGAATGCTTAGGTCTTCATGTTTGCTGCCTTTCTACATATAGAGAAATGCGTAACAGAGGTGCTGTGCGATTTGGTAAACTTTTTTGTCCTGGCCTGTATCATTTATCATCATGTGGCTAATGAAACTTGTTGAATGAATATGTGGAAAGCTGAAAGACAGAAGACAAAGAATAGTGGTGGTCCTGAGGAGATGATCAATGTGACTTCTTGCAGGATGGCTGGTCTTACGTGGCCTTGCGTTTGGTGGATTTGTGTTCTGAATGCTGTACGAGAGCTTGATGGCAGCAGTTGAATGGCATGTCCTGACTGCTGCATCTTCTGTTGCTGCGGAGTTTGGGTTTTCCTGTGGGTGCATGCATGCAAACATCCAGAAGGAATTCAGTCCCCTCCCTTGCTTAGAGGTCTCTTGAGAGACTTGAGGCGTCATGTTTGAGATGGGGAATAGACTGAGAAGGATTTCTGAAAATAAGCAAATCAGATGCTGGACACAGATGATGTTGGAATTGCTTAAATCTGTGAGCTGTGTTATTCTAAAAGCTGCATTTGTGCTCTAATATAGCATGGTTTATTGCGTTAAAAGTCTGAGTATATTAAAGCAAGAAATGTATGCCTTTTGTGCTAGATGCTTTTCGTGACGAGTGCCCAAGTACTTATTAATGCAGCTGGAAAATACAACGTGTGTTTTAAAATCCTGATTCACAGCCAATGATCCGTTTCCCTTTCTATATTAAGGGACTGAATATTGCTCTGCACAGCTCACTGAGGACCCTCCCCTTAGTGTAAGCAGAATAGGAGACAACATATTTTTATACATGTATAATAGAGTGGGATGAGCTACAGTACGTGCTGTATAGTTTTTGATCTTTCTCTTGTGTTTTTACAAAGAACCAGGGAGTTACCATAGCTGGAAGCAGAGACCAGAAGTACTAGAATTGAGAGCATGAGAAAATTTCTTCATGAAATGGTTGAAATCTCTTTTCAGAAAAATAAATGACTTGAAGTAGTTGTATAACCATTTTTTTTCCAAGTGGGAGCTAAGAAGTAAGGCTATAAAAGTCAGGTAACATTTCATTCCATCCCTTAAATGTACATTTTGTGCTTAGGATAAGACAGGGGGTTGATGGGAAACTTTATTCAAACAAGTGACTACATGATGGGATGGGAATTTAAGATGTATGAGAATGCATACACTTCCCTTAGCTGGAATGTGAGACTTTGCACTCACTACAGTACTTGGTAGTGAATGTTTTCATACCTTTACATTCAGTGTTTTAGTTTCCAGTAACTGCAGCTGGCTTCTGCTTGACTTGAGGGCTTATATTTAGTTTAGAGGAAAGCTGTTGCTCAAAGAGGAATTACTAAGGTGAATGGGGCTGAGACAGACCTAGGACACCTTGTCCTTCTACAGAACAGTATGTAGGAACCCACAAGCTTCTTGTCTGCTGTCTTTTGCTCTTCTGGTGGCAAGAGACCCAGATTTATAGAGACTAGTGCCTTGCTAACAATGCTCCTTGCTGATGCAGGTGGAAGAAAAGGTTTATAGCTCTACAAGAGCAATCAAGTTTTGTGGTTGTCTGCAACCTGGAGAAGTTGCTCCTTGTGTGTGTATATATGTATATGTATGTGTATGTGTTTGTGTATGCATTAAACTGTTCTTAAAATTTAGTACTTGACTGTGGTTTATTGCAGCACAGGTTCCTGCCTGGTGGAGGAATCTATGCTTCCTATTCTTTCTGATAAAGGGGATCTTCAAGTATTTAAGATAGTTGGTAATTCAAATTCTAAGCACTAGGCTGATCACAGTTGTGTAAATGAGTCCTGGCCTACTGATATTCTTACTTATTACTGTGATGACTGACTGTTTGGTCTGTTTTAGTTTTCAAAACTAGGTCGGAAGGTTACTGTTATCTATGTTCCTTGTATGCTTAAGGATCTCCTGTAGGTCTGTCTCCTCTTAGAGGTAGGAGGCCCTTTCTTCAGGGTGCAGTGCTGTTCCTGTTCCCACGGGTCATACTGATCCCCTAAATGTCATGTAAGTGGTATTTCCTCAAAATGCTTCAGGCTTCACAGTGGCAGATGACTCTGGTGTTCAAGGGCTGTTAATAACTCCACCAAAAGCTCAATTTGCATAGCATTCTGCTGGACTGTTGAAGTTTGCTGGCCTTTGGCTCTCCAAGCCTGATAGTTTGCTGTACAGATATTATCTAGGGTGTGTAGGGGCCATCATTGTAAGCAACAGAAAATGCTGTTCTGGTGCGAGTGTTTGTATAGGCATTGGCTGATGTCCTACAGAAATAAATCCATTCCTACTGAGAAGCAAACCTATTTGGAGCTGAATGTGTAGACTGAATCTCAGTGGAGGTTGTAGCTAAAGGCAGCACCTGGTTTGCCATTTGTCTCAACATTTTCATTGGGTTTTGCATGGGCCTTTTGTTTAATATACTTTTCTATAATTCTCTTAAATGTGCTTGGTAATGCTGACCATACATAATTTACTCAGATATGATTTATGCAGAGAAATAAGGAGCTTTATTTCTTAAGTCTGTGACTTCAAGTTTTACTTAGTAATAATCATTGCTAGATGTTCCATAAGTATATGAGGAAGGATATTGTTGATTCACG
This sequence comes from Cuculus canorus, assembly GCF_017976375.1. Taxonomy (NCBI): domain Eukaryota; kingdom Metazoa; phylum Chordata; class Aves; order Cuculiformes; family Cuculidae; genus Cuculus; species Cuculus canorus. Next base: position 7,058,182 of record NC_071408.1, read on the forward strand.
TTCTTTCTAACTTGCAGTAACTTAACTAATTTGTGTCAGCTTCACCTTTGTGACATGGTATCACCCGATAATGGTTTTGCTGATGCTTTTGTCTTTTGGAAGTAGTAAATTTGTAGTGTGTTTTCTGTTCCTAATTTCTTAAAGTTAAGTCATCCACTAGTTTTGATATAAATGAGTAGCTATGAACCATACAAGCATATTTTTATTTTTTCAGACACCTCATGCGAACAACTGTAAAAAGGTTGAGGGAGGCAGTGGTAAGGGAATTTGAAAGTATCATTTATTAATTTCAAATCCAGACCTTGACTCTTTTTTTTTTTTTTTTTAAATAGGCTTCTTTTTTGGCATGTCTTTTGTAAAGACAGTCTGTCATCGGCAGTGCAGTATGCTTCAGGTGATGCTTGTGCCCTGGCAAATGATGAGGAAAATGTCCAGGAAAAGGTATGCCGAATAAATCATGTTAAATAGCTACTCAATCTGACTTGATATTAAACAACAACAACAAAAAAGGATTCATACACTTTAATTCATAGAATCTTCTTGGTCACAATGTTTAATGTACTCAGTTGTTCTGACGTTCATGATGTTGTCTTCCCAAGTTTTTGTTTCCTTGTGCTTCAGATTTGTTGTAGTTATGTGACAATACAGCTGGGGAGTTCATGTGGAAAGGGAGAAATAGAAAAGCCAGTACTGGTGGCTCAGTGTTTCTATTTGGGTACCAATGTTAGAAGCAGTGGTCATCAGGGTTCATATGTGGCTCTGCGGCGACCACGATGAGAAGTGTTGGCCTGGATAAATCTGGGCTGCAGTTTGCCAGTGGTGTTAAAAATAGCAGATTTGAGATTAATTGTTTTATTCAGTATTTATCACTTTATTTTCTTCCTGTTTAATAAAAATTAACAAAACTAAAATACATATGTGAAATACTGATAAACAAGTTTCTGTCGCTTTTTCACATTGCTCAGCACTTTATCTTAAAATCTTCCCACCCTGATTAACTCGTTACTGGTTTCTGCATATTGCAATTTCATAGCAAGTTCCCAAGCTGTTGAGTCATATCAGAAAGTCCTGCTAATCTCATGTGTTTCTTTACACAGGGGAACATTCACTCCTGTGACAGGCATAGTATTGATGTTTTTTGTCTTCCTATTTCCTCCATCAATAAGCAGTAGTGCTAATCATAGTCCTCATTCCAAGAAAGTTTTCATGTGCCACATCAAACCTGGAAAATGTGCGTTGAGCATTCTGGTTGGCTGAAGTGGAGAGCAGCCTGACCAGAAAAACATACTTTAAATATTGTAGGTTTCTTAAGCAATTCAGCATCTAGGGTAGCTGTATTTTTTTTGCCAGCTTATGTGGCCAAATAGCATCCAGTCCTGTTCTTCTGGCTGCCTCAAGTCCAGCTCAAGTTTAATAGCTGGTGTTAAACAAAACAACCTGCAAAGATCAAGTAAGCTTTGAGACTGGGAAGCCACTGGTATATGTTTTCTTATTGTTTTGCAACCTTCTTCTCTTCACTCTGTTAATACAGCCACATTGTTAGGCAGATTTTGCAAATCCAAAGATGTGAAGGCTTTAATGTTATACTGTACTTCTTGCTCATTGAAGGAAAACCTCTTGAGTGTATGAGAAAGCTTAAGCATGTTCTTCCTAACGGTGCTGCTGGAGCTGTCCTGCATAGAAAGAACAGTCTTGCAGCCCTTGATTAGTTTTCCTTAGATCAGTTGTCTCTTTGAGGCATTGATGCTGTTTAATCTTGGAGGCTAGGCTGCTAGTAATATTTGGGGGGAAATGTTGCATTGCTCTTGTCTTTAAGGTTTGCCTTCTCAAGTGTGTGTACTCCCTGCTCTCCCAATGTGTGCCTGAACTCTTAAATCAGGGTGGCCCTGTCCTCTTGTGTCCAGAGCAGCCTGTTTTGGGTTTGAACACTTTCAATCCCAGTATCTGACCACAGGATTTTAAATAACCTTCTAAAAGGGGGTATGTAAATTCCTACCAGACTTCTTGTCGTATTTTAAAGTATTGCTCAAAAATAACTGGTATGTGTTGTAGTCACAACAACAAAAAAAAAAGTTTGAGGGGCAAGTAGATTCTTGGTAGTTCTGCAGTCATTTGGGTTTAAAACTTTTTTCCCTCAAGTGTATATTCTTTTTTACTTAGTGAATTCACTGCACTCCCACCTGGAGTAGTCTGTCATGTTTGGGAATCTGACATGAGAAGTATATGGAACTGTTGGAAAGGGTCCAGAGGAGGGCCATGAAGATGATCAAAGGACAGGCTGAAAGGGTTGGGATTGTTCAGCCTGGAGAAGGCTCTGGGGAGACCTTATAGCAGCCTTCCAGTACCTGAAGGGGGCTTGCAAGAAAGCTGAGGAGGGACTTTTTACAAGGGCCTGTAGTGATAGGATGAAGGGGAATGGCTTTAAATTGAGGTGGAGAGATTTAGATTAGACATTAGGAAGAAATTCTTCATGGTGAGGGTGGTGAGGCTCTGGCACAGGTTACCCAGGGAAGTTGTGGATACCCCCTCCCTGGAGGTGTTCAAGGCTGCTTTGAGCAGCCTGATCCATTGGGAGGCGTCCCTGCCCATAGCAGGGGCATTGGAACTGGATGAACTTTAAGGTCCCTTCCATCTCAAACCATTCTGTGATTCTGTGAAATATTCACTTGTAAAAGAGAAAGTTGCTTTAGAAGGTTACGGCAGACTTGTGCAATTATTCTGGCTCTGCTGATAAGGTTGCTATAACCGAAATTTGCCCAGGATTGGTTTTTAATGGTTGTTGGTTGCAAGTCATCTTTGGATTCCCCCAGCTGCTGCTGGTTTGGGCAGCAAGGAGATGGGGAGGATTTGTCAATGTGGGAAGTCCTAGCAGAATGATTGTTTCCTTTCACACAAACTCAGTCATTTAAGACAATGCTGGAATGGTCTTGCCTGTGAATGTTCGACTTACTGCAGTCTTAGAACAGCTGAGGCTTTAAACATATGTGGGCAGGACTCTGAAGATGTAACTTAACTTCTTGTTGATACTTTTGTGATTGTGAAGGTAGTAGTAGTCAGCATACCAAAGGTGACTCCGGTTGCTGGAACAGAAGACCTGTGTCGCTGCATACTTACTGTTGTTTTATCTTTAATGTACTAGGGGGAAGACACTGGTCCCAGGCTGGAGTCTGAGTATGCGGACTCAAGCACACAAAGTTACTCTGCGGAAGAGCTACTTGATGACTTGACAAAATCTGACCAGGCAAGACTTTTATTTCATTCACTGTCTCCATATGCTTTTCAAATGCTTCTTGGATTTCAGAGTCTTTCATTTTGGTTCTCTAAAGCTCATAGTAACCATCTGTTGCATTTCACTTGCACACAGGGTTGCTATCAGACTTGTTTCCAATGAAAGAGAAAAGTGTGAGCTGACAGATCTTGCATTTCCTGTGTGCATAAGTAATAATAAGAGTAATGTAGTATTTGTAGGTTCTGACTAAATAAACCTTTCCAAGATAAAGTAAAATGGGATGTTACAGGTATGGGTGTCCTTTATAAATAAAATATAAACCTTCTTGCTGAGGACTTTTATATAGATCAAGGTTGGTGATCATAGCAGTCCATGTTAGCTTCGATCATTCATGGCTTCTGTCAGTCCCATTTCCTTTGTTAAAATGGAAAAAGGGTTGTGTTTCAGTTGTTTGTGTCATTAATCCCATTAAGTTAATGTTCAGTGTTAAATCTTACATAGTCGACTGTTAAAGATGGTTGACTTGATATTTTTGTTTAGTACATTACAAGACAACATACATAGAATGTACTTCTGAATATATATGGCATGGTTTAGATATGAAATTCTACAGTAAAACATTCCAGACCTCTTCATGGTCAATTAGGCAACTCAAATATATCAGCTATTGACAAGGGGTTTAATAGCATTTTCTTTGCTGCAAGATTTAATCTGACCTGTTCCAGTGGTTATGTACTCTTCCAGATCTAGAAAGCTGTATTTTGATTATACTGTACAAAGGCTTATAAAAACGGAAAACCTGGAATAAATAAGACTCAAGACTACTAGAATTTCAGAAGCCATTTATTTCTTTGTTCAGTTACAATGTAGAATAGGCTTCTAGATCATTTCAGACCTCCAGTGGAGTAATAAATTTGAAAGCCAAAATTAAGCTTAGGGTGAAAAAAGTGAATGGAAATTTTATTGTAATGGAGCATGCAAATAGAACCATTGATTTCAGTTGCTGAAATATTCACACTTGTTTTCTTGCAGCTGTCTCTTTATAGGAATGTGTGGTTGAGGAAGCTGTTGCATGTGCCTTGTCCAATTAATATTTCTACACTGTTGTTGCAGACAGTGGAAGAGAGTTGTAACTATCTCAGAGCAGCACTGAATAACACCTGTGCTTATAAAGAAAGAAAATTTATTTCTGAACTGTCTTGCTGCCCAGTTTTCAGGTTCATTGATGACAGTGATTTGAACTACCGAATGTTAAAATTCCATAGTAGATGTTGTTGTACAAATGCTTTCCTGTTCAAGTTTTGAAAAATGTACGCTCATCTGTCATGTTCTCACAGACTACAGACATGAGCGATGCAGACCAGCCTGAAGTTGAGGCTCCATCCTCAGTAGATTTAAATGAAGCTTCATCTAGCTTAGTTGCAAGCACTGAAAACATTTCCAGTTCACCTACCTCAGAGATACCTCCAGTCTCACAGCCCGAGTAAGCTTTTTTACTTTATTGTTTCGATCTTTGAGAGAATATCACTAACTCGAATGTTAAAAGGGTTAACTCTTCAAGCTTAGGAGAGATAAGACTATACTGCTATACACAGTTCTTTTGCTATACTTTGGTTTGTGGTGTCAGTGATAATGGAACATGCCATCACTTACTCTGTGCGTGGATTAATAGTTGTGTATTGCATGAAGTGTCAGACTATTGCCATTATTAGTTTCTTTATTACCAGTATCCTGGGTGGTAGATAATTTGTGCTATAAAAGCCCTCGGGTCTTTACAAGTAGGATTTCTGCCCTTCACAGATGTGCTTTCATATCTGTGATAATAAGCACCAAGGCTGCTTAAGCAATGACCTCTCTTTTCAGTTAAGGAAGAACTTTGCAGAATTTTATTCCAGGACTTCAAACAGAGCAGTCTTAAATAAGTTCTGATTTTAAGACACTTCAGGCGAAACAGTAAATTTTAGAATAAACACAACCAAGACAGTTTGTAATTCAGGTACTTAGTGGTGTATTCTAGAGCTACCTCTGCTGCAGGCAGTCTGCAGGAGCTAGTGTGCCTAATTTTTTTTCTGTTTGTTTTTGTGCTATGCTGTGTTATGGAATATGAACCTTAGTGTAGAAATTCATCTGTGTATACTCCTAGGTACTTCCACAAAATTCTTCTGGCACACATTTTTAATGTGTGCTAAGGGGAATATGTTCTGACTGTCTGCTGATAAAGTTCTAATACTATGGTAGATGAAAATTCAATACATTAAAAATGAAGTAGACTTCTCTTTGGTGTTTTGGGATTTTTAACGGTCCAGTTTTCTTTATATCTTGTAATTGCTGAAAACAGTCTTGCTCTCATACCTGCGACCTACTAAAGTGCTGAATGCTGAAGACTTGAACTATGAAACATATGAAAATGGAAAACTTTCTGTACAGTTTCACTGCAGTATACAAAACAGCTGTAGTCCAGCTGTTAAAGTGTTAATCCAGTCTAGTTAAACAAGATTTTTAAAAAGACTCGGTTGCATTTGTTATCTTTAGACAGCATTTTTCCTATTTAAATGTGAATTCTGATCAGTGTAACAGAGTCCAGCTCCCTTAGGTGTTACTGGGCTGATATTCCAGCAGGGCCTCTTAGTCAAAATATTTCGGAAGTAATTTCATTGCAAACTACTTTTACTTTGTATTAAATCTTTTTTAGGAGAACACCAATTGTAGCTTTTCTATCCAGAAAATGTCTTGAAAAGTAATCTGAGCTCCTATTGTGGCTACTATGCAAAGGGAGCTTGGTAATGCCCTTGAAAAATAAGGCTAAGCTGCTCAGAAATGAAAGAACCCAACGGAGAGGAAGCACTACAGCCTTTAGGCTTGTGCTACTCACCTTCTGCCAAAATGAGTTACATGAGGCCAGTCGGGTACACCCTGGTATCACAGTATTTTTGAGTTTATGCTTTTCTATAGTTTATCCAGTTGATAATTACTCATTGTCTTCTGTTCACTGCGATCAAGAATTTGTGCAGCTTTTTAGGTGTAGTGGTCAGTCTTGCTTCAGTCATTGAAGTGTTAAATGCAGAGGTAAACTGCATGCATCTCAGATGTGTTCATTTTGGGGCATTCGGAGAAACTACTCCCTGTTTGTGGCAAATGAATTCTTGTATTCCTAGTGTTTTAGATTTTGCTACATAGTGAAAAGTCTTGAATACATGTGAGTTTTTCTTGTTTAGTACTATGGGAACTTAATCGTATGAAAGGTCTAAAATTGTCTCCCTGTGTTTATTATGGTGCTTCTGTTGATAGTTGCAGCAGTCAGCACCAAAAAGATCCCTTTTTAAGTTGCCGACATGGTGTTTGTGTTTTTGCAGCTCCATATCACGATATTGGATTAACCTAGTTTGCTACTGATGTTGAAGGAAGCTTATGTTGAAGTTTAGAAGGCAGGATAAATTAAACCTAGTTTATAACCTAGATCAATGTGAAAGTTGTCCCTGTACTGGAGAAGGGAAGAAAGTCACAGAAGTTATTTTTTGCCCATTTTCTTCCCGCCCATTCCATCATTCCTAAAGAGCTTGCAGGGAGGCTTTCTTTCCATTTTTTGCTTTAGGGTTTGTGCTATGCAATGTGTTCAGCCTTTCTGGGAGAGAGGAAGTACGGCAGTGGGCAGATCAGCTAGTTTAAGCTGTTGATGCAGCTTGGATAATGCTCTACTGGATTGCCTCGCTTTTTTTACACTAGCAAAAAAGAGAAACTAGTGGAAAGCAAGTCTGGCTGGCTCTACCGCATGTTGTTATGCCACCCCTTTTCTCCTCTAGCGTTAGCCAAGTTCTGTTCTGACTGCTGCCCATTGGCGTGGGAGCATTAGGAACTTTTAGCAATGCAACTCAGTCTTGTATTTGATTCCTTTGAAAGAGAAAAGAAAATTGCTGGCGGTTAGGTAACTGTGAAGTTGTTATTAATTTGTAATGATGAAATGATCTATTTCAGTGTTTGGTAAGGTGTTAGATGAGGGTTCTGTGAGATGAGAAACTAACTCGTAAGTTCCTTTGAGACAAACGGCCTTGAAAAAGAACTTCTATTCTTGCATGGGCACAGCTGAGAACACGGTTCCACAAGCACAGCATACTTCATTCCACTTTCCTTAATTATTTCAATGAGACTGTTGCTTTTTTTAAAACTTTCAAATATCTTTAGTTATGTGCTTGATTAGCAGGGTTACTTGTGTTTTCAGAAGGGTAAAAAGCATGTTATTTCTTTCCCTTCAGTGCAATAGAAAATTCCCGTGCTGATATCCCTGTAGTCAGCTCTAGTGAAGCTGAGCAGTCAGAACCTGACTGTGATATTGGTGGGACACTTGAGGCTGATCCTCAGAGTGAGCCTTCCTCTTTTGTCAGTCCAACAGAAAGGTGAGTATTGAAGTAGGTTGTGAGTCTGAATAATTTAAAGGTTGTTAAGTTGTTCTTTTCTGTCCTGGCCTTGCAATGAACATGCATGTGCTTGCTTATCTACATATTTGTGTGTGTTTAATATTGCATATAGCTGAAAATTTGATCAGTTGTAGATCCTAATATTCATATAACTTCCAGCCTTGCAGGTCAACATATAGAGAACATATCATCTTCGCATGGCAAGGGAAAGAAGACAAAATCCGAGTTTGAGTCGAAAGTTTCAACAGCTGAAAAGGGGGCAGATGAGCAAAAATCTGCTCTGAATGCCTCAGAGAACTTAAAAAGGGAGGTAAGCAGTGCTGATACCTGCTCAGTGCGCACAGGAGCGTAACGCCCTGTGCCAGGTTACCACCATTGTTAAAGATGAGCGATAGCTATCAACTTTCTGATTGTCACTGTATAAATGCACCGCCTTCATGCTTTGAGCACTGTGTGCTATTCTGATGTTGCCATCTCAATTAGGGCATAATAAATGGGAAGAAAAGGGCAGCAAGGCTGACTCATTGGCACAGAACAGTTTTTGATCAAGTTTCTTCAAATATTTGGGGGAAATCAAATAAAACTCTGTAGAGCAGAATCCAGAAGAAATATTCTTCATGTAATGGAGAATTAAGCTGGGAATTCCTCAAGATGCTGATTTTTTTTTTTTTTTTTTTGCTTAAGTTTAAAAACAAGGATGGGGAGGCAGTAAGTTTATGGAAGAGAAGTCCAAGGGTTAAATCTCGACTGAGGAAGTTCTGGGTAGCAAGGAGAAGGCTAAAGGCAAAGATGATAGTTGGAGGAAATACAAAATGTTTGGTGTGGGTTTATTCTTTCCTAGGAATCTTAGTTGGCCGCTGTGGGCCAAAAAGTGGGATACTTAGGTCTTTTGTACTTAATTGTATGGCTGCTTTTGTTTTTACTGTGAGATGCTTCCTGAAGCTTACATTTTTAAATAGGTGAAGAATGTCTGAGGCTATGGCAAGAACACTTTTTTTTGCTATTTTAGAATCACAATTAAGCCATCACTAGTAATTTGGATAACTCTTTTACAAGGAAAGGCCCTGGGTCTGTTCAGCCTGGAGAAGAGCAGACAAGGGGATCTCATCAATGCTGATCAATATCTAAAGGGTAGGGGTCAGAAGGAGGGAGCCAGACTCTGCTTGGTGGTGACCAGCAACAGGAGAAGGGGCAGTGGGCACAAACTGGAGCAAGGGAAGTTCCACCTGAACATGAGGAAAAATCTTTTTCCTCTGAGGGTGACGGAGCACTGGAACCAGCTGCCCAGGGAGGGGATGGAGTCTCCTGCTCCAGACAGATCCAAACCTGCCTGGACGTACTCTGGTGTGGCCTGCTTGATGTGACCCTGCTGTAGCAGGGGATGGGACTGGATGAACTTCGGAGGGCCCTGCCAGTCCTCACAGTTCTGGGTTTCTGTGATAATTGAAAAGAGTACGGTGTGCCTTAAATAATTACATGTAGTCAGGAAGAGTTTTCTAAAAGACTTAATTAAAACAAATTGGTGTAAACCACTATTGAAAAAAAAAACGCCAAGATTTCCTTTATTTAGCCTAATGCTTTAAAAACTGCAGTTTAAATAATTATGGCATTGGCCTCAGTTAAGAGCATGATTTGTTATTGCTTACTCAGTCAGTTTTTTGACTTGCCACTTTCGTCATCGTCCAAGGAGGATCTTGTATCTTGAACTTTCTTGAGAGAGGAAGATACAGGGTTTTTTTAGGTCCTCTTTTTCTAAATATATATGTGTATGTATTTTTGCGTATTCCACATCTAAAATTCTGTTGCAGTGCAGTCACGTGAAGAATTTTTTTTGTCACTTTTGTCCAAGTACGTGGATTTGGCTCTTTTTTAGGGCTTTCAGCTACAGAACTATATGTGAAGTAATCTTGCTTTAAGTACAGAGAAAATGTCAACCTACAAAGCAGCCATTCTGGAAACTACCTGTAAAATGTTGTTTACAGAATAACCTCTACACTTGAAGTGTCTAGTAAAAGGTTTTTGCGTATCTGCTGGGTTTTGCGGTGTTCAGAAAGTCCAAGGCACCTCTGTAATCCTGACATGACCAACATGCATGTTGGAAGATTTCTGGTAGAGGGAAACCTTTTCTCCTTAGGACGAGGAAAAGAAAAAATTTTGGAAGAAAAAGCAGATGTTTTATGTTTTACTTAAAAATTACCAGTGCCTCAGTAAAATAATCTATAATTCTGGGAGGAAATAATCACATTTTTTCTGGTTTATGTTCTTACCTAGGCACTAAGTTTTTAACTTTGTTTTCTTTTTTTAATTGTTTTGTGAAAAATATTCACAATTGGTAGCTTGCTTTTTTGCAGAAAGACTACAAGAAAACAGGAGAAATTGACCCTACATCAGTGATGACTCCAAAGGACCCCGGAGACATTCCAACATTTGATGAATGGAAGAAGAAAGTCATGGAAGTGGAGAAGGAAAAGAGTAAGTTCAGGATTCATTGGTTTGGTCTAAATGCACTTTCCTCTTGTCTCAGATTTGTATAGTGGAACTGTCTGAATTTGGAATGCGGTCTGTGACTTCACTGTTCTACATGAACTACATTATTGATAGCATTTATTATATAAAAGCAGTGAGCAAAAGTTCCCTGAATGTGAGAATACTGTTTGTTGTGTGCTTTGTTATGGTAGCACTCTTTTCTTGTTCCTAGGTCAGTCAATGCACCCTTCTGCTTCTGGTGGGCAGCATTCCACAAAAAAGGTCCAGAAGAATAGAAATAACTATGCCTCTGTCGAGTGTGGTGCCAAAATTTTGGCAGCAAATCCAGAGGCAAAGGTAAGCATATACTAATTATAATGCACACTATTTCAGTTTACACTTAAGCAAGAAGTAGTGCAAAGTACGCTTATTTAAAACGGAACACTGATTTTTACAGTAGTCTTTTATTTCTATGTTCTGTTTTATTATGATTTTTTATTTACTAAATCAAACATAAACCATGATCTGTCCCTTTCTTAAGTGTGGTCACTCTAGAGAAGTTGGTATCTCTCAAAGTAAATTTGTGAGGAAGAGCAGGGTCTGCTCAGAAACTGATCATCTGAACAAAAGCTGTGTTAAATAGATCGCCCTAATGAATAAGCTGTGATTGCCCCAAAGTCATGTGGCATAGTTTCACCTGTATATTATCTTGTTTAGGATGTTGTGAAACTTGGCATTAGTCTGCATAACTAATAGCAGACTTATTTTTGGAGAGAGGGGAAAACCACTGCGTTATCTACTGTACAATGTAAAATACTAATTCTCTTTATACAGAGCACTTCAGCTATTTTGATGGAAAACATGGACCTCTATATGCTAAATCCATGCAGTACTAAAATCTGGTAAGTTACTGAGGTTTGCTAGTATGACAGCAGTGGTTATAGTGTCCATCGCAATGAGACTTTGTATCCCATGGGCTGACTTGACCTTGGTGTGTCTCTGCCTGAAACATGTCTGTAAGGAACTCTGACAGATTTAGTGCTAGATGTGTCCAGTGTAGAACTTTGTCTCTAGTATTCAGCAGTAAGATTAAGGGGATAATTTCATTCACTTTAGTATTTGTAGGTTTTGCGTAACTATAATCTTGCAGAAGATAAAGCTCCACGTGTTCAAGTAAAGATTTCTGTTTTCTTTCCCAAGCTGTGAAATAATTGTAGGACACATGATCCAAATTTATTATACCATATCCTAAATGGTATTTCAGGTTTAGTTTGTTTGCTATCCTTACTTTTTAGTGCTCTGACTTTTGTTGCCTTTCAGTACAAGGTGGGTAAAGCTTTTGTAGCTGCAGGTGCTTTCTAGAGTTGCTAAACTGGATATGCGGGTAAATGTCACTAGAAGGTCACTAGTGATTTTTGAAGGGAGCAACAAGGGATAACTCTCTACTGTACAGCGTCTTTGTGGTGTTTTTGTAGCCAGAAAAGCAGTAGCAATGTGAAGGACTGAGGATTGTAGTTGTAGAAGGAAAAGCACTTTTTTTTAACGATTTCCTTTTTGTTCTCAAGGTTTGTTATTGAGCTCTGTGAACCGGTTCAAGTAAAGCAGCTTGACATTGCAAATCATGAATTGTTCTCTTCTACTCCTAAAGACTTTCTGGTATCTATTAGTGACAGGTATGTTATTAAAACTTGCCCTTCTGAATGAAAAATGAAATAATTACTGAATGAATGGCTTCATGGAACATGTATAACTGTTACTATGCAAAGTGTAATGCCTAGTGAAACTGTGTATGTATATTATCAGTTATTAGCCTTTCTCTTCCATGGAAAAGGCAACTGAAGTCCTAGAATACATGCTTTGAGTACTTTCCGTGCTTCGTGTATTTTTTTCTTTGCCACCTTAAAAATAAGAAGACAAAGTTTTTGAAAAGTAGCAATGAAGCAGTGGAAACTATACAATAGCTCAGTGGTAGATGGCAGAGTGTAAAATGAACATTCCTTAACATTCCTTATCCAAGTGGCTGATTAAAGGGTGGCTCTGTTGTGTTTTAGGCAATGTTGTACCCCAGCACTTTTGGGATTGAGCAGATTATTCTGGTATGTGAAAGAGGAGACATTTGCACAGTGTATCAGAAAACTCACTTTCTTCGGTGGTTGAAGTGTGTGGATTCCAATTTTCCACACCTGATCCGTTGCTTATTTCTAACTTCACTTTGCTCACAGTTTTTTTGCTGCTTGCTTACAATAATATTTACAACTGATCGCTTTTGTGTCATCTTCTTCAGCTTTCATCTGAGAAGACTTTTTCAGGTCCCACCTTCCTGTAGGCTGGTTGAATGTCAGTAACTGGATCAAGTATAGGGTTTAATACTGCAAGGGCTTGCACGCTGTTTTAAGTTTGTGAAGAAGTACTGCTGAGGTTTTATGTTGGGACAAGCCTTATCTTGCAACTCTTCTTTCCACAAAAAATATAAATTGATGCTATCTTGTAACTGGAAACATTTATTTCTGTGGAAAGGTGTTCTGAGAAACTTCAGCAAATGTCTGTGAACACCAGGTTCTTGCACTTTATCTGACTCCATTGTTTCTTTTCTAGGTATCCAACAAACAAGTGGATTAAACTCGGTACTTTCCATGCCAGAGATGAGAGAAACGTCCAGAGCTTTCCTCTGGATGAACAGATGTATGCAAAATATGTTAAGGTAACCTAACACTGCAAAAGCATCCATGTTGCTCAAGGAAGGACGGGTTTGCTGGGCTTACTCTCTATAAAAGCATACAGAGAAACATGTTATCAAAGCATGCTTTACCATTAATTGCACTGCTTTTGTTAGTGGCCCTAGCGTGATCAGCTATGTACTAAACCCTTGTCACACAATCACACCTTCCTCATAATGGTACCTGAAAAGATCTTGGGAAGCACCTATTGTCGTGTGTCCAAGTACGTATGTAGTTGCTGTCTGAATGAAGACAAAATTCAGCAATGTTCTAGTCTATTTGACTTAACCGTCTCCCGAGTATGAGAAGTATTAACCTATTTTTCTCAGAACACACATATTTCTTGATACTTTTGTACTGTACTCTGCTATACAGTTTTAAATGATTCAGACAGAGTAAGCATTTGAATTCTGGTTCTCGTCAATAGACTTAAAGTGCAGTTTTGTAGTTCTTCAATCATAACTGTGTCTCATGCAAGTAATTTAGGCTTACAGATACTAGAGCACTTGCCATGATCTTTCCACCTTCAAAACTACTTGCAGCCAGCTAACTTTACTCAGGAGACTTAAAGAGAATAAAACTCCATAAATACTGTGGTACTTGGACTGAGATAAAAGCTTTTGTGAAAATATTGAGATGTAGTGGAAGTTTAAATTCAAATAAAACACAGGATTTTTAGGTCCTCTCCAGTGATGTGTTATCTTCCAGTTATGGTGCTTGCCAAAATTAAAACGTTTTGGTTTGTGCTACTGAATCGCTGTTTGTGCTTTCATGAAAAAGTAGCTATGAATGATAGTTACCTAACTTCTCTATCCAGAAATTCTGCACGATTCACAGGGTAAAAATGTCATTTATTTTTAATTCTGCTTTCTGGCTGAATTAATGCCTTAAGGTAGCTGGAATCTTGCTTGTCACTGCAGTTCCAGAATTACACTAGATGCTTCGGCACTTAATCCCTTGGCGGATCTAGCGTTCTGCCTTGAATCATGTAGCAAGGTAACATTTTCGAAGGATTGTTTTTGTAATGTTTTTACTTTACAACACAAAAAGGAAGCAAGTCCTAAGTGTGCCAAGTCTACAGAAGAAGGGTCAAAAAACTTATCAAAAAGTTTGATTTTTTTTTTTTTGAAGTGGCTTTAATGAACCTCTATCAAAAATAGTGGAAATTTTTTTTTTTAAGAGTGCTTTTGCAGAAATAGTTGTCTTGATCTCAGTGGCAGATTATTGCAGTCCTTCATTGGTGGTGTCTACCTAGTGGTTTAGTAGATACATTCTGCACTTGAAAATTATCTTAGATAAACAAATACCAGTGTAGTCATGTTCTCACTAGAAATATGTCGGTGACTGAAGCTTCCAAATGTGTCACCAGGTGCTCTGTACATTTTCTTCCACTAGCATTTCTATAAATTTAAGCATGTTATATTGAACCTGTAGCAGCAGCAGTACAGAGAATACATGTTATGAAGGGTTTTTTTTCCTTTTGAGTCACTTTATCTATGTTCTTTGAGGGGAAAGAATAGACTTGGTAAATGTAACCCATTTCAGTTTAAGTCCATTAATGAAACACGTTGCATGTTACCTTCCGTAAGCAAGGTATGAAAGCTAAATGAAATCCTGCTACGTAAGGCAGGTGAAGTAGTATTGCAGCTTTATGCTTTGTAACTTTTATCCTTAAGCATTTCTAGTACTGAATTCAAACCAACAGAACTCGTAGTTGCCTGTGGCATGTTCAGCCTTTGTACTGACATCCTTTTTTTTTTTTTCTTTTCCTTTCTCTTGCTTTAGATGTTCATCAAGTACATAAAGGTTAGCAACCTCTTCCTTTGGAATGATGAATGTATGGGGCTTGGGGTGCTCTTGTGCGACTCAGCACTTTATTGCATGGCGAGAGAGCAAATCTTTCAGTCTTTCCTGTTACGGGCAATCTACAAATCCCTTGAGTAAACAAAACTTCCAATTTTAAGATTGGATTTACACGTTAAATGAACTATTAATCTTTGGGTCTTTAGAATTCTATTTTAAGTACCTTTTATTCTTCAGGTGGAGTTGATATCGCACTTTGGATCAGAACATTTTTGTCCTTTAAGTCTTATAAGGTAATATCTTAAGTGTTTTGCTTTTTCTACCTCCTTGCAGTGAGGATTAGTGTATTCTAATAATAGTTGGACAACAAGTTAGTTGGAAATACTGTGATTGAAGTAGTGGCCTGAATTACCTGCTGCATAGCATACTTCAGGGCTTCTTTAACCAGATGTGAATTTCTGGATTCGATTCCCCAGTATGTGAGGAATAGTTTGTTTGTGGGAGAGGTGTTAGGAAGCAGGAGCTTGAGCAGCCTTACAGAAGGGACCTGAGCATTTTAAAGCTGACCAAGCAAAACAAGGAACATGTGGTGAACTATGAAGAGCAGGTGTGGCGAGTGCTTTTGGGAAGCTGCTGTGTCCTATGGCACTCCAGATACGTACAATTAGTAAGTATCTAGATTAGATATTATACAATTAGCAAATATCTAGATCAGAAAACTCTGTAGTGCTGAGAATAATCAGCTTCTAAAAACAACTTCAATTCTTCTGTCAAAGTTGCATCAGGATTTGAATCTGGGAACTCTAGTGTTAGAAGTCCAACTGTATACTCAGTTGACATGATTATTTTAAACTGGTTTGATTTGATTTTGGCAGAGCAGGTCAAAGAGAATGTTACGTGCAAAGTGAGGTAGTCATGAATAGGTACTCAAAGTTATTCAAAGGTTAAGCTGCAGTGGGGGTGTTAAGAGCTCATGGAGGGTGTAAGACAAGGAAGTGGAGATGTGAGCTTGAGTTTAAAAGGAGGTAGAGTCTGTTTGGAATTGCTAGAATTAAAAATGGGATCTTGTTTTGGTGCAGCACTTTAAAGCATGTGATGGACTTCGTGGATACGAGTTTGAGAAAATAAGCTTGATCTTCGTTAACTGAAGGCCACTATTGCTTATCTAATTTGTTTTGCTACGCACTATACAATGTTAATAATGCTTATCTAATTATCAGTTATGTCGAGTAACTACTTGGCTGATGGACTAATAATAGGTTTTTATTTTAAAACTTTCTTCACAGAGTATTTGGTACTAGCATGGTTGAAGAGTACGAAGAAATAGCTGATTCTCAGTACCAGTCAGAACGACAAGAACTCTTTGATGAAGACTATGGTAAGCAAGTAACTTCTGCATTTTTAGCCATTCAGACATGTCTTGTGCTAGCCTCATGGCTTGTTGTTTCCTGCATGTGCTAGATGATTTGGCTGCTGAATTCACTTTTAGTCCTGTTGATGGTATTTCAGCATTTCTGGGCTTCTCCAACAATCCTTTTAAACAATATGTTGTACCTGTTTAGAGGGTTACTTTAAAATGCTAAAAGTAAGTCTGTTTCACTTGGAAGGCAAGGCAATCGTGTCTTGTGCTAACAGTAGTAAATGATAATGAAAATAATCAAAGCGGCTCACACAACAGCTTCGTTCTTCATGCGCATGGCCTATTCTCTGAGGCTATATGATCAGTGCTGCAAGCAATTGGGGAAGTGTTTTATTTGGGCTTTGCAGACTGTTTAGATTAAAAAAATATAAAAATGCTGATCTCTGGCCCTCACAAGGAGGAGGGAGGAAAAAAAACATGTATGAATCTCAACAAACTGTTTGCATTTATGTCACAAATCCTGGGGGAACTGAAGCTTGAACCCTGGATCTCTTTGGGTTACTCATTGCTTGGAGCTTGATATTTCAGTATGTAATCTCTGTCCTTTAGCCATTTCTGTTTTATTTTCACACTGTCAAACCAATACAGTCAAATGACATGTTAAAACTTGAGATTTATTTTATTTGCCTGTGACACATTTGATAGTCATAAGTGTTCTTCCTTCTACATAGATTATCTACTGGATTACAATACAGGGGAAGAAAAACCTTCAAAAAATCTCCTTGGTTCTGCTACAAGTGAGTATGATTTATTAGAAAAATTATTGCTGTGCTACTTAAAAGTGGAGTGGCATTTTGTGATGCAACAGCTACAACTTTCTTATTTTTCTGATGAAACAATTTATTGCCATTCTTATTTAATTGCGTAGGAATAAATAGCAACATTTCAAAATTGTGGTATCATTCTTAGTGTTCTAAAACCAGAACTTTCTAGATCTCTGTTTTTTGGAAACTTGTCTTTCTGTACTTAAGGATCCTGAGCCCTTAAGTTAATATGAATGTTACATAAGATTGTAAATAACCAGTACTGAAGTGCTGTAGAACTTCACTTATTCAGGAACACTGGACACGGAGGGATAGATGTACTTAACAGATGCTCAAAATATATCCCTAGGCCAAGGCTGTGGCTATTTGTTATGGTTTTGGCTGATCTAGATTGCATTCATGTAATGGATTGTAGATTTTCTTCTTCAAATCTTTAAATATTTAGAATTGTTATATTGCAGCAGAATCAGAGCTGAAAGTTAGATTTGGGATTAAGGAGGGAGATATGACGCAGTGTGACAAAGACTCCAGCTTACTATGAATGAAGCTCCAGTTTTCTGTCTGTCCAGCTGTGGACATTGGTGTTCAAGGGCAGAATTCTGTCTTGCTCGTTTAGCAAATTATATTTCTTGACTTGCTAATTTAGGGCTATTATGAAAATGATCAACCTGTCTTTATTAAAGTTCCTCCATTTGAGTGTCCAAGCTCTAAATTTCTCACTAGGGACCACCCTCAGTCGTTCACAAACCCAGATTGTCAGAAAATTCTATCCTTAGATATTCTTCTATTTGCCTTGCTTTTCCTTGGTTTCAGTGGCCTAATGATCATCGAGTTGTTCTTACTGGTGTTAGAAGGTCTAGCTGTTAAGGGTTAGATAAAAGCTTTCAAATATAGGTTTGTAGCTTATAAATTTATCCTTTAAAAGCAACAGATATTGCATCCACTATAATAGAATGACTATTTTTTTCATGTCCTTATGCTGTGAATCTTCTCAAGCAAGTGTTACAAAATAGCAGATTGGTCCATGGCCCTGATATCTGGGCCCTCTTTGAGTAGCTGTTTTTTATTTTAGATGCAATCCTAAGCATGGTGAATATTGCTGCTAATATGCTCGGAGCCAAAACTGAAGAGTCATCTGGAGCTGAAGGTATGGGGTTTTTTAGATGAAAAGCATTCTGGAAATTTTAATCTTTTTATTATTTGATTATTTTTTTTGTGAGGAGTTGGATGATCTGTGTTTAAATGATTATTTTTTCATCTTTTATGGCCTGCCTGATTAGTACCATAGATTTCTTATCCTACTGACTGTGAAACGTGGAACAAAGTGCTGAATTTCATAAAAAGGGAACAGATACAAAGATAATGCATGTTTGCTAAGCTGGATGCTGAGATCTTCACTACCTGTAGTTCCTGGTTTCAGTTGTAAAGTCTATCTTTCTGCATTTTCCTGGAAACATGATGAGGCTGTCCCTAACATCATATACATAAACTGTCAGCAGCACATTCATTCAAATCATTAATTTGGAAGTGCTGCTAATACCCCAAGCCCCAAAATTAATTGAAAAACAACATGGGTCTTGAGTCTTTATGTTTGCGTTTTCCTCCTTCCTGCAGCGGGGAACAAAAGTGTGTCTGAAAATGTCACTGCCACCCCTGCAACTTCAACAGCTGCACCCAGACTGCCTGAACCAACTCCTGCTCCTTCACCTGAGTAAGTAATGAGTGTATGTTTTTTTCATTGTGTTCCTAGCAGAAGCTAACATGCACAGTCTGGAATCCTTGGTAGTAACGTGTTCAGATATGGCCCACTTCTTTAAAGAAGTATAAAGGTAAGTATTTGGTGAAACGTATTGTATGGTGAAGTACTAGCCAGAGAAATTTATAGCTTTTGTTACTATTTATAGCTATTTCCATTATATGTTTTGGTTTAACACTTGATTAAATGTCAGTGCATCGCTTAGTTTCTCAGTTATCTGTATCACTTTGTTCAGAAGAAGTAGCAGAAGTGTTCTCCTGCTCTTGGCTGTTGCAGGTTTCCTGTGTGGATAGTGAAATACTCTTCCAGGTTTTGCAGTTTGTCTCCTGCAATGGAGACTGATTAGGGATGTAAGTTTTGGTGCTGAAATTGTACGCTAAGTTGAATAGACAAAAATTCTGGTTTAGGAGCTTGTATTTTTTTTGCTAGGCTTTCCTTGGTGAAAATATTTATGCAAAGATATGGAATTGGGTTGGGAGGAGGGGTCATACATAAATAATCTACAGTGTTTTTTTTCCAGTTGATTGCAGTTGTTTAGGATTGCTTTGGCTAATAGTGCTGAGAGTCTAGCTCTTAAATGTTTAGACGTGGCTTGTGCTGGTTTTAGTGGCTTTAAGGTGAATGGGAAGGTTGTGATTCTTGCATTTGCAGTTGAAGATTGTAGCAGAGGAGTAAGATGATATCTGTGTAAAGACTTAGTGACATTTGAACTCGCTACTTTTTTAGGGGTGAGGTAGGGGGCAGTAATCTGACCAAGAGAGCTTGCTGTTTGAGATGCCAGAGTGAAATAATTTGCTTGCCAATCCGTATTGAAAGCCATGAGAGAAAACACTAACTTAGAGATTTCTGGCTATGTCCATACTGGCTTTTAGTCACTGGAAAAAACTTTGCTAATTTTCTGAAATACCCTACTTTTGCAGTCTTCCAGATCAGGAATGTACAACTCTTGAGGTAACATGCTGCCTTTAATCTTTTTTTGTAGACTTGTTACAACAGATATTCCACAGATCGATAATGAGCAGTCAGCTGTGGATTTGACAGAAGAAAGTCCCATTGTTCAGCTCGTACAAGAGTATGAAGAAGATACAAGCCAGTCAACAGTAACCTTGCTTCCCAGTGATGATCAGGAAGAAGAAGCATCGACATGGTTTGAACTTGAGACAGAAAAATACTGCTACAACATGGCAACAGCATGTTGTATTTCCACCTTTTCAGAGTATCTGTTTAAATGGTGTTCAGTTGTAGTAGCCATGCATCGGCAGCGTAGTAAGACCGAAGGTAAACAAGGGCAACATTACTCTGCTGATGTTCAGCAGCCTCAGGCAATTCTGACAGAATCTATACATACGTCAATAGATGAACCTCTACCTGAGAAATTAGATAGCAAAGTTGATAGATCATCTGGATCTCCTGTTGCAGTTGACTTCAGCAGTGCGGTACATGAGGAGATCAGTAATGAGACCACAGATTCAATTGAACTGGAACCGAGCCATCCTCAAACTGTCTCTCAATCCCTTCTCTTAGAAGTTACTTCTGAAGTTAAGGCATTGCCAGCAACAGACACAGTGTTGAAGCCTGCAAACGAAGATGCAGGCCCGGTAGCACCAAGGGTGACTCCCCAGCTCGATACAACTGAGATCAGTGCAGAAATGGAAAAGGCTGAGAGCTCTACTGCAGAAGAAAACCCAGTAGCTTCTGAGACCAGTGTGGCCACAGAGGTAAAGGAGATAAGCACAAGAGACACTATTGCTACATTGGTGATTTTAAAGCCCACAGAGACTGTTCTGCAGCCTGAACATACAGGGGGCATGTTAGCCAGTGATGCTGGGGAAGGAAAGGAAAGCACTCCAGAAGTGCAGAAACCCATTTTGCCTCCTGTTGAGTCTTCTGTGTTTGCCGAAACAAAGGAGGATGATCTGGCAACTGAAGAAGCTTTAATGGCAATTCCAGTCTCTGGGGGACCACAGCGAACAGCAACGGACTTCTATGCTGAACTGCAGAATTCCACAGATCTGGGCTATGCTAATGGAAATCTTGTTCACGGATCTAATCAAAAGGAGTCTGTTTTCATGCGTCTTAATAACCGCATAAAAGCCCTAGAAGTAAACATGTCTCTCAGCAGCCGTTATTTAGAAGAACTTAGTCAGAGGTAAGTCTGAGGAAGGCTGGTAAGAGTCTACTGTATGTAAACATGATTTTAGCCAGCTGTACAAAGGAACAGACATAACAAAGTAGTACAGTGGAAGTGGAGTATAATATAAATCACAGCATAAAGCTTCATGGAAAATTGAGAAAAGTACCTAAGCCTAGGTAGTTACTGGAGACCTAGGCATCTGCAGGTGGCAGCGGTACCCTTTCTGTATTTTCAGATACAATCACATTTATTTTGGTTTTGAAGACTATTGCTGTGGTTTTTTTTAAAAGGATGAAGTGTTGCCAGGATGTAAGTGCTAATCCTGTCCTTAATCATTTCAACAAAAGGGCTCATCTTTCTGTTGCTGTTTAAACTGAATGACACAGAGCTACAATGCCTTTTTTAATAAATTGATTGTTTCCACTTAAACTACCATGTTACCTGGTTAAGGAAAGGAGCATGGAGAAGGGAACCCATGGTTTCCTGAGGGATGTATGTAAATTCATGTTTTTCTGTGGTGCTTCTTAGTCTTAGGAGAAGCAGGAGGGTGTTGAAATAGATGTGACTTAAACCTTGGTGAAAAGACTCATCAAAAAGCTGGGAAGAGACATGTACCTGTTTTATGTTTGAAATTTAAGATGAAATGCAGCAACATTTAAATAAAACTTCTTTGGACAAAGAGAAGCTTTGTTGTTGCATAGTGGGATTTCCAAAAGCCAGATGTAGCACTAGAAGTCTTATGAACTAGAATTTCAAACCTTATGCTCTCTGTTTTAGGTACCGAAAGCAAATGGAAGAAATGCAGAAGGCTTTCAATAAGACAATAATAAAACTTCAGAATACCTCAAGAATAGCAGAAGAGCAGGTATGGCTTGTTGGAGCAGTTATGTGCTTTCCTGCTTAGGAGAGCTTACTTTTAAGAAAGAGTTGCCAGGAGTTGCAGGAATTCTTTCAGTTGAAGATTTTTATTAGTTGCATGTCTGCCTTTTAAAAGCATCCATTCCATGCTTCCTGTTCTTTTTCTCTTGAATAAAATTTTTATGTTCCCAGTTGTTTTAGAATAGTCATTTCCAGCTCTATTTCCTGATTTTGTTTTTTAAAAACAGTCCTCTAATGGTAATGGCTAAAACTGCTAAATGTCTTTTAAATGGTAAAGTTATCTGATTTTTTCCAGTCCTTGTTTCTTGGTTTAGTTTTAATCTCTGGTTTAAAGTAGGAGTAGATAATTGCCCTGATGTTGCTGAAGAGATCTACCCTCTACAAAGGGATGGGGTACAGTAAAGGCTTAAACTGAATTAGAATTTGAAAGCGTAGTGTGTATGTAACAGAAGCTTTAGTTAGTTCTTTAAAACGTGACTTAAGGAGATGTTTTTCCTGCTCTGCTGTGCGAGCTTTCCTGATGAGCTGTGAAATACAGCACTAACTACAGTGCTGAATAATCACTAAAATTTCTGCAGTGCAGTCTGGGCCTGTAGTTTGCTTATCCAATCAACAGTGAAGAAAATCGCAACCTCCCCGATATCATGTGTGCTCTTTTCTGCCTACCTTGCTCACTTTTCTTAATTTCTCATAGGATTAAGGATCCAGTTAGTGCTCTTTCCAGGAGGTGATAGGTGCCAGTAACTCATTCCTGTCTGGCTTAGGCTCCTGTCATTAAGTGGCTGGCTCCCTGGTCAGGATACGGAAGCTGTGCCTTTAGAATGCAGTTGTACCCATTCATCTGCACGTGTGGTTTGTAACATGACAGTACTCGGCTTCCTGATAGTCAGTGCATGGAGCTGGCTTCTTCACCTGCCTTGAGTGAAGACAGCAGGAACCACTGTAATGAAACGCAAAATATTGATGTTTTTGTCTATGTGACTAGTGCTGCTTAAGCAGTTTCGACTGTTACATGAAAGTTTGGTTGAAAACAATGCTGAATAGGTCATATGGCTACAAAATGCTTTGCTATGTCAGACTGCTGACTCGGTAGTTGTGTGATTTGGAACCAGCAAATAAATAAATAGCATGACCATGACTCTCTTTAATGTAGGATCAACGGCAAACAGAAGCAATCCAGCTGTTACAAGCACAACTCACCAACTTGACGGAGCTAGCTTCCAATCTGTCAACAGTTGTGGCGGAATTAAAATGTGAGGTAATTATAATTCAGCACTATGGCATGAGGACTCAAAGGAAAAAAAGTGCATAAATATATTTCTATTTTAAGAGGCCTGGAGTCTTTAAAAGAAACTATTGTTTTGGGAAGATGTCTAAAGTGTTGCTTTTTAAACTACTTTAGCAGCTGGCCAAGGGAGAGGAAGAAAGTTAGAGTAGCTTGACCCGTGTTGCGTACGGCAAGATGGGTAATAATGTAGTACAGCAGCACTGTTTAACCCATGACTGATAAAGGATAAAAACTTAGTTGGAATAGCTTAATATCTCAGCCTTTCTGTGGTGTATTGGAATCAATATTGTTTTGTAAAGTTGTTCCTAATGAAACTAGAAGACTAACCACTGACTCTGAAGTGGCAATAATGGGATTTATTTTACATATGGAACATTTGACAGTAAGGGGGAATGGTAGAATTCAGACTTCACGAATATTACAGATTAAATATCACAGATTTCAGCTTCCATAAAATTATAGTAAGCTTTGTCTGTATATGTTTGAAAAATGCATATTCAGAAGAAAAAATCCTTCCACTAAGTTGTGAAATGGAAGACTAATCAGCAAGATGAAATCCATTGAATGAAGTGGATATGATGTTATTTATTCCATGAAACACTATGTCAGCTAATGAAAATCATCACATAGCATTGAGATAGTATCACATCCATGTCAACTGTAACACAGAGAATTTACTTCCTTAATATGTTTTCTTATGGAAAGTATATTTCTCCCAGATAGGCTTGAATGCTCTTTGCAAGGGGTGGCTATGGTAGTACCATAGTCAGTGAAACCTTTGTTTTTACCAGCTAGTGGGTTTTGGCCTTCAGTCCCTGAATTGCTCTGTAGCCGGTAGACTACATCAAACTTCTGAAAAATACTCAAAGTTGAGCAGTATTTAGTGAAATTGAGGGAAAGTGACTTGAAAATGTGTCAGTTGTGTTCCTTTAAAGGTATTAGCCCTTAGAACAAAATAATTAATAATTATAGTATTGTTAGACTGTTATTTTTGTGTTTAACAACTGCACCAAACCCTTCCAGGTTGCTGAACGGCAGACCTACCTTGTGATTGCTCTGATTCTCTGTGTCATTCTGGGCTTGGTGCTTTGTGTGCAGCGGTGCAGAGGCACTTCTCAGTTCTGTGAAGATTACCTCTCAAAAATTCCCAAAAGTAATCACTACCCAAGCCCCAAAAGGTAAGATGTTTGTATTTGAAACTTACTTGTTCTTGCAGCTTTTATTGATGTTTCCTAAATTCACTGGGACTGACAAATCCACATTGAGTCTTCCTTCTGCAAACTCAAAGATAGCAAAGTGCCACTACTACTCTGTAGTAACGCACTCCTAGGAGCATTCTGGGGTTTCTACACATAACCTGCTTTGATAGCTTGTTGCAAATGCAGCACCCTGTCTGTCTGCCAGGAGTTCTTTGGCACCTTGTGAATAATTCTGTCCTTCTGCCAAGGATTTTTTTTAGTGAAAAATGCGTCTGACAAAGTAATGAGAAAATTTTGTTTAAAAAAGCTTTATGGATTTTGTTTCCTAGATGTTTTTCCTCCTATGATGATATGAATTTGAAAAGAAGAACTTCCCTTCCACTGGTCAGATCACAGTCCTTTCATCTAGCTGGTAAAGAAGGTACCATTCACATATTATACATACAGTCTCAAATGTTACTCTGTTAGTGATACACAATGTGCGTTACCGTGAGTGTATGAAGAGGGAATTGCAGTTCAGTGGCAAAGTACACTGGATTATCATACATAGTTCACGGATACATTCTGTAGGACAAGGTGGTTCATGAACGCGTTACCGGACACTTACAGAACTGTGCTAATTATGCTAAAATATTGAATGTAGTCCTTGCTATCATTTGTACTGTACAGATATTTTCTTGGGGTTAGTGGTGAGCCGTGCAGGTGTTCAGGTCTAGAAAGCTATTTTTGTGGCAGAAAATAGGGTTTTGTTTTTTTCTTTAAATGCCAGATGTGGGAAGTCCTACTTCTGAGAAGTGCTGATAGCCTATCTTTGGAATTGGCAGATATTTAGGATCCAAATTTATCAGCTTTAATAACGAAGTTCAGGCTATCGTGGCTTGGGTATGAAGAATAATCAAATCTTTTCAGTATTCATGTTACACTTGGGAGAACTGAATTTTGGTTTCTTAGGCCATCATCATCATGCAAAACCAAAAGTGTGCAGATTATTGTAAGTACCAAGTATGCAGCTGATACTGCTTTTCTGGGTGCAGCAAACTTGCTTCGTGGGTTTTTGTACTGTGAATAAAACTGCATGAAAAAAACTGCATTGAATTGGGAATGTGTTGCAGTAGAGACTAGCTAAGGCATAAACTGTTTCCAGATTCTCCCCTGCTTTGGCTTGGAAGAATGATTTACTGAGTCCTGGCAGAGGAATGCCAGACTGGTCTCGTTTCAGTCTGAACATCTGTGTCCTTGATAGGTACACATGCTTCTAGTATCTGCCCTGTCATGGGCAGGCTGCACGTTAAACACTTATTTTGGTAACGGTTGTTTTGTAGAAGCTAACTTTCGCTGACTGTTGTTCCTTTTGCCCAAAGGACGTTCTCTGCACCTCCTCTATGGCCTAAATCTGTCAGGAGGTGCAGCTTTTTCAAGTGTCTGTCACTGATAGCTGCTGTGGCAGCTATAGGGGTGTTCTTCTGTGTCTTGACTTTACTTCCTGTGTTCATGTGTTGTGCCTCCATTAACTTAGAACAGAAGCAAAAATGTGTGTGGTAAAAGGAGTATTATATCATGCTATTATTTATTTAGAATTCTGTTGTTCTAGAGCTGGCAATGTCAGGGCTGCTAAATGTGTGATCCTTCTCTTACAGCGGATCCAGGGGACCTGTATATCGTCGAACCCCTGAAGTTTTCCCCAGAGAAGAAGGTACAGTGACCATGGGAGGGCAGGCTAAGCTGAGCCTGTTTCTGTCAGCAGGTGGTGCATGTCTCGTTCCAAAGCTTGATTTTTACACTCTGCTTGCCCTCCAGAACCTAACTGTTTCTCTTTTTACTTGTGGTTTCAGAAAAAACGTTGTAAATACAAAAATGAAAAAACTGAGTCTGTTAAGTCAACAACAGAGCCTCTGCATCCAGTAGCCAATGGGGAAATAAAAGGAAGGAAGCCGTTTACAAACCAGAGGGACTTCTCTAACATTGGGGAAGTTTATCACTCTTCGTATAAGGGTCCTCCATCCGAAGGAAGCTCCGAAACATCATCGCAGTCTGAAGAGTCTTATTTTTGTGGCATTTCAGCATGTACGAGTCTGTGCAATGGACAGACCCAAAAGACAAAAACTGATAAGAGGGGTATAAAACGAAGACGGTCTAAAGTTTCAGACCAAGGGAAGCTCATAAAAACTCTAATACAGACTAAGTCAGGGTCAATGCCAAGCCTGCATGACATAATCAAAGGAAACAAAGATATAACAGTGGGAACACTTGGTGTCACGGCAGTTTCTGGACACATCTAAAACTAGCTGAACTTCTCAAACAGGAGAGTGTTTGTTCATTTGAGAACAATCTGTGGTATTCTGTGGGAGGACAGTGGGAGACGAAGAGCTCAACTAATTGGAAAGTATTCAGAAATTTGGTTTCTGCCTTTTAAAATAGATGGGATTGTGTCAATCTTGGCTATAAGCTGCAGCTTTACAAGGCTGATAATTTCCTATGAGAACAGCTTGGGGGAGGGAGGGCAGGGTTCGTTTTATAAAGGTTTTTTTTCACAGTTCCTGGGACAGATTTTTCAAAACCCAGTTTGTTGGGTGGAATAGGGATAAAAGCCTAATCCTCTTCCTTTAGCTTTGTTCCTATTTCTTGCACCTTCCCATATTTATGTGCCTTTTGTCTATTTATAATGCCACTGGAAGAGGGGAGATACAGTTGTTTGTCATTTGATTTATTTTGTAATTTCTCTAGCTTTTTTTGAAGATGCAACACTACAGTGCTGTAAAGGGACATGTGTTGGCCTTCAGCTGGACTCAGTAATGTGGACTGGATACTGTAAAAATGCTAATAGATGGACTTGCCTGACTAGATTCTGGATTTGAGGAAATACCTCATTAGGGATGGTGATTCTATTTATTGCCACCTTCAGTTACAAATCGGAGCTGGAGTCTGAGGAATGAATGACAGTGGCACTTTAGGATTTCCTGTCTGTGATGGGATCTTAGGCTGATGAATGCGTTTCTTCTCTAAGCTGCCTGCTGTAGTTCTCTGAAGGAAGTGGGTTGGGAACACTTGCTGTTTGTGCTGAAGGTTCAGGAAAAATCTCAGCCTGGGAATGGAAGTGTGAGCTGGGCTGTTCTCTGAGCCAGCTCTGGATATGTTGAGATTGCAAAGCCTTGAAAAGCCTTGAAAGTCTGAGCAGTCAGGCTGGTTCAACGTGGGTGTTTCCATAATGTTTGCTTTTGTATTGGCTAACAAATGTGCAGTGTTTGTATGGCTGTTATTTTCATATCCAAGTGTTTTTATTTTGACTGTGATTGTATATTTGGATACTATAGGATGTGTGATTGCTAAAATGTTGAGTGTGTATCTGAGTGAGTGGAACAAAAGGTTATTCCTTTTGACAGTTGTTACAGGTTCACGTTGGAAAAAATAAGTTAACTTATTGAGCACTTTTAGTGGTACCCTTTAACAGATCTAATGCCTTTCTTGGGTATTGTATGTAATGTGACTTATTTAAAGCCTTTGTTTTTTTGCTGCTTTCTTGTTAGTTTATGAATTCTTTATGATGATGTACTTTTGGAGTTGATCTGCACAATTAGCCAGTCAGAGCAGATGAGCTGGACGTGTCGAACATGAATTCAGAAGGGTTTCGAACTTGGATGAGGAAAATCACATACCATCTGAGTGCAGCATACACTGTTGTGGAACAAGAGTATGTAACTGCAGAGCTGTAGTGCCATTAGAAACTGTGAATTTCCAAATAAATCTGAACACTTTGTCTTTAATTTACTGGCATTTTTCCTTCAAAAATGAAACTTGTGACTTAAATTCTTTGAGAAGCAGAAGTATTTAAGTTTCAGTCCAGGACTAGGATTGGTGTCTTTTGGGCCAAAGCAAGGAGTTCATAAACTTATTTGTCAGCCTGGATGTGTTTGCCTATTTAAAAAAATGAGAAGTGGGTGGAGGAGAGAAACTGAAGGCTGAGTGGTGCTTCGTCTGAAAATCCAGGAACCGTGGCTTTGTAAAACTGCTAGAAAAGCTTCTAGTATCATTTCGTGTCTTGCTAAGGGTGTATTCCATCTCACGTTTGCAGATACACCAAGCTGAGTGGTGCAGTTGTCACACCAGAAGGACAGGATGTCATCCAGAGGGACCTAGACAAGCTGGAGAAGTGGGCCTGTGTGTGATCCTCATGAGGTTCAACAAGGCCAAGTGCAAAGTCCTAGAGCTGGGTTGGGGCAATCCCCAGTTTCAATACAGGATGTGGGGCGATGTGGTTGAGAGTAGCCCTGTGGAGAAGGACTTGGGGGTGCTGGTTGACAAGAAGCTCAACGTGAGCTGGCAGTGTGCACTCGCAGCCCAGAAGGCCAATCATATCCTGTGCTGCACCAAAAGAACCGTGGCCAGCAGGTCGAAGGAGGCGATTCTCCCCCTCTGCTCCACTCTCATGAGACTTCACCTGGAGTCCTGTGTCCAGTACTGGAATCCCCAGCACGAGGATATGGAACTGCTGGAATGGGTCCAGAGGAGAACTACGAAGATGATCAAAGGGCTAGAACACCTCTGCTATCAGGAAAGGCTGAGAGAGTTGGGCTTGTTCAGCCTGGAGAAGGCTCTGGGGAGAACTTGGAGCAGTCTTCAAGTACCTGGAAGGGGCCTAGAGGAAAACTGGGGAGAGACTTTTTACTAACGGTGTGTAGTGATAGGACAAGGGGGAATGGCTTTAAATTGGAAGGGGGAAGATTTAGATTAGACATGAGGAAGAAATTCTTCGTGATGAGGGTGGTGAGACACTGGCCCAGGTTGCCCAGAGAAGTCGTGGCTGCCCCATTCCTGGAGGTGTTCCAAAGCCAGGCTGGATGGGGCTTCGAGCAGCCTCATCTGGTGGGAGGTGTCCCTCCCCATGGCAGAGGAGTTGGAACTGGATGGGCTTTGAGGTCCCTTCCACCCCAAAACATTCTATGACCTGGGGATCCTTGGAACTGATAGTCTGTGAGAATGACTGCATAAAATTGCCTCTTATACTTAGAGCTGAGGTCTGTTGAGGCTATAAAAAGCCATTTAAAACATTGGATAGTAATTTATCATTCCAGAGTTTTCAGCTTGAGGTTTGCCCCTGACTGGTCCCTTCCTCCTAATTTCTTTCTAGCAAGTGCAGCAGCACAGTGTTCAGCCAAATACCAAATTTCCTGGCTCTCCAGCATCCACCGTCCACTTTGCTTGTCAAATGAGACCTCCCTGAAGCTGATTTGTTGCTTGAATGTCTCAAGGCTCTCCACTTCATCATAGTGCTATGATTTAAAAAGCAATTGAGTGTGGGATTTGCTGGAGGGGTGGGAATTTTTTTGTGTGGGATTTTTAATTTACTGGCCTTCCTCTTGATACATTGCTCCTAGGGAGTGTGCTTTCCTTCACTGCCCTAGCAATCACAGATCATTAATAAGAATCAGCTGAAGTTGGATGTGACGTTCTCAAAACACCCCTTCTTCATTCTCTGGCTATAAACCAAAGGCTGACAGATCTAGAGTGTGCCGATAGGTATAGAATGAGGCCAAGTGGGTCATGATGCAATATGCAGGCAACAAATTGGTCCCTAACAGGGAGTTTTATTTTTGTTTCATCCTAGCTGGCCTGTGAGCATTGGATGAAAGCAAATTTGGTTGTGAAACTCAAGTTAAACCAAAGATAGTGGTGGTAATACACATTTATCAACTGTACAGTGTGAGAATAAAGCTCTGGGGCAAAGAGGGTTGCCTTTCCTCAAAGCAACGATTGTATGGATGCCCCAAAACTTTCTTCTTCATCCTTTTCTGTTTTGCTGTAATGGAGAATTTCTTACTTTGTCCTGCGTACGTTTGTTTTCAAGACTGGATTATCTCACAGCACTGGTGAGCAGTCTTTGATGATCACTAGGAAATTACAGTTGAGGACTTAGCAGAACTCCTCAGTGCTTTCTCATGAAAGAAGAGTGAACTGTGTTTGTTTGAAAGTGTTTATGTATACTTCCCTGCTCTCTTAGGAAGGTGATACCAACATTTGATTTGGCCTTGGGCCAAAATGCCTTTTTGTTGGTGTTCTTCTGCTGATACAATCTGTTTTATACCCAAGATGTTGGTGAGTTTGCGTAGGTTGGGCATGTTTAAATTCCAAGAACATGTTTAAATTCCAAGAACGTGTTCAAATTTCCAAGTAACAATTGAAACTAAATGCCTCCTAGAACGTTTTTTTAATTCCCTGCTCTCTATATATAGCTTAAAAATTGGGCATGAGTTACATCTAAGGAATTGCTGCATTCTGTGGAAAAATGTCAGTGCTAAAGCTTGTCAAGTAATGAACACGTAGGAAACATGCCATGGGAATAGCATACATCCTAAATGGACAGAGCAGAGCTCTGGGGTGGGAATATGGCCTGAGGCCCTGTGGCTTCCAGCTCATTCTGGAGAAGTGGCAGATGCCTTAAGTGTTAGATAACACTGGGCCAGAAACTCTTATCACTCAGATTCCCATGTTTCAAGGCTGTTCTGAGAATGCCTCACAGCATTCCCACTTCTGAAATTGTACCCTGAAATCAAAGTAAAGAATAAGTGATTTAATGAGTGGTGTAGGTTCACTCTCCTGAAAGCTGCTTGTTCCTCTAGGCTCTGAGTCAACAGGAGCTTGTGTGAATTCAGCGCGATGGAGCAAAGGCATCATGTGCAGCATAGGCTTCTCTAGGATTTGAAGTATTTGGCCAACAGACACTTGAGTCATATGGTGAAATATGTCAGCCTGGTGGTTTTGTGCTGATGAGTAGGGATGGCTGTTAGCTGTGAGTAAAGCACATCTATCGGAGTCGCTGCTGGTGCATATAAGCCAGGGAGCGCCTCCCATATTCTCCCAGGTACGTTCTCTAACCATTTCAATTATGCTCAGGTCTAAACTTTCCCATCAATGCACAGGTTATGCTTCAGCAGCTGGAGCAGCTGGCATTCGAAGGAACCAACAGAACTGCTTGTGTTATTGCAGACTTGAGGGGATTTGTTCTGGCTGTAGGCTGGAGATTGAACTGCATTTTCTGCCTGCTGCTGCCTTGCTGCTTCTAGTTATTTGTAGACAGTTTTTAAAAAAAGGCTCTTGATGTCAAGTTCTTATTGCTTAATGTTATCCTTTAATGTGGGCTCTTGAGTCACGTTTTTACTTCCAGTTTCATTAATCTCACACTGGCTCTAGCTTTCAATACTTGATTCTTTGGTGAAACCAAGTCCTTCTTAAATTGGTCCTAATCTTTGCAGAGAAATACTAGTTTCCAATGAAGACAGCTTATAAATCTTGACAAATTCCTGTGGTGGCGTGGATACTTAAAGGGAGAGCCTGCTCCATCTTTTGATATTGCATAATCAGGTTGGACAGCTGTAGATGCAATATACCACCAAGAAGCCAGCATGTGTATGCAGCAGTGAGGACTGCATCCCTGCTGTCCTTGGGCCGGCCGGGAGCCCAAGCAGCATGAAGGCTTCCGCGGGAAGACAGATAGTCACAAACATACACATTGTCTGAGTGTATGTACCAGCCATGTTTGCCACACTAAGATATTCAGGTTATACACATTCAGCATCAGAGTGGAAATATAATGTTTTTAAAGTATGCAAACTCTACCGGCTATGTGGTATTGGTAAGCAGAGAACTCTAATACACGGTGTCTGTGTGTGGCTTCTGCTTTTGCCATGTTATTGTGAGATGAAACAAGATGGAACAGCTTAGCATGCTCCACTTAATCAGGCAGAAACATGTTCCACTTCACTTGGAACAATTAAAGTGTAGAGTCCTGACCACAAAGTGCTGTGGGTAGGCCACCAGGCAGCATGTCTCATCTCCTGGAAACCCTGAGTGTCACATAGCGTCAGGTACTGCTGAAGAGGCTGCTGGGGTTTGTAACAGCTCGACAACAACTGGTGTTCCCAGAGATCGGTTAGATAAAACGTGTTCGCTTAGCAAAGGACAGCAAAACTCATGAAACTCTCTTGCCTATCCCTTCTCTAATTTAAGAATAGCAATGTTAAAAGAAGGTACCACGGAGCTTTCTTCTGCCATACTGCCGTGTCTCATATTGGACACAGCCTGGGAGCCACACTGCCCTTCCTGCCTGTGCTGCTTGTCATTAGTTGCTAATGAAGTCACAGAGTAGAGATATGGCTCTTAGTAGGGAATGGAGACGAAGTTAACTCTGCACTTTATTAAACTAGAAATGGAACTGTTTCCCACCTCGAGGCTTGTTTTTCCTCTGTTAGCTGTGGTGGCTGGAGCCTGCATCCCGCTGCTGGGCCCACTGTCAACTCAAACCAAACAAGAATCCACGTCTGTGACTTTTTCCTTTTTTTTCCCAGAAAAATAACTGGAAGCAGCTAATTAATATCTTCTGTTAGTGTGACATGGTTACTGCTGGCATGTCAAGGCTGTGTACCTTGCCCTGAAACCACCTATAGCTGCAAGCTAGATCCCAAGGCAGTCAGCTGAAGGCTCCTCAGGGTCTGGGGAGGTCAGCTGAGGCGGGTGCTTGTGGTGTAATGGGTGAGCACAGCTGGGGTTGGGCTTTCCGGGTGCCAAAGTGATGCCAAGGGCCTGAATTCGCTCAGCGGCGGAGCTGAGGTGTGATCCTGGTGGAACTCGGGATCTCAAGGCACATCTGGGGTTGTCATTTTTTTTTTTTTGGTTGGTTTTGATCTTGTTCTTTTATCGGCTGAGAACGGATGCTTCCAAGAAGGAAGATAATTGTCAAATAGTGACTAGGCTACACAAGTCAGCAAACCCAGCAGGCGTTTTGCAGGGCCAAGGCTGAATATGTGCTGGCAGCCTGGGCAAGATGTGGATCCTGCTGAGGGGCTTATGGATGCAATTCTTAGCCTTCACAGGGGAGGATGGGAAGTCAACATCTGCACCTTCACTGTGGGCTTCCTCACAGCCTCTGGGTGGCCACACCACTTTGTTCCGTTGTCCCCCATGACTAAGCTGTTGTATGTCAAGAAATGACATGCTTCTCTTTTTCTCAGATGTTCAAGCAATAGATCCCATTACCTCATAACCACTACACCTTATCTCCTTGCTTTTGTTACAGGCACAAAAGAAATAAAATCTTACTCTACTGCATTCAATTCTTTTTTTTTTTCTCAGCTGCTTTGGCTATTTCCCTGCTTGGATTCTGTCCTGCCTTGGGTCAGAACCCAGGGCTGCTGCCTGCTTGTTCGGATGACAGTGAAGGAGAGACTAAAGCACCTTGCTCCCTGGAGAGGGCTGTATTAAGCACTGCAGCGCCAGGCCAGAAACCTGCTCTTGAGTGTGAATATGGGAATGTCTCCCTTGTGAGCTATTGGCACAAAGACATGGCTCTACAGGTGCTGCAAACGCTTCTAGCAAAGAGCGGTTCTTGAGGAAATGAAAAGCATTGCCCTTGCCTGGGAAAACAACTGTTACAAAAACTGTAATACAGAAATGACACTAAGATGTCTGCACGCACTGCAAAGGCTGGGTCAGGTCTGGTGTCTTCCATGCCTCTTAAAGGCTTCAGTGAAGAACCTGCTGCCTTTGGAGGCAGTTCTCACAAGGATCCATTACAATGTTCAGTCAAAAATCCACGTATTTCTGTGCAAACTCCTTCGGGTTTGGATTCTGGGTAGCAATCCCCTGGGAAGGTGTTTTTATGTGAGATTCAGGAGCCTCTGCTGCTGGAAATTGTCCCTTTTTATACAGGATTTTCACATACTGTCTGGCCTTCCCTACCAATCTGCCCTTATGGACCAAGTTGAACTTGCCCCATTGACCAAGTTGCTGTCTGGCAGTTATGGCAACTTCTTCCTGAGCCCCTCTGATGTTGAACATAAACTTGCAATCTGAGTTCTGGTCCTGTCTGTAGCTGTCTAAGGCTGTATCTGAGCTCATACCTAGGGGAACCTGTGGGCTTTCCCTGCTGGAAGCTCATGCCCAGCTGTGAAGCTTTTCCATCAGTTTCAGAACTGTGTTTTCTGTCTAGGATACTATTTTCTGTCTGATGAGTTTGATCTGCAGTCTTTGTTTCTCCACTTGTTTTCTTCTGATTAAATTCTCTGTCCTCATGGTTCCTTAGGATCTCTTACCAGTTATTTTAATCTTCAGATATTACTGGTGTCATATTTTGCCTGGTTTTCTCCAGATCTGCTGTAAAAGTGTTGAAATGGCGCTGCCCTCTCACCCACCCATAAAAAAAAAAAAAGCATCTTTGTGAAAATAGGAAGCGGTGGGTGAGAAATAAGTGCACTTCTGACATTTAAGGGAGGCTGTCAATGTGCCTGCAATCCCACCACGATAAGCTGCCTGTGTTAAACACAGCCAGTGTTAGAAAAAACTTGAGTGGATCCTCTCTAGGCAGAGCTGCATGCTCAGTGGCGTCTGATGTGCTTGTGAGCAGCGCCTCCAAGTTTGGGGAAGTCCTGGGCTTCAGATTCCGCTTCCTGAGCCATCGCTGTATTCTACAGCAGCCAAAGGGGCCACAGAAAGCACTAAAGAAATAGAAACCGACACCCACATCAGTGTTGCAAGGAATCATAGCCTCCTTTTGTTGGAAAAGACCTTTGAGATTGAGTTCAACCACAGCTGCTCACTACTGAATCATATCCCTGAGCAGGCTGTGCTCACTGCTCGGAGAACGAGGGAGGGTGGGCACTGACTGCCGAGCAAGAATCCTGGGCCGGTGGTGAATGCCCCCTGACGTGGCCCAGGCACCCCTGGCAGCAGCAGGGCGGTGCTGCGCAGGGAGCTGGAGTGATGGAAGGTGGGCTGGCAGGAGATGCTTCCCCATCCTTCTGCCTCTCTCAGCTCCCTGTGCCTCGGAGGCCTCTCGCTTTCTCCATGCCCACCGCTGGCTGGAGCTCGCCACGTGCAACGGGAGGTGTGGAGCTGAGCCCAGCCCTTTATGTGACCCTCTCCTGTAAGGATCCTAAGAATGGATGAGGGCTCATCCTTGGGCTGTCTGGGAGCACCGTTCTGGGATATGGAGGGGAGGCATCGTCAGACTTGAACTGCTGAAGCTGGATTTATGTTGCTTTTGTGTCTTTTATATCAGAAACCTAGAAGTACAAGGGAGAGCCAGAGAGGCTGCTAAAACCTCTCATGCTGTGGATCACTGCTGCGGTGAACATCTTCAAAAAGCAGTGGGGTGTCTGGTGGTGCAGGCAAGGCTTTGAGGACACATCTGGCTTATTGGTGTGGTCGGAGGTGAAGCTGAGCCCTTGCTTTGGAGAAACAAGTGTGCATACGTTGTTAGAGCGTGCTGTTCTCTGACCCCGGTTGTGAGGTTCAAGATCAAAGCCTGCATGTTGGGATCGCTTCTTTCAGCTACAGAGGAGACAAATCTCTGGTTTGGCGTTGTATTAAGCATTTCGGTTTTTTAAAATGCTGCCCCATAAAAATACACATTTTAACACAAGTCTGTGAAATGGAAGCACAAAATGCTGTGGACAGTCTTTTGCATCTGTATACCTGGGGGAGAATCTCACTGCTACCACTTAGAAATCTGTAGATCAGAGAGCCTTAAACTGATGAATGAAAACGTTCCTGTCTCTTCTCGTGGTTTTGGCATGAGCTCTTATGAGTATTGGTCCTTGCAGCATGGCCTGAATTCTGGACTGTTTCTTGATACAATTTCTCTTGCCTTCCAAGATGAGTAGCACAGCGTCTGTCCCAGGCTTTAATCCCACAGGACTCTGCCAGGTTAGGTCCTGCTGCAGTGCTTTGTATAGTCCTGAAGGGATGATAAAAAAGTTCTTCCCGCTCTAATGTATCTTCAGGTTAGAAGAGGGCTGTGGGGTTGGAGATGGTACTGCAGATGTAACAGGGGCAGCAGAAGGTGACAGAAGAGCCTTTTTGTGCCCTGAGTGCTGTGCTTTTCCCATATGGTGGCAAGGAGCTGGTGCAGCCTGGCCAGCGCCTTGCAGGGATGCGGTGTGGAAACGGGCAGACCACGGACCTGGCTGTTAACACCAGGCAACTCTGCTGAGGCTTCAGCACTGATGATAATACCTCCTTGCAGGTAGGTTGGTGTTTATCACGGTGGGACGGTGTCTGTGACTGGTGTTCTATGTCTCAGGATTTCTGCCCTACGGAGCAGCCAGGGAAAAAGCGAGTTGCTCAGTAGACAGCGGTAGGTAATTTATTCTGTACAAAATGAAACAATTCCCCAGTACCTACAAAGGCACTTGGGATCAGCTCTTCATCCTGCTGCCAAGGGGAGCAGGTCCTCAGCTCTGCTTCTCCCCTCTTGTGCAGGACTCCAGAGATTTTGTCATTCCTTTTGTTCTGCTTGTGGTGCAGGAGACTGCAGTGGAAATGCAGCTGCCTTTGCCCAAGTGGGCTGCTGGAAAAGGTAGTTTGCTGGCGGGTGTGCGCTAGGCTGGTAATTCAGCCCCCAGCTGGCAGCACAGCCCTGGCGCGCTCCACAAGCACTTCACTGCTGAGCTCAACTGCTCCCCAAGCCCTGCTGCTGAGCATAGTTTTTGTGTGAGTGCAGTCTGTCGCCGAGCTGGTCCCGCTATGTGTGTGCTACCTCGGTGTGGGAGGAGCAGTCGAGTGCCCCAAACTCACAGCTGAGGGCGGAAGCTCTTTGGGGTTTGCTGTTGATGCTTGAGGCTTTCATAGAGCTGCAGCATCTGAGCGGGTGTTCACTGTTGGAGTGATGCAGGCGTACAAAGGCAGAGCTGGGTCTTCCCCCAGGGCTCAGTCTGGGACAACCCTGGCAGGGTTTGGCTGCCGAATGGAGGATCACGCCAAGCATGTCCAGCCCATGCCGCTCCCAGCTACGCAGCAGAACTTGAACTACAGGTACCCCCAGATCTTTTGGGTGGATGGCTGTGCCAACACAAGTTCTTCCTGCTCCTCAGCATCCCCAATTGCTCCTTTCCCACCACCTGTACCTGACCGGAGGAAAAAGCCAAGGAACAAAACGGAAAGGAGGAGCACTGGTTTCCTGGTGATGTCCTTGCTCATCCTGCTGGCCCTCACTGGAGTGGGGCTGAGCATGTTTCAGATTTTCCACCTGGAAAAGGAACTGGCTGAACTCAGAGAGGTGAGGTCTACCTGGTGGGTCACAGAGGCTCTGAGGAAATGGGAAAAGAGGAAAAACTTCAAATTGGGTCTGAGATGCTGAAGTGCTACAGAGGTCCCCAAGGAGCAGGCTGATGGCATTGGAATGTCTGTCTATGCCAGTGGAAGTGGGGCTGCTTCTTACTGACAGGGATTACTCTGTCGGTGATTGATATACCTGGGTGTCTCGGTGTTTGAATGCTGCAAGTTCTCTCTCCTTGTATATTTCTTAACACTTTGCAGCTTCCCGCGAGCACCCAGAATTAGCCACTGTCAAGGATAGTCCTTGGCTGCTTTAGACAATGCCCTTATGCTCTCACTCTGCTAAGACAGCTTGTCACTCTTCTCTTTTGACAGTCTGCCAGTACCGAACATATTCCTCCAGCTCTGGAGAAACTCATAGGTGAGTTCATGCACATAGAGGAGGAACTCCTCTGCGTTAGAGTGTGTGGGTGCTCCTGTCATAGTCTCCCCTCTCCTCATCAGGGGCAAAGGCAAGGGCACAGCTCGATGCTCTGAGCACTGATTTCACTTGCTTGGCTGGAAAAAATGCTTTATCTTTGGAGTGTGGGGATGGGGTCCTGTACCCTGCCTACTGCTGCAGCACTTAGAGGGGTCACCGATGGGTGAGATGGTCATCTGAGTTGTTACTTCTTTCTCTCACTACACTTTTAATGTTTTGGGAAGATGCAGAGGGTTTCGTTTTCTTTGGGAGTGAATCCTTCACTCCCTTCAGCGCACAGCTTATATTTTACTGAATTCCTTTGGTACAGAGCCTCACTGCAGCCAGAGCTAATTGAGAAGAACCTGATTATACGTGGGTTCTTTTCTTCTAGATTTGTCACTTCAGTGAAATTGAAACTTTCCATGAGAATCTTTTGATTTTTTTTTCAAATTTCATTTAGGAAAAAAGCGAGGAGTTTCAATCTCAATGGAACAAACTTACTCTTATGTTCCATGTTAATTTTACTGGTGAGGATATCCCTTTCTAAAGATGTCTAAGTGAGAAAGAAATTTTCAACTCTTTTAACAATTTTTGCTAGATCTGAAAATTCTTTTTCCCTTGAGGATTTTGGTTAGTAGGAAAGCAGATTTCTTTTCAAGTTTGTTCTGATACTAGATGAAAGCAAATTCAGGAACAGCCAGATTCTCTGGGAAGAGCAGTCCTGGTTCCCATCAACTCCTGTATCAATAAATTTTGATTTACTGCCTGGGGGCAGGAGAGCTAACGTTTTTACTAGACGCTCAGTGCTCTGATCACAGGCTACTTTCGCAGCAGCTGAATACGAGTCATGAACAGTAATCCTGAATTTCTTGATGAGGGTGGATAAAAAAATAAAACCAGGGGTATAATGTAAAGGAGAAGGGGAGAAGGAGAGGAAAATTGAATCGGCTTGAGGAAAGAACGCTGCCTCTAAAATTGGAGAATGTGATGCTTGGAAGTAGATGCTGAGAAAGGAAGGATGGAACGGGATGGGCTCCTAACACTGAGCCACTGTAACCAGACTGTCTGTCCAAAGGGAATTGAGTCCTCCAGGGAAGGCAGAGTTTTCCAAGCTATGCTCTGAGGACAAGGTCTGCCTGGCCAGCAGGATGGTCTGTGGGCTGGTTTGCAGGATGTCTCAAGGGTCTTTTCTGGCTGAGTTGTAAGGAGCATTGATACTCAGCAGACAGAATACCACTGCCCTTGGCAGTGCTGGAGTGAAAGGGGGCGGTAGAGCAGGCTCATCTGTGACAGGACATGAGCAGTCACCTTGGTATGAACCAGAGATGCTGAGTGAAGGGGCAGTATTGCCCCTCTCCTCTGCCCTGAGTGACAGGCCTCTGTTGCAGGTCACCAACTGAGCCACTTTAAGATGAAAGCTCTCCTTGCTCTTTCCCCTTGCATTCAATTACCTCTGGATCCTTTGCTGCAACTCTTCATTTCTAACTCCTCCCCTTGTCCTGCAGTATTCACCCAAACGCTGCTTTACCTCACTGCGCTAAGTTGTGATGCTTGTGTGCCCTGCGCTCCCCTGAATCTGCTCCATTTCAGCTTTGTGGTTGTGTTTCTTGTGCTCTCTGGGCTGGCTTCT
Source organism: Cuculus canorus (assembly GCF_017976375.1). Lineage (NCBI taxonomy): Eukaryota > Metazoa > Chordata > Aves > Cuculiformes > Cuculidae > Cuculus > Cuculus canorus. The sequence goes on from NC_071408.1 coordinate 7,097,386, forward strand.
CCATGCAGCATATGACCGATGTCTTTGATTTTTTTGTGCAGGGCAGAAGGAGGAGGCAATGAAAAAGGAACCAAGGAAGGCAGCACACTTAACCGGTATGTGTTGACAGACCAGCAAGATGTGGGAGCAGGGGACAGGGAGAGGTGGCTGCAGTGACAGGGTGGCATGGTGAGGAGCCCACCACACATAGGCTCTCCTACTTTCCCTTGGTAACATGTGCTGTGACAACGAGAAGTTCCTCCACAGATAAAATCTTCCCCTCATTTAGGCTTTTCAGTGAGGGCTCTGCTTTTCAGTTTGGTTTTGAGCTTGCATCAGGGGTGTGTAGGGCAGATGGCTGTCACAAGCAGCTGACATTGAGTGAGATGAAGGTGAAAACTCCTACCAGCGCAAGGCCAGGGTGGGTCTTCCATGCTTCTGACAAGGACTTGAAGAACAGTTGACTTGTGACGTGGGCTGTGACTTGAGGAAAAAACACACAACTGCTTGTACACACCACAATTTTCCTCTTGCTTTGGCTTCCAGGGAACCCAGCACAGCAGGACCTCCCTCTGGAGTGGGAACCCATCTCTGGCCATGCTTTCACCAGTGGCATTCAGTATCGCGATCAGGGACTTGTCATCAATGAGACTGGCCTGTACTTTGTATACTCCAATGTGCTCTTCCGGGGCAGCGTCTGCAGCAACCAGGTGCTGACCCACATCGTCTACAAGAAAAACCCATCCTTGCCAAGCAGCCATGTGCTGATGGAGGACAAAAGCATCAACTACTGTACAGGTCAGAAAATATGGGCCAGGAAAAGCTATCTGGGTGCTTTGTTCAATCTCAGGAATATGGACAGTTTGCACGTCAATGTCTCCAAAATTGCTCTGGTTAATTTTGAGGAATCCAAGACATTCTTTGGCTTATTTAAGCTTTAAATGGGACTGTTGGAGTGTGGCTGGAAGGCCCCCCCGCACTAGGATGCGTGAGGGGTGAGTGCTGCCTGATTCACAGCAGCCAAGACAGGGTCTCATACCACAAAGACCATCAAGAAACAATGTTTTGGCCTTCACTGTGAAGAGGGCTCAAGCAACTGGTAAAGGCTCAAAAGTGGACCTCTGGAGAGCACTGGAGCTGTACTGTGTCAACCTGAAGAGAATCACACATTTTTTCCCTCCAAAAAAACCCAGTAAACTCCAAAATGTAATGTGCTGAAGACCCCACTGAAACTCACTACTTGCTACCTGAGAAGATGTTGGTGCCAGTGGCCCCACATGGTGTCATAGGCCTGGTGAGCTTGGGCCAGCAGATGTGCGGAGACAGCTGGTGGGCACTGAGGAGGTCCTTGAGCCAAAGCTCTGAGTGCCTGGGCCGTGCTGTGTCATACTGTGGGTGGTGATGTGGGAATAACTACTGTAGAGGCTTCAACTGCCCGCCCAAAGCCATGGCTGACCAACTTGCTGGGGCATTCAGCCCTGTGACTGCTGTACGACAGGCACCTGTCTGTTATCACACGGAATGAGCCAGCTGTGTTGTTTTCGTGTTAAGTTATTGACCATTCCCATCCTGGAAAATGTCCCCCAACCCCTTTATTTAACACATCCTGACTGCCTTGCAAGGAGCGTGCCAGAAGCAGCAGTGCTATGAGTGGGGTCCCAACTCTGGAGAGAAACGACAGCCACACTGTGATGGTGGCGCTGGAGGGGAGGCCACGTGCTTTGCTGACAGGGCCTGAACAACACAGCAGTGGAGGGCACTGGGGCCCAAGATAAAAGCTGCACCTCCAACCCTCTTTGCACCATTTTGACACATCAGTGTCCTCCATGGAGATCTGGTCCTGCCACCTCATTCAAGGTGCAGGTGGACTGTGCTGGCCAACATCAAAGGCATGGCTGTGGCTGGTCCCCTTGTTGTGGGATATTCTCTCCTGAGCAAAACACAGATGGTGAATAAAGGTATATTTTTCTAGTAAGTGGCACGGTCCTCTCCTCATTTAGGGCAGCAGGCTTCTGCAATGCCCAAAGCCCTGAAGGCACCTGTGATCAAGGGCCAACACCCTGCTCCTTCTCCAGCAGCATGGCAGAAATCTGGAAGCTTTACCCCTCTTTTCTGTCTGCTTTGCCGGGTGCAGGGTCCCTGCCATGGAGATTTGAGGCATTAAAACATCAGGATTTGGGCATGAGGGAGGTGTGATGTGGGCAGCACAGATGCAGCAGCCAAAGCCCAGTTTGGCCATCAGGAAGGAACTTGCCTCGAAACACAGGCTTGAGCTTGAGTGGAGCCAAACACTTGCTGCTAAGCAGTTGCACTGCCATCCCCAGAGACACTGTGCTCCTCCATGTGGCCTCTGATCCCAGCAGCACTTCCCACGTGGCAGTCTGCAGGGCACGGAAAAGAAGTGGTGCTTTGGTCTTATAAAAAACCCGCTGTTTTTTCACTCTAGTGTCTGATCCATGGAGCTCTTCCCTTGCAATAGTTAACCCCAGGACTACCCGCCACGTTTCCACCAGGCAGTCTCTGAAGATTGTGGGTGTGGTGCATCATCATCCTTGCCTGTGGTCCAGCCTTCTCACAGTTCTGATGTTGGTCATAGTAAACGGTGGCTCTTCAGCCTGCAGTGTTTATTTCCTTTTCCACAGTGCTGCTCTTACTCGGTGGTGTCTGCCCTGTGGTTTGCTGTTGCTTGCTTTGCGGATACAGATTTCTTCCAGACTTAGAAGTGGACTGGCTACTGGTGCAGCCAATGTGAGGCGAACACAGCACCTCTGCTCACATGTGGTTGCTGAACTCAGACATTTCCACTGCATTCCTCAGGATGGAAAATGCCACAAAAGGTCAAAGTTTAGGGACCTTTTTTGCTGGATTAATGCTCTCTCACTGCCCCCCCCCCCCAAGTGTCAGAGGGGCAAACCACATAGCAGAAGGATGGAGGTGCTGGGTCCAGAACCTGCCAGGAAAGGCAAACTACCCTTCCCTTCTGGTTGCTGTTTGTGCTGTGTTTGCTTTCCTAGTGGGGAAGACATCCCAGTGGGGAGTGGGCACCCGTATAAACGCATGCCTGCAGCTATTTCTGTAGCAAAAGTAGTTGAGCATGCTTCCTTTCATTACTGGCAAGTAGCTTGGAGAGAGAGAGGGCATTAAGTGCCCAGAGGAAGCTCATGCTGGGGTTACAGTCTCTGCTAGTACTGTATTAGTTAAGGGTGGGAAAGTTCCTAGAAGTTTCTATCCATCAGCCCACGGTAACTAGGTTAGACCATGCCCGTAAGTCAGCTCTGGGGCTCTGCAGCAGTTGCTGTTCCTGCACATCAGGACAGGGCAAGGATCTGTTAGTCTGTCTGAAATGCTAAAGGCAAGGCAGAACTCCAAGTTTCAGAGACAGTGGCATAAGCATTACAAATAGGGCTGGGATCTCCCAAGGTGAACAGAGCTGGCTTATCTGTGCGGGATAAAGCAGTGCTGCTGGGCTTGCTCCTGAGTCAGAGAGCAGCTGGAACTGCCTTGAGGCAGCAGCAGGGCTGCCAGGAGGACATGTTTCTTTGTGACCCTTTCTTCGAATCTCACTCCAAACTGCCAAGAGGCACTTGGCTTCTGGGCTCTGACTAAAGGTTCAAGGTAAGGTCATGACAAGATTATACCATTTCAAACCACACAGTTAATTCATAGGCAGCTTGTGCCGCAATGGCTTTATTGAAGTAATCCATTTATCTAGCTAACGAGCTGTTCATTTAGTGAAATACTTGATTATTGTTAGCATTAAATACTTAATGAATATTTAATGCTGACATTACTAATAGCTCTGGGAGCATATTTTAAATTATTTAATAAGTATTAAAATTATTAGCATTTCCTTTGAAAAGCATTTTGTTCCCTCCCCAGCAAGGGAAGGGTAGCTGCACTCAAAAGGATATCTCAGCTCCATCAGCAGCACTGGCCACTGGCATTTTTTATAAAAAATATTTTTTTCCTCTTATCTTGAGGAAAATAAGCAGCTCTTCCCTGCAGGCCAGGTTTCTGGATTGTAGCGGTCTGAGCTGAGCTCCTCCCTCCTAATGGAGCAGCCTGGGCTGTGTGAGGAGCTACTCCAGGGTTTGGGCTCTGTTTGATGGGGTTCCTGAAAGACCCTTCTCTGTGGAGAACATGGCTAACAAGAAGTGACAAGCCCAGCTCATCTCCCTAAAGGGGGTTTCTGGCCTGGAGTCTTCTGGAGTTCCCGTCCTTTGTTCCTATGCACCGGCATGCTTTCCTACGTGGTCCAGCCTGAGGGACATGGCCAGGCCTGAGCCAGCTGGCACGCTGCAGGCATGCAGACAGCTCTTGTTGTCAGCTGAGCTCTTTCCAGGCATTCTTGTGTATTTGGGGTGTGCAACTGGCCAAACAGGGCTCTGCATGACATAGAAACCTTTGTGCTGCTATGCGGTAAGCACAGTGAGCTGCTTGAAAGAGATATGGACTCCTTTGTGGCTGATGTGTATCAGAAGCTGCGTCCTATTTACCCATCCCAGTGGAGGAAAGGGGAGGGCAAGCTGCTAGTGTCTTAAAACCCTTGGGTAGGCTCTGAGTGCACAGTAACCCAGGTAGTAGAAGGGACTGCATTGTAGCAAAGACTATATGGGTAGAGTCATTGCTGCTTTTACAGTGAAAGTGCAGTGGAAGCAAACGGTGAAGTATGCAGTGAACTCTGGGAGACAGAGCAGAAGCAGAGAGTGAGGCAGGATGAGTGATGAGCAGGGCTGGTGTGCAGTGGGTGCTGCTGTACGGTTGGTCCTGTTTCTCATAGAACCCTGGAAATGGGAGGTCGTGTGCTAGCAAACAGCCTGCCAGTGCCTGCTGCAGCAATGCTTTCCTCAGTGGACAAACCTCGGTCAGAGAGGGAGAAATGTCCCCTGGACAGCTATGGCGAGTGTCGCTCATATCAATACTGCCTATTACATCTCTGCGTCCTGACTCTTTACTGGTCCGTGTTCCCTCATGATGGGGAGGAACGTGGCTGGTGCACAGCAAAGGCCTGAAGGGCACCTGTAATTCAAAAGCAGAAGCAGCAGCTGCTGATCTCCAACATCTGCTGGGGTGGCAGTGTCAGAGACAAGAAATTGAGCTGCAAGATGGACTACAGGTCTCAGCAGGCTCACTCGGAAACACATCTTGCCTCAGAAAGCTCACAGCTTAATTGTTGTGGTTTGCTGGAACCGTCCCTGTCAAGATACGTTCTATACAACTGTTTCGGAAGCCCTTCTGAGGAGAAGAGAGAGCATGAGTAAGAATGGAAGAACTGATATGTCTGAAGCCACTCAAATCCTGAGTTTAGACAGCAACCTTCTGTTTGATCTGACAGGTTTCGTTGTTGCTTTGGTTGGGTTTTGGGGCATTGATTTATTTTCTTCAATTTTTTTTTTTTTTCTGCTTATTCACTTCCCCAAAGCCAGCCGTGGCCTTTCTAAGATTCTGCTACGATGTCTCATGGGATCGCCTCTTCCAGCCCATGGAGCTGTAAAAACTCTGCCAAATCTTTACCAGTTGAAAGGAGCATTGTCTAGTGGTTGGAGAGAGGAGAAAAAGGGAAGGTAAACTGAAATATTGCTGTTATTTTTCTAGTACAAGTGGGCATATTACATCATGGTTACAAAAGTGTAACTAGGCATGACTAAGTGTCTGAGGTTTAACATAAAAGAGAGGAGTGAAGAGAGAGGGGGAGCTTTTGTGCAAGGTGAGGCAAGTTGATTCTGAATTTCTTGTTGATTTTAATGAAAGAAAAAAAAAACAAACCAAAAAAGGAGAAGAAGAAAATCTTGATGACTTGTTGCTGATTTAACTCTCAGGGCAATACAGAGAGTCAAATGTTCTGCTCCCTGCACATGACCCAGCCTCTGACAGAGGAGATGCAGGACTGCTGGCGGTGTCTGTGACAATGTCTTCTCCCAGACCGAGGTGTGAAGAGATGCTTTGTTCCCTGGCCCCACCTGCCGTGTGCCCAGCAATGCTGCTTTAGGAGCTTTCCAGGAGGCACTGGTCTGGCTGGTTATCTCTGCCAGGACACTGGCAGTCATAGAAAGGCTATGTGCCTTTTGTGTTGAGAAAACTCCAGGAGTTTGGAAAATAAGCTGCTCTTGTCTTTGGGTAGCAAAGAGACAAAAAAGCTCTAGGTGGAGTAGCAAAGCCCACCGTGCTTTCCTCTACCTCAGTTGTGTCGCTGTTCCTCAGTGCACTCTGTATGACTCAGCCCCATCTACAGAGATTCTCTCCCTTTCTTGCAAACCATCATAGGCATTTTACATCTCTCTCTCTTTTTCCCGTGCTCCACAACCAGTTTCCTTCAACAGCATTTGAAAAAGTCTCCTTGCCTGATTTCCTTTTATTGTTGGTGATTCCTCTGATTCCCCTTTGCCGAGTCTGTCTTGGGGAGCGAAAGCCTTCTGGTCAGCTAATCCCCTGGGATTTGCAACTTGGAAGCCTGCACTGGCCAGGCAAGTAGCTGGCCTTTTGAGCTATCTGAATGACTATCAGACCTGGACTGTGTGAGCTCTGTGCTGGGGACACACATTTCTCTTGGTGTTGCTAGTGAGGTTCATGTCAACGCAGAGGCAGAAGATGTCAGAAAAGCGTATCAGAGAGGGAGGTTTGTCTCTCCTAATTGAAGCCATCTACAAGCTAGCTGTTCATGTTGGAGGTTTGACAAACATGAAATTCCCTAAGCAGGGTGCAATCTGTTCATGGCTGGTGCAATTCTCTGCTATCATGAGGTCAACCAAAAAACAGGTACAGGCTGCGCATCCTTAGTGCAGGCTCTGAAGGACACGTTGATGGAGTGGCTCACTACCATTCTCTCTATCTGTGCTCCCTGCTAAGGTTTCTGCTTAGAAAACAGGTATCCAAGAAGGCATTTTAAAGTCAAGATGGTCCCAGAGCTGGAGCACCTCCCATAAAAGGACAGGCTGAGAGAGTTGCGCTTGTTCAGCCTAGAGAAGAGAAGGCTCCAGGGAGACCTTGTAGCAGTCTTCCAGTACTGAAAGGGGCTCCAGAAAAGCTGGAGAGGGGCTCTTGATCAGAGAGTGCAGAGATGGGATGAAGAGGAATGGTTTTAGGCTGAGAAAGGGGAGATTGAGATCAGATCTTGGGAAGAAATGTTTTCCTGTGAGAGTGGTGAGGCCCTGGCCCAGGTTACCCAGGGAAGCTGTGGCTGCCCCATCCCTGGAGATGTTCAAGGCCAGGTTGGATGGGGCTTTGAGCTGCCTGATTCAGTGGGAGGTGTCCCTGCCCATGGCATGGGGTTAGAACTGGATGGTCTTTAAGGTCCATTCCAAGCCAAACCATACTATGACTCTATGAAAGTCTTGAAAGAGAAATCCAAAACCAAACCAGAAATGCTCTAGCTACGAAGGAGGATGTAATTTGCTCTAGATCCCTGCTCAGGTTAAACAGGGAGAATCAGGAGAAATTCAGCATATTCATTAGACAAATGCTATTGCTGCACTCAGTCTGAGTGAGGGCAGGCTGGCTGGCTATTTTTTAAACAAGCAGCAGAAATGTGCTGGTGCAGCCTTTGCGGCATTCTTTGCTGTCTTGCTCTGAAGTTGGTACTGCATGTTGTAGCCATCGAGCGGCCCTGCCAGGCTGTGTGCAGCTGTGCATGTGCCCTGCTTTGCTGCTGAGAGCTAATTTAAGGCTCGGAGGTGGCAGGGAGTTATTGTGGCTTAGCCAGCTACTGTCTGTAAGCACAGCTGTGGCCATAGCAAACGTGGTATTGTTGTCAGAGGCTTTGAAGTTTGGGAGTGGAAGGGCACTTCTGCCTCCTGCTTGCAGCTATGTTTGCTTGCTTGTTTATCTGTGCTGCCAAGGATTCGAGTGAGGAGACGCATGAGGGCTCCTCTGCTGTCCCGGTGTGTGCATTTGCAGTGAGGGTAGGGAACAACCGCTTTGAATGTTCGCTCAAAACTCCCCACTAACACCTGTGGAGATCCTGCTTGATGCACTGGAGGGTAATTCAGGTAAGGCTGTTGGAGGAGAGAAGAGGACGGTATTTTCTTGATCCAGCTCGAACCACCCTTAGGTTCTGTCTCCCTGTCCTTCAAGTGTTTATTTTGTCATCATGTGCATTTTATTCTGCACAGGGAGGAGTTCAGTGGCAAGGCATTGCGCGATCATCTGTCAGGACATGTAGTCACTGTACCTGGTGCCCTTCCAGTTATGGGATAAAGGTGTCTGGCAGCATTGTCTATGCAGTGCTACAAGAGAAGCACCTGTGCTGTGCACTGGGCCTTGAGATGTGTGACTTTAATTTTGATGGTAGTGTAAGCTGCTGCTCTGAGTGGTTCCCACTCTCAGAGTGCACACAGGATGGCAAAGAAGTGGAGATGGTTCCCCAATCTGGGATAAAACCCTGGGGGAGCCTATCATCAGTTCCTCCCACAACATCAGTGCAGTGATGGCTAATGGCATGGTCTGCTTACAAGGCCAAGGAAAACTGTGCTACAGAACTGCCTTCTCTTTCTTTTGTGCTAGGAAATGTCATTGAAAAAGCTTCCAGATGCAGGTTGTAGCAGAAGGCATCCTATGTGTCTTCTAATTTCTCTTTGTTAGCTCATCAGAGCAAAGAAAGAGAAAGCATTACTGAACCTGAAAATGGGCTTGGGACCATGCACTGAGGGGCAGGAGCAAGCCCGTCCTAGCAGCGAGCAGGGCAGTAACAGCACCCATCCCTGCTTGCATCAGGCTCTTTTCTGAGGGCTGGTGGCGGCTGCAGGCAGTGCTGGTATTGTGAGCTCCTGCTTCCATGTGCAGATTCCCTCCTCCTGTGGGACTGTGGCCTCAAAAGTCTAACCAGCATTTCAACCAGAATTGTTCCCCATCACCACCATCTTTTGTTTTCGTGCAGACCAAGTAAACAAAAATCCAGCTGTGTTGCTTGGAGAGACACACAGAGGAGACACAAGGCTGCCATACTCAAGACCCTGGCTGGGACTGTCGGAGCTGAATGCAGAGCACACCGAAAGGTGTATGACCAATGAGTTCTTTGAAAACAACTCTAAAATTGGCACTTGGTAGCAGCACTTTCGTTTCTCTGTGCTTCATTGCCTGTAAACCATACTTAGCACCTAGATTTATAGGACACTGTGAAGACAAACTTGCTAGTTTCTCCACAGTGCTCATATTGGGGTTACGACTAGCATCAAATGCGTGTAAGGAAATGGTGCAGTGGTGAGCCTCTCCCCTGCAGCAGCCCACAGCCAGGTCGAAACAGCACAGCAAGCCCTCCAGAGAGAGCAAAGGAAATGTTATATGAACAAGGGACACAGCTTAGAGAAAATAAGCCAATATGTATTGTCTTAAATCATTGACTCTCTAGGAATCTTACTTAGACAGCAAGTGTTGCATCTTTGTACAGGCTTCTTGGGAAGTCTGACCTCTTACTTGTGACCAAGTTGCACTCTTGTGACCATCTTCTAGTGATAGGTAAGTCTTGTACCACTGCTGAACAGTTTGATTTTGCTCTTAGGGTGTGAGAATCATTGAATTGCCTGTTAGCAGCGTGCTTCATGTAATTGGTTTGGAAATTTAGTCTGTCTTTAACTGCTTTTACTCCCCTTAATTTCCTCTGTGCACAAATGAAAAGGTAGAAAAACCAACCAGACCAAGCGTGCTGCCCCCCATAGCCCTACTTCTTAAAAGTGCTATTTCCTGTGGTCTTGAAGAGCACATGGAACATAGAGATGTGAACCTGAAGTACCTTTGTGTTCTCTTGCTGAGTGTAAGAGGGAGTATGTAGGCAGTGAAGGCCTGTGCTGACTTCCAGTAACCCCCAGCCCTATGCCGAGCTGCTGATTCATCAGGGCAGCGTATCTGTCGGGAATCTCTCCTTCCCCATGACACTGTGTGGGGTTGTGGTCTCCAAAGGCCCCGTCAGCACTGCAAATGTGTCTCCACCAGACATGCAGACAGATATGATTTCTTCCCTCTCATCATCCCTGTCTGCTGAACAAGGCTGAGCCATGTGTAAAGTACTCGGATTATCCCCTGGAATATGCAAACAGAAGTGATGCATTTTAAACTTGCTAGGTGATTACTTCACACACCTCTGAATGCTTGAAATTTAAACAGTATGTGTAGTGAGTTGACTCTGTCCGGCTGCCTGACAGCCATCCACCTGCTCTCTCATTTCCCCTTCTTAACAGAGTGGGTGAGAACATAAGATGGAAAGGTTCATAGCTGAGAAAGAGAGAGGGAAGTGACTTATTACAGTTACTGTTACAGATGAAACAAGTTCCTCCAGCCTGGAGGACTTGCATGGAGAACTTCTGTCAGTTTTGTGTCCCTGACTGGAGCTGCCTGAGCTGCTAGATTTGGGTTGAACCAAGCCTCTGTGTGCATGTTGAGGATGGGCCAGGAGACACATGTCTGTTAAAAAAGAAATTACGAGTGTGAACGTAGAGCTAGTGGCTGAAAAGGAAATCCTGAATAGAAAAAGAAATATCCCTTTTTAGTAAGAGACACGTTGGAGCAAGGAGGGAGAACAAAAGAGAAGTGAAAAAGGTTTCCCTGCAGTGCTACCCAGGATCGCTTGGTCCTCGCAGCTGGGACCATGCCTCCAGCACCTAACATACCCCTGAAGCCCCTGTGAGGTGTCCGTCACTCCCAGGGCTTGTCACCCACAGGTAAGAAATGGTGAACACACAAAGTCCCTTACATGAGGCTTTACGAGGAATTTAAGGAGTGGGTGTCTAGATGTCTAACAGCAGAGGGTAGCCAGTAAGCAACACATGAAGCCCATCCCTCCCAAGGATGAAAGGTCGTCAGACCTGCTGCCTCCCTGACAAGTGTGGAGCAGAACCATCAGGCATGGAGCAGTGAGCAAATAACTCAAGAGTGTCTTACTCTCATGCCCCAGAGTGGTGTGCAGCCCCTGCGGCAGAGGGCCCTGATGCCTGCCCACTGTGACACCCGAAACGCTGCAGCAGCTGCGTGAGATGCAAGGTGGGAAGACAGACGTATCCAAGTGGGATACTGCCTTATGGAGCCCTGGTAGGAAGTACATTTCCTAGCTGTTGCATAGAGCCTCGTTGCCCCTGTTTCTGGCTTGGTGTCCTGGGAATGCCCTGTCACACATCCTGAGACCAAGCCCTTTCACATCAGAGGCATGCAGGACTTTGAGACTGCAGGTATAAAAGTGTGAGAGGACAGTTCTCTTGAGCTTTTCTTACTGCTGGGCCTTCTTCATCGCAGCCAGTCTCCTCTTTGAAATTAGAAAACTGTGGAGTTGGGAGCAATTGTTCCTTTTTCTCACCCAGCATAATGTTGGTTTGATCCCCAGGCAGCATTTTCCCACGCAGCCTCTACTGGCAGCTGAAACCTGTAGCTGCGGTTTGTGCTCTGTGTTGCGTTGTTCTTTGCTCTTTATTTCTGATTACATTTTTTTGACGACTTTCCAGGTGACAGATGATTCTTATTGCTATCTGGTGCAATGATTTATGTGCCTCTTGTCAGCAATTAGTGCACTTTGATGTACAATGGCATCATGGTGTGTGCACGTGCATACCTACAGGTGTTACTGAGGTACTCTCAGCAATCTGTGGTGACTCATATTTTTCATGCTAGCCTTTTTTTTTTCATTTTTCCTTCACCGTTGTTAATGTTTGTATGAACTCAAGTCTAGAGTGTACTCTATTTCAAAGTTCCTTCCAAGAAGATACCTTATATTTAGTATTGGAATAAGTAGCTGGCAATGCTGCTGAGGGTGAGGGGAGTGTGAGATTGAGTAGAGATGCTGTGCCTATGGTGGGCAAAAAATAGCTTCAGTTGCGAACGTTGGCGGGTGGCAGCCAATTGTGCATGTATGCATGTGGGTGATGGTCTAAAATGGAACTATTTCCCATCTACCACAGTGCCTAAACCTCATACAGCATCTCTAAAGGCAGCTTCTCTCCATGCAGCCTGTATGACATCTGCCTCTGTGCCCAGGCAGAGGAGGCTACATGACTGGTTGTAGAGGGCGAGAAAATGAGGAGGTGAGGCTGTTGTTTCCTCTAAAACGGCTGGGGCAACAGCTGCTGAAGCTGAAGGGTGCAGGATAGGCTGCAAGAAGCAGCAGGGAACAGATTCCTGTGTGGGAAAGTCTCCTGCTAGTGCACTCCAGCTGCCCTTGTTCTGGGACAGGGGGCATGTGTGAAGAGTCACAAATGCCCCCAAAGAAGCACTGCTGATGAAGAAAATACAAGGTTAATATTGTATGGGCTGTTTATCCCACCCAGAGGTGGCTACATTCCAGTGTTGGAGGAAGGGAAGAGCTGGTCTGTACAAATACTTCAGATAGCTTGTAAGCAAGGTTACAGCATTTTTCACTTTTGCCACAGAACTTTGCTTTGCTGGTGTGAGGTGGGGTCTGGAAACTCAAGGAGATGGACACCTCAGTCGCTGTATTTGCAAGATTTTGGGACTTGACAGAGAAGTGACCTGATGAGCAGCCAGGAGATGTTTGGGAGGTAGGGTCGGTCACACAGGTGCCACAGCAACTGCTAGGAAGTGAGAAATGCTGTGGACCCTTTGCCTGGAGATGGGAACTCGGTAAGGACGGCTACGGGGACTGGCAACACAGAAGGCAGGGACTATATAAGGGCCCTTCAAGCTCTGCTTGAATCAGCAGAGAGCTCATCCTTTCACTTCATAAGGGCTTAGAGATCACAGACACAATCTTTGTCTAAGAGCCTGGTATCCGGGGGACACTGGCCTGAACTGATTCTCAGAGTGCAGTTTGTGAGTGAGGGCATGGTTACAGGGACATTTTCAGCTGAAGGGGAACAGAGAGAAGAAAAAGTTTGGCTGCACACACAGCCCTGTAGTAAAGGAGTTAACTAAAACAAGGGGCTTGGGAGAAGGATTTGAATGGACAGTGGCAGGTCTTCCAGCCACAAGGAAGGCTGAATAACAGTTTCCAGCTGTAGCTGAGGCAGTCAGGCGCCAGCTCTCTGGCACGTGCACCAGTAACACTCAGCTAAACCAGTGTTCCTGTGCCTTGCCTGCGATCCTTGGCTCTGCCACACAGGACTTGCCGTCCCTGAGGTTAGCACCCTCTCCAGGGCAGTGCGGCATTGTGAGAGTGTGGTGTGATACTTCCAAAACAGCCTGGAGACAGCAAGGCCCACATGTGATTCATAAATATTTGCATTCTGCAAATGACACTTCTGCTGGGATGGGTGAATCACCTCTGGTAGTGGTGAGGGGTTCAGGGGAGATAAGGCTTTTCTTTCCGTAAAGGGTGGTGGAATCTTCCCCAGCCCAGGTGCTCTGGCGGCATGACCTGTGCTGAGCTGAAGACCTTTTGGAAACTCTTTCCTCCCCATTGTTGAGCAAGGAGCCCACCAGATCCCTCAGCAGTGCCTGTTCCCTGTGACCAGGTGAATGCTTCACGTGGTGTTGAGGTGCCTGGTGGTGTCAACTGGCACCCACGAGCTGGTGTACCCCTGTGCTGCTGCTGGCTGGCATATTGCCACCATGGAGAGGTCTCATGTCTCCTGCAAGGCCATGATGACCACCTGTGCTGCCCTCCCTGTCACATGGAAGGTGATGCTCAAATGTTTCCATGATGTTTGGCACTGGCAGGAGGCATTGATGATCTAAGATGTGAGGAGGCTTTCTTTCCTGAGATTGCTACGTTTAGCCTTGGGTAGGTTGTGGGTCCTTGGGAGTCTGGTCAAGGTTTACCCTAGTGTCTGTTTCTCTGGCAGGCTTGCCATGGGTTTATCTTAATGCCAGAAACAAAGCTTGTCCTGCAGCTGGGAGACAGAGGTGGCGGCTTGTGGCTACAGGATGAGGCCTTTGCATGAATGCCTGCAAAACTTGCAGCTTCCCTGGGAGAACCCTGAACTCCGGAGCACACCTCTTAGGAAGAGATCTGGGCTCCACACAGGCCAGGAACTCAGGAACTGCAGGGTTGGCTGACACTTATGGGCACTCTGCCCTACTTGTTAGCCCTTCCTGGTGCAGCAAGCTGAACAGGGGCTCTCCATAGACCCCTTCCAACCTTCTTGTCCTCTTGCTCGACACCAGGCTCTGGCTCAGCACCAGGCTAGAATTGTCCTTCCTCTGTGCAGTGTCTCTGCACTCAGAGTGATTCTCTCACACCTGGAAATCCTCCTCCAGCAGCCAGGGAGGAGGAGAGGATGTGCAGGAGGGTCTGAACAGCTCCACCCCATTCCGGACACCTTTGGGGTGACAGCGTTGTTCCACCCATAGGTACTTGCAGCCATCCCTCCAGTGATGCCACTCTGCCACCTAGAAGGGAGTGTAACAGCAGCAATTATGATAAACAGCTCGGAGCTTATTAGAACAGCAGATACAAACAGAAAACATTTCCTCTTTATTTGGTGTAAACCCATCTACAGGAAATCGAGCTACCTTGGGCAGGAAGCAGAGGTTACCGAGGACAGGGACAGGACAGCCAGCAGGGTCCTGCACGCTTCTAGTGGCAGTCTTGATCCACCGCTACTCCAAAGAATTGCCACAATCTAAAATTCCTAGTGGTTCTCAGGAGCCTCAAAGGGCTTCGGTGACAGAGAGCAGGGCTGTCAGGCCTGTAGCACTCTGCTGTGCATCCTGCACCTCGCAGCCATGGCTAGATGAGCGCTCCTGGGAAACACTCTGCAGGGGAGGAGCTGAAGTCAGGACAGCTTATGGACTGCTGTGGTGAAATAGAAGGAGTCCTTGAAGACTGGAGCAGGGAGGTTTAAAGGGCACAATTTAAATAAACACCCCGCTTTACACATGCAGATTTACAGACTTGTTAATATGTGGCTTGTGGATACGGATATCAAATGTGACTGTGTCAAAGAGCATTTTGGCAACACTGCTCCTGGATTGCTTTTAGAGTGCTAAATGGGAAGATCACTTCAGAGTATTCTTGTAAGTAAAATCCTCCAGAGACTCAAAAGTAGATTAAGATCCAAATAAGCATCTGACTGAGACCAAAGAAGTTAGAGATGGCTATTGCCAGTGTTGCATATTGAGACTATTCACCAGCGAGTTACAATAACATTACCCCCAGCTGTAGCCCTGCAGAGCTTTAGATGAACAAGGTAATATTAAACTACCTGATGGCTGGAACTTTCCCAGTTCTTTTGCAGATTTGCCACACAGGTCTCTTGGGACCAGCGTGGGCTGACTGTGATGTGAAGTGTAGCAAATTGAAAGTTTAGGTAGGCTTATCAGCAAAGCGCTCAGTAGCAAAGTGAAAGCGAAGGGCCTAAGTGCGCAGAAGAGGCATCCTATGATGTCTTCCCTGGATGTATTTTTCAGCCTTCCATTGCTCTTCCTCTGCCTTTGGTAACCTGTTTAACTGAAATGTCCTTACCAAGAGATGGGTCATGTTGTTTTCATTGCTAACATTAAAAAAACTGTTCTGAAAAAGTCAAGCATTTGTAACAAAACCACCCTGGGCTTGGAAAACACTGTATTGTTTGGGTAAGCAGGACTTGCTGTGAGAAGTAGGACTGAGAGGAGGAATCAACTCTGTCAGTAATAAGATTTTTTTCAGTGATTTGTGACCTGGCTCAGGGACTCATAAATAAGAGTTTGAAAGAGCTGCGTGAGAAAATGTGTGCTAACTGTGACTCCTCAGAAGAAAAGGAAATTCCAGAGGCTGGGAACGTACCAGTGACATGTGACAGCTGGTGTAACAGGGGCTAAAGAATTAACATCACACCTGAGAGAGTAATAGAAATCTTAGCAGTGTCCAATTCTCACTCAGTGAACAGGGAAGGGCTGAAGAGATCTCCACAATCTGAATGGCTCAAAGGTGTGTCTGCACTCCTTAAAGGTTCTGGACTATTTCTAAAGGGACAACAAAAAGATATGTTAAAGAGGTTCACATTCCTCAGAGGGCCTCCAAATCAGTGATGTGACTGGTCAAATTCCCCCTGCAAATATATGGGAATGGACAAGTAATAGTAGAACAGAGAATGTGGCAGCCCTGGGAGGTGACCTACACCTAGGTGGCCACTGCTGCTGAATCATTTGTCAGTGCAAACCCCAGCGCAAGGTTTGCAACCTTCTGGTATGATACAAACCCACTTTCTGGGATGAAGAGACCCTGGAGAGCCTCTAAGATTGCCCTGGTCAACTAACTACTTGTGGCTTACCCAAGGCAGGTAGCAGAGGAGTCTGAGCTGAAACTGAGGAGCAGAGACCAAAGGCAGCAGTGGGTGACTTCCATCTCTTATACCTCTTAGCCAACTTTGGCAGTATCTACCTTGTAGTGAGACTGCAACTTAAACTGAAGGGTTTAAGAAATTGCTGGGAAGAAATTAAATTCTGCTTATAACTACCATTGCTGGGGAAAATTCAGAAAGCTTTTTTCCTTACTGGAGAAAGGCATGAGATCCACTGGTGGAAATCAGCATAATCTGGGCAAAATGTAAACCATGTGTCTTGCACAGGGGGGAGTGATTAACCTGAGGAATGCTAATTTGAGGCATTCTCCCACCTGTGTGGAGAACAAGGTGCAGCCAAAGGCTAATTGCCCTAATTGGGCAAATTACTTGAAGCAGGGAAAAGAAGAAGGGAGGGTAGTTTAGTTGTGCTGTGCTGACTGGGAGGTAAGGTTGTGTGATCTTCTACTTTTGTGCTTTTTAACCCTGTATGTGAATGTTCTGGTATAGGCCATTACCACTGACTTGGGTTTTACTGTGAGCGTCTGAAAGTGGCCTGTCTCTGTGCTAATTAACCTCTGGTAGTTGAGAAAGTCCTTTAAAAGGAGGAACTTGGATTCTTAACAATCCACAAGTATCTGTTACTGATTACTGTTAGAGCAGACAGAGGCTGGAGGTGCTTTCAGTCTGACCCAGAAGCTGGCTTGTGTGGTTATCGTGCCCTCAGTACAACTCCTCAGAACCACGTCTCTGGTCATTTGTTGAGGCACCTGGTGATACAGTGGCTGAGCAAACTGGGAAGGCAGCAAAATCCTTTTCAACAAGGATTGTTCTAGTTTCCTCTTATGTTGCTGATACCTGCACTGTAGAGGGATTTGTGCACTTTAATGGTCAAAATCTCATCTTGTCTTCTCTGCCTAGCTGTGAAAACGGTGATAGCTGTGACTTTGGCTAAGGGATGGCTCTGTTTCACCCTATTTACAAGCCTCCTCATGTTTTCCCTCAGGAGTCGGTGCCCCCAAAGCCTTTGGGACCACAATCATAAATATACTCTTCTATAGCCATAAACGGAAGTGTTGAACTTTAAATCCTGCGTGTGTTTTTCACACAGGAAAATGCAATCAAAGGAAAGAGAGCGAGATTCGGCTAATCTGCGGTCACACAGGGATCAAAAAGTGTTTACAAAAAAGGAAATCATCTGTGAAATTAGTCTCGATGATTTTACCTGACCAGATCTGTGCTTCTTTCCTCTACCTCTGAGCACTGGCTCTCCAGGTTGCTGCCTGACACATAAGGGCCAAAGTGACTGAAGAAGTGCATGTGGGGCTGCCCCACAATGCAGGCATCTCAACCAGAGTGTTCTAAGCTCTCCTGCCATAAACCCGCTGGTGCACACTAGGATATGCTGAACTGGAGTATCTGCAGGCACTGGATGGAGCTGGCTGTGGATGCTGCTGTGTGAGGTAAATGGGGAGAGGGAGTCTGGCTCCAAGGGCAAGTTGGGATCCTTGCCTGGTGTGGGTTTGAGTTTAGGAGCAGTGTTTGGGACACCTGTAGGCAGTTCATCTCAAACTTTCTCGAGTATTGTTTGATCAGAAGCAACGTAGTGCAAATGCTTCCCCTCTGAAAGCTGATCTGGTGAGATAAGGTGCTGTCAGTAGGTATTTCCATTAGACATAAAAGAAAACAACCCCTTTTCCACCACCACCACACTGGTTCCATGCCCCAGTGGAGGGGAGAGCAGCTCTACCCACTCAGCCCTCCTGCCCTCTCTCAAAACCAGTGTTGACCCAGGGTCTAGCAGCAAAGTTCTGACCCGGGACTCCTCTGTACGCTGGTAGGCTGCACGGACAGCGGAGCAGCAGCAGGCTTCAGAAGCAATGGATGTATGTTGGTGCTCCAGGGTTACCTCGCAGCAGCCCCTTTGTAAAGGAGTCTTTTACTTCACTTTGTGCCTTGTTGTCTTGCCATGCTATGCCCCAGAGAAGTATGCTATTCCCTTCCCTCTGCAGTAGGGCTAGAAAGTGGCAAAGCAGCTGTGTGGGTCTGTGTTTTTCAGCCGCGCATTCAGGCATTAAAGGGCAAAATGTGCTCCATTGCTTATTTTTTTTTTTGTTTGTAACTTACCCAAGTTAATTTGAAAGCTAATGGCTGAGCATCTTTCTGTGAGGGATGTCAAAGCTGTGCAGCAAGCAAGGCCCTCCTGCATCTATGTAAAGTGTGCTTGTCCAGGATTGAGGAGTGAGGCTTGGAAGTGGGAGGTGTACTTCTGTAGTCCTTGGGAAGGCTTTTGAAAGTTTTTGAGTGAGCAAGATGCATTCCTTGCAGTGCTCTCTCCATCTCGTAATGCCTCAAGTTGTCATTCATGCTGAAGTGATTTATGCTGCTCCTGAGATGTGGCAATCTGAGTTTTGTTTCCGAATTGTTTTTCATATACGAAATGAGCTGCTTTACATTAAGTGAGCAAGATATCATACCTCTTCTCAAAGTTTTTGTCCCACTCTAAACTCTGCTTGAAGCATTGCAATTGCACAGCCTTACTCGCTGGCCTTTTGCCAAGGGATGCATCTTTGTCACAAAGTTTGGGACAACATGTTGTTCTCCATTTCCCAGCTATCAGAAGGCTATTCATTTAAGTAGTTGTTTCCAAACCTCATTTGTGGCTTACTTTCCTATGCTGGCTGGTAAAAGGAGTTGGTTTTTCATATCATATGCAAAACCATCCTTGAGGATACAAGATCCTTGTGTTAGCTGGAACTTTGTTGTTAGGACAAGAATATTCTTGTGATGCCTTTTCCTCCAAGGCTTTACACTGTGTTTCTGATTTTAGTGTGTTTATTTGTAGAACAGAAATTCTGTGAACGTTGCTCCTGGTGAAAATGCTGCCACTTGGTCGGATAGCAGATAAACAGAGGAGCAGTGGCCGGTGTGCTGGATCCACAGCCTTTGTTAGTTCTCGTGTGTCTTTGGCTTCGTTGCCTTGTGTATGGTTTTGTTCTGGGTGGGGTGAGAGGTGCATTCATACCTCAGGTAGTGTAGAGGTTCATGCTTACCACTCACAGTTACTCAGTTGTCCTGGAAAGGCTGTTTTGCTCTTCCCAAACAGTTTGTCTTCAGCAGCTGCAGAGTGAGGAGCAGCTCATGAGGAGGCCCTTGTGTGTGGAAGAGCAAGTGACTGAAAGGAGATGTGTCCCTTTTCTCTCTGCATATCATTGGCCTGAGTGCAAACCAGCAGGGAGAAAAGCAGTGCCCTAAGAGGACAAGGATAGGGAGAAGGGCTGTGCCAGCAAGGAGTGAGATGGTTCCTGTGGCTGTGTCTCACCCTGCGCTCAGAAAGGGCATGTCTCGCACGTGGCCAGTCCCTCTGTTATTGGTCCTGTTGGCTGAGTGACTGTTGGAGTCAAGAGTGTGGGGGAATGGCTGTTGCCCTCCCAGCAAACGAGCAGCTCATTTGGATGGCATTGCCTGTTTGCCCAGAGCTTGCTGTGCCCTCACCTCGCTGCCTAACAGGGCAGCTGGGGTAAGAAAGTTCCCCAATATGTCCTGCCCTGGGCTGGATGCTGCTAAGAGGGAAAATCTGGTATTCTCTGAAGTACCTGGAGGAATGCATGGATGGGACTTCCTAGGTCATCAGCAGAGAAAAAGAGCAATGAGTCTGTGTGGAGGCAGAGCAGAAATGCTGGCAGCGGAGCAGAGCAAAGGACCCCAAACCCTGGCACACAGGGTCAATAAACCCAGTGCCTGCCACAGGGGAGGGGAGAGGTGCAAGTAATCTGCATGCTGATGTTACACTTAGCTAAATAAGTAGGAAAAATACTGTCGTACTGGTGATTCTGCCTGCCCACAGAATCATTTCTATCTGCATTTTTATCTGCCCATGCATTTTGGGTCTCCAATAAGCACATGAAGAAACCACCCTCCCGCTGCTGAGTGGCTCACGCTGTCACCCCTGCAGGAAATGAAGAGATAATCTCGCTCTTGCTGATAACGGTAGCTCCTCCTTAGCTTCACAGGGAGTGGGACACCTCTCAAATGCTGTTTGCAGCAGCTCCAGGGGCATCCCCACCTCCTCAAATTCAAATGTGCTCCAGAGATCAAAGAGCAGAGCTCCTCAGCTGCAGTCTAGGACCGAGTTGCAGTTGCACAGAGCAGGCAGGGAGTCCTCCTGGAGGTGGTTTCTCTCTATCCTGCTTTGTGCTGTGCTGCCTTTTGAGGCTGCCTGCTTTTCTGCCCCTTACTCCAATCTTGCCCTCTGCAGCAGCTGTGTATGTAGTGCACTGTCATGTGTGGGATGGAGTCATGGTGTTTCTGTGCAGAACAAGGCAAGGATGCCCTATGGAGAGCCTGGCAGGGGAATCCAGATCTGGGTGGGAGGAACAGGAACCACAGGGGCGGAAAGGCTGTCTCTCTCCGTTTTGGGATTGTTTGCTTTGAATCAGGACTTCAGAAATCCAAGACAGTTTGTGAGTGCAGAATCTAGCATATGTGCCGCTGCTGCCAGGGCAGTTCTGGTGCATTGTGACTCTCTTGCTGTGAGATTTCTGCTTTGTTAGGCAAAATTGTGGACGCTCAGGATTTTTCTTGTCCCTCATGGATACCTAGATAGTGACCTGTAGCTGTCTTATTGTAAACTATTTGAACCCTTACTGCTGTGATCCTTCAGTCACTCCCATCTGCTCCCCCACCAGCCTGTGTAACTCTGAAATAAGATTGTTTACCATCTTTGCAGTATGCTGGGGGTGGAGCAAGGACATCCTCATCTCAAGCAGAAACACAAATTAAGGCTGAAACTACTTGTTCTACCTGTTTTGGGTACTCCAAAGCATCTGATAGTGTGATGCAGCTCTTTGAGGTGAGACAGTTGCAAAAGTTGCAGAGCTGATGATGGAGGTTGAGCTCATTGACGCCTGGGGCATACCCTGCAGTGCAGGACGTGGCTTTCTTAGCTTGCAGTATCCCTATGAGGTGGGCTTTGGAGACCATGGAGCTGTGTATTGGAGACCTTTCATGTATGTTAGGCCACAAAGGACATGCAAACTCTTTAAAACTGTCAGGCTCCAGGCCTGTGCTCTAAAAAATTCCCTGCAGGACACGACTACCCATGGGACATTAGAGGTGAGGGCCTTGTGTTGGCTCTCTAAGCAATGCTTTCAGTTGCGCCACCCTAGGAAGGCTGTGCTTGCTGAGATGTCCCTTCACAAGTCCAACATAAGGTTTCCTGTTGCCCCCGGTGCTTTTCATTTTGTATTTGGGAAGACTTCTGTTAGCAACACACTGCTTTGTGACACCTGCCTTTGCCTTTTCTGGGGCAGAGAGATGTGTAGGCATTTTACCAGACTTTCATCATCCAGATTTTGTGCTCTCTTTTCTTACCATAAAGACTGACTCTCAAAAATGGCCAGAGCACTAGATTGATTAGGAATCAATCCAGTCTGGGGCATGGAATCACTAAATGACCTTATATAATTGGCATCTCTTTGGGCCATGCTGGTTCGTTGTGTGTGTGCTGTGTCTGACAGAGTGATGCCTTGGTTTTAATTTGACAAAACAATAAATCGTGATGCTGCTGCACGCTGGCACTGGAGTTTGAATGCAGACCACTAGGTGTCTGTATGAACCAGCATTTGATGAGCAGCACTCATGGCTTTGGTTTATGAGTTTATTGGCTTACAAACAGCAGAGATGGAGCACGGATTCATAAATTGCAGTCTCGTGCAGAGAACACAAAAGGGTGGCAGCAAAGGAAGGGGTCAGAGGTGGATCCTGCAGTGGGATGGAGCATGACCAGGAGGCGGCTTACATGAGGACAGGGTAATGCTATAAACTTGCAGCACCCCCATGGGATATGCTCTATCATTGTGGGAAGAGAAATCTGTGCCTTGCCAAGAAAGCTTATTTTACTTAATGGCTAGAGAGGCTTTTACTCTTTGCCTGCAGTAAATCCTTCCAGTTGCAGGCTCAACACCAGCTTTGTGGCGTGGTTTGGCCTCTGCTGTGTGAGAGGCTGGTACGGTTGTGCTTTCATTGGGAAGAAGGTGCTTTCTCAGGTTGCAGTATCCCTATGAGATGTGTATCAAGGACTGTTCAAGTATGTGGGGCCACAGTGGGAAATGCAAACTCTCTTTAAAACTCTAGGTTCAGGTGGCTCTCCATATGATCCCAGAAGCCATGTGTCCCTGAGCATAGTGACTGCTTTGAGCAAGGGCTTATGGGTCTCTTTGGAAAGAGAGGGCAAGGCAGTGGGAAGGAGCCTTATTCCCTGTTTCCTCACTGCTGGCAGAGCAATGTGTGGTTCTGCCCCTGAAATCCTCAGGTGTAGAGAGAAACACTGTCTCACCTGAAAGGGCTGCATTTTCCTGCCAAAGCAGCTTGATTTTCTTTACCTTAGCAAGACAGGGTGCTGCCAGTCCCAGAGAGGAGGTGGTGGAGGAGAAGGAGGAGGATCTCCCAGTGTTTGTCCTCTTGCACAAGTCCCTTAACACCACTAGAGGACAGGGAAAGGCTGTGAAAGAGCAGGGTGGCCTCAGAGCCTGCTGGAAAGAGCTCCGTTGTCCCTGGAATGAGAACCTGCAGTTCAGGAAGGATTCTGCTTTCTGAAGGGATCGTCGGGCAGGCTGGGCATGCTGATATTGGCCTGGTGCAGATCAGTCCCTTGTTCGCCAAGCTCCATCCCCTCCTGTTCTCCCCTGCCACCTCCCCACACCTACACAGACCCTTCCTCCTCTGCTCCATCCTGCTTTGTTCCTTGTTCCAGCTCCACCAGCCCAGGATGCTCAGCCCTGCTGTAGAGATTCGGGAGACTTCTCCGGGATACAAGCAGTCTCCCTGCATGGTGCATCTAGTGTTTGATGTCTCTTACACATGGAGGATTGGAGGGCTCGGTGTCTGAGTGCAAGCCCCTGAACCACAAAATGAATGAGGATTATGTAAGGCAGAAATTACCTCAGTGTGGTAATGAAGGGTTAGCACATTTCCCCCCCATGCTGGCTGCATGGAGAAGAGATAGGAAGGGACGACATGCAAAGGAACTGTGTTCTCTTAGAGCAGATCATGGGTTAGCCCAATGCAAGGGGCACTTGTGGCTGGGAGGGACTGTTTCTGCCACCCACAGCTGTGCCCGTGCCTGCCTGTATAATGCTGGAGCGCTGGGAGCGCAACAGGGCTAACGGGAAGGTGCAGCTACTGTGTGTTGTGCTCCAAGTACTGCATCACACCAAAAGCCTGTGGAGTCCCTGAATCAAGAGATTTAATCAGGATGTGGCTACAGGCTCTCTGGTTCAGAGTGTGACTCAGTCAGAGCTGTGGATGTTTCCACAATTCCCAGGAACATGGATGCACTTTGAAGATGCATTTCAGACCCACACTGCTCCTCGCCGCACCAGCTAGCGGAGAGTAAAGCAGCCAAAACCAGAGTGGGCTGCAGATGAGCCAGAGGAAGCAGAGGTACTGCATGGCAGCATCAGAGCCATGGCACAGGGTGTACATCAGAAAAAGAGGTAAAAGGGCAAAGCTGTCCTGTCTCCTGCGCTTACCTTTAAAAGAACACTTGTCTCTGGCTTTTCTCGAAGGAGTCTTGGGCTTTTGGGAAATTCCTGCCTGCAGATGTCTGTGCCCAATTAGGATATTGCTCAATGGTGTTTATTCCAGGGCTGGCATTTGTGATGTATGAAGCAGATCATTCATCTCCTGGGGATGCTATCTTTTGTAGTTTTTTTGTTTTCCTTTAATGTCAGTTAGCAAGGCAATCCATTGACATTGGTTTGGATGGATAGTCTCTGAATTGACTGTTTAAATAGTCGTATAGGACAAGCTCCGATGCACCTTTTGAAGAAACCCAAGAAATCCCCATTTCAGGGAAGACACTTCTGCTTGCTCCTGCAGGCTCCTCCATATTTGCCAGCTTGTGCGTGGAATGGGAAGAAAACAGTATTTCTCCCCTAGGAAAGAAAATACTAATGCTTGCATCTCTGACACATCTGGGAAAGGAACATGGAGCCCTGTGAATGCAGAGCTAAGTCTCAGCTGGTTACCTTGCAGATGGGCTGTCTTGAACCAGGAGTTTGCATTTGGTGCTGACAGTGTGGATTCATGTACCCTCTGGCAGGCTGGTCACATACAGGTTTTTTTATAACTTCAAAGCTCTATGGATTGAATTACTGAGTAGTAGTTATTCAAGCTTTTAAATCTCTGAACCCTGGGTTTACTCCCTAGCCAAACAGATGTATTGTTAACGCTGTTTTGAGCTGTCTGGAAGTATAAAATCACCTTCTGCATCCAAAATGGCAGCAGAAGGTGTGTTTTTCTTGCTCTCAGTCTCCTAACTGGCTAGAGGCAGGAATGGGCTGCAGCTGGATGCAAAGTGTGTGAGCAGGAGATGGGAGAAATTGTCTCTTAGAGAATCGGAAACCTCCAGCCAGCACGTGATGTAGCCTTTGGGAACTCCTGAACTGAGGCTTACTCTGCTCTGAACCTTTGTGCAGGACACAGAATATCACAAAGCTGCTGAGTCTGCAATATAGCTGCCTTCTCTGGGAGATGCCAGTCCCAGGACGCTTCAGACTTGGAGAGATGGAAGGCCGCTTTGGTTTTGTAGCTGCTCTGGGGCAGGATGCCCTCTTTGCACTACTGAAATTGGTGTGTGCCTCAGTAGGCTGTGTGATGGGCAGGTGAGGATTTGTTTCTTGCTCAAATGTGATGTGATATGATACCAGAGAAGTTCAGAAGCATCTGACCCTTTTGCCAAATATTCCCTCCTTTTCCAGATCTGCATCTGTCCTCCCTTTTGATCTTTCTTTGTAGCAATGTATGTGTCCAGCTCAACATTAGGCTCTGATTTGCTCTCCATGACTCAGTTGGGTGCACTTCCAGCTTGTGGAGGAGACAAAGCCAATAAGAGAAGACAGAATATGGAGCGGAAGTAGGGACAGCAGAGAGTACAGTAAAGAGCCAAGGAGGGGAAATAAATAAGCAATGCTCTGCCAGAGATGTATTTTTCTTATTCCCAACTGAGGAGATTTTTCAGTAAATACTGAATGAGCAAACTGGTGCAACTGGAAAACAACAGTGTCTGCGGTTGTGATATTTGATTGGTGTTTGCAGTTCCTGCTCACAGCTGTGGTTTTTACTGGCAGTTTGATTTGTGGCCGGCTTCCTGTCTTTGGATTGAGGGTCTCATCTCAAAGCATACCTTATTTTGTGACATTTGTTCCTATCTTTTGGCTGCTGTCTCCACAGCAGAGTGCTGTGCAATTGCTTCTGGCCTGTTTCTTCCCAGCATGCAAGTTCTTGACAGCATGTATGTTGCATCCAGGTGGGACTTGTTGCTCCTGTGGCCTGGTCTTTTCACCGCCATAGGCATGGTCTTGTTGGAGATGTTGGGAGAGGGCTCAAGGACATCACCCAGGCTTGCAATGACTAGCTGTAAGCCTGGTCTTGTTTCTACTGTATGTGGGTGAGGTGACCTCCATGTGGAGAAGATGAGGGGAAAATACTTCTTGGAGGGTGAAAGTGAAATCAAGAGCTGGAGGTGGGAGAACTTGCACCCAACAGCTGACCTCATGAGGCTTTCCCACCTATCTTAATAGAAGTTGTATGACTAGCCCCTAAGCTTCACGTAGCATCCGGCCCTAACAGGGCTTGTTTCACAGCACTGGAATTCCAGGGTTGGCACCAGCCATAGGTATGAAAACTGCAATGACACCAGTAATGTGAGTCAAAACCTCCAACACCCAGTGTCCTGCCCTAACTGGCTTTGACATTTTGAAACAATGCTAAGCAAGTCTGGATGTGCTTCTAACTGAAGGTAGCTTTTTTTTTTTGGCTGACAGCTTTCAATTGACAAGCTAAAACATAATCCTCATCCCAGAGAGAAAGGCCTTGCTCTAAGGGAGAATCAGCTGAAATTCCCTGCGAGCCAAATATTGTAGCCATTTCTTTGCCAGTCTAATGGATCTGCTCTTTTGCTTTGTAGATGGTTCTTTTGGGTGCCTAAAAATGCTTTGATTCCTCTGACTGCACTCTGTTTTAAAGCAAGCTCAGAGCTGTAGCTTCTCCCACCATATAAGCTGCTTGACTGGCTCTGATGTGGTTTGTGGTTATGTGTAATGTGCATGTGGCCCTCCTATGCTTTTGATTTTCTGACTCACCAGCAAGTGCACTTCCACAAGCAAGTGTGAGCCTTGCTCAGGAGATGTGTGTAAATACTACGGAGAGGCACTGAGAGGGTTAGCCTCTTCCAACCTGACCTGCAGAGTCTCTGTGCCCAATGGAGGTGTGGGTGGGCAATCTCCAGGTGCTGCTGCAGCAGGTGCTATGTAGCCCAGTACTACTATGCAGATCTAGGAGACATCAGGCACACAGTCCTTACACTGAGCTGCTGAGGAGTCCAGCCACCCACTAGTATGGGGTAAAGTTCCTCAGGTTTAGATGGTACCCACTATATAGTGAGAAATTAGCAGGAAACTGCAGACTCATTGCTCACTTGCCAAATGATCACTTCTCCATTGACAAAGTTTGGATCTTGAAAGATTCAGAAAATTCTGGCATTGACCTGAAAGAGCAGGGGGGCTTTGAGGACAATTGCTCTACTGGTGCTCAAACTGTATGTCTTAAGCAAATAAAAGGCAGACGTTGGTCTCCCAAGCTGCCAAATCAGCCACAACATGTGGATGATAGAGGCCAGGCATGATGCTGCCTTTGGTACATGGTGTTGAGTTAGTTCATTTTCTGCTAAAAGACGGCAAAGTAAACGACAGAAAGTAAACTTTGTAGGAGCACTGGTTTCTCTAAACTGCGAGACAAAGGTCTCTGTCAGAGCCTGGGCACAGTGAATGCTATTGTAATTCGGACCTGCCCCACAGCTGCTGGTCCAAACCCTCTGGCTTTCTTATGAAAACAGGAATGTAATTAAAGCTCTTATTGTTTTGCAGAGTCAAACTCTATAACCTGAAATGAGTTATAAAAGCAAGTATGTGTTTTATTTTACTAGCGGATGTGAGGGAGATAAGCTCTGCGCAACATGCACAACACATAACTTAATGAACAGCTACTTCTAATGTAAAGACATGCATAATTATAAGCACCTACTACATATTCCTAACCTTTCCCCACTTCGTATTATAATTAATTCTGGAAGGATCTCTGCAGTCTTGCACCTGCACAGTGCTTCCTTGTGGTCGTGGGCCGTGGTCTCGGGGATGAAATCAATAGTCTTCCTCAGGATGACCTTTTTTTCCCCCTCCAACTGAGCACAGAAGCAGTCCTCTTCTAGTTGCTCTCCAGCTCGAGACTGTTGATGTTCACATTCCTGTCTGTCTTCTTGTTATCAGTAGAACTCTGCGTACCGGCTCTCCTTATCAGCTTTCAAGGCCTCTGCTAACAAGCATTGAACTAAGCTTTTTCCCTTATATGGCGCAGTTTATAATAAACTAAGCTTCTTCTAAGTTGCTTAAAATTCTACATTTTATGTGTTTACCTATCATTATTAGAAAAACTAGTTTCTAATCCTACCCTGACAGATGCAAAACAAACTAGCGGATACTGCAAGCATCATTACAAGAGTCTACTTCGTTCAACAGCTCTCTTGGAAAGGAAGTGATATTTTTTCCTATAGTGTCTTCTTCCTGCTATTGAATTCATCATTTTCTGCATTCTTCTTTAAAGAAGACTAAGAAGAGCAGTGTTTTCTTATGTTGCTTATTTGGGTAAGTCAAGCCTTTGTAAGACCTTTAGAAATAGAAATGTCAAGGTTGTGTTTTCTTTCTTGCCGTAGAGGTAGGTGTCCTATGCTCCTATTAGCATTTGATTTGGAAGCATAGAAATTTTTTCATGCTTGTAGATCCCATTTTGAGTCTGAGTCTTCTGAGACATGGGTTTGAGTGCTGGTCAGATCCACCTCTTGGGGCCTGGCCCGTTTCCTTTCGTAGTGTTGTGCAATCATGCAGTTAACTTCCAATATCAAAGGCTGGTGATGCTGTGCAGCTGTCTGAGGAAGTTCACCAAGGAGTTTCACAAAAAACAAAGATGAAAAGTTGACTCAGATTCACTGAAATGAACGTAACTGTTCTCTTGTTCTTTTAGAATTGTCTGTTTTTTGTGAAACTTGTTGGTTTTGCTGTGACCTTTATTTTTTACTCAGTTGAAAGAGAATTTGTTTTTACATGCACGTGGAGAAGGACATTAATACCAAGTTCACATTGTGTGCTTGATGCTGCAGGATGGATTGATATTTCCTGTGGCAATCCTGTCACTGGTAGCTCCCCTTGCCAGCCTCTACTGCTGCTGGTGCTGCTGTGTGGTAGACTAACAGCTGGCAGTGATAGGTGATGCTTCAATCCAGCATCTGACTGACAGCCCGGCAATAATCCTGACTGCCTGCGTTGCCTTGGGCTGTGCTAAGCCATGTATGCGCTAGAGGTTGTGTCCAGAATCCTTCCCTTCATTCATGAATGATGATGGGGAGGCACCTCTTCTGTGACTTCATGCCATCAGGCCAAACTTTTTTCTTGCCCACCACGACCAATAAAGATCCCAAAAAATTTAAAAAAGTTTTTGCTCTCTGTATGAGTGGCAGTGTCTGAGGCGGTTCATCAGTCTGCCCTGAATTCAGGATTTTGCTGGCATTTCTGGCATCCAACGAGAGTGCCAGGAAGACATGCTGTTAATGCGATACCTGCATCCTATTCTTGTAGCACAGTTTCTTTTCTGCGTGTAACCATCCAAGCAAAATAGATGGTGGATATCTGATATGGTGCCAAGAAGGTGCTGATGTAGAATAGAGAGCAATATGAGGTTTTGATGCCTAGATATTTGGGGGCGGGGGGTAAGGTGATATTTGAGGTAAGAAGTCACATTTTCAGGTGACTTAAGGATGCTATTAATAGCCTGTCAAGTATAACATCTTGCTTTGAAACCAGCAGTTATTGGCTGTGGCAGCTGATGGCCTCTATGTGGGTTGGTGGTTCCCGCAGATACCACTGAAACCAGTGCTCTTGCCTTGCCACTGCCATCTCAAGAGAGGTTGGGGAGCACAGCAGAGCCTCAGTGACGCAGTGCTGCAGATAGGATGGAATGATCTGTTTAGCTGGATTGTTTTCCTAACACACCTACTTTCCCTTTGAGAAATCCCATATATAGAGAGTCACGCATGACTAAGCTTGTAACAAAGAAAGAAGCTTTCTCAGGGTGGAGAGCCCTGGTCATCAGCAAAAGTATGTTCCAGTCCTGCAGGGTGGACAATTGTAGGACTCTTGGTTTGCCCAGAGAGTGTGATTTGATTTTATTTTATTTTAAAGAAAAGTGAATTTAAGTGCTGGTTGCAGAGCAAGGTGTCCATGATCTTGTTTCTTGCTATGAAGTGATTGAGGGGCCTCTGATTTTAGTGTTTTGATGGCTTGTGATGACTGGAGATGAGCAAGTTTGCCAGCAGCAGCTATCACAGAATCACAGAATCACCAGGTTGGAAAGGACCCACTGGATCATCGAGTCCAACCATTCCTAACACTCCCTAAACCACGTCCCTAATCACTTCATCCACCCGTTCCTTAAACACCTCCAGGGAAGGCGACTCTACCACCTCCCTGGGCAGCCTGTTCCAGTGCCAGATGACTCTTTCTGTGAAGAATTTTTTTTCTGATATCCAACCTGAACCTCCCCTGGCAGAGCTTGAGGCCATTCCCTCTTGTCCTGTCCTCTGTCTCTTGGGAGAAGAGCCCAGCTCCCTCCTCTCCACAACCTCCTTTTAGGTAGTTGTAGAGAGTAATAAGGTCTCCCCTCAGCCTCCTCTTCTCCAGGCTAAACAACCCCAGCTCTCTCAGCTGCTCCTCATAAGACTTGTTCTCCAGCCCCCTCACCAGCTTTGTTGCTCTTCTCTGGACACGCTCCAGAGCCTCAACATCCTTCTTGTGGTGAGGGGTCCAGAACTGAACACAGTATTTGAGGTGCAGTCTCACCAGTGCTGAGTACAGAGGGAGAATAACCTCCCTGGACCTGCTGGTGACCCCATTTCTGATACAAGCCAAGATGCCGTTGGCCTTCTTGGCCACCTGGGCACACTGCTGGCTCATGTTCAGTCGACTGTCAACAATTACCCCCAGGTCCTTCTCTTCCGTGCAGCTCTCCAGCCACTCTTCCCCCAGTCTGTAGCACTGCATAGGGTTGTTGTGCCCCAAGTGCAGGACCCGGCATTTGGCCTTGTTAAACCTCATCCCATTGGTCTCGGCCCAGCAGTCCAGCCTGTTCAGATCCCTTTGCAGAGGCTCCCTACCCTCCAGCAGATCCACACTTCCTCCCAGCTTAGTGTCATCTGCAACCCAGGAGAGTGTGCACCTGTCCAGGCCAGAGGCTGACAGTTTCTGAAGCAGAATGCTGTGAGAAACTGTGTCAAAGGCTTTACTGAAGTCCAAGAAGACTACATCCACAGCCTTTCCCCCATCCAGTAGTCGAGTGATTTTGTCATAGAAGGTGATGAGGTTAGTTTGGCAAGATCTGCCCTTTGTAAACCCATGTTGACTGGGCCTGATCACCCGGTTCTCTTGCATGTGCTTCATGATAGCGCTCAAGATCACCTGTTCCATGACCTTCCCCGGCACTGAGGTGAGACTGACAGGCCTGTAGTTCCCCGGATCCTCTCTGCAACCCTTCTTGTAGATGGGCACAACATTAGCCAGCCCCCAGTCTAGTGGAACTTCCCCTATCCTAGCACAGTGAGCTTGCTTATTGGCTGCAGAAGTAGCCTATAGCTCTGAAACGCTATTATGGCTCTAAGCTCAAGTGGTCTTTGTGTGCTATAACCATTCCCATTTCTCTAGGGAGGCCCTGCCTTTCTCCCCTTCCAATGAGAAGTGGGTGGGAGTTGCTGTGCCTCACCATAGCCATGGGAAAGGAAGGGGGCTTGTCTAAGGCATGTGGGTCACTTCATACTGTCAAACAGACATCCAAAATCCCTCAGTGATGGTCCCAGCATCACCAGCTTGAGCATAGCCTAATCAATCTGCATGGTGTGACTGACTGAATTAAGCCTAAATGTGTGTGAACATCTACCTTTGATTTCTGTAGCTTTGAAACCAGGCAGGAAGCTGGGAGAAGGCTGAGATTGAGAAAAATGTGAATTTGATACCCTCTGATAATACTTTCAGAAGCTTGTGAAGAAAGCATAGCCTAAATTCCCAGGTAAATCCAAAGAGAACTTCAGTCTCATTTGCAGTTACAGGAATCGGATACCCAGGACTTGTTCTCCATGGACCTTCAAAATGATGCTGGAGCCCTGGGTATCTTAAATTCAGAGGTTTCCCTATCTCCATGTTGTCTGTCATGTCTTTCACATCTGTCAAGGCAGAAAAGTCATTCTCTGGCATGTTCTTTTTGTAGAAATGCAATGCTAGTCCTTTTGGTAACGTGAGACAGAGGACTAGAAATGGGCTGAAACTTGGCAGCACAGAGTGCTCAGTGACTAATAACAAAAACCTATTCTTAAGCAGAGGCCTCATCAGTTGGAAAACACTGAGAAGGAGAAAGCTGTTTGTGTACTGGCTGATCGCAGGATGACTATGAACCATCAACAATATGATGCTCTTGTGAAAGAGGCAAATTTAGTATGAGAAGCCACCAGGTGAGTCCTGATGGGCCTTAGTCCCCCTGTATAGTGCAGTTGTGAAGAATGATGATATAGAAGTCTAAGGACATTGGGCTGTAATTAAACACAAGGTCATATTGAAAGGAATCCTACAAGAAGACCAAGCAGAATTAAAGGAGTGAATATTTGGAAGAGACAGGAGCCTAAATTGAAGGATGGTGCTGTTTGAAGAAGAAAACTGAAATATGGTGATGAACACACCTGGACTGCAAATCAGAAGGTTTTTTATCCAACAGAGGGGACTAACTGACAGGCCTATAATAGTACAGGATTGGCTTTTGTCTGTAAGCCTTCATCCCGTTTAGTGCTCCCACACAAACTGTTAGTTAAATTGCTGCAAGTTTTTGTATATTGTGAGCACAAAGTCAATCAGTGGAAGCCAGTTTGCCAAAAGTGCGTGGAAGCAAGTGTTTATAACTGGTTTAACTATGGAATTTTGCAGACATTTAAACTAAGCTTTTTCAAGCTCTGTGTTTGCAGGCCCTGAGTTTGAGGCAAGGTAAGCCAAGGTAGCTCAAGGGAATGCTGATTTCAGGGAAAGTGGCCCTGTCCACTTTCACACTGATTTAAGTACATGAGAGCTTATCACTAGACCACAGGTCTATGATTTCCCTGTGTTGGTAAGGAATATGATGAAGGAAGAGAGGGATGCTCAAATAATTCTTTCCTAAGTGGAGCAATTAAAAACTAGAGAGATTGTAAGAGCAAAGGTTATGCTTGATCATTCATTTATGCTCACAGTGGTGCATAGCTGCTGCAACCTTTCTCTGAACTGATGCTCCTACAGCTGTGGCCCAAGACAAAGCCTTGATCCTTTTCATCATACTTTCTCTTATACTAAATAGACATGGTCTGATTTGTCAGTATAGACTTGAAATACTTTTTGCTTGTATTGCTTACTCCCATTCAACAGTGATTTCACTTCTATATTTTAACAGTGGTGTAATTTAAATAGGAAAAGTCACACCTGCTGAAGGAAAAAAATCAAAAGGGGCTTGGGTGACTGTTTGAATCGGCTTGGCAGGATCAAAAGTCAGCAGGGGAGCCCTAGAAAAATTAATGCCACAGCCATGTGATGAGTGTCCTGCTGTGGTATCGTGCAGGGCCTGGGGATGTCGCTTCCTCCCATTGCTGTACTCCACCAGGGCATCACAGGACCTCACTCACCTGCAGCCAGAGCATAGTGCCCTCGGGTTGTACCTGCTCTGCTTGCCTGCCATCAAATCCAGGATTTTGCTTGCTCTTGCCTAAACCTCTGGGTGACTCTGTGGTCTGTTCCTCTAAATTGTGAGAAGAGGGGATTTATTGGGTCGGAAGGTAGCCTGAAGCAGTTAGCTGTGGCAGGGCATAAGAACAGAGAGTGAGCGTGTGGTAGATCTCTGCAGTGCCTTCTGTGATCTGATTTTTATACCACTTCGTAGCTTTTGAATCTCTGTTACATTCCATGCTGGCCCATTGCCAACCAAGTGAAGCATGTTCCTGTTAAGGGAGCATCTTTTCTTACCCATGTGTCTCTAATGGCTTTTTAGAGCTTAGGAGATGCTCCAGGACCTTGTTCTATTTGTACAGCACCTAAAACATCTCATGATAGTTGGAAAGGTTCAGAATGAGAGACCTGACTGCTTTTCCAGCAAACCAGGTACAAGCAGTGTGGTGCTGGATCACTGCTGCTTCCTGCAGTGCCATTGGGAGCCATTAGGAAGGACCATCCTGTTCGTGTCAGTGTTGTCACCTGACTTCTGCCAGGGACCTATCTTCTATGCCTGGTCCCACAAATGGGTACTGAAGACTTTAATCATCCACGCTAAGGCTCCTGATGTTGCAGAATCTGTTGCAGCTCAGAGAAAATTCCCACTATTTCTAATTCTATTAAAAACATCTCTAGTAATGTGGAGATGGAGGCATTGTTTACTCCTGCTGCATGATATGAACATTGCAACCCAAAGTACTTGTTTTGAAGTATTAGCTCATGTCTGACAGGCTGTCCCTTAGCAAACTCAATGTTTGTTTTGATCATCAACTTTCTGTGTGTTTCCTGCTTGTTCTGAGAATTGCTTCAAACTCCCTGGTAGCAGCTCATTCTCATATTGCTGCCTCTTGCTGACTTAATTTTACATGTATGCTTTTTCCACCCCCAGGTGGTTCCACTGTGGCCACTCTAGAAGTACAGAGCTCAGATCAGGGAGTCAAATGGATCCGGATGAAGCAAGACCAATGTCCCTACCTTTCCATTTGCTGGGAATGGTTTGGGCTGCAAAAGCCAGCTGGGGCAGCTGGAGAGCTGGGAGCTCCCAGCAGCTCTGGAGTGTTGATATCCTTAGTTTGGTTCCTCCCACACTCAAGTACCACCAGGCAAAACAAGGATGAAGCCACTGGATCATGCTGAGAGCAGCTTATCAGCATCCTTACTTTAAATTAAAGTGCAAAGGAGTGGGTATCTACATTTGGCTTCTCTTTGCATTAAAGTGGTACTGTTTGAAGAGGTTGGAAACTACCGTTCTGAACGTCACTGGAAGGAAATGAGCTGGGATTGTGTTTTAGCAACAGGGGATGTTTCTTGCCTGGAGCCATGCAGTGATGTGTCAGAGGTTGATTGGTGGATAGGTCACACAAGTATCTTTTAAACAGAAATCCTCATTTGGAGAAGTTAAACTTTGTGGGCTTTATTATTTTCCCACTTGCATTCTCTTTTCTGAGATGTAACTTTGCTTGGCTCGTTGGAATTATTCTAAACCACCTCAGTGTGAGTAAAATCAGGAGAAGTGCTATTTCAATGTAATTCTGTGCATGTAGCAACTGTCAAATATTGAGCTTACTCCTAAAGCCACTGGTTTTGAAAGAACCGTTGGAAAGTTTAGGATTTCACTTTGACTCTCACTACTTTTCTTTTTGTGGGAACATCAGTAACTACTTTCTTGATGCACTTTTGAGCCAGCAGGAGCTGGGATAGCCCCTTTGATGGAGCCATGTGTTTGAATTTCATAGGAACTTGGAGTCAAGGCAAAATAGTTAATTAACAATATAGTATGTATGTTTGTTTTTGTCTCAGGAAAATGTTTATAAACCAAAGTAAATATTAGGCCTTGTTTTCCCCATCCAGATACTGAAATTATTCAAAACCCTGACTTAGCATATGAAGACTGACTTTGCAGTAAGAATTTGTACCTTGTGAATGTTTGTCTGAAAACTGAGTGCAAGGCAGTCTTTGGTTCAGAATTTATTTTTTTTTTTAGCAGTACAGTCTAAACAGGTCAAAATCCCTTTAGTAAAAGAGTATGCGTTGTTCAGGGTTTCACATGTTTAGTAACGCAAAGGATGTCTTTCTCACTGCCAGTCAAACAGCAACAAATTACAGATAAACTGGCAACGCCATGTCATAAACTCATCATGGTGTGAAACCAAGGCTCCGCTCAAACACCACTGCTAAAAAATTCCTTATGACTTGATATTAATGATGTGGTCCTGCTTATTAGAGATAAAGAGACTGAAGCGGGTACAACTTAATACTAAACAAAAAAAATGTTCTGAAACTTAACCTTTATCAAAAGATAATTAAACAATCATCTTTATTTACCATAAGACATACCCAACTGTCAGTTGGGTAGTTCTGATTATTAAGGGGGATTTTGGGCCAGCAATACTGATGGATGAGCTTGTGGTTAACTGCAGCTCTTTCTGGGGTTGCCATCGCAACTTCTCACAACTGTCTTAGCTTGAACTGGTACTGGGAGTCACTTTAATTTATATCCTGTGTTGAGAAGGGTAGCCCTGAGCTCAGTTGCCTCTTTAGGTCTGTTCCTGGGAGAAGAGCAACTCCTTCACCTGCCCCAATATCTTCCTCTGCGCTTGAGGTCTTGCAACCTGTGATCACTTGAACTCTGCAGAGCTGCTCATCTTCAGCATCATACAAAGAGGCTGCCATGCTTGCAGGAGAGAAAACTGTCTTGGGAGATTAGCAAATCCAATACAAATCTAATACCCTTTCCGTGCCTCTGTTTCCTAAGAGACAGAGGCAGTAAAGTTTACCTTCCTAATAACGGTTTTATGGGCGTGATCATGGAGAAAAGTGAGTGAGCAATGTCTGTAGGTTCTACATGTGACACTTCATGCAAACCAATGCGTTGCTGCTTCGCAATTGGTTTTGTGTCACCCTCCACTTGGAAACATTTTGCCTAAATTTGCAGCCCTTGTAGACAGAGCTGTCTGTTTCTCCCTAAGGAAAACTCCATGATGAGTTTCCATCACTCCCTTTCTTGCCAGCATGCGAGCCTGACTGAGGGGGAGTTTGTCATGATATTTAGGAAGGTTGGCACTTAGTACAGGCTAAGTGAGGACATAGGTGGGTGACAGACCACTGCGACAGAAACGTTACACTCTCAGTACTGTCCACAAGCATCTTGGCCACGGGGCATGGGTGTTACTGCACCGGGAGAAAGGCTGAGCCAGAAGGGCAGGGAAGGCGGGAGGGTGCTGGTTGCTTGCCATGCTCCCTGCCTCTTCCTCTGCACCAGGGCCAGGCTGGCTGTGCCACACTATACAGCAGGGCTGGGAGTTGGCACTTGGATGTGACAGGGTAGGGTGAAGCAGGCATGGAGTCTGTGATGGTCCCTGGACATGGGAAGCTCATTTAGTCGTCAGCTCTGGCAGGTTTTTCCATCATTGCTCAGTCTTGCAGATGAGGCACAAGGACAGTTTGGTCTCTGTGTGCTCTGCAGCTCCTAGTTTCCCAACTGGCCAGCAGAAAAAGACACTGCAGTGGATAGGTCACTCAGGCAATGGATGAGTGGAATCTTCCCACGTGTCTTTGCCTCAAATAGAGCTACCTAGTTGGAGCAAAGCAGCTCATGGCACATGGGAGCCAGGCTTGATCTCCACACTAAGACACCAAAATGGTCATGGAGGTGCCAGGGTCTGAGAAATGCTATCCCTCAGAAGGGAGCTCGTGCCTGAGGAGGGAAATCTAATGCCTGGGCCTGCCCTGACACCAGAAGCTCTCACTGGCTTGATGCACAGCCAGCTTCCTCTACACCTGCCAGTCTTGCAGTCGAGACACCTCTGTTCTTACAGGACAGCTACCACTAGACCAAAAACCGTACTTGGGAAATCCAAACCCAATGATAAGCCTTCACCTGCAGCCTGGACTCGTGTCCAAACCCAGTGTGGAGATTACGTGTGCTTATTTTGAATTAGTCATTCCAGAGTGTGCACTCATTTTCCCCCCACAAAAACCATGGTTGTTTTTAACAAATTTAATATGTCTCTTGGGCTTTGGCTGCAGGCATAACCACTGACAGAGCCAGTGTGCCCAGCTCTTTCTGGTCCCATTCACAGATTGCTGGTACCTCTTTTCCAGTGTGGTTCAAAGGCCCTGAGAGGGTGACACTGGAGCACTGGCAATGGGATCCAGTGCTCCCTTTGTGACACTGAGAACAGAATACTGGAAGAAAGTCTCTGCTGGTGCCATTAAACTGATGGTGACCAAAGGGCAAACAGAAAATAGCCTGTGGAGGTTGTGTGAGACAAGACATCTAATCTCTCTCCACGTGTGTGTGAAGGCTCGTCTTTGACTTTTTGCTCAAGAAATTAACTAGCAGGGAATGAAAATAATTTATTTCTGCAGTTAATGAGTTATTGATTGGTTAGTGAGGCCATGAACTGCATGTCACACAGTAGTGAAAGCATGGCTCTGCTTTCCCAGGCTGCATGATGCTTTGTGGGGAAGAATTGCTTTTGGAAAGTTGCTCCTGACAGATGCACTACCTACCTATTCACCCTCTGAGGGATGCAAAACCTGGAAGTGCTGCCTCCAGCTGGGCAGCAAATCCAGCTGCTATTTCAATTTATCTTTATTTTAATCTATATTTTTGTTGCCTAAATTTCTCTTCTGTCTACACAGATACCTGTATTGAGCAGCCTTTTGGCATTTACAGATAATGCCCTTTGTAGACACAGACCCACAGCCCTCTCCATGCCTCTGGCAGAAGGGCAGACTGGTGCTTGTGCCACTCCAGTGAGAGCAGAGACTCTGCTTCACCCCTTCTCATCCTTCCAGTCTGGGATCAGTCCCAGCCACCTGCCAGCGAGCTCTGGGTGAGATCTTACACCCCACAGAGCAGAGCCTGCCTGCCTCCCACCGCCGCCCTGCTTCTGGCTCTTCCAACAAACTGCTGATCAGAGAATGGTCCTAAAGCCTCACTGATCATTCTGGCACCGCTTGCAGGGCTTCCAGCACAGCTCAGAGTTTTCCATTTGCTTGGGTTTATAACTCTTAGTTATTGCAGAGAGCTTGGAGGTAATCTTCACATCCCAAGTGTGTGCTCTGCTTAGACAGGCTCTTCACCTCTCGCTGTGTGGTAAGGGTAGTCATGCTGTGTCCATGGCGTTGTGGTTCAGGATGCATTTCCCTTTGACTCTTAAAGCAGTTGGAGCTCAATGACCTGTGTAGCCAGAGCAAATACTTGTTGCAGTGACCTGCTGTCTTCCAGCCAGCTGGGGCTCCGTTTGTGTTTGTGTTTGATTATGCTGCTATTCCCCAAGGTGATTTGGGCCTGTGTGGAAGTCAGGCAGAACAAAGTCAAAAGAAATGTCTTGTAAAGTCACAGTAATCACAAGTGAATACTGACGGCTTTGCTAAAATCAGCGTGCAAGTCACCTTTAAACGGAAATCCACTGCTTATTTTGATCTATGGCAAAATAATCCAGATTACTTTAAAAGTGGACAGTTCCTGTTTGTCCTCTGGTTTATTGCCCTTGTTAAAGAATTTATAGCTTAGCTTCCTTCTACGACACATCCACCTTCCTCTGTATAATTGCAATCCTCTTGATTTTTTTATTGACACTAAAAATAACTGAGAACTATATTTGTTATTCCTTTAGGATTTCCTAATTTTTGGAAACAATAGTGATTGAAATGTAATGTCATCCTTGACTGTACATGTGAAAGAGAAAACATGAATGAATGAAATCTAAAGCATTTCCTCCAGCTTCTCTCCATAGTATCAGGATAGGGAATGCTGCTATATTTAGGACTTGGATCTTGCATTCATTTCCAATATGCAATTCCCCAAGCAAACTAAGTTGTTTTGATTTTTGTTGTAAATTTACCAGTATCCTTCAAAGATGTTCTACTCCACAGTGCTGTGCTGCCTATTGAGGCTCTGGACTTTCTGGCTGTCCTCTAGCCTAAACAATACATGAATTCTCCTTGTCAGACCTGCTACCCTATGTTTCTAGTGGTGGCAATGAAAAAATATATGCCTGGACTCTGGCACATCAGAGCTCTGCACCTTGCCTTTTTTATCTGCTGAGACTTCTCCCTGGTGCCTCATATAAGAACTCATTTTCCTCCTTAGCATGAGGTTTAATGAGGCCAAATGCCGAGTCCTGCACTTGGGGCGCAACAACCCTATGCAGTGCTACAGACTGGGGGAAGAGTGGCTGGAGAGCTGCACGGAAGAGAAGGACCTGGGGGTAATTGTTGACAGTCGACTGAACATGAGCCAGCAGTGTGCCCAGGTGGCCAAGAAGGCCAATGGCATCTTGGCTTGTATCAGAAACAGTGTGACCAGCAGGTCCAGGGAGGTTATTCTCCCTCTGTACTCAGCACTGGTGAGACTGCACCTTGAGTATTGTGTTCAGTTCTGGGCCCCTCACCACAAGAAGGATGTTGAGGCTCTGGAGCGTGTCCAGAGAAGAGCAACGAAGCTGGTGAGGGGCTGAAGAACAAGTCTTATGAGGAGCAGCTGAGAGAGCTGGGGTTGTTTAGCCTGGAGAAGAGGAGGCTGAGGAGAGACCTTATTACTCTCTACAACTACCTGAAAGGAGGTTGTGGAGAGGAGGGAGCTGGCCTCTTCTCCCAAGTGACAGAGGACAGGACAAGGGGGAATGGCCTCAAGCTCTGCCAGGGAAGGTTCAGGCTGGATATCAGAAAAAAAATTTCATGGAAAGAGTCATTGGGCACTGGAACAGGCTGCCCAGGGAGGTGGTCAAGTCACCTTCCCTGGAGGTGTTTAAGAAAGGGGCGGATGAAGTGCTTAGTGGCATGGTTTAGGGAGTGTTAGGAATGGTTGGACTCAATGATCCTGTGGGTCCTTCCCAACCTGGTGATTCTATGATTCCTGTGTTGTCTCTGTGCAGAAATCTCTTTTTGCCTTCTGTCCTACACGGATGAGGAAACCCCTGGGCCTCTCTGGTTGCCACTTTTCATTTGCCGCCCAAACAATACGGAGACCTTAGGAGGATGAGCAGCAGGCCCGGAATTTCCATACAACAAGACAGACTGCAACAGGATTTTGAGCTTTGATCCCTAGCTGCTAGTATGTGTAATGAGGGTTTCACCCCAGGCCACTAAGCTGGCAGTCTTTGATAGCTGCAAGTCATCTGCGAATTCACTTGGAGCATGCAAGTGAGCGTGTCAGTCTACTGACAATGGCTGCACAGTAAGCACTTACTAGTGTGACTTCACTGTGAGCAGGAAGAATCACAAGTGAGCCAGATAGATAGTTAATTTTCCAGGAATGGGGATCCCCTGCTGCACAGGAGCCAATAATAGATGCTCACACTTGGCACCATAGTGCAAGCAGGAGGATTTGCTCACTGCCTAGCATGCTGCTCTATGTCTTCCTGCAGGTCTTCCTTAATAGCAGAGGAAAAGCCAACAGGGGAGTGACTGGAAAAGTGCAGGATATTGGAGTGCTAAGAGGATTGAGGTGGGCAATGTTAGACCTTGTTTCTCGTAGAGACAATGCCGTGAGTGGGATCTCTACTGTTACCATTCTTGGGCATGGGAGTCTGTCCTTCCTGATGTGACTCAAGAGGCAATGTTCCTGCTCTCAGACTATGGACAATGGAAGAGTGAATTCTGTAATTAGAAATAGTTGGAAGATGGTGGCATATGTCTTGGGCCATCTGTTTCCTGTCACAGTTTTTGGATGCTAGTGAGAACCTCTGATTCCTAAACCTGGCCATTAAACTTTGCAGTCCTCATGTGACTAATGATTTCAGGTGGAGTAACCTCCTGAGGGTGGTGTTTAAAATCCTAGGAATCTGACTAGAAGGAGCAGAGGTATCATGCCCCAGTGAAGAGAGGAAAGTGTTTCCCAGGCACATCCTGGTTCAGGGACGATTGGAAATCTTTTGCGGTTAGGTCTGCACTGTGGTTAGGATTGTAACTGTGTTTATTCATTAGCTGTTGATGCTAATTACTTCTCTTTAGGCTTTCTGAAAGCACGAAGGAAAAGGAATTTGGTAATAGGGCAATTATGAAATAAGTTAATGAGTGTTTTGATGATTTAAGGTCCTACCGCTATTGTTGGTATCTGTTAGCATGCACGTGAATCTTTTTTTTTCCTAGTAAACACTTCCCTTGAAAACAAGTAACAAAAATCCCCAAATACTTGCAGGGCAAAGGCAGCTGCATCAGCCTACATCAGGGTGCCAGAAGATCTCAGGAATCTGTGTGACCAGAGGAGAACATGGCAAATGGCACTTACTGATCACCACAAAGCAATGTGTGCAGGAAATAAGGGCTTGCCCTAGGGATATGAAAATTGTTTTTGCCTCTCTGGAAGGCTGTTGCAATCACTATAGATGACTGGCTGAAAGCCTCACCCCAGCTCTTAGTGTGAGTGAAAAAGGCAAACAAACAGATTTCAGAGCAAAGTGAAATGTGAATCCATATTGCACCCACGTAGGCAATGTTAGTACTTTCACAAGCTAGGATCCAAGTGCAATTAATTGCTACAGGATATTTTAGAGGCCAGGAATACACTTAGTCATAGGGGTTAGATACATTTGTGGCAAGTAGATCTGTTACTGACTGTTAAAGACCTCAGCTCAGGAAGTCAGGAAATTTTGCTTGCTGGGAGGTGTACAGTGAGGTCTCATACTATGCACACAACTTTTTGTATTCTTTCTGGAGAACTGACTTTCTACCACTATCAGAAAGAGCAGGATACTGGGCTAGATATAAGAGCTGTCCTGAGCGAAGACCACTGTGAGCATGTTGATGTAAAAATTAAGAGCGCTGTGTTGGGCAGCTACGTTGTATAGACAGCTTTGAAAGAACGTCTTTAGTTTCTTGGGAGGTATTTGACCACTATGTACAGTTATCTCCTTGCCTCTACAGACGCTTTGTATTGTGACTTGGGAAGTACTAGCAACGGTTACGCAAGCGATAAAAGCTGATGAAAATTCAAGTCAAGTCTTGCACGTGCATGAACAGACTGAAGCCTGCAGGGAAAAAGAGGTCTCCCAACCCTTTCTGAGTTCTACTTCATGGCATCAAGCATGGAGCATGAACACTGGGATCCAGAGGCAGAGGATCCTGGAGAATGGTAAC
This sequence comes from Cuculus canorus, assembly GCF_017976375.1. NCBI lineage: Eukaryota > Metazoa > Chordata > Aves > Cuculiformes > Cuculidae > Cuculus > Cuculus canorus. The sequence goes on from NC_071408.1 coordinate 7,139,468, forward strand.
TGAGTAGAGCTGAGCACCTTTTGAGAATAAACCACAAACTACTGCCTGTTAGTAGGAATTGCCTGCTAATCAGCCTGCAATTTTTTTAATGTCTTGGGTTATGTGGAGATTCCCTTCCGAGAAGTTCCCTTGCTTAGTTGCTTTGTGCTCTTTATCTTGCTGCTTGGATTGCGCAGGGTGTATTTGGGTGAAATGAGAGGAAGAAAAAGGAAGTCTCACAAAGCTTTTGCGGTTTCACCCACAAAAGAAGCCAGATTTCCCCTATTTGCATGCTGTCCTTCCTCACTGGGATAATAGCTGCCCTTCTCAGAATGAGACAGCAGGTGTTCTCTAATCCTTGTGAGCTTTCCCCTCACGCCCCGTGCTGTGAATTTGCATCCACTCTTGGAAGGCAGGATTTGTGTACTGTTAACTTTTCATGTATATATGGCAAGCGTGACCTTTTGTTGTGTAAGGTTTCTAAGGAATGGTTGAAGATTTGTCATGAATGTGATTGAACTAGGAATTTCATGGATTCAGTATGTTGTATAGCATGAATATGTTAAGAACTGTATCTGACACATGGAGGCTGAGAGATTCTTAACCCAATGCATCCTGCTGAAACTTGCTATTAGATAAACCCTGAACAATTTGGTACTGGAGCTCAAAATACAGAAGGATGACTTGCATCTGTAACCTAATATTGATCATTCCTTCTGAAGTACTCAGTACTATCTACTGCTAGAGGCAGATTTCTCAACCACCCTTTACTGTCTGATCTTGCGCAGCCATTCTTATGCACATTTACATACAGTGTGTAGCTGTTTGCAAGTACTCTTCCTCTCCCCTTCCTCCTAGGAGCAAGTTCATGCAGAGAGATGAGTGCTCTACCTAGTGTGATGGCCAACACAGCAGTGTAGGTCCACTGCAGTAAAGCAGGTGCACAGGGAGACACATCTGCCATTCTTAACTGTGGTTTTGCATGCCAAGCATCACCAAGTCCTGTGCTTTGAAGCAGTCTATTTGGTGTTTGACTTCACTGCTTTGTTTGAATGTAGCTTTTAGTCATTCTTCACCCTCAAAGTAAACTCCTGTCTTGGACTACTCAGATCAAAGCGAAAACAGGATGCTGATGTGTTCTGCCTGCCAGCCCGTTATGCACAAATTAGAGGGTCTTTGGGTCTCACATAGCTGGATGGAGCAGTGTAGGCAGTTCAAGAAGCTACATGTGAGATGGCAAAGTTATATGCCAAGCCAAAACACCTAAATTGCAGGGGCTAGGAATCACAGTTGTGAAGGAAAGCTGTTTTGTTTTTAGCCAAATTGATCAGTGTTTGCTAAAACATGTAGAGGGTGCCGTGCAGTTGTTATGCTCTCTAGAGTATGGTGTGACTTTGCTAGTAGAGGATGTTTCCTTCTAGATGTGTAGAAGAGCTCTGAATGTGGCTGATGTGGCTTGCATACATCTGCTTGTTTTCTTGCAAATATTTTTTAGGGCATAGTGCAGGATTGTGTCCTAGCTTGTTCATCTCCCCTGTCTACTGGAATTAGGTAGGTGATATTTTACTGTCCTTTCCAGTTTTCTCACATGTTGCAATTGCACAAGATATTTGCTTTTGCAATATGAAATATAAAGTAGGCTTCTATTTTAAGGTCTTTGTTCTTCAATTTACTGCCTAGACTTTCACCGAACCAAGTATGCCTATAGTTGTCAAGTTACAGTTTAAAAAATGATCATAATAAAGTTGCTCTCAAAGTACATAGAGCTGTGCTCATTCACTCTATAGAGAACCTGACCTTTTCTTAGTGGGTTTCTAATGACTTAACCCTCTACTTGAGTACCCACAACCTTGCAATGTAGGAAGTATCTGACTCAGGGTGCTTCTGTGATGACTTCTGCTTCCTGTCCCTACAATAAAAATGCTACTTTTTAAAGTTTTTGGGGTGAATTAATGAATCAAGAGCTGGGGAACCTTTATTCTGCCTACCCCTGAACTAAAGGACTTGGGTTACACCACTTAGTTATGTGTTCCTGAAAGTGTCACGTTTGTCCACTTCATATGCATGCAAGTGCTTATTTGAGTTGGTTACGGCCACGAGCTCAGCTTTTCGTATGATTAGTAACTGCCCTTTGTCATTCCTCTCTCATAAAAGCAGATGATTTTCTGTGCAGTTGTTTAATGACTTCAGTGTCCCTCATCCTGCTAAATTTGGCTTTCGAAAAATAAGAGCATTATTGCTACTCTATTCCAATCCTTCTGTGAATTCTAGTAAAAAATATATTTAGAAGTATTATGTATAAACGTCTCTGATCTAAAGCAGGAAGAGCATGTTGGCTCAGTCTATTTTGGAGAACAAATGGATGACGTTAGACCAGAAGGGACAGAAGTAAAAGCATGAGAGAAGCTGGGTGAGCCTGATTCTTCATCCTTTTTGCCCCAAACTGAACTGGTAAGGTGTCCGCTGGAGTCAAAGAAGCAACATGTTATGACAAATGTATCTCTAATATGAAAGAAACTGGATCAGATTGGCATTGACACTCTTATGCAGTGAGAAGGACCTGGGGGTGCTGGTTGACAGCCGACTGAACATGAGCCAGCAGTGTGCCCAGGTGGCCAAGAAGGCCAACGGCATCTTGGCTTGTATCAGAAATGGGGTCACCAGCAGGTCCAGGGAGGTTATTCTCCCTCTGTACTCGGCACTGGTGAGACCGCATCTTGAGTACTGTGTTCAGTTCTGGGCCCCTCACCACAAGAAGGATGTTGAGGCTCTGGAGCGTGTCCAGAGAAGAGCAACGAAGCTGGTGAAGGGGCTGGAGAACAAGTCTTACGAGGAGCGGCTGAGAGAGCTGGGGTTGTTTAGCCTGGAGAAGAGGAGGCTGAGGGGAGACCTTATTACTCTCTACAACTACCTGAAAGGAGGTTGTGGAGAGGAGGGAGCTGGGCTCTTCTCCCAAGAGACAGGGGACAGGACAAGAGGGAATGGCCTGAAGCTCCGCCAGGGGAGGTTCAGGTTGGATATCAGAAAAAAATTCTTCACAGTAAGAGTCATTGGGCACTGGAACAGCTGCCCAGGGAGGTGGTCGAGTCACCTTCCCTGGAGGTGTTTAAGGAACGGGTGGATGAAGTGCTTAGGGACATGGTTTAGGGAATGTTAGGAATGGTTGGACTCAATGATCCAATGGGTCCTTTCCAACCTTGTGATTCTGTGATTCTGTGAACATACTTGTTAAGCTCTGATTGATGTGTGAGCAATAAGCTCTCTCCACACCAGGACTGACCTACTGGTACACAGTGTATTACAGCTACCTCAGAAATTGACTCCTCCAATGTCTTTGTCTTAGAGAGGAATAGTGTGGCTGAGAGTCATCCCACAAGACTGTCTTTGTAGACCTGCCAGCCAAAGCTTGTGCCCTTCTGTCCTTTATTGTTTTGTGGCCTGATTCTTCTCCTGCCTACCTTTTATTGCAGTTTAGTTGTCTATTTCTTGAGGATTGCTGCATGTGGAGAACTGGGGAGGGGCCTTTGATCAGGAGGTGCAGGAATAGGATGAGGGGGGAACAGTTTTCAGCTGAAAGAGGGGAGATTGAGATGGGATCTCTGGGAGAAATGTTTTCCTGTGAGGGTGCGGAGGCACTGGCACAAGTTACCCAGAGAAATTGTGGCTTTCCCACCCTGAAGGTGTACAAGGCCAGGCTGCATCAGACTTTGGGCAGCCTGATCCAGTGGGAGGTGTCCCTGGCCATGTCACAGAGTGGAACAAGATGGGCTTTATGGTCCCTTCCAACTCAAGCCATTCTATGATTTAGTGGAGGCAGGAGTTAATACTTATTTCTCACTTGTTTGTTCTTTTCATCCATATGGCCACCACCAATATTTACAAAGATCTTTTTTTTTGATGTGCAGTTGTTTTTCTTTGGGTTGTTCCAATCTTTCCTCCTCTTTTCTGCTGTTGCTAACAGGCAATTCTGCGATGGATTTAACAATTTGGCTTTCCATTCAGACCTTTCTTGGCCTTGTGATTTGAAGTTTTGGTTGGTCGTGTTACATGTAGCCAAGTATCCTTTACTTCCAGGTGTGTGATCTCACAGTTGCGTAATACTGCCTTGTCATTGTCGTTGTGCTTGTCTGGTCCTCCCTTAGAGCTCTGCTGTTATTATTATTCCAAAATACAAGATTAACTTAATCTTAATTTAAGAAGTTCATTAAAGATTAAATAAGAAATTAAGATTAACTATGCAACAGTTGTGATAGCCTCTAAAATGGCTTGTGGTGTAATATAATCTACCCTATAAGTTTCTACCCTTTTATTAAACTTGGGAGTTGAAAAGAAACAATTTTTCTGCCTTTCTAACGAGTCATCCTTCCGCTGTTTTGTCACAGGAAGGTGCAGTCCTTTTACAAAGCAGATGAGTTGGGACAAATCAGGGGAGACCCACTGAGAACTTTTAGGTACAGATTAATTCAGTTTTTCTTACCCAAAATAAATCGGTACTTTCTTTTATAAATGCATCTGAGACAACAGGTGTTGGATTGCTAAACTGTGCATTCCTAGAAGATGGCCCTGCTAGTGTTTCCTGCTTGTTGGAGGATGCAGGTTTTCTTTGAACAGGGATATGATTCATGCTGTAGAAACAGAAGGTACTGGAGAAACTGCATTAAAAAAATCCACTCTTCTCCCATGGAAATGCAAATGTTTAGAGAAATTATTTTTGCTCTGCAGTGGGAATAAACAATCTTGGAGCTATTTGTAGATGTGGAATGTCAACAGTTACTTGAAAAACACCTTGTTACTTGCCTTGCCCTCAAGGAAAATGTCAGCATGTTGTGATCTTCTGGATGGAGCCTTCTCTCTTAATTTACTTCAGCCTCCTTTAAGGCACACAGCATATGGAGATTTGCATTTGGAAGCAATTTCTGTAAAGTCTCATGCTGGTGCTACTGGAGAGGAGGCTGTGGTGCGCTGTGGGAGCATTGGTCTATTCACAAAGATGAACGAGTAAAGCACTTGGATGACAGCTCTGGTGTTACGTCAGAGTCTTTCAGGTTTATGTATCTGAATAGTAAATTGACCTAGAATAAGAGTGATTCAAGAAACAGCTGTTTTTCTGCCTTGCAGAACCTTTCTTTATAGAAAGAATAATTGAGGGGAAAAGAAAAATCTAATTTTTCCTATGGAAATCTGAGTATTTTACATTTCTCCTGGGAAAAATTGTTCCTTAAGGGAATGTCTACCAGGCCTAAGCCTACAGTATCAGGAAGAAGTGGAAGAGAAAGCCTGTGAATTAAATATTTGCATAGAAATATATTGTCCATTCCCTTGGATCCTGGCCGAAGCCCTAGGTGGCTGAAAGCCTCTGCATCCCTGCATCATCTGGACAATGTACATTGACTCTAGTTAACAGATGGCAGGGAAAGGCAAAACTTTAGCCTACCTTCAGGTGGAAGGAGGAATCTGCTGCTTGGGAAGGCTCTAGGTATGAAGAGGAGGATTGGGGCTGGCTGACTGCAGGTGCATTTACAGACTGGCTCATCGCTCGGGCTGCTTTTGGAAGGTTGCCTTGAGGTGGTTAGAGCTAGAGTTTCAGGAATTCAGCCTGTCTGAGCAGGAAGGAGATGATTGACCTACTAACCCTAGGGACATACTGATAAGTTGAAATAATGCTTTACTTTTCCAGTGACTCATAATTTAGATCCTGTTGTTAGTCAGAAGCTGAGCTAAAGTTCCAGCTTATGGCAAAGTCCTCTCCCTACCACAGTTTTGCCTGAGAACCATGTGCAATTTCTACTCCGTCTGTGTCAATCCAACTTTTTGTGCTGATATGGTAGTAGGTCGTAGTTTCCAGTGAAGAATTCAATAAGCCTCAGTGTAAGAATCCTGTCATGTCTTCACAACTCAAAGGAGTGTGGCAGAGCATGTGGCAGAGTACTCTCTGTGGTGGCTCTGGATGCTGCCACAGTGTCCCCTGCCCTCACACCCGTTTAAATGGGCTCAGGATCTGCATCATTAATTCCAAACTTGCAGGAAATTTTCTTAGGCTTTGCTGGTCCTCTTATAACTGTACAGGATAACTTGCCTGAGCAGTTGGAAAGGTAGCATGTTTTTGACAGTGCTAATGCTTCTCTTCTGAACAGTCTGGTGTCCATTGGCTCGAGCAGTTCAAGATAAGCTCAGTTTTGTATTACATTGGATGATAGTCAGTGTGAGTGAGACTTTATTTAGACTTTATGCCCTGCTTAAGCTCATCTTAAATAGCAAGTTGTTTGTCTTCTAGGAAACCATGGTGGTAACAAGACAGGAATGACTTTCAGAAGTAACTGAGGAGCACTGACATCCTTAGACCATGTCAGAGACTTTGTCCCATCGCTCATGCACCCAACATGACCATTTGTCAGCTTCTCATATAGGAGACAAAGAGATGGGGATGGAGGGAAACTACCTCTACCTGTGGTGTGTCAGCATTATTTCCATGGTTGTATGAATTATGCCTGAGAACAGAGTGACACACTGCTGAATAATATGCAGAGTGCAACTTAGGTTTCTAGAGCCAGTAGTCGTGGACCATGGCTGGGGACTGCACTTCACCTATTTGTCTGAGCCCACTGTGGTACTTGGAGATTGGAATTTCCCCTCGTGCACTTTACTCAGGGGGTGAAGGAGTCCTGGCAGGGCTGAAGAAATACTGTCGCACCACCTCATTCTAGCACTGGCGCTTCCCACAAAGCCAGCTCCAATATTGTGTGTCTGCAGAATGCATCTGGGCTATGAAGTGATTGATAGATCAAAAATTCCACTGGTGGCATTTGCGTGACCCCTTTGCTGCATAGCTGTAGATTTACTCAGCTGCAAAACATGTACTTCCTGTCAACGCTTTTGCTGTAAAAGACTCATATGTGGACATTGAAAATCTGTGACTATGACAGATTAGAACACCGCAGGGTGTTGGGATACAAGCACTTGAAAAATAAGCTTACCCTTCCTATTTGTGCTTGAATACCTTGCCAGCAAGGTAAAGAAACTCAACACATTCCAAAAGGAATTGGAAAAATTGTAGTGTTCTCTAATCTTGGTGCTGGGTGCTTCCCAAGTCATCCTGCTTCCCAAGTCATCCTGCTTCCCAGTGCTTATTCTTACAGCTCTCTGGGCAGTAATTAGAGTGCGCAGGAGTTCAGGGACAGCAGAGTAGTCCCTGAAGATTCATAGCACTAAGAGTGCTAACAGGAATAGAGTTTTCAACTACAATAAATGGAATCAAGTCAGGAAAACAAAAATCTCCCTCCTTTGATTTGCTGGTCATGCTTCTTTGGATGCAACCCAGGATATGGTTGGCTTGTAGCAGACCCCTACTGTTATGTCACCTGTCCCTGCCCTCCCTTTAATCCTGACCCACAGGCTCTTGGTTGGCTCCTCAACTTTCCCCAGATAGAGCTCCATGCACTCCCATTGGTCATTGACATAGAAGGCAACACCATTCTGCCCTCTTGTGTGGAAGTTGCCTGCAGCCAAGTTCTTATGCTTGTCAGTGCTAGTCATCAACACTGCTCCCAGAAAAGTATATTCTGGCTTTTTTGGGGCAAACTGCCTGCGTCAGTGCTGTACCATCTGGTCTGTCCACCATCCTGTTCTCTCCCTGCTATTACATCTGTCTGTATCACACAGGGTCATAATGCTTATACAGTTCTCTGCTGTTGTACAGTGACGGCCTCCTTTGAAGAGCAGAGTAATTAGCCCTTTTTAATGGAAGTTTTAAATTAATATGCATTAATAAGACCAGGGTTGCATTTTCAACAAAGGGGAGGAAGCGAATGCCAACCAGCATTGATTAAATGTTCATTTGGCGGTCCCCTCTATGCTGACATGATGATGATTAGGGGAAGGCACTATTTTTAGGAGTAACTGAATGTTGTATCACAAAAGGAAACCAAACTGAAGCGGCAGAGGCAAATATAAATTTCAAGTGCTTCCTTGATCTTGCAGCATTACTTACTTTTCCACGTGGTTTTATTTTTGTTGTACACTTTTTAAAGGGAACCAACAACTCTGTCCGTAGTATTTTCTTTTTTTTTTTTTTTTTAATAAAAAGACAAACTTGTGTTATGAGAAACTTGTTCCAGTTCACAAGAACAGTTCCTCTGCTTTGTGTTGTTTTATCCGGTTCATAAGAAAAGCAGTGGATACTCTAAACGAATGTTGTGGCTCAGGGATGAGGTTTTCCTGCTCTGAACTCTAAAGGAAAAAAGGCTCCTAGGAGCTGCCTTAGTTGGGCACAATGTCCAACACTCTTCCCACTCCTACTTCCAGATTTTCCCATTACCTCTGTGCTTTCCTCTGCCCAGCAGCACAGCATTGCTCTGAGTGAGAGATGGGGAGGTTGTCTTCTTGGACCAGTGCTCAGCCTGTGCTTTATGAATCTCTGAAAAGCACTGCCACTTTATTAAGTTCTGGTGACAACAGAAATGTTCTCTATGGAAATTCCCTCTTTCAAATTTAGTGACATTAAGAAATCTTATTTCCCTGCTGAAGTTGGATAATTCTGGGTTTGCCACTTTCTCTGGCTTTCCCGTGATGCCTTCAGTTGGTTTGCGCAGATCTTTGTACAATGTGCAGGAAATCACAATTCCTGAAGAAAGGTTTGTACAGCACCTTCAGGAAAGCCTTCCAGGAAAGGGAAGGGTTCACATGCTTCCACAGTCTGTCTTGTTCCACTCGCAACAGCAAATGCTTTGGTAGATAGGAAATGCATCAACTTGTTAGCAGTGGCCTGGCTATTTTGAGTGAGCAATCACTTTGTGCTACCGAGCACCTAAGCCCTGACAAGGGCTTTTCATATTCCCATGAGAAAGCTCTGTCCAAAGCACTAGTTCCAAGGATTCCAAATACTGCAGATCACTTCTATGGGTGACCTAGTGCTTTCCCCAAAGGCAGTTGTGGAAAGTTTTAAGGAGCCAAGATCAGCCTTCCTAATGTACTTCTGCCTGTTCCTAGTTCTTCCCTGGAGCACGGTTCACAGTTGCTATGGCTAAGTCACCTCTTTCTGCACCAGCTGCTACCTCCTGGCACTCTGCTTTTGTCTTCATCTCTATTCACTAATGCATTCAGCTGCAAATTCCATCACATTTGAATCTACATAAAAAAAATCGGCTGCTGCTGCTTCGAGAAGCTTTTTTTGAATTGTCTGCCTTGTCACACCAGAGGCAAATCTGTGCCTGAGGGCAACACAAAAAAAACTCAGCGAGAATTTGCTATGGTATCTATACCCATCCTACACTTTTTTTCCCCCTAAGTCATAGTCTCCTGCTCAGACAGCAGCAATCCCTGCCCAAAGACTGTATATTCACAGGAAGTGTGTAGGAATATCCTGTTGCTCCAAGAATGATGCTTCTCTCATTTTGCGTACTTTAAGAACTTGAAAATTGTTTCACGAGGTTAGTCTGGATAGTGGCTAGGAGGAGAGGAACTTCCCTGCTGTGCTTTTTAGGACTGAGGTCAGCCCGACTCGCAACCTCTAGGAGTGAAGTCCAGAAACCCTAACACCCACAACAACCATGCAATTTCCTCTGGTCCAGGACCGACGAGCAATTTTTCATTCAGAAATAGTGGTTGTTGTGATCACTGCTAACTGTAGTCAATCGTGAACAATGCTGCTTGTCATAACAGCCCGGACAAAGTATTTTGGCTATTATGTATGTGGAAATTGTTGCAGACTTACGTTGCAACTGTTTTTTGATACAGGATTTCAGAGGATTTTGGCAATAAATATACTGTATTGTAGACAGAAAACCAAACATGGCAGTGGCTTTCTTACCATATTTTTGTAGGAGCAAGGAGCACTTAAGGAAGCAGAGATGGATTAAATACTCCAGATGAAATGAGAAACGGTACCCATGGAACCAGGCCTTTTCTACATCCAAAAAAAATTAGTGAGACCTAGCAAGCCCCAAGAGGGGCTGGATTAGGATGTATCATTCCTATCGGTGGGGCATGGCCTCCAATGGCCAATGCTTTCAAGAATTTTTCACTTCATAGCTCGTTGCTGAATAGTGCTGTGCGGTATTCTGACACTTTAAATCTTCTATATTCTGTTAAACATTCTCTTACTCACCTACTTTTGATGTAGCTTCCCCTGTGATTCACTAGTGGAAATCAGTTTCTCTCACATTTTATCTAGGGCACTGATTCTTGGAGTACTATTTGGAGTACTAGCTATATGGAGGAGAATTCATTACTTAAAGAGCTCAGTGAGCTGCCAATTCACCCTGGTGGAGAGAAAGACAGATGAGAAGTGGTGTGCAACAAATATTAGGAAGCCTCAGGTATTACCCTCCTTTATGGCTTTATGCCTGGTTTGAACAGAGGATTACAGCAGGTGGAGGAGAAAATTAAAATTTGGAAATGTTCAGCACACATTTGTTCGACAAAGCTCCAAAGGGTGCGTTCTTAGTGGGATGAGCTTTTTGTAGTGTTTCCAGCTCTTCCCAAATGCAGTTTTTTAACATTTGTCATCCTTTCAAAAATGATTTAGTAGCTTAACTATCAAGAGATAAAACAGATATTTTGTTTAAAGAAGAAATTAGACAAGTTTTGTCATTTTCAAGAGGAAAAGCTTCGATAAATCATAAAACTGTAGCCTAGGGAAGGAATTGGCCAGCCTGTGCTTATATAACATAAAATGAGATAATGCCATTTAAGGTGTTTGAACTCAGCCATCTGACTGTAAATTTAAACAATTATTCTAAGACCACACTTACACCACCGTATTTCCCAGCCTTAATGGTTTGGTAGCATCATATACAGTAATCTGTGAATTCCCACTGATTATCTGTGTTTTGGCCTCTTGTTCTTTTGTGTACCTTTGTGATGCCTACTCATTTAGCATGGTGTCAGAGCTGCTATTACTTGCTTGAATTGCTTACCGTGTTGCCTTTAAGCACTGTGGTTTGCGTTTGGCAACAGCCATGTTGTGAGCATGAGCTACAGTCATTCTGAAAGTTGTGTGCTTTCTCCTCTTTTAAGCAAGCAGACAATTCTTCACATCCTTGTTTGAAGCTCAGTATGGAGTAACTCTGCTGGTATTTGCCATAAGTTGTCTTGCATTCGGGTAAACTGATTTAGGGGTGACCTTCAAGATGAAGCCACAGAAAACAGGTCACTCAAACTGACTGGCTTTCTTCTGAAGTTGGTGTTTAGGAGATAGGACAGCTGTAGTAATTTGAATTTGAGCAGGTTTTTCACAGCTTGCCTACCATGGTACATGGGTAGCCTGCCAAGCCCAACATGGACAGCGGTCTAGTTGAGTGGTCAGCGTTTGCATTTCAGAATTCTCTGCCTTTGCCCCACTATTTGTTTTTCCTTGGATCAGCACACGGATTTCCCAGGAAATTCTACCAAGACTGGTGAAACATTAACAGACCTATTAAGAGAAGCTGTTCTACAATTCGCAGCAGTGGCCTCAACACCTGTATTTAATGTGGCCATAGGAAAAAGATATTTTTAAAATTTTACCTGTCTTATGGCATTTCATCAGGTGCTTTCCTCTTCTCCACGGTCAGGTTCTATCTTTGTCCCTCTCTTATCTTATTGGCTTACAGCAGTAGGGAATTGCACACAGCCAAGAGTGGACACGCATGGTAAATTGTAAGAGATGGCTGTGGCTGAGCTGGCCAGGGGTTGTGGCAGCTACAAATGGCAGGGAGTCTCTGTTGCCATGTGCCACTGGGCTAACTTGATTGTGAGGAAGGGGGAAGCAGCTTTTCGTGTCCAAATTTGCCTGTCCTAATGCAATGAAGCAGATGTAGAAAGGGAACTTTTCAGTAGTTCTCTCTTGTCTGAACTGTGAGCTCCTTAATTTGAACCATGACCTCTTAATTTTGCTTATTACTTTGGCCTCTTAGCCACATTTATGTGCATTCCTACTTATACCTGGAACTAGTATTTCTTTCCATTTTAGCAATCACAAATTTTACACGGGATCTGTTGCTAATAATGCAGATGGGAACAAATATGATTTGAATCTGTGTTACTGTGACTTGTTGTATTAGCTACGGTGCTACATGAGGGAGGAGAGGAAGGAAGTGGGGAGGCAGGACCTGGGACGGGGGAGTGGGGAAAAAAATATGTGAAGTAGTAATGTTTGACCTTTGTCATGGTAATTTTCCTTTTATTTGAATAGTTGATTTACCAAATTTCCTTTCTTCTTTGTGGCTGTGTAAAATCCCCGTTCTGTGACTCTAGTGGTAACGCTCACCCTTCAGCTGCTTCTGTGATATTGAGAGGTATGTATGCTGCTTCAACAGCAGGGATTCTTCCCGCTATGATGTTGGATGCAGTGAGTCAGCAGGTAAATTGGTGCAGCTACATCAACTCCTTAGTATGGCAAGTCTGGCAATGTGAAAAATACCTAGGGTTTGGGAGCTTTTTAGGGGAGCAACAACACCTGGCAGTGCCAGCAGAGATGAAGTCAGCAACAAGGTTTTTGAAATGATGGAGTCAGGGAGATATTTCACTTTTTCCTCCCTTTACATTTTGTTGTAGTGTGAGGAGACATAAGACTCACCATCACCCACCTATTATTTACAGGCAAGTGTGCCCATAGTACATGACGCATTGTGTGTGGCAGCCTGCTATACACCTGGTCATTGAACTCCTATCCACTTTGTTTTGATCCCACTCGCTGGTCTATGTACACGTATACTGTCATTTATGTGGCAATGGCTTTGAGTCAAGTGCTGGTTTCTGAGTCTGTCTCGTTGACTGTTCCCCCTCAACCATTTCCCTATCATGGTATTTATGATTTGTCACACCTCGATGTTGCAGGCAGAAAAGGTAAGTGATAAAGGCAAGCTTGACATGCAATGGTGGCGCCCAAGTCAGTGAACACTAATATCTAAAGAAGATAGTGCCTTACTCAAATAGGGTAGACCAAGCTGCTCTGCCAACCCTGAGGATTTTCCCACTGTGGTATAGGCCAGTTTCAAAATTACTTATTGCTGAGCTGGCACTGGACTCACAGTGAGGTCTGTTTTCTACTTTCTTCTAGTCCACCACTCACTTGTGTCAGAAATGGTGTGGCCAGCAGGACCAGGGAAGTGATTCTCCGGCTGTACTCTACACTGGTGAGGCTGCTCCTCAAATACTGTGGGCCCCTCACTATAAGAAAGATGTTGAGGTTGGAGCATGTCCAGAGGAGAGTGATTAAACTGGTGAAGGGGCTGGAGAACAAGTCTTATGAGGAGCAACTGAGGGAGCTGGAGTTGTTTAGCCTGGAGAAAAGGAGGCTGAGGGGAGACCTTATTTCTCTCTACAACTACCTGAAAGGAGGTTGCGGAGAGGTGGGTGTTGGTCTCTTCTCCCAGGTGGCAGGTGATACTATGAGAGGGACTGGCCTCAAGCTGCATCAGGGGGAGTTTAGATTGCACATTAGGAAAAATTACTTCATGGAAAGGGTTATCAAGCACTGGCAGAGGCTGCCCAGGGAAGTGGTTGAGTCACTACCCCTGGAGGTGTTTGGGGGCATGATTTAGTAGTAGACAGGTAAGATTGGAGTTGATGAACTCTAAGGTCTTTTCCAACCTAGTGATTCTATGATTTGGTTACATCTCCTGGGTGTCTATGTTGTCCTGTGTCCCTTGGCAAATATTGCCTTTGTGGGAGGGGAAAGTGGCATTTGGAAGAGGGAAAAAATGGCTACTGCTGCTGCGTCCAAAACAGTTTTTGTGAATCCCCACAGACACCTGGTGCTTGCTCTCCTCTCAGTTTTCAAGCAGACCTTTTGGATTGGGGCAGTGGAGTGGATGGGAGCTCACCTTGGGTATCTATTAAGTGAAGAACTGCTAATAACACTTCCTCTCTTCAAGTCAATGTAGTAAATAGGTTTAGTCCAGCTTATTTGGTAACTAAGAATGTATTTCTGTTGAGATGTGTTAATTGAATTGAATGCTTCTAGGTCATAGTTTGAGACTAACAGCTATCACCTTGGCAAAGCAAAAGTCTCTAACAAGAAATAATGTCAAATCACTCTGTCTTCACTGTTTGAGAAAAGGAAATCCTCTATTCTGAAATCCTCATAATGCAAAGTATACTGCTGCCCTGTGGATCAGGCAAATTCTTTCAGAATTGCAGAAATATGTAAGAATAAAACTGAAATATCTCAATACAAAACTTATCCTAAAATCACAAATGCGGAGACAGAATCTGAGCTGAAGTTTTAACTTGGTTGTCAAGGTAGTTTTGAAGTTGGTAGTAGAGGAATAAAGTCTGAAATGAGGCAGGAATGAAGGCTTAGTTTGCACATCTTCCTGTACGTAAGCTTTTTTCCTCCTGTGGAACTTTGGCATGCTGGCTTTGGATGAAAGCTTTAACCCTAGATATTGTAGAGCAGAAGTTACTCCTAAGAGCACAAGATAAACAGGGAAGTACTTGCATAGACCTTAGGGCTCTCCTCTCATGTCCCTGAAGAACAATTGTTTTATGCCCATTGGAAAAAAAAAATGGTCAAATGAGAAAGGGCTATTGACCTTGCAGTGTCACCCTATGAAACCAGCTGTTTCTACAGCTATAGCCAATAGGTAGGCAAAAATCTTTCAGATCTGAATGCTCCAATTGTCTGGTGTAGTTTGACCACATTCTGTTTTGAGTTAAATTGGAGGCCATTCTACATGGCTCACAAAGGGCTCTTATGTCATCAGGAACGAAGAAAACCAGGAGATGCATGATACTGAACAATCCCATCTTGGAAAAGTAAACCTAACATCCTAAAAATGTGCTGAACTGATTCCACTTTGTAAAAGTTTAATACAGTAGCCTACTGAAGTGATTGACCTAAAGGTCTGGAGTCAAACACTGAAAAATTGTCCAAGTCAGATTGTTAATGATTTTCTCTTCCAAGACTAACACTAACAGCTGATACCCCTTCAGCTGCATCAATGAGGAACTATTGGCACAACCTGCAGACAATTTCTAAAAGCAGAGGATGGCAAATATTTATGAGTTTGAATTAGCCTGCAGAATACCAAATTCAACTGCAAAGTTTAGTCAGTATGAAACTAGTCTCTCTGTAGGCACTTTGATTCAGTGGCTGCTTGAGCTCAAGGTGGGGGAGTCATATTTGCAAGCATTTTAGCACAGTCATATGTGCTTCCTCCCTTGTAGGAGAGATCTATCATCTTCAAGATGATAAATCCACGGTTTGCTTATGCGAAAGAGTCATGGGGGCTTTTTGTCTACACAACCTAATGCTGTGTGAACAAACCATGGTGAGGAGATGGTCTTGCTTGGGACTCAGATTCTGTTGGAAGGCCTGTAAGTCTGTGTGGTATCTTGGCCAGAGCCCTCAGATCCTGTGGGGTGGAAACAATAAGTGGACTCCAAGCTGAGATCATTGTCAATGGGTGACAGATTAGCAAATACCGCCTTGTTTGTGCCCTGGCTCATGGAAAGGTCTTCCTTCAGGATGGCTGCAGCACCAGGGCATGTGGTGATCTGAGTTCTGCTCACTTTGCTTTACAGGCAGATGAGACCAGAGGGACTGCTGTGACGTTATTGTAGTGATTACACTTAAACGCGAGGTCAGAGTTTAAATAGAGAGTCTAATGACAGCAGGAACATTACTGGGCCTGACTCATGTAGCCAAGAATATGCTTGCATTTCTACATGCGTTCCTCCACAAGGAGGAAGGAAATGATGCTGCAATCTCACACTGTCCCAGAGAAGCCCAATTTTAGACCCTGCACCTGTTTTCACCCCTTTTATATCTTTGTTGGCTGGATGTGGTCTTGTTGGATAGTTCATTGAATGGTATTACACAACAGAGTTTGCTGAAGGGATGTGAATGACCCTGTGTAAGGCATGTTTGACAGACCTGACTGCAAGGGCTGGAAGTCTCCCCGTCTTCTCACTCTGGGTCCCTACCACAGGCTTACACATCACAGTGTAGCTGTGCTGCAAGCACAGAGTGTGCATGATGTGCATGGGTTTGCATTTACAAGATACAGGCTTGAAATCCAGCCGAGAGAGGACTATACAAGAGTATAGCTCTCTTCCTACCATTTGCAAGGGTGAAATGATTGAACCTTTCTCCTTGGGGACAGGCATTACTTCAGGGAAGCCATCTGTTGCACCTCTTAATCTGTGACAAGAAAGAGCGCAAGAGGACCGCTGTCTATTTTTGTAGAGAGAGCAAATGAGAACAGAAAGGGCAGAGTGATGTATTACTGCTTTCCGTATTTCAGTAAGATAGAAAGACACAAAGGTCTTGACTACATTGAGTAATTAGTGATAGAAATAACTTTTTGGAAGGAGATAAACAATGAGCTCTGCAAGGAGAGGCTTTTGTCTATGGCTGTAAGAAAGACTGGGTGGGACCATTGGAGAAGGACCAGCTGGTTAATCTCTGGAGTCATTTGGTTGGGACCACAGCTGGGGAGCCTGAGAAAGTTGCAGCAGTGAAGGACACTGGAACTAATGGTTATGGTAAATTCCTTAAGTGTGAGGTTTTGTTAACAAAAAGCTACGTATAAACTTAAGGACAACTCCATGGACTAAAAAGGGCTGCCACATTTCTCCATGTGGCTGGCCCACAAGTCTGAGGCAGAAATAGGAGGCTGGGAGGTGTGGGGATCCCTTGGTGTGTGCCTTCATGGGTGGCGGGAAGTTGATTTGAGCATATGTCATGAATCTGGCCTATCAGGCTGCGTTTCTGAACAGAGAAAGATATTTTACCCTTCAAAGTACAGTGTAGTCACTCCAAAATTCAACATTTCTGCCTTGATGGCAGTGATAGTCAAAGTACATTTGGGAGCAGAGAGCTGACATAGTAATCCTTGTGCAATCAGTTCCTGTGCTGTAATTTCTCTGTTCCTGTTTCCAACCTCTTTGAAATGCGTTTTCACTGCCAAGATGTACAGTCATCTGGACTTGATTTTCTTCTGATTTCTCCTTCTTATAGATCTACTGACGCCTAGTTGTCACATGATTCCTCCAGTAGATGAGATGCTGTTCTATAAAGCCAATGCTGGGCCATTGCTGGGCACATATCTCCATACATACATCAAGCACTAAACCACTATGCTGCAAAACCAGATAATATTATGAACCTTTTTAAGATGCTGGACTCTCTGGTGTGTGTGGCAGGAGGAGAGTGGGGCTCATGCGTGTATTCAGCGTTTTGGTATAGTATGATGGCACTTCTGCGGAGACTTCTGTGGTCTTTAGAGCTTCAGCTTTCACCGCTGACACATATTCAGCCCTGGTGCAGGCCAAGTGCCAGCATCATGTGAATGTAAGGCTTTTGAATAATGCTAAATTGTCTGCCAGTTGATATCTCCCCATCTTTTTTCAGCTTGCTCCCAGTAAGTCTTTTTTCACCAACTAATAGGGTGGTACTAGCTGACAGAGGATGTTCTCTGCAGGCCCCAGTGACCTGGCTGAAAAAGGTGAAGCGGTGTTACGTCTGCTGGGAATGCAGCTGGCAGCGCCTCACAGGCCACCCTCCCTGCAGGGTCAGCCAAGCCAGATGCAGGGCAGTCTAAAAGGATGGGATTGCTGTCTCATCCAGTCCCTGAGGCTCAGCAGTATACTGTGGACCTCAAAAAGCTCCCATTATTTTGGCTGTAGATGTGGCTGGTACTTTCCCGCTAGAGGGCAGTTTTATCTTGCATGCATTTTCATAGGTTGCTATCTTATTCAACAGAATCTTTCTTTAAGACCATGATGAAAGCTATGCTCAATGCTTAACTATTTCAGCAACTACTATGTGCCTGTAGGTATGATAAAATTTTTTTCTTTTGGAAATACACTAGTATATATAAAGCAGGTATTGAGGAACAATTATTTAAATGAGTTGTGTATTTGGGAGCGAGCATGGGGCAGATAACGTCACAGTTGCACAGAAATGAGTGAATGTGACTGGGGCACGTGTTTTGCACTGACAGCAGGCACACGGATCCTGGATGCTTCTGCCAGTAAAAGGGTAAAGATAGCAAATTTATATCATGGAAGTTGAATGTAGTAGCCAGGTTTTTATTTCTTTTTAACATATTCTGAAGCTTTACAAAGGAAACCAAAGACTCCCTGAAGACTGACTCTCAGTGGAAAAGACAAATGCTTCTTACTAGGGCTTTGACAGTCCTGGAGTTATTGTTTCTCAGATGAACAATGATATATTAATAGGCATTAATATTTAAGAAAGCCAAGTGAGTAAGAGCCATGATTTCAGGCTCATTTAATAATCTAGACTTCAAAGGCAGCCTGGGGACCTTTTTGCACTGTGAGGCATGGTTGTGTTAGGAGTATCACATTCAGTTCTGTTGATGATGGTATGTGAGAGGATGAGCTGAGTTTCTCAGTTGGTGAGAACCATGATGTGTGGCCTTGTCCTGTACTACTAAGCCAAATTTGATCATGTTCTAGTGTGACATTTCTCCCAAACCCTTACACTGGTCTTGTTTGCCTTTGCTACCTCCCAGATATCTATACACAGTACATGGTCCTCTGTTCCTATTATGTGCTTGGAAAAATACAGTATCTTGCCTTCCTGAGATCTATGGTAATGTTGGGAGGAATGACAGATGATGACCTTGCCGGGAAGCTTAGCAGACAACATTTTTTGCTTTTTTTTTTTTTTTTTGTCTAGTTATGTTTGCCCAGGTCATTTGTCCCTGAGCCAGGCACAGTGTCTGGAAAGAGTGGCTGAAGGCATGTCTCATGTCTCCTTTTCTCTGGGGTTAGGAGTTCTAGGGCTTTCCAGCAAAGATGATCTCCAATACAGCCTCTATGAAGTGATGGTAGCCACTGTGCTGCCCTTTTCAAAGCTTTGAGGGAAGTAGGTTTCTGAGTAGTCAGCCTTTGCCTACATTGTCTTCAGTGCCTAGCCTAGCTCCACTCCCTCACATCATGTTTTGAGGAGATTGTAATGCCTTTTGGGTCACAGATTCCTTCTTAACCCTTGTGGAAGTCCCCTGCTCCTACGTGAATCCAGTAGTGCTAAGTCACGGCAGTAAGCCCAGGGGAAGACAACTACACAGCAAGGAGCACTACACCAAGCAGTTACAACCTGAGCAGGTAAAACAAAAATGTTGTTGTTTCCCTAATATGTGCCTGGTGAATCAAAAAAGAAAGCTGTGCAAACTCACTTAGGATATTCATGGCACACCTGATAACTTATGCTAGATGGACTCTCAAATGATTGGTCTTGATAGAACAGCTTGCAAGGCCCTGTTCTCTTATCTGCCTGAATCATGCTTCCTTGTGTTGGGAATTCTGGCTGCAATACGCTTTCCTCATGTTGCGTGCCAGTTTTTCTCTCCCTGATTCGCACCTCCAGGGCGGTATGAGCAAGTCTTCAGCCATCTAGGGTATAAGCAGAATGGTTTTCTTGTTTAGGCTGTATGGGGCTTAACTGATGCAGTGCTGAGTGAAGCTCTTGTCTTCAAACTGTTTAACAAGGCCAGACTCCACTTTCATCTCTTGCTTCCTTGGTGCTATCCCCTCCTGGTAATGTGGGTGCAATTTCCTCCTCTGGCAACTCAGGAAGTCATAAAAGAATAGAGAAGATCAGGCCAGTACCTACAGACTCTCAGATGAGTGTGCCCAAGCCACGCCCTTGGTGGGTTTCTTTCTCATGTTCAAGGAAGATGTCCAAGGAAGCTGTGTCACTTCTTGTTCAGAAAGACCTCTGCCTCCATGAGGGAACATAACTCTGTCTCAATTCCATCCTTATGTGTTTGGTCTTACATGATTGACTAGGCTTAACACATTGTTTTGGGATCTCGTGTTGCTTGTTTGTTTTTCTGATAGTCTCATTTTCTAAGTGTTTCCAGACAAATTGTAGGATGGTTCCAGTTAACTTGTCCACCTCCTCTCGTCTGTCTCTTCCCTTTTCTCAAATTTCCCATGAGAATCTATGTTGCTGTTAGGATTCTTGTTCTCCTTTGCTTTCGTTTTGTTCAAAAAAGTTTTCTACACATGAGCCTCTGTCCGGAGTCCTTTCCTTTTCTGAAGTAGTAAAGCTGCCCTGAGCCAGGGCTAAGAGAAGTACGTTAGCAGCTTTCTGCCTTCTTCGACAATTAGGAGCAAAGGCTGTGTTTTAAGTTGCCTGAGTGGTGTGAATAGAAATGTAGGGGCAAAATCATACATAAATACAGTTTTGTGAGGCCCAAAGCAATGGGATTTCCTTAAGTATAGGTATTTTTTTATATTCTTCTTTTTAAATAATGCAAAGGTTTATTTGGTTTTGATGTCTGGCCTTTCAGATTATACTTGGTTCACCCTGCTTTCTGGAGTTTTGCTGTATCACGAGAGTATCTCTGGTTCTAGCAACTGGGTCTTAAAATATGTATTTATTTCAGACATAGTAAAATTTACAACTTTAGCAAGCTGACCACAACACTGATTTCCCGCCCCACCTCCCACTTATTCAGCAAAAGCAGATGCCACAAATAAGCTTTACAGTCTTGCACCAGTTCCTGCCCTACCTTATGTAGTGTTTTGCTCCTGTTCTGCTCAAATTCCCTGCCAGTCATCCCAGGTTTTGTTCATCCTCTCCTTAGTATTTCCGTAATCCATGGCAGTTGCTGGGTGCTTAGGACCTTGTATTGTCCCTCTGCAACTTTCTCCTCAAATGTTGCAGATGTTTAGGCAACATTTTCTGGTTGCTCTGATCAACAGTGCTTTGTAATTATAATCTTTCTTGATGAGTTGCTTTCTGGGTCCTTACTCTATCTGTTTCTGCTAACCACTAGTCTTAAAGACAGTAGTAAAAATCAGACTGTTCAGTTAATTCTGCTAGTCTATAGAGAGTATGCTGATCCTGTCAGTTTCTGCTATGGTCTGGTCACTTAAATCCAGCTCGTGCTCTTGCCACCTGAAATTACTGCTGCTGATCTTGTTGGGAATAGGGGACAGGTAGGACCACGTGCCTTTTGTTCTTTAGGGCTACTACTGTGTGGTTTCTTTAGCAGTATCCTTAGTTTGTCCTGCATACGGGCAGTCTCCAAAACAGAGCTGGAGCCTACCAGTCAGGGCAGCATTGACAGGAGTGCTTTTGGGTTGTACAAACCTGCGCTTCATCTCTTTGGTCTTATTCCAGCCTTGCTTTTATTCCAATATTTAAACTCTGTTGCTAGTTGATGCTTTTTATTCTGTTTCCTCAGAATCTGAAAATATTGAACTGTACTTGATCTCTACACAGAACAGAATAATATCTGTTCTTTTTTCTTTCTTTTTTTTTTTTTTTTAACATATGAGTGGGTAGAGGCACGGTGATTCATTCTGGCTCAGCTGAGGTTTTTCAAAAGGGATAAGGCAGAACGAGGGCCAAAACCTGTTTTACTTTCTCATTGGTTAGTGTGGAAAATCGAAGGACTGCATTGACGTGGTTTGCAAACTCTGTGAACCCCAGCAGCCTAAAACATTGAGGGTAGCCTTGAACTCCCCCCTCAGGCTGGCGATGTCTCCTGATTTTTGAAGTAAGTAGGTGCGGTGAGCCATGTCACCTTGTGCTGCTGCTGCAGGAACAGCAGCTCCCTGCGGTAACGGGTGTGGCTACAAGGGTCCATGTCCTAGCCGGGTAATATTCTGCCTTTAATGGTTAGAAATTGGAGAGAGGAATATTTAGACTAGACATAAGGAAGTATTTCTTCACAATGAGGGTGGTGAGGAGGCACGGAACAGGTTGCCCAGGGAAGTTGTGGATGCCCCATCCCTATAAGTTTTCAAAGACCAGGTTGGATGGGGCCTTGGGCAGCCTGACTTAGTGAGCGGTGTCCCTGCCCATGGCCGGGGGGTTGGAAATAGATGATCTTTAAGGTCTGTTTCAACTCAAAACATTCTATAATTCTATGATTTAATTTGAAGTAATTTTTTAATATTAGAAGGCACTTGGTTTTTCTCTACCCCTTATGTACCCCTGTTGAGTTGTTATTCTTGCCAAGGTGACCCCAGGACTTCACAACCCACAGCCTCCTGGTTCTGAGTGTGGTGGTGTTGGGACAGATCTTCTTACCTCACAGCTTGTTACTCAGCTCCTGTGTTCGATCCCATCTCTTTGAACACCACCACCGTGGAAAGGTGTATAGGAGGTGCAGGGAGAAGAGATTTTGTCTTCAATTTTGCACAAGTAGTAGTTCTGGGAACAGCCTGGAAGGTCCTAATCTCTGTCATTGTGATGAACTTCCCTAACAACTGTACGTGCAGGATGTTGGTTGACTCAGTTGTTACCCATTGCATCTAAAAGTTTTTAACTAGATTGAAATTTATTAATTCTTTGTCACAGAAGTGCAACTCGGAAAACAATATGTTCCAAATGCCAATTTATTATCACAAAATATAGAATGGCTGCATTAAGTGAAAATACTTTTTGATACAAATCTTTCTTATAAACACTTCAATGAACGTAACTTATTGACAGGTTCAGGATGTTGGTCGGGAACTGACACTGCACACTCAACAGTTAACTCTAAGCTTAGAATGATGACTCAAAATGTGCAATTCACTCATCCAAAAATAGAGGATTCTGAATCCAAGGAATTTTCATTGGATCGTGTCCAGCTCCAAGGGGAGAGTCTGCGACTGCTGACCTGCTGCTCCGAAGAAGACTGATTCAAGGGGAGTCTTCTGGCAGGCTCCTTTTATACCCTGGGGCCAATCTCCTCTGTGGTCATACTCCATATCTATTGGCTAAAGTTTCCGACTTCTTGGGGTGTGTATGACTGTTGCAGTGACCACTGCCTTTCTTCAGGTGCCCACGTAACTGAAGTCACCGTGAGGATGTGATTCAAAGCAGTGATCATCGCCCTCCTTTGGAACACACACAGCTAATGTTGGTGGCTATTGTGGAATTATCAGACTGCAGTCTGTGTACCTGCCACGATTTTCTGATTAAGCATTTTCCTGTTGAAAGGAAATGTCATGCCTGGATCCATGAGCTACACACTCACATCTGGGCCTTCTTTTGACCTCCACGGTTGAAAAAGATGGTTCATTCACCTGTGCATAGATCCCAGAGGCCAACAAGGTCATTCTTGGGGCAACAAACGCAAAATTTATTCTGGCTTCGACCAAAATAAACAGACTAAAAACTCAGATGCACAGCCAAGAGATGGGGGTGCAGCTTCCCAAAGCTGCAGAAAACAGATTTCAATCTGATCCCCGAACACAGCCAAAGTCACTTGGATTTGATCCAACATACCAATGCCAGTCAAGAAAACAGTAAAATAAGTGATATATATGTAGAGAGAGAAGGGACAAAGAAAGAGTCACCATTTTAATGGGTACCCAGCAATTCCTTGCGAACACATGATTGCTGCAGCAGCTTCTCCCAGGCCCCATGGTCCAGGCTGGTCTGATTGGAGTGATGAGCAGGCATGCTGCGCAGCTCCTTGTGAGTTCTTTTATCAGGCCAGACAAAACAGTAAAGTCTGTCTATACAGGAAAACATTCCCAGTGATGTTTCCGCTTTGCTGGAAGAAGTGATGGATAAGGAATATAACTCATGCCTAATGTCACTTGTTGGCTCTACTTCTATTTGTTGGCTCTACTTCTATCGCGTATTCCTCATATTTTGAGCGCTGGGACTTACAGAGGGTTCTCTTGACTTAGAAATGGGAGCTCTGCAGTTTTCCCAGGAGGGAGTGGATTGCCTGTTCTGTCTTCTCTGTGTGCCTCCACCTTACATGCCTGCCAACAAACCAAATCACAGTGCTTGTTTCCTCCTGCTTCAGGTCCATTGTTGCAGCATCCTCACTCACTTGAACGGGGCAATCGGGCAAGTCTGTTGGTTTTGGCATTTGATTTCCCTGCAAATGTAGGCATTGCTTTAGCCCAGTTGTATGTCTTCAGGTGAATAAGTGATGTTCTCAGTTTGTACTGATTACCACAGTTAGAACTCACAGGTGTGAGGTTAGAATCTCAACACCTGTAAACTGTGTAAAAGTGCCTCCACTGATTTTCAGCCTCGGGCATATTTAGAGATTGGATCAGTCACTTTGTGAGGAAGTGGTCTAGCCACCGAGTTGTCACACAAAAGATGGGCACCACTGCTCTTCCACTCTCCCTTTAGTCTTAGGTGATGCTTCTCCCTAGAGCAAAGCCACTGGCAGGTGAGTGTTGGCTTTAACGACTCCATTAATTTTATGAAGGAAAAATAAAAGAGTGAAGGTAAAACGTATTTACAGCCTTTAACGACATAGACCAGCAATCCTGTACATTTTAGTCCAGCTAAAACTGCAGGACTGTATCGTAATTGGAAAAGCCGCCTGTGATTCATTGGAAGAGGAGGAGGAATTTGCACAGTCAGGTGGATTGGCAGTGGGGAAAATTTTGTCTGCTTCTGAGCCATCGCAAGTAGCTGTCTTAAGTGTGGCATTCCTGTCTAGACAGGCAATCATTTCACTTCTTGCTATGACAGGAATAAATACATCCTGGAACTGCTTCTATTCAAAACCCAAATCTGCGGATTGGCTTGAATTAGTAAATATGTTAACCCTTGAAGGGATTACTCAGTTAAGAGGCCATGCCTCGTTTGTTTTGTCTGGTTGCCCATAGGAATGACTTGAAAAATCACGGGATCAGCTGAATGAAATTCTGGATTTCCGTATCAAGACAAAACTCCACAATGTTCTTATTAGACTGAAATGTGGCAGGAAAAAGAGTGCGTTTAAAAATGTTGAGATATTTTGGACAATTTCCCAGATAGAATGTTTTGAAAATATTAGATTTGTCCATTTTCTTCTAGTTCACTATTAAGTACAATTTTTCTGAGAGTGTACTAGCTCTTGAATTTTGCAGCTCCTGCACACACTGCTGCCATTGTAACCTTTGATACACTCTGCCTTGGGGGACTGTGTCTCCCAAGTTTTCTACAATGCTGCAGAGGCCAAAATGACGCTATAGTCCTCTTGGCTCCTGCAGCATTATACGTAGCTTGATTCATTTAGAATCTATTCAGTATTACAAGAAATACATTTCTACAAAGAGCCCCATAAAAGTAACTTTTTCCAGACTGTAAGAGAAGTGCAGCTCTGCATTATCTGATATTGTCTGGAAATGAAATGGCTTCAGCACAGTTCGACAGAGCAAAATAGTCAATTAGAGAAGAGTGACCTGACCAAAACTTTGTTTCATAACTTTCTTCATAAAAAGACGAATATTTATTAATTTTTTTAAAGGTGTTTGCTTTTGTGGAACCTTCAGTTCCTGTGTGAAAGCAGAATTGCAATTATTTCCCATCCATATGTAACAAGGAACACAGATTTTCTCCTTTACAGAAAGCAAAACAGAACAAACATTTTAAATGCTCGGTACAGCATTGAATAACTACAAGTAATGCATCACCTTTGGAACATTAGCTGCCTGCTTTTTTGCATCTTTCTCTGTTCCTCTAACTGTACAGGCTGAAATTCTGACTCTACACAAGTCAGTGTCAAAACTTCCACTAAATTCCTTTCAGAAAAGGGATTTTACCCATTCTGTATTTTGCTAGTGGCAGATTTAACAAAACACGTCCTAGCTGTCTTAAAACTACTATGCAGTACTTTTAATTTCCTGTATAACTCTGGTTTCAATTCTCTTGTTTCACTGGTTCTGAGAGAGACAATCCAGCAGCCTAGAAAGTCCTAAAAAAATAAGTCTGAGACTCATTCTGTGGTTTACGTTGTAAATTTGGAATATTCCTATTGAAGCTGTTTTAAGGAACCACAAATCTAATGGGGCCCCTGCCCTAGTACTGGAAAACTTTCTGTTGTGTTTTAGCATCGCTGGTAGATGTTCCAGAGATCTGGTGTTTAGGAGCTGGCATGTGGTTATACCAATCTGATTTCAGGTTTGTCTGTGTAAAGACAACTCTGCTTTCCCTCCTTGGCCATTTATCACCAGGGAGTGAATGTCATTGAATAAATCACTGTGGTGGGCAAAGTGTATTGGAAATTAAGAGATGAGGAAACAGGAGACAGCATACACAAAATAAGATTTGAGTTCTCGACCCTCCCAGTGCTCCCTACAACCTGTCCTAAAGTCAGACTGACTTGTGTAAACAAAGCTTAACCTGATCATAGACCTAGCACTGGGAATGCAGCATCCCCTGTGAAAGAAAGACCTAGGTGTGACTTCTAGTATTTTGCTCACGTGCTTTATACATCTACAGTTTTCCGGCTTCTTCCTCCCACACATAAGAAACTTTATTCTGTGGTTTGATATTGTGCCCAAACCCTTGCAGCTGTGAAAGCCAGGCTGCTTGTGCATTAGTCTCTCTCCCTGGGTTATGGGCTGCGGAAAACTGAATGAGGTACCCCACCTTACTTTGAGGATTTTCTCCTGTCCTAGAGTGACTCTTTAACCCCTCTGTCTTCAAACCAGCAAGATCTCCGTATCATGAAAAGAACACAAATAACGAAGGCTGGTTGAAT
The DNA here is from genome assembly GCF_017976375.1 of Cuculus canorus. Classification (NCBI taxonomy): domain Eukaryota; kingdom Metazoa; phylum Chordata; class Aves; order Cuculiformes; family Cuculidae; genus Cuculus; species Cuculus canorus. Next base: position 7,165,843 of record NC_071408.1, read on the forward strand.
GTTTTGGGCTCTTTAGACCTCAGGAGTAACCAAGACACAAAGTCTTGCTTTCAGAGGCTCCCAGGGTTGCTATTGAGGTGGAGTGGTCTGAGGAAAAGCCCAGCCACTGCATAGTAGGCAGCCAGGCGTATGAGTTGCTAGGGCCACTTCTCAATAGTTCAAGTTTTCTCCAACATTCTATTGTTTGGGCAGTGAACTGCTGCTGAGATTGAATAATTTTGCAAAATTCATATCCTGAAAAATAGTTCAGCTTCATTTACAGAAAATTAGCCTTTTAGCTCTCGATGTTCTCATGACAGTTCCTGTCCTGGTGTCCACATTAACCTCTCAGCAGACAGGTGAGTTCACAACACATGCAGTACAGTGAGCTTCCCAAGAGCTCCCACTGCATTTTTCTGTGGTTTCATGTGCTTACTCCTCCATATCTCCTCATTTTCTCTTTTTCAGACTTGATGGCTTTTCTGAAATACAGACTACTGAACACCCAACAGTCTCCGCTGTCCTCTCAGGTGAGATATCAGATGGTGTTAACCCTCCAGTAGGAACAATGAAAGCTGATGTTCCAATATCAGCTGAAGCTTTTGAAAATATCTCAAAAGCACTTTCCAGTGAAAGTATCTTTTTTTAGGAAAATAGGTTTGTGTGTGTCTGTGTATAAGAAGAGACGCCTCCCTCCTCTGGGAGGTAGGTACTTTTTCTTGCCATATGAAGTCATGAAGAAGTAAAAATTCAAGTTGTGTGAAGAACTGTGCTTAATAAGGGAAAGAGCAAATGTATTTATCAAACATGGAGAAAAAGGCAAATGTGCAGTGTTTGGGAAGCCCGGGGTGGGGGGAGGAGGGAGGTGAGTGCTCTTGCATGCATCCCTGACCACACAGCATCAAAGCAAATCTCGCCTGGACCCTGTTTTTGCCCCAAGAGCAGCTGATAGGCAATGCTTTCGGTAGAGAGTTGCATATGCACTGGTTTACTTTCAGCAATCTCTGATTTCCAGTCGGTTGCGTCATGTTTATGGAAGAACGTTTACAGATTTTAAGAGACTGAGTTATGTCTAAGGCTTTTCTTTGACCTTCTCTTTTTTGACCTTTGCTGTTTTCCATGTGTTCCACAGTCTGTGTAGCAGTGTGCAGTAAGGAAAAATATTTATTTTTATTTCTTATAAATCTGCTGTCTGAAAATGTCATTGGCTGCCTCTAGATTTTGTGTAATAAGAAATAAATAATCCTTTTCTACTTATCTTTATGGTTGTATGTCTGCCTCTAGTGAAGTTTTCCAAAGTGAAAAATAGTGCCTTACCTAACATCTATTTAGTTTTTAAGCTTTTGCTTTTTCAGCCTTGTCCCTTTCTTTGACTTTCTAATTCTAGTGTATCTTCCCTAAGATAATCCCTAATGCTCTGTCATATCTCACAAGTGCTAAGATTGTGTCTTCAGATTTTCTGCATAAGGACACTTGCTTTGCCTTCCCAATTAATTTAGTAACTGTTGACATGTGTGTCTATTGCCAGGTTTTCCTCCCCAGTTGTACTTCATAGCACTTACTGATGTTTAATTTCACCTGCTGGTTTTCTGGTCTCTTATCCTGGACAAGAAGAGGACCCTGTGACTCTTCACAGACACCTTCAGATTTCACTATTCTGAATATTGGAGTAAACTTTATGATCTCACCCTTCTTCCTGGATTTCATTTCCTCTGTAATGCAAGGAGCACGTGTTTCACCTGTTGAAGTCAGAACAACGCTATCTTGAAACTATTTGGAAATATATGGGAAAAGACAGACACTTTCAAACTTCAGCCTCTGATGTCTTCTTTTTGCCAGTATCTTTTTGGAAACATGCACAATGAAATCCAACACTAAGTTTTTGGTGTGGATAGGCGTACCGCAAGTGTTCACAAATAGCTCTGCTTACTTGCCAGTTGTAAACAGACTTGAGAGTTTTTCTTATTTCTGAAACACAAATTCCTGTTAGTAGGTGATTAGAAATACTAGATATTTTCCTGGTCTTTCATCTTTTGCCAGGAACTGATGCGTAATGAGAATACTTTCCATTTAAATGCTATCTTCAGTTAGTTGTTAGTCTGCAAAACTTTTTCCCACTTGCAACTTCTCAGATCACCTCCTGTTTGGAGCTGCAGGGAGTATTCCTTGCTGATCAGGTCATTCCCTCTGCTGCGCTTGCCCTGATTAGAGTTTTCTCTCTCCCTGTGGAGTGCTCATTTGAATTTGGCAGAGAAAATGTGTAGTTTTCAGGAAAGCACGCTTTTGCTACTAAAGTAAAAATTAATCCAAAGCAGACCAGATTACGAGGATCTGTCTGTCTCCTTTCCTGGAATGTATTCCTGTTGGACAGAAAAGTGCAGTGAATGTGTCTGAAGTGACTCTGTCTCCATGTCTGCGCTGTGGATTTGCCATGGCATTTCTCTTTTGCATCCAAGCTATTTTACTGTTTATAGAACCAAGGGGTAAGAAGTTGCCTTGGACTCTTAATACTGTTAATTTCTAAGTGAAAAAAGAGGATCACATAGAGGTAAAAAGGATAAAATGCAGAGCAGAGGGGCAGCATGTTGGTGTGGAAGAGCTGGTGTGTCTCTGTGGGTCTGGGAGAAGGAGCTGGTGTTGACAGTGGAGTTGTCAGGGAGCAATGGGTCATGCTACAGGGAGATGGGGAGGGTCAGGGCTGTGTGGGACCTGAGCAGGACCAAGCCAGAGGTCAGGAGAAAGCTGGCTGGGAAATGCAGAGGTGGAGCGTTGTGCAACCTTTGGATTCCGTAAGCGATGTAATGGCAGTATTTTCTGATCTCTGTGGCCTTCTTCTGCCTACAGCTGCCTCCTGAGCAGCTGTTCTATTTGAACTGTTCAAGACGACCCACCTACGTTATTACTGAGTGCTGTTACCAATTCAAGACCCAGATATAGTTTCAAGAAGCATAAATTAATTCCTTCTGGTGACTCATTTTTGTACTTGTCAACAACAGGCTTCCTTTGTACCTACCTAATGTAGACCTTGCAGAAAGGATAGAGACTGGATTTCTGTGTTTATTCTGTGCTTAACTTCAGATCAAAGATGTTTAATTTTAGGGTAAGAGCTTCTTGGTGGCCGGTTTCATTCTCAGACTTTAAGCCTACGCTCCTGTCACAGTGTGTTATCAATGGAAATAAAGACTGTGCCCTGAGAACTCAGCTTGACAATATTATTTTCTGAAGTGGAATAGGTTTTTGCTTGTGGTTGCACAGGGATATTTCACATGTGCTTTCATAGACCAAATCAACTGGGTCTATTCCACCTTAGAAGAGAAGGATGAGTAGGGTTGTAACAGTGTGCAAGCAAGCACAAGCAAATAAGCACATGCAGGAAGGAATGTAAATTTTTTCCAACTCCATGGTGGGTAGGGCAAAAGATCCCAAGCTGATGTAGTGGAGGAGCATTCAAACTGGACCCAAGAGATATCTTTTAATGAATGATGAGGCTCTGTCATTAGTCATCCATGGCAGCTGCTGAATCTCCGTTGTCAGAATTTTCCTTAAGGAGGCAAGCACAGTGGGTGTTGAAAGTCATTTGGGCACAGTGGCAGGTTCTAGGGCTCTCCCAGGTGAGCCTATAGGAGACCCAGTTATGGAAACACCGATGGCTCATACACAGGGCAGACATCCTCAATAACAAATATTGTTCATAAATATGTGGCTACAGTCTCATCCCTTTCATCCTGTAAAGGGCAGAGTGCTGTTTCTGCACTGATTTCATTTTACAAGGATGTTCTGAGTCGCTTGACTACTGTTATGCAAGACTTTATCCTTTGCCACAATCCCCTTGTGTATTTGTGTCTTTCTATCTAAGTACATGCCTATGTGAAGCAATATGGTGCCACGTTCTTCCTATTTCAGCACAGAAAACAGATGCTGTGCCAAGAGAACCCAACCTCTCCAACTACTGGGCTAAGCTGATACACACATGCATATATTCTCACAGACTGTATGTGTGTTGGTCAATTCCCAACTAAATCGAGCAGTGAAGCAGTGCAGGAGGCAGTAGCAAAAAGAACCTGGTATGAATGAAAGAGTGTCAGAATAGCTAGCATGGCCTTTGTGGTATTTTAGCAGCGGAAAGTACCTTGAGAACGGTTAAGTGTTACTGTGCAGCACAAATCTGACTTCTAGCACTAGACAAACCCCATTTAGTTTCCTCAGTGTGACTGCATTGATTTCAGGATGAGCTGCAACATGCTTATGTTAAAGCTGGGCATCCTTTTTCATGTCCTGACACTTACCCACGCTATTGTGCGGTAGTTCTGCAGCTTGGTTATCCTGCTTAATTTTCATTCCGGTATCAATTAGAGTTGTCTGTCTATGAAGCAACACCACCTGCAGCTTCTCCTATTTGACACCAACATCGAAACAATCTGTTTCTGTTTCTCCTGTGTCAGTAGCAGTAAGTATATAATAGGTCCTCTTCAGGTTTCTACGTACTTAGTGTCACAGTTTCTGTTTTCAGTTTGGTTGTGTTTGATGCATCTCATAACTTTGTGCAGTGACTGCACTAAGACCCACCTCCTCTAGATTCAAAAAGAGTCTGCTGCCAAAACCAGCTGGTGGTTAGCAGTCACACCATCTTGATTTAAATCCATGAGGGAAGAGGATTGGTATTTAGAACTTCACTTACAGAGGCTGAGCCAAGCTGACGGAGCCAACCTGATTGTGCCAAGCATCAGGTCTGATATCTGCTATGATCACCTTACTGTGTTAGGATAACACTAGTAGATTATTTGTTTTCTGCATTCCTTGTGCTTGGATGTTTTATTTCTTTTCATTATCTGTCTTTCATTGATTTAAAAAGACTTTAAATCCTTACGTTGTTTAAGCTGAGAGCCATATTTAACCTCTCCCCTGAGAAGTATGCTTCTCCTGCCTTTGGAAGCACAGCTGTCTCTAGAACCAAGCATTAGAAATGCAGGTGGTGGAGGCAGTCAGCCATGTGAATAGAGGGGAATCAGAAGACTGAAGAAGTTGTTTTCATGTTTTCCCAGTCCTCTGTAAAGGAACTCCTCTAGCAGGTTGTGAGAGCATCAATCTTTGGGAATGTAGCTGGTGGTGATATCCTGAATCCTTTCTTTAGGCAAACTTGCTGACTCTGTCTTCCTTTGCCTTGAGATTCCCAGGGATCAAGGGTCCTTTGCCCTCTCATCAGTGCTGTGAGGGCAGCCGGGGGTGATAAAGCACAGCTGCATTGGGATTAGGAACATAGCTTGCTGGTGAAAAGACTCCTACTTTTCAAGTGCACATGGCCATTTCTAGCTCTTCTGTGCTACCTGCATCCATGTACTCAGGATTTCTTTCACCATCCTGACTTGAATGGCAGCACTTATCTTCTGTTAGACCAGTGAATCTGGATAGGTTACAGTTACTCTTTGAAGAGTGGGAGGCAGGAAAACAGGAATGAGTTGGTGTTTCCATAGCGCTTTGCAGGAGATCAGAGGAGAAGGAAAGGAGGAGATAAATGAAATGGCAAGTGTGAGTATCTAGGAGATGATAAGAGAAGCCAGGGAAGTAAGGCAGCAACCGCAGTCCAAGAAAGAGGTGTAGTGAAAGTCATGGGCGGTATAGCAGATGAGAAAATCATGAGCTGATGGAGTCTGGTGTGCTCTGACACTCCATTAATTCTTCTCTGAAAGCAGCCTAGATTTCCGCTCCTTTGTTGGGCCTCACTGTCTGGCTAATATTGAAAAACAGATATTATTAAGGAGGATTTTGGCAGAAGCATTCAAAATAACGATGCCAGGATGCCCTGATTGAGTTTGTGACCCTGTGTGAGATGCAGTATAGGCGTGAAGTAAACAGAAGTCCTGTACAGATCTGAGTCCTGATGAGTACACCACTGTCATATAGCAGGGGGCTGTCAAAGATGAGCAACTGAGGTATGGACAGGCTGAGGGTGCCATCAGAGATGGCATATGTCCCTCCAAAGGACATCAGTTGATCACAGATCTGTTGTGAAGTGTGAAAGGTGGGTGTGAAAATCAGCAAGATGATTGAAGGAAGCAGGACAGAGATTTTGCTCTTCATGGGGTGGATAAACCTTGGGGCCTTATGGTCTCTCTCTGACCTTCTTTGTGAAAGAAAGAAGGGTAGTTCATGAAGCCTCCTCCTTCAATCTTCCTAATTTCCAAAGACAGAATGAAATAGTCTCAAAACTGCTGGCTTCCTGCATTGTTTTTCCTCTGAAACTGCTGCTAAAATTCTTCACCTTGTATGGGCGTAATTGGAATGCCATGGACATGACCTAAATCATCCCACCCAAGATCATCTTCTCAAAACAAGGTCACTGTCCTTCACATCCAATTTTTGTGTTAGCCTTCAAGACAGGAGAAACCACTCAGGGTTTCCTTTCCCAGTACTCTGCTCCGGTGGTTTTCATGACCTTACATTGTTATTGTGCAACATTTTTGTACATTTCTAATACTTGAGCTCTAGTGAGTTCCACAACTCCTGAAACTACATCAGCATCTGTCAGCAGACACCATCTGCATTAGTCTCTTGTTAAAGTGCTCATTTCCCTTACATCATTAAGAGTGCTGCTATAAGCCCTGGATTGTTGTGCCCATGGAGGGATGTGTGCAAGACCTTGTATATTACATCTGTGATTCAAGTGGAAAAAAAAAATGCAGATAAACTTCCTGATTTTGTAAATAAAAAGTGAGTGTTTGGTATTGCAGGTGAGGCAGTGAGAGCTGGGTAAGCTGTCCACCAACTGCAGTAGAAGCAAGTTGAGTCTATCTCACAGGACCATCAAGCACAGAGCTCAATGTGAGCCATGGGGGGCCATGGGGGCACTTGTGGCCAGGAGCTGCCTCACACAATGTTGCTCTGCTGGCCAGAGAGTTGCTAGACTCAAAACTCTTTCCCCCAGGCCTATGCTTCTGTTTGCTCAGGAGAATGCTTCTGTCCTGTCCTGTCTTTCCCGTAACCTGCCAGGTACAATTCCAACTTGTAGTGGCCGCTTTGTGGCTGTAGACAGAGATAATATGTAAAGCATTAACGATAAGCAGCTGCTTGCCTTGGAAAAGTGATTTGGTTTTTGGCAAGGTGCAGAGCAGCCATGTTATGCAACCTGTGCATTCCAAGTAGTTTTTTACATAGTGCAGGCTAATTTTGTTCAGACTGTTCTAAAAGCAGGGGGCCGCGACAGTTTGCTGCCAGTGCTATACCAGCCTGAGCAATGTAAAGGAAAGTGCTTCATCAGTAGAAGTGACTACTTTGTGATATATCATCACCTTTGCTAAAAATACCAGAGCTGCAAAATTATGCAGTTTCTTTTTTGTGTAATACGCTACCTTTAATTAATTCTTTTAGAATAATGTTGAGAAAGAATCACAAATTCAAGAAAAACTCAAATGAGGATAAAGATGAGTCCTGATTTAAGAGAGGGAGTAGTTTTGGCAAGGATCTACGAAATCCTAACCCGAGGATATTTTTACATACAGATATGCCTTTGGACTGTAAAATAGCAACCTCATTGTTTCTCTTGTATGCATTGAGATGCGATCAGACCTGCTTATTGAGAACTGATTGAAAGAAAGATGTTTGTCTTCATGAGAGAAGTGGCTTGCTGGGAAAAGCTACAGTGAGGTCAATATTGCCTTGATCTAGTCACAACAAATTTAGTCTTACTTAGATCTACTGCCTGTGCAAATTCTGGAAAGACTCTGGATTCTGGCCATTACCTGTAGACGGCAGGTGGAGAAGAAAATTCTGGCATAAAGAGGATGTATTGTCAGTATAAAAGAAGGTTGTCTAGGATGGCATACAGAAACACATGGCTGGCTTTGAAAACGAAGTGATAGTGTCTGACTGGGAAGAGGGGGCACAGGATTTCAGCCAAAACCGTGAAGCTTGTGCTTCATTTTCGTGAAGTAATAGCTTAAAGAACCTTTGAGGTCCATACCTTATAGAACAGTAATGGACCTCCCCAGCTGAGCAAACATCCCAAGCCAAGGGAATCTAGAAACTACATGGGGATAGCATGACTGTCTAAGGAGCACGTGTCCCAGAGCCTGGTCATGGATAAAAATCTGAAATAAAGCATGAAAAGAAAACATGTAGTGCAGGGAAAAAAATTCAGCCTTGTGAACAGAAGTAGTATGGAGGAAGCAGAAGTATTATATGTGAAGGAACTTGCATAGGTTGAGGTATGACCTAAATACTGAATTAATGCCTTAATTCTATTTTCAGTAAGAATGATCTGTAAGGTTAATAAAGGAGTCTGTAGTGAAAATGTGAATGTGGTAAGGGAAATTCAGCATCTGTAGGGGAAGAAAAATTTAGGCTAATAGGCATGAAAATACCATGGTCTCCAAATAAGCTTTTCCTTTGTCTATTAAAGGAATTGGCACATGAAATTGCAGGTGGATTTGAAGAGTTTTTTTCATTCACCTGTAAATTTGGGAACAGAGAAATGGCAGACACAGTGCCTGTCTTCAAAAAACAGGAAAAAATCCCAGAAATGTATGTGCTTCCTGATTTGCTGCCAAAAGTGTCAAGTCTTAACATGCAAGAGGAAGGATGTCTGAGGATAAAAAGGAAGTAGAAGGGGATAAAATCTTCATACACAACCCCAGTCAATCATTTCAGAAGCTATTTAGTATATTTTGTTAGTACATATAACTAGCTTCTTAAAAAGGGCAATGCCATGGACATAGTCAAAAGTCAAGTAAAATTCTGATCCGTTACCCTATAATGATCTTCTCTTTCATGGTGGAAATGATAGTGGAAATTAGAAGATGGATTAAACTAAGGAGAGGTGCCAGGAGTTTTAAAACTAGGACTGACTTGTTGTTCCCGAGAGGATGGAGTAAGAGAGAGAAAGATGGATTGTCAGTGTGACTCAGCTGTATGAAAACCTTGTAAGGCTGTGGGATGCATCAGACTTCCGATTCCTAGTAAGGGCAAGGAAGCATTAGTGTAATTGCAGAAGCTGTTTTAAGACCCCATTTGGAGTATTGGGTACAGTTTTGATCCCTGGTGTTTAAAAGAAAATAAACTGGAGAGGTGTTGCTTGTTCAGCCCAGCAGATAGATCTACAGATTATGACATGTTTCTCTATAGGCATGTGAAGAGGGAGTCTACTTCTGTTTAAGGTGCTTTCTGAATCCAAAGCTAATTAATAATGAACAGATGAAGATAAAAATTGCCAAGTCATGCTAAACAGTCTTCTGGGTGACTTGTGGGATTGCTTCTATATGGAGTTAGGAGAGATTATCTGAGGGCAATCTTAGAAAAGGAATGTGAAGATTTACAAGTAATCCAAGGATTTGTACCAGTAAGTGTTAGTTGTGGTAAGAAAGGGATGGAAAGTTTTTAACAGCTGTTAATCTTTGGTAATATTAATGTTACTGCTCTGGGATTCTGCTTGTCATCTGCTGAGTTCAAGAAGATTTTTTTTTTTATCCCTAGTGCAAGCTGATATCCACACCTGGGAATTTTGGTGGATACTGGAGTCGGGAAACTGCATGAGGTGCGCTGGCTCTTTTGCTAGTATCTGATGCTCAGTGGTCTGCCCTACTTATGGCTTAGCAGATGGCCACAGTTCAGGAGAGAACAGAATTTTTTTCTGAGACTGGCAGCAGCTGCAGTGTGGAGCATAAGCCCTCTTCCAACCAGCAGTAGGAAGTTTCACCTCAAAAATCTCCTTCTGTTGCCAAGAAAGCAGAAAACATTTTTTGTTTCTAAACATCTTTTATTTGATGACTTACAGCAAACTAGCAACACGAAGTATGAGGCCACTCTTTTTCCTGCTGTTTCTTGGAAGCTCCGTCTGGAAATGGTGGACAAGAGGAGGACTTCAACCTGTTTAAGATGTAACGCAAGTAGATAGGAAGAACATTTAGCTTCTGGCTTCATCACGTGCAATCTTTCCACCTGAAAGTTTTCTTATTTTCCTTTTCTCACTATTTCCAAGAAAGAGAACATTAGAAACAGTGCTGAATGCAATCTGCATTTCTACTTTGTTTTATAAATCCCTGTGCAAATTACTTTTTTTTCGCATGGCTAAAAAAACCCAAAAAACCAAAAAAACAAACAAAAAAAAACCACAAAAAACCAAACTGAGAAATGAAATGATGCCCTGAGGACCTTTGTCGGTATCTTGGAGATCTTTAGTTTGTACTCGGACTGCTTCCCAAAATGCAGCAACTTGTTAACCTGTCGGATACAGACTTTGAGAGAAAAACAGCATCTCAAGAAGGGTCTGCAGCCTCATTTATTTAAGCAGATGATTAGGAGTATAATTTAATTACTGTCCTTGTGATTTTTCTATACATTCTTATGAAGTCTATTTCTGTGTGCCTTTCTATGACTAAATGCCTTATGGCAGTATGTGAAATAGTTGGCACAGTTTAAAGATAATCATAACAAATTGCGCAGGAAAGTTTTGCAATAATGCAGAGAATGCAGGAACAGACATAGAAAATTCCACCCCTTCTCCAGGGTTCTATTGAGATATTTCTATATTTTTAAATATTTATTTCTTCTTCTTCTTCTTCTTGTCTCATCTCCATTGGATGTGACCTTTCCATACACAAGAAGTGTAAGAGATGTCTCTCATAGATACAAAAAGGAAGTAGAAAATGGAGAGTGGCTGCTTTCTCTGTGGCTTAGATTATCTCGTCATGCAGAGGAGAGAAAATAGTGCTATTCTAATTAGGGATTTGTGTGTGTGTTTTGCTTACAATGGTGGTTTAACCTCAGCTGTCTGCCCAGTGCCCAACTAGGTGTGCTGTCTGTCCCATTCTTCAGCAGCACAAGGGGTGAAAATAAGCTGAAAGAAGTTGTGGGTCAAGATAAGGACAGGGAGATCACTCACAAATTGCTGCCACATGTGAAACAGACTTGAACTGGTGAAGATTAATTTAATTTACTGTCAGTTAATAACAGAGTAGGATTGTGAGAAATAACCCCAAAATTTAAAACAACTTGCTGCTGCCCTCCTTTTTCCCAGGCTCAATTTCACTCCTGACTCTGTGTCGTCCCCCTAAGGCATGCAGAGAGGATGGTGAATAGGAGTTGTGGTCAGTTCATAACACCTCATCTCTGCCATTCCTTTCTCCTTACTATGTTCTCCTCCTCTGGCATGAGATCCCTCTCATTGGCTGCAGTGTTTCACGAGCTTCTCCAACATAGGTCCTTCCCAGGGCTGCAGCTCTTCATGGACTGTTCTAGCATGAGTCCTTTCTGCAGAATATAGTCTTTCAGCAACAGACTGCTGCAGAGACTTGGCTATAGCTCTTACCAGAAAACCTGCTCCTCTGTGGGCTCCTCTTTACGAGCTGCAGGTCCTGCCAGACCTGTGCTCTGGCACGGGCTTTCTATAGGCTGCAGCTTCCTTCAGGACACACCCAACTGGTCTGCCCTGGGGTCCTCCATGGGCTGCAGATGGACAACACACTTCACCATGGGCTGCAGAGGGATCCCTCCTGGAGAACCTGGAGAACCTGGAGAGCCTGGAGAACCTCTTTCCCTCCTTCTTCACTGATCTTGGTATCTTCAGAGCTCTTTCACATTTTTCTTTTACCCGTTCCTTAAATGCGTTAGCACAGAGGCACCACCAGCATGGCCTGAGCAGGGTCTGTCCAGCGTGGGGATAGCTACTGATCTCAACTCACAGAAGCCACCCCTGAAGCCCACCCGGCTACCATGATGACCCCCTAAGGCCTACAATAGTGCTTCCACCAAGAAGAAATTAAGTTTAGACTCCCTTAGGCAATGAAAAAATTTAAATGTGGACTGCTGCTACAGCTTTGAACTGCACAAATGTTTCTGGGATCTTTGTTACATGATATGCGGCATCTGTAAAAGACTACTAGCCACTCTGAAGGACATGCAGCTTTTTTAACCTTTATTTCTGAAGTGTGGCATATGAGCTGAGTGTCCTTAGGAATGTTCTTACAAAGCCTGTCACAACTGCTTAAGCTTTCCTTTCTCTAATGGGGTAACAAAGTCTCTTCCCCATTCCCATATGGATGATGTGACCCAATATACTACCTTTTCTCTCCTATGAGTTATTCCTGCTGTTCTCGTTCCTTGTATCTCTTCCTCTTGTCCCTAGGGTACCCTGAGTCACTTACAGAAATGCTTATTTGTTTCTGCTCCAGTATCGCATGGTCTCAGTCAGCAAAGCAAGCTGGAAACCTGGGACAAATCAAGCAATAAGCAGATGTGAGATCTTGATGAAGGTAGGATGACAATGAGAAAGACATGAGTCTCGCTCCCAGACCCATTAGCTCTGCTGGATAGGTTACTGAGGGCATGCGTATGCAAGTGTCACACATGTTTCATCCAGATTCCCAGCCGACCAATGCACAGCACCTTGCCTTGCAAGGAAAGCCTGGGATGGTGCTGGGCTAGAAATGAAGCAGAAATATGAAAGTCTGCAACGAGGTGCAGCAACACACCCACTGTATCCTTCAGCTACAGGGGAGAACATTTTCCAATGCTCTCCTGAGATCTTTCTCAAATAAGCAGATGGCAGCCTGTATAACTTTAACGTAGCTCTGCTGAGGTGAGGACCTGGTCCTACGAGTTAAAAGCACTGGAGGTTTTAAAATTCGAATCTTCTCTCTTGAAAAGAGTTGTCTCACCAGCTAGAAAGGGGATTTCTCACACAGTCTGGCTGATGGTCCCTAGGCAAGTATTCTCTCTCTGTCTGTGGCCAGCAGTACTGGGAAGAAAGCTTTGAGCCACACACAGGACACAGGCGTTACAAGCTTCTCCTGGGACGTGTTTCTTGCTGATTCAGAAACCAGTTCTCAGCCTGTAGGAATTTCTGTTGTAGGGACTAAGAAAACCATTATTTTAACAGGATGTGTTATATCTCTTTGAGGATACCTTTGTTACTAGCCAAAAATGACATTTTAGCATAATGCATTGCCCCTATTTCAAATACCCCATGCCTAAAACCCCTCAAAATCTTTTCTCAGTAGCTTTAAGCTTTACTGTTAATTTGTATTTAGTGGATTTGAACCATGAAAGGCAAGGAGGAACAGTGAATTTGGTCATGTCCATCCTTTTTAAAATAAAAAACCCCAAAGAGTACTCTGAAAAGGCTTAGAACAAGGTGATTCCCAGTGTGTTTCAGTTTTGTTCACAGGTGGGTTGCTTTTATTCCATCCCTTTTATGTACTGTTCTGCAATCATAGTCTTATTCACTTACACTATAGGAAGTGAAGTATTTGAGATATTTTCAATCTGATTAAATTAAAGACCTGAGTTTTAAACAGAAAGTTGCCTGTGTTTGAAGAGCGGTACATCTTTCTCTTTCAGTCTTGTTCTCTGTCACTCTGTTTTGGTGCTGTTATCTGTTTTGGTCATGGACTTTCATAAGCCGGAGGAGCTGATCATTTATGAAGTTTTAGTGCTCACTGATACTCACGTGTAGTTTCAGAGAAGCCATATGACAGTGAAAGGAGGAACGTAACAAATCCTATCTCTCACCAGGATCTGAAAGGGGATCCATGCCAGGGTACCTTGCTGGAGTTGCTAATTTTTTTGTGTGACTGATTGGTCAAGTGTTCATGAAGCAGGAGGCAGCTTTAGCTTGGCTCCCTGTGTACAGAAGTCAAGGCAGTCTTTTATTGACTGATAGTGCTCTCGCTTCATGTTTGTGTGGTCAAGGACATTGCCTTCTTCAAGGCAAGGATGCTGATGTTCCTTAATTTTCAGTTGTTGTTGATTTTTCTTGTTTGGTTGGTTGGGTTTTTTTAACGCAGTGCAAAATGACCTTTTAATCTAACCTGCAACTATGGATCCTTGTAGGTCTAAAAATCACAGTGCAGCATCTCCAGTCAGAGAATGATAAATAAACAATTAGCAGCCACTTTTAAAAGGTCTGGATTTTGTTATTTGCTTAACATCACACAAATATACTGTTGTCAGAAGGAGGGATAAAACTAAAACAACCAAATCATCCTTAAGTCATCTATCTATAAGATTATTTTTTGTCAACATGCAGTCCTCTGTTCTGTGCCCCATGTAAGTCCCAGTATCTGCAGCAAATACAGCAAAGCTCAGACTGGTTCTCTCTCTTTCTTTCAGGATGATATCCAGCCTTAATGGATGTATTTTCTGTACAGAAAATGAGACCTTGTGCTGTGAGAACATGCCATGGCAGTCTTGGTGCACGCACGCAAAAATAGCTGGAGTTATAAGTAGCATTTGCAAAGCGGTTTACATTCTGATATTTCCTAAACTTTGAACACTTGAGCTGATAATGAAAATACAGTCTTTGAAAATGTTTTCCTTGAGCCCCTCTGTTAACAGTAAAGGAGGAGAGGCAAAACAGGACTCACGTCCTGAAGCATTAGTTAAACAGAAACAAGGCGTAAAAATCCTAAAGTGGATCTCTGAATCTCTTTCTGTACAATCTCCTGCAGTGCAGGGTGGGAGCGACTGCCTGAGCCAGTCCCAAAACTCGAGATGCCCTGAGCACTTCTTGGGTTTGTGTGCAGGGTTGCCCAGGCTAGACAGCACTCAGCACAATGTCCATGGCTCCTGGCAGGCCTCGGGCAAGAGAAGACCTGCCTTCTGGGTGCCAGCCTCTCCAGTGGGCTTCATCCAGGAAATATTTTCAGGATCTTGATAGAAGATATTTTTGTCCAAGCGAGGAGATAGCAGCTCACTCTTTGCACTCTGTGCTTTGTTTTCCTACAAGCTGAGATGTGAATACCCTTTTCTGTACTTACAGCAGTTTGGCTCCTCAGCAATTTGGGGCAAGGGAGGTCATGTTTATGCAGTCCCAGGTGCCACTGGCCCTTCCACTAAAGTTACATCAATAAACAACTAGTGGTAGAGTAAACAGGTGGCTTAGTGTGTGCCATGCAAGAGAAAGACTGCCCTTGTGCAGCTCCCTCTGGGCGCATCAGGAGCTGTCTCACCAATGCCATAAGCAACCAAGCAAGCAGGTAGACCTGAGTGAGACTTCAACTACCTGCTTACCCAATAAGCAGAGACAAGGTGAAATATATAGGTGAATTCCAATGATGGAATGGTAGCTCTCTGAGCACTCTCTGAAGAGATGTCTCCCGTGTCTCAGTTCTGATCTTATGTTAACAGCATTTGTCCTGGGTTCATTGGGGCAAAGCCAGGGCAGCTCCATTGTCCTGTGTTTTGGGATGCTTGCAGGGCTGCAGGACTCCAAGAGGATTCCAGGAAATAACATCAAAGTTGTCTGAACCATATTTTTATTGCATTTCTTTCCTCCTCTAATTAACAGTAACAAACAATTATTTAATAACTAATAATAAACAATTAGTCAAGCCTTTGTCCTTAGAGGCATACTTAAACCCCTGCTCATATTGAAGTTATATATATCAACTGTAAATACAAAGCTTGGGATGATCATCCTCAGCCCCCACATCTTAAAAGGCCAGTTGGTTAAGCCAGATATATCACTGTATTGGATTAAGGACCTTGGTCTCCCCCACTTATGGGACAGTTACTATAAACAGCTAAAGATAAACTGTTTATATGGATTTCCTCACTAATAATATTAGTATGTAATTGAGCTTGTGTTTTCAAAGCCAAGACTGTTGTGCAACTGTCTGAATTTCAGTAAAGAAACAAAAATAATACTTAAAAAGCATACCTATACACATGTCCACAGCTGGGAAAAATATTTTCTTGTACCTTTTCGTCAACAAATGTAAGTGAAACAAATTGTTTCACTTATACTAATATTGAGTGACGGTATAAGCCAGTCTGTAGTATATTTAGATATATGTTCTGATTCCTTGATATCCTCCCTTTCCTTCTTAGTAGCCCAGCTGTCTGTCAGGGTTCAGGTCTGTACCTGGCGAGCTCCAGCCCACCAGGATTTGGATGTTCTCCCGATGGCTGAAGCTTGAAAGTCTTGAAAGCCTGTGGTACCTGGTAGCATTTTCGTGTCCATAATATCAAGACCCAAAGTGATTTGTGTCAAATTCTGCTGTAGATATGTTCCCTCAGGTGGTCTTTTTTCAGTGTTTTGTTCTCTCTGTTGATCTTGCATAGATGTTGGTCCATCTTGGACATAGAGGCTCCATCCAAGAGAGGGGATAAGCAGCATTGAGTTTCTTCTGAAGTGCATCTAATGACTTGTACCATTGTTTTCTGATGTAGCATCTTCATCTAAGCACATTCTTTGTAGAACATCCCAAATGTGAGATGACAATGAAAGCAAGGTTTCTTATCCCTGAACATAGGTTGGGTCCCTCCAGAAAGGAAGGCCTTTCTACTGTGGTCCCCTGGGTACCTGATACCACTGCCAGGCAGTGTCACAGCATGCCACATACAGCACTAAGATCAATCAGATTGGGGATAAACAAGATCTGTTTCTTTATCCAGCGGCAGGAAAAGTTCATTGCCGAAGGGTTTCAGTTCTTCGTCCCATTATGGTTCCTGGCTTTGATTCTTGTCTAGACAATTATCTGCACTGAAAGTGGAGCTGCCTGTTAGCCGGGTTCCCTGGATCTGTCTCTGGTGAGTTCTTCAGTAAACTGAGCAGTTCTTCCAGTGGCTCTGGCACCAAGGGGGATAGCACAGAACAGCTCTGTGGCATGGGATTGAGACATTCTTAAGGTAGACAGGTCGCATATTAAAGCGTGAATGCAAAAGGAATGTGAGTATGGGAGAATTTATATAAACATGATTGTAAGTGGCAGGGCTGGGGCAGGTAATTTGAAGTCTTCCCAGACACACAGAACTCTCTAGAAGGGCAAAATGATAGTTCCTTGCAGGTTGTTTGTTACAGATACAGAGGAACAAAAGAAATTGATTCTGAAATTGATATGAACGTTTCTATTAATGTTCATCAATCTTCAGACTGTAACGTGGGCTTCACGGAGCATTCTGTTTGATAGTAGACAGGTAACATCCTGCTCCCACTGATAGGTGATCAGCACCTGACCGAATAATACATTTTGATATATGTTGTTCTCGACCACCAAATATTTGATCTTGTGATATGTTTCTTCATGGTCTATGTGAGGACTAAGATACTATAAACTGCCATCTTTGCCATGTAAAGGGGAACATCAGAACAAAAGACATATTTATGCTGATAATAAAAAGGTTATAAAAGCGTTAATCTTCCAGAAAAGATCTCAACATCAGTTAAGTGAAAAAGCTACTTGAGGTTAATTCTGTAAGAGTTAAGAAGACTCTGAGATCGGGCTCTTTTTCTGCATGCATCTGTGTATCCTCTGTACCCGCACTAACCCCTGCACATATAATGCATAGTTAGTAATGGCTAAATAAGAAAGGGAACCATCTGAAATCCCTATGGTCTGATGTTGGTGGACTGACTCATACAAGACCGAGATCAGGGAATATTTGAATGCCACTGTACAGGACAATTTAAGCTCCAAATCCTGGAAGGGCTGTATCTATTTCTAGAGATGTATCTATTTTTAGCACTAGATAATCCAAGTACAAAATCAAGGTTTATGGAAGAGGTAAACTTTGTTCATCCCACTGCTTTTTAAGCTGTGTGACTATATCCATCCAGCGAGGGCTGTAAATACTAGCATTTTTTTTTAACGTGGTTTACTTGATTTTCCTTTATTGCAAGTGCAAATATTCAAAAGTTTTGATTGAGACCTCAAATATTGTGAAATATAGAATCTGAAGATTAACTGGAGCAAAATGTTCAGTTTCTGTTATCTTTGAACATTTCAATACCTTTGATTTCTTATGTTTTCACTTTTCCTCTAAAACCTCTCTGGAAATGAGTAAACCTTTTAACTGAAACCTGTATTTCTGGTACGTGGTGCTGAGGGAAAGCCGCTGGCAAGGCTCATGATGAAATTTTTGCGGCCATTTGAGGACATGTGGCAGTGAGCTGTCAGCATTGCAAGAGAGTTAAGACAAGCGAGGGAAAGGGGCACTGGAAGAAAAAGTCTTGCACATAGAGAAGAGGGCATCAACCAGCCATGTGTACTTCCAAGTTGGAAATGTTTGAAGGACTTGAGATGACCCAAAGCTTTCCAGTAGGAAAGATGAGTGTCAGGGAACCTACAAGGGTGGAACTGGGGGAAGGTGTTGTCTGCGATAGCAAGAAGTGATCTTGGGACTGCAGGATGGAACAGCACCCAGCTCTCACTTCTTACGCTATCATGAAACAAAACACTTTGTGATTTCATACCGGGAGTGAGTCATATCTCTGTGACTTCCCTTCTGTGCCTCTTCTGTGAATTGTTTACTTTGCAAAGACAGGACTTGTTGCTTCCAAATCCTTCCTACTTCTTCAGGGATTTGCCAAATGAGTAGGCAGGATGTTGGCCCATGTCGGCAAATGTCTTCTGTAGCAGCATGGCCGTACAGTGAGGCAGCTTCCCCAACACCACTCTGTGGGCTGAGCTCTTGTGCTGTTTATCATAAGGTCTAAAAGCAAAGGTGTTTTCTGTGGTGTGCATAAGGTCTACGCTAGCAGTATCTGCTCTGCAGGTAATGGGAGCCAAGGTGCTCTGGGGTCTTTCTGTACAGGGCTGGTATGAAATCAGAATTTCTTTCTCACAGATTGATGTTGCACTTCAAAGGAGAGAAAAAAAATGGTGTTGTATTCTTTCATCTCAAATGAGATGAAAGGTGGGATTTGACAAATTTACACTGGGAGGACTGTTTAATGCAATATCCTGTTTCAAAAGACCTGAAACTGAAATTGGTTTCTGCTTCCCAGCTTGCCGAAGCCCAGGAATCCATACCACAAGTAGGTGTCCAACAAGGGCAAAGGAAGCAGTGGGTGAGCACTGTGCTGACTTGCCTGTTAATGCCACTGTAATCTGCACCACAGGCACATATCTGGCATTTAGAAGGCTTATTTGTCTGCTTCTTGGTTATTGTGAATGTGTTATATTGTTTCCTTCGGAAGAAGGGAAAAAAATAATGGAGAATTGAATCCATATGTGGCACTTTGTTTTTGTTTCCTGAGCACTCTTACCACTGCTTTTCCTGTCTGCGGTGAGAATGTTTGGTTAATACGTTCCTCTGAGTCCCATCAGTTCTCATCTCTGCTTACCTGGACTTCTGATGACCCTAAGGAAATCACATCATCTTGCAGTGCCTTTCTTCCCTTCTCTAGAGTGCTGACAGTATTTTCTTCCCGTCTAAGATACAATTTGCTCATTAGGCTAAAATCTGTGATTACATAAGTTGTCTTTTGCTATATGCGGAAGTGAAGTGAATTTTATGCTAGGCTGAATTTTCACCTGGAAAATTTCCATACTTGAGAGTTCATTCTTGCCTAGAAAACATAGGTTTTGTTGTCCAGAGGAAAGGCTTTTCAGAGCACCCTATTTAGGTAGTCATTTTCCCATCAGGACTGAAAACAGCTTGCTTAGCTCCAGCGTCCTAAGCTGCATTACCTTACTGGATTGATTTGCAGAAGTCTTGAACATTGGAATTTACAACCAAAATTAATGACAGTTCTGCTTATACAATAGAAACTACCCTGAAAGATCAGGTCTTTGTGTAGTTTTCTTCAAGCAACCAAAATTACAGGTTGTCATTTACTCGTCCCACACGATTTGGTTCTCTGTGAAGAGAGGATAGCATCATCCAGTAATTTCACTGGAAATGTACCTTGTTTTTGAGACACATATATGTATATGCAATGCATACTTCATCTTCAGAACAGGTATGTGTGATAGAAATTGGACCAGAAAAGCTCTCAACGTACAGTATGTTTGTTAAACAGCACGAGCATAGAGAGTGTGGGAGCTGTGCTGAGGTGTGTTTTCAGGCACTACTGCTGCATGCCCTATCATTTGCCTTTTCTCAGAGAGCTGATGACGGCTCTGGGTGTAGGATGCTCTGAACATGTCAGCAGCTTAGGTAAAATCCACTATATATTTGGGTAGTTCAGAACTGGGACTGCCTTGCCCCAGTGTCTGCTGGCTGCTCCAGCTGACCAGCCAGGCTCAGTAGTGACTTTCAGAGCAGCCTGAGAAGCCCCTGTACTGGTGGTGTTCTAACAAGGTCACTCTGTGCAAGACATCACAAGCGTCTGTGTCTGCACAAAGGAAAAGCTTTGCTAGTTTTGATGTGAATTATAAGTCTGAATTAAGTTTTCAAATCATGCCAGAACAAAAAAATACACAACTTCTATTGACTGTGGAGAGCACAGTGTACTGAGTTGTGGTGATGACAGGTGGCATGTGGCTGTTTATTGAACAGAAATACTGTTGAATGTATCATAGTTACTTGTATTTAAATATTACTCTTTTTTAAATAAATCTGATTTTTCCTTTTGTAGGACCACATTTTTGCTAATTTCTAAAGACTCAAAACTGTGCACTTCAAGGTCCCAGGCTGCATCTCTGGTCCTGGAGGAGGGCTGTGCAGTGTACCAAGCTTCTCAGGTAGAGAAATTCCCCACTCACATAAAAAAGGACAATTTTTTGTAGCTGAAGGCACCTGACTAGCTATTTATACAGTCAGTCTCATGATGTATTCACTGTCCTTTAAATCATGCTTCCTGCAGATTAGAAACCATATGTGATTGAAAGGCGTTATGGCACAGGGAAATACATTGCTTTTTAATAACCCCACATCTGAAAATGCTCTCCAGGAGGTAAGTGATAATTTCAAAATGTCAAAAAAAAAAAGGGGGGGGTTTATGTCAATGATTTTTGGACACTGCATTGATTTGATAATTCTGCATAACCATTTTCAAAGAGGTAGGTTTTCCAGCCTCTGAGGCATTTGAGGAACCCTGTCTTTTAGATCTCCTGTGCATTCCCAGGTGCCAGGGGCAAGGCATGCGGACGCATTTAAATTTTCAAGAAATCAGAATAGTTTGGTCACTGGCAGGTTGAGGGGGAAGGGATAGAGCATTCTTATTGTTTCTTGGTTTTCATGCTCCTTGGCCACATTGAATGTGAGCACCGCTGTGGGGAGAGCTTTATAGGCAGGATGAGGGCAAAGCCTGACTCAGAGAAGCCAACAGATTTTCCTATTTATTTTTGAAGTGCACAGCAGGGATGGGAGACCTAACATCTTGTGTAAAAAAACATGGGAAGCACTGTTGTGACTATCCGTCATCTCTGCTCTGAATGACCTTCTGGTGGGCATGTTGAAAACATTTCATGGAGCAAAGAGGCCTCCAGACAGTTTCTCTGCAGTGGTGTTTCCAAATATCTCTTCTACGTTCATCCCTGCTTTGAATGCCTGGGTCCTGGAGTCAGATCTTCCTGACAGAGCATTGCAGGGTCTGGGATATCACTGGTCTGATGTGTAGAACAAGGAATCCTTCATCCCCAGTGGACCCTTTGGGGCTTGTTTTATGTCTCAGAAAGTAACTAAGGAGGGTGGTGTGGGGCATGTGTTAACGTAATAGCTTTTGCCAAATGCTGAAGCCTTGTTGCTTGCTTCTTGTGCCTGTTGCTTTTCCTGCCTGCGTCAATTCTTAATGTGCTTTGGTGTGTGGGCTGCCCTCGTGCAGACATACCCCCTCCTCCCCACCACCATGGGGATGGCTGCAGGCAGCTGCCCTCTGTGCTGGGAGAGGACGAGTTGGCACCACCGGGGGCTGTGCAGGTCAAATTCATATTAGTCCATGATGACACTGCCAACCTCTTGGAGCAGGAGAGACTGTGTAGTGAAAGTAGATGAGGAGTAGAGAAATGTGTCAGTTATCTTCCCAGTCATATTGAAGAGTGAGATACACTTGCAGTTTGTAAGATTTTATTACTGTAAACAAAGGGAAGACAACAGAGCGAAGTAAGAACGAGAGTAGCATTTTAATACGTAACAGCTTGTATGAAACAAAACACAAGACTGCAGCTGCCTCAGCAAAAAGTTCACTTTCAGCTCTTTTAGAGTTGCAATACATAGAATATGAAATTACAAGAGCAAATAGCACCCCTGTCTGCCCCACCCCACACTATGTCCCTATTTATTTCCAGCCAATTTCTCACTTGCTTTGCTTTTCCATGAAAATCCATCCACAAGGCTGTGACACGCTCTGAGGAATGGTAGGGCAGTTTTCACCCTTGAAGGTCTAGGTGGCAGGAAGGGAAAGCAAAGAGCCTCTGGGAGTGCCTGGCCAGGCAAGGGAGAGGAACCATGAAGTCATGCCCCCACAGCAGCCTGGTTTTCCAAGAGAGCTTTGCCTTTGCTGAGATCTTGAGACCTTCCTGTGATCTGCAGGTGATTTTATGCTCGTCCCATGAAGCAGAGCAGATAGCCAGGGCCTCAAAGAGAGCATTATCTCAGTACCTGCTGGTTAGACTGCTGCGCCTCTGCTAGCTCACATTTCGCAGCTCCGAGCTGCCACACTGGCACAGCTTGTGCTTTGTGCTGGATATCAAAGCTGTGCTGGTGGCAAGGAGGCAGTATGGAGGGTTTCTCAGCCTTCACCCAGTTTGTGTGAGGACTGTCTGCTCTGCCCTTCATCTTTCTGTTGTTCCTTCTCTGCAACCTCTACTTACAGCAACTTTCATTGTGTTTCTGTGCTACTCAACCAGCAGTGATGCATCCTTTATGCCAGCTGGATGCAGAGAAGTTGCATTGGCTGGATCCACAAGATCTCTGTTTTGTGCATGTCTAGACCATGGCAGGGAGCTCACTTGAATTTGCAGTGGTGCAGCACTGCTCCCACTTGACTGGAAAGGTCTTTGTCATCTGAACTGCCCATGAAGATGGATCTTCCCTGGGGTGGCTCCTACGTGATGCCTCGCTTGCTAGCAGCAAGGCTGTGGATGAGACTGAGAAGCTTGCTTTCTGTCACAGACTGTTTCTGAACTATTTTGTCCCTCTGCTCTAGACACATCTCTTTGCAGGTGGGTTGAGCAGAAAGGATATAGAAAACCTTAGTTTTACATAGCACCTTTTGTTAGAAGGACCCAAGGTACTGACACATATCCAGCTCTGAATTGCAACCTGCTGCAGCGCAGAGCTCCTCCCCAGCTCAGGACAGACTGAATATAGTGACTTGTTTTTCCAGGATCTCAGAGTCAGTCCCATAGTGCATCAAGAATTTTTCCTCCCAGAAGCATCTTTCTCTCATACTTGTGATGTTCAGGTGGCATCTGTTATTGCCAAAGTTTGCTATTCACTTTGTTTTACACCTTAATTTGTCATTGCAGGATACTAGCCTACTATGGCATGTATTTCCAGCAAGTTCAGTTTCTTACAAAGAGAAATTGTAGACTCTTCATCCATGCCCTGAGGTTTCCTGGGAGGAGTAAGGGAGGAGCTGATTTGGGAGAATCCTGCTATATTTTATACAGTCCCCAATAAGTCTGATCCCCTGGCTCAAGAGAGTCAAGGTATTTGTTATTCACCCGACAGCCCAACTTATCTCCCTCCTGCAGGAAAATGGGTCTGCCAAAATTTATTGAGCCCTTTACATCTCCCATGTTTGATCCCACAGCCTTGTTGAGGGAGATGTTTGGCATTTTGTACAGCTCCACTGCAAAAGACGCTTCCATACTTTTTACATGATGGACCTGAGCATAGATGAAGTAGTTGCCGCTCTTTTTGATTGTGAGGTACTGGTCATCGTCCTTCTGCACAACACCATCACAGTGCTCTAAGTTCCACTCCCAGAGCATGGGAACTTCAGAGTGTGAAGGCTTTTTTACTGAGGAAAAAAGAGACAAAGTCGACATGGTGATTAATTATATTTAAGGACAACTTTGTTCTGTACATAACCGTGCCTTGTTACTGTTTCTCATTGGTACTGTCATGCCCCAATCCCTCCCTGACTTATTATTATTATTATTATTATTTATTATTGTTGTTGTTATTATTGATCTTTCTGACCTTACTAACTCCTCAGAAGTGCTAGGAAGGCGTGATAACATGCTAGGAGAGTCTGCAAAGCATTCCATTACCATGAGTGGCTTGGAGGAGCTCCCTGCCAGGACAGATTAGCAGCTAAAAGCACTCTGGAGACAGTAAACCTTCAAGGCTGAGGGTTGGATCTGAGCTGGTCTCTAACAAGAAAAAATTAATGGGCAGAGCTTCAGCCAGATCTGAGGATGATGGGGGTGGCTACAGTAGTATTCTGCTTGCTGGTTGCCGTGTCTATAGTCCTTCACAGGAGCTGAGCCTGAAGGATCTCTTCCCAGATTTCCCCTCTCTCTCTGTGCCAGATGAGCACATGTTGTCAGCATTAAAGCTAAGGATGGGTGGCAGCTGTCATACCCCTCGGTGTGCAAGCTGACAAACTGGGTAAGGAAACAGCAACACACAGACATGTTAGGCTGCATGCCGTGAGGGCCTGTGTATCTGCAGGACGTAGTGCAGTGGGGTTTCAATGAAGAATAGATCAAATACTGTGGGACACCCAACTCGGGCCACAGTTCTGGGTGGTACCTTCAGCCACTGCCTAGGGATGCTCCTGGCTGGTTAGGGTCTTGCACATTCAGCAGTCATTAGCTGAAGTTTTATGCATGAAGAAGTGTTTCATTCATTTAACTAAATCTCTCTAAGGGTCTGAGCTGGTATATAGGGAGTTACTTTAGGACTGTCATAGGCTGGGCTTAGGAAACTCATGACTAACACTTGGCAGCAGTAAGTCTAATCCTTATGATGCCGATTTTGTTGGCCGTTTTCAGGGACATGTGTGTGGCTGACTCTGGTAGAGAGAGAAGTTTGCTGGCTGACAGCCCTGCGTGCAGATCTGGAGAGCTCTGTTTAGCGTGGCCACAGTGTTCAACAGGCTCTGCATTTCTGCAGTCACAGCTCATGCCTGTCCTTGGAGCACGTGTAACCAGACACGAGGGCTGTGAGATGGTCACTTTGTGACAAGACTGACAAAAACAGAAGGGGGGTCTGGCATCTCCATACTTACAAAATCCATGTGCCCAGCATGGTCCCGGTGCCTGTAGAAAGAAGCAGGGCTTGGTGAGTGTTTTCTGCTGCAATTTTTCCATCTATCGGTGAGTTCAACAGAGAAACTTTATGATTGCAAGAGCACAGAAGTATTCTCCCAGGAAGGGAAATAACCTTTTTATCCGTCATTATGAACACAAGCAAAGATTTGTTATGAAAGACAGGTTTTTTCCAACAAAGTTCAAAATGTTTAAAATAGATAAGTTTTTTCCATATTCACTTTGGTGGAATTTTCACAAAACAAAAAAGACAACCATCAGCAGTGCCTAGAGGAACTCTGTGCTCCTCTCGACTGCCAGGTATTTCATTTCATTCCTAGACTCTGCTCCCGCCAACTCACAAGTGATGTCTCTGTGAACAAGGAGTCAACTGACAGCCAGTGCGTACACACAGGGGGCTGCACAGGGTTGTGCTGATTCGCCCTCATTAAAACCATGAACCTTTCCTTCTCTGTATCATAGTGAGAAACCATTTAGCACTGATTCGATGTGTGGCAGAGCTGTGCAGTAGCCATGCACCTCAGTAGTCACACGTGCCTCTTTTCTGTGGCAATGTCATGTTCTGAGATTGGCAAAGGCGTGCTGATAGCCGTCGCCTCTTCTTTGGAGTCACTCAGGCTTTACAGTCCCTGTGCAAGGAGGAAGAAGGAAACATGGAGGACTGAAGGGATGCTCTCAAGGTCACCCATGATAAGCAGAATGGGGAGGACGGCTTTCTGGCTGTTAAGCCTACTTCCTTTTAACTGCTACACTGTACTTAGCTCGAGGCAACAGCCACAGTGCTTTCTGATCCACTAGTCCGAGCAGCTTGTCAGTGCCCTTCCAGCCAAAGGAAGGAGGTGGCTCCGTAAGTGAACAGGTGCTAAACTGTCAGTGGCAACACTTTTCAATCTGTTCCTGTGAATTATGGCTCAGAGTTTGCTTATGAACATCGTGCTCTTCCTACACAGCAGCTATGTTCTCTCTCTGGCCAGAGCACATAAAAAACAGACTTGGGATCAACTTACAGATGCACAAACCCAATTCTGTCTCACGTCTTAGTGGATGCAAGCTATGAAATGCTTAAACTGGCTATTGAAGCACAGCCTCGTCTGGTGCTTGGGAAGCTGCTGTCCTGAGTGCTGGGGAGATTGTCAGCTCCCTTGCAAGGAAATGCTTTTATTACGCGGTCCTGCTTTCCCCAGTTCATATGAATCAACAGGCCTAAAGGCAGTTTTTTCAGTTATTGAAGCAACTTTCTGCAATATGAAAAAAAGAAGGGGTCAAGTGGAATACGTGTGAAAGGTGAGCTGCTCATTGCCAGCAGAGGTATGCAGTTGTGACTACAGGTCGCAGAGTGACTGCTTCACAGCTCCCAAATAGATGAGAAAGGCTATGAGAGCAGAGCTAAAAGTACCAAAGTGATTTTTTAAAAGGGATTTTTATAGTGTCTGCTAAATGGCAGTGCTGTAAAGTACAGAGCAGGCTCCCCTCTTGTGGGAATTCAGCAAGTATAATTTATAAAAGCAATCAGTGCCTTGTAGGATCAGTCCCCAGAGGTGTTCCTGGCATCATTATGCCACAAGAAGCTGGCAGACCATGATAACAAGCCAACCTGCCTCTTAACCGAAGGGGACTTTTTCCTTATTCCCTAGTTGCCCACAACTGGGGCTGGAGGAGATACATCAGAGTAGGATATGTAAACTTCCATCTCAGACTAGCGCTTGGGTCCTTCAGGAGATTAATTTCAAGTCTGGAAACCAGAAAATAAACACTTGGCCTTCAGCAAATGAGTCATTTGGCTCACCCCTAAATTTCTGTTCATTACCATACACATAGATACAGACAGAAAACGTGCACTGGAATCAGCTAACTAAACACAACAGACAACTTGACTCAGTAACTGCTGTTTGGCCTAGGTGGTACTAGCACTTGGTAAAATCAAGAGTGAAAACGCTTTGTGCCTGGTGAAATACCAGGACTCCTTAGCCTCTTCTGTCCTTACAGAGCAACCTCGGTTGATACACATTAGGACAGTGAACATCGTTGGAGCAGGTTAGGAAACAAAAGAGAAATAAAAACTCATTTAAAAAAAAAAAGTTTATGGAAATGAAAGCAAAATGTGGAAGACATTTTTCCGAGTAACTGATGGAAATATTAGCAGCTGCAATCTTGGAAAGTAAAAGTGTTAGCTGTCTCCAAAAGGGGAAGAATCACTAGGTTGCAGTTAATTGGTAGCATCAACACAGCAACATTAGTCATTAGAAATAAATAATATGTGTTGTATGCTCCAGAGTTAGGAGGTTTGCATTACACTTACCTGCTTAAGATGGAATAAACAGAAGACCACAGGAACCAGGGCTGAAATAGTAATCAAAATAAATACTAAAGCCACTTGAAAACATGGGAATTTCCTTTTCTGTGGAATATTTCCATTCTCCAGCAGGTCTGGTCCTTCCATGACGCTTAGCCTCGAGACAGCTAGAGTTGAGATGCAAGCAGCACCACGGTTGCGAAAGGCACTGCTCGAACTCCCGAGGTCCTTGTTGCCACAGCGCAGCATGGACACGATTATATGCTGGAAATTTCCCCATTCTAACAAAGCCAAGAGGAGGAGCCAGGGCGAGTGTCATCACCAGCCTGGGCTAACACGCAATGAGTTAGCATTTCCTCATGAAACTGAGGCAGAGAAATTTCATTTGGCTCCTGGCCCAGAATGACCAAAATGAAACTCTGGCAAGAGGCTTCAAGGGCCCTGAAAAACTTTCATGCAGGGAGTCAAGTTTACAAACTCTCCACCAAACGCAAGGTGGAGTGATGAGGGACCAAGCCCAGGAACTTCCCAATAGCTGCATGCAATCTGCTGCTGTCGCCAGAGGTACCAGTGTTTTGTGGCTGAGAAGCTGGCACCGGGCTCTCATTTTGACAGCACAGATATGAGCACTGATGACAGAAGGTCATGTTTGCAGTTCCCTGAGGACATGATTCGCGCAGTAAAAGTGAAACTACACACACCTAAAGATGTGACTGCAAGCAGGCACTGCTGTGAATGTGCAAGTAGCAAGTTAGCAAATGGAAACAGTTACATTGACTTCCATATTGCCATTGGAGGAGAAGGAAGGAGAGTAGGAAAAGATTTGGAATTTTGTAAATGGCCTTCAATTTGCAGTTTGAAATGAGCTAGCTGATTTTCAAAGTCTTCCTAAAATTTTTTGGTTTGTCCCTTTTATTTTTCTTTACCTGTGTTGTAAATTCCTTACTTGAGGAACAATTGTAAGTTAGGAGTTGTATAACGAAGGTAAAAACAAAAAAGAGGGGGGGGGGAAGAAAAACAGACAGGCATGAGAAGTAAGGAACAAAGGGAAACTAAGCACCTAAAAAATATAACTTTAACTATCAGCCTTGAAAGTTGTTTCTATTTTTACGTTCTGCACAATCTTTTGAAAGGGTTTTTTGTTGGTGTTTGTTTAAAAAAGAAAATCTGACGCACAAAGATGTCACTTCGAGGTCTCTCCCAGCTCTCTTGTACTCCCTTGCTGGGCATGCGATGCATGGAAAATGTCCTTTATACACTTTAGTCTTGCTTCTGCTCCTCCCAACCAGCAGAAGAAACTTCAACTCTTCCAGCTGCACAGAACCAAAGTTAAACATCTGTGTGTTGCAGGAGGGTGGAATGGAAACAGGAGTTTGGAAAGGGGCACAAGAGTAGAAATAGAAAACCTGAGCTGTCGCATTAATATTCTGCTTCAACTTTCGGATTCTCACTCGGCAGTGTGTTGGGTCCTTAGCATTGAATTCAGGGTGAGACATTGAATTCAGGGTGAGACAGAGGGAAACCTGCTTGTGTGCCTTCAGCCAGGCAGCTCCTGGCTGTGCTGGTGCGGGAGGACACATCATCACCAGTCCAAAGCCACCCAGGACTCTGGCTCCTACTCTCCTGGCTTTTTGTGGTCAAGCTTGGAGTTTCTCAGAGGAAAGGCAGGAGAGGAAACCAAACATGGGAGAGCAGTGCTGGTAGCGAGCTGCCTGCTCACAGCTCGTCCCTGGCAAAGTTACTTGCCCCTCGGGGCACACTTTGGGGCAGGTCAGGGCAAACTGTGGGAAAGACCCAGGCAGTCTCGGTGCATCTTTTCTCTGCCCCCGTAGCCTACAGGTTTTTTGCCTGCTTTAGTAGTGACTCCATGTAGCCAATGTGAAGGAGACAGGATGCTTTCCACAAACTCCTTCCTTAAAAAGGACAACTGGGGACTTGGCCCGTGCAGGGAGATCTATTACATCTCTCTGACACCTGCTTTCCTCTGCACCTTGCCCTGGAGTGAAACCAGGGAAGAGCAAATGGCAGTCCCTGCACCAGCCGCTTTCTCTCTTCCTGAGATAACCGGTCCATTTAAGCAGTGCATGCTAGAGCCCCTGCTGATCCTCTGCCCTGGCCCAAAACCTGAGGACACCTTGAAATGTAGCAGTGTTAGTCTGACAAATCCACGCTGCCAGCTGCAGATAGGGATTGTTTATGAACAGAGACCCTGCTTCTCCCTGGACAACTCCCACAGACTGGTTTAGAAGCCCCATTTTGACCCCAAAATAGCATTGGCATGTGGTGCCAACCCCCAGCCCCAGACAGTAGGCTCACTGCTTGTCAAACTCCTTGCTTTGACTGCATAAAAAGACACCAGCAATCCTCATTTTAAAGCATACAAACGAGGCTTCCTGTGACATCCCAAGTAGTGCTGAGGCAGGAAACAATCTAAAGAGAAGTATATTTACAAAACTAACCAAGAAAATATCACAAGTAGAAAAGCAGATCTACCAACAGGAATTTCAGCAACTTTTTGTTAACCTGCAAAGCTTTTTTTTGTTCAAAGAAAAGATTATCATTGGTCATAAATACAGCTCAAGGGCAGAAGATGTTGTTGTCAGTTACTCTAGATGAATACAGGGTTAAAATGGGAAGGATCAATAAGCGTTTGGAGCTGAATACTTCCAGTGAACAGCCATTTTACTTGGTGGAAGTGGAGTCCAGCTAGAATTGTATGTATTTTGTATTAACTATATCGTGTCCTATTGTGTTATGTTAAACACGGAACGTAGTAACTTGTGTGACTCGTTAAGTGGCAGTGCTGAAGGACTGTGGCCAGAGACTGTAGATCTGCCTTTCCATCATTATCTCTGGATACACTGCTTGGTGCATGGGTGGGGAGAGAGCCCCACCCATGCCAGAATCCTGGGGATGACACAAGCCCTGTGCAGGGCTGGAGAAGCACTTCGTTCTGCGCTCCCGAACAGCCTCAGTCAGGCTTAGGAGTACCATAACTACCGCTTAAATTAAGGTTTTATTTTGATTTGCAAGAATATTCAGGGATGGATCTCAACTGTATTTTCCTTATAGACCCTAGCAGTTTTTGTTTAGTGAGTGTTTAACCATTTTATCCCAGTTAAAAATCAGGCTTGGACTAAGCCCAGCAGACCAGAGGATGTGATCACAGCCACATTTGGGTTCATTTTCTTCCTCATTTCTTGGCACTTCTCAAAAGTAGTCTCAGCTCTCGGAATACGATTTTGCAATAAATGTGTTTATCGACAGAGCGCCCACTGCATGCCAAACTTGTCCTTCCTTTTGTTTCCTCTGTCTCTCCTAACAGGCCATTAGGAAGCGATTGAAACAAATCCAGTGTAGAAGCAGCTGTGCTCCATAGAAAGAAGCAGGATGTGATTCTTGCCTGCCTTCTCTCCTTCACTTCCCTTTCCTGGTTTCTTTAAGAGACAAGTATTTGATGGGCTTCACAGTAGCAACTTCACAGTTCAAAGTACATAAAGTTTCTCTCTAGCTTTTGAATTTCCATTGCGTTGGAGTGCATATGTGCAGGCATTTGACGCTCTCCCCATTTTAAAATCTGAAATATCTGTTAGTATAATTAAAGTGAAATGAGAAATTCATGTGCTCAGCTGCTGTGCAGTCCTAACCTCATTTCCTCTGCCTAAGCCTGGCCCTGGAGACATGTGGTAATTTCATGGCTCTGGCGCAGATTGGGACTCACAGATGTACCACACGCATGTTCAGGCAGGAGATTTCCATTAGCCTGCTTGACGCTCATTGATGACCTTTGTTAGTGCGTCCTCAGATAATGGACTGTGCTTTGCAGCCTGGCCCTAGGGACCCACATTTTGAAGCCTCAGCAGTTATAGAAGCCTGTTCATTTTTGGTCATCAAATACAGCACCACCCACTATGAGTATGAAGTTTGCTTTAACCCTGCAGTAAGTTTTCCAAATCCTGAACAGCTTGTTTTCAGTGACAACAAATGTTGCCCTACGTATTTTTTGTGGTGCACCTTTTCTTTATGTGTGTCTGTGGTAAGACTGGCATCTTTCCAATTGCCACAGCTTTCCAAGGATGTAAGAGAGACTTAAGAAGCACAGAAAAATCCCAACAGAATTTCAGCCCCAGCCTGCAAGAGCAGAGAAAAAGAAAGATTGATTAATTTGAATTTCAGATCTATCTGTTCTCAACTTGTGTCCAGGTATTACTGCTGTCCTCATTTCCCTCAAACTGAGTATTTCAGAAGGCCAACAAAATCAATAGGCAAAACTGGAAAAAAATGGGCTGCATTGGGAAAACTGTAGACTGCCCCAGCAGGAATGCCTGGCATTCGGTATGAAAGAAGCAATTGGAGCACACTGGCACCTTGTCCTGGCAGCCAGTGCAGGCAGCTCCCACTGAATCAGGCTGAAATGCCTGCATGGCTGGGTGAGCCTTCTGATACCTGCAGCCACCATGTGCCAACAGGACTTTTCTAAAATGTGGGTGAGCTGCAGTGAACACACCTCTCTGAATCCGGCTTCATTTGCTCTGGAGCCTAAACATTGCCAGGAGAGCTCAGCTCCATGCCTGGGAGTGAATATACCTTGCTTTGGTTAGGCTGTGCTGAGGGTGTGTACCAGGACCCACGGAGGCTCAGGGGGAAACTTGCCACTCCAAACGTGTGCTTCACAGCCCGCCACAGGACTGCCAGCCACTGGGTGGCCCACCCAAGCTAGCACAGAGCCAGGCGCTAGAACAGGGGTGCGGAGACGGGAGGTCATAGTATGTCAGGAAGCACTTCTTACATCAGTGTTGGCCAAAGGTCTCAGCTGGCGTTAGGAGGACAGCAGTAGTTACCAGAAAAGCCCTAAACGTTTCCCACTGTGGGATTTTTTCCAAAATGTGGTGTTTTACCCGAGTACAACAGACAAATTCTCAGCTTAGCAAATTCTTCCTCTATAAACGCTGCTTGTGGTCTCCCTGGGGCACAGCCTTCTCCTGGGTGTTGGGGACATACCTCTATTTTGTGTAATGCTGTTAGGGGAACTTTGACGCTTCTGAGATTGACGGCAGGGCTGAATCCCACAAGGACCGTGATGCAGCTGCAGCACAGCAGGAGATTCCTCTGGAGCCTTGGAGGGAGGCCAGGCACATGAACGTCTCTCCGAGCTTTGGGGAGTTATCTGTGCTTGAGCTGAGAAATACAGGCTGTGCCAAAGTTGTGATGTTCCTACGTATGTTATTCCCTTAGCAAAGCATGCTGATCTTAAAGACGTGTGTTATCCATTGCCTGTGTTCAGTTTCTATTAGTATGATCTGAATACTGACATATTTTGAGGATGGGTGGAGCAATGGCTGCATAATAAATGGGAAAAAAGTTTTCCTCTGTGGAGTTGATGTTGTGATCAGTGACTGGATCTTAATCCAGCAAGGCCATCAGCTCCTGGAAGAATGCTAGAGGCAGTTCCTGTCCACAAGGTGATGGGTAGCATGCAATCCTCTAAGCAGAGCTGTGGGAATGGGAAGGGTGGGAAGAGCATCCACGACTAATTCCAACCTGCCATCCACAGCAGGCTCTCATAACAGATATTTTGCGTTTGAAATGTTCCATTCCACAAAAGATGCTTCTGGGTTTGTTTTTGCAAAAGCTGTGATTCCTTATTCCTGTTCAGAGCTTTTGAGCTGTGATCAAAGAGCATTTCTACTGATGCACAATATCAGCGCTGCTCCACCTTCCCTCAGAGCCAGGGCAGTGTCCCCAGAAGCAGCAGGGCTGGTCCAGGGTTTTGTCTGGCTCCCTGGCCCTGCTGAGCTCAACTCCCTGCTGTGTTGCGAGGTGTGAGAAGGGCTGAGGCAGAGGCTGGCTGTGTTTACTGCAATGTGGCAAAGTCATCCTGTGTTCGTGGTAAGCTCCGAGAATGCAGGGTAAGGGGACGGTGGTGAATGTTGCCTTTTTGCATCAAATGAAGTGTCTCTCTGCTGCAACATGAGCAAGGTGAGAACACCCTGTCTGACCTGCATTCCACCTGCTGGCAACTGAATATATTACAAAATTCGCAAGTTATGGCGTGTGTAGATGGTAGGAAAGGGAGAGGGAAGACCATTATGCTGGATTTCTCCCGTGTTTTCTCTCTCTCCGCATGATTTCTTTTTAGTGTGAGTGTCAGGCGGGCCAGCCCACAAAACAGGGCTGCACTTCTGGGCTCACCTCATCATCTCTCCTAGGAGCTTCCTATCTCTGCCCAGTTATCTCAGAGCTAATGTTCACTTTCTCCTGATCTCCCTCAACCAACAACTACATAGCATGTAACACACAGACGGCATGTCCTCCACCCTCTTCTTCATTTCCTTGCATTAACTTTTCCCTCTTTCCCTCCCAAACTTCTTTCCATTTTGTATTTTCCATGGATGAGCATTTTATAAAAGCATCGTAAAAGCCAGATCTGCCAGCGATGCTCCACTGAAGGTAACCGTTCTCCTCCGATTCAGCTACCACATGATGAACTTGTGTGAGGCAAAGGTGGTCCCATACCATGGTGTTCCCAGCAGAGGTTTCACCAGAAGTTATTCAGGAATATTTTCCAAAAGCTTCTGGACTCCTGGTGTATCACAGGAATTACTCCAGAATCACATCGTACACAGCTACACAGGAACACAGATTTCTGTGAAAAAGGCCTCTTGGGCTCCCTTGTATGGTTTTGGGCTGCACTGTGTATGTTTTTTTGATGGTGTGGTTAAGAATTAGTGATTGACAACTTGAAAACTTATCTGAAAATCTGGCTTGCTTCTGATATCCTTGAAAAATCTAAAGAAGTAAAATAAGAGTAATCTGAGGAACACTCAGAAATATTGGCTATAGGGTCTTCTCTACAGTTGGTTTTCCCGTGTGAGTTTTGAACCATGTTTTTCCCAGTTTGTGATTAAATTACATGTTGTATATTGTGACAGGTCGGACACCTTCCTGCCATGGTGCTTTTACCAGCAGCCTCTAGTCTGCAAAGCCTTCCTCTGGAGTGGCAGCATTTTGCCATCTTTCCTTCCACTGCCAGCTTTAGTCTGATTTTCCCTGCTCCGCTTCCTGTTGAGTGCAGCAGCAACAGCAGCTGCGCAGGAGCCGAAATGGGATCCAAGCGTACAGGGGCTTGGGTGAGTCTATTCCAGGCTGAGACCGTGAAATAATGCCAGCTTGCCCAGGGAGCTGTCTCCCAGCTGTCTCTATACTTCTTTTCACCTCAGCAGCCCTTGGCAAGAGGGATGTGCTAACTTGGAGCTAGGCAGTACCCACAAATATCCCATCCCCTAGCAGCAAGATAGAAGATGTGCTTGAGGAAGAGGAGGCGCCTGTAATTCTGACCAGTTTCCATGCAGTAGGGACAATGAAGAGCAACTGCCTTGTTTCGTGCCCACTATGTTCTCCTAGTTCTTTCCTGTGAAGGTATGATGGTGGAGTTATATTTAGCCACTTTCTTTCCCTTGCTCTCCAGTTAACTCTTCTCTTTCCTTCAGTGGTAATGCTTATAAACACTAACTGTTAAAGGAACTGATTTGCAAGCTATCAGAAACCATAACAGGAAAAAGTATCACCAAAGGAAGCAGCACAAAGGCAGTGGCAGCACCGTGTGGTTTGGATAGTACTATATTGTGACAAACATTGAGTGTCCTCATTAGCCTAATGAAAAGGGGTAAAACACAGAGAAACCGTAGAGGAATACTTAATTAATTATCTTTTAATGTGTTCTCATTGTGTGCCAGTGGTTAAAGATGTGTAAGGGTTTCTCTTTGGGCCAGTGGTGCAGGTCCAAACTTGGTGATATGCCTCGTAGGAAGACCTGCTCCAGGCCTTGGAATTGCTTGCTCGCCTAAAGGTGTCAGGGCCACGGTGCTCTTTGAGGAGGACTGCGGGGACAACAGCTTGAGTCTCGTGTTGCAAACACTATTGTGTGAAGGGATTAAGGGTCTCCATCAAGGAGCTTACTCATTCTCCTTGTCCAAATCCTGCATTCAAACTGAAACAGGAGCAGCAGATTCCAGATAGGGAGATACTTCTTTCTCTGAAACCTTGTAGTAAAATGTTAATTTGTTTAGTTCAAAAGGCTACAGAGTCCTTACTGATTCCTTGGCTGTTGTAACTTGGGTTGGAAAAGGCAGTGCAATCTCACACTCTGCTCTGCTTCCTCTTCCTGCGGAAGCTGGAGAGCTGTAGCTTGAGACTGTAAGCTTCAGCAGAAACAGCATGAATGGGACAGGGTGAAAGAGTTCTAATTACAGCACAAAGTCTTCTAAAGAGACCAAATAGAGAAGTGGTTGTTCTCATTGTGAGAAACACTCATTCACTGGTAAAATATTGATAAGGGCAAAGTCTTCAAAGCAAAGGCAATACTATTTTTATTTTACAATTCACAGCTGAATTGGATGCTTTTCTGAAAAAGGCATCACATCTTACAAAAGCAGTGGGTGTATATACTAGTTTTAGACAAAGAACCATGTAAATTCTCAAAGAATGTTCATGTTTTTTAGGTTATCCAGCCATGTCTGGAGACTTCCTTCAGATTATCTCCTGACCTAAAAAAAGCTACATCTTACAAGACAACTAAGCATATCAATTAATTCTTGCAGCCCTAAGACATGTTATCTCTTGACCTAAACCAGCTACATCTTACAAGACAGATTTATATGATGAGATACTTAAACGTACAAACCAGCTGCAGAAAAAATTATCAATTAATTCTCACATCATGTTTGCGCTCTCCTCATCCAATGCCAGTTGTCTCGGTTTAGCTAGCCTTGTTCTTCAAGCCTACACTTGTTCTTCCATATGCAGCCCCTCGCATAGCACAGTAATCTGAATTAATTGTGGAGTCTCACCGTAGCAAAGCAATCACCAAGGCTCCAGCAGGACTTAAGTTAGGTCCATGTGAACCTTATGAGGGCCAAATGCAAGGTTCTGCACCTGGGATGGGGTAAACCTTGATATCAGTACTGGCTGGCCAGGGAATGAAGGGATTAAGAATAGCTCTGCTGAGAAGGATTTGAGGGTGCTGGTGTATAAAAAGCTGGACATGAGCTGGCAACGCATACTCACAACCCACAAGGCCAACCATACACTGGGCTGCACAAAGGGAAGCGTGGCCAGCAGGGGGAAGGAGAGGATTCTCTCCCTCTACTCGACTCCAGTGAGACCCCACCTGGAGTATGGTGTCCAGTTCTAGAGTCCTCAGCACAGGAAGGACATGGGTCTGTTGGAGCAAGTCCAGAGGAGGCCACGAGGATAATCTGGAAGATGGAGCACCTCCAATACGAGGACAGGCTGAGAGAACTGGAGTTGTTCAGCTGAGAGAACCGGAGTTCAGCCTGGAGAAGAGAAGGCTCCAGGGAGATCTTGAAGCAGCCTTCCAGTACTGAAAGGGGATTACAAGAATGATGGAGACAATTTTTTCAGCAGGGCCTGTTGCAACAGTACAAGGTGCAATGGTTTTAAACTAAAAGAGGGGAGATTAGATAGAAAGAAGATATTTTTTTCGCTGAGGCACTGGCACAAATTGCCCAGAGAGGTGGTGGATGCCCCATGCCTGGAGACATTCAAGGTCAGGTTGGGTGGAACTCTGAGCAACCTGATCAAGTTGAAGATCAATCAACTTGGGGTTGGACTGGGTGATCTTTAAAGTTCCCTTCCAGCCCAAACCATTCTGTGATTCCCTGATATCAGCTTGTCACATGTTCATTACTTGAGCTGCAGGGAATCCTGTTAGCAGAGTGGTGAGGTTTTTTGTTTGGATGGGTTTATGTCAGTTGCAGACTTGTCCCACTTTTTTTTTTCTTTTTTTTTTTTTTCCTTCTCTGTCTAACAGCAGAACTTGGCTCCTCTGTGCAGAGTCCAGATGTTCCTGGCATGGAACTGGAGCAGGGCCCTCTCACAAAATCAGCAGGCTGCTGGAGTTAGTGCAGCTAAGCAACTCCCACCTGCAAACCGTAAGGTTGGGGGAACAAGAGATGGGGAATGGCAGCAAGTTCCTGCCCAATGCAGGAAACCTGCTCCCCCCACCCAGACAACAAACCCCCAGATCTCCTTGCGGAATAAATATGAAGCACTGCATGTGGAACCCATCCCTAAGGATGAAGAAGATGGCTCCCTTGGTCTAGAAACATTCCCTAGGCTGCGCCATCCTCCGATGACCATAAAAACATCCTCAGTAAATAAGAGGAGCATGATCGTCTTAGGGGATTCCCTTCTAAAAGGAACGGAGGGACCCATCTGCAGACCGGACCAGCTCCACAGGGAGGTCTGCTGCTTACCTGGGGCATCAGTGAAGGATATTACTAGAAAACTACCTTCCTTGGTGAAAGAGACAGATTACCACCCTCCAGTAGTATTTCAAATAGGCAATGATGACTTACAGCGCAGAAAGCTGAAAGCCATCAAGAGAGACTTTAGGACTCTAGGGAGAACGTTGGAGGGCTCTGGGGCACAAGTAGAGTTTAGCTCCATTCCAGTGTTAAGGAATGAGAAGCAGGAGGTCAAAGAGAAACAGTTGATTAAGGCCTGGCTCCGAGCCTGGTGTGAGGAGAAAGGCTTTGTGTTCTTTGATCATGAAGTGACCCACCCACCCCCAGGCTTTCATACTAGGGATGGGACATGCTTGTCTCCTAGGAGGACTAAAGTCCGTACTGAAAATCTAGCTAGGCTCTTAAACAGAGCTTTAAACTAGATGTGAAGGGGGAAGTGGACAAGACCAGGCTAGTTGGGAGTGAGCCTGGAAGTGGGACTCCAGTCACTGAGACATGGTGTGCTGGAGAGGACCTCCAGTACATCACCTCAGAGTGAGTGGGGGTGATTATACCTGGGGACAGTAAGGATGAAACTGGCACTGTGGAGTTAGTTATTCCAAAGACCAGTCAATCGGGGATGAACTCTATTCCCTTGATGAGGGCTGAAGGTTTGCCAGCTCAGCCGAAGTGCATTTACACCAATGCACGCAGCATGGGCAATAAGAAGGAGGAGTTGGAAGCTGTTTGTAGGGCCACGTGACTACGATGTCGTTGCCATCACAGAAACGCAGTGGGATGACTCGTATAACTGGAGTGCAGCCATGGGGGGGTATAAACTCTTCAGGCAGGACAGGAAGGGTAGGATCGGAGGTGGTGTAGCCCTCTATGTTAGAAAGCGCTTTGATACCCTTGAGCTCAATTACGGTGAGGAAGGAACTCAGTGCCTGTGGGCTAAAATCGGAGGAGCCCACAAGAAGGCAGACATTGTGATGAGAGTCTGCTACAGACCACCCAGCCAAGAAGAAGCAGCTGATAAGCTCTTCTACAAACAGCTGGGGATAGTCTCTAGATCACTACTTCTTGTCCTCGTGGGAGACTTCAGTCTTCCTGATATCTGCTGGAAGTACAACACAGCAGAAAGGAAGCAGTCTAGGACACTTGTGGAGTGTGTGGAAGACAATTTCCTCACACGACTGGTGAGTGAGCTGACAAGGGAGAGTGCCCTCCTGGACCTGCTGTTTGTGAATAGAGAAGGCCTTGTGGAGGATGTGACAATTGGGGGACGCCTGGAACAAAGCGATCATGAGATGATAGGGTTTTTAGTTCTAGGTGAGATGAAGAAGGGGATTAGCAAAACAATCACATTAAACTTCCAGAGAGCAGACTTTGGACTGTTCAGGAGGCTGCTAGCAAAGTCTGATGGGAAACAGTCCTTAAGGGCAAGGGAGCCCACGAGTGCTGGGTGCTCTTCAAAAATGAAATCCTAGCAGCTCAGGAGCAAGCCATCCCCATGTTCCAGAAAAGGAGCCGGGGGGGAAAAAAACAGCTTGGTTGAGTAGGGAGATCTTGAGAGAGATCAAAAAGAAGAGGAATGTCTATGGGCTCTGGAAGGAGGAACAGGTGTCTTGGATGGACTACAGGGAGGAAGTGTGATTGTGCAGTGAAAAAATCAGGAGGGCCAAGGCCCAACTAGAAATCAAACTGGCTAAGTCTGTGAAAGATAATAAAGAATCTTTCTACAAATACATTAACAAGAAAAGGAGGACTAGGGAGAACATTCAGTCCCTGTTGGATGCAGAAGGAACAAGAACATTGACAAGGGATGAAGACAAGGCTGAGGTACTTAATGCCTTCTTTGCCTCAGTCTTTAATAGTGAGGGAAGTTGTTCCCCCTATGTGCAAACCCAGGAGTCAGAGGGGCAGAATGAGGCTCCCATGATCCAAGAGGAGGCGGTTAGAGACTTGCTTACCCAGCTAGACACCCACAAGTCTATGGGGCCGGATGGGATCCACCCAAGACTATTAAAGGAGCTGGTGGATGTCCTTTCCAAACCCCTTTCTATCATCTTCCAGTGGTCCTGGCTGATTGGGGAAGTTCCACTGGATGAGGTGCTGAGGGGCATGGTTTAGGGAGTGTTAGGAATGGTTGGACTTGATGACTCAGTAGGTCCCTTCCAACCTAGTGATTCTGTGATTCTATGGAACAACATTGGAGCAATGTCCCTTCTAGCGACTTGGAGTTTGTGTAGAGAAGGATGGGATCTGGTTTTCATGTGAAATCATTGAGCCCTTGGGCATGCCACGGAGTCTGTGGAGTAGTCCCTGGGCACAGCAGTGTACCCAGAGCATGTTGCAGTAAGAAGCCAAGAGAGAAGAGTGGTGAAAAAAGAGAAGTTGTTATCTCATTTAGCTCTTTCGGTTTCCTTCCGAATTGCGTTAAGAAAGTGAAGTGCTGTTTGTTTACTCATCCATTCTACTCCTCATCTGGCAGAAATCCCAGCTCACTGAGATGTGAAAGAAGAAATCCTCCTGAAAGCTGTGAAAAATTGGCATGGTTCTCCCCCAGCCTAGGGCTGGAAGACTTGCATCATCCTCTCCCGGACACTGAAATTCTCCTTTTTCTGTCTTACAGAAAACCTTATAAATCAGTATCTTTCATTGCATCAGCATTTGGCAGTCTGCCTTTCTCTGCTTCTGCTCTCGCTGTTAAACTACGGCCCTGCTGTTACGTGTCACTCAGCTTGGAGCCATGTGTCCGTTCTGGGACTGACTGCCAAGACACCCAGCTCTGACAACCTTAGCACTGCTGGGCTGCCCATTCGCTCAGCGATGGCTCTGCTACACAGAGTGAGCCATGCAGGGTGAATGGCCCTGAACAAGAGGCTGTTCCTGTCTTCCAAGGTGCTTCCTTCCAGGCTGTGGGGTAAAGCCCCCCAGACCCTGCACTGCCATCTCTGCCCTGATCTGTCCCTGCAGCTTTGTTCGTGGGTGGCTACGCTTATTGTATTCTCATAGCCTCAAGCGTGGATGTTTTTTAAATTTTCACCCTGCTGACTTCCTTCACATTGCATTGTCAGGTACTGATTTTATTTCCTCTGTGCATTTGGAGAACCATTGCCTTACCAGCAAAGCTAGCATTAGGAAACAATGGAGTGTATGAGCAAACTCTCATGCCCTGGCTTACATAACTCCTTGCCTTTGATCAC
The DNA here is from genome assembly GCF_017976375.1 of Cuculus canorus. NCBI lineage: Eukaryota > Metazoa > Chordata > Aves > Cuculiformes > Cuculidae > Cuculus > Cuculus canorus. The sequence continues at coordinate 7,206,449 of NC_071408.1, forward strand.
ATGTGCTTTGCAAGACGGGATTTCTCCCTCTGGTAGGGCAGTGGGTGGCTCGTGCAGCTGCAGGGACAGTCGGATCTGACACAGCACAGTGAGCCTGCCCACGCAGGGCACACAGTACACAAGGGGAAGCAGCCTGGACTGGCAGTGCTCTGGTTCAGGTACCCATTTTTCAAGATATTTCCCCTTCTGTTCCACCTTGTATAACAGTGGACAAGGTGAGTGGGCTCAGAGGCCCACCCAGCATGGTGTCCTACCTTACAGAATCACAGAATCACAGAATCACAAGGTTGGAAAGGACCCATTGGATCATCGAGTCCAAACATTCCTAACACTCTCTAAACCATGTCCCTCAGCACTTCATCCACCCGTTCCTTAAACACCTCCAGGGAAGGTGACTCGACCACCTCCCTGGGCAGCCCGTTCCAGTGCCCAATGACTCTTACTGTGAAGAATTTTTTTCTGATATCCAACCTGAACCTCCCCTGGCAGAGCTTCAGGCCATTCCCTCTTGTCCTGTCCCCTGTCACTTGGGAGAAGTGACCAGCTCCCTCCTCTCCACAACCTCCTTTCAGGTAGTTGTAGAGAGTAATAAGGTCTCCCCTCAGCCTCCTCTTCTCCAGGCTAAACAACCCCAGCTCTCTCAGCCGCTCCTCGTAAGACTTGTTCTCCAGCCCCCTCACCAGCTTTGTTGCTCTTCTCTGGACACGCTCCAGAGCCTCAACATCCTTGTCAACCAGCACCCCCAGGCCCTTCTCTTCCGTGCAGCTCTCCAGCCATTCTTCCCCCAGTCTGTAGCGCTGCATAGGGTTGTTGTGCCCCAAGTGCAGGACCCGGCATTTGGCCTTGTTAAACCTCATCCCATTGGTCTCAGCCCAGCGGTCCAGCCTGTTCAGATCCCTTTGCAGAGCCTCCCTACCCTCCAGCAGATCCACACTTCCATCCAGCTTAGTGTTGTCTGCAAACTTGCTGAGGGTGCACTCAATGCCTTCATCCAGGTCATTGATAAAGACATTGAACAGAGCTGGACCCAGTACCGAGCCCTGAGGAACCCCACTTGTGACTGGCCTCCAGCTGGAGTTAACTCCATTGACCACCACTCTCTAGGCCCGGCCATCCAACCAGTTTTCAACCCAGGAGAGTGTACGCCTGTCCAGGCCAGAGGCTGACAGTTTCTGAAGCAGAATGCTGTGAGAAACTGTGTCAAAGGCTTTACTGAAGTCCAAGAAGACTACATCCACAGCCTTTCCCCCATCCCCATTATGCATTATGACTGTGGTGTATTTTGTTTCCTTGTGTTTAGTAGTTTGCGAGGGATTTTCTTATGTGAATCTACTGCTTTCTGAGCCCACACAAGCTTTTATTGTCTTCCTTTGGCAGACTTTCACAGGTTTTTTATTTATTGCATGAAAAAAACCCTAGAAGTCCTGGTTTTCCTTTGAAAACTGCTGTCTGTCTATTTAGTGAGATGCTCACCTCTACCTCAGCTTGCTTGATAAGGAGCAATGAGCATCAACCAGCTCACCCTCCCACTGCTCATGGCTCTGAGAGTCTATGCCAGGTCCTGCAGCTGCAGGGCTCTCCACTCCTCCCGTTCAGGGTGTCCCTTTTCTCCTCTGACCATGCGTGATTCCAGGACAGAGACAGTAAATGATGGAGAAAAGTCTTTGGAGAGAGGAGTTGCCAAACCCCTATGCCAGTTCTGAGGATATCCCAATGCAGAGGGGTTTTTTTTTGAGTTCGTAGTATCGCACCACTTGGAAAAGCAAAAGGCATCTCCTGTGCAATTTGTGGTGAGCAAGCCGAATTGTAAATGCCGTCTGCAACAGCAGCCACGCTCTTGTGCCCACGCATACACAAACACTCTCCAAGAGGACCACAGGCTTCAGCGCGCACATATTGGGTGCCTGCCCCTGGGCCTGCCTCTGCTCCCTGGGGACACGATGCACATACACGTGGCTGCTGCCTGAAACACCATCACCTGCCCCTGACTGGCTCAACTGATGGACCGGGATCCGCAGCAGACTCCCTTCTAGGAGCTGTTTCTACTTGGCAGTTTGTAAATCTACTGTTGTACTCAAACCTCCGTGGCTCTGTGTCAAAAGCTCCTCTGCAGGAGTTTCCTTCCTATGTTTACTTAGCAGATGGTTTCTGAGCTCTGTCCAGAGGAAGGCGAGTGGGGTAGGAATGCCATGAAGTCAGCTAGGGATCCCTGTGGTCCATCCAAGGCAGCCCCTTCTCCTTTCATGCTGGGTTTGCTGAGAAGCCAGGAGAGCGACAGCCAAGCACTGTCCTTGAGTTGAGCCAGGGGCTGGTTCTGCCATCCCGACAGCCTCTCCGCTGAGCTGGGTTACTGCCTACAATCTCTGCTCATTTGGTTTTTGCCTTCCCATAGCTGAGCTTCTATTATTTCTATCTCCAGCAAGGTTTTGGAAAACAGGAGTGATCCTCAGCCCAGATCAGAAGCAAGGAATAAAATCCAACCCTCCAACTCCTTCATGCATTATCACTGTAAATTTCTCTGTAGCTTGTACAAAAATCCAGTGGAAGGTTCCATAGAACTGTGTGAATGTCTGATTTACTAATTCATCACAAATTTGTAAAGATCAAGAAGGAAAAATATCTTCCTTCTCTTTTTTGTAGGCAAATATCAGAATTTCAGTCATGCCCATGTGTAATGTTTTGGTTTGATTTTATGTTTTTTATTTATTTGGCTTTTAAAAAACTGCTGTTAGTTTTGAAATGAAGTCTTATTTTGACATGAAACATGAAATAAAAACATTTTATCTTGAAAGGAATTAACAGAAAGTTACTGCCTGTCGGAATGTGCCTGCCCTAATTTGAGTTCAAATTATGTTGACATGACTCAGTCCAAACCCTCCACTGATGTAATTGAGTTATTGCATTGCATTCAGACGAAAGAGGTGGGTGGTTTGGGGAGAAATGATTTTCACTCAAATCATGTGGGTTTGCTCAGATTGAGAACAGTTACAAACATTTTTATAAAACCTAACCTGGTAGCAGGCCTATCAAAGGCATGGTGCTTGAGAGACTACGTCAAGAGCCGACAGTTTCTGTATGCCCAGACCCCTGCTCATGGCCCAGCACACTGACCCTCTCCCTCCACTTGCCCAGTCCCAGGCCCCTCTCCCCATCACCACTGTCTTTCTTGATCTATGACTGCATTCACTCTTATCGTGTCTTCTGAGCTGCTCCTCAGCTTTGCAGCTCAGTGTGTCAGAACTCCAGTAGGAGTTTTCCTACATTTAAATGTTTAAATTCAAATTTAAACATTTGAATTGCACTTTCCCCAGATGTGCAGGAGCTGCTGAGCAGGACATGGCCATCTGAGGACTGGCATTTTGATGGTGTTAGAATTGTCAAGCTCCCCTGTGCATGGGCAGTAGCAGAAACAGCTTTCTCCTGAAGATCACCCCTGGAAAAGGCACATCGTACTTTATTTGATAGGTTTTAGCTTGCAGTATTTTGTTGGTGGAGTAGAAGAGTATAGAGATTATATGTTGGGAGTGTCAAGTGGATGATCAGTTGGACTTCTAAGTTAATCACCCTTTTCCCCTGTGACAGCAGTCACAGCAGCCCATGCTTGGCTTCAGCATGCCCATACCATGACACAAACATGACTGAATTTGTTTTGATAGAGAGCTGGGAAAACAAGGCAATTGTCCCAAGAACAGCACATGACGGAATACAGCCAGAGGCTTGCTTGATGTTTCACATTCCACTGGTCCATGGACAAGCTGAAAGGGAAAGCTGGCTCTTTCTATCTACTTACTTGCCTTCTTTCTTTACTTTCAGAACGGAAAAGCTGATCGAGACTAGGACAAAACTAAAATTAAGACCTCAGTCAGTTTTGTAGCCACAGTGAGTTTTCTGTGCAGCCCAGAAACTGATGATCTAGTGTTGCCAGCTGGGACCTAGTGTGTCCTTGCTGAATTATTAACCTCCTTTAGAAGCCTCTCCCATCTGTGTCCCCTGGCAAAGGAATAGAAACATCTTTTCACTCCTCTCTTGGCTAAGGGAGATGTCATTTATGAGAAGAGGGCAGGTTGCTGACAGATCCCAGCCGCCCACTCCACACCTGGCAGGATGGTCTCATGTGACACAGTGCTCTTCCGAGGTGCGCTGCCTCCAGGGAGAGGAGGAGCAGGCACAGAAGATGTGGCTGGAAAGGGGGTGTATTTTTATTGGTAAATGTCATGAATTCAGGGCATCCCAGGAAAATGATACCAGAAAGGTCTTGTGATGACGGGGCAGCCTTACAGGGCTGCAACCGCCCTCTCACTCCTGCTGTGATGCAATCCCTTGGGAGCTCCTGCATCTACATCCATGTAAGGCTTATTTAGCTTACAAAGATCCCACATACATGCAACTTACCGTGTTTACACCACCTGTCTGCACATCAGGCTATATTGAGTCCTCATAAATGTGGAGATTTCCCATGCGTCTTCTTTCCCAGTGCATCTTCTTTCCCAGTTCATCTTCTTTCCCAGTGACTGCCCAAGCCCAATGGGATGTTTTTCAGTTAGGAGCTTCTCTATTCAGCCTGAAGCTCCCCGGGCAGCTAATTTTCTCATCTTGACATGACTCAGTGTGCCTGTTCTCAGAAAATGCATGTTCTGTTGCAATGCAGATGGAGACAGGAAATCACCTAAACTAGGGAAGCTTGGAAGACCAGAATTCAGCTAGTGACATTGACCTGCTTCTGCATGGTATCTTACACTGATGCAGAAGACAAGCAGCAAGCATCATTCAGCCTGAGGGAAAATGTGCACCCAGAAAGAGACCTCCCATTGCTCTACAGCAGCCAACTGCATCCTCTCTGTTGGGTTTGTGTCACCATGCAAAGGTGACGGGACAATGAGAAAAGTAAGCCACAGGGACCCCAACTCCAGCTGAAAGGCTGTAATGGGTGGGACAACGTTCACAAATTTTGCTTTAGCCTCTTTTTTGGATAAGCACCAAAACCAGGTCCAGAAACAGAGACCACACCTCCAACCCTAACATCTTACTCATACCTCTTGGCTTAGAGCCGCAATGGCATACCAGGCAGCAACAGGAGGGCTTAAGCATGGCTTCACCTGCTGCTCTGTTCCATAGCCTGCTGATTGGAGATGACTGGCCTCCAAATTAGCAGAACACAAACACCGGTTTTCAATGGTGTTGGCATGCAGAGGACAGGCACCAGGAAGCCGCTGTGGCCAGTGGGGATCTTGGGGGCTATCTGGGCAGGGGAAGGGAAGATACCTTCCTTCTGGCCCTCTCCAGTCTCCTAGAGATGGAAGTATGGGAGCAAGACAGGCTGGACTGCCCTCTGCAGGGCTTTTACCTCTCCATCTCTTGCAGAGGGGGAGCAGGGTTGCCCTCTTGGGGCCAGGGGCTTGGTGTTTAGGGCAAGGAGTGCCCAAAGTGGGCACCAAAAAAAGCCGTGACTTCATCCACTCTCTTGTGAGAGGCCAGGTTAGGCAGAAGTCCAACACATCCTGCCATGGTGGGTGGTTACATTAACAACGGATGACTGATCACTCCGCAGAGGCGTATCCAACCCTGCTTACACAGCAAGGCAGTGGGTTGGGTAGGAAGTCACTTTGTCAGGAAGAATCAATCTTTGTGCAGACATCTGTGCTGTCACAACGCTCAGCAGGAAGGGATGTTTCCAGCTGAGGCCATGTGGGGCTGACTGGCAGGGAGGAGACAAAAACTGTCCCAAAACACAAGTGCCCCATGGACCACCATGGCTGTCCCAACATCCTGCTCAGGAGCAGTGGTGCTAATGTGGGCTTTTGAAGCTCCAACTCTCTTTCTCAACACTACTCTGTCACTAATAGATTAATCAGTGCTGGAGACCTGAATCCAACTGTGGGCACAGCTGAGGGCTGGAGGCAGTGCATTTATGAAGTGGCCTTCCTTGTACCAGCTGCTGTCTGAGCCGTACAGTTGATAGAGACCTGCCTCAACTGCCTGCCCACGAGCGACTTCTGCACAATGATCAATTCAAGAAAACTGCTGCTGTAAATCAGGCCTGTTTCAAACAAAGCTGGGACACAGGGCTAAATGTCCATTTTTCCACCACACTCTTGAATTCCTGTGCTTTGCCAGTTGCTTAAGTGAATACTAAAGGAGCTGTGAGGAATAGTTGATACACTCAGCATATTTGCGTGCGTGTTGGAGGATGGAGCAGGGTGTGTAGAAATTGCAAAACCAGCTTAGCTAAGCTGAGTTGGAAGATCATAAATACTAAAATGCTGCAATATTAATGACACAATATTTGTAACCACAGTCTCCACTTAGTCTGTCTTAATTAGCTGTTGCAATTTCCTAGGTTTGGGGAAAATGCAAGTGTGAAAGTATTTCAAGAATGATACTAAACCTATGTGCGTTTGAAGTATTTTAATATACTCATCAAAATATATTGGAATTGTTTGAACATACTTATGCTGTTGATGATCATGATCATGAGGAAAAGGAGGAAAACAAAGTTTCAGACCCCAGGATCTGACTAGCTATGCTTAGTCTGGAACAGAATGAGTGAAACAGGGCAAGAAGAAAACCACATTTCTCTCATATACCAGGGGAGCCCCAGTGACCAGACAGTTCTGGTCTCTCAAGGAGGGAGCCAGCATAGGCAAAACCACTCTTTCACAGTTATGCTACAGAATTATAAATCCTCCAGGTAGGATTATAGTACAGCCCAAGGAAAAAGTACACAAGAAGTGATATACCTGATCACTGCTGAGCAAAGCACATCAATCTGTGCGCTTATGCACATGACCCTCAACAGATTATCATATGGGCATCTTTCATCACTTAAGAGACCCTGAGATGCCTATGGCCCCTGGTACTGCTAGGCTTTTCCCTCCACTCTCCTTCTAGCTTCATTCATAGACCTTGCAAGCTGTCTCCTGCTTCCTGCCGCACGTTCCCCTTGTGAGCAACCAATATCTGGAACAGCATTTCTCTCGAGGCTGGGAAGTATGACCTTCTGAATCCATTTTGTGGCTATCTCTATCTGCACTGTGTGCATCAACCTGCTAATTACAGTGGTCACTGGTCTTACTGTGTACGGTCTGTGTTTGTATCTTTCCTGTTCTGAAACATGCTGTCCTAGGGAGTCTGCGTGCAGGAGCAGTGCCAGCCAGCACGAAGAGATTTTTCTCATGCAAGCTGGAGGAAATCTTGTCTTGCAAAGGGTGGATACTGCTGGAGACAATGTATAATCTGGTCGGGAGGCTTTTCAGATCTCATGAGAAGCCACCAGAACTTGTCCTTCACATTGTCAAGAACATATGAAACATTAAAGAAGTCTCTTGTTGGCAGATGTGTTCATATGCTCTGGGTCTTGTGGGAAGTGATGAAGAGACAAGCAGATCAACCCATGCTTCAAAATGCTGCACATACCCCTCCTGAATGTCTGAAACCAAATCTCATCTGTATGAGAATGTATGCAGCCTGCTAACTTTCTGTGCTGGTGACAGGAAGCCCAATACGCAGACATTGGCAGTAATAGAAACCTTACATTAGCAAAGCAAGGCAAAGGAAAGGGAGTGCTTTGAACTCTATGAAACACCACCAGTGATATCTTGTCTCGGGTTCTACTTGGTGATGAAATCATAAGGCTGATGTACAATTTATGAACCAGGTGCTGGGTTGAATGTTTGTTTATCCTTGGAAGTGTATTCAACATCGATCTTTTCTTCTTAAATAAATCAAACTGGTGTCTGCATTGCAGGAAATTGGTGTAAATTTTGCCTTAAAGCAAACAATGAAACAAATTATTTAGAAAAGTACATTTGTGCCCAGATCAGGTTTTGTCTTGCCCCAAAACTTGTCCTGTTTACTCTCTGAACACCAATAGACTACCCAGCCAGAAGCCCAGCTCTACATTCTAGTGCCTTGGCTGACTACCAAGGAGCAGCATGGGCTGCCAACCCCAGCAAATTGCAGAGACGGAAGCAAGGGCAAGCGCAGGAACAGGAGCATGTTCATGCTTTGAGCAGCTACAGCTTGTAATCTCCTTGGGACAACCTTACCTTGTTAAGGGGTGAGCAGTATTACAGAACGGTTGGTGCCAGCTGTCGTATTTAAAAGTAATTGTGCAAAGCTTTACATTAAAAGGTGGAAACAGGTATTTGAGGAAACAGCAGCTGCATTTAGGTGTTTGCAGAAGTGTGGTTCACTGAGCATAGGCTCACAGCAGAAACACTCCCTTAGTCTTCTCCTCCATCTGTCCTACACTGTGGTCCCAAATTCCTAAACACAATCCACAGACCTGCTGCCAACATCATGTCTCTCCTGAGCTCTCCTTCTCTGTGCTTGCCTGGGCTTTCTGCCCAGTGCCCTTCCTTGCACTCAGCTCCTCTGGGACACATCTGCCAACCACATCACTTTGGCCTGTGGGATTTCTAGTCCTTAAGCTCCTGCTTCCTGGTGTAATGAGCCCCTTTTGGCACAGCACGTGGGGTTCTGCCATGGTATGTTTTGGCCTGGGATGCTCAGCAGCTGCTAGCAAGCTCACTGCTTGGCATCTTAATGGGGAGATGTGCCTTCAGCCTCTGCTCTGGTTTCCTGGGTTGTTAGCCCTTCACAGCCTTCCTGACCAGCTTAGAGAACCAAGCAAACAAGCACTCCGATACTCCCTGGCCTTAGGGCATGCAAGGATGCAAATGGCAAATGATAAATCCTTCTGCAGCCTTCTTGCCACTGCCTCTTTCTGGTCTGGGACCAAGTCCCTCTCTCCCATCCTCAGAGAGCATTACTCAGTTTACTCTCCTTGGTGGACTACCATGTAGCTGGAAGCAAGCATCCTCAGGACTCGTGCAGGTTGCTTGGAAAACAGTAACCAACTGTCAGCTCTACACAGATGTTGGTGAAAAAAGTCTAATAAGTCAAACCTTCCCAAGCATTTCCTGCAGGAGGCTATTGGATTTTATATCACACTTTCATATTTTGATGCTTGAATATGGAAACTAAATTCCTGTGGTTTCTGCTGCCTGATCTGGACAGTGATAGCATTACAACAGTGGCATCGATTGTACTTTGCCACACACACTCCAGATTTCTTGTTCTCCCTCACGAGTCATGTGGACAGGCAATAGCTGTGACTCACGCAGACTGATGAATTGTAAGTGGTGTCAAAAAACCACAGGCTCATTATCCACCATTACTCGTAGCCATTCGTGGTAGGGAAAAAGATGACTTTTGAAGAGATGTGAATGGAGTTTAGATTAAATGATTCACATTGTTTTTTCTTGGACTTGTGTTAAAAAAAAAGCCTCCATCCCATTCTGCTCTGCACTGCCATAAGTAGTTTCTTCTCGTCTGGAGAGCAAGAGTCCCATAGCTCTGATGACTGCAGTGAGTCCAGCTCCTTCCCCAGGGGTGACCACGGCTCTTATATCAGCTTTGTCACCCTGTTCCTTGCTTTATGTGGGTGAGGAGGTAAGAAAGAGGACAGACAAGGGAAGGAGTACAGAGTGACCACCTCTATAGTTCATGCAGTAGCATGAACACAAGGGAGAGCAGCAGCGGAGATTGCTTTAAAGTCATGGAGGAGTCAGTGAACCCTGGTTGATGACTGTATTCTATGAAATGGATACCATGGAAAGCACTATGAAGGACAGACCATGAGGTCCCCCATTTCAGTGGCAGCAAGCGTGGAAAGGGAAATGCACTGTCCGTCCAGAGTTAGGGATTGCCTCCAGGAACTGCCTAGTCCAGCCTTGCACTTCAACACCTCCAGCTGTAGCGAGCTTCAAAGGGTGACCTAAAACCTCAGCACACTGACCTGGCTGAACAGAACTGTAAGAGGTGACTTTAGCACCATCTACAAGCTCCTAGAAGACCTTAACAATGCTAACAACAAAAATGAATGCTTCTTACATCAAAGGGACTCTTCCTTGTGGCGGAAGGGGTCACCAGATACAAACAGAAGCTGATGGTATAGAAACTTACTGGTGAGGATGGTCAGTCCCTCAAGTAACTAATCTCAGGAATTGAATTGTTTCAACTTTTATTTCAAGACAAGTGCATGTACATGTACATATATAAGTCAGTCTAGCTCAGCCTGAAAGTGCAGAGGAATTGATGCATGAAATTCCCTTTCCCACTCCAAACAAGAAGAAAGAATGCATCTTTCTGAGGTACAAATCCATTTAGGCTTAATCTTTCTCTGACCGTTGTCCACACTACTGATACAGCCTGCCTTGTCTGTGCTAGCCCATGTTGGGAAGCTCCTGCTCTGTTTACACTTGAGGAGAGCTGAAACTGAAGCCAACTGAAAAACGTGAAAATTTCGTATCATTTTCATACCAGTGAATGTATAATTCACCTGTCTGCACCCTACAAAGGGACACTGCGAGTCTGAAGGTTACAAAAGAAAGTTTTATTAGCTTTTAGGAAGGGAAACAACTCTCACCTCATCTAGGGAGCATGACATCCCCAGCATTGGGGCAGAGTGCAGCTGCCTTTCATCCCAACAGTGGGCAGAGCAGGCAGAGTAAGAGTCAAAAATTCCCCTTGTAGCTGGGGAGGAGCATCCTGTCAGTGCAAGTCAGCCCACAGCTTCTCAGTCCCGAGATGAGAAAAAGCTGCTTCTTAACACTGCATGAACAACTGCTTAAGCCATGGAAGTTTCCTCTGGGTCTACGGTCTGGCCCCAGGAAGGGAAGTTCGTAAAACCCGCCAACAGCAGTGTAAAGTATATGGAAAAGCTCATCAATACCTTGAGGATGTCATTAGCTGTCTTTGGCATCTAAGCTTGCAGGAGTGCTCAGCCAGGAGCGAATCAGGCAGGGAGCCAAGGTGTGTTGCAGCACGGTGCCCATGTAGCAGGAATACGCCAGGGCAGTGGGAGCATACACAAAGAGGAGCTTAGCGCTGACACCATGAAGTCTCAACCCCTCCCAGTGTTTCTAAGAAATCTGAAGTAACATTTCTAAGCCTGTAGTATAAATACATAAATACTTCTAACAAAGGACTTCCTTGAGTGCAGCCAGCAGTGAGATGCCACAATGCTGCTGGAGTTCTTCCAGAGCCAGGTAGCTGATTTGGCCTTGAAATATGTCCCACTTGAGCCAAAAATACAACAGTCACTGGTTGTGCTCAGGTCACACACAGCCTGCAACAGGGGCAGGGCAGGACTTGTCCTCAGCAGCCACAAGCTGTAATGAGAAGAGTGATGCTGAGAGCAGTCTGTCTGACTTCAGCAGGAGCCAGGCAGGGTGTGCGTGGGTGCACAGGCGCAGCATGGAGGTTGTACAAGTGAAACTCTCTGTGGTGCATACCTGTATGACAAGGTCTACTGCAAGGTTCATGGGAACCATCTGAATCCTCCCAGAGGAAAGGATGTGCAGACCTGCAGATTTCACTGAGTCTGTTAGAGAGAACCCACCAAATCCAGAGTCTTCAAATTTTTCTGAATTTTCATGTGCCTGGATCATTTTTTGATCAAGCCAGTTTGTGTATGTGTGCTTGAAGGAGATTGCCTGTCAACACCTCCAACAGCAGGTGTCAAGATGTAAATGTTCCACCACGTATTCACTCCGCTCAGGAGTAGTCTGCAGACAGCTGGAAAAAGCCAGTGGGTCTCTGCTCCTGAAAGCTGCTCCTAAAAACCTCATTGTCCCTGCAGGACCTGCACTTCTTCTGTCTAGTGCAGTCCTCTTAGCTCGTTTCAAAATATCGCCTTCCTTCTGTGGCTTTTACCTGTCAGAGAGCATTTGTCAGCATCACTGCAAAGGAAGACCCTTGCCTCCACTTCCTTGTCTCTTGCCTTGCCAGGCAAAAGGCTATTGAACACATCTGTTCTCCTTCTTCTCCAAATGGCTTCAAGACACCTGCAGTATCTTCCTGATTTCTAGACTTTTAATTTAGCAAATATACAGTGCATTTTTGCTATACACAGATACTGTAAAGTAAATAGAGAAACCCAAAGTTTCCCTGGACATAAGCTAAGCTTAAGTGACTTTCTTTGACTTCCATTTCTATTCTTCTCAAGAGTTCCACGCATCCCTTTCTCCAGTGTTACAAAGATCCATCCTAGGTAACACAACAGCTGTGCAGAGCTCCAAAGAGAGGAACATGGTATGCACTATATAAAGCTTGTTTGCACTGTGATTTATCTGTGCTCCATCTGAGGCTTTCTGCAGCCCCAAGGATGGAGGCGAGAGCAGTCTGCCTGTACAAGTACAGCCTGGCAGAACAAGCCTCCCATAGGCAGATGGATTGGTAGGAAAAGCCATACTTTACATGTCCATTTCATATGTCATCTTCTACAGCGAGCAAGTGAAGGGACGTAGTAAGACAAGGCTAAATGACAAATCCCTGATGCTGGCATTGGAGCTAGTCCCCAGAGTGATCTTATCTTGAGCAAACAAGTAGAGCACTGTCGTGAGATCTACTGCGTTGTTGCTGTCCTGGACAGTTTGCTTCCAGAGGTCCCAGCTGTTTGTTTTGTCTGTCTTCCACAGTGTCATCTTCAGAGAGTCCTTCTTCCTTGGGTCAGGGAAAAGAATAACACCCTTCAAAGACACTAGGTAGAGGCCATCACAGGTGATCATGATGGAACCATTTCTGATCTGGATGGAGCCTACTTCAGCAGTGAGATTCATGGCTACTCCTTTGATGGTTTTACCTGGAATGGATGAAAGCAAAGGTGATCCTATGATCACAAATGTCTTCTCAGAAACGGGTTGTTTTATATGAACTGACTGCAGGAAAGATGGAAAAACATAGGAAAGGAAGAGGAAACTAGAGAATAGGGCAGACTATAGCTAGAATATCATCTACTCTAGAGAGGCATCATCTACCGTGGAAATCACCAGGTTCCCGGTCCTGAGCAAGCTGTGCCTTTTGGACTACCGTTTCAGTTTATATGAATTATTCCACCAAATTTCTCTTTATGCATTACTTATTAACTGTATGTCTTACATAAAATACCAACATGTAAGTAAAGCATCCCTGTAAGTTTAGGAAGCACAGATTCCTAAAAAGAACAGAAAATAAAGACAGTAAATTAGAAAAGAAGTTCAGAGCTGGAAGGAAGAGAAAAAGTGCTTTCTGTGGAGATTCTGGTGACATAAGTACTTGTCTTTTGGGTTTTTTTAAACAGAAGACACGATAAAAGAGCAGTGTAGAGACAGAAATGGAAGAAAAAAGAATATAGAGCAGAGTCAGGAGAAACTAAACCAGAAATTAGTATGAAAGATCTTCTCTTGGGACTAGCAGTAGCAGTTCCCAAGGCTGTGCTGGAAATGTTTTCCTGCTGTGCTCCTGGGTGTTCAGCACAACAGCTAAAGCCCTGGGAACATCAACAGAAGGTCTCCTTGCAGAGAACAAAGCACCTCTGCACTGAGGCCAAATTTCTCAAGATTTTTCTCTAGGAACATGGGTTTCTATTAGGTTAGACTCATCACTACCTTACAATATTAACTGAAAGTGAAACTGTCAAAAATATTTTTAGTAAGATTTAAAAATTTTACTATTTGCTTCTATCATTGAGGTAGATCATCAGACAAAACATGCAGCATAGTCAGGCACTGCTCTTTATGCTGCCATAAAGAGCAGAGGGGAGGCCTTATTACTTGAGGGGAGACCTTATTACTCTCTACAACTACCTAAAAGGAGGTTGTGGAGAGGAGGGAGCTGGGCTCTTCTCCCAAGTGACAGGGGACAGGACAAGAGGGAAAGGCCTGAAGCTCCGCCAGGGGAGGTTCAGGTTGGATATCAGAAAAAAATTCTTCACAGAAAGAGTCATTGGGCACTGGAACAGCTGCCCAGGGAGGTGGTCGAGTCGCCTTCCCTGGAGGTGTTTAAGGAACAGGTGGATGAAGTGCTGAGGGACATGGTTTAGGGAGTGTTAGGAATGGTTGGACTCTATGATCCAATGGGTCCTTTCCAACCTGGTGATTCTGTGATTCTGTGATATGTGTGTGCTTGCTCACTCTTCCCCATGAAATCACTTACATAAATGAGGGAATCATCGTCTTGTTTGAGGAAGACTCCAAAAACACACCATGTGTGCTCAGTAAATTATCAAAATTAATTTTTTTGTTCTTTCACAGAGCAAAATCTTGGATTAGTAGGTAGGTAAGTGTTGCAGAAATCTACTCAGATTTTCAGGTTTTTATTCTGGTCTGGGAAATCCCTTTTCTGTTTGGTTTTGGCACCTGGCAGCACTGGGTTAGATTTGGCCTCTCTCCCCCCAGACAGCTTTCCTGGCAACTTTCTCCATCAGAAGAAATAGCCATTGGTGTAACGTGAAGTACTTAACAGCCTCCAGTGTTTCAGGGCCACTGGCTGCCACATTGGTCCCCAAGGACCATGGGTCGGTGAGCCCTCTTGGGTGCTGGAGTACTGGGAAATGCAACTTAGGGAAGGTGGGAGTACTGCCATGTACTGGGGGAAATGTCCATGGGTGCCAGTGTCCTGGGAACCCCTGAGGAAAAGGCTCTGGGGAGCCAGGAGACATTAGGGGATCAGGGCAGTGCTGCACAGCCCCAGGACCCTTCCTGGGAATCCCCCTGCCTCAGCGCCCACCCACCTGTGTACCGGATGTGGGTCCATGGCACTGCATCACTCTGAGGCTGAAAAAACAGAAGATAAATCCTTGTTAATGCAGTGTGCAGGCCTCTTGCTGCTGCCATAGCTTTCATTTCCTCACCTGACCCAGACCAGGACAACACCTCTGAAAGCACTGCAGGCAGCCGTAGCCGGCACAGTTTCTCCTAGCCAGCTATGCTCTTTACTTGCTTTTATATTAAATTGTTATAAAGTATGATTTTAACATGGTTCCTAGCCAGTTTGGCTTCCAGCCCACTGCTGGAGTCCTCCAGACAGAGCGCACCAGGTGGTGTTGAAACTGCTCTGAAAAACGTCCCAATGAGCATAATCAAGTCAGACCAAACAGTAAAGGACCTTGGGGTGCAAAGCCTCTTCTGCATGGCCCTCTCGACCCTGACTTACAGCCAGGGGTGACAGTTGCCAAGCTGGGACCCAGACATAAGGCCACTGTCACACTCTCCTCCTGCGGGGTGCTTAGAGGTGGGTCTGGCTCTATGGCTCCTTGCACAGTGGGTCAGGCTGTTACTGGATATGCGTCTCCCAAGGGCTCCCGTAGAAGTGCATTAAGACACCTTTAAAATTGATTTGCATTTTACGAGTGTAATAGAAAAAGTGGATGCAAATACAGAGGTGTGTATCATACTGATCAGATATGCAAAACACTAAGCTTCTGTATTTAGATTTTTAAATCTGAACTTTCCATCTCAAACCCATCTCTCATCTTAACCACAGGAGGCCTAAATCTGCAGTCTCTTCACAACCACAAGTCTTCGGTGTTTTTCCTGATTAAAGAGTGAAAGGTTAGCCTTGCTCATGCTCTTCTCTTTACCTATGCCATGTTTCCTAAGGGAGAAGGTGGGCTGGCGAGATTTTCGTTGGACTGACTTTCACGTATGCAGCCTCATGATACAAGGACAGAGCAGCTCCTTGACTCTGAGCACAGGGAAAGTGCTGGGACAGAGTAGAGAGTAAGCCCAGACATGCAAATCTGTAGGCTCCATGCTGCGCCCTGGTAAAGGCAAGCAGCAGAGGAAGGAAGTTGGAGCCCAGATGCCTTGTGTGGGCTGTGCAGTAGGGTCAAGTGGGTGCTGGTGGTAGGAAAGGTCTGCTCTGGCACCCTCTAGTGCTGCCACAGCTGACAGTCTACCGCTTGCACCGGCTGGATTCGACCACCAAATACAAGCTTTTACTGTACATCAGCTCTGGTGGAACTATCTTTCCTGATATTACCAATCCTGTACATTGCCTCAGCAGCTCGAGTTTTAGGCTTACTCTGTTTCTAGGCACATAAGAGCACAAGGATTTCACTGTTTGCCTCAGGCTTCTGGGATTTCCAGGTAGCTGGAATTTCTGGGTAGTTTCCCAACAAGACAATAGCTAAGTACAGGACCACTGAGCTGCTGCAGTCAAACATCCACCACACTCTGCCCGATCTGTCCACTGGTGGACAGGGTGTATTGAACACAGACAGGTTGGGTGACAAACTTGTAGCAGTTGTAATTTTCACGAATGCACATTGCCTGTGTTACACACCTCTACCAGTTATTGCATGACCCCAAAGCACTTTGCAACTCTTTACTAGTAACTTCTGAGGAGAGCGTGTACTGTAGGACTGGAAGGGCATCCACGAGCTAGTAACAAAGTTAGTCACCCCTCTTTCTCTGTTCTGCCTTCTTATGGTATGTGGGAAAGGATGCCAGGAGGGCTGAGGTCAGAGAAATGCTCCTTACTGACTGCTTTGGATTTCCCCATATCATTTCCACACAGAGTTTCCACATATTTTTTGCCCATTATGGATCCCCAAACATGAGATTTCCTCCTATCTGGGACACTGTGTCTAGAGTTGTGCGACATGGCAGAAGCTCCAGGAATAGTTTTGTACTGCACAACATGCAAATCTCAGGGGACCATAACAATGTGTGCTGGTTGAGAGGACGGCTGCGATCATGTGCCTGACTCCCTGTGTCGTACAGATTGTGGATGACTGTGCACTGGAAGTGGGTTGTACCTTCTCCACACCAGGAGATATTAAGATTATGGCCATATCTTCCTTATCTACATTAAGCCTCTGCATGATTGCTCCACCTGGCCTATTCAGGCAGACCCATCCGGTAACATCTCATTAGAATCCTTTGAGTTCCCAACAGCTGCCCAAGGATTTTACCCCTCATGAATTTGCAGTCAAAGGGTTTTTACACCCTTGAATCACACCTGCGAGTGGCCTGCCCATGGCCAGGTGCTGTGGCAAGAGTAGGTAATTCCAGCAGAGATGGGAACTCCCAACTCTTGCAGATGAGAAAGCAGACTATCACTACCTTTTTTTTTTTTACCTAGCTCATTTGGAAATCACAGCTGGGCCTTGCTCTCTAGGCAGCATCATAACAGAAATCAGATCTCTGTCTCTTGTTGTCAAGCACAATCTGGGCTGCAGATGCTGACTTTCCTGAGCATATACCATGACATTATTTGCACTGTGTTTTCACAGAATAGTCCAGGGTATTTTTTTAGGAGCCATCTAGACAATGGGAAGGAATCGAAGATGATCTTGCTATGAAAAACCACAGCTACTGTCTTGCTATTAAATTTAGCATGGTGCTCTCCAGCCCTGGAGAGCACAAGGAGTCTCTGCTGAAGAACAGCGACAACCTCTCGTTTTTTCAACGGACTAGTGCAGCCTGCTGCTCTCATACTGCTGTGCCCCTACTTCCATGAAGTCCATCTCCCTAAATAGCCCCAAGGACCAAGTCAAGTTAGGACTTCTGCCTCTTCTGTAGACATGTATATGGCCAGTTGGTGGTTATCTTACGGAGCCCTGAAATTCCAGTGCCGTGAAAAGCCTCCATGTATAGCCTGCAAGACTGCTCCTGCACAGCAAGGTTGTCTGCCTAAATAATAGAAACCAGTTCTAAGCCTCCAGTTACCAAGTGTTTAAGACTCAAAAGGTCCTCTGGTGACTTCCAGGGTCTAGACTTTTCATCTGCTGCAGTTGCTGCTCTTCGAGCGCCCTGTTTCAATTGTTTTCATTGAGGAAAGAAAACTCCAGGTACGTTCTCAGCTGCTCCTTTCTTGGGTTTGTAAGGCTCACAGCCCCTGCCATCATCCTCTGGAGAAGGAGGTTTTGAGTCAATATTTTTACAGAAGAGAGAGATATTGAGGGCTGAGGAGTCACAACGAGAGCGTGACCCAGGAGAGGTTTCTGCATCTTAAGCATTGTGGTAGCTTGCCATTCTCCGTTGGCTCCCAGTGCAATTTTTCTCTCCCAAACTAGTGGAAGGAGAAGAACACTGAACTGAATGAAAATGAAAAGTGGTATCTTTCAGTGTCATCAGGGTCATCATTCTGCAGTTTAGTAACCACTGTGAGACTCGGGTTGGTTAACTTGTGCAGAGCACAAGAATCTTCACTAAGCAGCAGAGGACCCAGAGGACAAGGCCCACCCTCCCTTGCATGGTTATGTGCCTGGCTTGTTTCTCTGCCAAGTCTAAGTGGGAGGAAAGAATGAATGCTAGTAAGACAAAACACAAGCTTTAAAGTGGTACGTGGGTCCTGGAGAAGATGTGGGAGGAGAAGCTGCTAGTGCATAAGCAGCAGTGAAAAGTTGTTGACAATCCACCAGCCTGCAAACCTGTGAAAGAGGCATATGTATTTGCTGCAATTTTGGCTGAAGTATTTTGAGTCTCTTTGTGGCTGATATTGTTTGCAGTGGTATTATACAACCACAAAACTATGGCCAAAACAGTCTTTCTAGCTCATGTCCACACAGAGGCTGTTCTCGGCAGACATAGATGGCTGTTCCTAAAGCCCAGTATATGTGCAGGCTGAGAGCGCTGAAATGTCTCAGAGCTCTCGCTAGAGCTGTCACAAGTTAGCTTGCTTTCTCACATATCTGCCTGCACATACAGTACTTTTTAAATGTTCAAGAGGTGTTTATGAGTAACCCGGGTTCTGTTACCTCCACTTGTTGAAAGCAAACATCCACACGGATGGTCCCATTTAATTAAATGGAAATACACAGCAGTCACTGCAGGTAGGGGAGGGAGCAGGAGGGGGCTAGACCTCCCTTCCCCAGGACCAATGCAGGGAGCATTCTTGGAATGGTCCTCCTTTCAGACAACCTGTCCCTATGGCCTGCACTGGGCAATACTAGGTGTTCTTTTGAGGGCGGGCAATGTAAAATAAAAAAAAAAAAAAGACAATCATTATGGGAAGGATTAAAAATTTGTCGTTTGAATTGGGTTAAACCTAAATGATTTTTTCTTTTCTTAAAAAAATAAAAGTAATAAAGCCCATACAAAGCTTTACAGGCCAGCAGAGAATGGGTTGAACTTGAACTCTTACCGTTGAGGATCGCAGAGAATCTATACCAAGGTAAATCAAGCAGGCAAGCAGTAATATCCACTGAGCAGCCGCAGACACGAGGTGCAGCGTGTTCCTAACCTGTCCTCTCTGCCAGTTCTCCCATTCATGCTCTGCATGTTCCCTTTCACGATCCAGTTGTTCTTGATTTCTCAGCTGTACATCAGGCTGTTCTTCCATTTCAGGGCCTCCGCCAGCAGCAGCTGGTAAAGGGGCCAGGAGGACGGCAGAAGCCTGGAGGAGCAGGGGCAGATGAGTTGGTGCTCCTGTCCCAGGAGCAGAGATGAAGTGAAGACAGCACCTTCAGGAGACAGCTTTATGCACACAGTGAAGCAGGCGGGGGAACTTCTTTGTGACTAATCTGAATTTCCCCTTCCTTCCTTCTTTTCTTTCTTTCTTGTCTTTTTTCTTTTTTTTTTTTTTTTTTTTTTTTTTTATGTGAATGTGGGGGCTGGTTTATTGCATCCCAGTTCAGTTTTGAGTAAGGGCATTTGAAAGCAGATATGTTTATGTCTTTGATAGCTTCAGCTGTGGATGTCCTGACATGTAATGTTTCCAACAAGAGCTACAAGTTGAGTGGACAATTCTTGTCTTCACTCAGTCTTGTCAGTAAAACTCTTCTTTTTCTGTTCAGCCCCAAGTGGAGGTTTACAGAGTTGCCCCATCCCTCGTTAGCAGCATATACTGCTGCCGAAACCTCTTCTCTGTAAAGATGCTAAACCAGGAAGTGTTGTAGGACAGGTGGCCAGCATAAAGGACTGGAGAGAAAATATGCACTTTCCATTTCTCTTCACCTTTGTCTTCTGGCTTTAAAGCCATGGGATGCTGGATGAAGCTGAGTGTGAAAATGGAGAACTGCTCAGGGGTCATCCCTTTTTGCATGACCTGAAACCTGCAGTCCAGGGAAACCTGGAGCCCTAGGGTCACCCGCACCTCCTCTTCACTTGATCTCCTTACGACACTTGCTTGTGACGCACAGAGCTGGTAAATGGGAGTTGTCTGCAGCAGGGAACATCTCCTGTG
Organism: Cuculus canorus; assembly: GCF_017976375.1. Classification (NCBI taxonomy): domain Eukaryota; kingdom Metazoa; phylum Chordata; class Aves; order Cuculiformes; family Cuculidae; genus Cuculus; species Cuculus canorus. Next base: position 7,226,402 of record NC_071408.1, read on the forward strand.
CTAATTTTGGGTTCCAGGCTTTCCATTCTTTTTCAAGGCAGTCCTGCACCACTCTTTCCACCACCCATTTAGCCAAATATTTTTGCTGTTGTAAAGTAGCATATCATGAGCAAAGTCAGGCACTGCCTCCTCTTGGTGAGGATCGAGCCCATTTCTCTTTCAGGGATGAGTTGTCAGAAAGTTTCCCTTCCCCAAAATGTGCTCTCTCAACGTTTCACAAGGCACATGTCCAAACAAACATGTACTCTGCATGCAGAGGAAGCAAGAGTAATGTTCTTTCATGTGTTTTTCCATCTATGTTTCCTATAAACATAAACCAGATGAAACAGGGAGCACCACACCTGGGTACGTGACCTGCTGTGAGGACACTGCACTCTCCTCAACTTTGTTTTTGAAAATTAACCTCAAGTTGCTAGTAGCTTGTGGATTGAGTCAGGAATACACTCTGTTTGCCTCAAGAGCAACCCAAAGGATATGGAAGCTTAGTGAAGGAGATTCAGCTTTCACACTTTCCTTTGGCTCTTGAGCACACTGAAATTCTCATCCTGCTTTCACTGGTGGCCACTCACAAGGGCATGCTGGAGCCCTGGGCTGAACCTCAGCCCAGTGAGAGGCCCCAGAAACAACCCTAACCCTCCTTCCTTGTCCAGAAATATGACCTGGGTGATGGCAAGGAAATTTTTTTGCTGCCTCTGATTGAGATGGTGAATCTGGAGGCAGAACTTTGACAGCTCGTGGGCACACAGTGCCTGGGAGCACAGGCAGCTCTACATCAAACTCAGCATCAGCTGTTACTGAAGAGTGAGGCAACACCCTGGGGTGCTGTAGAGGCCTGCTGAGGCTGGTGGGATGTGGAGAAGGAGATTATTTGCACCCATGGATTTCCAGCATCCTACCATTTCTAAGTGCTTGCTTAAAAGGTCCCCAGGAAATAATTCACTCTTCTTGCTGCCCTGGCACCCATCCATAAGGGCCTTGGTGGTATGGGGAGCCCACAGAGACTCTGGAAATGAGCAAATCTCAAATGTGGCTTCAGAGCAGATTCCTGGTGGGAAACAAATCCAGCTGTGGGTTTTTCCCTCCGCCCTTTCCCATGGGCGGAGGTCTCAGCCACCTGTAATACAGATGGATGCCAGTGGTGGCTGTGAAGCTCGGACCCAGCTGTTCTGGTCCCTCAGGAAAGGTGAAACAGGCTCAGGGGTGTTGTCCGTGCTGTGCAACGCTTGAGCCAGTACCTTCTGGTGCCTGGTAGTCCCTGCCATGGGGATGTCTTGGGGCAGTGTCACTAGAGCCCCCATACCTTGCAGTTGCTACAGCAGCTGAAGCAGACAGGCATGGAGAAGGGATGTGGGGCCAAGGCTGCCCCATACCTGCTTTCCTACCTGAAGCAAGAGCTGCCAATGAGCGACTGCAGAGCAGCCAGGTGCAGGTCTTGAACAGCCTACCAACAAACTCATCAGTGCTACAGTGGGGAATCACAGAAGAAGAGCGTGCAATTATCACCCCGTGGCTGCCTTTCTGTGTATCAGAGGCATTGCTGTGTATCAGAGCAGCTGTCGAGCACAGCCAGCCTGAGCTGCTATACCCTGCATGCTCCTACCCTGCTCCCTCTGGGAAAGGAAACATGGTTTTGCCGTTTGCTGCTTAGTTTCTGAAAAAATATCAGGATGCTGAGATAAGATGCTACAAGCTAGTATGATCCCTTAATTCTCACATTTTGGGTACATTCCTTTGAACCAGATGTGTATTCTTGCCCACCTCCATCTCCTCTCTCTCCAGCCCTGGATCTTGCACTGGTTTTGTTTCTAAAACCCTAAAAAAATACGTGGGTGGAGGCTGTGCATATGTATTTCTGAAATTGCCTTGTCATTTCTGTACTGCCCCAGTGCAAGTGTCGCTCAGCCTTGGTTAACAACGCTGGTAGCATTGGGGTCGAAAGCTACATTTCAAGTAATGTATCTGGCATTGTGTTTGAAACAGGAAAGAGGACAGCTCATTCAGAGGCATCATAAACACCTATGCACAGACTGTCTTTCGCAGTTTTAATAGCCTTCTACTTGTCCTCCTGCCTTGCATATGAAAACCCAAGTGCATGCAAATACGATGTCTTTAGACATGTTTTGTCTGAGTCCCTGCTCTTCTTCCTAGAGAAACCTTCCTGGCCCTCAGCACCCCATCTCATCACAGGCTTGCTGCACACAACCAGCAATTTCCAAATCCTCTGTGTTGATCAAAATTATTTTGGTCTCTTGTCATCAGGGACCCCAAAGCTGGAATTTCTTGTTTTTTTTCTCGACCCTTTCCAGTCGTCACACCATCCCAGTGCCAGTGGAAGCAGGCAGGCTGAAGTGTCTTTGGGGCTCCATGAGCCTGTTAGCACTCTGCAGCAGACCCTGGTTACTTGGTAGTCTCAGTAGGTTTCCAAGAAAATGCCTCTCAGTGGCACGTACAGCAATGTAATTCCAGCAAGGACAGAAGGGAACTGGACTTAGGAGGCAGTATGGCTTGCTGGGTGAGGTTTTTTTACAACAATCCAATCTCTCTTACATTAGGTGTCATTTCTGGGCTTTCCCAGACTGAGGAGCCGAGTGTTTTAAAACCTTGGTTGAAGTATGTTGGTCACAGTCAAGACGAAGTCTTGTAGTGTCATCACAGTACCAGGTCTCAGACACAGCTCCGAGCCCCAGCCTGCCACAAGACTGCTGTGCTCCAACCAGTGGGATGGGGTAAAGAGCATCGTTGCTGCCAGCTACAGCCCCTGGTCTGAGTGGACCACCTGGTCCATGTGGGAGTCACAGGATGGGAACCCTCGCCCAGGGCCTGGCAACCTATGCTGGCACCTTCCTCGATTTAGTTCTCATTTCCTGAGAAAGTGTTCTCACAACCCCAGAAGAAGGAATTGGGGAATTATATTGGAGAGTTTAACATCTCAGAAAACACATTGGAACAACCGATTGAACCGACTAAACACATAGGAGTAAAAGGAAATGAGTAGCAACCAGTTTGGGTTTCCAAGAACAAAAGCTAATGTTGTCTTGTGGGGCGAGGAAGCCTCTTGGCCAGAGGAGCTATGGGTATTCAATGTCCCTTCAGTAACAGTTTTGACTCTCTTTTTCATAATATTGATGGAGCACAGTTTGTACAAAACTGCAGCTCAGCAGAAGCAGAGCTGGTTGAGTGTTTATCGATGGTTTGTTGCCATAGTGGAAGGACAAACCTTGTCCTTCTGGTCCCTGCCCTTCTGCAGTGTACCCTTCACCCTGGGAATCTTCTGGGCCCTCTGCCATCCCAAGCAGGAATGGGGACATACTCACAGGTGAGATGCAGTCTCTCAGCTCTTGCTGGTAGTCTTTGTCTGTAATTTAAAGGTTTGTCCTCCACTTGGAACAAATTACTAGGAGAACAGTGCTGCTGGTCTCAATGCTGTAGTCAAGTAATAAAACTTAACGCCTGCTGTTGAGCTATCTTCTTGTGTGTCAGTGCTTATTTTCCACTAAGGCTGTCTTTTGCTCAAGAAACACTGTTTGCATGCTTTGATTTAGTAAAACAATTAGAAATAGCAAAGGAAGCCTTGCAGTTTTATGACAGATGACAGTGGGAAAAGCCAAGTGTTATAAAGGTAAGATTTTCATCCAGGTCCTGCTGCTTAGCTTGTGCCCCAGTTATTGCCATTTAATGTTTCTATCTACACCAGAAATAAAGTATTTTTTAACTAAGCCAGATTTATTTATCAAAGTCAAGGAATTTCACCTCAAATGTTTGTGGACTCCTGCTCCATTGTTTCTTAACCACATGAACTGGTTCTCACAATTGATTTCACCTCCATGTGAAATGCTTCTGGCTCATAGCCACTCTTTGATTCATGTGTGTATCAAGGATTTCTGCCAGCAGAGGCACTGAGCCAGGAGGAAGGAGTTTATGTTAGTTAGGCTGCTTTTGGCAGAGTAAAATAGAGAAGGGAATTGTGAAAACGCTGCAAAATCACAAATAAAAATATTAGCATGTGTGTGGAGCCAGGATTTTGTGGCAAGATCCCAAAAGAGGAGTGTTACCACCAGGCTGAAATCTGCTGTGCCTCATCCCAGAGAGCTGTGCAGGGATTTTTCCCAGCAAGCTTCTTTACAGAAGCAGTGACGTGAGTGGCAAATGGCCTCCTCAGGGCACAACTCCAGAAGCTCAGGTTCCTCACTGCTGTGCGCAGAGTGGTTTTCCCTGGCTGTCACAGCCCTCGGGCCAAAAGAAGGCTTTCTTTCCAAGAGGATCCGATGATAAATTCTGGCTTCACTGGGCACAGCAAAACCAGGCAGGATTAGGACCTGCCCCTCTGACAGTGCTGGTGGTTTTTCTTGGTGCTTGGGGAATGCGGGATGCCCAGCACCATGGGCCAGACTGGGCATCTGTAAGCAGGTGCAGTGACCAAGGAAGAGCTGTGGGCTTAACAGCAGTCTTTAACAGCAGCACCATGGTGTTCAGCACAGCCCCACAATGGGCAGCAGTGCAGACCTCCAAGCGAGCTAGAGTTGGCATTTCCTCAGCTAGCAGCCACCACATTTTCTACTAGAGTTGTTAGGTTTCCAAAGGTCAGCTGCTGCCCCGTTTTTGATGTGACGGGAGATTTTCCATTGCTGGTGGTGACCTTTACCTCTTTCCAGTGACCCCCGGTGTTTTTCTGGTCCTCAGAGTGGACTTTATTTACCACAGTATCAGCTGAGTGGGTAGGGGTTAAGCATTTGCTGTGGGACCTTTTAAAGGTCAAGGTGAACTTAGTCATACCAGTCTCCCTTCCTTTTCCTCAGTAGCCACTTTGGTCAGAAATCCGAACCCACCGTAGCATACCATCATATCATAAGATATCAGGAGAGAAAATCAAATACATATTTCGCCATTTTTCTGGTAAAGACTAATAACAATCTATGAAACAAGGGGAAATACTCTACAGCTGACATTCAGAAATGCACTTGGCTCGTAGAGTTCCCTGGCTCAACCAGCTCCATTCCTAGTCATTCTTGCAGTGTTAGAAGCCCCTGTGAGGGGCATGAAACCGGTGATGCTCCAGACACAGCTCTGCTTGGGTTAAGGAAGTGGTTTCTCTTGCCTATCTGGCACTGCCATCATTGACTTGCTTCCCTTCATCACCCCCGTGGGAGTTTTTTGGCCAGTAAAGACACTTCCAAAGTCATCCCTCCTGAAAATGAGGTTTTATCGCATTGCAGCTCTTGATTCTTCCTGGGGGTTTCTAACTTGGCACTTCTTCTAAACACAATGATAGCTATTACAAGCTTTGGAGAAGGGCTTTGGGGAAGATTTGCAGGCAGAGATACTGCCTCTTATTAGCTCCCTTAAATAGCTGGAGTAAAACACGAGCAGGTGGGTCGTGGGCAAGCAGAGACTGCAGTAAGGAGAGGGAGGGTAAACTCTCTAGGACAGAAACAGGCTAAAGACTGCATCAACTCTGTCTGCAAACCCAGCCTCTACCACGTGACCCTCTGTCTTAGTGTGACCTGTGCTTTTTATCAGTGATAGTGGCTTTATATTTACTTCAAACTGTTGGATTAAAAAGGTAGAGAATGGTTAGGCATCGTTCCTACCCCAGCCGATCCCAGCAAGAAAGACTCACATGCAGTACCATCTTTTACTTCATGAGTCACTTCATCCCTTTGCAGGTGTTTTATTGGGATGACATGCCCATCCTTTTCTAATCAGGATGTGTGCAATACCATTTCATTTGGTTTTTACCATCAGCTTTGTCAGCAAAGATTTATCCATTAGTGATGGAAGTCCAGAGACTGGATCGAGATCCACAAAAATGTCCACAAAGTCATGTTGACCAGCACTGTGCTTTACAGCATCTCCCTCATGGACAGTATGAACTTTCCCTTTCTTGTTTTCTGAATATTGTGTTCTTATTTTTAACAGGTGCCAGCTTAAACTTCATAAAGAGTGGTCTCTTTTACTGTTTCTTAAACATTTCTTAAAGAGCCCTTCAACCTTCCATTCACAGTCATTTGTCACATACTGTGGATAGGCAAGCAGATATGGCTTCATACCAGTGTCCCACTGGGAAAGCCTGTGCTGAGCTTGATTTGTGATAGGGTTTGCCAAATCTGGCAGCCTAATAAGGGTACAGCTGCCACAGCTCTGATTCAGCCAGCAGCGATACCTGTACATATATATACACATACACGCACAATAAGCCGCATAGATCAGCACAGGCAGAATATGCACAGTACTCACACAAACAGCATTGGTGGCCTCATCCCTTTCCTCTTGCTGGTTATGCAGGATGACAGCCCATTAGCATAAGATATATACATATACAACATAGATTCGTGCAGCTGCTCGTCTTAGATAACTTAGATAACTCTCTAAGTTTGTCTACCTGAGCCTTTTATCCTAGGGTCCAGCTGACCTGGCTTGCTGTTTGCTAGCGCTCACACATACCAGCATACCCACCTGCACCTCAGACTCTCCGACTGCTGCTGTCCCGGCACATTGGCTGCTGGACCTTGCAGTGTCCATCATTGGCACTGTGCCCACTGAGCAGATACCCTCAGCAGAACAGCTGAAGAGAGTTTAATAAGCAGACAAGACACACCACAGTGATCAGGCACTGGGCACAACCAGACAGGAATCCAAACAGTCCCTTTTGTCCCCTTTTCCCTTTATTTTCCCATACTGGTTCCTCCCCAAACCGCCTCGATCCCTCCCTTTCCCTCTTCTGATCCTTCTTCCAGACATCCCATGCTAAGCCCTGTAGAATTTCGAAGGATCTTCCCATCATCTCATAATGAGCCCTGTGTGCCTTTGAGCATTCGCTCTCTTTGCTGGGCAGACATTGAGAGTTTCCTGGTTCCTCACCAAGGCAGATGCAGAAATTCAAGGGATGTGAGACCACCTATCCCCCAGCAGTGACCTCTCCCCCAGTGCTGCCAGAGCTCATGTGTTAAACAGATATTCGGAGTAGCTGTTGCTTTCCATTTTCTTTTCAATAGCTACAATGGGACAGGTTTACACGCTGACATTAACAGCTGTTAAATATTTTTCACTGCAAGACTACATAAACAGTAATTTAAAGCTCAGGGATTTGATGACATCTCTTTCTTGGTAAATCATGTCTTCCTTATCCAATGTTTAGGGATCCTCTGGGCTTTTTTTTACTGCATATAGGTTTTTTAGAACCTTGAAAGACTGATTTTTTATTTTTTTTTCAGTTACATCTTCAGCAGAGATGCAACAGATAAACCTTCCATGCTCAGATCTGAGTTACTCCCCTCAGGCTATTTTTGCCAGTCAACATGCTCAGTTCCCTTCAAGGCTGGAGATGGGGGAAAGAGCTCAAATTACCTTGTTTTTTACAGCAATTTTTCTTCTTTGGTGGCATCTGCCCTGGGCAGGCAATGGCCAGATCCACCAGCTCACATGGAAATGCACAGCAGCATCAGGACATGGCTGCTGGGCTTCACCTGCATCCCACTTGCAGCACCTCAGGAGGTGAAGTAAAGCCTAACTGTCCCAGCTCTGCTTTCAGCAAAGCCCCAGGTAGAGAGAGCCCTAACCGCACTCCCTTTATAGCAGGAGACTGCCTCAGTTGGCCCTGGGGATGTTCCCCTGATGCATAATGAGTTGAGCCTCTCTCCAGATTTTGCAGCTCTTCCCAGAAGTTCCAGCTTCCCTGCAGGTCCAACAGCAAAAATGCTCTTTCCCAGCCTAAAATGCACCAAATCCAAGCCCAGCTCTCCCATGTTGGAAGGTTTTGTTTTTTTTTTTTTTATCTCCTTTCCTGCCAAGAAACATTTGCACACCAAAAAAAAAGGAAAAGAAAAAAATCCTGCTTCTGCCTTTCTGCCCCAATTCTGAGCAACCTTTAGTGGCAAGAGTAGTAACAAATATGGGTTTTTTCCTGGGAAAGGCTTTCTGTGCCACAGCTCCTTTGGGGATGCAGGGAGGGCTACAGCCAGTGGCAGCTGTGCCTGCATCCCACTACCTCAGGGAAGAGGGTCAACCACATGTCTGCGCCCACGGCGCTCTCTGGGCTGCCTGGAATGGGTCCCATGGAGGAGCAATGACCAGATAAGACTCACCAAGCGATGACCCAACACATAGACTACTTCCTTTGAAACTTGAACAAGGAAAGTTCTTGCAAGTGGTGAAGATGTCTGAACATGCTTAAGCACGTCTGACCTGGAGTTTAACACCCAGCCAGGCCCCACAGGGGCTTAGCCAGAGCCCAGCTGCTTTCTCCATCACCCAGCCTGTGCCTTCAGCTTGCACCGTCTCCCCCATGGGACAGAGCCAGCAGCGACACTCCTCACTCTGGCCAGGGGAGAAATCTGCTTTTCCCTTTGGACCACCATAATGTGTGTAAGCGAGAACCAGTCTCTTCCACCAGCCCTGCCCTGGGGCACTGGCCTCTCACCCTTGCTCATCTCACCTACATGGGGCAGGGAATGACCCTCAGGAGAGGCACCTTTTTCTCCCCAGGCAGCGTCAGTGCCAACCACAGTGCAGGATGTCTCGCGCTCGCTGTTTCCCCGTGACTCAACTAGGTCAACCGAAGGCAGGCAGCAAGCGAGCAAGGAGGCAGCCGTGGTGCAAGCGGGGGTTTCTCTTAATGCCACAGGCTCTCATCAGTTCGGGACATTTTCCAACCCTGATTTGAAGATGAGAGTGATGGGAAGTCTGTCCGTGCTTGGTCTGCTTTTGCACATATCCTTGGCAGCTCCCCATCGGCACTGAAAATCACATGAGCCTCAGTGGGAGTGAGCCCATCAGCTCAGCTGGACTGCTTGGCCATGCAGGCAGGGACAGAGGGGAAAGTGGGCTGCTGCGTCCAAGCTGGTGCCCCAATCTGCTGGTGCCCCAATCTGCTTATACTGTGGAGTAAGAGACCTAACTATGAGATACCACCAGATCTCAAATGGTGTGTGCAGTGCTTTGCCAGGTTTCATGCCTATGTTCCCATCTTTCAGGCAAAGTTTCTCCGAGTCATTTTTCTACTTCCTTTACTAATTTCTCTGTAGTTGTATTAATCCCAGCAGGCACAGCGCCATAATCGCGTTAATGGATAAATAATATTTGTGCTTATGACTCATGCATTGCACCATTATTGTCTACAAAATCAGTGTAAATCTGGGTAGAGATGCTGGTTTCTGCTGGAAAATAAGTCCCTGTCGTTTTAGGTGGCACTGACATTTGTCTCAAGGTTGTGACAGACTAGCCCTGCCTGGTGGGCCCATCTCTACTGTGGTGATGCTGGAGTGAAGAGGGGACTTTGGAAAGGCACTGTCCCCAGGGTATTTCATCAGGCCAGCAGCAGTGTTTGAAGAGCTGCCTTTTGATCCACTTTGCTTTTGTCGCTGCTTAACTGCAAAGAAATCAGCAAATTTGCTGGAAAAAGGCTTCTGGTATTTGGTGGCTGAAGTAAAAAAAAAATCCCAGAGAAGTTCAGCTGATAACGTGGTGAAGACATCCGCGCAGCGCTGGGACCGGGTGCAGTCATGTCTCTCTACCCAGCGATATCATCAATGCTGCTATGACTTGTGCAGAATATAGGATGGAAAAAACGAAAGTGCTTGAGTCAGCTGGAAATTTTCTGGTGGAGTGTGTGTCTGCAGGCAGCACTGCTGCCTCCCAGGAGCCCGCTGCGATGGGCAGCCCCAGCCGAGCAACAGTCCTTATTCAAGAGCCACACTTGGCTGCCAAAACTCCTCCAGCAGTCAGAAAGCCTGAGCCTTGGCACCGTGACCCCTGGATGGAGAGAGTGGAGGTGGAGGGGCTCCTCAAGCCTCTGAAATGGAGACCGTTGGTTCTTCTTCAGCAGTGAGTCCTGCTGAAACAGGGGTTGTGGGTTTGTGCAGCTGCCTAAGAGGCAGATGCAGAGCAGGAACTTCGGCAATCTCCAGCTAATTCTGGTTGCAGATAGCTAACTGAACACTCCTGCACACAGCTCCTCATTCTTTCTCACTGAAATTATCGACCTAGGCTGACTTAGACACATAGTAGGAGCCTGGGAGCCCTACGCCTGGTGTCTCAAGCCTGGGGCAACGTTGCTGCCCTAAAGCAAACACCCCAGAGGTAGTGGGAGCTGGCTGGTCCCTGACATCTTGGCAAGGGGTCCCTCAAGCTGAGCAAGGATGTTTGATGCTGGGTGTTGTGGGCTGGGGGCACTTCTCCACCCCATGCAGAGCCCTATGTAGACTTTTAATAATAGGAAAGGTATGTGGTGAAAATGACCGTCTTAAAGCTGTAATTGTCCCAGGGTCAAAGCAATTCAATGCTTGCATGCCCAAGATTTTTGTAACTCTCCTAGAGGAATAGTACAAAAAAGATCAGAGGGATAGAGACCCTCTCCTAAGAGGAAAGGCTGAGAGAGTTGGGGTTGTTCAGCCTGGAGAAGAGAAGGCTCTGGGGAGACCTAATAGCAGTCTTCCTGTACCAAAAGACGCCTTCAAGAAAGATGGGGGCAAACTTTTCAGGAGGGCCTGTTGTGACGGAACAAGAGATAATGTTTTTAATCTAAAAGAGGGGAGATTCAGATTGGATATAAGGAAGAAATCTTTTACAATGAGGGTGATGAAACACTGGCACAGGTGGTAGACACCCCATCCCTGGAAACGTTCATGGTCAGGCTGGACAGGGCTTTGAACAACCTGCTGTAGTAAAAGATGTGTCTGCTTATTTGGGGGGGGTGGCATTGGGGGTGGAACTGGATGGGCTTTAATGGTCCCTTCCAATCCAAACCATTCTATGATTCCATGATTCTCTCTTTAAAAAGGAAAAGCCAAGACCCCAGCTGTCAAAGGCTGAGAGGCTCCTGGGACAGAGGGTTCCTCTCAGTGCTGGACACCAGGTCTTTGCAAAGAGTACTATCCACAGAGCAGAGACACAGTCTTGCCACCGTGTGCCATCCTCCATCCTGTCCTCATTGCAGAAGCTGTTTGAGGGCAGGTCCGAAGCCTGATTAGAAACCCCAATGCTGCCCTGAGCCCCAGAAAGGAGCCAGGCAGCTGAGGGCTGCACATTCATGCCCAGCTGGAGCCACCTCTGAGGATCAGAGAGCCAAGAGCATCCAAGACTCAGCACTCTGGCACCACAGGCAGATGGTGGGCCCTAAACTACAAATTGCTTGGATAGATCTTATTTTCAAGCAGTCATTACCTTTACAGGGAATACTGGTCCCTCTGTCTCTGTTTGAGAGCCCTAGGGAAGCAAACAATCTGTTTTCTTCACCAGATAATTATGCCATGCTGATACAAAGCAGAGAGGAATTACCCTGGAGCCATGACCCAGCGACATGAAGAAGAGCAACAAAGTTGGTGAGGGGGCTGGAGAACAAGTCTTATGAGGAGCGGCTGAGAGAGCTGGGGTTGTTTAGCCTGGAGAAGAGGAGGCTGAGGGGAGACCTTATTACTCTCTACAACTACCTGAAAGGAGGTTGTGGAGAGGAGGGAGCTGGGCTCTTCTCCCAAGTGACAGGGGACAGGACAAGAGGGAATGGCCTGAAGCTCCGTCAGGGGAGGTTCAGGTTGGATATCAGAAAAAAATTCTTCACAGTAAGAGTCATTGGGTACTGGAACAGGCTGCCCAGGGAGGTGGTCGAGTCGCCTTCCCTGGAGGTGTTTAAAGAACGGGTGGATGAAGTGCTTAGGGACATGGTTTAGGGAGTGTTAGGAATGGTTAGACTCGATGATCCAATGGGTCCTTTCCAACCTGGTGATTCTGTGATTCTGTGACATCCCAAAAGCAAAACAGAGAGAGCAATGGCAGAGAAAACCACTAGTGTGAGCCCTGCGAGCTGTGTCCTGTCCATCTTGCCCTGAGCTGTCAGCACAGTGGTGTGGAGCCCACTACAACCAATGCCCAGCTCCCCCTCCCTCCTCACCAGTAGAGATTTTCATGCTTCTTTTAGACCTCTTTTTTTCATGATGCTTTCTGGGCTCAAAAAACCCTCTTGGTAATCCACAGGCCACCAGTTAATCCAGCAGATGATCGGTTTAAGCAGACTTTATCACTGCTAAATGCCACAAAGCATCACCCATCATTTGGAAACTCTGCCCAAGGGAGGGCTAGATGGCCTGCTGGGCTGCCTGCTTGCCTCTTTCCCCTGGCTCAAAATCAGCTCCAGCACAAGCTGCTAACTATTGAGATCCCATTCTCAGCTTAGCTCACCTTCTGGCTGACTGCCTGGTCGAGGAGGTCTGATTTGCTCCAGGAGGTCATGTGGAAGGAATAGAGGGAACAAAGTTATTAAGTTGGATTTCAGCCTGCAGGGACCAGGGAAACTAATGGACAGGAACTGCTGTTTGGGAAGCTAGCTCACTTATAGCAGATATCTGCAGCGAGCAATGATTTAAGCCTTTCAGAGAGCAGCTTTCCACCACTCTCTGGTACTTCTGTATGCCACCACTTAGTATGAGGCCACATGGCCCAGCTGGTGCCAACTCCAGGAGAAATGCGTTTGCATTTCTCATGTTTTCTGTGGGTTTCTGCAACATTAATTCTTTTGAGTTACTGGATCTGAAGTTTCTCTGAGCCTCACATTCCCATTTACAGTATCCAAGTTGTCCAAGAGAAGATAAGCCGCAGGAAATGAGCACATGGAAGAGCAGCAGTGGAATGGCAACTGCTCTGTTACGCATCTGCCTGATGATGTCTTCTGTGGACTACATTCATGGAGGTCAGGTCAGTGAAGGTGCTCCAAGAGCAGCTGAGGATAAATACCCTTTCCCATTTGCTCCTGTGCTCCTGAAAGCAGCATCATGTTCTCATATTAGCAGTAGGTATTTGCACATGGTGCAAAGCCCTGACCAGCAGCAGCAAGGGACTGGGGACTGCACTGTACTCTTGTGCCAAAATTGTGCCTCTCATTGGGCTTTTACATGTGTTTCTTTTCACAGAATCACACAGAATCACAGAATCACCAGGTTGGAAAGGACCCACTGGAAGATCCTCTCCACCATAAAGCACACCGTGTCTTTGGACCAGTCTATGGGAGTCAGGGAAATGATCCATTAAGAGCCTTTCAATTTTTATTTATTTTTTTTTCAAAAAGGGAATTATTTGGAACCACATCAGTTGCAGTGCCTAACGTGCCTTGGGGCAGGCAGTGGGCCCCAGCTGTGGGATGGGGACACAGACTGAAGCTGGCATCCCCTCTCCTCAGTAATGTACTGCCTGGAGCTGTGCCAGCCCAGGGTGCCAGCTCCCAGACTGCGTACAGGGAGCTCAGAGCAGCTTTGAGCTGCCTGTAGCACCCCTTTTTCAACCCATGTACCCCCAGGCATCTCCCCCTGTTGCTTCCAGCCCTCTACCCACACACAGATGCAGCAAGGGTCCTGCAGCAAACCTTCTCATCCAGAGACAGGCTGCGAGACTGGGCCAAGGAGGAATCCTGTCATCTCACCAGTATTTGCATCACAGCTTCATCATGCATTGGAAGAGCATTTTCCACTGTGTGTGGCTGCCCAGGGGATGTGTGGGTGCCCATCAGGGGCCGGCTGTGATCTTGTCTGAGCTCCACAGGGGCTGCAGTGGAGGGTCTCCTCTGTTCCGTAGTTCTCCGACTCACCTGGATGAGCACTTTTTTGTGCTCACAAAACCACTTTAGTGCTCACAGAAACACTGCAGAAAGAAGCATGCAAAGATTGAGATATCATTTACCCAGACACCACTGAGTGCCCTCTGGTTTTTCATGGACAAGCGGTTCACTGGGCCCAACCCACAAGGAGAAAAGCAGCATCCTGGTGCTGAGTGAGACCCTGGATCCCTTCCCAGATGAACTCCTAGCTGGGTGCCAGTCTGGCCACACAAATGACTTCAGCCTTTGTGCTTGAAGAGCGATGAGCTTCTGCTTGGTGATCCCACGAAGGAATTAGACTTTAAATGATACACTTTAAATAGAAAACTCACTTCTGAAGTGAGCAGAAAACCACAGAAAGAATAGTGCAAAGATGTGGCTAAACTGCCAAGGAATTCCCCTGACAGAGCAAGCCATGGCAGCAGCCCCCCCCCACCCCCGTTCCGCCTGCTCTCCCCCAGCCTCCACTGGCTCCACACAGCCAGCATGGATTAGCTCGATTTCTGAAAGACCCAAAGCAGTGCAGCAGCGCACTGTAGGCTGATCCCGTGCTTGTCCCGTCGCACCATGGCTATTTGCACAGAGCTGGTGATGGTCCTGCAGTGCCAGCCTGGCAAACCATATGCAATGGAAAGGGAGCATTGGCTCCCAAACATGTGCAGGGGCTGGTAGGAGATGTAATGTGGTGTCAGCATCCAGATGGCCGCTTCTTGGCAGTCATAGTCAGGCTTTATAGCCCAGTATTTCCCCAGTTGTTCAGTAAACGTGATGAGACGGCTGCTGCACAGAGCTCCCTCCCTCTTCCCTTGGTGTGTGCTCAACTTGGGCTGGGGTCCCTGCGCCTTCCCCGGCCCCTGTGCTTCCCGGCTTGGTAGCAAATGGGGCTTGCTACTCCCCTCCCTGGGCTTTTTTAGGTGGATACAGCTGTGAAGCAGTGCCCAGCTGCCGGGAGCCCTGGGGACTGCAGCTGTGAGCGAGGCCTGCAGCACTGGAACACGCCTGCTCCAGAGGATCTGAGCGCCATCTCCCAGCTGGGCAGGGATCTTTCAGAACCCCATATCTGTGCCACAGGAGGACGGACACTGCTCCTCAGCAATCTGTGAGTCCCCCCAAGAGGCATGGAGACTGGCTGCAGCCTTTTCCTGCATGGCTGGGGTGCAGTTCTTCCTGCATGCCTAACCACTTCCCGGCCACACCGTAACACTGGATTTCTTCAGACTATAAACAAGCCAGAGAGCAACACCTTCCTGACCCACCGTAGTAGGCAGCACAAGGCAGGCAGCACTGTCACCCTGGCCTGATGGAGCAAATGTGCCTCAGACATGCCCTGGACATGCCTCCAAACTCTGGTCTTTAAAAGAAATCCCTAGTGCTTCTCTACCTCCCCAGTTTCAGTTTGAAAAGTGGCCACAGCTCCTCTTGCCTGTGACACTGACAGGAAACACAGACCCATGGCCAAGGTGTGCTCGTGCCCAGGGTGACAGGCTCGCAGGCATGGGGCACACAATGCCCTCACTGTCCGGCCATGGAGTGAGCCTGGCCCCATGGCACCAACCTCAGCCCAGCACAGGGGGAGCACGACACTGAGGACACATTTTCCTCAAGGACTGGAAATTCTGCTCTTATAAAACTCTGATGGCCAAGGTCATCCCAGCCACTTCAGCTCAGCCTCTGGTGAGGGACCAGTTTTTTCCCTCTGTGATTGCCATTTTCACACAACATTAACGAGTAAACCATCAAAAGCCCGGCAAGCAGAAGCAATAACTAATGCCCTTTGAGCCTCCTCTGTGTTTAACACCAGAGTAATAAACAGTTACAAGAATAGAGATGAGACCCAGGCAGCAAGTGAACAGTCATTCGGAGCATGAAGTTTCCCCTCCAGTGCCTGGAAGATCTGGTAGTTGGTGCTCTGGTCTGTGCTTTTATTTTTTGACATAACCCATTTAATAATAGCAAAAGCAATAGCCATTAAATGCCCAGGGGAGTAGAAGTGCTGGGGGCACCAGGAGGGTCTGGTGTGCTCTCACTACAATGCCAGCAAAGGTTCCCATGGGAGCTGTGCCCTGTCTGCACCTCTCCGGAGCTCATGATGCTCAGAACCATGGAGGCCACGCTCAAACAGTGCCAGGTCCACACTTGGCCTGGCGATCTCTTCCTGATGGTAGGCCAAAGCCCTGAGGTAGATCACGGGTGCTTCTGGGCTCAGATGAGAAGCTTTAGAAGGGGGAACTGTCAAATTATTCCCACAGCACACACAGAAGCACGGCTGTGGTTAAGCACAAGCTCTGAGGTATTGCTCATTTGCATCATACGCTTACCTCAGGTGCTTTGATGTCACACGTGAGGTTATGGTGCTCCGTGTGCGGGGAGCTCGGTTTACCCTCAGAGGACAGATATGCCCCTGCTTCTCTCTGGTGAACATCACCACCACCCTCCAGGGGGGCTGGTTGGCTGCAGGATCATCCCTGCTCCCTCCCTGCCCCCACCGTGGCCAGCTAAGCCAGCAGCATTGCGGCACCCAGGGACCTGGCCCCACGTGCTCATCATCACCTTCCCAGGAGCCAGTGAGAGCTTGAGGGGGCTGTGGGTCAGGGGGGCACCTGCACCTCTTTAGGCACTGGAGAGGCTGCTCCTTCCTCTGCTTACATCTTCGTGTCAGTTCTGCAAGCTGTGGAACATCCCTGTGTGCTGCATGGTCAGTGCCAGCCTCCCTGGCAGCCTCTGCACCATCAAAGGAAGCAGCCTTGCAAAAAGCATTTTGAAGCTCACCCTGTGTGATTCCAAGGCAGGCTCAGGCTGCTCAGACTTGGTGGTACATAGGGTGAAGCAGCAGCCACTGGCCAAGGGGCTCCTTGGGTGACGACAGAACAGAAGGGCAAGGCAGGCCCAAGCCTGGGGGCGGGGGTTGTGGAAACAATGCTGGTACCTCTCTGGGGCAAGTGAGACAGAGCTGACCACAGTGGGCCCCAAACAGCCACCAGACTGCAGGGTTGTCCCTCAGGGTCACTGCAGATGCCGTTAGGTTCAAGCCAGCCCCAGCAGCTGCTTACTGGTATTTAAAGAGGTGGTCTCCAGATGGCTGTGGCCGCTCCGCATTGATGGTGCTCTGCAGCCTTTGTGTGTTTTATTAGTTTATTGGCAGCAGATGAAGACGTTTAGTTGGGGGGGGGGGGCAGCACCTCCCTTGAGCACTGAGGTGGAGGAGGCCACTTTAGATGACGCAGGACATGTACTTGTTCTCTATAATGCTGAAGCTGCAAATGCATCCACCACTCACACGCCAAATCCTTGGGAGCTGGAAACAGATGACTAGGGGAGCTGTAACATCCACAACACAGCAGGGAATAGTCAGGGTGAGCAACAGCCTGCAAAATGCAGCACCTTCAGAGGGGCAGCTCCCAGCGTAAGCGTGGCAGCTGCTCATCACCAGCTGCTGTGTTCAGGTGGTTTTTGTGTGTGCATATATGTGCACGCTACCAGGAGTTTGTCTTTTGTTTTTTCTATCCGTGGGCATCCTGAAGACTCAAATAATGCAAATCATGCCCAGCACTGGATGTGTGGGACAAGGGGAGCTGGAGCGCATGAAACCACCAGGAGGACGCGAGGCCACAGGGTGCATCTTCCCCATCAGGCACTGACGTGCCCCTCTGGCACTGGCTGGCAGAGACTACACCCACTGGATGAGGCTGGCCTGAGGGATCTCATCTGAAAAAAAAAAAACCCTACATCAAGCCCTGCATTTTGTGTTTTACTGGGAAAGTCTGGGAAAAGGCAAGAGAGCTCTTTTGGAGGAGTGGGGGGATGTGGGGGGGTGATGCTTTGGCAGTGGTGATGGGCTTCCTGACCATCCCCACATCCTTTGGGAGGGCTCACAGTGCCAGGAAACCACTGGAGGGGCAATATTGCCATGCTCCTGTTCTTTCCCCTTCTGCCCCAGCTCTCAAGCTCCCACATTTATCCCTTGGGAACACAGATGCTGAAGACTACAGTGTTGCACTGGCTGTTTGGGAAACAGGATGCCTGAGATCAGGTGCAGCATAAGCTCTGTGTGACCCTGTAAGCATCACTGGCTTTTGCAGTGGCAGGAGTGAAACTGAGAAAGCTGAAGCAGAGGGATAACGCAGCCGGCATACGAACAGCCCCACCCAGGACGTATGGCTCAGCCGCGTGTGGAGACAATCAGCAGCACCCCTCCCCATTCAAATATGGGTCAACAAGGGGAGCTGTGCTTTGGCAAGGCAAATGGTATGGGGGGCACAGGCCGCCCCACAAAGGACCCACACCGCACCAATGCAGGCAAACACGAGGCAAAGGCAGCCAGCACAGGCATAGGGGCACAGGGAGTAGTGCCACACATGCTGCCCAGTGCCACATGGCACCTGCTGCCCTAGGGGCGAGGACAGAACTGTTTGACTCGCTGCTAACATGACATACGACTCACAGAATCACAGTGCACAAGGTGGGCTTAGGCACAAGAGTAAATACTTGATTATGGTGTTTTTTTACCCAAAGGGCTTTTCTTTTCCCCTTTTTTTTAGCACCGCCAATATCAAGAGTTTTCTGAACTGCAGCTGCTGACTCCTAGGATGGCTCCCAGGGCTGGGTGTGGTGCCTGTAGGCAGCTCTGGAAGGGACACCAAGCCAAGCTCTGCTCCACATCCCTGGGTCAGAGACACACACATACACAACACCCTTTCTTCCCTCCTCTCCTGATGGATGGTCCTGGCAGAACAAGGGCCACCAGCCTGTGGTGTCTACTGTATACAATAGTGGTCCAGCTACTCAGTCTCACATATCCCTTGCTCACAGGCTCCAGGGAGTCCAAGGAGTCCAGCTGAGACATTTTTCAGAGCAGGACAAATTCATACAGTTGAATCTCCAACACGTGAGAAAGGAGAAAAACCTTCTAACACCAAACTTTTAGTGTGAACCAACAGCCGTCTGCAAAGGGTCAGGGCTGCATCTCCACTGAACGCTCCCAGGGCACAGGAGCAAAGCCAATAGTCATACTCTTGCTTCCCCTTTTCCTGTCTTTAAAGTGTACAGTAGAGAGTGGATGAGTGGGTCCAGAGACCACAAAGATGATCAGAGGGATTGAACACCTCTCTTACGAGGACAGGCTGCGAGTTGAGGTGGTTCAGCCTGGAGAAGGCTCCAGGGAGACCTTATAGCGGCTTTCCAGTACTGAAAGGGGATACCGAAAAGCTGGGGAGGGAATCTTTATCAGGGAGTGTAGAGGTAGGACGAAGGGGAACAGTTTTAAGCTGAAAGAGGGGAGATTGAGATAACAGGAAGAAATGTTTTCCTGTGAGGGTGTGGAGGCGCTAGCACTGGTTGCCCAGGGAAATCATGGCTGCCCCATGGAGGTGTTCAAGGCCAGGTTGGATGAGGCTTTGAGAAAACTGATAGAGTTGAGGATGTCTCTGCTCACTGAAGGGGGGTTGGACTGGATAGACTTCAATTGTCCCTTCCAGTCCAAACCATTCCAAGTATAGAAAAGAAGCTGGTGGATAAGCACTGTTCTGAAGACACTTACTATGGAGTTATTAATTAACTCTGTATTATACAGTCAAAAAAACAGGCATGACAGCTTGGAACAACTTTCTGGCGAATATTTTGGAGAGGTTGGTGCAGAAACAAAAATAAAGCAGCCTGAGCCACCTCGTGTCTGGTGGGAAAATAGTATTTTAGCGAGAATTGAAAGTTTCAGTGGGAAAACATCAGAAATATTTGCTTTTCCCTAGAGCAACAAAGTATCTGCTACCATCAGCATTTCATATAGTCTAGTGACAAAATACTGGTATCTGAAAATCAAGCCTATAGTTCACAGCAGGGCTTTGCACCAACCTCCTACAGTACACAGCCAAGGGCTTCGCCAAATCCCATCTGCAGCATCTGCTTCGAGATCAGAATAAAAGCAGCTGGGGACTGTTCCCTGCAGTATCTTCACTGCTTCAGTCCAGCCCGCACTGAAACAGAAAGACCTGAAGGAGGAGTTTCTGAAATTACCTGTAGCAGGATGACTACTTCAGGAACCGCCACGGAAATCTGCTCAGCTGGGGCCAAACCATCTCCTGGGATGCGAGAGCAAGCTGGACAGCTGTGCATGTGGAGGGAGGAGGACAGAAGGAAAGGATCAGTGGGCCTTTACCTGCACGCACTGCCTCCACCTCCAAAACAGGGGTTAAACACCTTTGAAGGGTGTAAAGAGGTCAAGGACTGCTCCATGGCAAGGCCAGCAGCCCTTCCTGCAAAAGGAAAGCAACCCCAGCTCCTTCTCTCTCTCCTTATCAAAGCAGAGTTTCAGAAGTGGCTGTCATTGCAGAGAAGCAGATATCTGATTGTGAGAGCTTTTAATAATAAAGACACGACAAACCCCCCACACACGGGGAAACTGGTTTCAGAAATTCAAATGGAAACAATACTTCTTAACGAACACCAACAACACACCCTCAGTGAGGCAGTCACTACACTGATGCCTGCCATCCTTCTGAGGGAACCGTCTTCAGAGACAATTCCTCTGGGGCTTACCTGGGAATGAGATCCAGGTGGAGCCAAGTACCCTCCCAGCCAGGCATCCAGCCCCGCTCCCTGGCACAGCTCTGCAGCAGCTGGCCCCACAGAGCAAGGGGAAGGACTAGACATGTGGCAAAGGGTCTGCTTGTAGGCTGTGCAATAGGGAATGGCTCTGCCATGCACACCTGAGCTGGCAAGGGGCCCCGAATTCTCACTGCAGTGACAGTTTTAAGCTCTTTTCCACACACTGTACCCATTGCAGGGAAGCCAAGGCTCAAAGCAGAGCCCCAGGGGCAGCTTGTACTGCTCAAATTCAGGAACTTTTTGTCCTCACTGAAATGGCCCTCAGGCAGAACAAGAGCCAAAGTCCAGGCCTTCAATAGCAGCTTCAGACTGCAGACAGCCTGCAATCATAAAACCCCCATAGGCCAGATGTTATCTGGAGACACAAGCTCACTTCCTGGCAAGAAATTAATCAAAAATGCTAAAAAAAACCCTTCACTTGGATGCACTTCTTAGAGAAAAATTATTCTTACACAAGTGCTCCGTCCAGTACTCAAGGCTGCCTCTGCCTTTTGTGATCTTAAAAAAAAAAAAATTAATCATCTAACCATGACCTTGGACCATGATTAAACCCAGGGCTGGAGGCAGGTCATGGCAGCAGTACAGTGGTGGCCAGCAGCCTGCACTTGACCCAGAAGAGATCTGTACCATGTTCCTATCCTTGTTTCACAACTCCAGTGGAGCCATGTGTGCATGGGGATGCCTGCTTAACCAAGTGTGTACACCTCAGCAAAGCAGACACTACTGTTTGTGCCCTGACTTCGCACACCTCATTACCTCTGTTTGTCCAACAGGTGCCAAGCAGATGACAGTCCCTTCCGGCCACTCAGCGCTGTCACTGCCTCCAGGTCTGGCAAATGCCAACCTCAGGATGGGAAGGGTGCACTTGCCTGACACTGCCTGGCTTCCTGGCCTGCCCCTGGCTACAGCCACAACTACACATGAAGTGTTTTTTTACAGTAACTGTGAGGCAGGCTGGTAAATTCTTCCTCTCCTTCTACCAAGCAGACCACACCAGTAAACACACTGGTGAAAGGCAAACTCTTCAGCTCTGAGAAATTACTTCCTTCTAGAGCCTGTTGAAGTTATATTGCCAAAGCCATCCTCTAGCAGCATGAACTGTGCCTCTCACTGCGGAGGGAGCTTGCTGACATTTTCCTACTGCTACAGCACTGCTGCAAACCCTTGTACATGCCATTTCAGGCCATCAGCATCAGGACACATCCATCAGCATCTACAAGTGTCTGACAGGTGACAGCTTCCACTGTCCCTCTCTGCAGCTGCCTTCTCAGAACTAGGCAGGCACCCCTCCTATGTGGAGACTCTTCTTCAGTGACATTAGACTGCAGCAGTAGATCACATGCTTCCTTCCACCCCAGGAGCACAAAACTAGTTCTCCTTTCCAGCATTTCTACTGTTTTCATTTGGCTGGATGGCCGAGCATTTCTGCAACCTTAGTTTAGGGCTCTTGACATTGACATGGTCAAGCACACAAATGCAGCGTGTGGTTTCTTCTTAAATGCAAGCAATCTCATTTCCTCATTTTCCTCTCTTTGCCAGAAGTTTCCTAGAGGTGAAATAGGAAGAAGGTGGTACAAAACCACTACTTTAAATGTTTATTAAGAAACTAGAATCTGCATATTTGGCATAGCTGGCACACAGTTTCCGGTCCTCAGAGGCGCCCTTCTTTGCGTCAAGCTTACTCCCAGCTTTCTACAGCAGAGGGATTTTCTGCTAGGAAAACAACCAGGGCAACAATCAAAGAAGTCCATCTCAGCTGCAGAAGAAAAGGTGGCAAAGGATACGTGACCAGTTAGGCTAAGAGAAAGGCGGTACAGTGTATGTTTGAAAGCACATGCCACACTACAGGTTTCTGCTATAAACCAGCAACAAGGAACATCTTTGCTGGTCTCCAGTCTTGGGAGCAAGAGTTTGGCCCTCAGGGGAATGGGGGGGGGGGGGGGTGGGAAGCAGAGCGAGGAGGGCTACATTCACCACTCTAGGAGCCTCCTTGGCCCCTAGCTGGAAAGGCTTGGTCAGATTTAAGCCAGGTCTACCAGCTCAAACTGTCTGAAAAATAAAAACCAAGATATTTTCTTTCTACATCCTACACTCCCAGGGGCATCAACCCCATCCTGAGATCAGGTGGCTCTCTTCACTTAGACTCTGGCCATGAAGTGAGAATGGTGAAGCTCTCGAGCCCTCTTTTCCCTCCAACCCCCCCCCCCCCCCCCCCCCCCCCCTTTTTCATGTGATGGGTGATGGTTTTCCACTGCAAATCTTCAGTCTGCTAGAAGCTCCCAATAGCAACTTTCAGTACACAGTTCCTACTGGAGTAAGAACACAGGATGCAATTCATGCTACTGGGAATGTGACGCCTCATTCCTTCCCTTCTGTCTTTCCATACAATACTCTGGAGTGACTACAACAAGTTCTAAGCTGCAGCAAGAAGCACAGGACTGGGGAGAAAGCCTTCAGTGGTGAAAACCACTAACAGTGCAACAGATTGCTAAGATAACTCTGAAAGCTTCCATCTGTAAGGTTTTCTCAGCTTGCCATACACCTGGCAGGGTCTTGGTGGATCTTGGGAACAGAAGATTGAACCTTCCAAACTAATTTCTTCACTACTTTTGGCTGCTGCTGCAAAATTCAGCAATCTCGTGCATTTTAGAGGGCTGATTTCTGTAGTGAAGAGAGATGGGCATCATGTCACAGTGAAAACCACCAGCCTAACAGCCCACCAGCGATACATACCAGCACCACCACCCTGCCTCTCAGAGAGGGTCTCTAAGAGCAGTGGTCAGTGATTCAAGAGTCCGGCTGCCTGCTGATTCCTAGCAGCACTTAATATGGAAACTAACATTCAGGAGTCAATACTGGGGCTTCTTGTGCTTTAATTTCTTTTTTACTGACTTGGATGACAGGATTGTAGGGCAATGCTGCTAATCAGAGGCACCTAGACAGGCTGGAGAAATTGGCTGAGAGGAACCTCGAGTTCAGTGGCCAATGTACAGCCCTGCCACTGGGTTGGAGCTTTCTGTCCTGCAGCAGAACAGGCTGGACACAACCGGTAAGAAAGCAGCTTTGAGGGAAAAGACCTGGAAGTGTGAGTGGACAACCAGCCCAGGAGCCAGCAGTGCACTCGTGCAGCAAGGCCAGCTGCTAGCAGGAGCGCAGGCAGCAGGGCAGGGGAGAGATCCTGCACCTCTGCCCACCTGCAGGGCCGGGTCCAGTCTGGGATCCTCAGCACAAGGACAGTGACACAATAGAGCAAGTTAGTGCAGGCTGTCAAGATGTTTTGGGATGGTGCACACAACATATAAGGAGAAGCTGAGGGCACCAGGTTTGTTCAGCCTGGAGGGAAGGCAAAAGAGATCTTAGTGCTGTCTGCTACTCTCTGATAGAGACACATGCAGGAAAAGCTGAAAGGCAACAGGCAGAGGAACATGAGAAATTCTGAAGAGATGCAAGGAAAACCTTCGGTCAGCATGGTCACACACTGGAAAAGGAAGTGCCACATCTCTGGTCCCATCTCTAAAGAATGGCAACCTGCTATAACTTTGAACTTAGCCCTTCTTTCAGCAGGAGGGTGGACAAAGCATCTTCCAGACGTCCCTTCCAGCTAAATTACCCCAGAAGTCTACGAAGCACCACTTCATGAAACCTCACACTTTGTGGGAAAGTGCATTGAGAAACCATGCCTTTTCTTCTTCCCGTCTGTGAAACAGGGCTGACAGCATTTCCATATTCAAGCCTTTGTTGTCTAGCAGATGTCCTGAATAACCCACTTTGATTTTCAGTGTGGACTCCGCTCTTCAGATCATTCAGTTCCACCTGCAGAGCCTTCCACCAGCACATGCAAACAGAAGAGAGGCACTTCTTGTTCCATGCTTAGTATTTTGTTTCAGAACTCACTTGTGATACTGCCGGAGGCTGTGTGCTTTCTTCAGATCTGAAATCCTCAGAGCTGCCCCAAAGTTTCTAGCAAACAAACTCAATGCTTTCATTTTACACCAGAAGCATAACAATTATGTGGGAAATCCCCCTCCTACACCCCAGAGCCCATACTTTGGGTGACTTGATGATCTCACCTCGCAGTTACTCAGGTTCAATGTTACTTTTAAAAACTGTCATGTAAAAGCCACTGGGATCAACTTTTAAACTAAGACTCACTCTGAGCAGCTATTCTGCTTAAATATAGAAACACGGCAGTTTAAAGGGACCAAAAGAAATCTTTCAATCTTATATCTCCTCTCTCCCACTCCCCCTCTTACCACTGTACCTTAAGAGACGTGACCTATCAAGCATACAAATGCTCTCATCCTGCCAGGCCTTGATGTCTTTTCCAGCTTCTTCATAATCCTAAAATGGCCTCATGATGAGAGCCACCAGTAACTGCATGAGCACCGTCTCTCTTGCCCGACTTCACAGCACATCCCACGAGGAAGCCAAGAAAACAGCGGCAGCTGCACAGCCCCTTGCTATGACTGTGGCCCAACACAAACAGTCATAGGGATTAGGAAGGGGAGTTATAAAATACAAAACTGTGAGGAAACATCAGGGAACTGCACTCTGGGGTGCAGCAGAGAGGGGGGAAGATGACAGCTGTCCTATCCAAATACTTCCCAAACAGAGGAAAACTAGAATGGAGGGGAACCATGAGCTTCCCTTTCATATTTGCCCAGAGGAAGCCACTTCAATTCCACTACCTGGAGGCACAATAAGCCACGTCATCCTTTAGCAAGTACCTGCATGAGTGTGACTAAAAACAGGTAATGAAGTAAAGAGGATTCTCATGTTATAATAAGCGTGTTTCCTTCAGCATACGAGGAGCCCACAGCTGATTCAGGAAGGCAACAGAGTACCTGAAAGGCAGCAGGTGGGATTTCCCCTTTTACACACAGCGATTTCACAGGGATCCTCACATGGAGAGGTGTGGTGGCATAGTTCTGTGATGAAATAACACAAGACATCTTGCTCATACTGCAAATCCAAGGAGTCTGCAACACTAAGACAGTGGATTGGTGAGTATATTCAGGAGCTGCTGTCCCACCACAGAGACAGTTGAGCTGCCTGCTGGGACAGCTAAGTCCTTAGCTGTACTGACAGGCAGAGAGGTCACTTCTTGTCATAGGTCCAATGATTCCTACAATTCCTCTTGATCACACCTACTACAAGACGGGGATGAGTGAAGAATTAGGCTGACAAAACATTACTCACAACCCTGATTTTATTGCATATTTTGGTAACTGGCAGGAGATTCCTGTGACAGCAAACACCTCCCACCCAAAGACAGGCTGAGAGAGTTGGGGATGCTCCTCCCAGAGCCTTCTCTTCTCCAGGCTGACCTTATAGCAGCCTTCCAGGACTGAAAGGGGCTACAGGAAAGCTGGGGAGGGGCTCTTGATCAGGAAGCGCAGAGACAGGACAAGGGGGAACAGTTTTTAGCTGAAAGAGGAGAGATTAAGATGAAATCTTAGGTAGAAATGTTTCCCCGTGAGGGTGTGGAGACACTGGCCCAGGTTGCCCAGAGAAGTGGTGGTTGCCCTATCCCTGAAGGTGTTCAAGTCCAGGTTTGATGGGGCTTTGAGCAACCTGATTCAGTGGGAGGCGTCCCTGCCCATGGCAGGGGTATAGAACTGGATGAGCTTTAAGGTCCCTTCCAGCCCAAACCTTTCTATGTTTTGTCATGCAAAACATTTCAAAAGATGGGCTAGACATGACCTTTCCCTTTTTTACCTTGTTTTCTTAGTGATTCTAAATCCCTGGTAGAAGGGAAAAGGCCCTGGTAGAAGATGAAACATGACATCAGCTTACAAAATTGCTAATCTCCACAAGAGCCCACCCTGTTTCCAGTTAAATTAATGGAAAAGGATCCCACCAACTGCAACAGAAGGCCCTGGAGACAGAGTTCAGAAGGGAAAATACCCAAGAACGGAGGGGCAAGGTGGCAGATTCCCTGTCCTCGCAAAAATCCACAAATAAGCTTTATACAAAACCAACTCTTTCCACCCTCACATTTACTTTTCTTAAAAAACAGTCTGTAAACGAACCTCTTGTTTCTCCTTTCCAATTCAGTGCCATTGCTGCAAGCACTCCATGGCACTTGGCTCCAGGGAAACAGAGAAAGTGTACCATAAGTTGGTCATATTTCCATAGGAAAAGCTGACTCATAACTTACATCATCCTTGCAACGCTGACACAGGTTTGTAAGAAGCACCTGAATGTCAAGTCCAAGGAACAGCACTGTGTCCATCTGAGGCCTGACATGGTTGCCTCACTCTAGCAGAGCAGAATCCCCTCTTTTGCCGCCAGGCGCTGGCGATGGATTTCATCCTGCTGTAGCTCCTCGTGGTTAGGATGCCAGAGTTTCATGACTGTTCTCTCGATATTTAGAGCATAGACAGTGTGCGCAGGAATAACTTCTTTGTGCACCTGGAGATACATGTTAGAAAATGAGTTTCATGCTTTGATACACACTTCCCCATAACAGCCCTGGAAGAACCTCCCTCTACTGCAGGACAATCAGAGGGCCAGCCATACAGAGCAGGAACAGAGGCTGCCACACACGAGGAATAACCACCTGCAATGTCATTTCGTAAGAGGAACGGCATGGTAAGTTAAGTAAGTAAGTATTCATTTTGCTCATGAAGACAAACAACAATTTGTCATCAAAATCTTACAAATAGCACTTCAATCTGATTAAACACACAAGGCAATGCTTGCTTACAGCTCTTACAATGGAAAGTCTGCCTTCACTGCCTCAAGACAAAATCCCAAAGCCTGTTCACAATAGTGGAGATCAAGAAGCAATTTCTCACAGCTAAATTTAGACATTCAAAGTATCTGAACATCCCCGGCACTGCCAGAGAGGGAGGGACCAAAACGCCCACAAGCATGCATCTGCAAATGAGATTCATCCAGTCCACCTCAGACACCTCCCCAGGGTTGAGGTGATCTCAGCTAACCCACCACAGCAGCCTGCATGCCAGGACCCAGTATACTTCAGAGTACTCAGGTGGAACATGAGAAGTAAGAAGGGACAGGCCTGGCAAGTAATTTTGCTACATCGCTGTCAAAATCTCAGTCTAGCTCCATTCTGGTGTAATTACTGCAGGCTTCCTACAGAGGAAGAGTTCCCTCTTCTTATGCAACTAAAAGAGACACAGATTTCCTCATCGACTCTGACCAAGGGGAGCAGAACAGGCATTAAACCATGAGCTGTCTGTATCTTAATCGTTATCTAATGGCAGGAACAAGTCAAAGCCAGAGAACTGTAAATTTGAAAGGGAAAGGAGACAGACTGTAGGAGGAGAAATCAAATCCCTCTCCATGCACGTTAACCAAATATGAGACTGGTATTCGGGGCAGCACTGCCTGTGAACATGAACAGCTTACCTGTAATGCCTCAAAAAGGTCATACATGTTCACTGGCGGAAGGGATGCTGGTAAGGTGTCTCCAGAACACGCGAGGAGCAGAGCCGCCTGCTGCTCGGCATCATCAGGCGGTGGCTGGGGAGCCAGACCCTGACCAGCAGAAGGTGTTGCACAGGTTGGAGGGCTGTAGGCAGAGCAGGCAGTAAAACCTTCCAGTCAAGAAAACACCACCAGCTTTGGAAATCACAAAGGGGCTTGGCCCCAGCGTTCACTTTTCTGTATCAGCTGACTTAGCCCTTACATACATTATCTTATTTCAGCTGTAAATAAAACCCTTTTAAAATTCCAGTTCAATAAATACAGTGTAAACCAATCCTCAATATGCTTCAAATCTGCTTTATAACTGTTGACAATTGGGCAACTTGTTATTTACAGCAAATAGTTCTGACCCATCATAAAAATGAAGGCACCCACCACATTAAATTGAGACACAAGCTGTTGTTTGGAGTGGACTGCATTTGTAGTGTTTGTAGTGCTATAAACAAATCTTAAAACACCCATGACCTCCTGTCAATTACCAGAACCTGCCATGGACAAACACAACTGTTTTCTCATATATACACATTGCTACATGCGCAACACAAGCTGTTTGACATTGAGGGTCTGGAAAACAAGACAGCTTTGAAGCTCTGCTGAATGAAAAGGCCTTCCAGGGAACCACAAATACATTTGGATGCAGAAAATGGAGAGGACGGCAGCATCCAACAGGTCATCGTTGACGTTTCATTCCTGTGGTTTGACAGCAGTGCCTCCCTGAAGGCACTGCCTCTCTGTCCAGGGGCAGTTTCCCCAGGAGGTGGATGTTCAGAGGTCCAGGGGACACCTTCATAAATCGATGGACAAGCACAGGCAAGGGAGAGAAGCTTAACGCTCTCCTGAACTCCACTACTGAGAAATCCCTGTATTTCCCCCCCCCCCCCGTTTTGCTGCACAGTCCTTCGTATATGAAAGCTAAACACCACCGCTAGCAGGTTCTACTAAGTAAAAAAATAAAAGGAATCACAAAGTAACTTCAGGACCACCAAATTGCATTTGAAATTAGCAGTGTGACAAAAGCTCCTTACCACTCAATTAGATTGTTGTAAGCAACAACACTGTTCTTCAGATACGGCTGAGGGTTAACATTGCTCCCAAAGGCATATTTGAAATGGCCATCTCTAAGGCGATAGGCTTTCCGCCTGGATATCACAGATGTCAGAATATCCTTAAGGTGGTTCTGCAATGAGAAAACATCTTATTACACATGCCAATTAATTCATCCTACTAAGCCCCAGCTGTGAGAAAGGCTTCACCAATGGGCTTCACCAATGGGCACAACCAACGTAGTGCTGCTATGATCACAAGGACCTAGTGACATAAGGGAACGAAGACCTGGAGAATTTACAGCACATTTTCACTATCCAATGCAGTTGGATACAGAGAATGTGACACTATGTGACAGTACAGTACGTGTTAGCCTGTGACCTGTACTTTAATATATGACACGCTGCTTCAAATGTCAAAGAGGTTTCTTAAATGCTAGGAAATACCCAACGCCTGGTCTCTTCGATAAAGAGTTGAGAGATTTCATAATTGGCACTAGATGTTACACTTGTACTGAAATATTGGCCCTAAAACTACCACGAAAAGCAACTCATTCCTCTTTTTCAGACTGTTGAGCTGCCCGGAAACTGCTGGAGAAGCAACTGTCTGAAAATAAGGGGGAACTGCTTCTTAATTTGGCCTCAATCCCAGCTGGGGAATTCAGGCTGGCTTCCACATCTTGACTCCAGAAAACCATCCATACATCAACACTCCAAGGAACGGCTACATCATCTCTGGGAGATGTCAGCACCATCGATGGCCAAAACCAGCAACAGCAGGCACTTCACCACAGGCATTACCCAAATCCATTGCTATACTTCCACACCACATGGTGTGAAGGTTGGGGTTGTCCAATGAAGGGACAGGAGTTGGACTCAATCCCTCTGGGTCCCTTCCAACTCAGGACATCTTATGATTCTATGCCAGACCCTTGTGCCTATAACAGATTTATTTTTTTACAGAAATGTTTAAACTGGAGTTCCTCTTGTGTCCTTACTTCTAAGTGACAGGAACAGCCTTTTCCAAAACAGTTGCTTCAGCATGCCTGGAGTTCTTCATATGCAAGTACTTCAACATTGACACTTGCAGGCAGAAATCCAAGACTTTACATTTCTGATGCTGCAAATCTGGAAGCCCTTCAGTTGTCATCGTACTCCTCCCAAGGCAAAGGGGCAATCAGAAAAGCAGATTCCCTCTCCATACTGAGGGACGCTACCCAACACTGCACACACAGCCTTTTGTTGCTGGCACAACAAGAACACGGCTGCTGCCCAGCCCAGTCTCACCTCCACAGCATAAACAACTGCAGTCACTGCCTCTTCCGTGACATTGTCCAGCCCGTGCTCATACGCGGTTACAATCATCCTTCCCTCTAACTGGCCACGTGTAGGAAGCATCATGGTATGAGAACACAGCTTCAGATCATCATCCTCCTGAGGATCCTTTGCCACAAACTGCTGGGCTCCAGACAGTGGATTCTGAGGCTGGAACCGGTGCTGTTAGGAACATGACATTGGGGCATAAGAGAAGATAAATACTCGATCAGACCCTTTGGCTCATCTAACCAAATATCACTTCTCCAGTTGGAAAGCAAACATCTATCAGAACGTATCAAAGAAGAGCAATATTCCCTCCAGCATATTCTCCCAACCCCAAACAATTTGTGACTGAAGAAATTTCTGAGCTGGTGTTGGCGTCCTGTTATTGAACAGCCCCCCATGGACTCGTCCAACAGCAACTTGAACCACCTAAACTTTGGGTATCTACAACATCCTGCAGCAAGGAGCTCCAGTGTAAGAACACATCACATGAACACATCTCCTCTCGTTTGATGTGTCCTTCCCATCAGCCAGATTAATTTGACTCTCCTGTAAGTCCCAAACGTGGTCATTGCCCCTTTTATCTCTGTTCACACTGTCCAGGCCAGTGATGGTTTTATGGTGTTTCACATCTCCCAGTCTCATACTCCCTCTCATACTGAAGGGCTCTCACCTATTTTGTCATTTCTTGTACAGAAGGGTGTATTTTTACTTACTAACCATACAGTTTCCATCAAGATTAAAAACCACGAACCTAAATTTCTGGGATTAAGTGATTCTTACATTTCTTTAAACCTTAAAATGCAACAACTTAGCCAAATTTCAGTTCTTGATTTCAGACTCATCTCCTCATGCACTTTCAATGCTCTACTTAGAGCTGTGTTACTAAGCAGCCGCTGATTCCAAGATGGATTATATCTATTTTTTAGAAATCACAGAATCATAGAATCACTGTGTTGGAAAAAGACCTTTGAGGTCATCAAGTCCAACCACATCTGTCCACTAATAAATCATATCCCTAAGCACTTTACCCATCTTTTAAATATCTCCAGGGATGGTGACTCAACCACCTCCCTGGGCATCCCCTGCCAGTGCCTGATAACCCTTTCAGTGAAGGAGTTTTTCCTTATGTCCAATCTGAACCTCCCCTAGCGCAGCTTGAAGCCATTCCCTCACATCCTATCACTTGGGTGAAGAGACCAACACCCACCTCTCTATAATCTCCTTTCAGGTAGTTGTAGACAGTGATGAGTTCTCACCTCAGCCTCCTCTTCTCCAGGCTAAACAACCTCAGTTACCTCAGCTGGTCCTCATAAGAGGCTGTTCTCCAGCCCCTTCACCAGCTTTGTCGCCCTTCTCTGGACATTTCCCTGGTCCAGCTGGCCACGCTGTTTCTGATACCAGTCAAGATGCTATTGGCTTTCTTGACCACCTGGGCACACTGCTGGCTCATGTTCAGTCACCTGTCAACCAACACCCCCAGGCCCTTCTCTGCCAGGCAGCTTTACAGCCACTCTTCCCCAAACCTGTAGTGCTGCACAGGGTTGCTGTGCCCCAACTGCAGGACTCAAAACTTGGGACTTGTTAAATCTCATCCCATTGGCCACAGACCATCAATCCAGCCTATTCGGATCCCTCTGCAGAGCCTCCCTACCTTCAACCAGATTGACACCTCCTCCGAGCTTAGTGTCATCCATGAACTTTTGCTAAGGGTACATTCAATCCCCTCATCCAGGTCATTGATAAAGATATTAAACATAAACTGGACTCAGCACTGATCCCTGGGAAACACCACTTGTGACCAGCCTCCAACCGGATTTAACCCCATTTACCACGATTCTTTCAGCCCAGCTATCCAGCCGGTCTTTACTCAGCAGAGGGTGCACCTGTCTAGGCCAGTGGTAGCCAGATTCTCAAGCAGAATACTGTGAGGAACAGTGTCAAAGGTTTTACTCAAGTCCAAGAACACTACATCCACAGCCTTCCCTTCCTCCATCAAGTGGATCACCTTGTCCTAGAAGGCAATCAGGCTGGTTTGGCAGGACCTGCCTTTCATAAACCCATACTGACTAGGTCTGACCACACTGTTGTCTTGCATGTGCTGTGTGACAGCACTCAAGATCACCTGCTCCATGATCTTGGAAAATGACTTGGTTACATTTGAAAAGAACATCACAGAACAGGAATTCATACCAGAAGGTGGTAACTCTCACTTTCCAGGTCGCAACTATTCTGGCACAATTGCCTTGCTATGCTGATGTCTCAAGCTCTGAGTGTTTGTTCCCGGGAAGTCTCAGTACCCAGGCAGAGTAGGAACGATTGATCCTTGGGCCCAGATATGTGCTTGGCACAGGTCCAATACACAAGGGAACATCACGGCCCTGTCTCATCAAGTATTCCCACAACTCCTGTCCCTCAGCTCCAAGCCATAAATGCAGTGGCTCTGGAACGAAGATTAACACAAAGCTCTTATGAGTCATCAAGACAAACATATACTTTAAATACAAAGAATGAACATACAGCAAAGTGGATTTTTCACATCTTGGTTTCAGGAAAGGAAGCAGGGCTGCTTTACTCAAAGAACAGTGTGGCATTTAACTCAGAGTGAAAAACCACTCCACCCACTAATGATATGAAAGCAGGTTTCCCTCCCCATAGTTCTGAAGACACATGCTTTCATTACAGGAAAGCTATACGCCTGTATGCCTGGAAAAAAAATATAACAAAGATCTTCAAAATGTATGCAGCCCTCAAGAGGAATGTGGTTTGAGAGAGCAGAAGCAAGTTGGAATGAACCTGTGGTGGTTCGTAGCTGCAGCTCTGGCTGTGAGGGAAACATCAGGAAATATCAAGGCACTTCAAGTTCCTGGACACTGCCCAGGAATTCCACAGACAAGCCCATTAATCATAACATACAGTACTCGATACCAAGCATAAACACGCACTAGAAACGTGGCGTAATGTGGGTATATCCAAGTAAACCAAATCCCAAGACTTCCATTATGTCACCGCTTGCTTCTCAAACTCTCCTCCACTTGCTACTGACATGTTACAGTCAAGTTTTAAAACACAAACATAACACAGGCTGCCACTAGAATTCACCTTGCAGCTGTAAATACAGCAAAATAGTTCAGCAGTTTCTAAACAGAATGAGCCCTCAGCTGAACTCACATTCCTCGGCAACACCAGTATCCAAAGTGCACACACAGTGCCTAATTATAGCGCCTAGGAGTGCAGCATGAGCTTTGGCTGAGCCAAGCTAACCTCTCACAGCATAAGAACTGGAGGTTTCACATTCCCACCTTTCTCCCTCATCACCAGTTTCTTCTTCATTTGTGCCAGCTTTGGCATTCACCCAACTGCCAGGAATGCTGATCCAGCTGAATAAACCAGCAAGAAAAACCTGGGCTCCAGGGTCTTTAGCTTGGTCAGATTTCTGCTTTATCAGAGAACTGAACTGGATCACTACATGCTCAGACACCTGATAACTCTGGCTCAGTAAGAGACAGGCACTCTCTTTCAACAGTTAAACTCTGTTTGAATCCTCTTATCAAACGCCACCCATGAAAGAAAGTGCTCCATGCTGACCCCTTTTCACACCAGGCCTCCTCTGCACTGGTCTGACAGCACAGAAGCAATTCTGCAACAGTGCCAGATGGACATACAGAGCCTTTGCTGCAGAATAACTGCACCTTGGGCGTTTCTCTGCCACGCACCAGAAGATAGCATCTTTGCAAAGAATTTTCAATTCTGAAACGACTTGACCCTCTAAACAACACTCCAGCCAAGGAACACCTTACAGCTAACACCCTGGATTGCAGAGTTCTGCAGTGTGGATCACACAACCACAGCCCTGACTGCCTGAACAAATAGCAAATGACTTTTGCTTCAAGGATTCGGCAGATGAACATAATGAATGAGATATTACAGAGAACGTGAACTCTGAATGAGACTACAAAAGACCTGTCCAACCATTACTTCAGTGACCACAGAACTAAAGTGACTCCTCGATCGTTCCTGGAATACAAGCTTTGGCAACTTTAACATTTAGGTGTTCTTCCATGGAGACTTTCTGGCATCTAACGAAGCCAGGTCACACCACAGCCTTCCTCCCGAGAGGCTTCCAGAAAAGACCCAGCAGCTACCAACCCTCAGCTCTTGTCCCAGTCCAGGAGTCAAACCAAACAAAACAGAAACCATTGCATGTGCTGGACTCCCATCATCCCTGTTAGTAACAGAAACTGCAGACTGTGCAGAGTTCTCCACACCCAAGAGAATGTCAGAGAGCCAAGAACATTAGACTGTGGCCACTTACATCAAACTTCTGTCGAACTGAAGAAATCTTTTTCTTTCCTTTGGGTTTTCCAGGTTTAGTTGCAGAGCCGCCAGGCCATGACAGAGATCCAGCACCTTCTACAAATTGAAAAGAATAAAAAAAACCACCTCAATAGGTGTTGCTGATTAAAAGCCAGCATGAAACTGCCCCCACAGGAAACCCATTAACATTTGACCTCCAGCTGGATCTTAACCCAAACCCAATGTCCACAGCCCCAGAGAAACGACTTCTCAGAGGACAATGCTTTTGGCAGCCCTTCCTTCCTTCCTTCGTCATCCCCCAGACAGCCTGACTCATTCATGACCCATGACTCCAAGGAAAGTCACAAAGAAGGAACAGGCAATTTGTTCCATCGGGAATAAGACAGGCACTAGTCCAGAGGAGGATTCTCCACCCACTAACTCCTGGATGGGGTCAGATGCTGACCTGCAGGATGGAGCAGTCTGACTCATCATATCTGCCTTATAGCTCCCCATCCATATTGGGAAGCTTTGTCTCAGGCCTTTGTTTAACATCATGACTGAGCATTCTTGTTACACTGAGGGGAAAGGAGGGCGGGGGAAGAACTGCAAAAGTAACAAGCCCAGGGGCAGGATGACACCAATGCGAGAATTGCCACCAGAAGTGGCAAGCAGCTGAAAAGAGACTACTGCGTAGTGCAAATAAATAAATACATTTGGCCACATCACCTTGAAGAGACTGCCCAAAAGTCCACACTGTACCCTGTTTGACAGCTACACCTACAGCAGGCCAGACCACGTCCTGATCACCACACAGCTCTTGGCAAGGACAGGTTTGCTGATTTCCCGCAGACTGGTTCACAGGATCCATGCACGCTGTTCGGGCTTAAGACAACGTTGCATAGGCTGTGTATGTGCTTGCCGATAGAGAACAAGTGCAACCTAAAGACTGGATGGCCCTCTTGTGGCCACAAAGGCAGCCTCTGCTTTGCGTCAGTATCCTCCTTCCCTGGTTTTGCACAGCAAGCAAATAATCTTTTTTCCCCTCAGGGCAGTCTGCCGAGTCCTGGGGTCCCTGCCGGCCTCCAGGGAGCTTGGACAACTCAAATCTGAAGGTACTTCAGTCACCTCCAAAGCTGAGGCTGGAGTTCAGTGCTGCCACCACAGTGACTTCTCGGATGTTCCCCAGCCCCACCCGAACCAACATTTAGTGTTTCCTCTAGACAGGGACAAGGAGTGACAGCAGCTTCCTGCAATTCACCATCCACTGAGTACGGACAAACCACCATTTCTGTTTCTCTCCTGTTACCTGAGGCTGCCACTCACCACCAGCCTCACCCTAACCTGCATGTTTACCTCCGGCTCTCGCAACTATGTCTAATTTGCTGTAATCAGGAATTTATAAATACAGTTATCCTACAGCCCTGTGTAGAGGGAACGAGTCTGGCTCGAAGTCCTTGGCTATATACAGCCTTTCACACCCATGGTTGCAGCACAAGCAATGTCCTCCACTATGAAAAAAAAACATTCTAAAACATGACTTTTGAGGATCAAACTAAATCAGAGGATACAGGTGAAGTTTTTGAACTGTCACTTGCTAAAAAGCTGTTAGAAACAACCTATAAACAAACAGAGATGGCATATTCTCCCCACAGAAACATGATCACTGAAAAGTTCAGCTACATCCTATTAGTGAAGTCAAAACCAATAGTCTATAACAAACCCTGCTGTTAATTATAGGAAATCAAAAGATAATAAATAAACCCACTCCAAAAATCTTAAAGCTGGTGTCACTACTCATCAAGACCACATCACAGTAGAGGCCTAACAAGGGGGTGTGAGAAAGCACCATGATGAGGACCCCTCACGCCCTTTATGGAGATCTCGGGATCTATCAAAATAATGCTGCTTCTCTCATGAGGTGTTTTTCTCTTTACAGATTGGTCCTTTCTTCCTCCTCCACCGCAGCCCTTCTAGGCTGAGGAAGCAAGGTGTGTTAAAGAGACACAGGTGTTACCTGGCCCATTTCAAAGCTGTCAATATGAACACAACTCTCTAGCTTGCCATGTCACCCTACCCCGAGCCCTCCTCTTTGGTAGCACTCCCAAACAGTCCTTCACAGCCCCACTTGTGAAAGTATCCTTCACTATGTGACCAAGTTGCACAGACAGAGAAAGGGGAGCAGAGAGAAATAGCAGACAGCACCCTCATATCCGACAATGTATTACAGGTGAAGAGAGTACAGTAGAGTCTGAATTTTTAAAATGCCATATTTAAAAAAATACAGTAACTTTTAAACTAAGCGGCAATTAAACGTTTAGGCTTTGACAACAGATCTGAAAGATGCAACTTACTTGAATCTCAAGCTGCACATTTGAAAACTTAGCCAGACTTCACTTAGAACAAAGAAAAGGTGAGGCATTATCTCCCGTTCCTCTTTACAACAGGCCCAGTGCAGAATGTTCTGGCTCCTTTTCCAGGTTTTTGTACTACCAAGCCTGATTTGCACCAGATGAAGAAAGCAAAATTTCCCTCCAGCATTTGAAGAAAACCAGTACTGGCTTTCCTGGCCTCAAATGACATGGCTGGGTTGGCTCTTCAGAAATGTTGGCAGCTTTTATTCAACCTTGCTAACAAGAGAATGAGATGTTACCAGGCCCCAGCAATGGCTGTTGATACGCCTTCAGAGATGAGCCACAGAGGATGCTTTCCTATGAGCTGCCATGTCTCTGCAGCAACAGCACCAGCCAGTCTAAGCTGTGTGTCAGGTTCTCCCAATGCGCTGCACCAGCACAGCACAGGAGGGGAGGACAAAGATACAAACAGGGAAAATCACAACCAAGAAAAGCAGTTAGGCACAAGAACATGCATTTTCCCATCCATTTATTTGATCTTCAGTTGGTTTTTTTTTTTATTTTCTTTCAGGCACAAGGGTTTGGATAAATACATTCTGACAACCCTCCTCTGTCAACAGCTCAAACACCCATTTTCTTCGTTCTCCTCCCTTTCCATCTCACAGCAGGCAAAACCCACAGGCAACCCTCAGATGAATAAAATGTTCCTGCTAGCCCAGCTCTTGCTGAATTCCAATTCACTGAACCATCTCTTAGGTGGCTACAGATCAACAGTAAATAAACTAAGTCCTTACATCACTAACTCCAGTGCTTGCAGTTTTATTGTTAACATTCAGCTAAGGAGAGAGGTAACAGTTCATGCTAGACATGATTTAACCCAAGAAACCCTGCTACCTTGACTTTGCTTGCAATTGTCCAACAAACAAGACAAGCTCAGTGCTTAACCATCCAGGGCTAAGAAAGGCTTTAAACTGGAGCTCCCCTTGATGGAATTTATTTGGGAAGAAAAACCTCAGACATAAAAATTCAGAAAAGCACTTCTGAAAATATCGGTAAAAGAGAACCCAAAGAAAACCATGTTCTTGTCATAAGGAGTGTGCCATGCCACTGGGGCTGGTGTAGCCAACCCGAAATCAACATTAAGCTACTCTCTAGTAATTTGGATAGCATATTTCTGGGAAGCTCCTCTCTTCAGGCACTTCCACAGCTTCCCAGCTGTGTTACACCTGGGTGCCACTCCAGTATTTATGGGTGTCTTCACAAAGGCGATGACCAGAGGGAACACCACCATCCATTTTTAAAGACGACAGAGAAGTCAGGTGGAGGATGGCTCAGGATCCCATTGTGCTCTCAGCAGGAATTAAAGCAACTGCTCATTCTTCATATAGGAATAGATAAAAACTTCTCTCCCTCTCCATCACCAAGATTGTTGATGGAGGTTGTCAAACTGGGATGTGAAGTTTGCACGACCCACAGCCTAAGCAGACAAGAGGTGGATATGGAAAGTGTTCTCCAAGAGTCACATCCACCCCATGTTCCCTTACAAGCCCAGGTGAAACAGCTGCTACCAGAGGCAGCAAAATTAGGATGAGATGGGTTTGTCTGCATGGTTCAACATGTGTTACAATCGCATCTTAAAAATACCTTCTCCAAGGTTTCCTACTTCAAATACCAAGTATGGTCATTAACGCTGAGCACATCATATTTTAAAATACAAACTGGAAAGAACCAAAGATGGTTCTTTCTTTCCTCCTTGTCTCTCTCACACGAAGGTGAAAGCATGTGCCTCAGTAACCCTCGTGATGGCATGTCCAGCAAGCCAGAACACTTATTTAAAATCACTTGTTTCAATGAACCATGAAATAAACACCTACTACCCAAAAAACAGAAGTGGAGACAAAAGCCTGTTAGCTTTCCATTCCTGTGGGGGAGGGAAAGGAGAGGAAAGAAGAAAAAAAAAAAAAAAAGATCAAACCAGCAAGGTCAGACTGGCATCCAGGGGCAGAAAGAAAAATCTAGACATAAGAACCAGTATTCAACTCATGCTGTGCTTCCCTGGTTTTGAGCATACAATCTGCTACGCCACACACAGCAGACTGGCAAGTGAAATGTGTGCATAATGGATCTACCAGCCAGAGGCCCACAAAGAGGTGCTGCAGTACAGATTAGCTCCAAAATCCTTGGGAGAGTCTGTGTAGATATGAGGCTCGTACTTCCAACTCACTCCTAGACAGCCTTGAAAAAGGGAAGTACTGGGGAGCTGGTGGAGTTTGCCGACAAATCTGAGCTGCTCAAGCCAGGGAAAATGAAGCCTGGCCTGCAGATGCAAAAGAGCTACACAAGACCACGCGACTGGATGAAGAGACAAATAAAATCTGATACCGTTAAGCACAGAGTGGCACGCACAGGAATATACAGTCCCAACTTCAGTCAGACAGCAAGGGGCTCTATAACCTGACCACTTAGAAGCAAGACCTTTCAGCTACAACCGCAACTTCTCCCTTCACATCAGCCTCATGCTGAGCACAGCACAAAAACACACTCTCTCTCTCTCCCCTCCTAATTTAGACCCAACTTCTTCAGGTAATAAATACTCACAGGGGAATCACTGTTCTAGTGCTTCCTTCTCACAGCCCAGCTATAAGCACTCTGAGTCACAAGCAAGGAGCAGCACAACTGAAGACATAAATCTTCTGTATCATGTGAGTACAGACAGCTAAAGAGAACAAGTCTGGGACTCAAAATATGTTTGTAAAGTTCAAGGGCAAACAAAGCAAGTTTGCAGGCGAGGGAGATTAGTATTTCATAAGTACAGCTGATCTAGTTGAGGATCAGCTACAACACAAAGCTGTGGCCAATCCATACAATTGGCATTATTTTCCTTCCTCCAGCTACATCAGTCATTCTTTCAATAACAGTCATTCTTTCATCACAACCTGTCTGCCGGGTCTCAGCCTATCAGAGCTGTAACAACTTTCTCTCCCTTACTTCACAGCAGTACTGTATCTGGCAGTTGTGCTTTCTATCAGATCTCTGGATTGACGACTCCTCTGAAGATCAAACAAGCCTACCCTGACTGCAGACATCTTAAATGCTCACAAAGGCAAAAGGATAACTATCTTGCAAGAGGCCAGGCTAATTGGCTATAGCTCAATCAAAACTCACTCACTGTAAGCATTTTTCTATCAGAGGATCAGCCAGGAAAATCCTGCTCCCCAAAACGATATCCCAGCAGAGAGAAGAACAGAGAGCACACGGAGTTCAGAACAGAGAGGAAGCAGTAAGCAAAGCAGATCAAAGGCAAAGCAGCATCTCCCCTTTCACTTCAGCTCACAGACACAGTCAATCCAGAAATCAAACCAGCTGATCACAAAGCCATCGAGCGTTAGCCTCTAATCAAGCACATATAGCTGATTTATAAAAGCAAGTCTTGTGAACTCATACAGATCACCATTTTGCTACCCCCTCAGCCTGCACAGCATACAGAACATGAACGTTCAAACTTAGAGAACTGGAGTGCTTTGTACAAAACCCACCAAACAAATGTGGCAAAGCTCTACTACCTGACTGTTTTTAACAAAGCTTCTCAGGACTTACCTGGTGCAGAAACCAGGATCTGGCATCGGGTGAGAATAGCCAGAAGGAAATCGTTGTGAGAGTGGACTGCATAAAGACAGACAGTTCATTAAAAACACATCCCAGAGCCAACCCCCAAAGCAGCCTGCTGTGCTTCCCACGTGCTCAGCTACAAAGGAACAACTTTCCATTTGTTTTTTCTTGCTGGACCCATAATCTGCCACCACCACCCTAACAAACAGTCACTTCCTCACAGAAGTGTGAGGAGGTGTTACTTAAACACAGAGCGAGTAAGCACACATTAGAAAAAGTAAATATAAATCAGTAGGCAGGGCCAGAGGGCTGCAGGATCCTCTTTGGCAATCAAACCCAAGCCCTGACAAACTCCCCACAGGAGTGAAGGTGAAGGCAGGACCCCCACAACGCTCTTAGCAAC
The DNA here is from genome assembly GCF_017976375.1 of Cuculus canorus. NCBI lineage: Eukaryota > Metazoa > Chordata > Aves > Cuculiformes > Cuculidae > Cuculus > Cuculus canorus. The sequence continues at coordinate 7,267,058 of NC_071408.1, forward strand.
GCCCACCAGTGCTTGCAGACACATCCTAAGGCAGGCACAAAGGAACCTCACCCTTCGGCACTCCAACCTGCCTCCCCAAAGGCAAGGGAGGAGACCTGCCTGGGGGAACCCAAGGATTCAGCCACAACACCTGGTTATTCTGAGCCCAAGGGAGAGAGTGCAGAATGGACAGGATTGTGTCTTTATGGGGACGCAGGAAAACACCTCCTCGGTCGCTTTACAACATTTACGCAAGGCTGCGCTGCCTGTCAGTGCCAGGGACAAAAGGGACTCCCCATGCAGCTCCCACCTTTTCACCTCCACGGCCACCCCAGCCCTGGCTGCTCTTATTTCCCTCTCAGGGTAATTTCCCTGTTCAGGAAACAACGCGCAGCAGGGAGTTGCTCCCCCGGGCCGGCAGGAAAACAACACGCGATGGGGTTCTACCGTTGTCTTGCGTGAGAAGCCTCCGTGCTTCCAGGTCAAACTCCTCCTTGCTGATCTTCTGCTTGAACCAAAGCTTCAGGTTGGCCCAGTACCTAGGGATGGGTCAGATATCAAACGGAAGGGGTTGCTCCCGAGCCCAGCAGCGCAAAAGGGGCCCGGGGCTGGACCAGTACAGCCACGGTTCCATCCCGTGGCCCGAACGGCACCCGCAGCCACCGGGGCCGCATCACACACACACCCCCGCCCCGCCGCACTCACTGCTTCACGTTCTCGCCCAGCGCCTCGCTCAGGCTCTTCTTGGCCGCCTCCAGCTCGCTCACGTAAGTCGCCATCATCGGAAAGAAAGAAAGCAGGAACGGGAAGAGAACCGCGAGTAGAACCTCCTACGCCGGAAAGCTCGGCGGCCCCGCAGCCCCGTCACGTGATTGGACAGCCCGCGCGCACCCCGTCACGTGATCGCGCCCTGGGCCGCAGCCCCGTCACGTGACAGGGTCTCAGGTCTCGCTGCCTGGTCACGTGATAATCCGCCTCACCCCACCATCCCCCCCCCCCAGCCGCGTGTCCGCGCCCCGCCCCCGCCACCCCGTCAGGTGACCGCGGGTCCTGGTGCTGAGCGGAGCGGGAGCCGCTGCCATGCCGGGGCTGCTGCTGGGAGACGAGGCGCCTAACTTCGAGGCCGACACTACGCAGGGCCGCATCCGCTTCCACGACTTCCTGGGAGACTCGTGAGCAGGAGGCGGCGGGGCTCGGCGGGGCAGCACGACGGGCGGGCGGGCGGGCGGCTGCGGGACCGGAGCGCGGGCAGAGCCCGAGGAGGTGCAAGACCCGGCTTGGGGATCGGCTTCTGTGTCCCGTGAAGCTCCTGTGAGCGATACCGGGCGTAGCGGGCTGTGGAGCGGGCAGAGCTGGGGGAAGGGCCGGGATTCTGCCCCTCTGCCCCGCTCTGGGGCGGGCTCATCTGGAGAATTGTATCCAGTTCTGGAATCTTCAACATAAGAAGGAGATGGAACTGTTGGAACGGGTCCAGAGGAGGGCCACAAAGATGATCGGAGAACTGGAGCACCTCTTATGCGAGGACAGGCTGAGAGAGTTGGGCTTACTCAGCCTGGAGAAGAGAAGGCTCCGAGAAGATCTTAGAGTAGCTTCCAGTACCTAAACGGGCTACTGGAAAGCTGGGGAGTGGCCCTTGATCAAGAAGTGCAGGCACAGGACAAGGGGAACAGTTTTCAGCTGAAAGAGAGGAGATTGAATTGAGATCTTAAAAAGAAATGTTTTCCGGTGAGGGTGGTGAGGCACTGGCACAGGTTGCTCAGAGAAGTTGTGGCTGCCCCATCGCTGAAGGTGTTCAAGGCCAGGCTGGATTGGGCTTGGAGTAAGCAGATCCAGTGGGAGGTGTCCCTGCCCATGGCGGGGGGGGGGTTGGAATTAAATGGGCTTTAAGGTCCAGCACAGGCCTTTCCATGATTACGTGAAGGGCAAAGCTCAGCCCAGGGACCTGCTCCTCTGTTCCTTACAAGCCCTGTGAGTGAGCCGGGGTGAGGAAGGGTGCAGTGGAGTATTGCAAGGGGCATGAGTGACCTGAGGTCTCTTTTGAGCCCCAATATGGAAAGCCACATACATCCAAGCACTGATTCCTGCAAAGCCTCTTGCTCTGTCCCTGACAGGAGTGGCCAGGGCTTGGTCCCAGCAGTACTTGACAGGCTCAAGCCCACTTCTTTCAGTGCTGTGAGCTTGGGCAAACAGGAAAAAAAGAGCCCTCTGTGCGAGAAAATAGCTGGAGCTTTCTTGGCCATCTTGTGCTCAGTTTGCTGCCTTTTTATTTAAGCACTATACTTCCGGCTGCTACGAGTCGCTTTATACAGTTGCCAGGTTGCTGCCCTGTAACTTCCCATGGCAATTGCAGAGCACTGCTGTCTCGTTTGATCCCTCCAGCTCTGTTCCTAGATGGCTAAGACGCAGATTTCCCCAGCTGCTGTGGCACGCAGCTGTGTTTACTGAGTGCTTGAGGCCAGAGAAGAGCAGAGCAGCAAGCCCTGTCAACATGGAGCAGAGAAATAGTGCAACGAGTCCCTGGCAGGGGATTTTAAGTGCTGAGGGTGGCTTTGCCTTAGCCTCTGGGCACTCCTGGGAGCTGGGAGCCTTTTTGCTATAAGCCCATCTCGCTGCTGGGCTGTACTGCTGCCTTCCTCTGTGCACCAGTTGTCTGATGTGTGGAATGCGGTGACTTGTATTTGCCTGCTCTAGAGACTGCAGTGTCTGCTGATGGGAAGCAGTGAGTAAAAGCAAGGTGGCTGTGTTGTTGTAGTCGTAGCCATAAATTATGTTGACTTCTGGCCTCCCCTGTCAGTTGATTAATTCTTATCTTTTCATGAATGACATTCAGCAGCTCTCAGCAGCAGTTGGGTTAAGGTTGGTTCCTATCCTATTCTTCTAAGTTGCGTGATGCACCTGAGTGTTTCTCCTCACAGCGGTCAATGAGGTATGCGGGACAGTGAATAGCTGTGTACATCAGTAGTGATCTCTGCAGTAACACGGCCAGCAGGGTGACACCTTTGTGGCCTCGTACATGTGGTCTCTGGGGTAAAGAGCGTAGATGTGGCTCCCCCAAGCCCCCTCATGTGGCGTGGTGTCCACATCCACACCAGGATTGTGGGCTATTCCAGCATCCCCGGGGGATCCTGGAGGGAGAGTGCGTTGCAGGGAATTTCTCAGAGTGTGATAAACAGGTCTCTTGTCATGAAGGCTTCTAATGAGAGTGAAGGAAGAGTTACCAGGACTGGTTTTCCTCTTGGCAGAGAGATGAATTGTTCCCACACTGATCTGCATGCAATGCAATCTGTCCAGCTTTTTATCTGCAGTACAGACTGGAATGACATCTTGCCCTAATGCCATCTCCTTCTGGCTTTCAGATGGGGCATCCTCTTCTCCCACCCAAGGGACTTCACGCCTGTCTGCACGACAGAGCTTGGCCGGGCAGCAAAGCTGGCAGCTGAGTTCAGCAAGCGCAACGTGAAGATGATCGCCCTCTCCATCGACAGCGTCCAAGACCACCTTGGCTGGAGCAAGGTGTGGGGCATGGGAAGGCACAACGGGACCTCTGAAGGCCAGAGGAAAAGCACACATGGTGCAGGCTGGGAACTACATATCTGCTAAACATAACGTTGTAGGACACTTGAATCCCAAAGCAGGCAGGAGAGGAGGTGCTGAATGCAGACCAGGAACAGGAAAGGCTGCTCCATCTTCATGGAGCACTGCACAAAGTCCACTCTAAGCACTAATATTTTGAAATAAGAGGAAAACAATATTACTGCTCTCCCACCAATACCTGAAAGGGTAAAATGTGTGTGAAGGTGGTGGCAAAAGCTCAGAAGAAGGCAATCTGTTCACAGACCCTTAAAATGTTCAGTAATAAAACAGGAAAGGAGGCATCAGAGGGCAACAGAGGCAGTCTTCAAAAGGTGCAATTCATGCCCAGGCATGAAGAGAACACAAGAGAACAAACAGAGGCATGTTAACCATAAAACCACAAATGGGAGCCTGTTAAATATAAAACCATCATAAGGGAGTATAAAAAAAAATGGGAACCAAATAGCTTGCTGAGAGAAGATGGAAGGAGCTAATGAAAAACTTGAAACACAGCATCAGCAGTGCTGTGCTGCCAGGGAGCGTGGCTGCCGGGCTCGCAGGTGGCAGGGCTATAAAATGCACATTTCAGACAGATATGGCCAGAGTCTAAAGATCTCCGGGTAAATTACTTGTCTCTAAGAAAGAGGCTCTTAAAAATTGAGAATCTTCTCATGCATTTTCCAGAGGTGAGACATGCAAGCAATAAGGGGTAGTAAAGGGGCAACATTTCAACACTCAAACATTGTTTCCTGTTGGACTGTCTTTAGAAATTACTTAGTTGCCTTATTGCTTAAATTGACCTTTGTACCTGCGTGGTGCATGGCGCCTGCCCCACCAAGCTGTGGAAGAGCCTGGGAAAAACAGGGTACGAATCCCACACTGGTTAATGAGGTTTCTGTGCTGCTCAAACCACAGCCAAATTGGCTGATAACACCCCATTAAATATCAGAGGAAGCTTGGGTTGTGCTTCTGTAAGGTAGTCTCATCCCCTGGCTGGCTAAAGCCCTGTGAATGACTGTGAGGTATTGTTAACTTTTACAAAGTCCTTGAAATTCCAAGCAGCTTTTCACCAAAATCAGCTTGGGGAAGGGCAGGCTCATTTCTGCAGGGAGACAGGAGGAAGCAGTAAGTTCTGTTGAGGAAGGGAAATGGTGAGCTCCCTTGAGGGTCTGCAGGGACGTGTGAGGTTCCGCATACTCTGGAGATCTGGAAAATAGGTGAACAATGAGATAACCCTGCTGATAGTGTGGAATTACTCTGCACAACCTCCGGTAACACCAGGAAAAGTTGCAGAACAGCCTATCAATGCTCAGCGGTGGGAGGCATAGTAACATGTTTGGGAGACCTTCCAGGACAAGTGTGGGGGAAGGCAGAGGGCAGCAGTCCAAGCTGCAGTGAGCTTTCTGTTGGGCTAGGAGAGGCCTTGCAGACAGTGGTTTGGCAATGTCAGCTCGGCACCTGTCAGAAGGAAAACTGTGGAAGTCCTCTGGATCCAGCCTGTGTTTGAAATTCCCATCTCGCAGACTACAGTAGAACAAGAAAAGGTTCAGAGCAGGAAGAAAGCTGCCTGCAGATTTGGCAGGTTTGCTTCAGTGCAGAGCAGCTGAGGCTCTGTAGCCTGTGAGTAGGAGAATGTCACTGTGACATTGTGAGCAGTGTGCAGAGCATGGAGGAGCAGCATGTGTGCATTGTGGAGGACCCAAGAGAGGACAGGGGTGCAATTGCTCTGCTCTTAAATTTTGGCCATATATGCAATTGTTGTCTGTTGTCCTTGACAAAGAAGAGCAGACACCTCAGATAATGAGAGCCAAAGAGCTGAGCTAGGAAGGCCAGCGTAAGGGCCTGCCACAAGTCTGAGACCAGGGGCAGTGCCTCGATGGTCCTTCTGCCTAGCCTTGGGGTAAAAAACAGCTTAACAGAGATGACAAGCCTTGGCAGAAGCTGCCTGTCTGGGCAAAAGGAGCTCCATTAAATGCTAGATTGAGACTGCAGTTTTCTTCACTAAATCTTTAACTTCGAGAGAAGTCCTGTGAGCAAGCAAAACTTTGGGCAGGCCTCTCTGTGCAACGTTCCTTTACATACCTATGCTTTCTCTTTGGATGAAGCTGGTTTTATCTGGAGCACAGCATGCGAGGAAACAAGTAGTCAGGAACGACGACTGAAATCCTGCATGACACAAGGAAATTTCTGCTTCCTTTGCCTCCACATTTCAGAGGGCAGATGGCGCCTGGGAAGGTGGGACCAGAGTATAGCCAATAATTTTCATGTCACTGTGCTCAGCTCTGTTTTCCCAGCCAAAGATGCCACTGTTGTTCTTAGCCATCCCTAGCCAAGATCCAAAGGTTTGCTCCAGGGCTCAGAAGAAGCCTGTAGCTCAGCTGGGGATTGATCCCACTGTCACGTTGGCTGAATGCATTAGCTCCTTAAGCGGGTTGACTGGCATGTGCTGTCATTTCTGAGGAGGTTTCAGTGCTCTCTAGCCACCGATGCCTTTGCTGTGGTGGGTCAGGATGAATAAATCACTCCAGTGATGTCTGGTTCCAGCTGAGAGTCTGGGAAGAGAGATAGTTCATAGGGAAGTGAGCAAGTCTTGGGTGTCTTATTGCAAAACAGGGTTGGTGTTGTGAGACTGTTGTACAGAGATCCTCAAGTCATGAAATTCTGTGCATTTTGGAATGGGTTACAGTCTGCAGGATTCAGACATTGCTTCTCAGAAGTTCTCTTCATCCTCCAGCCCCCAGTCTGAAGGGGTATGGTGGGGGTGTCACTGTCTGACCTACAGCCTTCTGTGACTCAGGAGCAAATTGGAAAGCATTTTGCCTGGGCTGGCCTCTCCAGCTCTGCTTTTCCTCCATGCTCTGCTCTGACAAGGCAGGTCTGCAGGAGAACAAAACCAATTCCCTCCTTCCAAGGCAAACCTGACCACAACCCAACCAAGATAAACGGCCCCTTTTTGCAGTGCAGTGTTGACTCAGGAAGCCCCAAGGGAGAAAGCAAGCGAAGAGAAAAGCTGAAAAGGAAGCATCTTGCAAAGTGTGCACCACTTGACCTGGTTGCAGCATCCTGAGTAGCACGGGGAGAGTTACAGCCGTTTATGTTACCACTGTCAGCTGAGGGGTGGCACAGGGCCTGCCTGCTCTTGCTGCCAATGGGGTACTCTGAGCAGCAGTGGGCAGTGTCAAGGGCGCAGCATTTCCAACCCTGCCCTCCCTAGGTTCCCTCTCAGCAGGACCCAGCCTGTTCCCCCACATTCAAAGCCATGGAGAAACTTGTACATTCAAATTATCAGTGCAGCCAATCACACACCACAGTGGTGCGCAGGAGACTTGCTCAGCACTGGAATCAGTTTTGCCACCTTGTAGCATAAAGAGGATGGAAGGAACAGGCAAATCTCTCTTCTGAGGCAGAAACCTTGGACTGAATTTGTTTTAATGCTGGCAGCTGCTCTGCTTGTGCTGCCCTGAGGAAGCTCCTCCTAGCCCTGCTGTGACTCAGCGTGACCCATACGGGTGATACTGCAAACTACAAGGATAACCAGATTTGGAGACACTCAAAACCCCGCTTCCCCGTGAAGCAGGACAAGTTTGTACTAGCACAGGAAGCAGCCTTGTGAATTGTGCTCAGCAGGGAGAGTCCTCACAGCTGTGGAAGGGGATGGTTTTCTCCTCTGTCGCTGCCAGTTTAGAAATGAGCGTGTAGTGTTCCAGCACCTGCATTCAGACTTTCACTCTCTTTTCAAGAACCTTTAGTTAAGAAATGGAGTGACTTGATGAAGCTAGTCCCTCCCACCAGACCTGGAAAGTGTTTGGCATTTAGCCTGTGCTAGCTGTATAGTTGGTGGTTTGCTCTGCCACTAGAGAAACTGCCCTTCAAGAGCATAGTCCAATTCAGATGTGACACCAACACGTCTGTCAGTAGTGCTAGACTGTGTACTAGGAGAAGGTTGGAAGAGGGACACCTCTGTTCTCAGGGAAAGGTCGATGAATTGCCCTGTGTCACCAACACAGGCAGGACTTCCCTCTCTCTTTGTACCTGCTACCTGGGCAAAGCATCTGGTCCACAGGCAGTTCCAGAGGTGAGCAACAGGGCGTGAGCATGAACAGCCTGACAACTAACCTCTAAGAACAAGGCAGAGTCCAGCCTGGCATGCAGGTTCCTGGTTTGTTGTCTGGTTTCTGGAAGCAGAGAAAATTCATGGTAGGCCATGAGCCCCTGGCTGTGCTGTCCCAGCCTGAGACCTTGGGGCCAAGCAAGTCACAAGCTCCTGTAGAGCAGCTGCTGAACATGTTTCTGCATGGCCTCTCAGCAGGAGCTTGCCCACCACACACATGTAAAGCCTGCGTGGAGGTCTGCCTGCCTAGCCTCTTTCCCATGCTGGTACCCACAACAAGGAGCAGGAGGATGCCAAAAATTTTGTCTCTGCAGGATATCAACGCATACAATGGAGAACAGCCTGAGGAGAAACTCCCCTTCCCCATCATTGCTGATGCGAACCGGGAGCTCGCCGTCAAGCTGGGCATGCTGGATCCAGATGAGCGGGACAAGGACGGCATGCCCCTGACAGCACGTGTGGTGAGTACCTGGCCCTGCAGCTATCTGTCCAGCAGCTTTCTCAGCAGTGGGCATGGGGCTGGGTTTGAAGATGGGGGCTGCTTACGTGGGTGGACATGACCATCTTCAGGAGCTCGATTGACTTCCTTGGGCTGGATGCATGGGTTGTGCTGCAGGAAGAGGCTGGAGCAGCACAAGCATGCTGGCAACAGCTCCATCTCGCTGTTGCTGCCAACTCCTCCTGGTTGTGCCTGTTCTAACACAGTAAGGACAAAAGTGTTTGATCTGCTGGAGTTTCCTTCTTCCCTCCTGTGCTTGGATTAGAAAGGTTCAGGTCAAGCGGTGTAAAACAAGCTGGCATTGGAAATGGGAGCTCCCAGAGCAAACACCCTGTTCCTGTGCCTGGGCATCATCTGTTGCTCTAGAAGTTCCCCACCATGGCATCTCCCCTGTCCCAACACCTGTGATCAAGCAGGCCACCTCCAAGGAAAGGGAGGAGCAGCAGGGCTGAGCAGATCCAGCAAGGCAGCTGGACAAACATCTGCCCAACTCCTGACCCTGTCTCCCTGTGTTCAGGTGTTCATTTTTGGCCCAGATAAGAAACTGAAACTCTCCATCCTGTACCCAGCCACCACTGGGAGAAACTTTGATGAGATCTTGAGAGTAGTGGACTCCCTGCAGCTGACGGCGTACAAGAAGGTCGCTACCCCTGTGGACTGGAAGGTGAGAAGAGGAGCAAGGCTCGCAGCTGGGCACTGAAAACATGCATAGAAAGGTCAACCAGCCTCCCTTGGAGTGGATCCATGGGGTCGGGAGACCTGCTGAGGTCCTGGAACGTGTGTTAGATCCCAGCCCAGGCCTGTGGCTGTTGCAGCTTGGAGTCAGCCACAGTAACCTCCCTTCTCTCTCCTTGGTCCCTGGTGCCAGTGGATACTGGGCTTAGCCTTTCTGGCTGTCGATATGAGCTTTGGGCCAGGGCAGGTCCTGCCTTATTGTCTATGATAAGGAAGGGCATTACGAGGTGTCAGCATGCCAGGATCCACTCAAAGCCAGCACTGCAGCAAGCGTGGGACACTGGCTTGCTGCTCTGCTGCCTTTGAGCCAGGAAAGGCCAGTATGGGCGTGGCCCCGCTTTGCCCAGCTCATACACAGCTGAAGCCTATCCTCATGGCAAATTACTAGCTGAAGTTGATTAGTTGTAGCCATGCCTGTTCAATACCATTATTTAAAACTCCCCAAAACAGTTTGGGCAGCCAAGGTGAAACAAGAGGTAAAAGCAAGGTAAAAAGCAGCAGAGTCCAGCCACTTTAGCCCAGCCAGGCTGCTCAGCTCCTGGACCTGTCTTCCTACTGGCTTTCATAGCTCTTACTGGGGAAGCCTGCCTGTCTGGAGGCAGAGGACACATTCCTGCTGTTACAAGGTTTCCTGGAAAAGTCCTCCCGTGTTATGAGGCAGGACCAGGCTCCCAGAGCATTGTCCCAAACCCCTGCTCCATCTGGGCAGGAAGGCCTCATAGGCACAAGCCTCAGAGGTCAAGTAACTTGGGGTATCAGTAAACATCCCTGTGCCTGTCCACCCCTCGACACCAGCACCCATGTGCTGAGCACACAACAAACTGCACCTTCACTTCCTGGGGCAAAGCAGAGCACGCAAGCAGCTTTGCCACTGAAGACCCCCATCTCCTGCAGGCTAAGCTCCTGGTGGTTTGGGGCCCACTTACCCACCACCTTCCCTCCCAGGGAAGCATATTTTTCCCCAAGTCTTGGCATGCCAAGGGGCAGCCAGCACTGCCTGGCTGGGGCAGATGAGCAGACTCAGGCAAGCTGTGCACCCTCCTGCATTGTAGAGGAGCTCAATTCCCTTCCCGGTACTCCCCATTCCCATGGCAGTCACAAGGGGAAGGGCTGGGCTGTGGGATCCCCTTGACTGGGCTGGAGGCTGCCAACAGCAGCTGAAGCCTATCTATTTTCCCTTTCTACATCACCCAAACGTCCTGTTGTAGCTCCTACTCTATCCTCGCTGCTGGCTCCAGGCAGAGCTGCTGAGCACATGCCTGGGGTGCTGGGGCTGAGTGTTTACGAGGAAATGGTGTCACCTGCCTCCAATCCAGCCAGCTCCTCTGCTGCTCTCACAGTTCCCTTTCTGTCCCCAGCCTGGCGACAGTGTCATGGTCGTGCCCACCTTACCTGATGAGGAAGCAAAGAAGCTCTTTCCCAAAGGAGTTTTCACGAAGGACCTCCCGTCAGGCAAGAAATACCTGCGTTACACCCCACATCCGGAGTGAGTGGGCCTAACCATCTGCCCCACCAGGCTGCAGGGCGTTTGGCATCGGGAGCCTTCCCTGTGCCTAGCTCCTGCTTCCCTGATGCCAGGCAATCAGCAGCTTTGTACTGTTACGCTCACTGATGGCACATCACAGTACTAAACCAATCCTCCTGCCCCCCACATCTCCTCAAAACTAAAACCTCAGATGTTTTCTTGCCTTGAATCAGCCCCACAAGGAAGAGGTCAGCAGAGCAGTGGAGGCTCTCCTGTTCAGCACCAGGCAAGCTGTTCCTGGAGGCACGGTGAGGAGCAGGGTGTCCTGCTGGGCTCACTCACCTCCCATCAGGGAGCTCTGGGGGTCCAAACTGCTGCGTGCAGCCGTCACTAACACATTAACGCCTTTGTTCCCATGTGTAGAGGAGCAGATGCAGAGCCAAATCTCTCACTTAACTGCTTTCTCATCTCTTGCTGGAAGTTGATTGATCTGGGGTTTTATGGAAGAGAGAATAGAGCAAATAAACAGATCTTCAGTATGACCTGCAGTGTCCCTTGTCTGCCTCTGTCAGCATCCCCAGCTCCCTGCACCATTCATTGGTTCCCCAGGCCCTGCGGCTGGGATGTGTGCCCATGCCCACGGGTGGGTGGCAGCAGCACAGGCTGCCCTTGTTCTTACTCAATAAATAAAGCACTGTGGCAACACAGGTTGTCTCAGGGCACATCATATCAGACAAGGCAGCAGTGCCCAGGGTAGCCATGCTGCTCCTGCTTTGTGGCAGAGCCTCAGCACTGGGAAAGAGAGTTGCTCAGGTTACATGCCTGTGCCTGGCCTGCCATTAGCGGCTGGGTGGGGGGTCCTACCCCACTTCCCAGGGCATGGGTGGGCAATGATGCAAACCATGAGAATTGTTCCATGCTCTCCCCCATCTATGCCTAAGGGAACTGTCAAGAGATGAGCGATGTTTTAATATAATGCTAGGAAAATGTGCTCACTGAATCTGCCAGCACTCCTCAGTGCCAGCACCATCAGCAACCCTCAAAATGAGCAGCGGCTAAAGAAACTGGCTGGCTCAGGGCAGAAACCTACCCCACAGCGTGCAGGGACCAGCAGGGTTGGTGCTTGTGGTAAGCAACATACTAGGTGCAATGCAATACCACTGAATCAAGGTAGGGACTGATGGCTGAAAGCCCACAAATTCCTGCCTGCTCTCCAGCACCACCATGGCCCTGGAGATGCACACCACCCAGATGAAGTCAGACAAACACAGGGTTTGGTTCCAGTACAGACTGAGTGGTTTTCTTTTTATCCCACAGAAGTTAAATACAATGTTTGTTTGAGTTGGTAATAACATCCAGAGACAGAAGTCCAAGCCCCCTACTCAGTTAAGTCATTTGTGTTTAAGGCACTCTGCAAAACCAGCGTTCCTCTCCTCCTCCTCCTCTCCTCCTCTCCTCCTCCTCTTCCCACATGGCAGCAGAATACTTGGTTTGGTCTTTTCTCCATAGCAACACCCACATGTCCTGGCTCTTCTCACCATCTCCAGGAACTGGCAACAGCAAATCCAGCAGGAGTAAATGGAGAAACGCTGGAAGGCCGGGCCAATAAATACGAATGGGCACAGGAGGGAGCCCAGTGCCTGGGGAGAGGACACAGGGGCTTGGAGCTTCTGCAGGAAGGGGACAGGCATGGGGTGTCATCACTGCAGGCACTGATGTGATTCCTCTTCCTTTCTCTACCTCCAGGCTCCAAAAGGGGACAGGAGCACAGGGGCCCACAAACCTCTCTCCTTAGCGGCGCTCCTGAACATGCAGCAGCACCCCAAAATGTAGGGGCCTGGGTGAGGGGAGACCCAGCTGCCACACAGCTGAAATCACCCCTTGACGTCCAGACGTCAATAAATACCAGTAAAATAACTTAGATGAACCTTGAATAAATAGGTAATAAATAAACAAACAAATAAATAACCCAAGGATGGGGATGGAGGGGAAGGGGCACCCCGAGGGGCACAGGGAGAGCAGGCAGGTGGGCATTTCCATGACCTGTCCCTCCCTGAGAAAACAAGATGCCAGTACAAAAGGAGGGCACGGGGCAGGGTCCCCATCAATATGGCTGTGGGTTATGGGGACGTGAGCTGACCCCAAACTCTCTCCCCACTTTCCCTCCCCTTCGATTCAGCACCATGAGACCCACACCTGGGCTCCACAGCTCAGTGATACCGAACTTGGGCAGACGCTCATGCAGCTCCAACACCCAACCGCCAAAACTTTTTGTGAACACGCAAAATGCCTTCAAAGTTTTGCAAACGTTGTTTGCAGTTTTCTTCTTCTGCAAACAATTTTTGCAAACATTCATTTTTCCAGCAGGGTGATGTCCACAAAGACATCCCATGTGTTGAACTTGATTAAGTGCATCAAATCCAGCCATCAGAGAAGGAGTGGGCACAAAAGCCCAGCAGAAGCCCAGCAGGGTGAACACAGGCACGGTGCCGGGGCTCAGCCAGAGCCTGCCTGCAGTCTGGGGCAGCCCTGGAGCTCAGGCACATGGCTACACCAGGCACCGAAACTGATCCAGGGGATGCTTCAGACATGCATGGACAGAAGCGGCAGCTGCTGTTGCCTTGATGTCAGGCTGACATGGCAGACAACGTACCAAGTCTCTGGATGGCCAGCACATCCCAAAAGATGGCAACAAACTCAACAGCATCCCTGCAGCAGCAGTACATCTCTCCTAGCCAGCTGGCACCACATCAGTGTCGCAGCAGCTCCCCAGGTTTTGGGGAGCTGGCTCACAGCCTCTCTGGGCACAGCATCCTTCCCCAGCTGGGAGCTCACTGCAGGACAACTCCTTCCTCTGGCTTCTTAGCTCCAGTGTTACCAGAGGAGTTTCTGTCCTACTGGGTCAAAAATATACATCTGCCTTATTTCAAACTGAAAGGTACCCTGCCTCCTCCTCCAAATCTTAAGGAAAATTGTAAGTAAAGTTTCTAACTCCTTTCCACAAGCTTTTTGAAATACAACACATGGCAAAAGCTGTCATCAATCCCATAATAGAATAAAGCCAGGGGCAGACTCTCACAAGAGCAGGACACCTTCCCATGCCAGGAAGCTTCCAGCAGAAGTTTTGCTCCAGAAAACACAGCAAACCAAAGCACAGTGCCCCTTCTCCCTCCAAACCCTTCCCACCGCAAAGCTGTAGCCCCTGGCAAAACCCAGACATAGGCACCAAAAGCAGCGGGTTCCCAGCCCGCCTTGAGGCTCCAGCATGGGGAAATGTGCATCAAGGTGTCAAAAAGCAACGCTGCCAAAGGGAAAAATAAATGAAGAATCGGTCAGCCCCAAACACTGCTGAGAATATTAAGTAGCACAGGGATTTCACAGGGAGTTTTGGTCTAAGATGCCTGGGGAGCCCCTTCACTGGCAAGGACCAGGGTGCATGTCCTGCCCTTGAAAAGCAGAAGCTGTGGCTGAAGCTTTGCAGGAGCTCGGCCACGCTCTGCAGAGTGATGCCGCAGGGTTGTGCTGGCACACCGTGGGGAGCAAAGCAGCACCGGGCTGGGTGTCTTGACAGCCAGGCTGAGGGCAGCACTGCCAATACCAGGAAGAAGGCTTTGCATGGAATTGCCCAACTCAGCCACGCTTCCCAGCTCTGCTGGCAGCGAGACAGAAGACGGAACCCTCCCAGTGGGAATGACCCACATCCCCAGGGCAGCACAAACCTCCTGTGGTGCAAAGGCAGGAGCGTGAGCTGGAGGAGTTACAGGCTCATGCCAAGGCAGAGGATGGACTGGAGAAAGCAGCTAAACCCATAAGCAACCATCCAGGAGCAGCGGGGCATGTGAAATGGGCAGCATGGCCACAGCTTTCACCTCTGCTGTATCCCAAAGACTAAATTTTGGGAATTGCAGCTTACAGCACCACAGACCGGATGATGGCAGTGATCCAGGCAGCAAGGGGCAGGGAGAAAGGCAAATAACCCACCTGTCTCAAGCACCACCCGCAGCACGAGGCAGTGCCCAGGCAGCATGATTGCCTCCTCCTTTCCAGGCAAACCCATTCACATCTCTACCTCCAACCCCAAGAGAGGAGAGCCCCATCCCTACAGAGCCTGGGGAGTTATGGCAAGGTATGTTGCCACCTTCTCACCATGGCTGGCATCCCTACTAGTGTCTACCCTGCTCTCTGGATGGCTGTAGAAGAGGAAGGTGGCCACGTAAGCCACCATTTACACGGAAAATGAGTGAGCACCCAATTTCTTGCAAGGGATTTACATCTGCAGAGGAAGCATGTGAGTCCCAGGGTACCTGCAAGTTAGTTTGGGAACCTCATCCAGGGTGGGTGAACAGGCACCACTCCCGATGTCTTCCTTGGCTGAGAATTGGTTTTCACTCCCATAAGAGAAGGGCTAGTGGGATCTGGAGGGGGGAAGGTTGGGGAACTGCAAAGATTTAGTGCACCTTAAAACAAAAGGACATCTAACCTGCCCTTAGATCTCACTCCAAGACGGAAAAGGGCTATGGCATCTACTGCACTCACAACTACTCCAAACACACCCAGATGCATGCAAAACATCCCGCTTCCCCTCGGCTGCGGAAAACCCCTGTGGAAAGCAGCAACAGCCAGTGCCAGGCTCTGGCTCTGCACCCAAGCCCTCCCACCCAGTTCCAGTGGGCAGGGTGAGGAGTCGATTATCAATCCAAAATGCATAGCTATAGACACCATAGGACACCCACACCCCAGGGTCATCACAGGACCCTCCACGTCCAGCAGACACCATCTCCCCTTCTACCTCTAGCTGGGTGGAAAGCAGTATTTGCCACAGGCACGGTTCGATTGTACTCATGCTCCTTGCATCGCTCTGCAAGGAATGACAAGTCATTTTGGTCAGACAGCCTGTCAGCCACAAGCCTCTAGAAGTACTTGATTCTGCTTCCTGGGAAATCCTCCAGATCAGCAATATCTCTTCCACACTCCTGTGCCAGCCAGGCTCACTCCCTGACTAAGGAGGAGAGCACTTCCAACCCCAGCTACAAAGACAGGAGAACCCAAGAGGTCTGCTTTGGCTCAGAAACCCCGTTTGCCTGCAGCAGGCTGGCAGCACTCAGGTCCTCACACACACACCTTGGCACTGCTTTACTTGGGAGGTATCACAACTATCGGCTGGCCTCGCTTGGGTCTCCACATGAGGACTTGGGCATCGTTGGCGTTGGGTTTCACTAGTGCATTTGGTGGGATGGGCTCCATCCTGCTGAGGATCCGGGGCTGCTCTTGCTGAGTCCTTCCCACCAGCCATGCCCGCTGTCCCAGCAGCTGCATGGGATTAACCTCAATCTCCACTCACATTCTCCACTTTATAGTCTGCAAGATGATCTTTTCCTTGATGGTGATGTTCATGGCCACCAGCCACGTGGTAAAGCTCTGTTCCCTTTTAATCCTGGTCAGTAGCGGCACATTACTGTTGCTCACAGGGACAGCCCACGTCACGCTGGGATAGAAATTGTCATTCATGCTCACCGAGAACCTGGAGACCTTGTTAGTGGGCCCAACCAAGGTCAGTTTCTGTGGTGTTTCCATACCAGGGGAAGCTCACGCCATCCGAATCGCTGATGGCTTTTACTCTTCCTTCTCGCAGGTCAGGCAGCTCCCAGCTTGACCTGGTGTATGGGAAGAGACAGGCCAGGTCAGCAAGGAAATGGCGGTGACAGCGCCCAGCAAGGGACGGAGGAGCAAGCAACATGGAGACCCTCTCCCTGCCGGCAAGAAACTCTCACAGACCTCCTTCAAATACAGATTTGGCTTCAGTTCCTTCACCGAGACTCTCACAACCAGCTGAAGCCTCTGCTCTGCCTGCGTAACGCTATTTTAATAAACCTGCAATCCAACCAATTAGGCCAAAACACATTGCTGAGTCTCTCTGGGGCCAACTCTCCTTCATCAGCTCCTGCGCTGGAGGAGAACAGCCTTCCCCATCCGCAGCACCAGCCAAGCCTATCGGCAGCCCGTTCCTGCAATAAAAGTCTGCATTTTTTACGTCTCTAAACACACACAGCTGCACAGGGGCACAAGAATTCAGCACCCCAATTCTGCAATTAAATCCCTGTAATATGGCTAGGGGAGTAATTCCAGCTTAAATCTCAGCCAGAGGTGAGGTCACGTGTAATCAGGTAGTGAGTGATGATGGATTAATTAGCTCACTTCCAAGTTAATGAGCTGGGCTCTTCTCCCAAGTGACAGGGGACAGGACAAGAGGGAATGGCCTGAAGCTCCGTCTGGGGAGGTTCAGGTTGGATATCAGAAAAAAATTCTTCACAGTAAGAGTCATTGGGCACTGGAACAGCTGCCCAGGGAGGTGGTCGAGTCGCCTTCCCTGGAGGTGTTTAAGGAACAGGTGGATGAAGTGCTGAGGGACATGGTTTAGGGAGTGTTAGGAATAGTTGGACTTGATGATCCAATGGGTCCTTTCCAACCTTGTGATTCTGTGATTCTGTGATTCTGTCTCAAGGAAACTCTCCACGACAGCAGTGATGGGGAGAAGAGAGAAAGCTCAGCTGGGGCAGAGCCCCCTGTGCCGTTGGACCAGTTGAATGCTGGAGCTGAGGGAACTGTGCAGGAGGAGAAGCATTTCACATGCTTCCCGGTGTCCCCCAGGGCTCAGTGCTGGGTCCAGTCCTGTTCAGTATCTTTATGACCGACCTGGAGGAAGGCATTGAATGCACCCTTAGCAAGTTTGCAGACAACAATAAGCTGTGTGGAAGTGTCGCTCTGCTTGAGGATAGGGAGGCTTTGCAAAGGGATCTGAACAGGCTGGACCGATGGGCTGAGACCGATGGCATGAGGTTTAACAAGGCCAAATGCCGGGTCCTGCACTTGGGGCACAACAACCCTATGCAGTGCTACAGACTTGGGAAAGAGTGGCTGGAGAGCTGCCTGGAGGAGAAAGGCCTGGGGGTGTTGGTTGACAGTGACTGAACATGAGCCAGCAGTGTGCCCAGGTGGCCAAGAAGGCCAATGGCATCTTGGCTTGTTTCAGAAATGGGGTCACCAGCAGGGCCAGGGAGGTTATTCTCCGTCTGTACTCGGCACTGGTGAGACCGCACCTCGAGTACTGTGTTCAGATCTGGGCCCCTCACCACAAGAAGGATGTTGAGGCTCTGGAGTGTGTCCAGAGAAGAGAAACGAAGCTGGTGAGGGGGCTGGAGAACAAGTCTTACTAGGAGCGGCTGAGGGAATGGGGTCGTTTAGCCTGGAGAAGAGGAGGCTGAGGGGAGACCTTATTGCTCTCTACAACTATCTGAAAGGAGGTTGTGGAGAGGAGGGAGCTGGTCTCTTCTCCCAAGTGACAGGGGACAGGACAAGAGGGAATGGCCTAAAGCTCCACCAGGGGAGGTTCAGGCTGGGTATCAGGAAAATCTTTTCACTGAAAGGATCATCGGACACTGGCAGAGGCTGCCCAGGGAGGGGGTGGAGTCACCATCCCTGGATGTATTTAAAAGACGGGTAGACGAATTGGTTCGGGTCATGGTTTAGTGGCAGATAGGAATGGCTGGACTCGATGATCCAAGAGGTCTTTTCCAACCCGGTGATTCTATGTCTATGAGCCTCCCAGCTCGAGGCGGCGGCTCCTTTGCCTGTAAGGGGCTCCAGCGCGGCGCCACCGCCCCCTGGCGGCCGCTGCCGGCAAACCTCGGTCTGCCTCCTCCTCCTTCTCCTCCTCCTCCTCCTCCTCCTCCTCCTTCTCCTGGGGACTCTGCCATGTTTTGGTAAAGAAAGTAGCGTGACGCAAAATGTAACTTGTGCAGCGAAAGGGTTTCCGATAGTTGCTAAGTCATAAAATAGCGTTGTTTATAGAGGAAACTTTCAGGCTTGTGTTCTTGGGCTTACGGTGGTGGTTCAGCCCCAGCCCGGCTTGACTGGCAGCGAAATGCGACCAATTGTGGTCATAATTCCTTCCCCCCTTCCCTCGTGGAAAGGGAGATCAGAGAAAAAGACTTGTTGGTTGGAGACTAAAACTAAACCAGTTTTAATGAAATAATAACAATGACAACAAAACCACAATTAGTAATAAAATATATGCATATATATGAAATTTCTCCTCATCTCCCCAGTCACTGTGTCACCACGGGTGCTGCAGAGCAGGCACAGAGAAAAGGTGCCAGGCTGGACTCCGTGTCAGGAGGGAGCTGGGCTCAGGAAATGGATTTAGGGATGTACAGATCCAGGACAAAAAGACAGACAAGGTCCTTACTGGATATCGGCCGTTAAAGAAGAGAGATCACAGAATCACAGAATCACAGAATCACAAGGTTGGAAAGGACCCATTGGATCATCGAGTCCAACCATTCCTAACACTCCCTAAACCATGTCCCTCAGCACTTCACCCACCCGTTCCTTAAACACCTCCAGGGAAGGCGACTCGACCACCTCCCTGGGCAGCTGTTCCAGTACCCAATGACTCTTACTGTGAAGAATTTTTTTCTGATATCCAACCTGAACCTCCCCAGACGGAGCTTCAGGCCATTCCCTCTTGTCCTGTCCTCTGTCACTTGGGAGAAGAGCCTTGGGAGATAGACCCTTGTGATCCCTCAGTTTTATACCAAGCATGACGTATATAGAATGGAATATTCTGTTGGTCAGTTTTGGGTCACCTGTCCTGTCTGCCTCTCCCTGCAAGCGTGACCCTTTCTCTCATTTTTTTCAATGAGATTTAACTACACTGAAGGGTTCCACTCTCATTAAAAACAGGGCAGAAACAGACATCGAATTTTATGATGGTTAACTTCAGTTAACTTAATCTCCAAATTAATAAGGGTGTAGGAGGCTGATTAAGTGAAAAAAAGCTTTGTTGTTAACGAAATTGCGCAACAAACAGACTTTGACTTTATGCATAGAGAAAGGTGCTAAAGGCCAACAACAAGGACAAGCATTAGGCGTGTCAGGTCTTAATCAGTTTTGAGGAGACTAAAATGTAGTCAGTGCAGATACATAGCAGTACAAAATCCTGTACACAGCATCCTTCTACCAGCACTGCAGACTCAAAGAGCTGACATGTAACAATCAGAAACAAAACTGGTACTCTAAGATGCTACCCTGAAAGTTTCACATAGATTAGCAATTCCTCTAGGCTTGCTATGTGATTCTGGACCTGTCTGAGCATTGGGTGGAAAATGTGACACAGGGTCAGTGTTAGTCTGTGATAAGTCAAGATTGGCTGGCGGCCGGGGAGGCTGCATCCGGCTCTCCTCTGTCTCAGCCTCTCCACCTCCATTCTCCAAAACCAGAAGACAACTGGAGGTATGTTGCCTACTGCAGAGTTTCTGGCCTAGAAACAATTTGTGGCTGCTGCTTTCATACGGATAAAAGAAGCAGTTGGTGTCCTAAAACTGTTGTCTGTCTCCTCCTACTAGAAATTTTGGATAACGCTGCAGTAATTATAGCCAGTACCTGAGAAATATAAGACTTCACTGTCCTGACATTCTCTAAGAGGACAGCAGATAATGTTTTCTCTGAGACCTTCTGTTCATGCACTTTTCACTTTTTTTTAAAACCTTTTTCCATAAGGGCCCTTGAGGTGCACAGCTTCTCTTCCCTGTGTGGTGAAATGTGGAAACATGCATGTGCACAAACAGAAGATGATGAAGGTCTTAAGATGAAATTAAAAAGGGGAAGTTTAAGCTGAACACCAGGAAAAATATCTTGCCAGTGAAAAGTATTGTCTAGTGAGTTCAACCTCCCCAGGGGAATAATAGAATCTTCATCCCTCAGAGTATTTAAAACTGTTGTAAAAATGAAATAAATATGCAGTAGGAACAGTTTTGCCTTGGCAATGAAATAGAACAGATGGCTTAGCAGATATCATCCATCTCTCACATCTATAGTTTTGTCTGTAAGATATTAAGTCTCTGGAATTACTGTACAGGGCTTGTGTCAACCAAAGCTGTATAAGCCATTACAAAAATCTATATCCCCCTGGGTTTTATTTAATTTTCCTTTTAGAATGGTAATAATGGTTAAAGTACAGGCCATAGACTGGAGATAAGTGACTGGGATTAATGATGCCTGGGTGTATGCTGTGCCGTCAGCTTTCATCAGCTGATCACGGATTGAAAGGACATGACTTCTGCCTCAGCCACCATTGTTTAAAAGAAAATTCTCCTTCCTTTACCTGGACTTAATCAGCCTTTAAACTTCATATGCTCATATCGGTCCAAAGTTGTCAAGTTATAGTTTGGATGTCTGTTGCAGTTTATTTATATAATTTGATTGTCCTGGACATCCTTGGCAATAGCTTAGAAAAGCATTACTATAATAAACAGTCTTATCATGTATTTTACAGCATTGTTCTGGTGGAATAAAGTCCCACTAGACCCCAAATATTCTGATGAATATGTGCAGTGTTCCTTCTTTGTGGAATTCATGTGTGGCTGTAGCGTTAATATGTGCAGACAGATGCACTTGTGTGCTGCTGCTCTGTGTATTGTACAGCCTGCGGTATCATAAGATTCAGCAGAGGGTTCTGTAGCTCTGATACAGTTGTTAACCTGAAATATTTAATTCCGTTAGTGTTCATTTTTATGGCAAGGTTTTAAAGCTTTACCCTGGAAGTTGACCCAGTAGTGAAAGCAGTGATAATATGGAATGCTTCTGCAAAATGCATGTAGGTTTTCATGCATTTTATACCGCTAGCATGTATCGTGCAATTATGTAATAAAAGCTGCTTGGATGTAATGTTAAAGTTGTTAAGCCAAACACGCAAGCAGTCAGAAAGCTGAGAGCACCGCTTGCAGCACAGAGGACCCAAGACTTTGACAAGTGACTCCTAGGAAGTCTCACAGCAGGTGTTGCAGCCTTGTCTGTAGGCTGGAGTGTTTATGGTTTCATCGCTTGGTATGAAGTACCAGAATCACAGAATCACAGAATCACAAGGTTGGAAAGGACCCACTGGATCATCGAGTCCAACCATTCCTAACACTCCCTAAACCATGTCCCTAAGCACTTCATCCACCCGTTCCTTAAACACCTCCAGGGAAGGCGACTCGACCACCTCCCTGGGCAGCCTGTTCCAGTGCCCAATGACTCTTTCCGTGAAGAATTTTTTTCTGATATCCAACCTGAACCTCCCCTGACGGAGCTTGAGGCCATTCCCTCTTGTCCTGTCCCTTGTCACTTGGGAGAAGAAGCCAGAACCCTCCTCTCCACAACCTCCTTTTAGGTAGTTGTAGAGAGTAATAAGGTCTCCCCTCAGCCTCCTCTTCTCCAGGCTAAACAACCCCAGCTCTCTCAGCCGCTCCTCGTCAGACTTGTTCTCCAGCCCCCTCACCAGCTTCGTTGCTCTTCTCTGGACACGCTCCAGAGCCTCAACATCCTTCTTGTGGTGAGGGGTCCAGAACTGAACACAGTACTCGAGGTGCGGTCTCACCAGTGCTGAGTACAGAGGGAGAATCACCTCCCTGGACCTGCTGGTGACCCCATTTCTGATCCAAGCCAAGATGCCGTTGGCCTTCTTGGCCACCTGGGCACACTGCTGGCTCATGTTCAGTCACTGTCAACCAGCACCCCCAGGTCCTTCTCTTCTGTGCAGCTCTCCAGCCATTCTTCCCCCAGTCTGTAGCGCTGCATAGGGTTGTTGTGCCCCAAGTGCAGGACCCGGCATTTGGCCTTGTTGAACCTCATGCCATTGGTCTCAGCCCAGCAGTCCAGCCTGTTCAGATCCCTTTGCAGAGCCTCCCTACCCTCCAGCAGATCGACACTTCCTCCCAGCTTAGTGTCACCTGCAAATGTGCTCACTGGGAGAGACTCCTCAGATAATTCAGCTCCCCAAGCCCATTAAACTTTTACTGAACTAGCATTGGTTAAGATTCTTGGAGGATTTAGTAAGATTTTGGTTTTGACAAAGCATAACAAAAGTATACTTCTCAACTGGACCCACTTCAAAGGTAGACGTGTTAGAACTTCCCGGTGAGAGTGCTAAATTTCAAGTGATGAGAAACAAGCGCTTTTCTGATTTTCTCCTTTCTTTTAAATTTGTTTTTCTTGTTTTTTTCTTCTTTTATTTCCCCCCAAAGAAACCTTAGTCTGATGCAGACTGCTCTGTGGCAAATGAGGGCAGAATGTTTAAAGTTTGGTGAATGAGAAACTACAGGAGAGTTTGCATTAAAAAGACAATTGCTAAGCAGTGTTGGCTGTATATTTTGTAGTGTTTCATTTATGTGCTATGAATCATGGACCTCGTTCCCTCCTTTTTTGTAACAGAAAGCTTCAGTCACACAGAACAGGGCTGAGCTAGCTGTTGATTTTTTTTTTTAATACTGTTATTTTTTAAAATAAATAAAATATTAGGAGGAACTTTCCAAAATACATGTGTTAGATGAATTCCTAACTGCTCTTTGCAGCTTTGAAAGACTCTGTTTAATATAGAATCGCTTTCAGCAAGCCCAGAAGGCAGAAATGGATTGTAATCCAAAGCACAGCTCAAATAGATATCTAGAAGCTTGTAAAAAGGAAGAGCATTGTGGCTGAGGCTGATACCAGAGATAAATGTGAATTAGAAGGCTTCTGAGGAGCAGCTTTGGCACTGTTTAAATTGCCCTTTTAGAAATGCTTTTAACAGTATGTGATAAGTGTATGTTTAAAGGAGGAATGTATCTGGGGTAGGAACTGATTAAAAATTAATTTACAATAACAGCATGAAAGGTAGAAGAGGACAGGCTAATGTTTTATTTAAATGGCTTTTCCATCCATGTTTCTCTAGTGTAAGTTTTGTTATGAAAGTGAAGCCCATAGGATGCAATTCAGTCGGAGCCTCCACAGGGGGTGAAATGTTTCTTTGAGGAAAGCAATATTTAAAAAATATTTTTCATAGATACAAGAGTAGCAGGATTGAGGCATCGTGTAAAGCAATAAAATTCAGTGGTAGTTGTGTTAGTTTTGAACATGATGTCATTTTCAAAAAACCACAGAGGGTAAAGCCCTTCACTAGGTGACACCAAGCCAAGCCCAGAAAAAGCCCTGAGTGGTGGCCAGTACAGTGGTTTTGCATTTTTAATTATGATAATATACACCCTCTGAATGTTGGAGATCTGCTACCACATTTGGACTAACTGAATTAGTGTGAAATGTGAAGCATAAAGAACGATGCTGCATATATGCTTTAAAATCCTCAGAGCCGTCTTTGGAAAAACACCTGTGCTCTGAGGTTTAGCTGGTCTGAATCAGCTTCTAGGAGGAGATGAGCTAAATGCAGAGCAGGCAAAAGAAGCAGTGTGATTTTTAGAAAATGATCTGCATGCTAATTAGTGGGTTGTTTCTGTCAGCTTTAACTAACCATGCTTTTTGCTTTATGTTAGCTAGAATTCTGGGTTAGGATGATGGTCTAACAGATGTCTCAGCTGGTCCTGCATTAAAAAAAAGGAGTTGTGTTGCAAGGAAATCTTCTGTCTTGTGACTGCCACTAACAAGTTATTGCAGAACTGCTGGAAAAATGCGTGTTTCACTCAGATACTTGAATCCCTGTATGGATCTTCCCTCATAAAAAACAAAAACCTAAAAGCCAAACCCCAAATAAACAAAAAAGAAAGCTAAAGCAACTGATGAAAGTCAAGAAAATAGAAGCAAAGGCTTAAGGCAAAATAACATTTTCTAATAATGTTGATTATGAGGAGGAATGACTTCAGAAGAATGGTAAATGTGGTGATGGGGCTGGACGTGTTCAGTGTTTTCGGGAAGTTATTTGCTTCCTCGGGGTCCTAAGGGAAGCTGGTACAGTACAGGTTTGTCCACTCCTAGTTTGATTGGTAACACCAGGTCCTTTCTGAATGTGGCTTTGTTGAGCCCCCTCTCTTCTTGCGATCTTCACCTTTAAATCAATCACTCATTCCTAATGTTCCTGTAAAGTGTACGTGGCAAGCACTTGTGAACAAGCTGCTTAGGCTCAGGCACACACAATGTCTGCAGAAAATTAAAAAAAAATAGGATGAATAATAATCAGATTTCTGACAATTTCTTTTATTTCTTTTTTTTTTTTTAGATTTCCGGTAGCTTAAGATTTCATTCACTTGGATCAGTACTTCATTTCTATAGACATGGACATAGTATTTATAAACTCCTTCCATCTGAATGTGTCAATCCATATTTTACCACAAGTATTTCAAAGAGTATAATTCAGCCTTCATTTAGACAGTTTTGTAATAGTATAATTCCCTTGATTTCCCCAGAGAGACTTTTTATGTACTCCAGTTTAAGTGGGATTAGATTGGACCCAAGCATTTATTCAGTGAAGTCAGTAGTGGACGAATCAGACAAAATTTATTTTGACTGGATACAATAAACAAAATCCATTGCTTGTGAAACTGCTGAATCCATGATGAAGTTGGCCTTCTGTACATGAAAGAGGAACCATTTTCGTACAGTGCAGATAGTGCTGTACTTTTGCTGTGTGTTTCCAGCAGAGGGCAGATAAATACACCATTTCCAAACTCTGTGATATTTGTAAAGGAAAGTTCCACTGTAAAAACATGAGCATCAAGTTTTATATATCGCAGCAATAAATTATGAATCTGTAAAAAGAAGAAATAAAATCAAAGCAAGGTTTTCATATAAAAGTAAAGTCAAACAAGAGCCAAAATTTGCAACATCAGCTTTTCAGTTGGTGCTTTAGCATCATCCTTTTTTAAACTTTACTCTCTTGATACACTAAGTCATGTCATAAGCTGTATTCTTTCCAGTTTTTCCCTCTTTGGGTACTAATGTAATTTTCTGGCATTGTATAAATTATACATAAGAGAGGGGAAATTATATCTACGAGAGACAGTAGCACTACTACAAAGGAGTGCTCTCCTTTGTACAAGGTCTGCTTATTTTTCCTTAGCTGCGGATTCTGGTTATCCACAAGTTTCTTGCCAGATTTCTTCCAGCTGATACTGCAGCGCTTATCTCGTGACCCAGACACAGCATATGCTTCTCCCTTGGACATCCATTACTTCTTTCTTGAAGCAAAATCTGAGTAATCTCTGGATCAGACAATTTCAATTTTGCTAGTTATAAGCAATTTGTCTGACCTGTCTTTTCAATATCTCACCAGTCTGAGCATATAACAGGCCCTGGTGTCTTCCAATGTAGAATCTGTGGCTTCTGGTAGAGTGGAAGGATGTCATTCTTTCAAATAAATTAATTTGCTTCCTGTGGAAAACCAGTTCTTCAACCAGAGCGGGCCCCTCTTATGGACAATTCAGAAGAAAGAAATTATAGCTACAGGAATTTTCATAAGCCTGCAATTGTCATGCAGGGAAATGTCAGAGGGTCACCAGCACAGTGATACCTGCTGCTAGCGTCTCAGTCTGACTCCTTGTCTTTTGTATACGGACCATCTTCATTGTCCCGCCATCTAATGAGAGGATTGTGCAACCTTCACGAATTTGCTTTTAGCTTTGAGAAAATATTCTGAAGAAGTCTTCATCTGAATAAATTTGCTGTTTTCTCCTATTCAGGTGTGGCACAAATGTGAGCATTATAATTTATACTGTCATTGTAGTTTGCTTAGTCAATATAAGAATTCCCATGTGATTATTTTGTGTATTTGAAATGGACCTGAATTTCCTGTTAATTTTAGCTAACAAAGATAAGTATATCACAAGGAGAGAGATACTTGACTGATAGCTCTTTAAATGTCTGGTTGCAATACAATTATATTTTCATTGCATTCCACGTCTTCAAGTGGTGTTCAGAGTCTCCAGATGAAACTATATTTCATCAAATTAAAACAATTCTGTGACTTTCTGCAAAGCAAACGTGTGTCATTTTAGTTAATAACTGTTGTTATAATGTTGGCAAATGAAGGAAAATTCCAAAACCAACTGGACTTTGCCAAGTTTGTCATCTGATATCATCTGCATGATGATATCACAATCTATTTGTATAATCATAATGTCTACAAATTCCATTTCTGTCTAGATGCAGTCCAATGAAGAACTACAGTCTAAGTCAATCATGGAGAACAAGAGTGGTGCCTGAGGACTGGAGGAGAGCTAGCGTCACTGCAGTCTTCAAAAAGTGCAAGAAGGAGGACCGAGGAAACTACAGGCCAGCCAGCCTCCCTCCATCCCTGGAAAGATCATGGACATCCTGGATGTCATCTCGAAGCATCTGGAGGACAAGAAGGTTATTGGCTGTGGTCAACATGGATTCACCAAGGGGAAACCATGCATAGCCTTCTATGATGGCATAACTGGTTGGGTAGATGAGGGGAGAGAGATGGATGTTGTCTACCTCGACTTCAGCAAGGCTTTTGTCACTGTATCCCATAACATCCTCATGGGTAAGTTTAGGAAGTGTGCGTTATGTGAGTGGGCAGTGAGGTGGATTGAGAAATAACTCGGTGGCAGAGCCCATAGTGTTGTGATCAGCAGTGGAGTCTGTTTGGAAGCCTGTAGCTAATGGTGTTCTCCAGGGGTCAGTACTGGGTCCAGTCTTGTTCAACCTATTCATCAGTGACCTGGATGAGGGGATGGTGTCCTCTCACCAAGTTTACTGGCACAAAACTGGGAGGAGTGGCTCATACACCAGAAGGCTCTGTTACCATTCAGCGAGACTTGGACAGGCTGGAGAGTTGGGTGAAGAAGAACCTAATGAAGTCCAGCAAAAGCAAGTGTAGAGCCTCCTTCTCTGGAGATAATAAAAATTCACCTGGATGTATTCTTATGCAGCCTGTTCTAGGTGAACCTTCTATAGCAGGGGGTTGGACTGGATGATCAAGCAAAATGGGTCCCACCTCAACCATTGGTGATTCTATGAATACCTGCAGATGCAGCAGAGAATTCAATGCTGCTTTGCTTGGATAATCAGAGGCTTTGACAACGAGTCTATGATTTTGTGGACCAAGTATATAGCCTGAACTCATGGACTTGAAAATTATGACTTCTCTCTTGGAAAAAAATGGCATATCTAATCAAACTCCTTTTGTCTTCGTCTTTAAGAAGTACTTATTGAGCATATGGAGAGAAAAGGAAAGGGCTCAGGCTGGATTTTCCACAGCCAATGGTCACACAGGTTTGCTGTTGAAGGGGAATGTAGGCTCAAAGTCACTGTGTGATTGTGCTCTATGGTTAGGTCAGAACTGCTATCACCATGGGCTTCTCAGTTCCCCTCTTTGGTTGAGCTCTAACAAGTGGTATCAATCTGAATAGTCAACAAAGTGAGGAGCATCTAGAAAATGGTAGCCTTTTTTTTTTTTTCATTTACACTGCTCTTTTCTTTCCTGTAATTATCCACATAATAGTGAAACAATTATAGTGTAAATTACTAGACCTTTGCTGAACAATTTTGTCTATCTTGTGCTATTCTTACCCCTGTGGCTTATGCCCTCTTGCATCACATTAGGTTGCTCCTGGAGCTGGCAATTAAATTGAATGTGAAGTGCCTAAACCCACAGGAGGAAGCTGGAGTAGAGGATGGATGCTGGATCTGTCGTAGGAGGCGTTTGGCTGGCTGCAGTCCTACACTGCTGTCCAAGGAGAAATTAGACATTAGATGTAAGAAAAGCACTCCCACCCAAACTGGTCCTCTAGCAGTTTAGCTTTACCTTCCCGGTGGCTCACTGTAGTGTCACATCTGCTCACTTTCAAGGCCTGGGAGATCTGAAAGTTGAATAATTGCATGTTTACAATTCCTAAGGCATACTGACTGTTTCTGTGGAGACGGGAGAAGCATAAGATATATTCTGTAACAGAAGTAGATTCCTTCAGTAAGAAAAATGGAGAATGTTTTTATGGGGTAGTGGAACAGTTGGACTTTAACTCAGAGATGTCATATAATGTCACGCCTGCATGACAGAGACAGGCTCTTTGCAAGACACAGAATTATTGTTTTTTATTTCACACAGGACATGTAAGGCTGTTTGGATTATTTTGTCTGGCTTCCAGCAAAAGGAGCTATGATTTCTATGCTAAATGGGATGGGGTTTTGAACTATTTGGAACAGATGGAGAGAAAATTTGACTCTTGTGAAGAATGGGAAGTTTCAATGCATATGGATTAAAAAGTCACCTTTAAACTCTAAACTGCTATTTTCCTCACACCTGTGCCCAGCATACACCTAAACTTTTGCATAATCCTAGTCATACTCACTCTTTGCCAAATCAATTATTTTAAAATCCACCTTTTCTATGAACTAACACCTTCAGAATTATCTTTCCAGTCTGTCATAACCAAGAAATACTGCTCAGTAAGTGGAAGATGAAGATATTTTAGGAAGAATTATAAGGGGGAAAAAAAAGATGTTCTGGTAAAAGAAAACTTCTTTCGTTCAAAGTAGATAGGATGATCTAAACCACTTCCAATTGTGCTGTGTTTCTGTGACCCATGAATTGTAGTAAGTTGTGTGTAAATCTGGCTTCCTCTGGAAATATTAGGGGAACACAGCTGTTTACTTGGAGTGTTAGGAGGTTTGGTCGCTACATGTTCAGTTAAATGGTTTACTGACACTGTTATTCTCCAGTTACAAAGAATGTAAAGAAAAGGAAAAGACATAAACACCTTACCCTCCTCTCAGTCAGTGGTGATCTTTGGCAGCTGATAAGCCTTTGGGATATCCATTTTTGTGGTATTAACTTTAATTGTGGTGCCAACTATAGGCTTTTAAAATATTAGCCTCAGCTAATGGGTGGGAGCTGAAGGCAACTGGCTGTGGTCTTAATTGCCTCTTCATAACTGATTATGACTTTTGGACACTTCCTGTAGCCTTATAAGGTGTCCATTGCTTGGTTGTTTTTTTTTTCTGGCATCAAGAACACATTTTTTTTTCAGCAGGGTTTCCCATATCCATATTTTTTGAATTTATCCACAACAATAGGTAAATATTTGAACATGTTTGTGGAAATTGTAGATCTGATTGTCTGGCAAAAATTCAGGGGCATTTTTTTTTAAAGCTTTTTAGCGTTTCTGAATCTGGATGGTTGGAAAAAGGCCAGACAATAATATCGTCACATATCAGTCTGCACAGTAGCACTAAGCCCTACTGTTTCTATGACAACAAATAGCTTTTTCATCGCCATCAAATCAGTTCTGTGAAATACAGTAGCCTGTACAACAGATTAGTAGGAAGATGATAAGCCTTCTGGATTTGAAGGTGTACAGGTACCTGTAAAGACTCGTATTTCTCAGACTTTGTTTATGCTAATATTGTAGTAACAAACTGCACTGCAGCGTGATGATACCTCAATGAGCTTCAGACAGCAATCTGCGTGGTGCATAAGGAACTGTGAATGTGTTTGCTCTGCTGAAACGTGACTTATATGTTGGTTTGTCTTGTTCAAATGTTTCCCACTGACTTATAAAGAAGCTGCAATACAAAAGGATGTTTTTCTTAAAGAAAAACCTGTTTGATTATCTCCTTCCCGTGAGAATTCAATAGGCTTACGTGTCACACTGAAAGACTGAGAACATATTTTTCTCATATCTTCCCATGCTTTTGCTTCCACATTTCAGGGAATGTTTTGTACAGCGCATTCCTCTGTTCTTCCTGAATCTCCACTGAACATTTCTTTTGTAGTCTCACTTCACCGAATTTACACTTCATTGCTTTTTACAATTGTTTTTTTTATGGTCAAGTTGTCTTATACCTCCGATACCTTCTCTGCTGCCCTTGATCCCCACTATTTCTTTCTCCCTCACCTTTCAAAACTCAGCATTTTTGTTTGTCTCTCAAGCTTGCTTCTCAGCATCTTCTCGGTCTGTGTCTGCTGTGAATACCAAAGCTGTGACAGCAGCTTGTGGGGAGTTGCTGGCTGTCCTCTGCACCTGCTGGCTAGGGGATAGGTGGCTGCGCTGCCGTGTGCTGATAGTGAGGGCTTGCTGCTCTTCAGGTGCCTCCTCTAAATCTAGTTTGTGGAGCTGCCAGAGTGGTAGCCCTTTGTGGGCTCTTTCCAGATGCCAGGCTCCTTGTAACCGTTTAAAGGAGAGAAGACAGGCAGCTTGCATCTTGCCTTCTCGGGTGGTGATGACAGCAGTCAGTGAACATGGCTACGTTTACCTTCATTTTTCACTCTGCTTCCAGGACAAACACGTTCCTGAGCCACCTGGTGTTACAGCTTTAGAAAATTCTTCCTTTGCTGCCTGACTGAGCCTGAATACTAATAGTTGGCAGCAGGAGGCAATCTTTTCTTCTGCATTGTCTGTTGAGATATTAAACTTCAAAGGGAACAAATTGCATCGAAGATGATGCTGAAGAGACTGTTGTCCTTACCAAGTTTTGAGTACTATGTACTGTGGATACATATCTGTAAATGCCATTCTGTGTCATGAAAAGAAGGCCTCTTTTATTAATCTATTTTGCTTCAACACTTGGTGCACTGTATTTATTATTGAAGCCCTTCCAAACTGTAAACTAAATAAAGAAAACAGCTTCCCTTTACTATTTTCTAAACAAGCATTTTCTTTTATTAAAACATGATTGCTTTACCAACGTAAGTCATGGAGGGACAAAATAAACCAATAGCATCGTGCTATTGAAAGCTTTTCATGGAGGGAAAAACATTAAAATTCCAGCAGGGTGTGAGCTTGGCTCTAATATATGCGGTATTTTCTTAACTGCATATGTGCCAGCTGTACTCTGCATTATGTCCTGAATTTTGCACCTTGTAATGGTGGATATGATTAACAAATGGACTGGAATACACACAGCTATAATTATTAGCATTCCAGAAGTAATGATGGGCCAGGACTGAAATACCCCCTTCTTCCTCAGGGAACCCCAGAGTCATGCTATCATCCTACTGAAATTCAGGTCAGGTATTTAGAGCTAGAATGTGAAATCAAGACACAAAATGAAGGAGAAGGATGGGAATTTCAGTATTCTTAATCAAAGTAGTTGAATCTTCCCCTAGATGAAACTGGCTGTGCAGTTTTGAAGGGAGAAAAGTGGTTTTACAGGCTCCTGTAGTAGACTTTATGTTTGAAAAACTTTTGCCCAGCCAAAACTTAACTACTGGAAATGAAATGAGAGAAACTGAAACACAGTATAAGAAGGAAATCTTTCAAAAACCTCCTATATAATTTTGCTGTTTTCCTGATGGAAGTCCTTATGAGGAGTGTGCGATTTTATGCTGGGGATGCAGAGGGCAGGTGAGGTAGAGGTGTGACATAGACATGAGGTGTAGTGTGTAAGGCATCAGCCAGTGAGAATGGAGTTTGCTTTTTTATCTCTGCCTCTCACCTGATTTTCAGAGAAGGGGACAAATAACATTTATGCATGATGAGGATGCTAGTGGTCGGTTCTCTCTTGACTACTGGTCCAGATATTGGTAGGACTGGAAGCGTTCCCAACAGAGTTCAAAATCCAGGAGCAAATGGGCCATGTTACAGACCTTATGTATGCTCTCTAATTGCTCCAGAGTGGGATGGACACTTGGAAGTATTCCATGGCATGTTTAAATGCCCTAACTGCAGTGCTATTTCTGGCTCATTTTTGTAGGTTACATTTTTCTCTATGTTTTAGTGGAATTAGATCCGTGATGCTCACCCCACAAAGCTTTACTGCATTGATTTGAGCCTGTATTGATTTAAGTGGGGGAGTGTATTGTTTGTCAATAGCAATGTATTTGGTCTGCTCCTGCTAGCCCAATGACAGTGAGATGAGAGCTGGGCTCAATATTTGGACTCTAAGGTTACTGTTAGATAAACCTTCCCTTTGTGTCACAAAATAACGATGTGTTGAAGATGAAGACCATTTATTCACGTTGTTTGTCTCTCTCTGGAATTAAGTCCAGTTGCTTCTAGGTGCAAGAGAAGAAAAAAATGTTCTTTAGCAGAATTAATTTTAAGAAGATGTCTTGTGCTGCCATATCAGCAAATTTCAGTCATATGTTCTAGGCCAGGAAGATTGTTTGAAAAGGAATTGTCAGGGGAAATGTAGCAGGAGTTCAAAGAACTGTGTGTGGTGGTAAGCATATTATATTGCATATTATATTTTTTATTTGCCTTCTGCTCAGAGACTTACAAAAAATCAAACCAATTTGCCTGGCTGCAAGATAGAACTGTAAACCTCATAAATACAAAATATGTAGGTTAGCCAAACACATTTGCAGTCATGGTTTGTACAAGCAGATAGGCCATTTCTGTGAGCCTTTTGAGGAAACCTCTAAGCGCTTTGGCAGGATCGGACCTTGCCAATATTTTATACCAAAACAAGGAAAGCTGTAATTCGGAGGTGCAAACTTGAGAGGGAAAGGTCACATATGTAACAAAGCCCACTATTTAATGTACATACAGTTCTATGAGCACAAATGCTGATGTATGAGAAGTACTGTTGATTAAATGTGGGGCATTAAATCCCTGCTAATGCTGTAACACTTAATGCATTACAATGGAAAATCATAAGCAAGGAAAACCACAGGAAGAACAGTGTGATTCTTTAATTATGCAAGCAGTAAAAAGGTTGGCTGTTTTTTACTAATCAAAATTACTAACGTCTAGAGAAAATGGGAGTTGTTGTTGTTTTATATGAAAGTGATTCACCTTTCCTTTAAAATAGTTTTCTGCTAGTGCCCAGTGCCTGACACTTAAATATTCAGCAAGCCAGTGTCTATGGCGATAGGGCAAACGCTGCTAGGCAGCAGCACCTGCCGGAGACTTGGCTAGTGGATCTTGTTGCAGTTTCTCTCTGCCACAAATAGTACCAGGATGATCTGGGTGCCTGCTTTAGCACTAACCAACACTTCTGACGTACTCTTTGTTCCTTACATGGAACCATAGACGAAACACGACCCAGACCAAAAGCACATTTGCATAAGGAGCAGCATGCAAACACCTGCTCTGCATTCGCTCTGCGTCGAGGTCAGCCATTAGTCTGCAGGCAGGTTAGAAACACTGCAAGCATCTGTTCCCCAAAGTACCACTCAGGAAGAATACTGTAATTTCATTATTGTAGGGGTCTCTGTTAGCCCGTCTCACGTTTCATTCCTGTCTCCAGGAATTTTACTCTTAGAATCACAGAATCACAAGGTTGGAAAGGACCCATTGGATCATCGAGTCCAACCATTCCTAACACTCCCTAAACCATGTCCCTAAGCACTTCATCCACCCATTCCTTAAACACCTCCAGGGAAGGCGACTCGACCACCTCCCTGGGCAGCTACTTCCAAGCTCTGCAACAAAATTATTGGATGAATTCTGACACTTCTTCCATCTTGCTTTACTATTGCATCAATATTATTTTTCAAGGGAAACGTCGACTTCCCTGTGTTCTTCTGTAGTATGTGGCAAGTGGGTTTTGCAACCTGAGGACTCCCTGTACTCAGAGCTCATCATGATTAGCAGATACTGTCATTAGGTATAAAGCTCTTCATCATGTAGATGCTCAGGTCTTCTTCATAACAAAATCTTTGTTTTCCTGTTTGCATGAATCTATTGAGATAGAATTTCATCATCAGAAGAAGAGATGATGAGGGCCTTGCGTATGGTAAAAGCCTATAAAGTGTGTAGTGATACAGATAAATGGTACTGAGTCTTTAGAAATATGGATGAAGACTGCTAAACAAAGTGAAAATTTCAGGAGCTGGGTAATACACTGCTTTTTGTTTTGGTTGATGCGTTGGTCTCTTTTTGACCACATCACAGTCAACAGATGGGTTATTCTTAGGAAACAGAATCATTCTGGATTTGCCTGTGTGACATAAAGAATGAAATACTTATATATAGTTCTAAGTTTTCTTATACTGTGTGAATCTTTGGAGCAAATGCTTCTTTCTTCCTACCCTGGCTTTAACTTTTGAGGAGAATAGAAAGATGCTTTCTCCATTGAGCGCTTTTAGAGGTATTGTTTAGGACAGATGTAAACTTCAAGGCTTTTGAAAGCAAGCTAATCTTTAACTACAATTTGATTTTAAGCTTCTTTCTCCACAAGATTGCATTTTGTCAAAAATCCAGTCCTTTATGCTCACATACATGGAGAGGAACCCTTTCTACAAACAGGAAAAAGGGATGAAGACAAATGAACTAAAGCTGCTGTTCTCTACCATTGTGCCAGCCCTCACTTTTTATGACTCTGGCAGCAGCAAAAAAGCAAATAATAACAGAAGGAATGCTCAGTTTCTAGGGACATTATTTTTTTAAAAATGAAGAGGTATACATAGCTAGTTCCTTCCACAGGACTGAAGTAATGTCCATTGGAATGGATTCTCAAGTCTTTTGACCAGTTTTTTGAATGCTAGGTAATATCCCAGGGAAATCCTCCACACTTCGGATTTGTAGGAAAACTTGAAACCAGGTAGATTACACGTGGGATTTCACTGTTTGTAATTCCTGTAGGGTTATACCTATTAGCACATCTTCTCATTATAACTTTTCTTTGCTAATTCTGTTATGTTAGTCTGGAGACATAAGCCTAAGGGACAAAGGCTCCCGTTTTTATCTATAGCCCCCAAATATTTGTTTGTTTTTAAATTTTAACCTTTTCCTATTTCATTTACATCTATTCTTGTCTTCCACTTGGCACACTACAAGGTCACACAAGATGCTCTGACAATCCTGAATCATCTACTCTACTGGTATCAGTTGGTAATTTAAGGCTGTGCAGTATGCACCAAGCATCTCAAAGCTGGCTGCCTCCCAACCACTACCGCTCTATATTTTCAACATCTCAGAGGCTTTCTTTTGATGTTATTCAGCAATTCACATGTTGTGTAACTGCTGCTGCAGGGTGATTTTAATCCCTGCAACAGATGTGACTGTTTAAGCCATATCACAGGTTCGCATAGTGGAGGAAACCATTTGTAGCAGAGGTTCAGCATCTCTTCATGTGTGGGTGGTAAATGGGATCACCACTTTGCAGGGAATGCTTTAGAAGATACAGGCATAGTCTCTGTGGGTCCTTTGTCCATGTAAACAAGCATTGTTGATTGCCACTAGAAGATACTCGTAAACACCAGAAGTGAGAATTTGAGTATATAGTTGTTTTGAACATAAACTGACAAGAAAAAAGTAGTCCTAGGATGTTTTTGGAGAAATGCTTGCTACTGTCTTAACACTTTTAATTCTGACATTGACGAGAGTCATACAGCAATTATCGAATTTTAATTTTTAAATCAAATTATAGGGGAGCAGGAAAGTAATGGCTTTGTTCACGCACTAGCAATTATCTTCTGTTTACCTCTACGCAGAATTTCATTTGCTGCAGCAAAATTTCATTTTGCAGAGTATGGTCAGGCTAAAATACAACTGGCCAATAATACAAGTGAAATTAAGAAAGAAATAAATGCTAATAAATGTTAGTTTCAATCAGAAGTGTGCTCGTAATAAATACTGTCTATTAAAAAGGGCTATACAAAATTAAAAAATCAAATACTGTAAATTTGCAGAAGATAAACTTATTTAAACACCTAACCAAAATGAACTTTCATTTGTGACACATCACTTTCACAAGTATTTTGCGGCTAAATAAATATCTACCTTTGCTAATAAGCCAAAGCATTAAAGAAAGGAGAACTGTTGGGAATGTGTTAGATTTTTTAGATTTACTACTGGTTTCCTAACTGGGAATAAAAAAAAACTTTTAAATTATTATTTCATAATTTCACCTCATTAGAAACTCATGCATGAGTTAGATCATAATTAATCTTAAATTACAAGCACTTGTTTGTGAAGTGTTCTAAAACTGATGAGCTGTGAAACTGTCTGCACACTGTGTCATTTCCAAAACACTGTGAAATAAACTCTTTTCTCTGAGTTAATTGCTCCAGACTCTACAGATTTAAAATGCTGGGTGATGCTAATGCTTGTATAGGTTAGGCTGCTCCCTCCTAATGCTCAAAACTTTGTCTGCTCTGGAGGTGAAAAAGTAGGAAACAGGAAGAAAATTAATTATAAAAGGTATTTGAAAAGCCAGACTGTATTACGCTCGAATTGAATTGAATTGTGCAAGGGATTAAGGATAGACTTTTTGTGCTAAGAGAGTGGACTAGGTTTTGAAATTATTCCTTCTTTCTTCTTTGCTATCAGAGCTCACTGCCTGCAGTCTCTCCAAATGGCTCCAACGTGAGGGTTCAGAAAACAAGCAAGACACTTAACAAGAAGGTGACCTTTACTCTCTGGCCAAAGTGACCCAGATTGGGTCACTGCTACTAACGTGTTCTTTTCTAGAAACAGGGTTGAACCACTATACATTGAATAGTGGCTGTGCTATTTTTGTCTTTTTCATTTCTTCTTTTTTTTTTTAAATTTTAACTAGTTGAAAATAAACCGCTGACAGCGAAGCCCAACAACTACAAGGAATAACGCAGTAATGGAGAAATTTCTTGGATGGAAGATAGTATAAACAATCTGAGCCATCTGAACATGTATAGAAGTGTGATGATTAAAGATATCTACCAGTAGGAACTTTCTCTGAAATACATTGGTTTTCTGGTTACTGTGAAGCAATTGCCTTTGCGGAGACCTAATTGATTCTGGAAGAGATTGATTCTCCTTGGGTTCAGATGACTTGAGGGTTTTTTCTTTTTTTCCATTTATACATGAGCACAACCTTAGCTGCATTCTGAATGTCTTGTAGATAAGAAAATCACCCGTCTAATTTGTACAACACATTGAATGGAGGCATATATTTAGTTCAATAGAAACCTGTCCTGTTAGAAGGAGCCAATTCGTTTTACTTTTACTGTTGTTTCTGAGACCTGTGCTGTCCTTTGAGCAAAATTCTTTCCACACAAATACAGGGAGGAAGGGGAATCCTAAATATTAACAGAGCTACTAAATTGTTGTGGAGGAAGGATTTAGGCAGACTGAGAGATATGAGCAACTTCATTTGCCCCATTTTCAGCAAACATTAATCTTCTGATTTCCTTTAATGACACCATGATGAACAGGAGCACTGAAAACAGATCATGATTTATTCCTTGCAGGCTGTAGCTCTTGAGGACCAACTATGTGCTTCTTCGGACAAATGAGCTTTGACAAGGCAGCATCCCATTAATTTGAAGGAACCTCCTGTCAGGTGCCCTCAGGCACTAAGGAGTGTTAATGGCCATGATGAGCCTCACCTGAGAATTCCCGTACTGCCCATGGACCAGGAGCACTATTAAAGCTCAGCCCTGGGGGATTGCTCTTTTTTTTGGGTGGTGTTGTAGATGGGTTGGTCTTTAGGTTAGTTGGAGTTAAGCTTGTCTTTGTGGACACTACCAATGCAGACCCCGGTCCATGTGTGGGTTTCTTGGCAGACCTGTTCTGTTGTGAAGAGTCTATCCAGCAACCTCTAGACTGTGTCTGATCCTGGCCTGTGGACTGACCACGAAGCTTGGCCTCAGATATGCCTCGTCACCATGAAGGTACTTGATGAATGGTGGTCATGGTTAAAGCTCGCTGCCAGCTCTGGAGCTGCCCTGTTCTCATTGCCAGGTACTGTGGGATGGGTCCTGCTGTAATCTCTGGTTCCCCTCCAGCTGGTTTGGCCTCATACCTTTGTGTCTGTAGACCTTGTATTTCTCACTAGTTAGTTGGCTCATCTGCATATAAAACCACATTTAGTAGGAATCAAGATATCAGGAAAATAGTTCCTAATTTTTTAATTCAGGAGCAGAAAAAATGTTTTGTGTGCCTAAACTGCAAAAGACAGCTGCAGGATATCAAGGAAAAAGAAAATGCTCTCATATGTCTGCATTAAAACTGCAGCAATTTTAGCAGTAAAAAGTACGATAAGTCCAATTGTTTTAAAGCTTATGCCACTTTGGTAGCTGTGTTGGATTTTGGGTATTTTATTTCTCATGTTGGAGCAAATAGCTTCTTCTAGTTTCTCCTAAACTTGGTATCCGTTTCTAATTTGATTTTCAGAATACTTATAACTCATGACTCTGTACAGCTAAAAATAATGTATCCAAGTATAAATCAAATCACCTGAAGCTGAATTATGCCTTTGTCTATCTAATCTCCTTAGTTTAATACCTACAGAAGCATAGGAGAAAAAAAAAAAGATAACTGTAGGGCTTTGTAACTGTAATGCAAGCTAAATTTAAGACATCTTTACCAAAAGAAAGCCTCCACAACAGAAATATTAGGCTATAAAATCACTAGGTATTTGGGTGCAGTGCTTTAATTTGGTTTATTAGAAAAATGTTGAAAGAGGTGTTAATTTAGTGAGGAAAGACATGTTATTTGTGACTATAGAATGAGAAGGAGTTGTGTGTATGTGAAAATTTAATGTTTTTAACAAATGACTTCTGTTCATGTATGTGACTTCTTGCCAGGATCCAGGCTTATACTGATCAGGGCTGGAACTGACAAACTACCTAGAGCTGAAGGAGGGGCTATGAGAAGCTACGCTACAGAAAATGCCAAAGGTCCTTGAGGACAATGAAGTAATAAGAAACTTGTAATTTATTTTTGTAGTTTCTGCTAGTCTGGTGAGGTTTAGTTGTCCTAGACTTCAGGCTAAGATCAAAGAGGACCTTTAAAATGTTGGCACAGGAAAGAGGAAAGCTTGAGCGATTTGCCGGGGGCTGCCCCGTGAGCTTCTCTCGGAGCTGATGGGAATGCAAAGATAAATGCGAATGACATCAAGTGAAGCAAGCAAGCTGTTTTTGCCTGTGGCTGAGGTGGAGATAACTGGGTTGAATAAGACCTACTAGTACTTTCAAGGAAAGATTAAAGTTTAAGAAAGGGTCAGCATGCAGTATATGAATAAATGCCGCAGGAACAAGTCCAAGTTGGGGTTCAAGGCTTAGCTGAACTGACTAGTAAAGCATCTTTATGTCAGACTAATTCCCCCTGTGTAGCAGCTTCAGAAGGATAACTCTTCTATAATTGTTTTTATTTGTACAATGAATATTTACACATGTTCACTGTCTGTCTTGTTTTATCATTTTTTAATTGGCTCTGACTTCTGTTCAGAGGGCCATTTCTCTTTAAGCAGGAAACTTACCACCTGTGAAAACTTGTTTCCTGAATTTTTTTAGATGGGTATTTGTCAGGAATGATGTACATGTAGTTGATTATTTCTTGAGATCTGCTTCTGCCACTATGATTCTAGATACATGTGAAATTAGAACTAAATTAAAGCTTTAAGTTTAAGAATCCTTATTTTATTGCCTTAAATAATACTCTAATTTCATAAGGCATTTCAGCCAGAACTGCCTCCCAATGCACTATATCTGTCTCGGCATCCTGAGTGCAACTCTATGCATTGTCTGTGCGTGAGAGAAATATGGGCTTCCAAAGCTGCTAGAACCTGGCAGCCTGTTTCATGCTGAATTCTTGAGGCTTGTGCAGATAGATGTGCCCAGAAAAAGAAAGACCCTAGCCCTCCTACAGTTAGTATTTCTTTCCAGATAGTAGGGCTTGCTGTATGAAGTGCCCTGGATTCTTAACATGGGCAACCTGTGGTGTCTGACTCTTCTCCTGAACTTTGTGGGTTATGCTATTCCTCCCCTCCTGCAAGCTGTTGTATTTGCATATGGCTGGAATCTTATAAATTCATGATTCCTCCTTTATCCCCTGAGCACTGGCCCTGTCTTTTTGATTAACTCCGTGATCCTGCTGTCAGCATAACTGAAACAGTGCGATGCAAGTCTGGCTGAGGCAAATACAGGCAGATAACAGAGGCTTGTGGATGTGTACTTGAAATTCCACTGAGAGAAGCTATAACCTTGCAAGTGCTACTCAACAAATTTTTGCAGCAGCCCTGGCAGTTGCCCTGCTGCAACAACAAGAGGTTGAGATGTGGGGAAAGACAGCGTTATGCAGCTGTCCTCTTCATCCTGATATTGTATCTGGATTCATGAAACAAGTATCCCATAATGCTGGAGAATTTTCAGCAAATGTTTAGCTCCGCAAAACTACTGCAAATTGGTAGTGGAACATCAGATCATCAAGACAGTTTTCTAGGGATGTGTGATGGGCTGACCTTGGACTGAAGCTATATCCCACCCAGCTGCTCACTGGCTCCCCTCCTCAACAGGACAAGGAGAGAAAGTAGGATGAAAAAGCATGTAGATTGAGATAAAAACCAGGAGATCATTTAACAATTGCCATTGTGGGAAAAACAGATTCAATTTGGGGAATGTTAAATTATTGAAAATGAAAATAGATTTGGATGGTGAGAAATTAAAACAACACAGAGTGATGTGGGGGAATAGAGAGTTATGGTCAGTCCATAACATCTCCTCTCTGCTGCTCCTTCCTCCTCACTCTTTTCCCTGCTCCTGCATGGGCTCTGCGGGCTGCAGCTTGCTTCAGGGCATCTCCACCTGCTGCAGGGGAATATCTGCTCTGGTGCCTGGAGTACGTTCTCCTCATTTGCTCTTTCTCTGGCCTTGGTGGTTGCGGGGCTTTTTCTCACATATTGCCTTGCTGCGGGGCAGTGTTTTGCCCTTTTTTAATCTTTTTCACAGAGGTGCTGCCTGTTTTCACTGTGGGGCTCAGCTCTGCCCTGCGGTGGGGCTGGTAGTGCCAGTGCCTGGCATGGGGCAGCCCCAGCCTCTCCTCCCAGAGGATGCCCCGCAGCCCCCATCACCACCCCCTTGGCACAGACAGCTTGGTATGAGATGTCTAAGAACCCACCCCAGAGGTGTGGGGTGGGAATGCCACCACCCCCAGACCTGCCTCGGCCCTTGGCCATGATGGTTGGCTGGCTCATGTGGTTAGTGTCATGCGGGAGCCCTGCTGCTCATATGGAGTTGTTGGCTTGTAGACAAATGTTGGGAGCTATTTGGCATTTA
Source organism: Cuculus canorus (assembly GCF_017976375.1). Lineage (NCBI taxonomy): Eukaryota > Metazoa > Chordata > Aves > Cuculiformes > Cuculidae > Cuculus > Cuculus canorus. The sequence goes on from NC_071408.1 coordinate 7,308,108, forward strand.
GCAAACTACTCCTCGTTGCATTGTGACAGTCATAAAAGCTCCAACTTCTGAGCACTAAAAGGAGAGTCCTCCTTGATCGAAGACCTGCTTCCTTGTTAGGGAAGGCTCATCATGCTGGGGTTCAGCATGACCTTGTTTGTGGATGTTGTGCTGGCTGCTGTGGTCATGTCATTCAGGGAGACTCTGATCATCTAATCCGTGACTAGTCTTAATTGCTTGCTGCTGATTTCAATCACAGAAAGAAAACATGCAAATATCTGAGCTGCTGCAGAGTAATGTTCTGTTGGGGGTTTGGGGAAAGACTGTTTTGGCCTGTGACTAGAATTGGAGGGCTAATGTCTGCATAGGCTAGGGCTCTCTAAGCAGATGCTGAGACAGCCTTGTCAAACCTGTAGTGATGAAGGACACTGCCATGCGTGCAGGGTCTGCTTTTAGTGACTTCTGGAGTTGTGGCTGTGGTATATATTATTGCTTTATGAAGTTCTTTAATGAAAACATCTGGAATGTTTCATTGCAAGTATTGGAGAATAATATTTCTTGAATATTCTCATGAAACCATGAATGTTTTTGTTACACGTGGAAATTGTATTTTCCCATTTGGTACGTTGAGCTATTTTTGGCAACCTTTTCTGTGTGAAAATATTGTGTGTAAGTTTTGGCTTTTGATGTCAATTTTTTTATCCGACATTTGATTTGTAATAAAATATTAGTTGCGGAGGTAATGGGGATGTAATCTGGTGAGTTCTTAATGGACATCTTGAATGAAATTTATAAAATATTACAATAAAGATAGCTTATTTGTTTAGGGTTATCTTTAATAGAATTTTAATAAACATTGACTTGATTATTTTTCTTTTATGTTTCCACAAAATATCAAAAATAGTGAAATGTCAAGGATGATATAGAATGATCTGTAAATATCTCTTACTGAAGGTTCATGTTTTGTTTCATGTTTTGTTGATAACTCCAGCCCCATTTTTGGAAGCCTGATTTTTGTGGAACTGGAATCAAACATTTGCACTTTTTCACAGGTAGATGTGTGTATATATGTATATGCACCTTTACAAATACACTGAGGTTATTAGCATTTGTTCTTCAGTTTTATCAAATAGAATCACTACTTTAGTGAAAGCTTTGGGATAAAAGTGCAAATGTTGGAGTCAAATTGGCAATGGTTGAAATTATGGAAGTTGGAAATCAATAGTACAGTGGTTCGCATTTAGTTACACAGTTCAGGAATATGCTGGTGCTTGGAAAAAACAGATGCATTTACATCTGGTCTTGAAGTTACTACTGTGTAGTTGGCTTTCAGCTTGGCCTTCTGCAGTGAATCTAGGACAGCTGTGGCTGTAAGCCCTGACACATGGCACCAGTGGTGCTTTGGGCAGTGCCAATGGCTCAGGCTTGCAGGAGGCAGAAACTCACTGGGGTGAGCTGCTTCCAGTGCTGGGAAGGTGCAGTGTGCTGCTCTTGGTGGAGCAGAGTCCCTCTGCCTGCAGTGAGCTGTTGGGCAGTCGGGCTGATCGCTGTGTGGCTGTGGTGGGGTCCTGCTGAATCCCTTCACTGCTTTCTTGGAAGGTCCATGGACTCCCCTTTGCTGAGCTCTCTAGCCCTCAGACTTTGGGGCTGTCATCACCCTCATTTCTTTACTTCCCCTCACCGCTTCCCATGCAGATCCCTGCAATGTTTTCTAAGCTCTGGAAGGCAAAATGTCATTCAATACAGGGTCCAAGAGAGAACTGAAAGTAGCATATGGTTGTTATTCTTTCCCATTTCCGTCAGATTAGGAAAAAAAATATTCTTGCGTTTCGGCTACCATCTTTGTGGACTTACCTCAGTGCTGAGACTGGAGATTTTGCTCTTTAATCTTTTCTCTTGCAACTTGTATTTGAAATAAAATTTCCCTTTTGCTGCGTTATATGGTGTACGCGCATGTGCTGGCATGTGGGGGTTCAGGGGAGTCTGGCATTGAGATGGGTAGCCGGGCTGTGAGGGGACTATTAAGTGGAATAACAATGGTGGGAAGGTCTTGGTAATTTACATAACAGGGTTGATAATAGTGCAGGTACCTATTTTGAAGTATTTACTACCTTTATTTTTGTGCCCAGGAGGCTGGAAGGATGTTGGTTGAGATGTCAAAAAAGAGCACAAAAAGATACAGAAAGAAATAATTTGCCAGACATGTTTCCCTGAGGTATAGACAAGCATAGCTGTCTAATCTAGAGCAAATGGCAGGGCAGTTCTGCCTTGTACTGTTACCACCATTGTGAAACATCATTTTTTAAAAATTCTTTTTATATCTTTGCAAATATGGTAAAATACAGCTCTGCAGGAAATGCTGTGAACTGGAAGGGGTAAGCATTCTCAGCCTCTTGATCCTGCTATGCTGATACCTCTCTGGTTTTGTAAATTCTTATGTGAATGCAAATCACTGCTGTATCCCTGTTATATCATGTTATAAACTCTCCTGCCTGTTAATAAGTTGTGCATCTTGAAATATCCTGTTAAAATGCTGGAGCGAAGTGCTGTGGCTTGTGCTTCATGGTGTGGCAGGGTGCAGTGCTTTGATATACTCTTCCCTGCCTCACTGTGCAGTAGAACCTATCTGTACAAAAGGCACTCAAAATGTTTCCTAGAGTTTGTACTGCCTCTGGCTCTTGTGTTCATCCAAGAACAGCAGTTGAGTTCTTCCTCCCCACCCCCACCAGTTTGGGAGCTTGTGTCCTCAATGACCTATGTACTGTGCTTCTGAGCTGGGAGAGGATCCTCTCTGTGCTCTGTAATATTGACAAGCAGCCTCATCTCTGCAAGTAGTCTGTCTTGCTTTGATTTGTTCTTGGCTGTCTTGTCTGTGTCCTTCAGCTCTTTGATCTGCAGGGCCTCCTTTCTGTGACCCATTAGCGGTAGGTTGGTAGGATGTATCCTTGTGTTAACATCTTTCTGAAAGACTTCTCTTTTTAATCCCACAGGGTGAGGAAGGCTGTGTTTGAGCCTGACTCCAATTGAACATGAATGCTGCAATGCTGTGGTGGCGACTGGGGGTATGAGGAATTGCAAATGAATTTCTCCTGCCTCTGCCAAAATGAGTGTGGAGCAGCAGCCGGCTGAGAAGTACACACTGAAGTTATTTGTAGTAGGATGTGCAGTACTATGCAGTGGTAGATGTGGCTCTGAGCTGTCATAGCTGATACTCTGTGGTAATTTTATAAGCAGAGAATTTAGTATACTTGGAGGAGTTTGAAAGACAATTTTGTGACAGATAATCTGCCTGAAGAATTGCATTCCTCTGTAATTCAGTGGAATTACATTGAGATTTATGCAAACTCTTTCCCCCTTTGACCTCAGTAAGCTCTTTGAATCATAGCTGTCAGCTGTGATGCTAGAAAGTGACCCTTGTTTCTACGTGCTTCTACAACTGGGCACAGCATGCAGAATGTGTGCTACATAATTCAGAGAAGAGATTCAGAGAAGAGATGTATTTTGTCTTTTTGATATGCCTTTGCTGTTATCATTGAAGCAGTCTCAAGAGGGATTGTGTTGGTGCTTGTGTATGTTGTAAAGGAGGAATGGCATGCAGATTTCATCTGTTTTCCTTTTTCTTGATGAGGATATTATGTCTGTCTGGATTGTCTGCACAAGTAGTAGGAAGCATTTTGTAAGCAGGCACTGCTTGTGAAACCCTACATAAATGTTTTATGGAACCTTTATTTAGGAGACTGATTTATGTGGAAAAGAGTGAAGAAACAAGTCCCTCGTATAGAGAATTCCCTTTTTCAAAACTTAAAAAAAAGCACTGTTTTAAGTTTAACTAAGTTTAAGCCTCAGTGTTTAACTGTGAGAACAGTTAAACATTGGAATTATCTCCCCAGGGAAGTGGTAGGTTATACTGGATACTTTTAAGGCTCAGCTTGACAGGGTGCTGGGCCATCTAGGTTAAACTATATATCATCTAAAAAGGTTGGACCAGATGTTCCTAGAGGTCCCTTCCAACCTGGCATTCTATGATTCAAGCAAGTTCAGGCAAGAACAAATAACATTAACTTATCCAGCTGTTTATTGCAGATTCAATAGAAAGCTGTGTTCAACTGTGATTTGGTTGTTTCAAAGGTCGTAATAATACCATAAGCCAGAGGATTTGTGCTGCTTTGATGGTGTGACTATTGAATTATTAGCTGTTAATTTTCAACAACAGAATTTTTGTTACTAAAATAATTTCATAGGAAAAAACCCCACAAAACTCTCCTGTTTCCAGCACCAATTACATGCTGTTGATAATGCTCATTCAGCTTTTTGCTGATGTTTCCCATAACCTGCAAAAGTGTTTGCTAGGTTGTTTCTGTGACCCTAAGGTTAAGATTTTCTTGCACTGTAAAGGCATCCCTTTTAATTAAAGGATACAAATAATAGATATAATAAATAATATAATAGATTGATATAGAATAGAATGCAAAATCCTTGAACAACTTGAACTCTTATTGAAAATCTTAAGGTGTTTTCACTAATACTGAACAGGACATAAAGAAATGGGAGGCAGATAGAAAGCCAAAGGATGTCCTTTTTAGTGATGTCAAGAAGTGCTTCAATAGTTTATTCACTAATAGCCTTTCTCTAAATGTGAAAGCATGTAATCTGTTTAGTAGCAATGACTGCCTATTGAGAACAGCACTGAAATATCATATCTCATTTTGTTAAAAATTAGGGGTTTTCCCTCAGCCTTTTATTGTGAAAGCTGTTATTTAATAGAGAATGGAGATGCTCAAATTGTCATGAATATGTTTAGAAAGAATTTGTAGTTAATGTAACATTTGCTTACCAGTCCCAGCTTCTGTAAATTCTCTTGTAGAACAGTGGGCATTACTGAGTAGATCTAGCAGGTAACTTCTAGACTGTGCAGGAACTCACAGTGCTTGACTCAGTTGTTTTTATATTAAGTATGATTAGTCAGTGAAGAAGCATAGGATTGGACTTCCAAATGTGGTTTGTGAATTTTCAGTGCCTAAGTATTTGAAACTCCTGCATTGCACAGCGGTGCGGTGAGTGCTGTCCTGACCTCCCCACCACAACCCCCCCATGCTACATAGCTAGTTCTGATAGGTGAATATCCACTGTTTTGATGAAATGTATTAAAGGTTTATTGTTTGGCAAAACCTCAGAAGTTTATTTTGCAGTGTCATGGTTTGAAACTATGGTAAATATATGTAGCATAATTTCCTCTGAATTCATAAGCATGAGGAACAGTTACTTGTTACCTGCCTGGCGCTAGCTAATTCCAAAACCGTTGTTGCTAATCTGATCAGCAGGCTTTGACAATCAGTTACCTTCCTTCAGCTGTGGTGATGTGTGTACCCATACAGGTGTTTCCAGCTGTCCTGGGAAAGGCTGTCAAGTTTGTTTGGTGGTAACTTGGTCCTCAGCTCAGGGTTTAATGCACTTGTAGGGCAGCAGTCATTGCTGTAAGGTCATCTGATACACCAGAAACCTGAGAGAACAAAAGAAGGTCTAAAGGTTTGAATGTAAAGGTTTTAAAAGGCTTGGGTGGGATATCTGCAGTGGGTTTGCTTGGCTTGCAGCTAAGGAAGGTGGAGAAAAGCTGACTGGCTTAATGGCTTGCTCCTTGCCCAGGGTGCTGGTGGGCAGCTGTTACTACAACAGCTGGATGTGGGAAGTAATTTGAGGGTGGCTGATAACTACAGGGTGTTGGCTTTTTAAAAGCAAACCATAATATGCTCTGGGCATCACAGGCAGGAGGAGCAAAGAAATGCTCGATTATGGTTTAAACATAGCAATTACTTGTTTGAGTACTGTATATTTAAGTCTTAATGAGAAAATGATTGCATGTTAAATCACATAAATCCAGTAAGGGAGAAAATTACAATTTGAGGACTATCTTTTAAATGGGATATCTATTTTGTCAATTACAGAGATGGTACCTGAAAATATGCTTTAGCAGACAGTCATCCCTTTACAGTGTATTTTAACTAGTTGAATTACTGTTTCTGTGATTATGGCAGCTGGTAGAATTTCATTATTAACAGTTGCAGGAAATGGAGACCATATATTTCTTGCTCAAGAATTTAACCTATGGGATCCTTAATTTTTGTATCTGTGCTTCAGGCTTGACTGTAGTTCAGTTTTTACAGTTGCTTAGATCGAAGTTTTAGGTGAAGCGGGTACGATCTGACAGTGGGTTAGAACTTTTCTGTGAAATCTGAAGTGGATTGTAAAACTGAATATTATGTTTGGTAATGGCAATGTCAGCTTTTTGCGTGGATTAGAGACCTTTCATTTATTTGTAGCTTTGTAACAAAAAGCAGAATACAGCTATAAATTATACTCATCAGATGCTCTGCCTTGTGTTCCAGGGCATGCTGCACTGTGTATGTAGTACAACGTACTACGCAAAAATAACTGCATGTGTCTTAAATGACTTTGGCTGACCAAAATGATGCCTGTATTTGGATAACTGAATCCTGTTTTCAGTGTCTGAAGTCAGGAAAGCTTCTTAGTGGGTGGTAGGATTACTAATTTGAACATCATAGAATGGGGTGTTGTAGGCAAATAGGGGAGCAGTAGTTGGTAGATACCCGGATAAGCTAGATACACTTAAAGTGTTAGAAAAATGTCTTCTATTGATTAATGAAAATTGTTATTTCTACATTGAGAGAATTTTTATTCAGTTTTTCTTCTTTTCTAACAACTCTTGAAAACTTTACTTGCCATAGGCTAGTAACAAGTATTCAAACAAATAGTTGACACAAGCAGTCCTTAAACTACAGTTTACAGTGTTTCAGAAAGTTGTTTAGAAACAAAGCTGTTGATGCAGTCTGATGCAGTTCTGTTCAGGTAAAGTACATATTACCATTGCTTTGTGCAGCTGTGAAAGTGAGCAGTTTAAGCCTTCCTGCATCAATAATGGGGTAAAGCTGAGTTGTACAATTGTTAGTATTATGCTGTAGTAGTCGATTAGCACTTTAGTCAGAACTTTGAAGTAGGATTTGGATATGCTCCGTCATAAAATCGTAATGTTTTCATTGTTTGCTACATATTAAAGTAGACCTCAGTGCACTTATCTGAGAAGGCTGCAGTCTCCTAGCTGCATTTTGAGTTGTCATTTTTCTTGTGTAGGAAGCAAAGCAGAGTTTATGGATCCAGCCCTGTGGAATATAGGATATTTCTGCTTGCCTTATGGGATTGCTAAACCCTTTTTATGAAGCAGACCTGGGTTCTTAGCTTTTTCTTTTTTTTCTTTTGTAAGAGTAGGGTGTTCAAGAGTGCTTTCTGCCACAGGATAGATTGAAAATCCTATGTAGATATTCTTAGTCATCCATCTCTAGGGGTTTGTAGATGAATTTTGTAGAAGTCTGTGCACCTAATTCCTATGAAATTTCACAGAACTTGTCTGCTTTTCTCCAGTTTGTATTTAGATCTTTAGCAGAGAAAAACTGGTATACTTGTGTTAAGTTCAGTGATGCTATATAGATTTCTACCAAGTAAGGATTAAATTTAGGCAGCCTAATCTTTTCAATAGCTTTAGTATTATTTTAAGAAAATCCCTGCTGGATGTCAGGTCTTGTAATAACTCAGCAGTCAATGTTTTTCTTTGGCTGGAACTTCCCTCTCTCTCATGCTTATCATAAGCTTCAAAATTGTTCCTGCTCAAGCTTCCACCTTCTTGAATTTGTGACAGATGCAATCTTTCCAAACGACACAAGGGAGCAAACTTCACTTCTGATCCTTCTCTGCTGCGCCTCAAGTGATTTCCTGTGTTGGTGACACCAGTTTGTTGTGTGACGCTGTGGACTCTTGTAATGTCCAGCAGAGCAAACCAGAGGGTAGTGCCTGTGCTGAACAGCCTGTGGCTGCAAGTTGTGTGCTTCTTTTAATAACACAAGATTTGTGCTTAACAGATCCCAGGAAACATCCCTTTGGCAACTGCTAGTGTGGAACTATAGTGCAAGCATTTTCATGAAACTTAAGGCTCTCACACACCTGAGTTTTCCTACATGTGACTGCTTTTTTTACCCTGGTAGGTTTTAAAAGTGGCGTAGCTTTGCTCAGTTTACAGATGTCTGGGACACTAACAGTGTGGATGCTTCCGGCATGTACACTATGCTAATGTTGGGGTTTTCAAACCCGTAGCAGTCCTCAAGTGCACTACACTTGTGGTGTGCTGTGCTTGATAGCCCTGTGCAGGAGGCAGGTTTTCCATAAATGAACTTTAAGACCTGTCCAAGGCAGAATGTGTCAGGTATTTGCAGACGGCAATTTACTGCAGATGGCAAAAGCAGAGGAATGGAGACCGTGGGTCTGAGTAGATCTCCATAGGCCACTTCCAGTTTGGTAATCTCTGGCATTTCTTTGCAGTTTCAGATATGAAATTCTAACCCCCCAAATTATCTTCTGTTGCCCTCTGGCAATTCCAAATCCATTTTGTTGGAAATGAATCCTTTAAGCGCTGAGAATTTTTTCAGCATTTCTTGTGATGACCTTCCTTGGTCTTTCCCAATTCTATACAATGTAATCATATTGAAATCACAGGGATATTTTCAAGCTGGAAATGTAGAAAAGGGGCTGAAAGGGTGGAAGAGTTAACTTTTTAGAGTTGCTTCTTGAATGAGATTTGGTGTCTGATCAAGTGCAGTTGTGTGTGTGACTGTAAGCTGCTTAATATGGTCTAATGTCCCGGAACTGAGTCTTAAAGCTTGACATCCTTAGTGTTTTTAATATGGCTGAAACATCTGTTAAAAGGTCATAATAATCTTTTGCTATAGCATTTTATTATTGAAATAGATGTCTTTCAGGAATAAATTAATGGTACTGTCTCTGGAGTCAAAGTATTTATTTTCTTTATTTAGATCCTCTTTTTTTTTTATAGAAAATCTGGTCTACTTTTCCATCACATGTCTTTAAACTGTTAATTACAATTACATAGGCCTTTTTCTGGGCAGATGGCTAAATGGATTGCAGCAGTTGTAAACCATTCTGTACTGCTATGTGATGTTTTCATTATGCTCAAAGAGCCATCAGATTATATGGTGCTTTCTTCAAAGCAGTCCACATTCAGATATTTTAGCAGAGCAGTGCTACTATTCCTATCAAAATATTAAATCTTGAAGTGCTACTACTGATTTTGTCAGAAATGCCTGCCTGCCTCAGTTACTCTTCATGTATAGCATCCTTACAGGTGATTAGCTGTTGAGTGGTGAGTTACTTTCATGTGACAGGGGAAAATGGCTGTTCTTGCAACTAAGGATAGTGACTGTCAGTCCTTGTGTAAGAGCTAAAGTTTGTAAGTGCCTCATATTTCTATTTCATAGCCCCCTAAATTAATATTGCCATTGATAGCTCTCATTGTTTCAGGGATTTGTCCACTTTACACCTGCTTTAGAAGTTTATTTATTGCACACTAACCTACTGATTACCTTGTCTCCTCCTGATCTTATTTTGTTCAGGGAATGAGTTCAAAATATTAGAGTTTTAGAACCCCTCTGAAAGCTTGTTTGCTACAAATCATGGTAAGAATTGTGTTGATAGACTTCTTTTTATGAAAGAGTTCTGAAGTTTAGGCTCAAAACTAATTACTAGAAGGGCACAGAATACAGTGCTCAAACCTTCTATTTTTGCCATGAAGTTATTTTGTAATGGGGATCTCAATCAACTGGGAGACAAAATTACACTGCTGTAAAGGATTTTAAATATCATTTAGTATTCTGAAGAAAATAGAAACCTCTGTATCTTTGAAAGAATGGAATTTTTGGATTTTCTTGTTTTGGAATAATAAAGATGTACGATCAAGTCGTAGTAGCCAGGCAGTAAATTGCTTGCACTCTGTTGTAGTAGACTAAGGCTTTGAGTTGAGATGTGTTTAACCTTGAGCATCATTGCTATCTGAGATAGAGGAGATTTCTTGAATTATGACATGTCAGAGTGACTCAAACATGCAGGAGCGTAAAATTCTGCAGGCTGTGCTCAAGTGACTGCTCGAGATCTCCTGGGATGTCCTGGGGCAATAGAAGTTGCAAGAAGAATCTAGCCCTGGCTGTAACACATGAAATGGAAAGCACACCAGGACTGTATCAAGTATTCAGTAGCAGTGAAGGAATACAGCCTTCATTCCTACCTTTAGTCCAGGGCTGCCCTATAACTGTGCTGGTAGTGGTCAGGTACTCCTTAAGCCTGTTAGTACACAGCTTTAGAGTGATGGTCTTGACAAAACTCAGACTGATGGATCAGATTTCTTGGGGACTGTAGGCTTCTGAATAAGAAGAGATTTCCGTATGCTAACCTGGGCTTCCCATCTACACAATGCCTAAACTTGTGTTGTATCCAGTTATCCCGAGGTCCCCCTGTGGGTGCCACGCAGACTGAAGGAGGCCAGCACTTCATTTGCTAAAAATGCAAATGTGCTGCAGTGGTGGTCATGTAGGGTTTGTAGCTTGTATTTTGAACTTGATACTTCAACAAGCCCATTCAAAGACTGTCAGTGATGTAGCTCCCTGTGAGAGCATGGTATGTAGTGAAGATATTAGCCTCCACCTCCTTGTTATGATCTAGGTTCCAGAGTCAATACCACTTTCACCTGGAGGAGGTTTTGTCCCTGGACTGTATGATTCTCATTTTATTTAGTTCCTCTGGAGTATTGTTTTCCTTTTGTCTTTTTGGGTAGTATTGTGTCTAATTCCTTCAGAGGTATGTTCTTATAAATGTGCAAATAAACTGTGTCCAGCATTTAATTTCTTGAGTAAATTGTATGAATTACACAATTTCTGTAGTTAGGACTGTGTCCAGAATGTGACATGCTTGTTGTCACAGTCTCATGGTACTCCGTTAATACAGTACATAAAACCAGGTTAACCCTGCAATTTTAACAATGCCACTGCTTGAGGGGCTATAGAAAATAAGGTTTCCTAGACTTGTTAAGAGGTTTCAAAGATCATTTAATTTCATTTTATATCTTCCCTTGCCTTTCTTATTCGAAATTTGGGGTTGTATTCCACTATGCTATTCTCTATTAAAATACATCCATATGGGTTTACAACAGTATTTTCTAAAAGCAACGGTCTCTTGTATTTAAAAACATATTTGGATTTGATCCTACAGTTTGTTAACTTTAACTGTATGCAGTTATTGAATCGGATTATACCAACCTTGCCCAACACTAGCTGAAGATGGAGGGATATAAACAGTGATATGGTAAATGATGGATTTTTGTAAGCTCTGTTTACAATGATGAACAAAGAATCTGGTGCTTTTTTTTTTCAGAAAACGTCATCCTTGTTGACTATGAAGTTAAACTGGACTTGAAAGGAAGCAGTTAGGTTTGTATTCCCAGCTTCCCATCTAGCTTTTTTAATAAAAAGAAAATGAACAGCACATTTTTGTAGGAATTACTCACTATGGACACCCATGTGATTAGTTGGGAATTGAAGGAAAGAAAAACCAAAGTCACAATAGCTCTGACTGTTGTCTTAGAGCAAAAAAATAAAGTGGGGAAAAAATGAAGCTCCTGTGGAGATAATTGAGGCTGAAACATTTCTTGTGCTCTTGAGAAGAGCTGCAGAAAGCAAATTGTATGAAAAGAACAAAGGGGGAAATGTCATGTGTCAGCCCTCCCCATTTTCTTCTTGGCTGCATGCCCAGTCTCCAACCTCGTATTGAGCTTTGCCATAGCAACGACATCAGTGAGGTGCTTTCCAGTCCAGAGTGTACCTCTTGCTGCAGGTTTAGAGACTAGAGATCTTGAAACTGTTGGTAATATTATACTTGGCTAAACAGGAGCCTTTGGAATAAGTGGGTGACCAGATAGATTTTTTTTTTTTTTTTTTTTAAAAAATTGCTTTCAAAAAAGGAAGTAGAATCAATTTTGCAATAAAATTGCTTTATGCTTCTTGCTTTGGAAAAATCAAGGACATACCATGCTTGGAAGGGCATGTTAAAAAAGGACTAACCTGTGAGTTCTCTGAAATTCCTGACTGAAGAGAACTGCAGCAAAGCAACCTTGAGAGTAACAGGTTGAGGATAAGAGGGGTGACACAAATTCAGTAAGGCACATGAATTTTCTTGGATGGAGCATTATACAACCTTAAACCTGGGTCCTTGCTTTGAATCACTCTATAAAACTTGGGAAGTCAAACTTTGAAGAGGCAAGGATTCAACTTACTACCTACAAATGAGTTGAAGCTGAGGTCATGATCCTGTAGAATTACTCCTTTTTGCTGGCATGTCAATTAATGGAGAAAAAACATTAGAAAGCAATGATTCCATCATCAGATGCTCTAGATTTTTTTTTAGAAAAATACAAGATTCCTTGAAGCTTTTGATTTATACAACACTGTTCTGATCACAAATCCAAAACACAGACCCAAAGCAGCTACTCTGAGGAAAATTAACTCTTTCCCAGCCAAAACCAGTACAGTTTCTTTTCCCATTTCCCCACCATTACCAGCTGCATCCTTGTAATTATTCAAGGAAATATTTAGTTTAGAATGGAGTTAGGCAACTAAATGATTTTTTTAAAAATAGCCCTTTTACCTCAAGAGCCATCTTCTTGTATGCTTTGCAATGTATTTTCACAAACAGTTGCACATCCATGAATAAGGCAGGACTATGGTGGAAGTGAGTAATAAGATGTAAGGGATTGTTTATGCTGATGTTGCCACTATTCTTCACAGCTTCAAGTCTAACATGAATGAATCCTTTCTTGACGGAGACTAGAGAAGAACAAACTGTGGATGGAAAGGATAGGATTTTTTTCAAGGAGGAAAGGTGTTCGGTGTTTGCCATGTAATATAAATGCATTTTTTATTGAGCAAGTACATATTCACATAACAGCAATTTTATATTAATGTTAAAGTACAAGTTGTTGGTAAGAGAAGTGATTTTCAACCTTTAAATACACATTTATAAATTCTCTTATGATAACTGTAGTTTAGAAATTGCATTTAGAACATAAAATGTAAGATGCAACTGAGTATAGGTATATTGTTTTTTCATGTGTAGTGTTATTGAATAGGCAGTCATTTTAATTGTTAGCAATCAAGATTCCTTGCTGAGAAATCTATCAATTCTGGCTTGCCAATGCCAAGAGCAAGCTGCTCTATTAGGACTACTTGGGGGCAGAAAGAGAGCACAGCTCTACTGTAGATTTTTTGTCTAGTTTTGTTGCCAAAGAGAATAGCTAAATGCTTGAAAAACAGTTGTCCAGAAGATTGCTTCTGGAGAGTCCAGGACATCAGAAAAGGGCCACAGGATGTCTGCGGGTTTCTCTTCCCTATCATCCTGTGTATTGTGCCATATGAGCACTGGTGCATATTGGTGGTAAACTAGAACAGAAGCATGGCTTTCAGTGATCCCAGCATTATGGTATGCCTGGTGCAGTACAGAGGCACTGCATAGTTTAGATTAGGCTGTGATGACGGCTTTCAGTTGTTTCTATCTTTATTAAGGAAGGTTCTTGTCTATTTTTTTGGTTAATGCTGCTTTGGGAGAAGACTGTTCACATTTTATAGTTTGATAGAAGTTCCAAAACTAGGCAAATAAGTTGTTGTTCCATGTGTATAGGTATTTTGTTTTTAAAACATAAAAATACAAGTTATTCTTCAGTCTTTACCTTGTATGGCTAAGGGAGACTGAGGAGTTCTAGCACACAGGCAGACTGTTCTTTGGAGGAACCCCATCCCTCAATACCTCTTTCAAGATCCATCTTCTCTGTAAACTAAGCCTCAAAGTGGATTTAAGTGTTTCCTTGCATTGGCAAGTCATGCTTTTCTGTGGATTTTTTTTCTTTATATTTAGGATCAACACTAATTTTCCTCTACCTGAACTCAGAAAGCTATGCTTCTGTCTTGCTGAGTATTTCCACTTCCGACATGAAACTAGAAGATTTTTAGTGTTTAACTCCAGAAGGGAATATTCCTGTGAATGATAGTTATTTACCTAAAGAGTAGGTCTGTTGCTAGAGCTCTGGATATAGACGTGGGAAATCTGGGTCTCATTCTGAGCTCCGTTGTGTGCTTGCAATGTATCTAAGAGTAAGAATTCGTTATGCCTGTTTAAGATCTGATGTTCTCAAGTATAAAAAGAATAATTTGTTCTCTTGTTATTCACTTTGTGTTCTACTGGTAAATAATGTTATTTAAAAGGTATACTGGCGTGAATGATTATATGACTCACCTACCAGCAGTCCTGGCTGACTGGGGAAGTTCCACTTGACTGGAGGCTGGCAGATATTACACCCATTTACAAGAAGGATCCAGCTAACTACAGGCCTGTCGGTGTGACCTCGGTGCCAGGGACGGTCATGGAGCTGATCACCTTGAATGCTGTCACAGAGCACACACAAGACTACCAGGTGATCGGGCCCAGTTGGCATGAGTTTGTGGAAGGCAGGTCCTGCCAAACTAACCTGGTCTTCTATGGCAAGGTGACCTGCTTAATGGATGAGGGAAAGGCTGTGGGTGTAGTAGTGTGCTTGGACTTCAGTAAATCCTTTGACACAGTTTCTCAGTCTTCTGCTTGAGAAACTGGTTGCCACTTGCCTGGACAGGCACACCCTCTCCTGGGTGGAAAACAGTTTGGGTGGCGGGGTCCAAGGAGTGGTGGTGAATGGAGTTAAATCTAGCTGAAGGCTGGTCATAAGCAATGTCAGATTTTGGAAAAAAAAAAAGTTACAGTGACTTAGTGGCAAAACTAACTCTAATTTACCCCAAACTACAATGGTATATTTAGCAAATAGAATTTAAAAGGTGCTGTATGTAGCCAGTAGTTCAGGCTCTGACCTTTCTAGGTAGCAGGTCCAAATTAGAGCTCAAATGCCTTCAGAACTGTAGTAGCATTTAATACAGAGAAACAAAAAAGCCCCAAACAAAACCCCACACATTTTACCCATATGTGATTGTGTGCACGTGAAAGGTAGAGTACTACACTAAAGCATCGAGAATGATAGTTCATTGTAGGTTTAAAACTAGTCTCTTTCCTGAAATTTCAAGTTTCATTCTCATTTAACTAGTTTCTTTGCAAGTCTGAGCTAATTCCCTGCAGAAGAATCAGACTTATTCACTGCAACAACACGTAATATAATCAGTGTGGCCATAACAGAAAGACAGTACCAAAGTCAGTAAACCTGGATTGATGACAGAGCTTAGCCAGGGTGCAGTATAGTAGTACAAGGCTTTACGATGCTTCACTGCACAATGTGTCCCAACTGGTGCTTCTGCTGGTTTAGATATTGCTGCATTGCCTTTCCTTCTGAGATGTAGACATGCCCGGCAAAATGATGGTCTGATGTATTATTTTAGTTGCATATGTTTCAGTCCATGGTGCAGTTAGTTCTAGCAAGGAGCACTGTAAAATTTCATATTTTGATGCCCCTTCCTGCCTGGGAGAGAAGAAATCGTTTGGCATTTTAACATGCAAACTTGATATTTTAGAGTTGGAGGAAAAAAATGAACCATTGCGTCTTTACAGTTACTCTAGGGCTGAAGGACATGGAGAAGGCCAAATTGTGAGTGGAAGCAATGTTTTCTTTGATGAGATCATTCCACACCAGAGATGTGTGGGGGTTTTTTATTTTTTAAACTTCAGGTGTCAGAAGTTAGCCAAACAGTTCTTGCCAAAGCATCTAATTAAACAGCTTATTTTTCAAAATCTGCTGAGGCCAATAACAGCAGATGGTTCTCAGCACTTAAGAAATTTAGGCTGTTTATTTCAAGTCCTCAGTATAAATAGAGATGGCTAGCTTTACAGCCTACATTTGAAAATATTGATCTTGCTATTAAATATAAACACGTTTTTTACTCTTCTACTGGATATTTATAGATATCAGTGAAGCCCTTAGTTTCAGAGTGTGGCCCACAATTTTCAATGCATCTTTCTGCACGAAGAGACCCAGTAGCAGGGAAGAAATTTCTAAGAGCTCTGTGCTGTTTCTTTGTGGTACTGATTCCTAACAAGGTGGGTATATGTCTCAGGCAGCACTTGATAATGACATCCCTTAGATGCTCTGTGGAATTGCTTTCCACTATAGCACAAAGCAAGCTGTAGTGTGCTCTAAGCTGCTCTGGGACTGTGTGTTGAACCAGCTCTGTGCCTGTGAACTGCAAATATGGTATAAAGATCTGCAAGTCCAAAAAAAGCAGCAGATAGAAATCCTTACCTCTAGGACCTGTGCTTATTTCCCACTCTCCCAATCAGTAAATTAATTTACTTTTTGATTGCCATATGTCTTTTAGATCTAGCCTTCCTGTACATACAGAACACTTAGTTGAATCCATCAGACTAAGAATAAATGTTGCTGCAGCAGAATGAGCATCAAATTGAATCCTGAAGCCAAGGATGTGGTAATGTGTTTCTAGCTTCGTGTCCTGATTGTTGAGTGAGTACTCCTTTGATTGCTCTGGTGTATTCACTTGTATGACGAAGCATTGGTTAGTGCAATTGAGTAAGAGCAGGGTATTCAATAAGACTGACTGAAGCTGGCATCTCTGAGAGAACAGCAAGAGGCTGAGAAAAGAATTGAGCAACACAGACTTTGAAGTGCTATAGTAAGCAGTCAAGGATACAGAGTTGGGACCTGTGAAGAGAAGGCTTATGAAACAGCCAACAGACAGAAAACGATTAAAATTTGAGGGCTGCACAAATGGCTTGTTCGTAAGAGTATAAAAAGTAGTAGTAGTTGCAATCAATTTCAAGGCAATGTGGAAAGAAACAAGGCTGGAAATGGGCTCCTAATGTGGTGGCATTGCTGTGTATAACCAGCTCCTGCTGTTGAATCTTTTTGAGTTCTGCAATTACAAATTGTATTGATGTTTTTGTGCTGTATGCACTCTGAATGTATGATGAGGGTATGAAATCTGTACTCTAACATGTCACAGAAAGCAAGTGCTTGAAGACAATCCTTAAACTTATTTGGAAGTAATTGTAATGCTTTTGTAGATCGGTTACTGTTGGTCTTTGCAGCTGTGTTTTCAGATATAGAACTGTAGAATCATAGAGCAGTTTGGGTTGGAAGGGATCTTTAAAGATCATCTAGTCCAACCCCACTGCAGTGAGCAGAGATATCATCAACCAGATCAGACAGCTGAGAGCCCTGTCCAACCTGACCCTGAATGTTTTCAGGGGTGTGGCATCTACCATCTCTCTGGGCAAACTGTTCTTGTCTTTCACCACCCTCATTGTAAAGGAATAAATAAATCTTCCTTATATTCAGCCTAAATTTACCATCTCTTAGTTTAAAACCATGGCCTGTCACAACAGGCCCTGAAAATGTCTGTCCCAATTTTCTCAGAGCCCCGCTTCAGGTACTGGAAGGCTGTTATAAGGTCTCCACAGAAGCTTTCTTTTCTCCAGGCTGAATAATGCTAACTCTCAGCCTTTCTGCAAAGGAGAGGATCTCCATCCCACTGATGATCATTTTTGTGGCTCTCCTCTGGAGCCTCTCCAACAGGTCCATGTCTTCTCTGTGCTGAGGGTTTCAGAGCTGCATGCAGTACTCCATGTTGGGGTCTCGCCAGAACAGAGCAGAGGGGCAGAATCATCTCCCTCAACCTGCTGGTCACACACTTCTTTTGATGCAGCCCAGGGTACTGTTGGCTTTCTGGGCTGAGTGTGTGTTGTTGGCTCATGTCCAGCTTTTCATTCACCAGTACCCCTGAGTTCTTCTCTGCAGGGCTGCTCTCAATCCCTTCATCCCCCAGTCTGTATTAATACCGGGCTTTGCCCTGACCCAGGTGCAGGACCTTGCACTTGGCCTTGTTGAACCTCATGAGATTCACAGAGGCCCACTTCTCCAGCTTTTCCAGGTCTCTCTGAATGGTATCCTGTCTCTCAAGGGCATCATCTGCAAACTTTAAGGTGCACTTGATTCTGCTGTCTGCCATTGAAGGTATTAAACAGTACTGGTCCCGATACACGGACCCTTAAGGACACCATCAAGACATTGAGCCTTTGGCTGCTACTCTCTGGATGTGACCACCCAACCAATTTCTCATCCACTGAACAGGCCACCTATCAAATCCAGATCTCTTCAATTTAGAGAAGTGTGTTGTTGGGGCAGCTGCGTCCAGGGCCTTACAGAAGTCCAGATAGATGACATCCATAGCACTTCCCTTGTCTGCTTATGTAGTCAGTCTGTTGTAAAGACCAGTGAGTTTGTCAGGCAGAACTTGTACTTGGTAGAAGCATGCTGGCTGTCTTCCTGTCATCCCCGTTCCTTGGCATGGCTTCTAGGAGGGTCTGTTCCATGATCTTCCCAGGCACCAAGGTGAGGCTGACAGGTCAGTAGTTCCCAGGATCATCCTTTCTATCCTTTTCTAAAAATGAATGCAATGTTTCCCTGACTGCCATGACTTTTCAAATATCATGGAGGGTGGCTTGGCAACTACATCAGCAAATTCCCTCAGGGCTCTGGAATGCATCTTGTCAGGTCCCATGGATTTAAGTACGTTCAGGTTCCTCGGGTGGTCATGAACTTGGTGTCTTACAGTTGGAGGGACTTTGCTCCCTCTGTACCTACCTTGCAGTCCAACTCAAGAGGAGTGGGAGGAGAGGTTGCCAGAGGAGATAAGACTGGGGCAGAAGAGTTGAGTACTTCAGCCTTCTGCTTGTCTGTTGTAGCCAGTTTCCCAGTCATGTTCATTGGCAGAGGTACACTTTCTTTGACCTTCCTTTTCTGGGTGAACCCGTAGAAGCACTTATTATTCTTTGCATCCCTTACAAAGCTCCAAGTGCACCTTGTCCTTCCTGACCCCATCCCTTCACAAGCAGGCAGTGTCCCTATACTCTTCCTTGGATACCTGTCCCTGCTTCTACTGCCTGTGCATTTCCTTCTTGCCCTTTATCTTGACCAGCAGGTCTTGAGTCAGCCATACTGACCTCTTGCCTTCCTTTTGTGACTTCTTACACCTGGGGATCAAGAGCTCTTCAGCTTTGTGTATATTGTCTCTGCCAGCTCTTTTTTGCCCCCTTGTCCTTGAGGGCAGTTTCCCAGGATGTCCTATTGACTCTTTGAAAAGCTGGAAGTTTGCTTCCCTAAAATTTAGGGCCCTGACTTGACTCTTTGCCTGACCCCTATCCCTCAGAACTGCATCGGTGCCTGGTCACTGCAGCCCAGGCTGCCTCCAATCTTGACATCGCCAACTAGCTAACTTATGTTGGTAAACATCAGGTCCGGTATCACATTCCTTATGATAGGTCTATCTATTACCTGGCTTAAGAAGTTATCCTCAACATGTTCCATGAATCCTTTGGCTTGCTTACAGTTTGCCATGCTACGTTTCCAGCAGTTGTCAGGTGGTTAAAGCCCCTCAGCAAGATGAGAGCTGGTGAGCACAATTCCTTATGTAGCTGGAGTAAGAAGTCTTTGTCAATAGGCTCTCCTTGATCAGGTGGCCTGTAGTAGACACCAACCACAAGGTTCCCTTCATTGCCTCAGTCTGATTCTTATGCATAAGCTTTCAACCTTCTTGTGGCTGTTTTTCAGAGACAGCTCTTCACAATCTGTGCAAGTACATTGGCCATGAAAGTGCCAAATTAAAAATAAAGTTGCTTGTCTGAATCTTAGAAGACCTAATGTGATACTCAACATCTATAGTAACATGTTAGATCATCCCATAATACACTTTTTACATGGCAAGTTTTAAAATGTCCCTCTAGTAAAGAAAATAGATGACTTTAGTTTGAAACATCAATAATCGCTTTTATCATTTTTCATTGGTATTCATCTGTGTAATTTCTGGCAACAATGTAGTAGAACTTCCTTTAACTGCAGCTTTTAGGGCTGCAGCTAGTGGTTGCAAATTGTGGTTATTTCACTCTCGTGTGTTTCTCAGTTAAGGGGTGTATTTTCTCCAAAATTGCTGATAAAGCATTGAGAGGCAGAGTGCATCAGATCTATTATTTAGATAATTTTGTCTGCCGAAGAAGAAAAAAAAATTGGATGCTGCAGATAATGTTCTATGATTCTATCCTTGGTGATGATGCATTTCCTGATTACAGTTAACATCACATCTGTGACGACCCTTGTTTTGGCTTGGAAGATTGCTCCCTATTTCTGTACCACTGTTCTCTATGTATACACTGAGACCAGTGTTTCAGGTGTGCTGATGGAAGCAGCAGCAAGGTATGGAAATCATCATCCTATGTTGCTGCTGGTGAAATTCTGTATCTCGTCAGAACTCAAAATAATATTTTTAAATAAAAGGAAAAATCATTTTGTAGTATGGGTACCTTTGAATGTAAGAATCTGAAGGCAGAGGATCATAATTTTTTTTTAATATTTCCTTTATATCTTGGGAATATTTTTTGTAGTCAAATGTGTTTTCCTTCATTTAGGTCACATAAGGAATTACAAACTGGGCGTTTCTGGATCCAGTATGCATCAAGTGTGACAATTTAAATTTTTATTGTAAATGGTGGGGTTTTTTGTGATAGAACTTGTGCAGCCATTTGAATTCTTTTTTTTTCTTGCAACAAAACAGAGAATTGTGACAAAAACCTCCCAGCATGTAACATTTACAATCCTTTCTGTATTTTTGTGACAAGATTAACAGAAATCTATAGCAAAGTGCCTCAAAGACATGGTAAGTCTCAGGCCTGTCTGTAGAGGCAGATCACCTCATAAATGCTTATCACTGTGTACACTGCATTTTAATAAGTGAATCTGGTTTGTACAAAGCCTAAAAACAGTGAGTTGCAGTTCTTCATTGCTCGTTAGTAAAGGAGGGCCCTTGCTTCTGGTCATTTTCTATTATAGCCCTAAATAGGCCACATTCTTTTCACTTTAACTGCTTTATGCTTTTTGAATAATAAAAGGCCTGCTGCCTGGCTGGTGATGTACAGGAGGAGTACTTCAGCCTGTTTTGGAAAGGACGAGAGTCTAGGAAGTGGGATGGGAAGCAAGTTACTAGTATGTTTACTCATTTGGTGTGAAAAATAGTCTCATAGAAGTTTATATTATGTGTCTATTATGCTTTGCAGCTTGCAGGAAAATGCATTAATTTCTGCTCAGTTTCATTTTCTCCTTTCACACCAGGAAAGAAGATAAAACTAGGTTTTGAGCCTGAATGGTTTCCTGTCATTTGTCAGGCATTAACCATTAACTAATGTACACTGGTCAGAATGGATCTCTAGTATTATTGTGAACGGCACACATTATTTGGGCTGTGATGGGGTATTTTGCATCAGCTCTGGCTTTTACTCTGTAGCTGCATTCTGTCGTTTCGTACATGCTGCATATTCCATCAAGCTAATAGAGCAGCTCTTTGATATGCATGACCTGCTCTGTAGTGTGACTGACTGATAACTGCAGCATTTTAAACCTAGCACTACATTACCAGACCCGCTGCCAAGCCCTTGGTTATATGTTGGAAATATTTTTTGCCACTGAAACTTTAGATGGATGGAAAGTAATTTTATAGATTCATTGCAAAATTGTATGATGCAAAATACTGGGATCCATCACAGCTAAGGTAATAACTACCAAACTTATAGGTGTGGAGATATGCGTTGATGCCAAAACCCTCAGGAAAATGTATTTCCCATAGTACAGTGTTGTTGAGCTTTGCTCTTTGCTAGAAAGAAATGCATCTAGCTGTGAGGTGACTTATTTTTATTCTTTTAAATACTCTTATACCTTAAAGTGAGGCAGTCAAGATGCAGTTTGGGGATGTAGAATGGCTATATTCCCAGTCTGTGCTGAAAATGTATGATTGTTTAGGAATTTCTGATGGGAACTCTCTCCATTTGGTGCCTTCTAAAGGAATAAGCCTCTTCAAGGGCATCTTTATGAGTCTCCATGACAAAGACTAGACTTGGCAGACCTGATTCAGTAATGCCTCTTAAGAGATCCAAACTATACTGAAAATGCATTGCTGCTTTGCAAGGACACCTCAAGCCAAGAAAGGTAGGGTCTTCTTCCTATCAAAGAAACTCTCTCTTTCCTCTGACACACTACCTCAGCTGAGATCCTCAGAGTCTGGGTTGCCTTAAATATAAAGGAAAGGGAATATCTAGAAATATATTCTGTGTAACGGAATACGTCTGTCTTTTCCCATCTGAAGTAACCAATCTGATACTTGAGGCATGCTTGTTTAGAAGGGCTTGTGAAGTTAAATGTAATAGTTACTGGTGAACCAAGGAAGAAAAAGGTGAAGGAAAGAAGTGTTTCATTATGGGAAGTATATAGAATGTGTTTCTCTCACTAAACTGTTTGTTTTCTGATATATGCAAGTATTTTAAGAAATAATTATGGTAGTTTCATTCTTCCAAGGAAACTAACTCCGACTTCTCCAAAGATCTTGAGGGCAATGTGTTGTCTCATTCTTTCAATTTCACTTACTTCATTGTCTCGGTTTATGTAGATAATTGATAAAACAAGAAAAGAATGACTGTATACAATATGAAAAGCTTACATTGATGCTCTGTGGTTAATCATGGGAGGTTCTAAATAAAATTTAGTGTTTACATAACTGAAGAAAAGGACCTGAGTAAGTGTCACATGAAACATGTTACACTAAGCAAAGCAAACGAGAGTTACCATGATTCACTATATTTTTTATGGTCACTATGTGGTGATTTCCTAGTAATCCTACATCAGCCTAAGCTGACCCTTACCTCTGTTCTCAGAAAAGGCAATCTTTTCTAAGGTCAAATAATGTATCAGAAGAACTTTTCTAGAAATAAAGTGGAGAAAAGAACATGGTATTATTGCACTGAGATCTGCAGGGAAAATTGGCAGTATGCTGAAGCAGGAGCACAAGGGTGACTCACTTGATTTCTGTATCACGGATTTTTTCTGTCCTTCACTCACTACGTTCTAATGTAAAATAGGTTCTGAAAGGCAGACTTACTAAATGGCTCATTGGTGCTGTACAGTGGTTTATAGTCACTGATAAAGGAAGGTGTAAATAAGTAAATGGCAGAGTAGGAGATTGCACAGAAATAGAAGTTATATACGTACGTGAAGAATTTACTTGTAGTAAATAAGGCATGCAGATTAAACCTTGACATACAGAAGATGAAATTCTTTGACTTACACATGCAACTGTGCTTCATTTGTTACTTTGGTAGATAATTGCATCTTGCACGTTTGAAGTGCAAAGGCCTTAAAGGCATGTGTAATGTAATATTCTTATAAGTAATACTCTCATCGTCCTATTAGGAAATGCCTGGAAATTCAGTACTGAAGTAAAAATACAAAGTGGAAGAGGAGTAGAGAATCTGCTGGAGATCATTAGAGGCAGGCATAATTTGCCTCTAATCACTATGTTCAAATCCAAATATTGGGTTTGACCTGCTTATTTTGGATGGCATGTTCTTGAATAGTATGTAGAATTATGTACTGACAATAAAATAATTCAATCCTATGTTCCTCATAAATAAAGGTTATTTTATAAGTAATGTCAAAGAATGACATTCAAAAGCAGTTTAGATGCTTTGACTTCCGAGTGTCCAGTGTCACATACTTGAAGTTTGTTTTACTTTCATGAGTGCAAAGTGCAGAGCTATATTTTTTGGATTTCTATTTCCTAATTTGTGCTACACAATGCATTTTGAACCTCCAGCCAATATTCCTCTCAATTTACTGCAAGACCACTTTTCTTGTTATATTTGTACTCAACTTCATGTTTTTTTTCATTACAAGCTCTTTGAATTTTAAGAGTTGCAGTGCAAAATAATTGTAGTAATTTGAGGAGTCTTAGTGTGTGAGACAATGACCTTCTCAACTGCCTCGTGGTGGCTGGGAAAATGAGCTGATTAATGAACCTACTTGAAAAATATTTTTATAGAACTTGTATGACCATGAAAGAAGTAGGATGCAAATCTCACTTCTTTAGACAATGTCTGCATATTTTTTCTTGTGAGAAGTAATTCAGTTTGTAGTCAGTTTCGAGGTGGCAGATGTTGTACAAATACAGAACAAAGATATGATCCCCTTCCCAAAGATTTCATAATCTTTGTATAAACAGGCAGCAGGTGGGTACAGCAGAGATGGGAAAATGGAACAATGAAGTGAGAACAGGGAGCATCGGCAGGATCAGAGCTCAAAAACTGCCTGTGCGTTGTTCAGGTTTTAGATGGATATCATGACAAATGGCTGTTTGAGAGATTTGGAAGAGCATAAAGACTTGTTCTGGAGAAACATCATTTACTGTGTTACTTATGCTGCAAAACCATTATTAACAATTCAAAGCAGAATTCAAATACTGGTTGAACATTGTTTCCTCTGGGAAAATATTTCTCTCACTTCTCTTTGGTGGTTTGAGGTAGAGTTTATGGAATAACCTACAAGATTAACCATCAGTCACTCAATTCTGTTAATTATTTAGATAGAATTGGAGAGTGCTTCTGATATAATAATGTAATTTGCAATTCTTATCTGCGGCTCTTTAGGGTTCATCTTTCTGAACTGTGGGGCCATATCTTATTATGATCTCTCATGCAAAGTGTGTGTTTCTGAATTAATACACAATCTAGTCAATGTATAATGGGATTAAAGACTATCACGTAACGTTCAGATGTCTAGTTATCGTGACTTAAATTTAGGCTTAATTACTTATAATTGCTTGTTGTGTTTTAATGCTGAATTTCTATGGCTCATTCTTGGAGATTTCATTCTTTTTCTTGTTGCATTTCCTCCTTTCTCTTCTCATTAGATCTCCTTTCCATTCCTTGCTGTCTTGAACTTTATTTTCCCTGTAAACACTAGCCATACCCTGCATTTCTAATGAGATAATGGAACACTCATAGCATTTACTTTAATTTATATTTCTAGCTAGGAAGATGTCTGTACCCTTTGCTAAGTATTTGTGACATCTTTAATAGTATATAGATATACAGTTTCCAAAATAGCTACACAGCTTGGTGGCAATGCCTTTCAGTGCTAATAGGACCATTCTAGCTTTGAATTTCCATGCTAATATATAAAAAAAAAAAACATGAAAAAGGAAAGATGTTCAAGGCAAAAAAGGAAATATTGTGCTTCTGCCTCAGAGTTTGATTGATGTATTTTTAAAGACTCATTTTTCCATGTCACGTAATCAGTGTCATCATTCAATACAGTTAAAGCTGCCTATTTCAAGACACTCAGCATTAAAGTCCTGGG
Source organism: Cuculus canorus (assembly GCF_017976375.1). Classification (NCBI taxonomy): domain Eukaryota; kingdom Metazoa; phylum Chordata; class Aves; order Cuculiformes; family Cuculidae; genus Cuculus; species Cuculus canorus. Next base: position 7,333,207 of record NC_071408.1, read on the forward strand.
ACCATGGATTGTTGGAAGTTGAGAGAGTGTTCAGGAGGAGTATCACTGCATGTTTACTCCATTTTTATGCTTTTTCTGCATATATGTTGTTGGCTACTGTTGTAGAGAAGAGTTGACTAAATGAATTTTTATTCTGATCCATGGAGGCCGTTCTTATGTTAATGAGTTTTCATTGACAGGGGAAGAGAATTTACAGAGACGGAAACTTTCCTGCTCGATTTTAATTTGAGAGAATTAGGGTTATGCTCTCACTTCACTTACCAGTAGGTTTTTTTTTGCCAAATTTAATTACAAATTTATTAAATGAGGGGAAAATGGGGAAACTGAAGATTTCTTTGGGTTTAAAGCCTTACTCTAAGGCTTAAGGGATCTGGTGTTACTGGTGAGCGCTACAGTGCACTTGAGGAGTCCTAATGATTCCAACCTTCAGTATCTTATCTGTAAAATGTGCATAGTATTATTTCCTTCCTTACTTCTTTTTACTGAAAATTTCTCAGATACAGAGTTTATTTTATTAGCCATGGATTCAGCTGAAGCCTGGAAGCTGAGTTTTAATATAAGCATCTATAATGAAAGCAAAGTATTTCAGCTGCTTAGGGCAGACATCATAATTGATGTAAAGCAAAGGAGTCTAAGTGCGTGTTTTCAGTCCCATCCTTAACTTAAACTTCAGGTATTTTTATAAATATTGAACCATATGCTATAATTCTAATTCTAAGGAATGCTCTTCCTGTGAGAAAATCCATGTATCTAGATAAGCTCCATGGGAGTTTTATCTGCGTAAAGAGTTCACTAATTCCAAGCGGCCATTTCCCAAGAATAAGGGCTAAAGGTGTAAACAAAGGTTGCAGGACCAGGACTATTAAGTGAGACCTGCAGGTAAAATAGTCAGACTTTGTAGCTGAAATGGAGCAATAGATTTAATTCTGTGTTTTTGCACTTTTGCTACTGATTCAAAACTTTAATGTTTCTATAATGTAAGCTTTTGGTGCTGTTTATTAAACTTATGCTCACAGTCACTGCACAATCTAATTCTGGCAAGGTGGCAAATGCCCACAGACAGCAAGCAGTAAAGAATGAATAACTGCTTTTTACAAGTCTAACAGCTGTAAGAAAGAAATAAAAGCTAGTAAACCTCACTAAGCACCTGTTTACACACACTTTTAGCTCGTATAGGAGTGGCTTCGGTATTCTCACTGAACCCAGTGACAGGATTTTAAATGTATTTGCAGATTTGCACACAATTGGGTATATTTGGATCTGACATGTCATTAAATTATTTTCAGTGAGTGTAACTGCTGAACCACATTGCTGCCATGCTGTGACTACTAAGAGGTTTTCTGTTTGTTTTACAATAGATAAGACTTAAAGAGCGTGCCAGTCTGTACCAGCTCCTTGTCAATAAAACAAGAAAGCAAGCATATAATACCTTCTAAGGATTTTTTTTCAGGGTTTCATTAAATATTCTTGTCATGTTTATTCTGGTGGGCACATCTTATAATGTACTTACAGTGGTGATGACATGATATTTGTATTCTAGTCAGTACCTGCAATACACTCGGTTGCTTTAGTGCAGCTGAGAATGCTGTGGAGGAATTATCGGGGCAGTGGGCTGTTGGAAAACCTGGCTGGGGATGTGGCAGGAGAAAAAGATGCAGTCTACTAGGAAATTTGGTGCTGAGGTATTGTTGGAAAGAGCAGTGAAACAGTCTTAATAGAGCTGGGTTTTCTCTGTGCAACATAAGACAAACAACTGGAAAAATGAAAGTGAATTTCTTAGCTGAGAGACACTTCTTCTCAAGTTTCTCCAGCTTCCTCCTCCAGCAGCAGTGCCTCTTAAAGGAAGTGGAATGTTCCGAGGGTGGGAGATGTGAATGTGAAGACAGACTACTAATGTGGAAGAGGCTGTCAAGCTTCATAAATTTAAATATCTGCTCCCAGTTCTGTTTAACCTTCTCCATGTATGCATTTATAATAGCCACGCAGTGTACTCAAACAATGATTTTGACTCTCATGTTAGTCAAACATAAACACAATATCTTCTAGAAGAATTGTTTTTTTAATGGAAGGGTTCACTCATTGGATCTTTGTATTTGGAGTTATTAAAACTGAGTATAATGCTACAGTTTTTTCACAGGGCATAAACCTTTAACCTATAAAGGGCGAGGGATACATTATGTTCACACATCAAGGATGTGTAAGAATAGATTCTGGAAATACTGGATTAGATTTGCATGACCCACAGAATGCCTCATTTGGTTTTCAAAATGTATTAAACTTACAAGCTGTACTTATTTGGAGGGGAAAAAGCCCTGCACTCAAATCCTCTCCTGAAAGCAATGAATTTAATTCAGCAGGGGAACAAGAATCGGGGTTAAAGTTGTTCAACAAAAAATTACTTACCAGTTTTGCCTTCTGTAGTTTAAAATCCTGGTAATGGCAGTCTTCAGTACTGTGCTTGTAGTTCGTTCTTTTATTAGGCCAACAAGTATTCCTGCTTTCCCTGAAAATATCAAAAGGAAAAAAAAACAACTGTCATGTTTTGCTTCTGTTTTAATATGGTCACTGGGTTGAAAGTTAGATCATTAACTGAGCTCAATGGCATGGGGGGAAAAAGTCACTAGCCCTGACACAGTCTTCTGCATTTCAGTGGGAAGAGCTGTAGTGTGGTAATGTGTTGGTTCTCAGTGTTTTCAAAAGAAAAGTGAATTATTGTAAGAAATCATAGAATCACCAGGTTGGAAAGGACCCACTGGATCATCGAGTCCAACCATTCCTAACACTCCCTTAAACCATGTCCCTGAGCACTTCATCACCACTTCATTCAAGCACTTAAACACCTCCAGGGAAGGCGACTCGACCACCTCCCTGGGCAGCCTGTTCCAGTGCCCGATGACTCTTTCCATGAAGAATGTTTTTCTGATATCCAGACTGAACCTCCCCTGCCGGAGCTTCAGGCCATTCCCCCTTGTTCTGTCCTCTGTCACTTGGGAGAAGAGCCCAGCTCCCTCCTCTCCACAACCTCCTTTCAGGTAGTTGTAGAGAGCAATAAAGTCTCCCCTCAGCCTCCTCTTCTCCAGGCTAAACAACGCCACGTGTTCTGTGCCATTCATAAGCAGCTAAGGAAGAACATAAGAACTTTTGTTTTGCTATATTGACAGCTTCCTCAACTACTGTACTCTCAGGGAAAGTTGTTTTTTTTCTTTTTTTTAAAGATACTTGGGTATTGGAGCTTCTATGGGATTGGTCTTTTTTTCTTTCAGTGGGGTTTGTGTAACCAGCTACCTCTTACAAACTTGGGCCCAGGCACTTTTATGTTTCTTCATGTCTGAGTGTCTTTACAAATAGGGTATAAAATGTCTAGCTAGCTCTGTTCCCATCTTTAGGGTTTGTAAGAGCAGGAAGCTGCTGGAGTGCATGCTGAGGGAAACAGTTGTGGCTGTGTCATCACAGATGCCCTAGAGACCAGCTGAAAGCTTTCTGAAGTTGATGGAAAGAATCTCTTTAACCTTGTAAGCTTTTTATTTAGCCCATGAGCTTGTCAGGCCTGTAGCTGTCATTTTATTTTATGTTTGTACACTTCTGGGCACTGCAAGACTATTCTCCATTGATCTCTGGGTACTGTCACAGCAATACACAGTTAACTTAAAAATATATTTATTAACTGTTTTATGCATTATTTATCGTCTTTCATTTTGGTTGTGTTGCTGTCGTTTTGCTGTACTACTTGTGTGCTAAAAATGTAGAGGTACAGGCAGCAGAAATGTTCAGCTTTCCATTTCCACTTACGCTGAATTTTAGGTTTTGGAAAACATTTTTGAGGTCACAAGGTTGCAGTCTTGGAAATCCATGAAACCGTGATATTTTCTTTTACTACGTGCTTAAATTGAGGCAGACTTTGTAGTATATCTTGCTGCCTGCCAGTAGAACGGCATTTAGCTCTAAAAAATAGATGTATGTTGTGCGAATATCCTGGAAGCAGATACAGATCAGTCTCCGGGTTTGTGCAGAGACAGTTAGAGCTATGAGTGTCATGGCTTCTGGACACTGCTATAAGATGCATGTAAGTATTATCTTTGTTGTAAACAGTGTGCTACAGTGGGAATGACTGGTATTTAGAAAGCTGCTGTTCTGCTGCTGTGCTGCTCTGTAACAGGAGCGGAGCACTTCACCTCATGGTACCTCAGTTTCTCTGTTAGACGTAAGGACAAAAGCTGCTTTCCTCACAGACAACAGGAAGAGCTCTAGAGCTAAGTGCTGTTCAGTGGTTAGTAGGGACTCCTGAACTCCTCCATGTTTCAATGAACGCTTTGCAATGCTGAATGCTGGTCAGGCTATTTGCGGGAATGAAATAAAACAGCTGTGGGGGAAAGCAGAGTTTTGTACCTGTGCTGCTGAAGTCTTTGACAGCTTGCAGAGAACATCGGTGTCTGTTAAACTGTGTAGTAAGATAGGCAGAGAAGAATGAAAAGGTAAAGGGAGAAAAGCATAAGGCATGACCTCCAACAGTTTAATATGCAGAAGCTCACAGACTGCTCTGGTAGCAAATGCTGTTGGGGCCAGGATCTAAATGCTCAGTGTATTCCCGGGCTGCTTGGTAAAACAGCTGTCATCAAGCAGCTGATCTGAGCTGATGTGTGAGACTGTGGATGAAGATTTGACATTCTGCCAGATAGTAAAGGCCCTTTCATTGGTTCAGCTGCATCCTGACAATGCGATAAGGCTGTAAAGTCAATAAGCATTCAGACATGCACAATCCAAATCTCTTTGAAGTATTGAGGGCCAGGTCCTCCTCATAAGATGGTAAGACTTTCTGTCTGGATGAATTTTTGGCTGTCAGATCTTATTCATCTCATTGAGGCTATTGTGAACATCCACAATGTTGAAAACATCCATGTGCTGAACCATACATGACTAAGTAGGTAATGCAAGAGACTTGCACTTCACTGCTATGCTAAGTTTACAGTGCTTGGCATCTATTTGTAATTTGATTCTGAGATAATCCTTTATTATGCATAGCAAGAATGTGTCTAGAATAGCTTGAAAAAACAATGCCCAGAGTACTGGAAAACCTTGAAAGGTACCTCCAAATAACAGTTTGTTGGGCAAAGGAAGAGGAAGCTGGAACAGTTCCTCAAATGTCCCAAGAATGATGCAGTTCTAAATAGCTGGAGTTTCATGACCCTGGTGGTCTGCTAGCAGTACTTTTTGGATACCAGAGTTGGCAATAGTTAAACAGTCCAAATAGAATACCGCACTGAGGTATCTATACTGCTTCTAGGATGTAGAGACTTTTCTCCTGGTCTAATTTACTTTCCTACCTGTGGGAGTATTTCTATGGTACCAGGCAAGTAATGTCCTGTTCTGTGTTGATAATTACAATTCTAGATATCTTTCTCTTTGCAGTTGCCACATTAAATACTTGACTTCTGTGAACTGCTTTAAGCTCAGGGACTGAGCATTTTACATACTGTAAAACTGGACTCTCTAAACCAGACTTAAACAGACTCAATTGTCAAAAGCAGATGTCCTTGGATTCTCTAAATATGCTATGTTAAAAGTAGAGTTGGGTTTTGCTGCTTACCTAGAGAATGGAACTTATGTTAAATTGCCTTTGTTATTTTTGCCTCTTCCTCTATGTGTATGCACACCTGGTCACAACTAAAGCATGGTTAAAATTACCACATCCTACCTTCCATTAGCTCTATCCAGCTTCTGCAACTAGTGATATCCCAGGGGCGAGAGAGGTCAAAGTAAAAGTGAGTGGCAAAATATACCCAAAAATAATTCTACCTTTGGGAAAGTAGCAAGACATTTTGATGGATCTAGTAAATAAAAGCATGCACAAACCACGACTGCAATACTCAGTTTCTTTTTTTCACTATAAAATTCCCCAAACTCCAGCAGGTGGCAGTGAGCAACAGTCTGAAAGCCCAGTGCTATAAATGTGAAGCATTTCCATGGCTGAAACTAAAATGATACTGGATTAGTTTAGGAACTAAATGACACAGTTGTTGCAGGTACATGAAAGCATCTAAACAAATGAAATGCATTTTTCACAGACTGGTAGCTTCAAACTCAGCCTTAGGAGGTGACATCATCTTGATCCTTATATTGTGTCTTTGTAGCTTCTCACTGGACAGGCGCTATGGCTTTATACCTTGATGCAGTGCTGTGCAGACAAGGGTTGTTAGCTTTGCAGTATAGAAAACAATTCACTCTGTTAGATTAATAGGAAAGCAAAATGTGTTTTTGAATAGCTCATTTTACATCTAAGTCTTTTTTCATGGAAGGCGTAATGAATAGAAGTGGGATAGGTAATTTAATTCATTACAGCTGTCAGTGAGCACTGCTGCACTTGATTTGTTTTGTTGCCTCTTGCAGGTTGCTGCCAAGGTGCTAGTCATTACACTTCATGTTGTGAACTACTCAGGTGCTGAAAACATATAAAGGAAAAGGTTACTGGACAGAATGGGAACAGAGCTTCCTTTTCTGTAGATGCGAGGAAAGCACTAGAAGAAAAAGCATAGTTATATGCCCTGGTACACTGAAGTAAACACTGAGCCTTTGCTTAATTATATGACACTGATGGTTAAATCAAGACCTGAATGCTTTCCCCAGCACAGTTTACCTTGCTCTGAAGGGAGGAAGTAAATACTTTCTGAAATAAGCAAAACAGAGCTTGAAACCCCAAGCTTAGTGAGTCTGGGATTCATTTACCTACTAACTCAAATACAGAAGACAATTTTCTGTTTCTGCCTTTCTCTACCTAAGGCATCTGGTCTTTCATTGATGTGAAGGGGACTTCTCTGTTTGAGATGTCCTTCAATGTCGCTAATTTTTAAGTATCCACACAAACTCCTTGTCTTAAATTGAAAGAGACTGCGAGGTGAGATGAACTGTCTTGCAGATGCAGAGCTGAGAAAGGTCCCTCTTGCCTGACTGCAGCTGGACTAATCTGTCCTTCAGAAAAGGGAGGTGGGATTTCTGTTCCTTATGTCTTGAGCTTTCCTTTGAGTCTCATCAGTGTGTCTGTCAGTGTGAATGTGCTCGTTAACTCATGCCATAAAATGAGCCTACACCTGCCCTTGGCTAGAGTTCAAGTGTGTTTGAACCACAGTTGTTCTGTAGGAAGCGTGGGTATCTGCAGGAGTTAAAGGTGAGGTCTAAAAGATAAAGAAACGTGCTTCCTTTTCCCTCATCAAATTTAGTGGGGAGATGGTGGATAAGATGTGGATAAGAGACACTTAGCATCTGCAGTATGTCACATGGTGAAGGAAAGGCTGCTGCATAGTGATGCCTTTGGCAGAAAAATGGTGCCCAGGAAATAATATGTACAGAAGATGTCAACCATACCATCTGGAAGCTGTGGTATAGTGTGACTGAATTACATGAGAGTAGTCTAAAGCTTCCTAATGGGTCTAATAGTATTTACTTTGCTTCTAAAAATACCTTATTCGTCTGGGGTTCTTTGTTTTATTTTGTTTTAACCAAATATGTCACTGGAAGAATACGTATTTCAGACTGTGTGATTTGTTGTAGTTTCTGATCTCTTGTGCTCGGTGGAAAATGAGAACTGCTCTGCATGTTCTCTGCATCTTTTGAAAATGAGAACTAAATGGGATGTTAGAAAAGGTTTTTATAGTTACAGGTGTAGTCCTTCATCTAGAGAAAGAAAAATTGAGAAATGATTTGAGGTGATTTTTGTGAATTAAATAGAAGCAGAAAAAACTGGCTGGAAAAAAAAGGGAATTGAAGTAATAAGACCCTTCACTTCAGCATGCTTGAGGGAGTTTTGAGTTTCATTTTATTCATTAATGTATGCAAAAATGACAGAAAGGTCAAAGGGTAAATTACTCTTGAAATGAAACATTTCTGGCTTTATTTGAACAAAACGTTTCAGATTGAGCCAGTTCTATTGTGCTTAAATTTTTTGGTTTTAATACTTAAACAAAAAAGTATTGGGAAGTCCTATTTCAGTTCAATTAAAGACAATGGGCTTTGGGTCTGTTACTTAGATTTTGTTTGCTCCCTTTCTTGATAACAGCTAAGAAATAACTAACAAAACAATATAACTTAGCAGTGCATTTGTTTTACTCAGGTTTATTTATAACTGAGAGATATATTACTGTGCAGATTATTAAACTATGTAGATAGTATCTTTATTGGCACACTAAGGAGATGGCTATGAATGTTAGAGAAGGGCAATCATGCTGCTTCCAAATATAAATCAAGAAGTTGGTCATAAGCGTGTAACCAGGGTTGCGCAGTTATCTAAGAATTTAATATACTAGCAGTACCAGAAGTTCTTTGTCTGTCTGTAGATATACACACCTTTCCTGCCATGAGTGATTGCCAGTGCCTTGGAGAAAAATAACCCCCTCCCTTTTCTATTCCTCTTTAGAAGTCTAATGATATACAGGGATCAAGGGGAACCCTCCCTTTCTCTGCAGCTAACCAGCAGAATCCCTGCATCTGGGGTGCATAACTAGAAATAAAGTGCAAGGAAATAGTCATTAAAGTTCTGTACAGTTCTCCTTTCCTAGTCTCATCTGGATATCCTGGCACTCTGGATATCCAAGGCATTATGTCACTAATAAATCCTCAGTTAGTGCTCGAGTTACGGAAGACTCACGGTTTTAAGTAGTCACCGGAAGAGGAACCTGGGTCTCTTCCCCATTCCAGATCACTACCTTAACAGCTAGATAGTAAAATCTCCGATCTTACCTGCCTTTCTCCCAGCACTCCCCCAGACAAAATAATAAAAACTTAATACATTAATTTGAAGACATTCAAAGATGAAGGGATTGGAACTAGATGATATTTAAAGTCTCTTCCAACCCAAATGTCTCTATCACTATGGCTGCTCTCAGTTGCTCAAATTGGTCTTGTGAGATGTAGGAAGATGAGGGTGGCTATACTGGGTCAAACCAAGGCTTCCTTAAATCTGCTGCTGTGATCCTGTTAGTGGCCACACCTGATACTAAAGGAGGAGATGAGAATAGGACAGGCATATATGGTGCTTCCCAAATGCTCTCCTAAGAATCAAGCACTTCCATGATTTACATTCTTCTAGAAGGGAAAAGGAAACTGAGTCTGCCTCAGGGTAAGCCTCTCTTCTTTTAGCTGTGCATGGTATTTATATTGTGCTTGACTTTGGCTGATGATAGTGCCCAGAGATGGCAAATGGAAGGCATCAGTTGGATGAGGCTCATGCTATTTCCCTCCTTGAGGCTTCCTGTGGTCTAACCCTTGTTTAGCTAGAAAGCTTAAATGATAAGTGCCTAAGTTCTCAGATGCACTTACTGAATTATCCAGTTTTGAGGACCACATCATTACTTTGCAGAGTATTCAAAGGCACGCAAAATGAGTTTTTTGGCACTGTGAGTTGATATGATCTGGTTTCACATTATGGAATGAGAAAACGACAGCACCTTAGCTCATTTAACTCCAGATGCTGTTTTTTCCTGTTGCCAGAGAAGCGGCTGCCTCGGCGACCTCTCCTGCCATCAATAATGCGTCCTCCTGAGTGATGGATTGAAAGGTGCACTCTGCATCTTCACATGTCAAAACAACTGAACTGCCTTTTAAATACAGCAGCCAGTCTGAACGTAAAGGAAAAACAGAATTATAAGAGATGATTTATGCTGCTAAGGTAATCACAGTAAAGCAGAGCCGAATATTCTCTTCATAAACTGGAATACTGTAAAATGGACAATGAAGAAACCTACTTAGACAGCCAAGCTCCTCTCTGTTATGCATGTGTGATTCTGGCAAAGCATCAGTGAAGTGAATGCATCGATGTGTGTGCGCTAATCCAGTACAATCTGCATTTGAAAATATAAGGGATTCACATCTTTGGATACTGTTGGGGAGATGACAGGCTTTGTCAATGAGTAGTTGTGGACTGAAAAACCCCAAAACCCGAATGCCAGCGTTTTATTGCTGTCCTCTATAACAAATAGCCTCTTTATTCAGTTGTACACAAGAATTGTTACCACTACAGTGTGGAATTTTTTCCCTGGATTTTACTGGCAGTCCCACACAACTCTTGCCTTTTGGGATCTGGTGAGATCACACAGATGGTATTTTGGGCTTTTGAGAAAGTGGAAGAATACAGGTTTTTGAACCTAGCTGATGAATGAGGTGGCAAGTGAGGAGACTGCAAGGTGATGAGTGCTGTGAGAAAGACTAAATCCAGGGAAAATTGTTGAACTGGGTGGAAAGTAGATTTTTTTTTTTTACATTTTACATTCTAAAAGAAAACAGAATCCACACATTTTTAAAAAATTCTAATTAAAATGCATTGAAAACATTTTGCAGATGATCCAAAGCTTGCGTTTTCAGAAAAATCAAACCCAATTATTTCCTTTGCAAGGTTAAGAAAATGGGGTTTTTTATGCAGTAGCTATATAGGTATACAGGTAGTTTCTAAATGGGTGCCCAACACTGAAAAATAAATCTTCATTTTCATCCAGAATGAAAATAATAAAAAATTTGGTTTTTTTAAAAGATGCTTTGATTTTTGACTAAAATTTGTCTTGTTTCTTTCACTCTTTATTTCAGCTACATGTTTATGAGCCACAGTAGTCAGTAAATGGAAATCTGAACATCATCTGCCTATAGGGCAGAAGTTTGTAGTCGGATCCACTTTATTTAACTGACTTGATTGAAACTTAACGCAGTGGACAGCCGAGTTACTTCAAGTCACTTGTCTTTCAAGTCTTCCTAGCATATTAGTTTTGCACTGAGAAACTCCAGAAGCCTCTTATGTTTTCCAAGATTTTTCACTCTGATCACAGGCTTGGTCTTAGGAAAGAGATTGTTTTGGTCTGGATGGAGCTGGTTACTGTTAGCTTACCTGTTTTGAAGCTGTGTACCTGGGACATTTTCGTTTGTATCATTGCTTATTACCCCTACTGATGTCTCTGGTAACCCCTGCTGTGTCATTCACTTTAACTCCGTGCATCCATGTGCTAGCAATACAAAACCGAGCAGGTAGAATCCAGCACAATATTTAAGTTTATTATATAGAGTAAAGGTGTTTGAAAAGAAAAAGGTGAGGAAAAATTAGCACTGAATTCCAGCAGCACAGATCAGCAAACTCCTGTTCATCAAACCCCTAAGTTTTCAACTTGTTACAGTATATTTATGAGAAGAAATCTTATTTTATTGGCTTTATAAATTAGTATTTTAAAGTCAAAGGGGATTTAAGTAGTATCGAACGAGGTGTTTTCTTCGCCATAGTAACAGAAACTACACTTTTTGGTGGATTTAATCTTAAGACTGTTTGCAAGGAAGGGTAAATTTTATGACTGAGTTTAGACATATTGCTCAAGGAAGAAGCCAAAAAGCTGCTGGAAGTGCTGCAGACTGTCTTGCTCTACTCCTGTGAGCAGGTGCCATGTCCAGATGAGGGAGACACAGATGCTTTAATTTTTGAAGGTTTTTAGACTGCTTATCTTAATTATAAGAGCTACAAGCACCAGAATATGTTTGGAGAGGCTTCTGTTTTTTCTGGTGTTTGAGAAATAGCGCAAGAGGACAGGAATGACCCTGGAGCCTTTAGCAGGAGTACTAATTTAAGAAGTCTTTAGATTCCAGTCCAGTAACAAATTATGCATCAAGTAACGATATAAAAATTTGTGGATATGGGCTCCTACAGCTCATACAACTGGACAGCTTGACTTGCTCTGTGAGCAGGTCTGTCCCTTAGATGCAAACTGACTTAGGTCAATGAAGAGAGAAGCCAGAGCTCCACTACCACTATGAGTCTTTATTCCTCTTCCTTTCCTCGGAAACACCTGAAGCAAAGGTTCGTTCAAGAATGAATGACATAAGGCTACATATTTATGTGACCAAAATAAAAAAATATTATTTTCTGTTAAATTGAGAGCACAGAAACATAATAAACCATATATAAACCCATGCTATGGTTTTGCTGAGCTGGAAATTGGACCTTTCTTGTTTAACCTTATGAACGCAATGTAGGAATGTTTTTTTCAAACATTTTTTCATATGTTTGATTTTCAAACAAATCTTTGTACCATTCTATCTTTTAGTGGTATTTCAAAACTTATCCTTTGAGTTGTTTGTTTCTATATAGTTCTTGGTTTAAAATTAAAAAAGTGAAATACTTGGTCACAAATAACAGAAACTGCTCTTTAGAGAAAGCTTCACTTGATTCTTAAAAAGAATAAATTGCTTGCAAATGCATGTGTTCTTATAATTAATATTATGATGTGTGAAGAGTTTAGCCATGTGCAGCAGGATGGATGCCAGTCAGGCTTGGTGACACTTTAATGAGCTCATTTATTGCTCCACTACTTCTATCAATGACTGTCAACCAGGAGATGATATCAGGGTGTTTATAGCAACAAGGTGAGTCAGGATTTTTCAGCCTTGTCCCTTTTGAGGAATGGCTGACAATCAGTCCCGTTCAATATCAGATTGATGGCTGCTCTGCAACTGTTTCCTGTCACTTTTGAACTGATGTGGCCCCGTTATGGCTAGAGGCTTGAGTGGGCACAGTAATTGACACTACTAACTCTCTGGAGGGGTGGGTTTAGGTATTTGCAGATAAACTGTTGACTGGTTTTAGGAGTTATTTTATATCTTGTGTTTGTATTGCTTAGCTGCTTTTTGCTGGAGACTTTTTTTCTGTAGTTAATTATAGGATTATAATTGCCAATTAGGTGATAAGCAACAAAAGAGCTGGCATTCCTGAACCCCAAGGCATGCATTCAGTGTATTGCGCAGCACAAGGAGCTTAGGAAGTGACACAGGATGCTTATTACTACTTTTCATATGACCTATTTTTTCATTATATATTACAAATTAAAAAAAGACAAGACGTGAGATGGAGGTGAGATAGACAGTGCAATTAAAAATGGCAAGAGAAAAAGGAGGAGGAAAAGAATGATGTTTTTTTTTACTGAAATTCTCCTTCCTTCCCCTGCTGAGTCATTCCTTTCTTATGGCTTGCTTTCAGTGTCGTCAGCTTGGGCTCAATTCTGTTCAAAATACCCTTTTAAAGCAGAGATACTATATCATTCTTAGGTTAGCTTATAGTGGTGAGAAGTGAAAGCATTAGAAGCATTGTCTTTAAATCATTCTTGGTGTTCTTTGAACCTCTGTTGCAATAGCTCAGCTGAGATGCTCCAGAAGAAATCAAAATTGAAGAAGTCATCTAATGTAAAAAATAAAGTGTAACTTAGCTGAAGTGTTAATTCTGTATTTGTTTCTTGTCAGAGGCAGCAAAGCACTTTAATTGGAGTACTGCCTTGGGGGAACATGGCATTTCTCAGTTTTTTTGTAGTATGAGGTGCAAAAATAGCTCTTCTGTCCTTTAAATGTTTCAGACTCGAAAATGTGTGTTAATCTGCACATTGTTCATAAAGACATGTTTTAGCCTGACAGAAAATTGAGGGAAAATTCAGTTTTGAGGAGCTCAATATAGATGACTTTCATTTTATGTGTGTTTATAATGACAAGGAGTGGGGTAAGGAGAAGCTACTTTGTCATCTGGAGAAGTAGAAGGGTTCTTGTCTGCATGCCTACTTTTCTTTCCTGCAATTTTTGCTATGGTAGAATGCTTCAGTTATTTGTACTTCATTACTGAGAAAAATCAGTCCTAACAGAGTTAAGTTCTAGTAAAAATGTGACCATGGTAATGTGACGATAAATTCACATCCCAATTTAACAGCTAGTCTTCAAAGGGAGGATACCAGAGTAAAATACTGTTGCCATTATATGCAGAGTGAAGAAATGTACTTGAAGCCAAGAATTTATTGTTAATTGAAGCATAGTCTTAACCATCTAATCAAAGAATTATTAGTTCAGTTAAAAACTCTAATGCTTGATATCCAAACTACCTAGTTTTTACAGCTCACTTGCAATGATAACATAAATAGATATATACAGGCGTTTTGTTATCTCTCCCCATTTTTGACATTAGCTGTTATTCCCATGCTGCTTTGGCTCTTAAGCTTCATGAGCTAATTTTCCTTGAACGGAAGGGAAGGGAGTTGTAGAATAAGTTGTCAGCACCCTAAGCCTATTGCTAAGGGAAACGTGGTGGTTTATCTCCGTAGTCTTTCATCCTCCTCAAGTCATTCTTGTATGATGGCAAACAGTCTGCTCACCTGCTTTTCTTCTGTTGCTTCATAATGTGACATTATCTCCAAGATCTGTTATTTATGTTCTGTTTTACAAAGACTGGATATTTATTCTTCATTGCTCCTAAAGCAGGACTAACCCAGCTCCCAAAATTGCATGCATATAGTGACTGTAAATCTCTTGTGATTTGCTCCGGTAGCTTGGTGATCTCTGCTATTATCCAGTGCTTGCTATTTCAAGGCCTCTGCTGTAATTTTCTGTGTGTATTTTTGGGGGCTGCTGTTACATCTGTTTTTCTTAGATGTCACTGAGGCTGTGGTTTACTGATGTTTTGTGAGCACAAGCTAGTTCTGTGTTTCAGTTCTCAGGTCACTAAGAGTTCACTCTAAAAATAAGTGATCTGCTAGAAGACACAAGCATACAGACGAACACGGGCACAACGCTGTGGTAACTGCTTGCTACCAATATCTTCCAGTTACAGAAATATCATTGATGTTATAGAAACTGCAACAATAAGTGATGATGTAAATTTAACGATAGTGACCAGGCAATAAGAATTACTATTTTAATATATTGGTATGATTGTATGCTTAAAGTAAAATATAAAAGAAGGAAATTAATATCTGAGGATGTGGATCTGTGGAGTGTTGAAGGTGATGAATTCTTTATCTGCTGCAGCTCTTTCAATGACGGAATGCATCTCTCTCATCAGAGACGATACTTTTCCTTGGAGTTTTCAGCATCTCCTTGGAGTTTTTGTAATATATTACAAAAAAAAAATTCCTTCACTTTCCAATAAACAGCATTTGCTAGACGAATATTTGACCATGGTATCCCAAATCTTGTCTAGCTTTTCTGCACCTGGACTCAGTTGAATTCCTGTTAAAGATGGTGCAAAGACATCCACAAGCTTCAGAGAATGATTGAGCAAGCATTTCACTAAATCAAGAAGATGGATTTCAAAGGTCATAAACATATACCTTTGTTAACTGGGCCACAAAGCTTTATAAGCTCTTCAGTCTCTGCTAAACAACGATTTTTCACAGACATGCAGATAAATGCTTTCTGCATTAGAAAAGTTAAATCTGAGTGTAGAAAGCTTAGCACAATTTTTGTACCGTGGAACAATTAAGTGGAATAATTCTGGTTAGACTAAGAATTCCTTATCACCAGATTCTGAGACCTGGATTTTAAATCAATATGCTGCTGGAACTGAGAAAGGCAGGCTCGTGCATTTTAAATGTCTGGAGGAACCAGATTTGAAAGACAATACTGAATCAACTTACAGAAACATTAACATAAACACAATTCTGCAGTGAGAATGAAAGAGAAATCAAGTTCTACAACATCTTTATAAAAAAAACAAACAAACCTGTTTTTCTGTTCTGCCTACTTTCCTCATTTCTGACAGTTTTTGTTGTTGGTGTGTGGTGTTCCCCTCCCTCCCTGATCAATCCTGTATTAGCTATTCATAAAGTCCAGATGCTTCCTGAGCAGATGCTGTGCAGTCTGGCCTTTAGATTCTAAAGATTTGTCTTCAAGACAGGAAATTTAGGGCCAAGATCTTATCCGGTGTCTTCATGTTTACAGGAGCCCCGAGTGAATTTGAAAGAACTAAGTAATGTTATCTATGAGATCAGGAAGTGTGTTGTTCATCCCCTCGTACAGCTGGATATTGCTACAGGGAGGGCTGATGGCTGGAGAACCAGATCCCTTTCTTGTAAGATTGGAGCTGTAGTTCTGTGTAATAAATAAAAGATTGTAGGTGCAGTAATCATCATGAGATAAGGTGAAAATTACTTAAATTTCATTTAAAGCACACCACTGGGGGAAAAAATTATAAAGGTTACAGGCAACTGCAAGTTTATATACTCTCTATTCTAACGATTCCATCTTGTTTTAGTTACTTTGCATGAAGCAAATCTGTATGCCTAAAGATGTTTGGTATTGCAGTCAGTGTGAAAGTACTTTTATTTGTTTTTATCAGGAGAGCTTATTGACTTTGTTTACAAGTACGTGCTTTACTTATGAGTCTTGCTTTTAAAGTCCAAGATTACCTGAGCAAGAGCACCTGTGGTAGTGTCAGATGAGCTCCTGCGTACTCATGTGTATCAGTTCTGTGAAGCAATGATTTCCATTGCAACTTCGGTGCATACCGTTAATATTATGAGCAATAAACAGTAAGGAAGGCCATGTTGTACTGGATTTTCTGCTGTAGAATAACACACTGCTGTGATTACCTGCTCTGTCTTGCCTGATGCAGGCCACAGTGTTAAAAACCAGGGAGAAATAGAACCCTAGGTCTGCCAGTCCTGGTGCCGGCGTTGCTCAGTTGATGCACTAGGTCACTTACAGTGGGTTCATGTCCCTTACTAAGCTCCTTATGCTTTGTATCTGATGATAGATTGCTGCTTTCTTGAGCCAATGGCTCTGTGCCATCTTTGGGCATACGAAGAGTATGTTATATTCTTAGTACTGAAGGGATGAAATAAATAGATACTTGGTTGGTTTGTAATTTTGAGCTTTTCTGTTTCAAGTCTCACTTTGCCTCTAATTTGATTCTGTGCTTCTTTTTATTCTAGCAATAAACTAATGACATAAAAGAATATTGAGTTAGCATCTGTTGTTGATGGGCAAACTGCCTAGGGAAAGGAAAAGACTGGTGGCAGAATTCTTACAATTATTTGTTAAAATATTCAAACCTTTGGTGACTAGTGCTAGTAAGAAATACTCTGTGTGTTATGGAAAAAACAATTTAAAGTTGTACCTCCTTCCAAATGAAAAGTGGCAAACCCCTGAAAACCATAAAACAAAATCCCCAGGAAACTCTGTTTGGTGTATTTTTTCAATATTTTCTATCATCTGATAAAAGAGTGCCTATCTGCTTTCACAGAGGACCTATACGGATAGGAAGTCAGATGCTTATTGCAAATCAGCATAGCACCGCTGATATTAAATGAGAATGTTCACTTTACTCCCTCTTCATGCGGTGTGCTAGGTAATTGCCTTGGTATAAGCTGCAGAGAGCAAGATGCATAAGTATGGGATTCAGCACATGTGTCGATACCAAGAAATTAACCGCTGATGTCCATTTTGGTTGTGAGCATCATACCAGTTACTGCAGAAACTTGCACACAGCTCTGTTGATTATGGTGGTGTTCTGGCAGGTGCAGAGGACCTCATCTAAGCGGTGCTTGCTCTGGGAGTGGGGCCTACATGTACACTTTATCTCAACAAGAACTTTGCTGCAGATCTGACATGGATCACACCATGCCTTGGGATCAGAGAAACGTGTTGATTAAAGATAGCTGTAGTTTGTAAATAGTGTTCACTATTGTCCAGCAGGCAGCAATTATCAGCCAAACATCTCTTCTGAGCAAACTAGAAAAGAAGTCTTGCTTGCTGTATAACAGGTCTCGAAGGGATTCGCTACAGCAAGGAAACAGATGGCCAGAGCCTAGCAGGCTTGTAATGCTGTGAAATGAGCGGTGTGCGCCAGTGGAACAGACAACGAGGGGGAGAAGCAGTAAGAGAAGTATTAAGCATTGGCTGTATTTGAATGACAAGCAATTGGTTCCAGATCATGTTTATTTTCCAAATAACATTCTTTGTAGTTCATGAACATGACTGACTTCAATCGGGATTTTTTTGTTTTAAAGCATATGAATATGAAGGAATCAAGGTATCTAGAGCTGCCACAAGAGTAAAAAGGCATTATATCATTGGCATGATTTGTGATAAAATTTACTGTACATTTATGGAACAGTGAGAATTTTTTAACTGAAAATATCTTATTACCCAAAAAGGAAACTGTACAAAAAGGTGATATTTTGGTGAGAATTTACTTCTTTCAGTAATTTATTTTTTTATTCCTTAGTTTGGTTTTCAAATAAAATGTTAATCTTTAACATGACTTAATTTTATTCCCCGTTCATTAGAAAGGTTTCCAATTCTTGAAATAACGAAATTAAATATTTCACTTGATCCTTATAACGTGTGCTTTTCTTTGCTAATGGCATACAAAAAAATCATGTTTTGTTTCATCTTTGATTGAGAAGTATTTTACATTTCAAATTCTTAGAAGACTAGGAAAATTTTCTGCTCATTTCTGTTGAGTAAAGTCTGAAAGCCAGAATAATGCAATTATTTGAGAAATGTGTTAATTTGGCCATAAATATAGTTATATGAACAATTGTGACCTACCTTGCTTTAAAAAATTAACCCTGTGGCTGAATTACTCTAAAAGTGTTTAAAATCTAATTTGGAGATCAGTAATGCTCTGAACACTAAGTCGAGTGGCTTCAACACAGCAGTTGCTGGTAGTTAAAGATTACAGATGCCTGAAAAATCCTGTACAGAGTTTGGGAACAGAATTTTTTTTTTGTTTGAAAATGGAAAAGTGCTGTATTTGTAGATCAGAATTAAATTGACAGCTAAATTAGTGAACTGCAAAGCAGGCATCTTACTCTCTGCTGTTATTACTGAATGTATCTACTCATTCTGACTGAACTTAAACATCTTCTCACGCCTGTTGCCATCAATTGCCAATCTAAAAATGGTAGTGTTCTATTTTTATGGATTTCAGACTCAAGATAAACAGACAAATGATATGCTGGATATTATGGATGAGGCTGTTATTAGTCTTGCTATGCTTTTGGAGTCCCTTATTCTGAGTAACGGAATATTGTAATTTATATCCATTAATCAATGTTACACCTATATACGTGGGGTCAGAACAATATAAAGGAGTAATGAGGCATGATGTTTACTTTGATGCATTTTGTAGGAATACTCATCTCTGGAAGAAATGAACTGAAACTTCTCTTGGGAAGTACTTATTAATGCATATCACTGAATATGCTTTTTTGTTTTTATCTCCCTTAGGAGAAAGCTTTTTTTTTTTCCTTTGGTCAATTGAGTATGGCACAAGGGTAATAACAAGTCTAATGGATGCTGTAAACCACCACTTTTTAATGCATAATGTAATTGAATCAGAATATAGTGTCTATACTGATGGAGTCCCTGGTGCTTTAGCAACTAAAATTATGATTAGAAAGATCCAGATAATGCTGACTTCTCATACATTAAGCCCCTATTATACAGTTTCCTTTCTACAGCACATTCATTTTTATTTTTGAATTATGCAGTGCCTTCTTAAACAGTTTAATATTACACTGGAATCAAATTCAAACCTTCAAGAGGGCTTTATCATTTTTGTGGAAACACATAGAAAATAAATTTGTAGTGATGCTGTATGACTAATAATTCCTCCAAACGGCTCTCATAAAATTTCCCATTTAAAATTGCATTCTTTGGCAGAAAGTGTATTGGAAAGTCAATTCTCTGTTGGCCAGCCATTACTGAACAGAAACTGGCTTGGTGTCATGTGCTGAGTTGGAGTGAGGGACTTGTGCAGACTTGAAGATAGCTGAGCTCTTTTCCTTTTATTTAAAACAAAAAATCTGAGGATTCTTTGTAAACAGAATTGGATTGGAGAAGATGCTCTTAGTACTCTATAGCTCATCTAACCATTGAGCTGCACATGGAATATGCTGTGCTTTCACACTTAAAGAAAAATCCTAAGTGGCCATTAGTTGACAAGATACTCCTTGTAGATATCAAAATTAGAAATTTCTAATTTATGTTTTGCCTGAGTTGATTGAAATACTAATTTTAACAATGGCTGAAAAGAAAGTAATTCTAGTCATTATTTCTACTGTCAAACAAAAACAGTGTTCAGATGATCTGGTTACGCATATTTGGATTATTGCGAGACTGCAGGCAGTGTAATCACTAGTACTGAGAGGGAGCTACCTACAGCCTCCTCTTCTCCAATCAGCTGGCTAAGTTTATCCTGCAGCCAAGGGATATTCTCAGCCCAGCTCCCCATGGTCCACAGCACAGGCTTGTGCTCATCCAGGTTCACTGCGAGGTGACCATCTAATTCCTTGAGGTGCTATGGGTTTCTGTTTAGGATCACTACAAGAGGTTGCACTTCAAAAGACAGTAGCCAGAACAGAAACTGTGTGGATAAACTTATCTTTGACTTGCATATAGTTGAGATAACTGCATGACAAAGGAAAGAACGTAATACCAGGGAACATCTTAGTGAAAATGGGCTAATCGTTGTCTCAGTTCAAAGCCTTCAAATAGCAATTACATAGTTAAAATTCTATTCTTTCATAATAGTAGATATGCCTCTTCACTCTTGACGTAGTCAGTGGAGCTGTAGCCTGATGAAAATGAAATATAGGCCCATGTCAACTACCTTTCAAATTGGCAAACTGGCTTTTTTTCTGGCACTGTAGCTTGAGAGAAGTTGAAGAGTTGGGATTTACATGGCAAGGAGTGCTGTACATTGAAGGGGATTAGATTACAGAGCCAGTGTACAGTGTTTAGTCTTTGAGAGACAGGCAAAACTGGGAGAAATTTATGCACCAGAGTACATAAATTTACAGTGAATTCCAGTATGAACTATATACTACCCTGAGAAGGTGGAGTTAAACTAGTACCACTTGGTGTTACATATTCCTTGAAAATGGGGCATAATAGGAAGAGGTTGAAACTTTGCCCTTTAAATCTTAGACCTTTGAGGTTTTGATCTAGCACTTATTCAAGAAATTACTTTTTATTAGTAGATAGAACCAAGTGTCAATGAACCAGGTATCTATGTTCAAGTGAAAACCTCAAGAAATTGTGTGAACATGTGAGAATATAAAAGAAAGTGGTTATGGAAAATGCTATGAAGGGTAGCCTATGGCCAAATATGTCTTCGTGTTCATGTCTTCATGTTCTAGCATTATCGGTTTCCTTCATATCTGATAAGCATGTCCTATTAATGAAATCTGCCTGTTTGTACGCAAAGAGCAGTTTAATCAGGACTGTGGACCAAATAATATTTATTTGAAGATTAAAACACCCTAAGGATTCTGTCTTGATAATAAAAGCAGAAAGTTTAGATGAGCCCCAGGATTTGACAAAATTGAGGCTGACAGACAGTGTCCTTCATCTGACTAAACCATCTTGAGAACTTGGAGGTCATACTTAATTTTCAGAGGCTTGAATGCAGAATTTTTCCTTTTCTAAATGATGCAAAGACATATCATGATTCTATGTGGAATGGCTTTATAATTACTTTAGCTGAGCTTAGCAGGCAGCTCTCAATTTTGAGAGTTAAATGAAAAAGTATTAGGTATGCTCTGGAAATCTTTGTGCTGTTCTACTTTATTTATAAAGATTCAGGAGTTTACTCTAATCCTATAATTGTAATTGTGCTAGATGTCACAGAAATGACCCAGAAATACAGTATGAAAAATAAAACGCAGTACTCCTTTGCTGCAATAGAGCAATGTCTTGTGAATGAGGGTCTTCATTTTAACTGATCTGACTGATGCAGGCTGCAGAAGACCCATGCCAAAACCAATCAGCCAAATAGCGTGGCAAATGTTCTGATAAATCGCTCTTGCCAGCAATAGTTTTGTAAGTTTAAATGAGTATTAACTGAATGACAGTCCTAATTCTTCAAGTACTAGCTGGAAATAAAGGTTTTTAACTACATTGCACATTCAGTACATAAAACCCGAGGATTTCAGCAATGAGGTGTGTTTATACAAATAGATTAAAATCACTGCTTAGTACATTTGGGACTCTAAATTCATCTCCATGGATTTCAACACGAGCATCATGTAGCACAGATGTTGTCATCTCTGTTTTTATTTGTACAGGATTGTATACATTATCTTGGGAGTATTTTATTGTTCACAGTATTTATCCCAAAAGATTCCTATTGTAAAATCTTGTTTGTTCTTTTTTCTCAGCAGCTTTTGTTCCCTTGCAGTAAAATTTCCTTGAAGTCGGGCACAATGAGAGTAAGTTTTATCTACAAGGAAACGCACAGTGAGATTACATGTGACTTTGTTAAATGCAGGTGGAAAAATTACTTCGTATTCATGAAATACAAGGAATCTCATGTTTGTATTTCAATTCAGGTGCAGTTCTTATGAATCCAATTAGCACTCTACAGTCCAGCGTACACTTTACAGATTGATCTGTTCGAAGATACTTTGGTTTCTTTTCCCCTAATGTCTTACTTGAGATGTGATGATTGGCCTGTGGTATCTTATGCTTTCAGTTATTTGTATTGATGCTGGACTTCTAATGACCAAATGTATAAACCAGGCCACAGGATATTCGTAGAGATGGTGAAAGTGATTTGAGTAATTTTTAGTGTTAACCTGAGAAGCAAATACTACTAACGTTTTTACTAACATAAAAATAAGAATCCTGGGTTCTCTTGAGAAAACAGGGGGAAAGCATTATATAAGAACTTTATATAAGACTTCCAAGTGTGCTTGTCTTTTCAGATGTTATCCCATAGAATGAGTTTTCTGTCTCTCTTCTGGTAATGAGTTGTATGAGTTTGAATAGTGGAAGGAACAAAAAGTTGTAGCTAAAAATGCCTACAGTAAATTGTGTGGCACTGCTAATTGCTTAGACTTGTGCATGTGCACATGGATATGCACGTTGCCTTCATTGCTCATTGTTTTTAAACATTTTCAGTAACACTTAAACAGAAAACAGCCAAGGGAAGCACAGCAAGGGCATTTTATTAGTTCTGCAGTGCTCCCTGCTGTGTTGATTTTCTAGTCCCTAGAGACTGCACAGCTGTCTCTGATTTCATTCTCACCAGGGAGAGGTGTGTTTTTGTACATTCTGCCCTGACTGGAGTAATCCTGTGAAGTTAGTACATATTCTGAGTCATGAGGGGAAAAATAGGAAGAAAAAAGTGAGTTTAAAACAGGATGCCAGTGTGCATGATACACTTTGTCCCTGAAGTTTCTTGCGACACTTGTATGAACGTTGGGTTTATTTTGCTGTAAGGCTCAAGAGGCACAAAGTTATACTCTGCAGCAAGCTGAGAAGCAAAGTTTCCTTAAAAGTTCTGTTCAGCAATACTGGGGTTTCTTATTCTTCACAGCACTGTGTAGGATGCAAACTGACATTTTTAAGTTAACAAAAAGTATAAAAAAATGTTCATCTTTTTTGATCCTAGTCTTTAAAAAAATTATCAGGTTTTTAGCATATTGATTTTGAATGGTAATGTAGGTCTGTAACATTCTTATTAAAAGTGGTGAGATTTTGACTCATTTAGTGATGATAATAGCATTGCTTAGATGATAAAATAAAAATCTTAAAGGAGAAAGTCTGCACAAAGGAATAGGAAAAAAATCAGCTGTCAATAATCTCAAATCATAAACTATACCAGGAGATGGTATCTCTAAAGTGATGTAAGACTCTGTCTTCCAAGACCTGCTTTGTATTAAGCCTACGAATCATAGAATCACCAGGTTGGAAAGGACTTACTGGATTGAGTCCAACCATTCCTAACACTCCCTAAACCATGCACCTCAGCACCTTATCCACTCATCCTTTAATCACCTCCAGGGAAGGTGATTCAACCCCCTCCCTGGGCAGCCTCTGCCAGTGCCCAATGACCCGTTCTGTGAAATTTTTTTTCTGATATCCAGCCTGAACCTCCCCTGACGGAGCTTCAGGCCATTCCCTCTTGTCCTGTCCCCTGTCACTTGGGAGAAGAGCCCAGCTCCCTCCTCTCCACAACCTCCTTTCAGGTAGTTGTAAAGAGCAATAAGGTCTCCCCTCAGCCTCCTCTTCTCCAGGCTAAACAACCCCAGCTCTCTCAGCCGCTCCTCGTAAGACTTGTTCTCCAGCCCCTTCACCAGCTTCGTTGCTCTTCTCTGGACACGGTCCAGAGCCTCAACATCCTTCTTGTGGTGAGGGGTCCAGAACTGAACACAGTATTCAAATATGAATTCACGTAGTACCTTTGAAGCTGACAGGGTTACTCACATGCATCAAGTTAACATAAGAGTTTCAATATTTTGGTAGATTGTAGCAACAGATTTTAATCTCAAGCTCCAGAAGTAATTATTCTGCATGCAGAAATACTGAATCACAGGTATGGTTGATAACATGTCTCTACTCTCTTTTATTTGAATAATGAGGTTTCATTTTCATGACACATCCAGTAAACTTTAGTAGCTGAAGTCCCTAGGGATGACTAATAATAGAAATTCTTAATATTTTGGAGTCTTCACAAATACAAAACTTTGTCTCCATGTGTATATGTGCATGTATACACATAACTGTGTGTACTTTTCAGTGTGTGAAGAGAGTTAAGATCTCTCTGCATGTAATTTTTTTGTGATTATAGAAGTGAGCAGATGCAAATCTTTACACCTACAGTTCCAGTTCCAGACTAACAGAGCTCTGAGATCACTAAATCTAATTTTTCATCTTGGGTTTCTCTTGAGTTGTGTCAATTACATGATAGCATGTGAGTTTATTGATAATTCAAGTGTGGCAACAGTCAACATGAGCCTGTAGCCCTGTTTAATAAATTTAGCTTCTACACTAGGCATTTCTCTGAAAATCCTGGATTGAAGTTTACAACTGTACTGGCCAACAGCCAGATTGACACTGCATCATTGTGTGCTCAGTGCTTGTGTCTGTTCTGCCTGAGCCACAGCCAAATTTATTTTTCACCAGGATACCTTTTTTCTTTGCCATTTATTTAATCTGCATCTGGGAACCGCATCCTTTTGTTTAGGGTGATCTTTGGGTATGAAATTCAACCCCTGTTTGAGAACTGTAGAACTGTGCATTTCTAACTGTAAACCGAAGTTATTTGTTTGGCTTGACTTATTAATATTCATTTGCACTTATTTTTAAAATATATTTGTTCAGTGCCCTAGAATGTTGCACGAAGACTGCTTTATAATGTAAATTTGGTTTGATTGAAAGTTCTGTAGAAGCCAGATGTATTTGGCAGCCATCTCAAAGTCACACGTCCTGTAGTTAACCACTAATGACATAAAAGGAAAATGGCTATGCTTGTCTGTGTATATTGTTTGGAAAAATCTTCCATGGGTATGAAAACTAGATGTATTTTAATTCTATATTTCTTTTCAGTGTATTAAGAAGGGCATCACTTACTTTCTCCAACATTTTAATTAAGAAAGACAATGATGTTCTTTACAAGTTCTGTCTTGTCTGACTTAAAGAACCAGTTTTGTTTCACATAAGTATGCCAATATCAAATAGAAATGACTACAGATGTGAGAGAATTTAACACTTTTCCCTTTTTCCCTTCTGTGTTTACATTTTCTGAGTAACCTACATCTCTGAAAGTGTACTCTACCCTACAAGTCAATTAAAAAAATAGTAAAGTAGAAGTAATTGATAAGAATCTGTAAAGGAAACAAAATAGCTGATGTCATTCTGAGGCTCTGCAGTGTTATAGGCCTGACATAGAGCAGTCCTGGTGGGGCTTCTGCTAAGCATGTGTGATCAGCACATAATGTATCAGCAAGTAACACAGTGAATGAGGAAAGAAAGAAATTGCTATACTGACTGAAAAACAGTGTTTGCAGCAGTAGTGGTGCTATTGGAAAACTGTTAGGTATACAAATGTAATGCATACCCTTATTCAAACACTCTGGCAGTATGGGAAGCACTAAAAAAATATGGTATTTTACTATATGATGCAGGCTATGATCTACTGGGGGAAATGGAGTTATCTTTGGATCGTTCTGCTGCAGTTTTGCTGTGTGCAGTTAAGGCAGGCAAATGCTGAGAAGGAGCAGTATCACTCTGAGTGCCAGGTTGCTTTAACACTACTGAGCTGTAAACTTCCTCTTAGTAAATGATAGTTATTCCATCTCATGCCAATAACAAATTTAAGGCAGCAAAGGAAAATGTGATCATTATGTTCTATGGATGATTGAGACTAAGGCATAGAAATGTGAGAAACTTTTACACTTAGCTTATCCAGAGCTTTGGGATGCTGAAGTCCGAGGAGAGTTTATATGAACAGTTATCTATTGGAGACACATAGCAGCAGCATGAAACATCTGCCTCAACTTGTTGTTAATTTTAATGTTATCCAATCCATTTACTAACCAACAAAGGAGATATTTTTAAATTCTTCCTCTCAAAAGGTAAGGCCTAAAGCAAGAAAACTAGTAAGTAATAAAACATTGAGTTATTTGGTCCCTAGAGGATTAATTGTCAAAATTCAATTAGGTTGAAGAATGCTTGAGAATCTGAGAAGAGACCAGAATTAAACTGTAAGAAACATTTTCTTTGGAAATGGAAAAGGTAGGAGAGACAAGCATCAAAAGAAGCTTTAAGGTGCAAAGCAAAATACTAGCAATAGAAAAAGGGAGGTCACCAGGTGTGCGTGTTCTGCCTCAAGAAGAGGTGTGATAATAGATTTTATAGTCAAAGCATGAAGCTTCCAGTGTAATTTTTGATAGATCAGCTGATAGATTCCTGCAGCATGCATCTTCTTAGCTTTTCTCCTGTGATCGAGCGTGGGCCTGTGTTGCTTCTTGCTCCCTGTCCCCCTTACGCTGCTTTGGCTTTCCCTTCTCAATATGGGAAGGTTTTTTAATTTGATTTTCCTATAACCTAATTTTTTTCCAAGCATAGCTCTTTTGAGTTTTTTTCTGCTTTGTAGCAATGTCTGGATAAGGCTTCTGAGCATTGTAATATTTTTTTTTTTTAGGAACAGTGATTTGTGCATGAGTTTCTTGTGCTTTTACAGCAGTAGCTACCTGCAAATACTGCAGAACAAAATTAGGTGTCAGATCTTTGTCAACTTATTTGTCGCATGGAAGATTCCCATCTAAGAAAGGTGGATAGCTCAATACACTTAAAATCAAACTGAATTCTTTGGCAGCAGTAAATGCTGCATGTGGCATTCAGAGAATGGAATTTGGGAGCAAAGTTTCTTGCAGTCCTTTGCTTATACTTTAGCTTCTACTGAAAACTGTGTGTGTTTGTGAAATTGGTAAAAATACATTTTTAAGGAACTGCTCAAGTGTGAGCTGTTTTAAAAAAAAATTGGGAAGCAAAGAATGTCTAGGTTCGAGTTTGTAGTATGAACACATTGTAGTGATGGGCATGCTCCCTCTGCTTGGATTATCTCTCTTGGGATGGGGCAGAGTCATATTGAGGTCCTCTTCCCCTTTTTGTAGGTATGCACAAATTATTATACTATAGATAACGACTTGAAAGAGACGAGAACCTCCCCAACGTTCAAGAAGAGAGACGAGTGAAACTACTTCTCGAACGTCTTAAAAAAAAAAAAAAATTCAGAGCAAAATAATCTTCCCAACTGCTTTATAAGGATGCTGCAATGAGCCTGTAATCATTGAGACTGCTGTATCCAGTTGATGCTTAACACTCATCCAGTCCTACTGTCCTACTCACCTGCCTATGTAATGCTGTTGCAGTCTGTTCACCTAGCAGAAAATATGGGCCAGCTAGAGCTTCCTCTTTCATTTCATTTTTGCAGTGCCTTGCAAATGCAAATGCACTGTATGCGCATTTTTTGAATGCTGCTGGTAAAGCGTATAGTTTATTGTACCTAAGGAATAGGTGCAATAAGGAAAAAATTATGTAACTAAGGAAAAAATTATGTAACTAAGATGCATGAGAAAAAGATCACACTTCAATGCAGCAATAAGAAATGTTCTCTTACAGCAGAACAGATGACCTAAAAGTAGGCAGTGCATCAGTGCATTTTTTTTTCTACTAGGACCAAACTGAGTGTAAATTAGTCTTATTATTGTTTTCATTTTTTTCTGCACTGGCAAAAAAGCCAAGAAAGACTTTCCTAGTGATGATATAGCTAGGTGCAGTGATGGAATGCAGCTAGATGCAGCTAGTGGAATGGTAACTGTACCTTTAGCAAGCCAGGCAGTCACTTATAATGAGGTTCCTGAAAGTAGAAGGGTCAATAAAAAAAACCCAAAAAACATTATTTGAGAAACCTTGTATAGGAGGAAAAAGTTTCAGCAAGGAGTCTGCACAGTAAAGTGAAGGAAATGGTCATTGTGTATTCTTGAAATGCCATCCCTTTGTCCGGGTGGCTGGCCTGTTCTTTTTCTTGAATGTTTCTTTCAAGAATGAATGAGTCTCATGCTATATGCTGCCTTGTTCATACTGCAGTGAACCCTGAAGAACTGGTTGAAAAGTTATACTTGTTACTTAGAGTAACGCGTGTGTCGAAAGGCTGTTGGCTGTCCATGGGGTAATGGTTAGCTGTATTGGTAAATAATGACCTGTAGCCATTCATAATTTCTTGATATTTCTAAAAATAACTGACCCAAAATTCTTCCTGCCCAAGTAGGAAAATTGTGTTATGTGGCCGTAACACAGAAATACAGAATATGGTAATGTACTATGAGTGCAGAGCAACAGCGATGTACCCACAAAATTTGCATGTTTACAGTTTTACTCTTGTAGGTTGTGAGCCACATACATCGTTTCTAAAATAAATATTAGATGTAAAGATTCTATTCCTAAAGATATCAAGGAAATTGCAAACTGGAGATTATCAGTCCAAATTAAAAAGACAAGGGTATTTAAGACACTATTTTTAAAAGAAAGGAAGTGTGTAGTGCCACTCATTACTCCTCTCTGCAGTTTCTCCATTGCAGAGGATTTCTCTTGGGAGAGACAGTGTTGTGGTTTACAGATTTTCAGTTCTTATATGTGTTTTCTTATTCCTAGTGAAGCTGGAAGTGTGGTTTGGCTGCTCAGTAAACCTTCCATCTGATTAAAACGTGTGAGAGAGCATGTTTCTGGATTCAGAAGTTGAGTGAGGCCGGATTTTTCAATAAACTTTGTGTCTATTGATGATTTGTGTTCTTACTGTGTTAGAAGCAGTTGATATGCTCATAATAGTTATACTATTAATTTAAATATTTTTGTTTGCTTGAAAATGGCTATTGATTTCTAGGGATCTATTTGTGATTTACAAGCACTTGCCAGACAGCTCAGCCAATACATTTCCATGATTAGGTTATTTGGGAGCTGCTCATTTTGAATTTTCATGGTGTGTGACTAGTCACCTAGCTCACACATTTTTTCAACTCTCATTTCATTTTTCAAGAACAAGCTCTTAAAAAGCAGGTAAATAAACAGAGGGAGTTTTATAATGCAGGTGGCAAACACATTTGTGTATAAGCCTCAGATCTTTTTAGTTGCCACCTATGAAAATTTTTAGGCTCAATGTTTATATGACTAAATCCAGGATCAGGAACAATGAATAAAGGAGCAAATGAACCAAGTTCCCTATAGTCAAAAAACATTGGTTGCTCACCTGAGGAATTGCTTTTCCCAGATGGATGGTGAAATGAGGCATATGAAATGCTTATTGTTAATGTCTGTATTAGTTCTGTACTTCAGTATTCCTTACGAATTTGTTTATAATACATGCTTGAGCCTGTAACGACTGAAAATACCGGGTTTGACCTGAAGTCATCCTTTGTGGATAGTGTTGGCTGACAGAAAGTTCTTAGTCCTGATCCCCACGTATTTGGTGTTAGTTCACTTCTGTCTATAACTCAGGAAGCAGAAAAGAGCTCACTTTTAGAGATTTAATCCAATTTGTAAGATGTCCTGATATCGTTAAACATGTAGTGTGCAACTTGCAACAGAAGCTGTGTCCTAAAAGTGTCTACATAACTTCACTATTTTACTTGACCAGATGTTTTGGCATATGTTTGGTTATTGTCAGCCTTCCTTTGCAGGTGAGCCTTTAATAAAAAAGATGAAACCTGAATCAAAACCTGCTGTAAATATAGAGTAGGAATGTAGATGACACTAATTAGAATAGTGATCTACTATTTCTTTGTAGTAAGAGATTTGTACTCATGACAGCATAGTTCATCAAATCGATTAGTTCATTGGGGTTTGTAGTTTTTGTTCCTATATCAGCAGTGAACTGTTCTACAGACATTTGGAGTGAGATTTAGTGAATGTTAGATTTTTTTGTCTAGTTCCCTCTGAAATTTTTGCCTGAAAGAGAACTATATAATCTACAAAATTGTGCTTTTACCTCTTTTTGTTTTCCCTATTCTTCAGTACTTAATATTTTTGATTTCTTTACTGCCTTTTTCATACTTTTTTCTTTCATCTTTATCTTTGCTCTTCATCTCCTCTTCTTGTCTTGTTCCTTCCTTGTCTTTGAATAAAACCATCTGTCTTCTTCTCAGTCCTTTTCTTCCTGAACAGATGCCCCGTCCTTTTCTCCACTGTTCAGCAATTTTCTTTCTCCGCCTAAAGGCTTGTGATCAGGGTCCTGGCAGGAATTAGTCCCTCCCTGTGCTTAAGGGGTATCTATTTTGATACCTACCAGCAGTGACCTACTGAAATGGTAACAAAAAACCCCTTCATGTTTCAGCATTGTGCTACATATGGTAGGAAACGCCACTTTTTCTCCTCTGTAGTCTTAGTTTGATTTACACAGAATTACAGCCTGCATTTATCTATATAAATCTGTGTTGTTATACTTGTATCAGAATTTTGTTGTTAATATTATTTATAAAATCCGTTGCATAAATTTGTTATGTACTTATTTAGGTACACTGAAATCACCGGATGATACAAACCAGAAAACAACCTGCCTACTGCAAGTCTTTTTGGATGAGTTTGGCCTTAAATCTAATAACAAGAGGGCAAAATTCAGTAGTTTCTAATTGCTACCGATATTATTAACGGGACATGAAGGTCATATATCATGGGAGTAAAATAATAAACTTGGCCTGTACGGTCTTTCTTACATTATAAAAGAAGTAATTCCTGTCCTTTGCTAAAAACAAGGACTTTTTTGAAGTGGTGGTGGTTCCTTTCTCGGTAATGTTGCTGAGGCTCCACTTGTTTCAGGGATGGTGGTGGAAGGCTGTCTTAGATCCTGCTGGCCACAATCACCAGAAAGACAAAAAGGAAGGAGGCCGTGTGATGGTGGATGATATTTTTACCTAAGACACTGGACATGCGAATATCAGTAGCATATAAGTGATCCGATTATGTATTTAGGCAATTTTTCAAGTGTAGTCTTCAGCATGAAGCAGTCAATTCCATTTTGAAGGCTTCTGCTTTGCTGCTTGAAAATGTAAAGGTGTACAAATGCTGTGCTAAAAGTCTTGTGTTGATTTAAGTGAGAATTTGGCTCAGATGAAGACTGCAGATGTATAAAGATATTTGATTGTTGTCTCTAGGTTATCCTTTAAAATAGAAAGCAGGAAAGGATTTTAATTATAGTTTTCTATGCTTTATGTGTCCTGATTCTTAATTGTTCCTATTTTGTAAATGGTGGTGTTTACTGAAGATGCTCAGTGTGCCAAGAAAATATCAGTTGTGATTTAATATGGAAAAAAGATATATTTCTGGGTATGAAAAACATCCTACTTGCTATGTATTATTGTGAAACATGACTTTTTTTTCCTTAATCAACTGAGTTCTGTGTTGAAGAAGTTGCCTAACAGTGGTGTGATGCAAAGGGCTCATATAATGAACAGAATCACATTAAAATTACAGAAACACCACTAAACTCTGCAGTTTTGTGATTGTCTGATGTGGCAGAAATTTATTAACTGCAGATAATTGTTTAGGAAAAGATAAGATTTTTTTTTTTGTGCCAAGTAGATGTCATTGAGAAAGACCTTACGCTGGCTTAGAAACTGCATTTGCCATGTCATTTCCAGGACTGGCATGGGCAGCACATATTGTTTGATGTTGACGAAATCTGGACATTTCAGAACTGCAAATGTGGAAGAAGTAAAAAAGGGAGTCCTATACAAATACTCAAAGAATTCCCAGTACTTAACTGAGACCTGCTCAGCAAACAGGAAGCAAAATCCCATCTCTTAGAAATTAATTATACTCTTGCAGTAGAGGGAATCAAAGTCAAAACATGAAGACTTTCTTGCAGAACAAATGAGTATAAATAATGTATTCTTTAATGTGCTCATACAGGAAACTGAGCGAATGTTTGTAACAATCAGAGAAACTGGGTCGTGCAACAACTTTATACTCGGAGTAGGTAGGGGCAGAATCCTTCCTGGCTATTAAATAAAATTCTTTCTCTTTATGAATTGGGACTATAACTATTGCAACCTGCAGCATGAGGCAGAGCTTAGTCCTTCAGTAGGTTCTACACAGGAACAGTTTTGGGGCAGGGCGTAACAAGTGTGCAGAGACACGATCATGAATGCAGCTGCTCAAGTACTCTAACTACTGTTTATATGAAAATTGACTGTATAAATATCTGCAGTCCTAAGGCTGCAGTAGTTGTCATGCAACATTTTTAGCGACCTCTGTATGCCATTTCAGAAGAAGCTCCTTGGGGGTACTGAAATCAGTGATGGGGAGTGCTCCCAATGCAGTGGACCACTGAATGTACCTGAGACTCAGTAAACAGCTGTAGCTCATTTTACTCACATTTATTCTTTTTTTAGGCAGGCACAGAGGGGAAGCAATTGAAAGTCTGCAGTGCAGATAAAAAAAGGTAGTTTAGAAGGCTCAGCAGTTTTGTTCCAATGCATTATTCTATTAGATTTTATTATTTATTAGTTTACCATCTAGTTCTTCAACTAAAGAGCTTGCAAGGCTGAACATAATGAAGGGAAACTTCAGGGACAGTCTCCAGATAATAAAGCAGGCTCTTGAGCATGCACAAATGGGCCACAGCGTGTTCCACATGTGTCTTATTCTTTCACTTGCAGTAGCTTTAAATTAGTGCAATTCTGCTGGCTTTGTTGGCACTGCCCATGAGTTTCCATCGGAGTGAATGTTAGAGGTAGACCAAATGATGTATGGTTTGATGTGCAAAATGGAATGCTATTTACTTATCAAACTGCACTGCCTTTGCTCTTTTTTTTGAGCAAGTTTTCTTCACAGCTACTGGAATAAGTCTGCAGTGCTATAGCTGGACTGTTGTTACTGTAGATTGTAAAAAATAACTTGGTTCCAGATCACTGTTTTCTAGTCGGTAGTAAACTCTAGAATAATTCTAATTTCTCAAATGCGGTTTTGTAGAATTTAAAAACAAAAAAACTTATTTGTGCAGATAGTGTTTATATACAGATAGATGCTCACTGGAGGCTATGTTCATATATATGAAACAGGCGTGTTGTGAATATTTAAGCTGCTTTACTGTGAATATTTAAGTGACTCTCCATTTATAGCTTCCTTAATGAAGTCATAAGACCATAGCGACCATTTTTTATCATACGTTGCCTTTCATAAAAAAGGTTCATCTCCACATAAGACCATAAAAAAAAAAGTGTTTAACAGAAAGGGGAAGGAAGTAGAGAGTGCCAGAGATAAAATAGCTTCTGTGCCTTAGTGAATTTAAGATGAACAAGCTAACTATGTATGGAAGTCTGTCCGCTTGGTATTTGGGTTATGACAAGGATATGAAAGTTGAGGATTTATCCTTTGATAAGAACTTAATTATACCTATAAAATTATGTTCACTTATCTTCTGCCTTTATGTGCTTATATCACATGTTAAAAGGCAAATTAATTGTTCCATGGTCTCTAGCAGGTGCTTTTTTCCCTTTTCAGCATGGGAAAGTACAAAAGCTGTTGTTCAGAAGTTCAGGATAACAAATTCTGTATTTCGTCCTGGAAAGAAATGTGGTGTCCGTCAGCACCTTCTGAGCATGTCAGCCTTCTACTATTTTAGGATAAAAATAATCTTACTGTCAGCTAGGATAGCAAGAAATGTAGTAGCACCCTGATTTCATACACAGCTCTGAAAGCAGTGGTTTATAGGCCCATTCCGCCATAGTCAGCACCTCCATTCTGCTGAGTTGAGAAATGTAACTGCAGACACCAGACAGTGCCCTGGCTCTGCTTCCTTTTTGCATCTCTTCAGAGAATTTCTTCTAGTGTAGGAGAAAGGCAGGAGAACCTATTCACACCTGTATGTAGGGACTATGATTTTGAGAGTACCTAATGTAATGCTAAAAAGAAGAGCTCTTTTCTGCTACTCTCTCACACCTTCATAAAAGCAGGGTAATACAGCAAATATGTAGTCAATAAGATCAGTGGTGTATTGTGAAATAGAGCTAACGATGAAATGTGCAGGAAAAGAATAATCAGATCATATAATTTTCCCTCTATCATAAGTTGTTTTGTTTTCCCTTATCAAGTGCATTTTGCTTTGTGGTGCGCTCAGGCACATTTTGTGAAAAGTAGTGGTGCAGTCAATGTTTTATAGCCATTTACTTGTCTTTTAATGTAAGTCTGGTTGAATGATTCATAAAGAATAATAAATGTTTTTCCCCTGAAGAGAGTAGGAATCCAGTGATACACAGTGTGTGAGCTGTTTTTTGATGCGTGGTTGAGTTCAACATGCTTTGCGATTGCTGTGTACGACCATTCTATTGTTCCACTATACTCCAGTTCTGGTCTGCTCACGTGCAGTGGATGTAGTGTGTACTGGATGCATTGTGCTGATATTGCAAAGCCTACAGAGTAGAATTTTTGCATGTGCAGCTAGTTTGAGGTCTCTGGGACACGAAGTGTGTATTAGTTCTCATGCACAGGCAGACATCTATTGAGAGGGCACTGTTCATATTCACTGACCTTGAAACCAAATTGCTTAGAGGTGGTGGCAAGGAAGTAGCGAGCCTCTGACAGCTTAACAGATGCATCTCTCTGTTAGAAAAAAAATAGTCTTCTCTCTGAAGTTGACTATTTTTTCCCAAGTAACTGTGACCTTGGCCTTCATCCATGGAGGAATGGGTGGTTACTTTAATAGCCAAAAAGCAAAGCCTGGCCTTGATTCATGTGTTTGCATGAGCTGTCTGTGCTAGATGTTTCTTATTTTCTGATCAGACCACTGCAGCTGATAGAAGAGGACTTCTCAATACAAAGCTTGCTCGCTTTAAGTACGCTGCAACAAGGGCAAAGGCCTTTGGTTAACGTCAGTGATATGGATCTGAGCATGAAGCACAGCAAAACCTGCACTGATGGCACTGTTTCTTCTGCTTTTGCCTCCTTCACTTTGCCGTTAGTTTAAAGCTGAAGAACAGGGAAAACAAGATGTGAAATTGGTGGAAGGTCATCTCAAAACGAGAACAGTTATTAAAAAAGTTTTTCAGTGTTTTTCAGAGATATTCCTCATAGTGCTTTGATCTCTATGCAATCTAATTTAAAGGAGCTGCTTTAAAACAGGAATGTCTGCAACTCTCTATGAGGATTGATGATGAACTAACAGTTTGGTTGAAAAAATCTTGTTAAAGACTTCTGTGGAATTTTAAGGGACTTTTCCAAACCTAACTCCTGTTAGGAGCTGAAATCAATAGGACCTTTACTAACAATTTTCATGGACTGAAAAAAAAACTTGAATGCTTTTGAAAAATCTCAGCCATGATGCTCATGTTAAACTTATTCTGTCTCTTGGTGTATTTTCAAGTTGTGTGCTTGATAAATTACTGTTTAATAGCCTGGTTCAATTATCTGTAACCACTGAGGAAAAAATGTGCTGGCATTACTTTATGCAATTCAGTAAGTGTATCTGCTCACTGCTTATTGTTGATTGAGTTCACAGAAAGTGTTAAGTTTTATCAATAAACTACAAATTAATACCAAAAGTAGTGAGCTATTGCATGAATCGGTGGTAACTTGGCACCTTGGATACTGTATACAGGTATCTCATTCTGTCTCAGAAAAGATATTGTAGAATCTGTGAAGGTTTAGATTTACTGCAAATTCAGTGCTTAGGTTGGAGGTGTACTTTTTACACATCATCTGAGTATTTCTAGTTATTCCAATTCATAAAATACAAGAGAAAAGGGGAAACTAAATTAAATTAAAATAAAGTATCATGAAATACGGTGGAAATACTTTGTAGCGTATATTTGTCATGTGGTAGACAAGGCTCAAAAATATGTTGATTTTCATAAGGATGATACATTTGTGATTAGATGGGATAGAGTGCAAGACAGTGAGTGTGAGTTTAGCTTCTGGCATGTGGATATAAAAACGAGGTTGTATTTAAACTTTTGTGGTGAAATATATGATTCCTTGCAGAGGTTTCAGATACAGTAATTAGCTATCAGAAGATACTGGATTTTATAGGAATAGTACTGGATATACTTCAAACAGGTATTAAACACATGTATTTTCATGGTCCGAAAAGGGAGATACCATTTCTTTCTCCAGTGTATTTTGTAAGTTTTA
Organism: Cuculus canorus; assembly: GCF_017976375.1. NCBI lineage: Eukaryota > Metazoa > Chordata > Aves > Cuculiformes > Cuculidae > Cuculus > Cuculus canorus. The sequence continues at coordinate 7,369,390 of NC_071408.1, forward strand.
GACAATGGAAATAATATCCACGCTGTATAGGTCTAACTGCTCCCATTTGGTCAATAGTAAAACTGTTACTGAACTTAATGAGGGTCACTTGGGACAAAACAGTGCCTGAAAAAATTAATTATTTTAGGCAATTTAATAAGTAACTGTAATAACATGTTGAACCCAAGCAATTGTTTTGGTGGCTGCAAATGGAAGTTACTGCTTGTAAGTACAAGTTTTAGAATGAGTTGATCCCACTTAAACTATGTAAAATTAGGCATCTAATCTATGGTAGTAATTCAGAGCTCCTTTCTCAGGCCATAAAGGAAGTAAACACTCTAGGCTAATTCCCTTCTCTTGACCACAAGAGATTTCCCTTGCAAAAGTTTTGGCGTTCTTTTGTTGAGTTGCAACCCTAATTTTTAAGTTTGAAGAACTTATTTGTAGTCAATGTAGTCGTGATGTTAAACATCTGCAAGAATATTTAGAGCAACACCAAAGTTTGTGGCCAACTAGTACTGCAGATTGGGGGATAATATTTTATATTAATTTAAATTCTTTTTTTGTAAATTTTTGTAAAATTTTTGTAAAAAATGAGCATTAGAAGGTGGTGTTCGCCCTGGCGCAGTACAGAGATGGTATGGATCTGAGTGAGCATAGTAAACTACGTTGAAAGGGAAAAAGGTGATAATCTTTATGCAAGTGTTAGGAATAAACACTTAGGCATATATGGTCGACTATACTGTTCTTACTATAATCTGCTCATTTCAGATGTGTGATATGTTGAGCTGGGGACTGTTGCAAAGCAGAAGTAGGAAAGGAATAGTCACTTTTTTTCTGACAAATGAAGCCAATTTGCTATGGATACCCTAATCATTGGAGATGAAACGTTTAGTGGCTTATACGAAATGGTGTAGATGAAAATGATGTCACACCAATTTGAAAATAAAATTATTATGTCCACACTCAGGACGAAGTTGTTGATGGTGATGATTATACTAGATGGGAAAGTACAGTGGTTTTACAGCTATGCTCATGTGGCATGCTTAGCTGCTTCTGTCTATTTATATAAAAGCCTTTATTTACTGCCATTTATTACAAGACTCCGTGAACTTGAAGAAAGAATAGTAAGGAAAATCCATTGTGTTGTGTTTAATAACATCCCTATTTAAGTTTTGTATGATCTTTTTTTTCAGTAGTTATTTTATATTTACAGGGTCCTGAGATAAATGAGAGTGAGGAATTAAGTAAGGATATTATTAAAATCTCCACAACATGTGTTTTTTTTATTTAGAGTTTTCTTTTCTCTGTATTTAAAAGATGTTATGATTAAACTCTCTTCAGTGAAACAATACAACATTATGGAAGCAGAATGAGTCATGCTGTCAACTTGTATCAATTCATATCCATCCATCATTCACACTTTTATGTGATTTGTATAACCCTGGGAATTACAGAGGTTGTTAATTATAAACAGAAGGAAAACCAGCTCCACTTGTTTAAGAAGCACAACATTCTAAATCGGTGAAATGGGATGTTCAGCCTTTTCTAGAAACAGGAATGTCTGATTCATTGTAATTTCTTGCACGCCTATTTGGATTTCTACCCATTACTCCAGTTAGTGCTCTCTGTATGTGGTGTGTGATTTTTCTGGTGTAAAAATTTAATCTTTGTTATGATTTTTCATCACACTGAAGAGCTTTCTTTTTTCTTCCTAGTGGCTGTTTTGAGGCTTTGTCATTCTCTGCAGCTTTCTACAATGTTAGCATCTATTTTCTTTTGTGTCCCTCCCTTACCATCCCCGTGTTCATTTCACTCTCTTGTACGAGTTATTTTAATTTCTGTTCTTTAATGCCTGTGCAGACACATTTCTTCATTTATGCAAATATCTTGCCTCAGCTTCCAAAGATAGTAGAAAAAGTAGGATTTTCTTCTTTCTTGCTGTTAAATCTCACTGACATCATTTCACAGCATTGTGGCTGTCACACATTGACCTTGCAGATAATTTTTGTTTTGGGCCCACTATACCGGAATTCTTTTAATGATTCTAAGTAACCCTGTGTTGATGTCTTACTGGTTTCCAATAAATATTCATACAACATTCTTTGGATTCTCTGAATAGTGATTTGATATGTAACACTGATTTTGTGTGGAAAGTCAGTGTCAGCAGAAGTTCTATTAAACCAGTACAGCTGGTTACTGTCCAGTAACACTTTAATCACTTCTGACTTTGAGTAGTCTCATGTTCTACTTCGCTATTTTTAGAATGCCTTAACAATATGCAATTTGAATGCAAGGATGTATTCGGATTGCAGATATTCCTGGAATTCAGTTCCAGATGTTCCTTTTTCATCCTTTTATGAAACTCTAATGTTCCCTGTTGTGACTGTGGCCACACCATGGATGTTGGTGCCACATTTCCTGAGACAGTGTCTCACAGAATGTAGCAAGGAGTTTTTGATGTTTGACTTTTAAGTTTGCTCCCTGTGCTGGCTTAGCTTAAGAAGAATCATTAGGAAATGCAATTTAATTAAACCAAACCAGCCACAGTATTGCATAAAAAGTCAAGGCAGATGCTGCAAGCTTTTTTCATTTTGATGCTGCTGAAATATTTAATTATTTCTCTCTCTTGACCACTTTTGCTTAGGTTTTTATTCTAATTTATGTTATTAATATATTAATAATTTTGCATTACACATTTGATATCGCAGGTATAGCACATATATGAAGTTCATTAGTTTTTCAGCGTACTGAGGTATAATGTCCCATCATTAGATGAAACCAATTTAAAATAAAATATATATGTTAAAAACTTTCCTTTTGCTTTGAATACGAATCAGGACTAAATTAAAGCATGTCAACGTTTTCTGGAAAATATTGGTCTCTGCTTATGAGCTTTATTATTGCATATTATGATACAAGGCCAGGACTGTATTTCTGACTTGCATGTTTATTCTGCTAGTTTGACATTCTGCCTGGTTTTAGGGAATTCGTGACTGAGGTTTTCAAATGGACTTATATAACCTTTGACCTGTATTTAAGGAGCTAAAGTGAAATGCTAAATGCATTCCTTTTCTGTATTTTCATAGCCAATTGCTGCTACTTAGAATTTCAGACAAATGTAAGAATGTGTTAACGCATGAATTTCTTCAAAGTCTTAGGCAAACTGGAAATGTCTGTGTTGGATTTTATTTTAATTTTGCATGTATGCCTAATTTGGTAAAGTATGCCTTTTAGTCCAGCTGTCACGTAATAGGAGAAACAGTCACCATAAATGTTATTTCCATGTAGAATTAGTCTTATGTTTAAGAATACCCTAAGGGAAATCAAGAACAGCATCATAATCTTTTCAACTGATGCCTACTGCAGTTAAGTTTATTTTTATCAAGCAAATAAAGATTGAATTTTTTTTCGCCATCAAAGGCATAGATTATTGCATATTTAAAAGAAGTCTCATGTAGTGAGATTCTTCCAGTTTATCCTTTCAACTTATTTTTAGCAGTTTACCTTAAAGTAACAGTAGAAATGTACCAGTGCTCTGACTCCTAGTCAAATCTCGGTCCAGCTGAAGACAATGAACAGAGCTGCTGTGCTCTATTCATAGTTTGGGCAGAATTGAGCTCTGTGTCAGTCTGTAGTGGACCAAGACCCAGAGTTTATCCTGTCTATGCATAAACTAAGTAAATTATCTAAGTAAGCTTAACAGTCCTGTTATTAATCATCAAATATGAGGTGTAGAACACACAAAAATTTCAGATTTTTAAGCTTCTTTAGGTGCCTGGTGACATAAGAAAGCATCAAAATGAGATTTTCAAAACCATCTTTAAATCCAGGGATTTATGTGCATGCCTAAGTCCTTTCTTGACCTTGTTTTCGTCTTTAGATATGTAAATATCTTTGAAAATCTAGCTTCAAGGCCATTAACAAGTCAGAGGTAAAGAAGTGGACAGAAAAAAGTACCAAATATCTCTCAAGTGAAGCTGTAATTAAATTTAAACATGAGTGTTCCACTCTTGTCCCTATGCCTTAAATATTTGCTTAAATTTTTTGTCCAAAATCTGCTCTGGTGCTTCATTATTTGGTATTCAGTGTTCACTGTTTGTTATTCTCTTGTTTAAACTGTTTCAGTCATCCAATCAGAGCACTAGAAACTTTGTTATGTAATTAAGTTGGCCAAACATCCCAGAAATAATGGAGTAGTGCGGTACTGAAGTGAAGATTTTACAAGCATCCTAGTGACTGGAATTTTGTTGACATAAAATATTCAGCAAATACTTGCAGGTAATGAATGTTTGAATAAAATTATGGAGAACTCCTGGAGAACTTGTGATAAGAGAGGGGACTAACTTCACAAGACTGATTTATAATGAATAATTTAGTTGAAACTGAATTAACATTTGAAACTTTGGTTTGCTTCATATTTCACAAATTTTGCATCCTATCATTTATTTGCCAAGAGATAATCTCTCTTAATTAGTTTTCTAGAAATCTGAGGACTTATCAATTACACAAACTTAAAAGCTTCTTTATACAGCCTTTGTTTTTCTTTGAAGTTGGTTCTGTGTTTTCATAAGTATGAAAACACGGTTTAATTGATCTTAATGAGGTGAAAAGTGGTATTTGCATAAGTCTGGAAAATGAGTCTCTGAATATGTTAAATAGTAAATTCTAGAAATTCTGGAACATAGGTGTCTTGTTAAACTTAGTTTGGTGTCTTTTGACACTTTCTGCTTTGTTGAATAGAGACTCTTTTGGTGTTCCAGTGCTGGAACAGGAGGTTACGCTCAGGTTGATGTTAAAATTACATTTTGTTTGTTTTTAGAAGCGGTCATGAAATATTTTATACCAGCTAGAGACACCGGTGAACACAATGGATTTTGTATATTTGTCCTCTTATCAGCTTACAAATTACCCGTGAACAGGTCAGTTCATTTGTATTTTTAATTATTTTGAAACAGTTCTTGATCTGCAGAGAAATAAGGATTCAGTGTTCTCAGATTCCCTAATAAAATTCAATACCGGTAACGAGTGGAATGGCAGTTTGTTTCATAAAAAAACAAGATTCTGCTACAAATTCCTCCATGGCACACTCAAAATTGACTTTCAAAAATATTTTGCGTTGGTGTTTTTTATATTATCAGTGTTGCTTCTGCCTCTTTTACCATTTACCCACAGAAAATGGTCCCAGAAGGAACATGGACATAACTGGTGAGAATTTCAGGCTGTGCAAGGAGTTGTTTGAAGTAAGCTTCTGGCTAGGCTTTTCACCTTTGAGAAGTTTTAGATAAAAAGATATGACTTTGGGTTAAATATGGCACTGACTGATCAGCAGAAAAACCCGACGCCCTTTCTGTAGGACACATTGAACAAGCTCGGTAGTTAAAAAGAAAAAGTAAGATTATTGTATCATAGAGTCATTAGGTTGGAAAAGACTTTAGAGATCATCAACTTCAACCGCACCTGTCTACTATTGAATCATGTCCCCAGGCACCTCTTCTACCCGCTTTTTAAACACCCAGGGATGGTGATTCAACCACCTCCCTGGGCAGCCTCTGCCGGCGCTTCATAACCCTTTGTGTAGAAATTTTTCATAATGTCTGATCTAATCTTCCCCTGATGCTGCTTGTTGCCATTCCATCTTGCCCTATCACCGATCACTTGGGATAAAAGACCAATACCCACCTCTCTGCAAACTTCCTTTCAGGTAGTTGTAGAGAGCAATAAGGTCTCCCCTCAGCCTCCTTTTCTCCAGTCTAAACAACCCCAGCTCTCTCAGCCGCTCCTCATAAGACTTGTCCTCCAGCCCCTCGCCAGCTTCATTGCTGGTCCAGGAACTCAGTGTCTTATAGTGAGGGGTCCCAAAACTGAACACAGGATTTGAGGTGCAGCCTCACCAGAGCAGACTACAGCATTTAAGCCAGAGGCAACTTTTTAAAGAGTTTTTCTGTATTTACTTTAACCATAAATGTCATAAAGTCCTGTTGTCTATATGCTGTGTGACAGACTGTACCAATAAAATTGTAGAGATAGTGTTTTAGCAACCAACTATTAGCTACAGCTTCTTCTGTGTAATCTCAGATTTTTATTAGTACTGCTTCCCAAAACTGGCAGAATTATATTGTTTCTTTGGCTTCTTTTCTATAAACTCAAAATATTTAATCATGAGTCACTTTCTTGGATAAATCAATACAAAGCATGTTACACAGGGATAAAAAAAAGTTTTTTCTTCAAAATGTTCATCCTGTAGTAATTTCTACCGCCTCCTTTGTATGCTTTTACAGGTCTTTGTGCCTCTACTCCTGTTTTTTCTAATTGCATATCAAGAAAATGCCACTTTAACCAAAGGTCTAAAATAATATCTTGTAGAACCAATTTCAGTTGACACACTGAACATTAAAAATCTACTGACCTGTCCATGAAAGGAGTTCATGTTGTTATTCTGCGAGATATAGTCTGATTCTCTCTCTTATATGTACCAGTGGGTAGTGGATAATTGAGCTGCGCAGCATATTAGAATTCATCACTGCTTCTATTTGCGTAAATTGTGTTACTAAAGTTTTATTCAAAATTAAGAATTCCCGAGAGAGAATTTGGAAGAAAGTATCAAAGCAATACCTGGTCGATAACACAAATCTTAATTTCTCCAGATACCTATTATCTAATCATTATACAATTTCTAGTTTATGATGCTTTGCTTTCTGAGAAGATGGGGATTAGTGGTTTCTGAACACTGAAGTGAAAACCTCTCAAGTCTGGCCCGTCCGTGCATTTGGAAGAAAACAGGGAGAAATATTTTGGACTGTTCATAATTTCCAGTGTCTTCAGATCAGGTAAATTCCTTGATTCTAAAGGAAGTTAATTACGAATTCTCTATAATCCCCTGAAGGAAATCTCCTTATTATAATGCTAGATCATACACCAGTTTGTCCCTTATCTAATCCGACTGGCTAATTATTAAAACACTGTTTTTCTCCAGCTGCTGTCTTCCTGGGTAAACAAATTGCTAAGTTCAATTGGCTTCCATTTGCACTTCATTGCTTCTTGACAGCAAACACTCTGTAAAAATGAGCTGCCTCAGGGTGTTTATAATTTCCAAGGGAAGAAGAAACAAATGTATGCATAATTTCTCTAATTTTTTGGTATTGGTATCCACAAAATATAGCACTTAGTTTTGAGTGCAAAACTGTTTTGTTTTTTCTCAATAAGCTTCTATCAAGTTTACAGTATCACTCTTTTTGGAGACAAAGACAAAGTCCTTCATCAGTATTTTAAATCAGCTTCTGTTACAGTGAAAATAATCTTCTGAGAAGTGCAAAGTTAATTAAAAGGTCAAAACAAGGACAGGAAGTACATGGTTTAACATGCATGCAAAATTTCATTTAGAAATGGCTCAAACCAAGATAAACAGCGAACAAATTCTGCTGAAACAGGCACTCATCAAGTATTTGGTTTCTTTCCTTCATATTAGAGGAGTTCATCACAAGTCCACCAGCACATCTCTACCAATGTCCTTCCTATAGGGAGTTATACGTCCATGGGGCCAGATGGGATCTGCCCAAGGTTATTGAGGGAGCTGGTGGAGGTGCTCGCCAAACCCCTTTCCATTGTCTACCAACAGTCCTGGCTGACTGGAGAAGTTCCACGTGGCAGGAGGCTGGCAGATGTTACACACATCTACAAGAAGGGTCAGAGGGAGGATCCAGGGAACTACAGGCCTGTCAGTTTGACCTCAGTGCCAGGGAAGGTCATGGAACAGGTCATCTTGGGTGCTATCACACAACATTCACAAGACAACTAGGTGATCAGACCTGATCAACATGGGCTTAGGAAGGGCAGGTATTGCTAAACTAACCTGATCTTCTATGAAAAGGTGACCTGCTTAATGAATGAGGGAAAGGCTGTGGATGTGTAGTGTACTTAGACTTCAGTAAAGCCTTTGACAGCCTCTCACAGTTTTCTGCTTGAGAAACTGGCTTCCACCGGCCTGGGGAAGGCACACCCTCTCCTAGGTGGAAAACCATTTGGGTCTCTGAGTCCAAGGAGTGGTGGTGAATAGAGTTAAATCCAGCTGGAGGTCAGTCACAAAAGGTGTCCTCCAGGGCTCAGGGCTGGGTCCAATTCTGTTCAATATCTTTATCAATAAATCTGGATGAGGGGATTGAGTGTATGCTTAGTGAGTTAGCAGATGACACTAAGATAGGTGGAAGTGTTGATCTGCTTGAGGGTAGGGAGACTCTACAGAAGGATCTGAACAGGCTGAATCAATGGGCTGAGGCCAACAGGATGAGGTTGAACAAAGCCAAGTGTGGACTCCTGCACTTTGAACACAACAACCCTGTGCAGTAATAGAATCATAGAATAGTTAGGGTCGGAAGGGACCTTAAAGATCATCTTGTTCCAATCCCCCTGCCCTAGGCAGGGACATCCCACTAAATTAGGCTGCCCAAGGCCCCATCCAACCTGGCCTTGAACACCTCCAGGGGTGGGGCATAAGTCCTACAGGCTTGGGGAAGGGTGGCTTGAAAGCTGCCTGGCAGAGAAGGACCTGGGGGTGTTGGTTGACAGCTGACTGAACATGAGCCAGCAGTGTGCCCAGGTGGCCAAGAAGACCAATAACATCTTGACTGGTATCAGAAACAGTGTGACCAGCAGGTCCAGGGGAGTGCTTGTCTCCCTTGTACTCAGTGTTGCTGAGGCTGCACCTCGAATACTGTGTTCAGTTTTGGGCTCCTCACTAGAAAAATGACATTGGGGTGCTGGAGTGTGTCCAGAGAAGAGCAATGAAGCTGGTGAAGGGGCTGGAGAACAAGCCTTATGAGAGGTGGGTGGGGGAGCTGGGGTTGCCTATCCTGGAGAAGAGGAGGCTGAGGGGAGACCTTATTGCTGTCTGAAAGGAGATTGTAGAGACTTGGGTGTTAGTCTCTTTTCCCAAGTGACAGAATGAGAGGAAATGGCCTCAAGCTGCCTCTAAGTTTAGATTAGACATTAGGAAAAATTTCTTCACTGGAAGCATTATCAGGCTCTAGCACAAACTGTCTAGGGAAGTCACCATCCCTAGAGGCATTTAAAAGATGGGTAGTTGAAGTGCTTGGGGATACTGCTTAGTAGTGGACAGTTATGGTTGGAATTGATGATCTCAAAGGTCTTTTCCAATCAAATGATTCTGTGATATTGTGCCCTGCTCACTCACAGTTCTGCTATAAAATACTAATCTGTTATAAGCATTTAAGCTAATTTTTTTTTGTGTTAGGTTGGTGGTGAATAATTAGCAAATAATGATGTTAAGGAAGCGACTCTTTAAGAGGGCTCCAGAATGTCGGGCAAGAAATAGCTACAGGCTACTAGTTAGATGGAGCAGTTATTTTACAAAGTTTTCAAAAAAAATTTAGAATTTCCTTTAGAAAAAGCAAAAAAAAAAAAAAAAAGAAACAACAAAGAAGTCTGAATAAGCTTAACTGTGTTGAATTATTACACATTATGTTGTTCTGTGCTCCATTTCCCTTTCATGTCACTTTACATGTGCAAGATTTTTTACGAAGTAGCAAGGGTTAACTGAACAAAACTAAGATGCTGGAATTCCACTTTTTCTGTATGTGCAGGCAGCATGAAAATGAGTGGCGAGAAGAGAAGAAATTAGTATACAGGGCACATTATATTTTTTGCCTTGTGAAATCTACTGGAGTAAAAAAGGTCTCCACATGAATTTTATTACTGCGTAGTGCTTGTAGGATTGAGGAGAGATTGGCAACAGGTCATTACCCAGTTTGGCCATAGTCTATCCTGCAGGAAGCTCAGGATATGAAGGTGTTCTGGTTATTACTTCCTCTATGTTCTGCAGCAGAAAAAAATGATGAAATAGATATTCTTGCTTCAATAAAATATTTAGTGGCAAAAATAACTTAGAAATAATTAGCTTCAGTCAATTTTCTTAATTAAATACTAATAAAAAAGTATTTATCTGTATTACTAAGAACGTGAATTAAAGGAAGTTCTTTTGCAAAAGCTGTCTTTGCTACTAATAAATTGAAGTTGATTCAAAGTGTATGAGATCTTATACTCTCATATAATACTAATGCTAACAGTAGTATACCCAAAGCTAAGATAGAACAAATGGTAATTTCCAGGAGCATAATATAATGTCTAATCATACTGGTGCTTGTTAGAAATCCATACATGTATTCTCTTGATATATTCCCTTTCTGTATGCCTTCATGCTTGTTATCTTAATCTTCTTTCTAATTGTAAGCCAAGATTTCCCTCTTATTGCACAGTGCAGATTTATATACACAAGTTCATATGCATAAATTAAAAATGCATGCCCATACATGGTCCTTCACTTGCCTATGGGTTAAAATTCTGCTGTTGAAGTCCAGAGCCTGTGATGGTGAATTTAATTTTTGGTAGCATCTCATTTATGACAAGGACAGCACAGATGTGGCTCTGGATGAATTGTTTAATTGTTTCACCTGGGTTTTATGACTAATCATGTAACTTTTTTGGAAGGAAAGAAGTTAGTGTTTCATGATGATATGCAAGAATATATTAAAAAAATTATCCATTAGAAAGGATTAATACTGTAAAACCACAGCATGAATGCTTCAGTATCTTCAAAACTAGAGTAACGTAGGAAGAGAGTGTAAGAAAATGGCCTCAAATTTACCTTCTCAAAGTGGAGAGATCATTCAAAACCAGAAAAACCTGAGAAACTTGGTCACATGCTCCAAGTGTAACACATCATTCAAGAAGAAAAAGATATGTTTGATTGAGGAGCCAAATTAGGTGAAGTAGTATGTGAACACCTGTAGGTATTTGATGCAGTTCTTGTGTTCTTTCATCCCATCAAGCTCTCTGCTCAGGTCCCCCTCCCCCTGCTTTCCTATAGAACTTCCAAATATTACAGTCTCTTGGCAATCTGTAAGATTAAAAAAAGGAAAAAAGAAGGCACATAATATTATGAGTCTGATGCATTCTTTGTGCAGAGATCACTTTTGGCATCTGGCTGTACTTTTTTTACCTTTGATAGCCATGTTTGTATCACTACTAGATTAATAAAAAACAGCCAGTGATGCAGTATAACATTTTAAAATCAACCTATTTGCGATGTCTGAAATATCTTTCTTGGAAATGGTTTGATTTGCGTGAGTTAACTGGGAGACACTCCTTAAGGAAAATAAATCCAGATCTAGATATTGTCCTTGATTTTATTTCTGAACAAAATAAAAATTTGTGCCAAGGACACAACAGAAAGATAGTAATCATAAGATGAATGCTAGTATGAAGGTTAGTGACCTGCAAAGGACAGCCGTCTCCATGACCCACCTGGATTCCTGTGGGGAAGGGGCCTGGCCTCTGCTCAGTGCCTTAATGAGAGGACAAGGCGCTTTGTCTTGCCCTGTCTTTAAGACCAGCTCTGCTCTTCTGATTAGGCACTCTATCCCAAATCAGGGAAAACTTTGCATTGAAGTAAGTTGTAAAAGACACAAAGAAATATTGGTTTTTGGTAATGGTAGAGAAATAGCAGATAGACCCAACCAGATCAAACTTAGATAACCCAGTTTTAAAAACACTATCAAATAGAAAAATGTGAGTATTAATAGGAGAGAAACATTGTGCTTTTACTGTTCTTGGTTTCATTGAATCACAGAATGAGAGACATGGATTCTCTGGTTTAATTATGCAAGATGTAGAAGGGAAATTAAAAATAAACATCTCTTTGGGACCTATTAAAGAAGGAAAGAGTGCAGGCAAAATACCACAGACTGAGATTGCTGTGGTGTTGAGAAAGGAACAGAGAAGAACTGTGATAGGAACTGGCAACATGAGAGTGGAAAGAGTTCTTGAGTATTTCAAAGCTGCAATGGATACTCTGGGGAAAATACTCTGGCAGCTAATGGAAACAATGAGTCACTAATATTTTATATAAAATATTAATGAAAATTGCATTTTCAAATATTTCCGGGCTAGTTGAGTTTGGAATATAATGAAGCAGAAGAAATAAGGAGAAATAACATAACTAACACGACAAATCTTGCCAATTGCATTTGATCCGGATTGGCCACTTCAAGCAACAAAATGAATGGCATCTTGCTGTAGCTTACTGTTTAGTGGAATACAGGAATTTTCTGCAAGTCATATTCAAATTAACCCACGGTTCATAAGTGGGGAAGAGCTGAGGGATTCTTGTGTATTTTGACTGAAGTTAATCCTTCAGAAGCCTGTACAGAAGACATTGTCAGCAGTAAAAATGGCAAACCCAGCTATAGCAGACTAAATTACTGAAGTGCTTTGTGGTTTGTGAGTTGTTTGTATTCTAGATCGTAGTAAGCTTAATATTTAGGAGTGAACAGTAGACATGTAGTGGAAACAAGAGCTGTGCACTTCACCCTCTCCCCCCCTGCTTCTGCTTGTCTCTTCTGTTTTAAAGCAAGCTGTCATAATAATGGCATAGTACATGCTCAGCCGCCATTTGTTAACAACTTTCTGGAAATGATATACTATTCCCTTTGGGCAGCCTGCGTGCCAGCAGTTGGCATATGCACAAAGAGAGGAAATGAGAAAGGGAGAGTGGGTGTTTCTGTGATCAGCAAATATGTGGGAAAAGACAAGACAGCAGACAATTTTATATGGCTTAGTGATGGACTGATATTTTTTCACTTGTTTCCTTAAAAAGATAGAGAACTTATTAGACCTCAAATACATTTTTCATACTGTTTTAAAAAAACCAAAGAAACAACAACGAATTACAAACACAAAACCCACTTGAAACTATATTCCATCTACTTTGTTTTGGGATTTTTTTTTTTCAATGAAGGTTAGTAAAGGTTTGGAAAAGGCCTCTGCAGACTAAAGACCGACAACCTGAGGATGTTAACTGAGCACCTGATTCAGAAAGGGTGAGGTTGTCTAAACTGCACTGCAGTACATGTAAGAGTCATGCTGGCCCATGGAGCAGTCTGCAGAATTGTGACGAGCTCAGTGCTCTGAGACAGCCTCCTTGAAGTATGTAATCACTGTTGAGCTCACATACATCACACCCTAGTAAGATAATTCAATATAATGATTTTTCTTTTACAAATATGGGCTCTGAAGCACACAGGTCAGCTGAACCTGGGGGTGTTGGTTGACAGCCAAATGAACATGAGCCAGCAGAGTGCCCAGGTGGACAAGAAGGCCAATAACATAAAATCATAGAATCACCAGGTTGGAAAGGACCCACTGGATCATCGAGTCCAACCATTCCTAATACTCCCTTAAACCATGTCCCTCAGCACTTCATCCACCTGTTCCTTAAACACCTCCAGGGAAGGCGACTCGACCACCTCCCTGGGCAGCCTGTTCCAGTGCCCGATGACTCTTTCCATGAAGAATTTTTTTCTGATATCCAGCCTGAACCTCCCCTGGGGGAGCGTCAGGCCATTCCCCCTTGTCCAGTCCTCAGTCACTTGGGAGAAGAGCCCAGCTCTCTCCTCTCTACAACCTCCTGTCAGGTAGTTGTAGAGAGCAATAAGGTCTCCCTTCAGCCTCCTCTTCTCAGCTCTCTCAGCCGCTCCTCATAAGACTTGTTCTCCAGCCCCCTCACCAGCTTTGTTGCTCTTCTCTGGACACGCTCCAGAGCCTCAACATCCTTCTTGTGGTGAGGGGTCCAGAACTGAACACAGTACTGGAGGTGTAGTCTCACCAGTGCCGAGTACAGAGGGACAATAACATCCCTGGACCTGCTGGTCACACCTTTTCTGATGCAGGCCAAGATGCCATTGGCCTTCTTGGCCACCTGGGCACACTGCTGGCTCATGTTCAGTCGCTCTCGATCAACACCCCCAGGTCCTTCTCCTCCAGGCAGCTCTCCAGCCACTCTTCCCCCAGTCTGTAGCGCTGCATAGGGTTGTTGTGCCCCAAGTGCAGGACCCGGCATTTGGCCTTGTTGAACCTCATCCCATTGGTCTCAGCCCAGCGGTCCAGCCTGTTCAGATCCCTATGCAGAGCCTCCCTACCCTCCAGCAGATCGACACTTCCACCCAGCTTAGTGTCATCAGCAAACTTGCTGAGGGAGCATTCAACATCTTGGCTTGTATCAGAAATAGTGTGGCCAGTAGGACCAGAGAAGCGATTGTGCCCCTGTACTCAGCATTGGTGAGGCCAGGACTCGAATCCTCTTTTTGGTTTTGGGCCCCTCACTAAAAGAAGGACATTGGGGTGCTAGAGTGTGTCCAGAGAAGGGCAGCAAAGCTGGTGAAGGGACTGGAGAACAAGCCTTGTGAGAAGTGGCTGAGGGAACAGGGGTTGTTTGGCATAGAGAAGAGGAGGCTGAGGGGAGACTTTATTGCTCTGTACAACTGCCCGAAAGGAGGCTGTAGAGAGGTGAACTGGGTCTCTTCTCCCAAGTGACAGGTGATAAGACAAGAGGAAATGGCCTCAAGGTGTGCTGGGGGCAGTCCACATTAGACATTGGGAAAAATTTCTTTACTGGAAGTGTTATCAAGCACTGGCAGAGGCTGCCCAGGGAGTGGTTGAGTCACTGTCCCTGGAGATATTTAAAACACTGGTAGATGAAGTTCTCAGGGATATGGTTTAATAGTGGACAAGTATGGTTGGACTTGATCTCAAAGGTCTTTTCCAACCAGACAATTCTATGATACAGTCTATGAGTACCACTGACCATGCTCCCACGCAGTCAATCAACCCATATATTGTAGACGTTCAGTTTTCTGGTGTGTCCTTGTTTTGGTAGGAACTGTATACCTTCACTTCTTTAAACTTCTGTCCTCCGTTATATTTCGGTGTGTTAAATCACTAGTTTTTAACTCAGTAAAGCAGAATATAAACTTCAGCACAGTAGCTATGCTTAATTTGCTTAAATACTATTTGTTGGGGTGCTAGGTGGATCCTAATATCTTCTTAACCTCTCTGGTGCTTTTTATTTGTTTTTGTTGAACAAGATTTTGGAAGTTGAAACTGTTCTTTGTCTTGAGCAAAACTAAATTTAAAGGAGATATCGTGGAATTATGTGAGGATTTGTATCACTAATTCATAAATTCAGGAAAAGAGGGTATTATTTCAGAATAAATTTGGAAAAAAATGAGCAATTCCAGTGTATTTAGTGGAGGTTTCTGTGGTAATCTGTAGAGTTTTTTTGAGGACTTAAAGACAGATCTTTTCTTTTTCTAGTGTTTTGCTCACTCCTGCAATTAAGAATTTACTTTATCAGCAGATATGTAGAAACAGAAATATACTTTTTTCCTTGTCTTGTTTGGTTCTGAGGAACTTAATATTTCTAGAGTAGTAGGTGTTGAAATAATAGGTGTTAAAAGAAGCATGTTTGGCCGTCACCAGGTAACAATAGCTTACTCTCACAAAACCTATTTCCAACAAGATTTTTGTGTTACTGTGTGTTATGTGTTTCAGCAAGATTTGAACTGCTGTAGTTTTGCTGTTTCAGTCTTGATTTATACTGCTAGTGGTGAGGTCAGAATCAGGCTTACAAGATAAAACAAGAAGATAAAGTATAACTCCTAAGAAAGTGCAAAAATATTTTTAAAAGTTAAGAGCATAGTAACACACTGTAGATCAGAACTGCAAATGTAGTAAAAGCAATGCCCCAGTAGAGTTTTACAGACTGCCAAACGATCTGTTCCGTTTTTGTGTAAGAAAAGGCACACATCTTATATGTGAAGGTGGTATAATTGCTGTTGCTATGGGAACCTGGCTTGGGTTAGGAAGTTCTCTGAGTCGTGTGGATTAAAGTTTCTGTCTCAAAAATGCATCAATACCGTATTTTGAATGATATATCCTTACATTATCTCCCTGAAGATGTTGACTGCCATGGATAGTATTCAACATAAAATAATTTCTTCTGATATAGTTCTCATTAGCATACAGTTGTGTGCATTGTCAGTTGATCCACTGAGTCTTTTACAGGAATGTCTTTGGTGGGTTTTTTATTTTAATAAACTTATTTTTATGATGAATGTTAAGTTCTAAGAAAATCTAGGATACAAATCAGTTTCCAGACTTGGTGCTTTTTACACAGCTGTCATTAAGGGGTTATTTTTCAATGCTTTAGAAAAAAATGAACTGTTTTCCCCAAATAAAACAACTAGGAGACAGGTTTTAGAAACAATTAGAAGAAATCTGGTATTTCCTGAAAGCAATGATATATTTTTAAGAGCTTTTGGTTACTGAGTTTTTCATTAACATTTGAAATTCCCATTCTTAAAGCACCTCCCATACTTAGGTTCTGCTTACACACAGCTTGGGCCAAATTTTCAAAACTAAATCTGGGTTTTCAATGGATAGTTCTTAAAGGTTATCGTATTGTAAGTAAAAAGCTAGCACACATTAATTCCCATCACAATTCTTACAGACAGCTGTTTAAAATGAACCCTTTAGGAAGATTCACTTGTAAGTTCTGTTCTTTTTCACCAGTCTAGTCCTCAGTTTGTGTTGATCTGTGGCGAGGTGTGAGTCTATGCTATTGGCAGAAACATTCTGTGCATAGAAATATGACCGTTTGCTGGGTGAGACTTCCATCCAAGAACTGTGAACTTCATTAGCTGTGGTTCTACTCAATATTAATAAGGGTTGGTAGCTGGTCCTGTCATGTTTTGTTACTGCATTAACAAGGTGACCTTCACAAAGGCGTTTCTAATTTATTGTTTCAGAGACAAGTCATGTAAATATAATCCATTAAAAGTAATTATGTGCATGATTTTTCCATTATTTTGCATCATGGGAAGTTGTATGTAGCACGCAGTAATAGAACAATGTAGATAAAAATTACTAAGTTACATAGAGATAAAGCATCTTGCCACATTGTCTTCCTCGACACTACTATATTATTTCTTCATTGGTGTTGCAAGAGGAAGATAAAAATATCAGGAGACAATCACCAGAAGTAAAAGGTGTGGAGAAAAAAGTCAAATAGCATGTAAGAGAAAAGGTGAACTTGCAGAGTACGGGGAAGTAAGACTGATAGTCAGGAAAATAGAGTTGCTAGCTCAACGTCATGAATCCAATTAGATTCAAGTAAACCCTGAGAAGTTCTGAAGAGTTTGGTTCACAAAATAACACTGGTTTCCATTCTTCAGACTGCATCTTACCCTAGAAATAATCTTCCTCTAAATTAGAAATGCTGGAAGTTGAGCATTCCTTAAGGGTGGGTTCTGGGGGGGACTCACATATGTAAGATTATAACTTATTCCTGGCGACCAACGCTGGCTGTACAAAATATTAAATAAACTCTGCTGCAATTCAGAAGGATCTGTCAGTGAGGATTCGCTGTGATGACATCCCTGGTGTGAGTGTGCTTGAGGGCAGGGAGGCTCTGCAGAGGGATCTGTTTGGGTTGGATCCGTTTTTCTTCACTGAAAGGGTTTTCAGGCCCTGGCAGAGACTGCGCAGGGAGGTAGTGGAGTCCCCATCCCTGGAGGGGTTTAACAGATGGGTAGATGAGGTGCTCAGGGATCTGGTTTAGGAGTGGACAGGGACAGTTGGACTCGATGATCTCAAAGATCTTTTCCAACCAAGCGATTCAATGATTCGATGATGACAATTCCATATATCGTAAGATGTTTTACACTGTGTAGCAGCAGTCCACTGAGTTTAACTCATACCATTGTTCTGAAGGCAAAGACTACTCTAGGCATTCTCCCTTCCTTTCTAGTGAAAAATCCGTGGTAAAGAAGGATAGTAGTGTGTATTTTGCCACTGAGTGTAGTTGGAAAATAAGCAGCAAGAGTTTTGAGACACCTTATAAATCCAGCAAACTGTCAAAACAATGGCAATAACTTTTGTCCTTTGACAACTTTGAAGGATTTAATTTGCCATCAGGAAATACATACTGAACATACTACATGTTCAGTAGTAGCAGCTGTAACATAGCCTTTCTTCAACAGTTAGACTTCTTGTCTAAGGACGTCAAAACCTAATGATATCATAAAGAGTATTTTAATGGTAAAAAACTTGTCCAAAAATATTTTTTGTCTGTTCCTAGGAGCAGCAATATATAGCCCAGATGCAGTAACAAGGACGTGCGGATATATACTATGTGTTAAAATGCAACAGGCTTGGATCGAACCATACAAAAATTTCCATTTCAACACAGTAATTTGAGGGATAAGATACTGCTCGACTTGAGTAAATTAATGAGAATCTGGTCCAAAATGAATGTTCACAAGCCTGTTGGTTGAGTTTCCTGGTTTTGCTGAGCCAGACTGTTCTCAGAATTCAGCTTCCCACTTTGTGCTTGATATTTTGTTTTCATTTAGGGTTATGTGTCTGAGATGTGGCAAGCAGCCCTTGTGCATATTTTGCAGCATATTTTACAATGCTGTTTGTATACTTCAATGACTATTTTGAAATATTCTTCTGTAGAAATAAGCAAGCTTGGCATGGTGTAATGAATTCAAACTTTTCACCCATAAAGTGTGATTAAAAATGCTACAGTGCTAACTTTTCTGGTAGACGTGGTGAAACTGACCATTTGTGAAGTAGGATAATTCCCACATACATTAAGAAAGAACGTTCCTGAGCAATAGATCTGGTACTGCTTGTAACTCATACCTTTTTGAGATTTACTCCGGCCAGCTTCTTCGGGGCTACATGGGGTCCTATCAGAAACTGAGAAGGATGAAGCTGCTAGGTCCTTCTTCATAACCCTGATACTCAATCCCTACTGTGGGAATTCAGACAGGCAGAATCCCTAGAAGCTGTACTTTAATTCATTGCTCAGTCACTACTTTTGTGTTTCTTGAAGTGGGATAGCCTGGAAGCATAGACTGCAGCCTCTACAAAATATTATCTCATCCTCCACAAAGGATTATCAAGATAAATTTGAATTCCTGGTGTTGCTATGAAACACTATAGAAATGGCCCAAACCTGTATAACCAAGTGTCTGTGGCAATGTCTGCATAGGCGATTTTTCACCCAGGAATATTTTTGAAACATTTCTTCTGGCTTATTATAGTGCCTTTTCAGGACTATGGTACATAGCCACAAATGCTAGGAAGGGTTTTCATGAAGAACTTACTGTAGTTGAGACTGGTGTGAAGTGATTCCTTTTCACTGTTATCTGGCATCTTTTAAACGACCTGTGTTCTATAGATCAGTGTAAGGAAACACTCACCGTACAGCCTTTTATCATCCCATTGTTCAAGAACAAATCTGAATGCACAGGAATACTGAATTACATATACCCAAAGAAAAGAATCTAGAAATTGTTCTAATGGGGCCAGCTAATGTTGCCTAATTGTAAGATAAATCCCTATGCAGAAAATGGCAGCAGGTTAGCTGTCTGCTCTATTCTTCATCCTCAGAGTATACTGTACTGCAGCAGCCTCTGGCAGGCATAATTTCCCTGGCTTTTGCAGACTAAGTGGAATTTAGTGTGGCATTGAAGCTACTCTAATTTACATCAGAGAATAAGTATGTTCAATGTGTCCCTGAAAGACTTTTTTTTTAATGGGTCAAAATAATCCATTTTTCTGACCTCTGGGTAAAACCTCTTTTAAAAGGTAATTTGAATGATAATTTGAATCTTTTAGGCTTGTTTGTAATTAATCTGTTTCAGAATCTAAAATTTCTTGTAAAAATAAAATATGAAGTCCCTCTCAAACATTATGCTTTCACTTCCATTTTTCAAAATAAAATACTGCGAGGTCTCTGCATTATGGCGTATGATGAAGAGTTGGGAAATGTATATATTACCATGATCATTCTTATGGTAAGGTACGGTTTTCGGTTTTACAGTTCAGATTCTGTTTTTACAAGCATTATAGACAGCATTGAAACACTGACTTGAATTGTTCAGATTGTATGTGCCCTTACAAGCTTTGGAGAGGGGATGAATTGTTTTCCTTTGCTATGCAAATGGCAAAACAAACCCAGAAAATACAGATGAATTATATCCTCAAGCCAAGGCTTCTTTTATTTTCAGTATACTATGGGTTTTGGAAAGATCTTTGAATGAATTCTGCCTATCAATATTTCTTTTAAGGTCTACTACTTCAGGCATTGACAAGTGGAGGGCTATGAAGCCAATAATAGTTTTTTAACCTTATTCCTTAGGTGTATTTTACCTGTAGTAAAGTACTACTTCAGCTGTGTCTGTAGCTTCAGCAGGTGAGATTTCCAAATACATTTGAGAAAGAGAAGATTTAGAGAATGGGCTGAGTTATTATTATGGCTCTATTAGTTTTGGTTGGGCCATATCATATAGCACACGGATTGTCAGGTGATTCTGTTCCAGCAAGAGAAAAGGTGAAGGGAGAAAATCAACAGACATGATAGATGATCATATCTGCAATTCCTATTTTAATCTGTTTTAAAAATATTGTGTAATAGCTAAAAACATCTTATAGGATTTTCATACCAAGTAATTTCTATTTGTGTTAAGACTGCACTTTCTTTAGCACTTCTTAAAATTGTCTAATCTCTATGGTTCTGAAGGGTGCCAAACATCGCATTAGAAATCAGTTATTTACATGTTTCTGGTGACATTGTGTGAAAGTGTTTTGCCAACTACTTTTTTTTTTTTTTCCTTCTAAATAAGTATGTTTATCACCATAAGAGTACTGTTATTTATGTCAAGTTTCACCTGCTTTTCCTTCCATTTCCATGGCCATAATATTCATGAAAAATTAACTATACAGCAAGCAATTACAGTCTTAGGTGTGTTTTGTGTCTTCACTGAAAATCAGACCTTTAAATCTAATGATGCCACTATTTCATACTTGTCTTTCAAATACTAAGGAACAGAATGTGGACTCTTCGATCACTCTTGATTTGTCCCTTTCTCTACTTGTGATGCTTCGGAGAGACATTTATTATGCAGTAATATAGTTGCTAAATGTATAACTAGGGAAATTCCTGTTTCTATTTAACTTCTTTCCTTCCAGTTGTGCAGGGCATCCAGAGAAAGAAAAAAGTGCAGAACTTGCAAAATGTTGATGTTTAAGAGGATGAGATATGCTTCCGCCTTCCTTTGCCTGGAATCAGATGTAAGAATGGCAAGAATCTTCAAGAAAGCATTCTGTACAGGTGTAGTGGAAAAAGTAGAAACAGTATTCACAGAGTATTATGCCTAGTAATGAATCGATTTTTCTTTGACATATACTCAAAGCACAATGTATCATCGTCTTTTATAATATCTTTATACCATTGAATAAGTAGAATTCATACCATTGAACAAGTGCTAATATGGTGTTGTCTACTTAACTGAGTGCAGAATTAGGAGTTTCTCATCCTTCTTATTCTCAGTTTCTTGGCTGAGACCTGCCTTTGTAAAAATCACGTAGCAACCTGCTAAGGGGTGAACTTAAATATATTCTGTAGACTGCAAAGGAAATATAGTTTCCTTCAAACTTGATTCCTTTCAGCTTGAACAGTATTAAAATAGAAAAGAGACAGACTATAGCATGGTGCCCTTTCATTCTTATCCTGCCTGTAAGAGAATATATAAGTAGCAGCACAGCTGACAACTCCAAGGCATCTCATCCTGGATCCAGCTTCTGCCAGCTGCTTCCTACTAGCTGGTCTGCACTCGTGTCTGGTACAGGCCTTCTGCTCTACTGTCAGGTCACTTCATCACAAAGCGAAATCACTGTTACCTTATAAATAGATACTCTTTCTCTGCCATGGAGAACTCCTGATTCTTGGAGATAAATAAGCAGAACATAGTGCCAGTATAATGCTATGTCCCAACATATTTTCCTAAGAGAACAAGCATAGCCCCAATATAGCATAGCCCCAATATCTTGGAACTTAGCCATGTTGCTTCTACAGTTCTGAAGTTCTTTCAGTAACTTTCAGTCTAGGTTCAAAATTGTTTGGGTGTGCAATACATCCTGGCAGTTACTTCAGTTTATTGGCAGTATCGTTTAATTTGTGTTTGCAAGTTAGGGGTGTCTTTTCACATCCTGAAACAATTGTTTCATAAACTTTTCAGGGTGAAAAGCAAGGATATTCTCTGGCCCAGCTTTTGACCCTATATTTGCATTATATTCAGCATTACTTACCTCAGCTTTCATATTAAATATATTTTGATTTAAAACCTCATTAGAAGTAAATAACATGTTCTTGGAAACAGAACTGACTCTTTCTTCAACTGATTTCAGGCCACAGCTGCCAAATAATGTAGAGAGATATCCAAAAGCAATGAAAACAAATCCATTAGTGTCAAGTGTGTGTGTTGGAACAAGTTGCCATAACTTTATTGCAGCATTAATTATTTCTGACACACAGTAACAAAGTGGCACCTCATTAAGAAGATAGATAGAATATAGATTGTGTGTAAATTGGATGAATGATATATAACTATAGAAAATCAAATATCTTTGATTCAAAAGGATTTCAAATTTAAATAAATTAGATTGGCCCCGTGTACTCATGATTTATTGATTAAAGAAAGAAGCAAAATACATTGAACATCTAATGAAATGCAGAGTGTTGTATGCAAATATTTTCTTTATTGTCTGAATTGAAGAGAATGGTTAGATGCATTTTAGCGATATTCACTAAAATTCTTTTTCGGAGGGGTGTATCTCCAATGATAAACTTTGTTACTGTCCTTGCCAAAATATTGTAACAAGTGTAACCAAATTAATATTTTGCATGCTGAAATCAGACAGAGGTGATGATTCCTGGAGGTGCAGATGCACTATTTGTGCTCTCAAACTGAAGAGTCTCGTTCAATAAAGCCCTGTACAATCACATCTTTTCGAACAGACAGAGAGCTTAAGCTTTACAAAAGGGTGGAAATAGAAATTGTGTTCCTCTTTTACAGGTGAAAAGTGGTGGTAGAGGAAGGAAAATCCTCAAGAGAATTTTAAAATCTAACCTTCAGTTGCAATCAGAGGTCGATGGGAACATTATATAGATGTTATTTATAAGCAGACAGAAGTGTATGTTAACCTGAAATTTGATAAGGGCTAATTCTCAGCAGTAATTAACAATATTCAGGAGATCTAAATCAAAAGCTAAGAGATGTTTATTATGCTTGCACTGCAAGTATCATTCTCTTGTGCTATTTTAGCATTCAAAAGTAATCCTCATACATAATATAGAATAAACATTTATTCACTAGTAAATTATTAATATAGAGCCGCATAACATAAATGCGATCTAAGATGATGATAATTGGAGTGGAGAGGCAAGCTTAAAACTGTGACCCCGATGTTGCAGAGGCTTGTATGTGTATTTGTTTGAATTCTAGATTCTCTTCTAATCTCTCTGAATGTTATACTTTCAGAATAAAGTAAGTGTATGTAAAGGCCGTGTGGAGTTATGGCGTGGTAGCCTCTATACGGTGCTGACCCACAACACAATGTCACTTCTCCCATCAATTGTTATATATGAGCACATGTTGTCAGAGAGAGTGAGAATAGTCAGACAACCTGATCAGTTAGAAACTGTGATGGAAAATTATCAGTTCTCAGCTGCCATAGTGCAGTAGACCTGCAGGCACTCTTGGATTTCATCTCTGTGCTGCCCATCCTTCAGAACAGGTCACTGTCTCATCAGCCACCACAACATTACTGCTTATGAACTTTGAAGAGGAATGGATGAGTTGGAATCCAATTTTGCCTTGAGTTTACTGGGATGTTTCTGTTGTGAATAGCTACCACACATTCAATACAGAAATCCAACACATTCAATCTATTTTAATTTGAACCAATATAATAAAGTAGGTATAAATGAGAACTATTGCTTCACTCATCAAGGTTCATTATGCAGTCACGAGGTTTCAGCATGTTGCTAATTTTGAGTGCTCGATCATATATTTACCTGTGAAATATTCTATACTAAATTACTGATGTTCATATTTAGACATCTATAGCAACTATTTTTTTAAAATCCTCCCAGCCTAAGGTTAGTCAACTGGTTATCTAAAAATTCTTTGTACTTTCAAAATAAAATATAAAAAATTCAACTCACATTACTATGGCTGGCAATGTACATCTTTAAATACACTCCCAAAATGGTGGAGATTTTTCCTCTTATAAATTCAGAGAGAGAAGTAATTGAAAACATTTTGTAGTAAAAAACCCATCAGTTTTGAACTGATAGCCCAGGTACAAACGTTCGGCCTGATTTCATTTGAAATTGTCTGATAGTAAATGTACAAAATTGGGGGCAAAATTGTTAAAAGCTCACAGAGTATGGTTTGAGCTTTTGTCCAAGTAATGCTGAAAAATAGAGATGGTCTTTCAACCTTTTTTTTTTTTTGCCTTTATCTGTAAGATATTGCTTTTGTTGTAACTGCGAAATGAAGACAATTATTCTGTAATGCCAGGTATTTGCTAGACGAGCACAGGGCTAGGATTCATAGCTGGTTCACCCAATTACTGTTTTCAACAATGTTCTTACCAGGATATTGCTTTTTGGGCTCTTAAGAGAACTGAATTAGATTGGATTTTATGCAAGATGAACCCTAAAGGAAAAAGAACCACACCAGCAGCACATGGTTATTAGCCTTTAAAAAACATAAATTGTCAATCTAAAACTTGATGTTTCTTCAGTGTTCTGATAATATATTTTGTAGTATCAGGAAACAAAGATGTCTGAAAACAGTGCAATTAACGCTAAATCTATTAAACAGAATAGTAATTGCCTTTTACACATTTAAAAATGCAACTGTTTCTAATTTTAAGAAAACAAAATAATCCCATTTGTGCCAAGCACTACAGGCTCCAGCTTGATAAACCACTGGCTAAAAAAAATAAATCTGCAGCTACTGCTAGTAACATTAATTTCTGCTTTGGAGATTATGCACTCAGCGAAATATTTCTTACTCTGTTGCTTTTTACACATACTTAACTACGTGAGAAAATGCAAGTAAGGTTGTATCAGCATTGCGTGTTCTTATGTGACAAAATCCTGAACCTGCAAAAGTTGATGAGATTTTTTGGCTGCTGTCTCTAGCGAACTGGGCACATTTTTCCTGCCTAATATACATATGTATGTATATATTTATTAACTTACTTTACAATACATGGAGGTTGACCACATGATATAGATATTCAACTAACAGGACAACAGATTAGGATTGAAAGAGTAGTTTTGAGCAGTTTATCTATTTAGTGAGCAATTTCTACATAACACTTAACTTAAATCTCCTTCTGCAATGCAAGCATTTTGCTTGTCCTGCCCAAAATGAACATGGGATACAGTTTACTTTTGTTTTGTTTGCACCAGTCTCTTATAGTCAGTGATCACCATGTGATTCCTCAGTTTTCTCCCATACAGAAAAGAAAGCTAACTCTTTCAAGCAGAGGTCATATTTTCTGGTTTTCAGATGACCTAATGTTCTCCTCTGGGCTTTGACCAATCTTTTCTCATCTTTCACGAGTGATATGCTGTAGATCAGTCAGAACATTATAGCCTATGTGATCAATTTTCAGGGCTGGCAAGATTTAGTTCATGTGTTTACGTCCAACACGTCTACTTGTATGTGACATGTACTAACATGAGCACTAATACAGTGGATTGATTTTTTTTTTCCACAGCAGGACAGTTTTAATTTCACTTTCAGCTGGAGGTCAAAACTAATCCCTTGTTCTATTTTTGCAGAACAATTGTCATAACTATCCTATATTTTCACAGTAGACTGAAAATAGCACTTTATACTCATGCCTATTGCACTGTGTTGTATGTGTTTCAGATGGTTCCTTTGTCTTTTTCTTTTTTTTTGGCAAGAGAGAGTTCATACTATTTTGTCAGAAGAGAGCCTTACACTTCCTAACAGCATGCCAACCTTTTCTTAGATCTTCAGTACTATCAGCTAGCAAGACTTTTGTTTGTTGTTCTATGTAAAATACAATTTGTCTTGGCATTAAGAAGACTATATTGATTCCATCTGATTTTTTCTAACAGTACACAAAATGTGCCAAACAAATGGAAACATTAAAAAAATGGAGCGTGGAAGAAAACTTCCTTTAATTTTCAAATCTATCCTGGTTAAGTAGTAAGGCAGTGGTAGGATGTTGTCCACTGCTCGCTAGGAGGCTGTCAAGGAACTATTTAATTAGATGGTGACTATATTAGATTATACAGAAAAGCTACTGATCCCTCATGACAACGTACGTTCCTCCGATCTGCTAGAGGTGCAATCGACACAGATACACAGCTGCTGTGTTTGCCACTTCAGGGACTGTTACGTTTGGCATCTAAAGAAGCTGTAGATAGGAAATTAAGTAGATTTAATGGTTCATTCTAGAGTGCCTAACAAAATAGAAATAAAAGCAAAATAGAATAGAAGATCACTGACTCCAACCATCAGCCCAACACCATCCTGCCTACTCAACCATGTCCCAAAGTGCTACATCTACACACTTCTTGAACACCTCCATGGATAGTGGGCAGCCTGTTCCAGTGCTTGACCACTCTTTCAGTAAAGAATTATTTTTTTAATATCCAGTCTAAACTTCCCTTGGCACAACTTGAAGTTATTTCCTCTTGTCCTATTGCTTGTTACTTGGGAGAAGAGACCAGCACCCACATAGTTACAACCTCCTTTCAGGTGGCTGTGGAGAGCAATAAGGTCTCCCCTCAGCCTTCTTTTCCCCAGACTAAACAACCTCAGTTCCCTCAGTTGCTCCTTGTAGGACTCATACTTCAGACCTTTCACTAGCTTTGTTGCCCTCCTGGACATGCCTCCAGGACAGCAGTGTCCTTTTAGTGAGGGGCCCCAATCCGAACAGAGTGTTTGAGGTGCATCCTCACCACTGCTGAGTACGGGGGCATGATTACTTCCCTGGTCCTGCCGGCCACACCATTTCTGATACAAGCCAGGATTCTGTTGGCCTTCTAAAACACCAGCAGAGACCTTGACCGAATATATAAGGTTTGATATTAAAAAAAATGAGACTATAGCTCAGAAACTAATAGCAGGAGGAGAGAGACAAAGAGATAGTTCTAGAACATGTTCTAACCTGTCACAGTGAGACAAGGGACAGCTCGATTCCTTCACTCGGTGCAAGTTGTTGCATGTTCATATGTTCATGTTTTCTTACCCTTGTTCAGAAAATGTTGCTGTGCATCAGCCTACAATGCTTTGTCTGTAAAGCAATTTGTAGCTAATAATATCATCACCGTGCTTAAGCGCCCACCTGTTTGCCAGACCTGGCTCTCTGCAATTTCTACCCCTTCCCAAAGGTCAAGTTAGTGCTCAAAGGAACTCATTTTTTGTCAGTAGAAAATGTGAAAGCAAAAAAGATGGGGATCCTCAACAGCCTTTCAGAAAATGATCTGCAGAGTTGCTTTGATTTTTGGCAGCATCATATGCAGTTGTGTGTCCGTAGCTGATTTTCTTTATTTCTTAAATAAAAACTATTACAGCCACTGTCTTGTTTCATTTGTTTGGGGTTTTTTTTTTGTTTTTTTGGGTTTTTTTTGGTTTTGGTTTTGTTTTTTTGTGTTGGACTGTGCACTTGTGTGCCCTGAATCTTGTACTGATGCAACTGGGATCAGTCAAGGCTGCCTATCTTTAGACGTGTAACTGCAGCTCCCTGAAGTTGTTATCCTGAGGCATTAAATGAGTTGGTGTATGTATACAGTTTAGAATCACTGTCTTTTCTAGGTAGTTAATTTTGGTTGGGCATTTTAAAGAGGTGGAATGAATCTAGGCTGAGCTGGCTAAAATCTATTTACTTTCATGAAGTGCTATTAGGCTGCATTTGGATTTGCCAATGTTTAGTGGCCTTCCCTCTTTGAATTCATTTGTATGCAAGAATTCTAGAATCAAGAATAATTTTACACTAGCTTTTATTGCTGAAAAGTCTTCCTACATAGGCAAGGGCAAGGCACCTATGTCTGGCTTTCTGCCCTCAGGTCAAGCATAATGTTTGATATACATAATTGCTATTGGGAAGTAAACGTCCAATTCACTTCAGATACTGCTAAAATGTCTTAGTCATACAGTTTGCAGATGGTACCAGTTTTATTCATTTAAACCTTGTCTACAAGGAAATGTCAATGAAAATTGTCTACAGTAGGTGTTTGAAAACATTAAGTTCCAGAAATTTCACTTATAAATCACTTGCATTGACTGTATTTGGGATATCAGTAGTAGGGCAGATTTTAATGGAATGTTGCATGCTTTCACTACTATTCTGTGTACGAACATACAAAATGTTTATGTATATGTCGCTAACCCAAGGAACAACATACGCTGCAACATTCATTCTATCCTGGTCTTTGACTTAGACCTTGGATTTACTTTTCTAATTCTCTTCTAACTCATTGTCAGCCTATGATTTTCCAGACTCTGAAAACTGAACAGAGTTGTAGAGAAGCATGACTGTCCTCCTCTGCACTTCTGCATCCTGGGGGAGACTGTGCTCATACAGTTCTGATCTGAAAGTGGGACTGCCCTTACAGTCTCAGAATCAGTTTAGCCTCTTAAAGCTGAGCTGATGAATGAATTTGATGAACAAAGAACTTGAGCAATGAAATATATGATGCCTGCGTAATTGGTAAAAACAAAGAAATTAAAGAAGCAGAGTAGTTTCATGGGTAATACACTGGAGATGAGATGTCTCTGTAACATCTTGTTAAAGATTCTTCTTTGCTTTGTACTTAAGGCAACATGTTTACACGGTGGTTTGGAACATTCTCGTTATGCTTGAAACTAACATTCTGCTATGCAACTGGAGAGGAAATGAATAAACATTGACTAAGAATGAGATGGGTGTTTTGTGTTATATCAGGCACACAGGAGACACTCTATGTTGCTAAGATAATTGTTGTTGGCATATATGCATATTTGAGGCACAAATGGGAAAAACTGAGAAAGCTCTGACTAGAGGTTTCTTCTGATTTCTAGAAGTATGGTTGGAGATGTCTCTCGTTCTTTGAAAATGATCTGTACGTTCTTAATGCTAATGAATTTCTTTTTCCTACGGAAAAGCTAATAAATTGTTTCAATTAATTAAACAGTCAGGATGTTTTGTTTCTTCCCATATCTGTGTTATTTTAAAACACCTCAGAACTTTCCTTCGACCCTTGTATTTGGTCCGAGATATTATTTGCTAATAATATCCTAGAAGGCTTGTAAACTACTTTGACATGGTTAAATTAAGAGAACTGTAATCCTTATTAGTTATTCTTTAAAGAGTGTACTGTGGTATAGTTGAAGAACCAGCTGAATACTCAGATGCGATCTTTTTATTTACTGAGGGATGAAACGGAAAGGATTGCTATAGGAACATGATTGTTTCTGTCTTAAGTTGAAAATATTCTAATGCAAAATAAATACTAGGTCAATTTTTGCACTCACATGAACTTTAGAAAGTCAGAGTGCATTCAGTGGGTAGTATTTTTTATTAGAATTTGCATTTTAGAAGTGGATAATTAGCAAATTTATTTTTTTTGCATTTGATTACGTACAGTGAATTAAAGAGTCAGGAACTCGAGGGAGGTAAAACAAGCTATCATGATGCTGCATCTTTAATGTCTATAGGCTTATGCTAATTCCCACCAATTAATCATTTGATATAGTGTTTCATGGAGTTCAGCCCCCATCACCAAACATTAGATATAGTACTGGATTTTTCTTTACTAAAGTTCTTACGTCTATTGTAACAATATTAATAATATTTCTTTGCGTGCTCTTAGATTTTAGCAGTTAGAAAAACAGCATTAGTATGTGCAGATATTTGCAACAACAGAGGTACCAAAGCAGTGCATCTTATATAGGTGTTTATCATGGATCTGATTCCTTTGCAGGGTAACCACACCTGCTTAAGGAGTCAGTTCTGTATTGTTTCTGTATGTATCTGACAGTTACTTTATGAAGTCATGTGTAACTGTGACTTTTTTTTTTAATTTGAGGAAAAAAAAATTTAATATATAGTATTTCAAGTCTCAGAAATAAGGTTTACCAACTGAAAAAGAAAATCCTCTGTCTCCTATGCAGAGAGAACAAGGGATTTAAAAGATTTAACATGGAACACTTCTCTCAAAACATATTTGATCTTCTGTGTGTTGTGGATCTGTTAGCCGCTCTTATAATCTGCAGCTTGAGCACATGTATGAACATGAAGTTTATAGTCTCATAGGAAAAACCATGGTATACTGTGGTAGACATGCTTGTCTTGGAATTATGCTTTAATTAATACGAAGATAATGCATATGTACACTGTTGTGAGAAAGGAAAAGGCAGTAGTCCTCAAGGGCATGGTGTGATGCAACCAAGTCTGTCAGCAGATTTGCAGGTATTATTCTTAATGGCTTGGAATTTTCAAAATACTTCAGATGCCCGTAAAAATGGACAACAATTATGAGTCAAAACTATCTATCCAAACAATATTTAAATTTCTTCTTTTCCTTCTAAATGACGGCAAGGAAGGAAATTGAGTGAGAATTGAAACTTTTGTAGATTTTGTGTAGACTGCTTTTCTGTTGCCTTTCAAACATTAATTGGATGAGTGTTGGGCTGTTGTAATAATGTCTTTGTTTGGAAAACCTGTATACTAATTTCAATCTATAGCTTAATAAGATTATGTAAAAATAAAAAAGCACACTTGCAATGTACATTTGAGATGTCATCAGTCAGTAAGTGAATTAGAAATACAAGTATGTGAAATTTAATGGGGAAATTGTCAGTAAGAATGAAGTCTATCCTCCTCTCTGGATTATGGAATCAGAATATCAGAAATACAGTTATTCGTTTTATTAGAAAACTAACAGTGGAATGTTTTTCCCACAGTCCAATCGGGAAGCATTTTGCTTGATTTAATATGGAATATAATTTCAATAATTCTCATCTGCCACAAGAAAACTTCTGTAAGAGGTATATAATTGCAATAAATCAAGTCTATTTTCACAGGCCTGTTTTTGTAGATGAAAGATGATCTGTGTAGTGGATCCCAAAAGTCAGTAAGTGTGCACATGCTGTGCAGCCACAGCTATGAAATGTAAATATAATTTAAATTCCCAGGAATCAAGTAGGATTTTTGAAGTTTGCCACATATTTGTTTTTAATCCATGCTTAACAACATTCTGTATTTCACAGAGACTTTCAACATTGTCACACCATTTGATGAGGCATAACAAAATCTCTCACCATCTACAAAAAACTGCCTTTATCACATAGAATCCAAGAATTGAACAGAGAATGATAGACATACTTTGGAGAACAATGGTTAACTGTAGGGAAGTAGCGAATGCAGAGTCTTTCAGAGTTTATTGATGTACTGAAGTATGAGTGAAAAGATAATAATACAAAGCTGTGTATTGTCCACTGTCTTCATGGGACAGGAGGAACAAGAGGCAGTGTGGCATAGTACATGTATGTGGGTGCCTATTCTTCATTAATTAATATGATCTGTTTTGTCTGTTGTAGCCCTCACATTCTTTGTATAAATGGGAACTAAAGTGAAGTGAAGGCAGCATTTATTTTTTCCTCTATCAGCCTCTTTTTCTTTTCTTCTCTACAATGACATGGGGATTTCAGGTTGTAATGTTTAGCCTATGCTTAAACTATTTCTCACCGAGTGTAAATGGGAAACTTGCCCTGGAGGGGCTAAACGTGGGTTAGAGAAAAAAATGGCAAGACTCGGAGTAGACAGGAGATCACGAAGGAAGACAGAATAGAGGGTTACCTGCTTGATGTCTTAAGTTTGCTGTATGAAGACATGATCACAAAGCACTCCTTGTTCCAGAGCTAAAGCAGATACTCATTCTCCTCCTCACTATCTTGCTGTAGTGGATTTTAAGCTGTTCACTCTATATCAAAGCACAGAAAAGACACTATACAGTTGCAAAAAACCTCTAAATTAGTGCTGGCACTCTAGAGTGTGGGAAAAGATGGTTAATTAGAGATGTATTTTTTTAGTGAGATCACCGAGTCTGGTTTTTTTTTCTGTTTTCTTTTTTGTTTGACTTGCAACACTGTAATTACTAGCTAGATTAAAATGGAGCAAAGTAAGCACTGATAAATATTCTTCTTTGAAATGTGAACAATACAATGATACTTATCATCAGGTACTAAATAGCTAGATAACACTTATTTTTCCGTGATGTTTAGTGTTTCATGGAGGGAAAAGTAAAGAATCTCTCTGTCTTCTCATATAGATATTGTAAATTTCCCTTTCATTTTCCCATAGATGAAAAATGATTGTGACACTTTGACTTTTCAAAGTAATTTGCATGTAACCTTCTAAAGAAAGCCAGTTATTTTAAGTGCATACTGCTGACTCTTCTAGCTCAAAAATAGGGAAAAAGAAAGCAAGAAAGGAAAAGAATAGAAACAGTAGGTGGCAGTTTTTTTCTGACGACTCTTAATACATTATTTTTTCTTCATGCTGTGGCAGTTTAAATTTATGTATGGTTGTGCTGTTAATGCAATGTCTATCCATCATAAATGCTGTATAAAGGTCAATATAGAAAAATGTCACAGCTGTAGAAGAGGAGGTTTATAAACGTTTATCTGAACCTAAGTACTAGTGAAAAACTCTTGATTTGCTGTATTCATAACAAAAAATACTGTCAACTACAGTTTAACTATATATTTTGATAAAGTAATTTCACTTAACCAGGTACTTTGTAGAGTAAATTAGCTATGTTATTGCATAAAGTAATCACAGTTGATGATTCCACAGTGCACTGAAGTGAATGAATGAACTTCAATATTAGTTAACCTTCACTGCTCATATTATAGATATAATTGACGTTACAGTGCACGTTTAATCTATTTGTCTTATTTATCGCTATGGTTCGTGCTGTTCAAGATATGGAACTGCAGGTTCTCACGTTTCTATCTAGACTATGATACCTCATGTAGCTATCAGATGTATTTCTCTGCTTCTCCAATACTTGAAGACAGCTTGAATAAGTGCTAAGATTTATTTATCCTGTGTATACAACCTTTTTCTGATAGTTGTAAGATTCTGCATTACGTCCTGGCAGAAACTAGAGTAGGTAGAAGATAGAGACAATTGCTTTATTTCAGGAAAAGATAGTAGGCATTAAATACTGGTAGCTGGTTTTAACTGTAATACACCTCTGTGGGTGTTCTGATCAGGTAAGTGATTCCCCACATTATTGAATACTGTGTTGTGTTACTTCTGGCTGTTGGGTATGGCAAGAAAATAGTTTATCGAGAGCTAACATGGGTGTCCTTTTAAGTCTGAATCGAATGTGTTTGTGGTATTATTTTGCAACACTTATAATGCATAGTATTCAGAAGGTATTAATTTCCTGCAGTTTTCCTGTTAATGACAAGTTAACTTTTTGTTTCCTTATGAACTAGGCATGGGTGCGGGGCACGTACAACTGACGTTCAAACTGGCAAAAGCAAGTTCTGTTCTTCGCTGCATCCTAGTCTTCATTGTTTTGCTTTGAAATAGCTTGTAAACCATACAGTTTGCCATATTTTGTCAGCTGCTGCTGTTAATAGTCTTATGAATTCGAAAACTGTTGGAGGAAATGATCTAAAAGCAGATCCTTCTAGAACAGCATAAGGCAAGTTCAGGAAGGAGCCAGCTGCTCTTGAAATCACACACTGGCACATGTATGTTTTGTTTCTCATGTAGTGCTTTAGAGAAAAACTCCATTTCCTTTAGGATTTTAACTCCAGCTGCATGTATTATTGAATTATATATTCTAGGCTGAAAAAATAATGTAGGTTTAAATTCAGGACTGATGCTTTTACGCTGCTTGTATAATCTGATTTATTACTGCATGTGGAGTTCCTGTGTAGTGTGATGCTCTCTCTTTCCTTGCAATTTTCAATCATGTGTAATCTGAAGTCCATAAAAACACAAAAATCCACAATTTCTCTTAATGATATGATCTTAAAAACAACTAAAAATCCCCCAAACAGTAGTTGAAAATACTTGTTGCTAGCACATGTGAAGAAACTGGGAAAGTTTTTCCAAACCTAAAGATAACCATATATAAAATGAAACTGCAAAGATACATTAAAAATATAAAATGTGAAACGTCTAACTATGGAAAAGTCAACATAGAAGATGCAGGAAGGCAATTCCCCAAAAAGCTGAAGGCTTACGCTACAGTTATATGTACATCCACAGAGATTATTTTTTTTTAAAATCTGCAATCTCTGTGAACAAGAAATATATTCATCTCCAAAGGTTTGTCTTTATTCATGCAATGCAGCAAAGCTAGACTGCTTGTACAGCCACCATCACTGCATTACTGGAAACAAAACACTTTTTCAGTATTGGTGCTGAATTGAATATTTTTCTAAGGTCACTGAGATGAACGAATGTCCTTAGAGAGAAGAAGGAATAGCACCAAAGCAAATATTTTCTTTCCAGAACCCCCAAAGTCATTGAAGAGTGTGGCATGCAGTTAGCAGCACAAGTTCTGAAGGCCGTACCAGACTAGAAAATGACTAAATGAGAAAAAAGGCACTCCAGACCAGGTAAATTAACTTCCTTTGAGAATGCTTTGGCATTATGATGGGCAATTTCTATGAAAGTACATAAAGATCTCAAATCTTAGTGAAACAAATGCAGTATTTCAAAATACATATGGGTCTAATGACACCTGAATACTGAGTCTACTCCCTCTTATTCTGAGAGGCAATGAGCAAAGCTCAATCTATTCTTTGTCTTCTACAGGCAAAGAGGAATATTTTCCTGTTTCGGGATCTATCCCGAGTGAGTATAGGTTTGGCTGGCTAAAGACTGAGAAGTATGCCAGGGTATGGCACACATTTCCTCTCAGCCTTTGAGGAAAACTATGGAAACAGTAATTAAGGTTGAGGTATCAAAGTAGGATGTGTAGGCTCAGAGTCAGGATCTGTGGGAAGATAATTTTAAAGCACATATGTGCTTTAAAGGCACTCTTGAGGACTAAACTTTCTCTTAGTGCGAGCTATCACAGTAAGGCTAAGACCTCCTGAAAGCAAGTGCTGACAAATTGGTTGTAAGAACAGGTATCAAGATTTTTTTTCTGATGGTCCAGAAATAGACTCTTCCACTTACCTTGATGGAAGAATCCCTGTGGAGACTTAAGATAGCGACTTCTGCAGATGGAAATACAGTGTCTTGCAGCTTATCAATGTGTGTTTCCCAGTTCCTGTGCCAGTCCCAATATGCTCTTTGTGTTGCATCTAATTTCTGCCAAACAATGCAATTGCGGGATAAATGACATTCTTTGTAAGGTTAAGAACTTCCTTTCATTCATAATGGCAAGAGAAATTGCCCTCCCTTATTTACATGAAGTGAAATATCCTAGCTTTGCACTAGTATAATAGTTCAGAAGCAACATATTATTCAGAAGTATCATGTTATTCTGCAAATTAAACCTTTGTGTGCAAGAATGTTTGGGGTGAAAGTGTCTCTTTGTGTTTGACCTGGGTTTGTTTTAAAACTGTTGAAATATTTTGCATGTTATGTCTGCTTTTTTCTCTTTTCAAAAAGTCTTTCAGAGCAAATCTCTTGCCATGTTGGGTAAGTTCGTACAATCTAACCACAAATAAAAAAATTCAAGTTCTTCTCAGACATCTTCCTGCACATTTATTGACAGCTTTAATTTTCCATCGATGTTCAGAGTATTTTGGGGCAAATCTGTTATTATCCCTCATGTTGTATTCCTGACCATTATACTACAGTTGTAGCAAGTTACAGTAAGAACAGTTCTCATCTCCAGGAGTTTTTCTCATGGTTTGGTCTTGATAAAGTACTTAAAGGTACTTATTCGATTTAAAATAGTATTATCAGTAGCCTTTTAATTTAGGAAGACTAAAACAAATTTTTTAGGAATCATAGTTATTTTGTTGTTAAAGAACGAGCCAAGAACGATAACTGATAGTTCTTTCACAAACATAACCCCTTATACCATTCTTTCTATCTATTTATGCACCGAGCCGCTGCTGACTGAATGGAAATAGGATTTAGTGGGATTTAATATTCTCAGTAGAAAGGCTTAACTTAATGTGCAAGTTCTAGTGGGAATTTTCATTCCCAAGGATATTTTTATTAGCATTTAGATACTTTAAAGTGTACAAAATAAAGATCCAGCAGTCAAGCAGAGAAAGCAAGTTGCATCAAAGTATCATTGTATTTAAACCTAGCCCTTTTAGAAACTGCATACTAAACCCTTGAAGATAAAATGTGGACTTATATCTTCTAACGCTTTGAAGCGTTTGTTCTCTCTCTTATTATTGACTACATTTATTGCAGTCTTCGAATTTGTGCTTGATATCTCCCAGTAAAGTGGAACGAAGTTACCCACAACTGGTCAGTGATAAAGAACAATATAGTAACCATCAACTACAGGGCACTCATCCTCATACAGTTGGAGCCTCCTCCATATGATATGAGTTTAATAGCAGTGATCCTGAGAACATCTTCCACTTGCCATAAGTGACGGGTACAGCTGCTGCACTCTGGTGTGACAACTGTTGTGTCCCATGTTAAAGTGTGCTCTTCAGATTCACCAGCACAGTGTCAGTGTCACAAATCATTCAGGAAGAGGGTGTAAACAATATTTTACTAAAAGGTGTATGCTTTGAAACACTGGATTCAAACAATCAAATGGCCCGTACACAAAAGAATGCAGATAATTTACATTCCAAAGACTTCATTCTCTTTAAGAAGGAGCACATCCGAGTCCAGATGGTTTTGCAGGGACATCTTTGAGACCTGTTGTACCTGTAAAGTCAGTTCTCTTAATACATACCTTGCCCAATTACTCAAAACCTGTACTTGATGTGTGACATTTTCTGAAGCGAAGTGTTGCTTTAAGACTCTGTGAGGGGCAAAGACATCTTCAAGAAAACATGCCCACCAATTGCCCGGTGGTATAGTAGTCTGGAGGTTGAATCTAGAGATTGTCCACTGTCTGGTCAGTACAACTCGATGGGTTTGATTACGTGGAATGGTAAAATTAAAACCTAATTGGGGCATAGAGAAGGTATACCCACTGCACACCTTAGTCCAGCAAGGTGTGTTAGTGTTAGAGATGAGTAAAATTTCCCATCAGATCACCCCCAACCTGACCCAAAGGGAGTGAGTGGGATACTTATACTTACTTATACTTACTGGTATACCATTCGTATTGATCTGTCCAATTGAATAGGATGTTTGCTGCTCATGTGTGTGGGGAAATCCCTCTGATGGGAAAATATATCTGGGGAACCCACATCAGTTATCGTAAGCCACATCTGTCTTGTTGCAGGCAGGATCATTTTTTTCCGCCATCCTCCTAATGGATACCCCCAACAGAGGCACATATCTCTAATTAAAGTTCTTAAACTGTTAATAAACCACGTTTCAGGGGGTTCTCCAGGCCTCTCTTCAAAGGTAATATCTTTAGAGAAGTTGAAAAGAGGACTGTGACATCTGTGGTGAGGGATAAAATGTCAATGTGATGGTGTTTTCTACCCTGTCTTGACCAGGTAAACAATCATTTGTTCAAATCTCTCCCAGCCAGCTTCTGTTGCTTTGGAAGGGAAATGGACCAGGAAGGGTTCCATGACACAGTGCAGTTAGCTTCATAATACTCTGGCACATGGAATGGGTCAAATGTGGGGTCCCAAGGAAAAGCCTCAAGCGTATAGTTCTTTTCCTCAGAGCCTAGTTATATGGGGCCACTAATTTCGGTAACATTCCCACTCACATTCACAGGTGCATCAAAAGTTACACTTAGTGATATTTGAGTATAGGTGCAATTCTGCTCGAACAATGTTTTATCCAAATTTGGCTTTAAAGGTACCTTCAAAGACTCAAGGGGCAGATGTCCCAGTACCACATTACCTTACCAATATATTGTTTGAATTTTGCCCCCCATCGTCACCTCCCACTGATCACCTTGAAGGCTCCACAGGTGACACAGTTGTATTTGAATAGGTGGGACCAGCCTAAGTTCAGCATGAAGAACCTCAGGCCTGCTCAAGTGGTAGATCAGGTGACAAGTTGAGACACGTGTTTCAGCATTTCTGCTCCTGTTAATCTCCCCTGGCTGGGGTGCAGGGTCACATCTTAGAATCACCCGCTTTGAGACATTTTAACCCATGCCATGCTGGATCCATATAGACAACACAAATAGAAACTTAGCAGTAGAACTGACTAGTTATATTGATTTATACTGCCACAAGGTATCTGTGAAGTTGATGCACCGTCTTTTCCCCAAGAAAAGTCTCAGTGGTTTTGAGCAATACAACTGACACGGTCTAGCAACTCCAGCATCTGTAATGAATTATTAGCCTGAGGAAACCTATTTAGTACTTCTGGAAATTATAGCTGAATGCTAGGATAGCATCTCAGACACTATTGTTGTAAGTTGTACTGATGGATGAGTTCTGTGAAATTGAAAGAATGGAAGAAGTTTTAGAATATTAATGCAATAACAGGTATCTCTGTCAGCTGAGTCAGTGAAACAGCAACAATTGGTTGCTTGGTACAGGACTGGAGATTCTTCAGGATGGTTTACTGAGCCGGAAAATTGTTTAATAAAGTGCCTTTTTGTATAGATGTTTTGTGTAAATGCTTGGTTATCTGATAAATTACATTCCATGTCATTTTGTAAAAGAGTTTGAAAGGTATTTATTTCAGCCTTTTAGACTTAAATTAGTTGCATTGGCCTGGATCAATTGATCAAGAAAATACTTCCTGAAGGAATGGCAGCTATTTTAGAGAGCAGATAACTCAGATAGCTCAGAATTACTTAGAAAGGGAGGGATGGTGTCTTTGTATGTTCTCTTAGAAATATTTTTGTCCATGGTGTTTTAATATACTGACTCGGAAACTGAGCAGACAAAGAAAATATTCTCACAGCAAAATTATGGCATTTTGAAGGCTGAAAAGCAAAGAAGTATAGTGGCAATAATCAAACTTCTCTCTCTGATAATAAAATCATATGGAAATATGGAGATCCACACTTCACTCTCATTCCTTGTAAAAGAATGTGGTGTTTAGGAATGCTGGCTGTTATTTACAAGCATTATCTCTATGTACACCACAGCATCCACTGAAGTGGATAAACAGCCAATTCTTGAGTCACAGATATGTAGAATTCAAAGTCAGGTTATCTAGTGGTTAATATCTGTCAAAATCACCTGGACTGTATTTTTCCAAAGTGTGTGGGTTTCTTTAAGATGTGCTGAAACAGGCTGAATTCCCTCAGTATGTTTGAGGTTTGCCAGCCAGGAGAATCACCAGCGTAGAGTATTGGTGGAATTCAGACAATCCTTCTAATGCTTCTTTCCTTACCTAGAGAGGTTTACGCAGCCAAATTCATCAGTAGCTCACCATGATCATTTCTGTAGCTAATGCAATGTTCATTTGTTTTAACCAAGGCACTTTTTAAACTTCATCTTGAATTTCTCCAAAACCAGGAAAGTTGCTTTGCTGTATCCTATTGTGTGTAGTTCATGCTTTTATATTTCTTGCTCTAACATGTATTTTCCATGTGAAATATCAACTTTACTATAGTCAAGATAAACATTTGAAAGGGACTATATTTTGTTACAATTCAATATCCAGTTTTGTAATCATATCCCAGTATTATAGTGGAGACTAATTTTCTGTTTAACTTCATTTGTAATTTAAATTAATGAGTACTGCATTTTTCTACTTCATGAGACTCTTTTGGCCATTTTTCCCATTCCAAGTGGCAATGGCTGTGTAGTTATCTATATCCTTTCTTTTCAACTTCTTACTACACAAACAGTTGTATCAGCTCAAACAGGCTGCGAGTTGTAGCAAAGCAGTGGAAGCAGAGATAGGGAGAGAAACGTGGGAAGCTTTCTAACTGGCTTTACTGCTACTCACAATGAAATGTAAAACTACTCTTTGTAGAAACTCATAATTGCAGTCTTGATTCATGCCAAGTCTGTAACAGTCATTAACAAAACAGAAATCAGTCTACAATTTTTCCAAGTAAATTCCTTATCCAGTAAACCCCCAAAGTTAACGATATTTTGTGTTCAGGACAAATTGTTAAAAATTGATTAAAAGCTGTTAGCACCTTATACATAGTACCAAAAGGCAGCCGAAAGTAACTGTTGTTTAATATTATCTGCTTTTGAAAAGCACAAAGTCATGAAAGGTTATTCATAACAGCTTTCATAAATACATGTGACTTCCTAGATCAGTAATTCAAAAAGTGCAGGAAAGTGCTAATCAATGGGAAAGTATTTCAATCTTGACGTTTTTATGTTTCTCAAAGCCTTGCTGCCTGTTTATTTAGTCTTTATAAACCTGAATAGAAGAATGCACCCAAAAGTGCTGACAATGCTTTATATCTAAGTATGTTGGAGATTCGTGCAGTCAGAGTTTGACGCTGTAATGAATAATGCATCGCCTAATCTGACCTTTCTTGTTTCGCAGATCATTATACTTCTCTAAAACTGACTCCAGTGTGGGCTCCTTGTGGAGTCCGATACTTTGGGATTGACTGAAGCAAAGCTGAGGCGTAGCTTACGACAGTTCACACATAGCCAGCATTGCTGGGTGCAGAGATCTGCTCAGTCGGTTCTTTTACAACTCTTTCTGATTTTAAAACGTTTTCTATTTACAAGTTGTTCCTTAATGCTGTTTTTAAAGTCAATGGACAGTATTGCTTATGTAAGATTGGAAATGAAGAATAAAGCATTCACTAAACTGATATCTAATGATATCTAATTATATGAAATGCTAAAGCCCCTTGTCTGTAAGGCCCTGTAACAAGTAACCCCTTGTTACAGGTGTTGGTCCCATAGTGTCAGTGAAAGATAATTCAGCTGATAATATTTATAGGTGGTTTCAGACAAGACCATACCCAAATGCGATAGTGGCTCCAGTCTGTATGCCAATATATGTAAATGTATGCTAATTTAAAGGGGTCATTTGGCAGGCCAGAGGAATCTCTGTTTAGTAGCAGATGAGCAAGGTATCCGAAAAGAATACAAATTAGAAGAAAGTTGTAAAAAAGCCTGATTAGCTTTTCTAGGCTTGCTATAGCTGTCCTTATTTATTAAAATTTCTGCCATAAATATTTCCCATCTCTCTCACCTAATTCCTGGGAGGTCAGGTGGCAAACAGGGCAAATAAAGCCCTCTTCATGAGTCTGTGCTACCTGGTGGACTAGCTAGGAAGTGGCAGAAAACTGCCAAACAGGGCTTATTATGTTAGATGAAAGCTGTTTACACTGAGATTTTCTTACAAAGCTTGTTATACTGTACAATTTGCTTGACTTTATTAACAAAGTTTCTTTGATTATTCCAGTGTGCAAAGGAAAAGTGTTATGATTTCTCAGGAACACCTACCGAGAGCTTTACAGTTTCCACAGGATGAACATGTAGCTGTTTGCACCTCACAGTGGTGGCTGTGTGGGCAATGGTGTCCTTGGCTGTCCCACTGCTCCGGCAGGTTGCAGCCCTGCATGGCAGAACAAACTTTGTCTGGTTGGAAGAACTATCTCAATTTCAGGGAGTCTGACTAACAAGGAGGCAGTTTTCTTATGTTGCATGTTATTATTGTTTTTTGGGGTTTTTTCTGGATGTGATTTCTTCAGTCAGTGTGTAAGAGATTTCCCAGAAAATTCTATATTATCTTCACACTCGTAAATGCCATGTAGAATTCTGGTACAGTCATGCACCTGTATTTACATCTTCATCTGTGTCAATAGTTTCTATAAAATCAGGTCTGTGTATTTTCTAAATGCAACTTGGAAAGAAAAACAAAACTGAAATATATGTAGGTCTTTCATCCAGATGTATTTGGTGCACTGTATATACTGATCTCTAATTTATATCTTTAGATTTAAATATGTTATGCTGTGGTGTAAAATAGATATATTTTCATATGTTTTCTTACTCTGTTTTAATATGGCAATTAAGCAGTGTTTCATGCTCATAATTACAGAACCTTCTTGATTTTTTGTGAGCCAATCTAATAACGTAAATATCCATTTTCATATGGTACATAAAAATGCAATTCCATAATTATCTAGGCATATGTCATGCGTAATGACATTCAGTAAACACTAATAAAATCAGCTGAATTGGTGTTTATTTAGTATATTGTATTGAGTAACTATAGCAGTGCTGTTAAGCAAGAGGATCTATTTAGAAACACTCCCTTGGGATAGTTTTATTTATTTTAGATGTTATGTTTTACAGTGTTTATTGTCTTTCAGATCAGGAGCTCTGCCGTATTATGGTATTGCTGTACTCTTAGAATAACAGCATATTAAAATTTGCCTTAAGAGTACAGTTTGGTCTTTCAGAGTGAAATTCATTCCTGGGTGTGGAGCCAGGGTGAGGCTGGTGAATCTCTCAAGTCCTACTTAAACTCTCGGATCAGTGTA
Organism: Cuculus canorus; assembly: GCF_017976375.1. NCBI lineage: Eukaryota > Metazoa > Chordata > Aves > Cuculiformes > Cuculidae > Cuculus > Cuculus canorus. The sequence goes on from NC_071408.1 coordinate 7,411,625, forward strand.
AAAACATTTAAGATTGTCATGTTTTCCTCCCTCATTTAGCCTGATGAGCAGAACTGCTTTTGTGTATGCTACGATGAGGTTTGTGGTCTGAAATGAAGAGAGCTAATCTAGAGATATAAGAACCTAGGATATGTTTAGATAGGTACCCACTGTTCTTCATGAACTTGTATGTGCAGTACTGTGGGTCAGTGCAGAGCTCTGCGAAGGGCTGTGTGTGAGGTTATCCCCCCCGTCCCCTACACTGGCCTGCTGCAGAAGCGTCTTGAGTTGGGTTGGACTCAATGATCCAATGGGTCCTTTCCAACCTTGTGATTCTGTGAAAATGCTCTGTACTGTGGCTTATCCTTTTTGTGACCTAGAGAAACTAATAAAGTCTATCAGTATTGGAGTTACTGTACATTAGTCTGTAGGAAAGGTACACCTTTGCAGGTATGCGAAATACGGGCAGCATAAAAGTAGTCCCATACAGCACCCTTTGTATTCCTTCTCCATGAAAGAAAACAAAGTAATTCCTTATAGAATTTTTTGCCCTCAGAAAACATTTGAGGCAGTTATCCATGACAGTTATATGATAATTATGAATTAACCAATCACCTCTGCAGTACAAGAAGCTGAGTCTGAAATTGTTAAGTTCAAAATAGCATATTTCCAATGAGCAAAGGCTTCTGTACTTGGCTGAAAACAAAACAGGAAAAGACACTAAAAAATCAGTGTAAGACTGTGGGAATTGAGCTTTTGGGCACAGATGTTAGCACTAATGAATGATAAACTGAGATACTGGAAATCCAACACCAGCTCCTGGTGAGCCAAGCACACCGTGCTAGGCTTAAGCTCAGCTGTTCTCTTTCCAAATGGCTCAGCCTGAAGAACAAGATTTGTAAAAATTTCCTTTCTTTCCTGAGGGAGTGGGAAACTGTGTTAATCAGGGTCTGTAAATTGCCTTGCAGTCCTGAGCAGGTGGCTTCTACAGAAATGTCAGGTGGTGTGTGCTCTTTCTCCAGGAATGAGCTACTGCTGGAGCTGTAGTAATAAGTTAAAGATGTTCTCCTGTGTACTTTACTCCAAAAGGCACTTGTCTTTCCAAGTGCTACACTGACAGTGATGGTCCTGAGCAACAATTAATCTATAATGTCCTTCAAGGTGACAGTAAACCCAGATGAGAGAAGCCTAAAGAAATGGCCTGTCTGCATAGTGTGACACAGGCTTGGAGTTTCACTCAAAAGGCGTAAGCACCTTTGACAGGGTGTGCACTCAATTACGGTGATGCCTGGTTTCCTGGAGATGGGAGTGTTGCTGACCACCTTGAGGATGTGATCTAGAAGGCAGAAATGGATGTCTAAACCTGTTCTGGTGAAAGATGATACTAATTTAATTTCACACTACTGCAGATGTGAAACAAAATGTTTCCTTAAAAATAAATAAATAAAAGCAAAGAAAGCTATCTTGAAAAGTGTTTTAAATTATTTCTGTAGAGAAACCCATGATATACAATCAGTACTGCTTGTAGGCAGTTTTATGGGCACACTAGAGCTAAATTGTACATAACTGGGAAAATAAATTTAGGCCTTCTCCAGATGAAGCTTGGTGTGTTGTAAATTTTCTGTGCAGACTGAGTTTTGTCTGAACAGCCCTTCATTATACTTCATACTGCAAGGTGGGAGGGGTTGGGGCAGATTTAGGTGTGAAGATCACAAAGATTAGAACAATTTTCTTGAGCTGGGCTCAAGAAAAAAAAAATTGAGCCGACAAGGGAGGGTGCCCTCCTGGACCTGCTGTTTGTGAACAGAGAAGGCCTTGTGGGGGATGTGACTACTGGAGGACGCCTGGGACAAAGCCATCATGAGATGATAGGGTTTTCAGTTCTAGGTGAGATGAAGAAGTGGATTAGCAAAACAGCCACATTAAACTTCCGAGGGCAGACTTATGACTGTTCAGAAGGCTGCTAGCAAAGGCCCATGGGAGAGAGTCCTTAAGGGCAAGGGAGCCCACGAGTGCTGGGTGCTCTTCAAAAATGAAATCCTAGCAGCTCAGGAGCAAGCCATCCCCATGTTCCGGAAAAGGAGCTGGTGGGGGAAAAAACCAGCTTATTTGAGTAGGGAGATCTTGAGAGAGATCAAAAAGAAGAGGAATGCCTATGAGCTTTAGAAGAAGGGAGAGGCATCTTGGGTAGACTACAGGGAGGAAGTGAGATTGTGCAGGGAAAAAATCAGGAGGGCTAAGGCCCAACTAGAAATCAAACTGGCTAAGTCTGTGAAAGATAAAAAATCTTTCTACAAATACATTAACAAGAAAAGGAGGACTAGGGAGAACATTCAGTCTCTGTTGGATGCAGAAGGAACAGCAGTGACAAGGGATGAAGACAAGGCTGAGGTACTTAAGGCCTTCTTTGCCTCAGTCTTAAATAGTGAGGGAAGTTGATCCCCCTGTGTACAAACCCAGGAGTTAGAGGAGCAGAATGAGGCTCCTATGATCCAAGAAGAGGTGGTTAGAGACTTGCTTACCCAGCTAGACACCCACAAGTCTATGGGGCTGGATGGGATCCACCCAAGAGTATTAAAGAGTATTAAAGGAGCTGGCAGATGTCCTTCCCAAACCCCTTTCCGTCATCTTCCAGTGGTCCTGGCTGACAAGTTTCATTTGACTGGAGGCTGGCAGATGTTACATCCATTTACAAGAAGGACTGGAAGGAGGATCCGGGAACTACAGGCCTGTCAGTTTGACCTTGGTGCCCGGGAAGGTCATGGAACAGGTCATCTTAGGTGCTGTCACACAGAGGGAACTGGGCTGGTTTAGCCTGGAGAAGAGGAGGCTAAGGGGAGACCTTATTACTCTCTACAACTACCTGAAAGGAGGTTGTGGAGAGGAGGGAGCTGGGCTCTTCTCGCAAGTGACAGAGGACAGGACAAGGGGGAATGGCCTGAAGCTCCACCAGGGGAGGTTCAGGCTGGACATCAGGAAAAAATTTTTCACAGGAAGGGTCATTGAGCACTGGCAGAGGCTGCCAATGGTTGAGCCACCTTCCCTGGAGGTGTTTAAAGGATGGGTGGATAAGGTGCTGAGGTGCATGGTTTAGGGAATGTTAGGAATGATTGGGCTCGATGACCCAGTTGGTCCCTTCCAACCTTGTGATTCTATAATTCTATGAATCTAAACAAAAGAAGGGAAAATGCAAAGAAAAATACTCTGGAATGGCTGACGCTGTGTGAGGGAAACTAAGGGAATGACTTTAGGAGGCTCAAGAAAATCAAAGGAGGAGTAATGCAATTCAGTAATACAGTACAGTACAGTACATCTCTTTCAGATTACTTTAAAACAATGGCTTTGCAGTATAGGTATTTTTCTCTCTAAATGTTTTACATGCAGTTTGCTTTCAAAGCATCGTAATGTATAATTTCACATAAAGCATGTATAGCAATTGATACCTATTTGCACAAAAATCCATTTTCCTTGTTTTCACAGAAACTCAAAGCAGTGAGACTCAAAGCCAACAGATCTTTGAGGTAGAAGAGTTCTTGTCTGTGTGCACATTGCTTTTCCTGGGAATGAATGTCTGCAGACTGACTGCACCTATTTAAGCAGCCGAGTTTGAACTTGGGCTCGTGTATCTGCAGAAGGGAGCAGCATCCATTAGTTACCAGCACGCAAGTACTCCCTTCCTTCTGGGTGCAGATAGCTGCCCAGTACCCTATTCTGCATTTTTGTCTGTCTCTATTCACCCCCTGATGCACTGGCTGAGATAGCAGCTCTTACTACAAACTTAAATTAAGGTATTCTCTCCACAAGAAGTGCAGGCTGAAGTAACAAAATGAGTATTTCTGACCCAATGGATTCTTACTGTTTATGTTCACCATAAGAACGGTGAAAATGTGAATTTAATCTTCTGTAGAGAAAGCACAATAAAATGGGCTGTGTTTTGAGACGTCAAATCTGACCTGTTAGTTGTCATTTTTGTATCTTCATATACTGCAGCTATGGTTTATACGTTGCACAGTTGTCAGGGAAGATGAGCCTTCTGTACACTGGACTCAAAGGTGGAGGGGGGCAGAACGCAGCTGATCTAAATATTATCTGCATTTACAGGGGGCTGTGTTTATAACTGTAATTTTTGAAATAAAATCTCGAAGAAGCTTTGTTTCTCTTGGACTACTGAAATGTTTCTGCAGTCTACTTATTTTAATTGAGTGTTCTGAAGCAGTAGATACAGTCAACTCCGCAGACATTGCTGCTGATGTGCAGCTGGCAAGCTGTGTATGAGTCTATCAGAAATTTCTGATTTTAAAGAAAATGTGAATTTTCTTCTGTCCCTCCATCTCAGAGTTGGAGAAAATGTCCTTAACCTTTAAGAGGCTGAACACTTTAATGAGAAGCTTGTGCAACTCCTGTTGATCTAAAATCAATAAACGTGATTTATATTTTTAGAGTGAGGATTTTCCTGTGTGTGGTGGTTTCAGGGGACAGAGTTTTGATACCTGGGGCCAATCCTTACATTCATGAATAATCCCTCCTGACATTGGGTACTGGAACAGGCTGCCCAGGGAAGTGGTCGAGTCACCTTCCCTGGAGGTGTTTAAGGAATGGGTGGATGAAGTGCTTGGGGACATGGTTTAGGGAGTGTTAGGAATGGTTGGACTCGATGATCCAATGGGTCCTTTCCAACCTTGTGATTCTGTGATTCTGTGATTCTGTGACTTGAGTGAGAGCTGCAGACAGGATGTGTTTCTTGTGCTCATGAACCTTGCAGTTTGTCTGACACAATGTGTGCTAGTTATGTGAGAGACCTCAGAGGAAAAAAAAGAGATGTGGAAGGCTCGAAGTTGCCCTGAAATGCTCACAAAATGTACTGACTGACAGCAGCTGAAAATCTACAGGAGTTCACAGATTGGTCGTAGTTCTGTGACATGGGTGTAGTACATCTGTTTTCTAGAGCCCAGCAAAAGCCATACCAAACATAATATTCATTTTTGTGTAGTCTCCACGACTTGGTGCTGGGTAACTCTGTCTCCTCATTTTCCTGGTAACTAAATGTAGGAACACCGCAGTAATAACAGTCTTTGCATGACCTAAATGACCTATTTTCTGTGGGAGAAATAGCCTAGTTATTCTATATTTCTAGGATCAGTTTATAGTTACTTTATTGGTTTGCATACGGATGTGCATACTGATGTGCTTTTATATGGTCATGTGTGGGAGAATTACTGAGGAAAACTCAGCTTAGAAAATGGGCTTTACTTTTTCTTTGTTTTTTTTTTTTTGTTTGTTTGTTTGTTTGTTTTTCAGTAAGACGATTTCTAGTCTTGATTGGGGAATGAGTTTCAGGACTTGGCTTTATGATCTATAGAAGTTAATCTTTGCATGCCAGTCCTTTTGAGTGTGAACTTCTGGTGAGATGCAGTTATCGCAGGATATTGTGGAGCAGGAGACAGTCTTCTCAAAATCAGAATAGTAGGGAGCTTGTCGGCACCATGGTCTGAGACGCAGCTCTGCCCCAAAGCTGTGCAGCAGCAGCCCTCACCAGAGTCTTGTGGAAACGATGCCCAAATGCTCAGCATTGCTCACTGAGTGCCAGGGATGTAGAATAAGATTTCCAGCAGGGAATGCCTGGATAATTTGTAGGACAATACATGTCCATCCAAATGATTTCCAAAACCATTTTGACTAGCATGAAATTCAATATGAATCAAGACTCTTCCCTGGCAATTCTTGGACTGGAAAAGGATGAAATTTACTGGATGAATGATTTGGTTTGAACAGTTTGTTAATCTCATCCCTAGTGTTTTCTAAGCAATTGTTTGTTATGACAAGTTATCAGATAACAGATTTATTCAGACCGTGGTTTGAAACAAGGCTTCTGTCTTCCTTTGCTGTGGATGCAGCCTGCTGAGCTGAGTGACAGCTAGTGCCCCTGAGCTTGTCTGTAAATGAATATTCTTAGATACAAGCAATCTGTGATTAAAACATTGTATCACATTGTCTCATTCAACTATTCTCTTTTAATTTTTTTAACTGAATGCCATCTTGCCAGCAGTGGCGATAGTGCCAAGTAGACTCCAGAGTCTCTCTGCCAGTGGCCCGTTTAACACCTGTGACAGACGGGGCAGGCTCAGCAGCTTCTATGCGTAACAACAGATTTGGTAGTTACTGTCTAGAAAAAATTGCCAGAAGGGACTATAAAAGATTATTACTGTTCAGGAAGCTTTCTCTGGGGAGGTTTGCTCTGCCTCGTCGTGAGGAATGGTTAGCCTACTGCAGGGAGAAATCTGTGGGCTTTGCACTCTGCATCATTCGTGTTCCTCAGGCTTCCTCCGGAGAAGTATGCCTGATAGATTGGCAGACGTATTCCTGTGGTAGATTTGTGGTTCTGTGCATCCCTCTCTGCTAGCAGCATAGCTTTGTGAAATTTAAGAATTCTCTTTTGGGTACAGGAACAATGTGGTCCTTTTACATGTTTATGCCTTGAAGCAGGAGATCCCAAACACATTAAAATAGGCTCTACAATAATTTTATAGTATTTAAGGAGATTGTTTTTTCCTCTATAGTATCAGTACTTCCTCAAAGAGCCTATGCTTCAACTATAAGAATAAATCTTTACTTGGTGATATGTAGATTGCTCATATATTATGAAGTTTTTCTGCTTGCACTGCTCAATGGTGAAGGTAAAGCTTATAACAAATTTGTTTATGTTGAGGTGTGGTGTTTTCAGCCTTTTGGCAATATGACTTTGGAACCTGCAGTTTGGAAAAGACAGGTGATCAACACTGATTCACAGAAAAATGAATGCTCATTAGTGGGAAACTGTGCTACTTATGTGATATTTTCTCACAGAGTTTTGTTGTACTGATACAGTGCAAGCTGTTGTTTTGTGTTCAAAATTATTAGAATCCAACCCATTACTAATTTAGAAGGGCAGGATTTATCTAGGCTTTAGCATGGTAGCTTCATTGCTAAGAAAAATCGCCCTTCAAAGGTGCTTTTCCTACCCCTCTAATCCACCCATCCCTAGCACCCCGTAGTGTCTCTTTTTTCTTTGAGTAGTAGGAGTTTGTTAGCTTTTAAATAGCTAACTAATTGGCACTAAAATCAGGCATGATTAATGTTGCTATAAGTACTGTTATCAACTTGTACTAATGTATGTGTGCTAATTACACAGTATGAAATTCTTATGAGACATGGTAGTAATCATTTTTTTCACATGAAATGATTCTCATGCTGTGACTATTAGTCTAGTTTATGATAACACAGTAGAAAGAAGTTTTATTTCTCAGTCCAATGACTAACGTTTTTAAGAACGCTGTGTTTGTGAAAAATTTCTCTTTTGTTGAAGTTACTCTGTGCAGGGGAAAGGCTAGGGTTTTTTTAGGGCTTTTGATAAAAATCTGAACATCCTTCATTTTCATGAAACGTTCCTATATGACATAAAATATCTTTTTAAATCAGTAGTTGTATACACTTTAATGTTCATGCTCAGTGCAGGAAGGCTGGTTACAAGCATGTAGCGATTTGTCTGTTTAGCTGAACTCGGTGTCTCCAATTTCTATGTACCAGCTGTCATTTCAGCTAGGCAAGAGGGAGACAATGGAGGCACGAAAGTTACTTTTCTCTGGTCATATTGTAATGTAATTTATTGGGTTTTTTCCCCCCTTTATCAGTTCTTGAAACCTAATTAATAGTTTTCTGATTTGCAACCAGTAAAAAAAAAATAAGGCAATTTGTTTCTCAGCTTTCCATGGGCTTATATTGTAAAGCAGACTTGTAAATACATATGGACATATGTTTATAATAATGAAAACATTTGTGAGACTAAGATGGGCTCAGCTGGAAGAATCAGCAAATCAAATGTCTTCAAAATAGATCTGTCAAAATATTAGTGCATTTTTTTTTCCTCATTCTTAAATAGGAATATTTTGGTAGACATTCTTGCTTTTCTGTGAGTCCAATTTCAAATGGTCTAAAGAGAGGAATCTCAGATTTTGTGAAGAGTGCAGATTTCCCACATTTTTTTCAGATACCTGTCTTTTTGCCTTAGGTTGTAGACCAGCTTAATGAGAAGCCTTATGCTAGTTGTTAATGCTAGTTTCTTTCCATTTGCCAAAATAAATAGCACCTCTGCTTTTTCCCAACAAAGTACACTCCCTCCCCCAAATTCTAAGGAGGTAGTGTGGCAAGCCATGCAGCTTTCAGAAATATTTGTTTCTTATAAACATCAGTTTTGACCATAAGTAACAATACTACTGCTAGCAAATCCCAGACCTCTTTGCAAAAGGTTGACCGGTGTTGTGGCTGTTTTCTAGCAAGGCCAAGGAATGTGGTGGCTACCAGATGCTGCGTGGATCATCTAGCTTTGAGCCTTTTCCTTTGTGTTTTCTCCCTAATTACCATCATCCCAGCTTTATCAAAAGATGAAGGTTCTTCTATTATGAGTAAGAAGACAGGCAGATTGAGGAAAGCAACTTGACTTCTAACATTGCTCCTTGCTGCCCCAGACCAGTGCTAACGTGCGATGCACTCACACCCTTAAACAGGAGGTGTTGGCAGAAGCCCATTTTCAGATTCTCTCTTGTAAAGCCCAGATCAGGGAAAGAGCATAAACATGGGAAATAAAATAGTGCAAGGAAAGAGAGTAGGCAAAAAGCAGACTGAGAGAGACATAAAAATTGGGTAGGTCGAATAATTGTAAAGCTGGGGCTGGTATGAGGCTTGAAAGTCGCAAATTTGCCAGTAAGCACCAATGGTAAATAAGAAGTCTGCGAAATAAAGCTGAGACTAGGGATCATGCACCTGAGAACTATTCATCTTTCTCAGAAATAACTTTTTCTCAGATTTTTACCATTTTCAATTGACCCATAACCAGAACTGCAATTAAGCTTCAACATATTTTATAAAAAATAGTACTTAGTTTACTTTCACATAAGTGAAGAGATACAATTGCACAATGGTGGTTACAATGGTAGAAATACATACTGTCGATAAAATGTTTGAAAGAGATTTAAAAACATACTGTACAGCACCACATCTGAAATTGAGTGATGGCAAAATGAATCATACTCCATGTCCAAGTAAATTAAATTCCTAAATCTTTCTTTTTGAATAAATAAAAAAATACAATGTGCAATATGTCTGACACTACCATAATATTTCCTGAAGTTAAGCAATAGATTAAAACCAAAAATGAGGTAAAAAAAGACATTCATGCATTTAAGCCACCATTAGTCTCTGACTCTAAAATAAGGCAGATCATAATCTTTTAAAAACTGTCTTTAGCCACTTAAATCCTCTTTAGTGCTTTTCAAGACAAGGTCTTCACAGACCTTGTAGAATCATGAGTTAAGATGCTTTTATTTCCAACAGGTCATTTTTGACAGGCTCAGCCGTATTTGAAATGCATTATATGGTAGAAAATGTTGCTTCTCCTTAATGAAAAAAAAAAAAAAAAGAAATGTAAATTAAAAGGAAATGAGAGAGATGGATGCTTTTCGAGTTTATCACAAATGACATTGCTTTGAGGGAGAGAAGTGAGGGAAAGGGAAGGGAAAGAAAATTATGTGTCATCTTCAGTTTTAATGACGTGGAAAAGCGTGACGTTAAACAGGACTTGATGTCCATTATTCCAGGCATAGAGAGCTCTGTCTCTTGCATTGTAGTCAAGCATGGATATATGAAAATACTGATTATGGAAAGGAATGTCTGTGTACTCATAAGTGGAGGTTTTTGTGGAATAAGAATAGTAGACCTTGGCTCCTGTTAAGTGCGAGTTAGTAACATACAAGGTGCCACAGATCATGAAGGATTCTCCAGCACTTCTCTTTGGGTAGCCTGTGCTCCAGCTCTTCAGCACCTCCAGCGTATCCTGGTTTAGCTGGCTGATGACAATGTTGCCTGCATTCTGGTTGGTCGCATACACAGCCCACAGCCCAATTTCATCTGCCATCAAGTCAATATCAGAAAAGCCACCCCAGGTATAAGGGTAGACATTGTGAAAGCCAGCATACTCAAGGCTACGCTGCGCGAGCACCCGCACAGTGTCAAAGCTGTATTTGATGATGATGTTGCTCTGATACTTGTTGAAATAGAGGGAGCCGTTGTAGACAACGTGGTTGGTTCCTGCCCATTTGAATGGAAGGTTGTATGTCCTTGATTCAGCCCCACTGACAAAGTCTGCAATTGATTTATATTCACGGACAATTTTATTGTTAGTGTAACTATCCATGTACCAGACCTGGAAAGAAAACAAAGATTGAGAATAAACACTTAGAACACCATCTGTGGTAGGAGATCATGATATTCATTGCAGAAAAAGAAGAACAAATGGTTTTAGGTGTGTAGCAGGCTATCAGAGTACCTTATTGTCCACATTCCTGCTACAAAAGCATGAAGAACGCTTGAATTTCTGAAATCAAAACTTACCTATACAGGTCAACTTTCAAGAAGAATGTTACTAATGATAATGTCTGCATTTTCAGATAAACTGATTTTTGGATTATTCAGTGTTTGGGTCTTTATAAGGGTCTTGCTTAAAGATATTCCCAGAGACTAACAATCAAAGACAGAGTTGGGGAATGACTAAGCTTGGATTTATGCTTAGCAATAAATTTGGTTTAATTTTCTTCAGCTGAAACTCTTGTCAGTGAAAAATAGTGTATTTGTAGAAAAGAAACCAAATACAATAGTAATGAAATGGATAGAGTTTAGGAACCCTTTTTTCCTCACTTAAAAAAAAAAAATCAACAGTTTTTTTTTTAATCCTCTGCATGCCAACTTCAATTTCCCCATTTTTTCCTTCATGCATTTTGCCTTTTCTCCTTTCAGTGTGTCAGACACCAAATCAAATCCTGACTAACAAAAGAATAGAACAATTTCTGGAGATATTTTTGGTGCCTATTTCAAAACTGGCACTAATAAGATATTTGTACAAGCCTCGGTTCAGTTCCCTATCTTCCTATTCATTGAGATGCTGTGAGGGATATGTTCTGTTCTAATTTGCATGTGCACAGCCAGTCTTTGTGTTGCTCTAAGAGCGTCGCAGTGGGGGAAATGTGGATGCTGTCTGGGGAGGGGGTTGAAGGGCTGCAGGGTGTGCCGGGAATGTGCCACAGAGGGGAGAAAGTGCTGATGGAGGAGACAACCCATGGGGATATGTCTGGAGCAGCCATTGATGCTCTGAGGTGGCAGAAGGGGCTTCCTCTGGACAAGGTGGGGCTGAGCAGAGTTTGCTACTCTCCAGAAGGCAATTGAAATTCCTGGGGTTGGTAGTAAACCTGTATGGACACAGCGGGCAGGGGAGAGCTGTATGCAAATCTTTAGTTGTTACCATTTGTGTATTGCCTTTATCTGATGTCTTTTTTTTTCTATTAAAAAAGTGAGCCTTCTGGGTCTCGTACAAATGAAACATAGTCTTTTGACTTCAAAAGCCCTTTGATGGAGGCAGCAGCTCCTCAAAGCTGTGGGAATTTGAGAACCTATTTCAGATCCAGACAATAACATAAGTTGGATCTGAGGTGGAAAAATGGTCTGAATACAGCTTCTATGGGGCCTAATCCTGCGATTTTGACTGTGCTGTGTTACGGGTTATACTCTTGGATAAAAGGGTTGATTACTTCGGTTCTTAAAGATCCAAGGCCAATTAAATGTGGTAGGAGGAAAAAAATGTGTAGTTAGTTCAGATGGTTGCATGTCATCCCTGAAACAGCTGAAGGAAACGGCACAGAGGTGCTTAGCTAACTACTGTCTTTGGATAATTTTGCACAAAGACTGGTGTTTTTTCTCTGAAGATGTTCAAGAGTGAAAATGAGGGAAGTAGAAGCAGCATGCTTGTGAGTGTAACCTCCTGGGGGGAAATATCTGTTTAAAGATTAAAATAAAGCAAGTAAAACTCCAGAGGGACACAAAGATATCCAGTGCCTTAACATACTCGGTTATTTTTCTCTGATGCTAATGGATCTGTCATCCAGGCTCCAAATCGGGTTCCGGATATCTTGACTGTAATGGGGCCTGTAATTTTCATCAACTTGCCACATGCTGAAATTAGAAAAACAAATGCATTAATGCAAATAATTACATGATTCTCCTTGACATCAGTCAAGACCAATTGCTCTAAACTAAATAGTGGCCCCAGGGGATTCAGGCTTATGTTGAAGATGGATCGTTGTCTTCTCTGTATGTACTTTCAGTAATATGTGAAAATATACAAATAAAAATTTGTGTATATTTTTTTTTTTTCTTAAAGCTCAGTTACATGTTCGCAGCATAAGGAAATATATAACCTAGTAAATTATCTTCTGAGTGGAAGTAGATAACGTTTAGTAAGAAATGAAAAGAAGATATGTTGCCTCCTCGCTTTTGCCTTCAGAAAGTTCAGTGGAAGGGTAGAATTGATGGATGTTTCAGTTTTCCATTGATAAGGGTAACAAGGAGGCTAAGGGCAGACATGATAAAATGAGCTTGTACACAGCTGCCTGTGTCCATCTGCCCCGTGGTTACACACCCATAGCTGTTCCAGTAATGGGGGCATTTCGAAGCCAAGAAAGTGAATATGAGAATTATTCAGGAATCTCGGCTGAATCGGCTGGCTTCTAATCCATTAGGCTGTCTTATATTAGACTGTCTAGGAGGAAATAATGAGAGTCAACATAATTGTGGATGCCGACCTTCCTAACAACCCAAAAATCTATATTTCCAGGGACATTAATAACATACCTATTAGCAACAAGGCCCTGGTGGAATTTGTTTACCAAGAGGCTTAATATCACACAGTGGTGCATAGGTGATTAGATGAAGCAGCATGTTTTTGAAGAAAAGGTGTTCTATAAGAGTGTAAAAAGAAATGACACGTTTCTTTTATTTTTTTTGGTTTAAAAATAAGTTCTTCTCCATGATAAATGGTTGTGCTGTATTGTATAACCCTAAATATCTAGGAAAGGTGGAAAACAAGCTGCATCTGGTGTTAAGAGTGAATTTATTCAGTTCAAAAGAAAAGGTTACATCAAGCCTGGATATTCTACTTTATGTGGCTGGCAAAGAATGTGTTGTGCAAGGCTGTTACAGTCAATTACAAGGGGATTAATGTTGTGGTGACAACTTGAGGGCTGCTCATGAGAACTTTGTTCACAGCCAGGGAAGTGAGATATAATGGGAATGAAGATAACAGAGTATATGAAAAGGTTTTGTCCATTTTCTGGGTCTGTTAAAAGGCATTACTATTTAAATTTCTCAATCTCTGTATCTTACAATCTTGATGTTATTTTGGATTTTCCCTTTTTAAGAGTCTTAGGTTTTTGATAGTTGTTTATGATAGGACATAATTTTTATTCTGGGATTTTTTTTCTTGTAGATAGGCTGCTAGAAGTATGTGCTGAGTGCTGCTTTCCTACTGGGATGAACTACTATTAGCTTAGAAAGTAGAGGAATATATCCTGCAAAGCTGAAGGCTATTATTTTTAGGTGGTAGGTTAGTAAATAGTGCCATGTAAATGGGCATGAGGTAGACTCAAACCTTCAGAGATCTTAATTTAGAATTTGGAATATTTAATTTAGAATAAAATTATCATCAAACTAATAATGACTAGAAAGAAATGAGCAAAAAATAATTAGCTCCTGAATTTGTTGCTTAATTAATTAAAATGCAATGAATGTATTAATTTAAAGATATACTAACTGGTATCCTTAAAAATACAGTATTGGAATTAGTAGGAAAACACGAGCAAATAATTTTGAATTCTGAAACACTGTTTCTTCTATTTAAAAATATCCAAGAAGCTGAATTGGGAATCAAAAATGACCTGTGAAAAGTACCGTGGTTCATCTGTTGTATTACTTGTATTGAGCCTGAATGCATAGTTCACTGGTTGCCAGTTGATTACATGTAGTTAATAATTAATTAACCTCTTCATTCTTGATTTTGTTTAAACTGCATGAAAAAAAGCAGCTTTACCCTGTGGCAAGAGCCAGGTGCTTTTAGAGCATGATCTTTCAAAATGTATAGAGATATTGTTCAATTTGAAAAAAAGAGATGACTTTGTACTTCAGCCACTGAATGATCAGCAGGCATGAGTCAGGGTATATTTATGTGGTCAAGTATTTATTCCCAGATAGCATGTTGTGATATCAAGAAAGGAAGAAACTTAGGGGAGTTGCTATATAGCTTTGGGGCAGTTGAGTGAAAAAGTGACAAAATTTCTCTTTTCAGCGCGACAAAACAGAGCATCTTGTAAGAGACACGATTTGTCTTTTGTCCTGCCCTATAGTATGTCCCATCTTTTCTTTACCTTGTTCATTGAACAGAAACTCATAAAACTGCTTATTTGTGACACCATTTGATGAACTAATACTTAAAACTAAGGAGTAATACTACAAGTATTTTTTCCACACATGGTAAGCCATTCCCATTGTAGTGATAATTCATATTCCACCAGCATGTTTCTGCTGTAAACTTCCGCAGAACCTGAAGTCTGTTGTCCTACTCGCTGACAGCTTGGGCAGTGAGAAGGAAGCAACAGAGCTGTCAGTGCCTACCTCTGTCTTGTTATGGCAGCCTCTCTATAGCTGGGAGATCCTTAGGCACAGGAGCTTGATACATGAAGTCACTGCCAAAATCCTGGTCACGTAAGTCAATGACCCTACTATTGCACACAACCTTTTTATAAATTTCTTAACATGATCATTAAAAATGGGGAAATATTGTTTGCACTTGCCTACGCTCACCCTTACTCCAGCTGAAGATTGTTTCAGAACATTACTCCTCTGTTAATTTGAAAAGTATTCACGGCCAAGTACATGGGTATTAAGTCTTGTCTTTGAGCAGTCAGAACTCAAACTACTGCTTCCAGAAACACTCGGACTGGAATCCCTCATGAGCAAGTTCTCCGAGTTAAGAAAGAACTGCTTGAAAGAGCAGGACAAGGGCCCAAAACACATCTTGGCTGAATGGTCAACTTGATAAATCAGCTCATTTTGTTTCAAACTGTCTGTGGCTGCACAAGTAATTTTGTAGGAGTTGTCCCAAGTATTCCACACATCAACTGACTTGCTAAATACTGGTCTTGTCAACACAGTGAACCTATAGCTGACTGATGATGCCCAAGTCTGATCTTGCATTTGACACAGAAATTAAATGAATGACAACTCTTTCAAGAGTAAAACAGTTCCCTGACAAAGCAAGATGAGTATTCTGTGTGGCTGTAAGCACTTCCAACTTTAAATTGAGTGCAAGAAATTTTCCTCCTCCAGAGTTGCAAACAGCTTCTTCTTGTCTGCTTCTGTGTAAAATGTGTTGAGCTAACCCCAGCCTATATTCTTAGCTGCAGAATAAACTTGCAGAATTGTTCTTGTGGCTATGTTAAAATTGATATTGCACGCTGAGGTTTCTTGCTAGGGCATGGTGATACTAATATACTGAAAAGCAGAATAATTTACTTAACATTTTTCTGGCATGGCAAGCCTGAGAGTCTGAAATTAAAAAGAAAATCCAATTAGTTTCCAGATAAATCCTTTCTTTAGCTCATTTTGTATGTAGGGAAATAGAATATAGACAAACATAACATGAAATGGGAAACATTTCTGGGCTATGAATTTTCCATAGCAGTGGGGTGGCTGAGAATTAAAACTGGCATATGTATTTTTTCAACACTGCCAAAACCTTCTTCCCCTTCTTTTTCTTTCTGGTAGAAGAGAATATATGAGAATGTAGAAATAACATTTGTGATGGTGGGAAAGATTTTTTTTACTGGTTGAACAGTTTTGGTTTATAGCAAACCTCTGCTCTTTAATTCCCTGACAGGAGAATCACCAGATGCTAGTGAGAAGGTAGGTCAAATACATCTCCTTACCAGCAAATGTCAGGAAGTTCGGGAACGCTGAGAAAAAAAAGATTAAAAAATTCTATTTCTAGCCAGCTTTTCCACTTCTAAGACGTCCTGGTGTGGTTACACAAGAAAAATGTGGGATTTTCAGAAGGCACACAGTATTAGTCTAGTTCCCCTGAATTTGAAAGAAGCAGCTGCCTACATTAGAAAATTCCAGCCATAACCGATAGTAATAATTGGAAAATCAGGCTTCTGAGTGTTTATCCATCCTAAATTGAACATCAGATCACGCATGATTTGTGTGTTTATGATTTGATTCATCCCTTGTAACAGTTGTGTACCCTGGACTCAAGAAGTGTTTTCCTGTGTTTGTTCATATTAAGGAAGAAATTGAGCACAGAGTGACCACTGATAAAGAAAGTAAGAGGTACTGCCCCTGTAGGCTGGTGAAGTCTATGGGGGCAGAGATCTGCACCAAACGGAGCAAATACCAGGAGTAGGTTGTGATAGACAAATTGGACAGGAGCTGTTTTGAAGATAGCTAGGAATAGGTAGTTGATAATCCCAGTCTCTGTGATGCAAATGAATAGTGGTAACTTCTATATTTACCAAACGAGTCTATGATTTATAGAAGGACTTGCAAGGGAAATAAAATCAAAACATTCTCTTGAAGAGTTCATAAGCATTTATTCTATTTATTGTAAGTAATAAATAGGGGAAAATGAAGTGAGTATGTTTTTCAGTGGTTGCACAAATGACTTTCAAGTGTTTTACTACTTACACTTTGCAGCTTATGATCAAATTTGTCACAACATTATTTTATAATGTGAGGGAATGAGTAATTATTTTTTACTTAATGGGTGTACGTCTGTTGTCTTACATAATAGAAATCCAGGAAGGCTAATAGTCTAGTTACTAGGTCTTACTGAGAGGAAAACTGGGTTCTTCTGCATGTGTGCAATGGCTTGTCACATGTTCTTTGGGAAAATCACTTATCCTCCTGGTGTCTTTGTTCCTTCATCTACAAAATGGGGATAATGATATAGATCTCTATTGCACAGTTTTGCACTAAATGGTATTTGTAAAGCTTTTAGAATCCAGAAGGGAAGGATGCTTTGGAAGTACAAGTACTGCTGCAATTAATAAAGTAATCTCATGCCTGCACTAAATACTTCTGCCACTGTTATAAGAGCATTTCTTTGGATACATAGAATAATCTACTTTTGAATTTCTAACAAAATGTCACTGTAAAATATTGTTCAGATTTTACGTTATAACCAGATGTAGCTATAAGTGAATCCAATGTGTATCTGCTCTAATTTTTCATATTTTATAAGTGATATTTGGCGGAGTATTGGCTTCTATGAATGCTACCTATATATTTTTTTTCCAATTTCATAAGCAATTTGTTTTACAACAAGAATAGGAGGATTCCAAGCATACTGTGCAACCTGCAGTCTCTTATAAAAGCACATACCTCACATGACTCCCAGCAAAGGACCCATACGTGCATAAGTGTGTGTAATTTGTGGTGTGTGCCGTCATATGCACTCTACTCCTAAATGTTTGATTGCATCCAGCCTTTTAAAGTTTTGTGGATAAATTTTGCACTGGCTTCAGCCTGAATTTTCTGTTATTTCAAAGAAAAGGAGCACATTTCTGTTATCAGAACTGCTGTGGTAATCATTAAAATTCAGTGAAAATAAGACAACTGCTTGCTGTATGTTAATGAGTGTTGAAAATGTTGCTAGTGCAGATGGAAGAACCCTTTTAAGTGGCCAAGACAATATAAATAATGCATTATATTGCTGAAAAACACCTGCTAGGGAGAAGAATGGAAAATAGCTATCACACACACACTAGTTCCATAATTATATTGTGAAATGGAAAAAAATCTGTGAAGATTCAAGCCAGATCCTGTGGCACATCAGGACCAGCCTACCTTCTGCTGCCATAGGTTTCTGGGCACCAGGGTGGCATGTACGGTCACAGCTGTATCATCTCCAGCATGGTGAGTGTGGCTGAGGGCAAGGTGTAGGCATCAAAGCTGTTTTCCCTTTATACTTTGCTGATCTGAACACACAGTACCAGTTTTGAGGAGCTACTCATACTAAGCCTAACTGAAGCTGTATATTTTTAAAAGGCACACAGCGTTAGGTCAGAAATACAGCCAGTCCATTAGCGGGCAAGCATAGAGGTCATCTAAGCATCTAAAACCAGGACATTATGCCAATAAGGATGGATGAGTTTGTATTACAGCTTGAGAAGGCCAAACATTTTTTAATGA
Organism: Cuculus canorus; assembly: GCF_017976375.1. Taxonomy (NCBI): domain Eukaryota; kingdom Metazoa; phylum Chordata; class Aves; order Cuculiformes; family Cuculidae; genus Cuculus; species Cuculus canorus. The sequence continues at coordinate 7,429,706 of NC_071408.1, forward strand.
TGGATGTGCTTAATAACGTGTTTAATACAAAAATTCTCTCTATTATTAATAAGTATAATGGTAATAGTTTTTTTTTTTTTTTTACATTAGCACATCAAAAGAAATAATGTGTTGCAGGAATTCAGGATAGATATGTAGGGAAATGTGGGTTAATAATAAGGAAACAGTAAATAACTTCTGAGAAGAGAGCCCTCTGTGAATACAGCTGGTCATCCTGAGGTAAGAAATGTATTTTATACTCTAGTCACTTCACTAATCAATGTTACAAGAATATGCTGTAAAAGCAAAGAAAAACAAGATACTCATTAAATATAAGGTGATGATCTTTTAGTGACTAATAAAAGCACTGGAACACTCACTATCAGAAAATACTGTCTATTTACATGAATTTTCTTGCTTGCTGTGGTGTTGTAATGCAGTTTTTTTCTCCTGAATGTCTTCTGACAATGCAGTAATGTGCTATTGAGTTATGTACTGAGGGAAAAATAGGATCATAAGAAATTTCTTTTTGAAGTCGTTCACGTATTTTCACCCATCATCACTGATATTTCTAGTGCACAACAAAGAAATAGAAAATAAATAATTTAAGAGGCTAACCTAACCTAGATTTTTCGCATTCCGTTTGCTCACAAAAATAGAGGCACTGCTTATCAAATTAATAAAATATTTCATGCCATGTGTAGCATTTAAAAATAACATCCCACACTTGATAACTGAGATACTGATCACAGGATTCACCCTTGGAATTTGTAGTTTATTCATGTTTAGTGTTAACTTAGAAAGCATTTACTTCTCAGTAGGGGGTGGGATTGTTGGCTGTAACAATCCAGATTGCAATAGTGATCCATTCAGGAGTCTCGTGTGGATAGGTTGGGAGCAGGGAGACTTTGCACTGTGGTTGAGAAATGGGTTGGTACTGATTATCTCTCTTTGGATAATGGAAGTTAAGGCTGAGCCTTGATAATGATACTTCAGGCTTTTAGTTTTGGTAGCTTATACTGATCTCGCGCTGATTTTCACAGGTGTCAATTGACTTTTTCTAACTAGGGCCACCATGTGAGTGTCCATCAGGCTGCCTGATGTAAATCTAGTGCAGTGCTCACAACAGACTGTTGCTATGTTTCCTACAAAAATCATGGTTTGTTCCCTTAAATTAAATTAAGCGTAAACCTTAATTTTGTTGTATTGCAAACTGCAGAATGGCAGCTCTCTCCTAATGCTAATATTACAGGTGTAAAGACATTAGAACCAGAGTGGCCTCTGAGGTGTCAAAGCAAGATTATAATTATAATGTGGTCATTTCAAAAATGATTCCAGCCTATTTTATATGACTCTTTTTTTCCACACTGACATCCCCAAGATGACCTAAGTAGCAATGCCTGTCTGAGCCGTTTCAAAAGAATAGTTGTAGCTCTCTGCAAATCTTAGATTTTAAAGTCATTATGTGTTATAATTTTCCATCTTAATTCCTTCTGTATGCCTTAAGGGAGATCATTATATAAAATACAGCAGTGCAAACTTAGAATGTGAGTGACCTTAGGCTGAGTTACTCTTGACTTTTACTAGGGTAGTACAGATCAAAATATAAAGCAGTCTTTCATCAAACAAGAAAAAAGAAAACTTCATATTTCTATCAAGACAACTATAAATACACAGATGAGGGACCAAATTTGCCATGAAATTATTAACTTACTGAGCTTTTTCATGCAGTCTCGAAGCCTGGTTTCTAAACTGAGTACACGCTGGTGTAGTTCTTCATAGTCATAAGCACCAATTTCTTCCTGAATCCCAGTGAGGACAGTAGACAGATTCCTAATTTCCTCCTTGAACTGGGTGATTAATTTGGCATCAGTTTTATATTGTTCCAGAACTGGGATCAGTGGCAGGAGCTCATCCATCTTTTCTTTCAACTCCTGTTAAAGGCAATCAAATGTTCATTAGAGCAGTTTAAAGGAGTTCAGTCCTCTAATTCCCTTTATTGTAATGTTTATGCCAGATTAAAATGACTTGAAAGTGATTATTAATTTTTAGTTACAGATCTATTATTAGAGTATTGTGGAAGTCTTAGGAACCTCAGATTTAATGGTAGTAAGCTGTAGGTAAAATGTATGAAAGAATAGTTTTTCTACTAGAAGTACGCAATTACCTTCAAGTGATCTGTACCAAACGTGTTAAAGGTCTGATTTTCCATCCAGAGGATCTAAATCTCTACTAATCTTATCTTTCTTGAAAGAAGGTGATTAACGATGAACACAGATATGTCTGAAGGGGTCATATCTGTTTTACAGTGCTGTCATAGCTGGTGAGCTGTTAATTTCTATTTCACTCCTTCAAAATACCAAATTCATTTTTTTCTTAATGGCTGTTGAGTACTGTTTGGTTCTGTTCTGGCCACAGTGATATACACCTCTTTCTTCTGAAGTGAAAAATTCATAGTTCTGAATTGCGCTTTGTATCTGTCAACCTGCTCCATCACTAGGTGCCTTTGAACTTCCTCAGCTGATCTCTCTTCTGGAGTATCACTAAGGTTTTTGGTTTTTTTTTGCCATATGCAATTGTTGTTGCATCACCAATCCTATTCTCAAATATTGATTAAACGTAATAAGGCTCTACTTGGGATCTTGGGTTTCTCCTTTCTCAGACTTTTGCTGTGTCATATACTTGGAGAGTTTGTCTCAGTTTGTAACCTATATTGGCTGCTCATCTTTAACTTCTTAATTGTTCTTTTAAATGCAATAAGCATAGAGACTTTATTAAATTTAAACTAATTGCTTGAGGTTGTTTTGTGTTTGGTTATTATTCTGTAGAAAACCTCAAAGAATCCTTGCTGTCAAAAGTTTTTGCTTTATTGAAAAGCAGACAGGTTTGTACCTGATGTATATGGAGATTTGCATATCTTTTTATAATTTGAGGGAACAGCAGAACTTCCATGAGAAAATGCCAGAGAGACATAAGGAGATGCAAGCCTGGACAAAATGGGGCAAATGATGGAAAGAAAGATTTGTTGGATACTGGCATTAGGTGATAGTAGAGACTAGGAAGAGATGAAGAAATGCAGGGAGAGGCTTTTGAAGGTGTTAAAAATCAAGTCCTGAAGAACAGGTGGAGTAGTCAGCAGGTTAAAAGGGAAAGCAGAAGAGATCTAAATGGAAGCTCAAGCACAATAAAGAGAAGTGAATGTGGTTGGAGGTTAGTGTAGGCACTGAGGTGTGCAAAGACACATGTGGTTTGTTACATTACTTGAATTAAAGGATGTAATAAACATGGTTGGACATTTCCAAAATAAATAACGATGGTGCAAAATAATGATTTTTTGCTAAGGACTTGTGAAAGAAGCTGATAGACAGGGTCAGGATTTGGGCTGCTTGAAGATCTACGTCTGAATTTTTCCTGCTTGAACATGTTCTTAGACAGCTTGAGAGTTCTGCAGCTGGGCCGAGACCAATGGGATGAGGTTTAACAAGGCCAAATGCCGGGTCCTGCACTTGGGGCACAACAACCCTATGCAGCGCTACAGACTGGGGGAAGAATGGCTGGAGAGCTGCACGGAAGAGAAGGACCTGGGGGTGCTGGTTGACAGCCGACTGAACATGAGCCAGCAGTGTGCCCAGGTGGCCAAGAAGGCCAACAGCATCTTGGCTTGTATCAGAAATGGGGTCACCAGCAGGTCCAGGGAGGTTATTCTCCCTCTGTACTCAGCACTGGTGAGACCGCACCTCGAGTACTGTGTTCAGTTCTGGGCCCCTCACCACAAGAAGGATGTTGAGGCTCTGGAGCGTGTCCAGAGAAGAGCAACAAAGCTGGTGAGGGGGCTGGAGAACAAGTCTTATGAGGAGCGGCTGAGAGAGCTGGGGTTGTTTAGCCTGGAGAAGAGGAGGCTGAGGGGAGACCTTATTGCTCTCTACAACTACCTGAAAGGAGGTTGTGGAGAGGAGGGAGCTGGGCTCTTCTCCCGAGTGACAGGGGACAGGACTAGAGGGAATGGCCTGAAGCTCCGCCAGGGGAGGTTCAGGTTGGATATCAGAAAAAAATTCTTCACAGTAAGAGTCATCGGGTACTGGAACAGCTGCCCAGGGAGGTGGTCGAGTCACCTTCCCTGGAGGTGTTTAAGGAACGGGTGGATGAAGTGCTTAGGGACATGGTTTAGGGAGTGTTAGGAATGGTTGGACTCGATGATCCAATGGGTCCTTTCCAACCTTGTGATTCTGTGATCTCTTCATCACCTAGCTAATATATCCATATAGTTTTAACAGTGTTTTCATATTGGAATTATTATCTACTCAAAATAAAGGCTTATATGTGTTGTTAGGAAGTATATTTTGCACAAAAGTCATCTTAATAGCTAGAAAATTGTATTTTAAATTATAAACAGATATATCATTATAAATAGATTTGAGAGCATTAGCATTTCTATTGGTTCAATTCTCAAGGAGTCTTCCAATTACATTAGAGTAGCAGAATTACTGATATGGACAGAAAGAAGTAGACAGTCTTTGCCTACAGTTAATACTATTTTTATTTTACTATTTTTATTAAAAATTGAACTTCAGACTACTTTAGGACTGTTAAAATGTACAGTTATTTTTTCCTTGATGACAAGGAGAGTAGACTTTGTGACAGAGAAAGCAAAGCTTCAGAGGAAGCTTTAGTAACACGGTTTTTGTTAATTCATTTTGAAATGATGAATTTAAGCTTTGGTTATGTGGGGCAGGGAACTGCCAAAAATCATGGGTAAACCATGACCGTAAAAAATGCAAAGCTGGAAAAACTCAGTCAGATAAAATTTGTTTAAGAGAATCAGGAAAGGTGTCTTGTTCCTGATAGGATGTATCACCATATGCTCAAGTGTGATCTGGATCAAATTTATATACTTTGGTTCTAATTAGTGTGGAACCAAAGCATTAGAATATCTCACCTCAGTAAATGACATAAAGATGGTTTTTATATTTTCGTGATAAAGAAAATAATTTTGTTTCCACTGACACTTGTAGCTTGATGCTATGACAAGTGGTACAAGAACTAATTTATATTGCAACATGAATAGCTGGTAGAAATACTCTGGCATTTTGTACCTGCTGATGTGAGGAGTTATGCTATATCCTGAATGATTTTTTTTTTTCCTTGGGAAAGATAAAGCACTGGAATATAATAAATCAAATTTCAGAAAGCCAGCAGCTTATTGTATTATGTTGACCTTTTAAATTTCCCTATAATTTGCTTGGCTGGAAATCTGTTTTGTACTCCTGGCAAACTGTCAAACTGAAGTTAAATGATGGGCCAAAACAAATATCAAATACTTAAAAGGTTAGAATACTGCAGAAATGTGCTACTTTTGACATAAAAAATCAGACATTCAAATTTTAATATTTTGTTCCCAAGGAAAACTATAATAAGAATACAGGATATATTAATGACATTATACAATAATAGTATTATTGTATCAAAGAGCAATGAAGGGGGAAAAAAGTGAAGACATTTCTTACTACTTGAAAATAACTGACAGTATGTTGTCAAATTCTAATCTAAACTAAGCATGATGACATAAAGTATAAAGTTTGGTAGTCAGATCACTAGTGTACATAATTCCTTATATTAAGACCAATTGTTTATTCATTGTTTTTGAAAAATACATTAGACCCCTTCACTATGTAATTGTACAAGTATCTAACTTTTTCACCAATTGGAATATTAAGTCCATTTAATATCAGTGTTCATAAACACATATTCAATTAACATAATATAATCCTCAGCAGATATTTTCAAAATCCTATCTTGCTGGCTTGCAGTCTTGAAATATCAGTTTATCAGACTTGATATTCAAAGGACTTCAAAATGCTCTCGTAGCATTTTTTCCTTAAGAGTGCTTCAGAAAGCTTTTTCAGAAGGCACAATGCTGTTTTGTAATGTTTGTTACCCTCCTTTCTCACAAAGATTGGCTTGGTTTTTTTTTTTATTGTCATTAAAATGCCTCTTTCTTTAATCACATAAATGTGACTGGGAATGATTACCCTCCTTCCCTACACCAAATTCAAAATCGCAAACCTTCAGACATGAAATTAGATCTTAATTGTACTGGATAAAAATTACAATAACCTGATTTATTATAGGCTTTCTTCCCTTCAGCTGCAGTAAATGTCAGGCAGCAGTGAAAGTGCAGCAGTCTCTAGTTGTTTGCTATTAATTCCATTGGATCTCCCCATTTATCACTGGAGCTTGAATCAATATAAATTTCTCAGTATAACATGCACATTGATACACAAAAACCAAGAATCTGTTTACAGTGACATTTCTCTAATGACTTAATAATTAATGGTTACTCCCTATTACAATTAAATTGAACAGAGCAAGATTATCATTATAAAGGAAGATTTATTGTGCTTTTCTTTTTAATATTGCTCTTGTCTGAGCCTTTCAAACTGAGATTTTAGTAGTCCACACATTGCTGCTTAGTACATTGCTACCAGCAGGCTTTCAAAGTTAGTGTTAAAATAAAACCTACTTGAAAATGCTTTGTCATTAATGTCTTCCGATCATCTTCAATTTGCCGAAACTTGTTCTTCAACCCTTTCATTTGTGTTTCCATTTTTAAAACATACTGGAAATCCCTCTGAGTCCGTAGATTTAAAACTTCAATAGATTGGGACATATTCTGAACCTGTTAAAGAAGAACACTCGCTAAATGTACTTTTTTTGCTTTACTTTTTTTCCTAGTGTAGTTAAATGTCAGGAAACAAAATGTGCTTACGTGAGTGCTTTAGTTGTGAGTCATGGATACCACAGAATAGTTTTAAATTCCATAATTGCATGACAGTACAAAAATTGGGGAACAGGGTTAACAGATTATTATCAGCAGCGTGACCTTCAAGCCATAAATGATTTTGTCTAGCTTCTTTGAAGTAGAAAACTTGATCCTTTCAGCCACATTATCAATGGGCTCAAAAAAGACTATTAGGCACTGGAGTCTACTTTGTTACTTGTAGTAGATGCTGAGTGTTATTCAGAATGTTCTACGTAGCACACATTCCTCATGAGCACTTCGGGAGAGACAGGACTGAGATTTGGGAATTTTGATTAGTATGAAGAGCATGATTTTTATTGCTAGTAGGCATTTATATAATAATTCAGTATAAGGAATTCATGAGACAATCTAGAGAGAAGCTAGGATGTGCCCATCATTGAACAGACATTTGCTCATGATTTTGTATATAGATATATAATTAGAAATTTTATCCAATAGTCTCTTTGGTAGAAACCCACATAATTTTACTGGTGAGAAGTAGTGAATGTTCACATAACTTTTGTAGAGCAAGTGACTTTGTAACTACAGCCAGCACTGTCACCACAATGAGGCAAGAATAACTGTCATCTACAGTAAATTATGTTTTTAACAGCATCTGTTATAAAAGGAATGCTTTTGCCAGTCACAAAAGTGACACATTTTGCAAGTGTAGTTAATCTATGTCAATAAGTGTTTTATTTTCCCAAAACTTGAAAAAAGTAGACCGCTTTAAGTGTTTTTGGAATCATATTGAAGTTTTAGCTCAAGCAAGAAAACAAAAAAGGAATCTACCTTCCCAATCAAAGACAAACCTAGCAGTATTCCTGTTGTTTGTAAGAGTATGCAATGTTTGAAGTGGTATTCGTGTTTGTAACTAATATATAGTGACCTACAGAATATGTGGATTCAGGAAAAATGCTTGAAAACAGTATACATCAGTTATTGCACAGTTACCATTAGTGATTCTTAGAAGGTATTTTTAATGAAAAATTGTAATGTTTCTTTTTTTCTTTGCTTTCTAATTGTTGAAAGCAGGCAAATAAAGTCCTTCAGGTCTTGGATGAACTTTTGAGTGTTTCCATTTAGCAGAATATGGGTTCACATAGGGGGTCTAATTAAATGACGGTGGATGGTCTTAGTGAAGGAAAAATATGACCTTAAATACCCATAATCACCACAGTTCTAATCACAAGAAAATAATTTTTAGAGACTGATGATTTAGTTTCTTTTCTGTGACAGCTCAAAAACTGTGTTCAGATTTTAACACCCATCTGGCTCCAACCCCAAAAGAAATTAAGATTTTTTTCTTTACGTTAATATTTTAGTGTTTGGGAGATATGCAAAAGCTCTGAGGACTGAATTCTTCTCTTCCTCTGTGAAGTAAACAGATAGTATGTTTGGAGGAAGGTAGCTCCTGGTCTGTGTGTGATTCAACAGCGTCCTCTCCCTCCATCTCATGCTATGGGCTCTGTCAGAACCTGAAACTAAGTCCCTTCTGAAGTTCATGGAGGTTTAGGGAGGGGAAACCTCTGGGGATCTGGCAAATATTAGCACTGGAGTGATTTTTCTATAGCTAGAAAAATATTTTTCTATAGCTAGAAAAATACTGAAAATTGTATGTTTTAGCATATATATTTTTTGTAGGTGTTTTTAAGTCTACATTTTCTGTTGCTTTGTGCTGCTGTTCAAAGACTCTCAGGTCTCAGGTTCTGTACCACTAGGTCTGATACATTAACTATTACCTTGGTTACTTATACAGACAATCCAGTCCAATAGTTTGTGTATTGATGGTTGCAGCATTTTTTCAGTTGTTAATGCAAAATAACACTTGGATTTTTGTGGATTTTACTGTACATGCAATAGTGAATAATGCTGGAAATATGAATTGATTTGTTTGGGCAAAATTTGTACCACCAGAGAATGAATAAGTAGTATTTGAGGAGAGAACAAATGAAAAGAGGCTTCTGTACAGCCTGTTTGCAGCTGCTGTCATGTCTATATCTTGTTACTTGTTGATAAGAGATAAGGAATAACCTTTGAGACTCTCATATGATTGAAGCAGAAGCTGTAGTTTAAATCCCACAGCAGCTAGCTAGTTTGAGGTGGGATTTGTAAATGTTTCCCCCCAGAAAAATCAGTCCTGTCTGTGTGTAAGGAGTAGTTTTGGGAGGAGTGAACAAGAGAGAAGATGCAACTTTAGTTTGCTAGGCAAGTGACTTGGATTGGGAAAGGAGTGATATAAGGAAAACAGACAAATAACCGTCATTGGTGAGAACATTGGTAGTAGACATACCCTGAAGATGTATTTTTATTAGGTAACTTTTCAGTATCCCATAATATATTAAGCTTAGAGGGGAAAGAGTGGATTTCCATGGGAAGCTCATTGTTTAAAAGGAGGACTATATTGGAAAGACTTACCTTCTCCAACAGCTGTCGGAGTTGCCTGCTTTTGGCATCTCTTGAACATAGGTTTTGTTCGGGTGCAACGACAGTGCATATGCAACGGCCATCAGGATCCTGGGCTGAACTATAAACTTGCCACCCTTCCTTGGGGCTAATCTGAGTCTGTAACAACAGAATAACAAAAGTAAAGGGAGTTCAACAGATTTTTTTTCTTGTTTGAAAAACCACAACCTCAGAATATTTTTGTTTATGTTCGCAATAAAGTTTCTCCTAGTCAGGAATTATTACTCTCTTAACTCATTAGATTGGTGCTTTTCCACAGTTTTGTCATATCTTATACCACTGTAGTGGTTCTCTAGAAGGATCCAGCACACATTGCTTCCACGGTGGATGAGAAGAGTTTCCTGCTTGTGATTCAGCACAAGGCAGTTGATTTAATCCTTTGCAGAAGGATCTTACAGTTTTTCATCAGCAGAGAACAAACACGTCCTTTCTGCCTGAATGACTTTTACTTTAGACTAGTGGAAACAACAAAGATAGAAAAGAACAAATATAAAACCACAAAGAGAGAGCATGGTGTGTGTGACTCGTGCATTGGGAAATGGCTCAGGAGTGTTTTGGGATGTGGGGTAGCAGGTTTGGTCTTAAAAGATGCAGCACAGAGAAAACTGTTCTCCATTGGCTTCTACTCAACAAACACCAAAGGAACTAGAAGCTTACTGCAGGGTAGTACTGAAAAGTATCTGATTAGCTTAGGGTTATGGCAAGCATGGCACACTGCAACTGAGACCTTGTGTGGCCTTCACTGAGACAGAATAATTCTGGAAATTCCTAACCTGTTCTTTTTAACAGCAAACATCACCAGGAAAAAAAAAGCCAAAAATGATGTTTGCTTGCAGAGCAGGCTAGCATTCACTGCATTTAAAGTTTGTGTGATACCTTGTGAAAAATCTCTCTATTTAATGCGATGTCTAGAAATACACAACATAAGAATGTGAAAAAGCAATGTAATTAGTTGATTGAAAAGATTCAGATGATGAAATTAAAACTGATGGACAGAGGAAGTAATTATTTTATTTTCTTTTTAATCTGTATTTATAGTTACTATTACACATTATTCTTTTCTAATAATATAATATTGACTACCGAATTCCATGACACAGATGCTAGTAGATATCATTAAAGTAATTTTAGTCTAGACGTAGTTGGAATCAACTACTAGTTATAATATAAAACTGTACTCAGTGTCAGCACAAAGAGGGGATTATTTAAACTGGCAAGGTTTGTTATTGATGCTTTACTGGTGGCTTAGTGGAGAGCTAAGTTGCAGAGTTCCTCACCTCAGAAGAGGTGCAATATCTCTGTAGACTGAGGTTAGAAAAGAGCATAGGCTTTTAGTAACAGTGGCTCTTCTGAAGAAGTTATTGAAGACAGCAGTGACCTCTTCTACTGCAAAAGTAATTGAAAAATCCAGATTGTATTGTTCCCCTGTTTGCAAGGAAAACTGAAGTGTCATAATGTAGATGACTGTAAAAAGTCGATAGCTGAACTTTCCTTAGGGTTTGCTAGGAAGGCATATACAGAGTTCAGTGCTAAATTATATTACTTCTGTGGTGTTCTCTTCACCTTAATTTTTAGGGCAAGATAGTCTAGCCTAAGACATGGAGAACAATAAAAACAAAACAAAATTACATCTGCAGAGACTCTTTAAATTGTTTTTTAGCAGCTACTAAAATTGTGAGCTTGAACAAGTGATGTCTGTCAAGGCTTGTAACCCTTGCAGAGCGTAAGCTCCGTTCAGTCCAGCAGTTTCTATGATTCTCTGTAGAACTCATGCCCAGGCAGCGTTGTCATGCAACAGCAAGGAAATGGAATTTTTGTTGAGTTTCAGGAACATGTTCAGGATCTCGGAGTCTGTGATTAAAATTCCTTTAGAACAGAAATACTTAATACAAGTTTATGAAAAAATCTGATATTTGAGCCTTATACCTGCTATATTAGTTTGGTAGCAACTCGCTTTACTACATTCAAGGAAGTTCCCTATAGTGGAGAATTTATGAGATACCAGGATAATGCATAGTCTATAGGAAAGCCATTATAATCCAGGCTATGTGATCAAAGGTGCTTATAGATTCTAGCGATGGCATAAGTGTGTCTCTTGGCTTTATCTAAGAAAAGTAAACCAATTTTACTGATTAACTTAGCAGGTATTTTCTTACTGTGTCGAACGTATGGCTTGATTTAAAAAACAGCAGTTATTTGGGAAATATTTATCATGGTGAGAGACTGTCAGGCCCAGTATGAGTGCATGGCTATCGGTTGCCCATGCAGAAATAAGCACTCACATAACACTCCTACAGTTTAGGGTACAGTTCTTCACAGTAATCTGTGGTTCCCTGTATGTATTCTCCAAGACACTAGGGTTTCTTCATTAATTAAGATGGGTAACATATGTGATCACAGAGAAAAAGAAGCATGTGAATGTAGGTACACTTTGCCCCTTTTCTTTTTTCTCTCCGTTATTTTTTTAGATTGACATTTAATCCCTACCTCAAGCAGAAACTGCTGTGCCGTGCAGGGAAAGAGATATTATAAAAGGCATCAAAACCTTATAGAAGCTACTGAATCTGCTTTTCAAATGCAGGCTGACTGCTGACAGGCCTTAGTAAACAAACAAGGAAAGAAATAACGAGTGGAGAACAGTATGCTAGTTCTTGAAAACCTGGGGAAAACAGAAGACTCATTACAAAGACCAATATTAATCCTTGCCTTGGCAGGATGCCATGAATCTTACCTCCAAAAGATTTATTTTTTCACTTGCACTTCTATATGTTCTGATAAAACTGCTATAGTTACCTCTATTGTTTCTGGTGACGAGGCAAATGACAGTACATCTAATTAATATGATGGCTTAAATATAAAGAGTATTTTCCAGTTTGTCTTACAATTTCAGTCCTGGGACTGGAACAGAGTTGAAAAAGGGAGGCCCTTTCCTGGACCCCACCCCCTTGTACAGTTCTTCCAGCTGAAGGGAGGAAATTCAGAGTTTTTGCTTTTTTTTCCTGGGATGACATACACAATTTATGAGCTGTGTATGTGCTAGGAGAGAACCTCTGGAGAAGTGCCTGTGTTGCACTGTTAGCTGGACAAGCTGCCAACGGATAACTCTTGATTGCAGTTAAAAAGCAGGTAGTGATGGCCTCAGAATTACTGAGCACCTGAGCCAGAAATTCTCTTGGCCAACTTCTAAAGTTTAGAAAAAGATAGCAGCTTTGGCAAGCTTGGCTTCATGCAAAAAGAGCCTCACGTGTTGCCAAAATGTGATAATTGAGTTTTTATGATTGCATCCCCCGCTCCAAATGCACTCCTGCACTCCTTCTAACCCCTCTTGAAATACAAAACATGTATGTGACTTCAACTGGATGAGTGCAAAGAACATTAATGAAATAATACTTAGGAGGCATTTATATCAGCAGAGCTCTGTTGTAGTCGAGGTAAGCATAACATTGCATACTACTTGGAATCTGAACATGTTAATATATAAACCCACACATCTGTGTGTGTATAAATAGGTATACATATGTGTGTGTGTTATAATAACTAGTATGAGTCTCTTAGTTACTCATTTGCAACTTTAAATATGGATTGAGATATGATAAGGAGCCTTATTACTTGTGTTATCATACTGCCACAATAACTAGCAAAGTTGATATTGTAGTTCAGTGAGGACAAGTTACATTTAAAGAAAATAAAATGGAGTTTTTCCTTGTTTTATCAGCTTCTTGATGCTCTAAAACACAAGGAATTATTTCTTGCATAATTCAATTAATTTTAAAGTTGTAATACTTAAAGTCTAAATGCAGTGATTCTCTGCAGTAATGTTTTTTCCTGCATGCATGCATTCAAGTAAATAAATGTTGATTAATGCAACATTTTTAGTTACAACTAAAGAACTAATTTTTGAGCATAGTGGACTACTATACAAATAGTTAAATTTACATTTTACATAACATACTGTTATGTAAACATCTTACTGCTGTTCCACAAAAAGATACAGAGAAGAATGTTTTACTAAACACTTAGAAAAATGGTGTTCTAGTTTAATTTATGAATACCAGTATAGTGTTCTCTCTTATGCAGTTAAAGTATTTCTTTGATTTTCAGGCTTCTCAAGAGTAGTTAATCACAGCTTTTTCTGTAGGTCTTCAATTACAGAGGCTGCTGTATAAGACCATCAACTATACAAAGTGATATTTGTGTCATTTGTATTATTCCCATATCAACCTTTCTAAAATTCTGTTACCCAACCTTCTATTACCAATTTTACTTTATTTCTAGCAGCTATGTATTTACTTAACTGTACTCCAATAATGAAAAATAGGAAATAATCAGACCCCTTGCATATTGTAGTGAATAGCTAGTATATAACATTATTCAGACAAAAAGAAACCTACTGCCAGGTAGTATTTTTTCTTAATAATGCAATATATTTTTTCTGGAGCAGCAAACATAGGAAAAAATGTCTAGACAATTGCAATGACATTGTTGTACTATTTTTAGCATTTCACGCTCAAGATGAAGGCATATGTTCTTAAATATTTAAGGATGCTATTTTAAAATCTTTCTTTTCATAGTAAGACCACAACATGCTCACCAATGTGCAGTTTTATGATGCCCAAAGAGAAGCATGCATTAAGTGATGACAGGAAGATTAGTAGCTTAAAAAGAGATTTAAAAAGAGGCAACAAAGTAAAGCTTTTGCTGGCACTTAAATACTATTTCAGCGTTCAGATGGCTTACAACATATCACAGCTACTTACTAGAGTATCTGACGTGGTTATTCTGGTGGTATTTAGTCCTACCAGAGATGGGAGAGTTTGGGACATCCAGTTAGAGATCATTGCCATGGTACTAAGAACAGCACCAAGCTTCAGCAGTGGAGGACTCATTGCTGTGGAGCTAATGAGTTTTCATAGTGACTGATTATCATCCTGGTGCAGGCTGGCAGCGAGAGGCGTGACTGCAGCACACAACATCCACAGCATGAAAGGAGATCAAGCTACCCAGATTTAATCATCCATTAAAAACACTCATATCCTTATTTGCCCTCTGTCTTTCTGCACTTGCTAACAAATACTTTGGACTATCTTATGTTGACCACTAAATAAGCAGTCTTTCGTATGCTAATAATCATTGCAATTTTCAGTGGGAGATGGCATGGGTGAATTACCTCTTTATAGGTGCTAGAGAGTCAATTAGCACTTAGTTAGTTCGGTTCCTGCTGAGTGGTCTGTGTTCCTGTCTGAAGTCCAATCACAAACCGAAAGCCAAATAATCCTCCGTCACTGCTTTGGCAGAAATATGCTTAAATCTATTTATAAAGATGGTACTAGTCCAAGTAGATGGGGAAGGGGAGAACTCTCAGCCTGTCCATGAAAATGCCAGAGAGCTTTCTGAGCCTTCCTTGATTTGCTGACAAATGACAAACATCAGTGGCTTTATAATTTGCACAGCTTTTTATTAAGATATTTGTTGTTCAGAAAAGAACATTGAAGCAGCAAAGATTCACGTTTATCAGTGTTCCTGTTAGTTTACAAATGTTAATACCAAGTTATTTCATTACATACAGGGCTGGCAGACTCAGTATGTCTTCATTGCCATTTCGATGGGAATAAAAGACAAATTGTAGGTTACTCATGCAGCATTTTGAGGCTTCTTTTCACTCTAATCTGCTGTTAAAACTACTGTTCTGCAGTATTGTAGAATAATATTCAGGTTCAGTAGCGATTTATCTTTTCCATAAATTTAGCAAGAGTGTGTGTGTGTGTGTGTAACCCCCCCCCCCCAAAAAAAAAAAGTGTAGAAATCATTGTGCTGTTGGGGTAGTTTTACTTTTTTAGAATTATTCTGAAAAGAAGAAATGCCGAGCAAGGATTTCTAACAGCAATTATTTTAGGGAGAACTTGTTTAAAAGTTTGCAGAAAGACAGACCACTATATTTTTCCCAGAAGCAGTTTTGGACTTTGCTTCTGAATTTCCTTCCAAATGACAATATTTTTCTTAAGGAATTTTGGTAGTTTCTATGAAGGAAACCTGTAGTGAAGCTGAAGGAATGCATTTTTACAGCAGTGTGTGATCATGAATGCATTTGTTAAAGTTGCTAAACCCCTGCAAAGACTTTTTCAGATTCTCAAATAGTGTACACCAAATTCAGACTATGCTTTTCTCTTCCAGCATTCACTCAGAATTATTTCAATAAACCTCTGCAGTTTAATGAAGATACATGGAAAATTAATATTTTTAAAAGAAGTTGAAAAACATATTGAGAGCTATTTAATAGTCCTATAAGAAGCCTTCCATCCACAGAATACAGAAACAAATTCTGTGCATGCAAATATTAAATGTTTTCTGGGAGTTACACAGTAAGATGGGCTGTGAAATGTTTCAAATACTAAAAAAACCTAATTCACTCAAGAGATATATTTGAAAAGAGTGAAAGGAGTTTGCTTATAAACAGAATCTGCACAGAAAACCAAGCTTTTTACTAGTTTCTCTGTATACACAGACTTTTCAGTAAAAGACCTAAATGTGAAACTGATGAAAAATTAAATACTAAACATGTTGTAGTTTTATTATTTACCCATAGCATGTTGAAAGCACATACCACTGTGCATGCACTTTGACTTATTTCACATACTTTGTCTTATTGATATCAAAACTCCTGAGACAAAATGACACACAAGGGCTGTTTTCTTCAGAGAACTTGGATTGCTTTCAAAATATGAACTGAGACTTGATGATGTTAATGTCTGAATAAAACAAATACATTTTTTTGCTCAGTTCCAAAGAAAGAAAAAAAAAACCTGCACTGTATCAGTCTCCTTGATCCATTTGTCTCCTTTCTCTAGCAAGAGCCCGCAGTGGATGCTTAAAAGAGGAGTATAAGAAGAGAAAAAACATATAGTAATACTTTTCTTGGTGTAACCTCCCAGCAAAGTGTGGTACTTGCTGGGCCGGAGGCTGTAACTTTGTGTTCAACAGTCTTTCATGATGTTTTCTTTTGTGAATTTCTCAAGTAACTTTTAAACTCATCTGTACTTTTAGGAGGCACAACATCCACTGGCATAGAGTTGTTTAATCGTGTCTTGTGTGAAAAACATGTTTACTAGAAGTCATGATTAGATCGCAAATTTTAGAAAGGCTGTGTTCAATCCAAATCTGCAATTTTCCATTGAAAATAATTTTTTTTTGAAATTATAATCTTCATCTACTTTCAGCAGACAGAATTGCTTTCAGCTACTTAATAGAAAAAAACTCTTCATCAAGGCATTTGGATACTGCAAATACTGTAATCAAGCCCACGAACAGCTCTGTTTTGTTAAATCTCACAACGCTGCTGATAACTTTTGAGAGCTAGTGATGACTGTACTTTCTGTTGCTACTATTGGCTCCAAAAGACTCAATAGCAGGATTAGGTTTCACAAATCAGCTTTTGTAGCAGTGTCTGTGCTTACCCTCTGGGGTTTGTTCTAGGGCCCTGGCGTCCTGCTTGTCTGGAGTAAGAAACCGCCGCCATGCACTTTTCCTTACTATGAAAATCAGAGTGCAAAGATGGCTCGTATGTGCCACATTTCAGGCTCGTGGTGGTACAGCGGTGTTCTGCTGGGTCTAGAGCTTCAGAAGCACTCCTGCACTTCACAGTTTTGCAATGGGAGTTGTTTTACTCAGCCTATTTTCTGTATTTTTGAAGAAAATATTCATAATAGCCAGGGTTACGTGATGGTGGCAGTTATGTGTATTTCTCTGAAGTCAGACCCTGTGGAGAGACACCCTCCATATGTCTGGGAACTGAGAAGTCACTTAGGCATTACCTTAGCCTCATGAAGGGCATAGCGAGTAGAGGAGGTGTTTCAGTCCTTGAAATAGAGTTCACTTTCCTGTAGGCTTAAAGTGGTCCATTGAGCAGCCGTGCATGTGAAACCATCCAGAATGACTTCAAGAGTCAGGTTTTCTGCTGAGCTGTTGCACTTCATTGGCAATTTATCAATTTCCCAAGTAGGTAAATTGATTAATTCCAATACGGATAGGTAACATTTGGCAGTCTTGCATAATATTCTATTATCTTTTTCATTGGGTTCTCCTGAAGTACCTCAGCATCCTTTCTAGTTCTAACACAAAAAGGATTATCATTCACCAGTTTTATTGCCTTTTTTGTTCCTGTCTTCTTTCAGAAATGTAATAAGTACATCAATTCCCCAATTCCAACACATTTCCTTAAAGTCATGATAGATTTTTTTTTTGTTTACCATACTGAACTGCAGCTGTTAATATTTTTGTTTTTCTTGTGTTAAACATTTTCTGTCCCCTTCTGAATGATTTAACCTTGGACAAAGTACATTCAAAAGACAATGAAAGGCTTTTTCTGAAGTCCAGATAAATAATTACTGCTGATTATCCTTAATCCAGTATATTGACAACTCCTGCAAAGAATGCTGCTTATTTGGTTATTATTATTCCTAACAGATGACGTACTGCTTGGTTCTTGTGATAGAGTATTCATTAATGCAGTTTAGAACTTTATTTTCTTCCAACTGGTTTACCTGCTAGAAAGAAAACCTGCTGATGTGTGATTCATGACATTGCTGCTAGATACATCTTCAAAGAGCATAGCAGGAGAAAATCCTCTAGTACTCTTGGCTGGCTATATAATTTAAAATTACCATATAGTTGTTATCTGGATTCCCCATGGCGCTGAAGTTAGATCCCCTATAACTGCACAGGGGCTTTAAAGCACATTTGCACTGCAGTGCAGGGATGATGGCAGGTTGTAGAGTCTGCTAATGCAGCCCTAGCCTAGGGGCTGACAGTAGAGTAGCTTACACTGGAAAGCTGTAAAACTGTTGTTCTAGGACTCTAAGTATGCGACAGCTGTGTATTATACTCCTGCAAATTTAATGCTCAACTAGGATTAGTTTACAATGGTTATACCATTCCCCTAGAGAGGGGCACTACTTGTTCAGTGTAATAGTCAATATTCTTTGTATCTAATATTCCTCATTTCCTGCAGTCGTTTGTCATATAGTTTCTTCAGAGTAGTATCGCAAGAGGAGACATTGTTGGGATCAATATGTCTCTCAAAAGTTTTCTTTCATGAACAATGGAAGTACTGACTGTAACTGTAGTTTGTGTTCTTACAGAACTGCAGAAATATCCAAAAGGCCTTTCTATTAAGGAACTAAAGCTTCAGCTGTATTTTGCCATAAATATTTGGGTTAATTGAAAAATGGCAAGCAAATGGGAAATTTTTGTAAGAAGCACATCTGAAACCACATACACAAAGATGTTACCAGAAACCACACAGTAACTGAAGAGTCATCTTCTCATCTCATTAGGAAGATGAAACAAAATCTTATAATCTGTGTTTTGGTATTTTTTTCTTTAAAAGTGCAATTTCACATTTCTAGTTTATGGTAAACTGCTATGAAGTAGTTTTTGGACCAAAACCTAGAAAGCAGCAGTGATTAAACTTTCTTACCCTGAAATTGGTACTAGTATGATAACTTCCTCTTTTCATAGCTAACTTCTCCTAGAGTCAGTAAAAGCTAAAATATTTATACAGAATGACTACAGGTGCCACATTTTGGTCTTACATAAAAGTATGTGCATCTGTAACAATTTCAGTGTTGTTAGTAGAGTTACTGTATACCAGTTCTGCGATATTAAATTATTATATTATAAATTATCAAAGGTATTAAAGATATTATTCAAGTATGGTACGAACACCCTTATTTATTGTTGTTATACAAGAAGAAGCTGGAGGGTCTTCTAGTCTCTGATATTTACTTTCACTTTGAGATCCTGTTACATTTTGATTTGGGTTAGACAAAGTCTGCTGTAAATGAGAATATAGCTCAATGTTATATTATTGTAGTTGAGGTATGACATATCAGTATTAGGAATATTAACAAAGCAGATGTCCAAAGAGTCAGTAATATGTGAACACACACACAGAGAAATGCACAAAAAACCCAGTCTACTTACCTCCTGACTGGAGGGAAAGTGATTGTGACAAAGAAGAAATGTTGATGTTTGGCAATCACTTAACCCTAATGTCAGTTTATTTAATATAAGTTAAAAAAAAAGTTATCTTATTGCCAAATATTTCTTAAAATTCAAAATTATATTCATTGGTAAATGCTATAAAGGCTTTGCATAAGACCTTGCATTTTAGGCAGACAGAGATCAAAGTGATTTCATACTCATGGCTCAGATGTTTTAAATAGCTTCCTTTGAAGCAAAGCAAAGTCCAGAATCTTAAATCTTAGTAAGTTTGTTTAATACCTTGACAGATTTGGTTTAGAAAGTAAGCTCATGCATAAGACTTAAACTTTCCCTTGTTACAGTGCTGTTCTTCTATAGTGTATAGTTCTTCTATAGAGTTCTTATTCACATGATATATTCTAGAGGTGATTCAGTAGTATATTGATTCAAAAAAAAGTATGTCAGTACACCAGTCATGTTCCTGAGCATTATTATTTATTGCATGTCTAAAGCAAAGTTATTACAATTCGAATAGTAATTAAAATTCGTAGAGCTTAGGCAGATTGAGAAAGTACATCTTTGTCCTTTCAGTTCAATTTCAATTCTCTGAATTTAGAAACACTGAGAAAACATTAGCTTCTCTATCTAACTCTCTGTTTCTGTTCAACAAAGTCCCCTGGCTTTAGTGTTACTTGTGCATAATAATATCCGTGTTCTTTGTAAGAGCGGATTGAGAGGTATGTGCCCTTTCTACAGACGGTTCTTTCACCAGTTTATCTGTGCATACGCAGTGACATTCTTTAGTTGGACATCTCCAAGTATCTCCATACGTAAAAGTATTAAGTAAGTGAGCTTTGAAGTCTATTCCCCACTAGCATGCTTCTATACCAATGCTATTGAGGTGACATGGTTTCTGAAGTGGTCTTTACTGTCTACTTGTTCATTTTTCAGGCTTCTGGGACTTCCTTTAAATGTTGGTCTTGGAGAGCATTTTAATGTTTGGTTTTTTTCCCCCACCTATTCTTGTTTTCTGCTGTTAGTAGTTCCCAAGTGCACAGGGTAACAAAGAAGTGTGTCTACAGTGGGCTTATCTCATGCAGAGAATTGCCTGAAACTAGAAGAAGTCTGGGCAGTGTGCTTTAGGAAAGTTTGCAGTTAATTGAAACAACTGGGCACAAAACAATAGGCACAAAAGGAATAACTGAAATGAAACCACAAAATTTTTCAGTTCATTTATTGTTATTTTAATTTTCAATAATATTTATATGACATACTCAAACTTCCTAAGCTTTCCCCCCAAATGTCTGTTAGGATGACAGATCTAACGGGGGAAAGAGTTTAGTAAAATCACTCTTTTCTGTTCTGTCCTCTATTTCTCTGTGTGATCAAGATTATTTATGCTTATTTAAAAATCTTTTCTAAAATATAAACATATCTATTTGGTGGAGAATGACTAAAGATGTGCAGGTCCTTTTCCCTTCAACAGAAGCTGGGAATCTGCATGCTTTGGGAGGATCCTGGGATGCCTCCCCTTGCTGTGAACACCCACAGGACGGGAGGGTTGCAGTGTTGGGTGGTCCTGGGTCTGGAACTGGTTGAACAGTGCACAGTACTGCAGTTTCAATGTTCTTTTGAAAACTGTAGGGATCGGATATAAGGATTTCTACATAATTCCTCCCGGATTAATCCTCATGCTGAAGGTTTTCAACTATGTGTTATTTTGTCTTTGTTCTATCCTCAAAATAGATATTATTCCGCTGAGGGTGGTTGAGGGAAGTGAGCTAGCTTTCGTTGAGGACAAATTTAAAAAGCAACTTGGTTCTTCTAAGACGTCTGTAAGCTGAAATTCACCATGAATTGATCATAGTTAATCCTGGAGTAGAGCTTGAGCCATGAAAATCGGTGAATTCTGTTGCAATTTACTAAAATACGTTGTTTCAGCTGGCTCTGAACACAGCTAGATGTGAGAAAACAGAGACATGCGATGGTTAGAACAGAGGTGCATTTAGACTCTGTAAAAATGGCCAGTATAAATGAACCTTCCTGTGGTTAATGTATGATTTCAGAATTTGGCAGTCAGTGGTTACAAACCCCTAATCTGGAGATTGCCTGTGGACTGTCACATTTAATAGCCACAGGCAAATTTGTTCAGTCCCTTTTTATAACCTCCTTTAATCTTTGTGTGTGCGAGAAAGATAGAAAATAAGAAAGTAGAGAAGGTTTGCAAAAGAAAATTCCCTGTGAATGGTGAATCTTGTATTTGGAAAATCAGTAACGGGCTATGTTGGTGTAAATAAAAAAACAGAGTTGGGGTATGGGGTTGGACACTGGCCCATAGCTAACAATACTCTTGTTAACACACTCCCTGATTATCTTTTCCTTTTATGCTTGAGCATGATTCAGTTAGACATTTTGGACATGGATGAAGGACTTCA
This sequence comes from Cuculus canorus, assembly GCF_017976375.1. Taxonomy (NCBI): domain Eukaryota; kingdom Metazoa; phylum Chordata; class Aves; order Cuculiformes; family Cuculidae; genus Cuculus; species Cuculus canorus. The sequence continues at coordinate 7,451,363 of NC_071408.1, forward strand.
AGAGGGAGAGAAAGTTGTTTTGGTGTGTGGAAAGGAGCTGTGAGAGCAGCTCATCTCCTTTTTATAGCACTATGGTTGTATTTACATTTCACTAAGTGCTGTCTTTGGAACTGAATGCAAAGGAACTATCTACAGTTGTTTGATTCTTGCTCTGACAAAGAGTTCTTCATATGTTCTTTGTAAATTAACAGCTTTGCATTTGAGAAACACTTGAATTTATCCTGTTTTTATTTATTGATGCAGATAGTTGTCAAGACTCCATAAACTGAATAAGCCAAAATGAAATGCAGAGAGGTATCCTATTGACTCACCTTCCAGCCCACCATGTCATACATTCTTTTGTCAAGTATCTTCTCAAGATATCATGTCCTACTGACTCCCTCTGCTAACATGCGTGTCATATCGTCTATACGGATGAAACAGAGCAAATTTTTCAGAAGTCTAAACTAGTGCTTATTTCCAGTATTCTGGCATCCCAAAGGCTGCAGCACGTTTAGATACTTGCCAAAAATACATATTTAACCAGCATGACAATGATAATGGCATTTGAAGGCTGTAGCATCTTCTTGTTAGGACTTCCTCACAAAAGTGGCATTAACATTTCCTTCCTGAGATATGAAACTCTCTTTCAGTAGGCAGAAACACTGAGAAAGAAGATTATGTGGCTCTTCAGAAAGAAATGTGTGTGTTTTGTGAATGTGTCTCATAGGAAATGAATCCATTTTTAATGTATACTGTTTCTCAATGCCATTCTGGAATGACTCGATTACTTTTAAACAGGGATGAGAGCACATAAGAAGTATAAGTGAGTACTGAAAAAATTCCACAAGTCATTTTTCCTGGAAGACAGAATGCTATGACCAAACTCCAGTAGAGTTAGCGATGTTCTGTCTAGTAAAGGCTTCCTACAGTTTCAGTTGGATACTGTAATCTGTTCTAAATGCTATATAGTGCTTTGAATACAATTAAACAGGTGCAGTGTTTCATCTCAGAGATGGCTGCATTTCAGTAGTGGGTAAATAGTTCATGTATATGCCATAAAGCCTGATCCGAGATCAAAGATTCTACAAAATAATTTTATGTTTAAATAAGGGTATAGAAAACAAACACTTGTTATTTTGTAAGGCAGTAACAATCCTGAAAGTTTCAGATTTGAGTAATGCTGAGAAGAATTAAAGATGTTTATCTGGAAATGTATCAAAATTCTATTACTTGCAGAAAAATAACACCAGGTATCTCAGACTTCATTGAAATGGTGACATATTTTTCTAACTGCCCTTTTTAAAATTTTCTATTTATATTCTGCAGAACAGAAATAAAAGTTTTAAAACATACTTCACTTTAAAGGATTCAAGTGCTCATTTTTATGAAGCTTTCGCTTTCCTCTAGTTTTTTTTTTCTTTTTTGTTTTTCCTTACTGAGATTATCAAAACAGGCATCTAACGCTCTGGATGGTTGAGCTAGGTCCTATCTTGTGAAGGATGGGTGCTTCTATCTGCAGGGCTGCTGAGGACTGGAATGCTAATAGGAACTGAAGCTTTTCATGGATAAGAACTTGAGGTGTCACATTTTAAGGTCCAAGATTCTCTACCTGGCCCTCAGTGAGCAACAAGAGAAATGTATTAAATTGGTGCTTTTGTCTGAAAGTTCTCCCTGTGAGAAATGCAATTCTGTAATGCACAGCAGCTAACTAAAAGAACAAAAAAAGGAGATGTGTGCCAGATGTTGTGAAGATCAGTGCTTTTACCTTCCATGTGGTAACACTGGCTTGCACAAGTAAATAAACCACTAAATAAAATGTGGATCTGAAACTGCTGAGGTACACTTGGTGTTGAGGTATTAGAAATTGCTGCCTTTTTGCTCCTGTTTGTCACTTGGGTAGCACAAAAGACAGACACCTAGAAGACAAACAATCCCAAACACCTTTTTATAAATTCAAATACTGTGCATTGGGTAGGGGCAGTCGTGCTAATGCACCCATCCCCAGCACCGTCACTGTCACCTTGGGAATACTGCTTGCTATGTGAGGGCTGATATCTTTCCTTGAGAGTTAACAAAATCCTGGACTGGTTGATATTCTTAGTATTGGAAGTTGCACTTTTTTGGGGGACAAAGAAGGCTACTGTAGTTCATAATGATTTTCTAGGATGCCAGGCTCAGCAAGGATGCTGGACAACCACAGGTATTTGCAGTGTTTTAAAAGAAGGAATTTGTATTCTAACTTCCCTTCTGCCATTTCTACCAGTAGTTTGCTTTAGGTGTGATTGACATAACACCTTTCAGAACTTCAGTATTCTTAATGTCAGCGTAATGCTTATAAAAATCCATGTATGTTTGCAACTCAGGAGAGGCTATGTTCTTTTTATTAGAAAGGAGTAATATACCTTGGAAGTTCTCATAAAATTAGGCACAGAAAATTGTGAGCCAGTGGAAACACTGAGGTAAATTTAGAATATTTCTTCTACCTTGTGGAAAAGAAAAAAAACCCCTAGAGATAGTTTAAATATCTATGATCATAATATAACTCTGGCTTGCATGGTGGTACTTATAGGTAAATAATTTCAATGTTTGTAATTCTGCACCCTGTAACATTTCATTCTTCCCCCCCTCCACTTTTCATGTGTCTGGAAAACAAGCATTAAATCCTATTCTCTGAGTCAGAAAGATGTGGCCTCAGACTAATAATGAGTAGGTTTTTAGTTCTTAAAGAACATGATTGCAGCAATTGAGGAGACAGTGAAAAAGGCTGATCTTTGTGTTGCTTTGCGGTAGTGCAGGGGAATGTCCGACACTGCCATTCATAGCAGTGAATGAGAACAAAGCTTTTACAGCACAGAAAGCAGTGCTGACATCAAACTGATCAATGACTTATCCCACTCAAAAGGCTTACGTTTGAGCTTCCAAATGCAAAGTATTCTAAAAATAAAAAGTACTTCTAAAAATACTGGATACACATCATATTACATTACACTCATTCTTTTATAGCTGCATTTTATGACCAAAGTAAACAAGGTAATTCCCAGATGACTGGAATTTTGCAGTTTTGCAGGGCTCAGTGAGCTGACGACCAAGGAGTATAAATGACAAAGACTCAGGCAATGCCACATCTGAAGCCTTCTGTTTACTGACACCTTATGTATAGTCTGTGACCTATATTTTTAAAATGTCTGTTCAGCATTTTAAGGCTATTTTTTATTGTCTCCAGCACTTAATCCTTCTGTGCCATCATAATCCTCTGTTTACGATATCAAAATTAAAATCTGTAGAGATGGCTATTATCTCACAGTAGAAAAATAGGAAATACGTGAGGAGTGCGCATCAATGAATAACTTAGAAGGAAAGATTTCATTTCCAGAGGAAAAGGTTTCTCCCCACAAGAAGTTGAATGCAGAAATTTTTCTTTCTAACTTGAACTAGGGGGAACTCAACAATTAAGAATCACAATGTCAGAGAGTCTTTTAAAAAACTGCTTAGCAATGTGAGTGGGAAGAATAAAATTCATAGGCAAAGCTGGTGAAGTTTTACATAAGCTTTTAGATCTAATTAATAAAAAAGGGCCAAGATTTTGGTTTATGAGGCATTTACGTAACTTTCAAGATTAGATACTAATTTTACAGGAAGATTTAACTAACTCACTAGCAAACTAAAGAAATTTAATAACATTCCTACTAACTCTTGTAATGCATTTTTCAACTTGGCTAACAGCAATGCAGAAAGTAAAGGAACTATTGGCACAAGGGCAAAACATAACTTTGGTCGCACGAGTTGTGCTGGAGCTCCTGAAAGGTGTTTTCGATCCCAAAAGATCATTTAAAAACATGCACAAACTCATCTCATGGATCACAAAACAAGAAAAAGAAATTTCAGTCCAAACTACTGTAAAGATCATGAGGGTAAGGACCCCTTAATGTCAAAAAATACACAATGTTTTGAAGGCAAAATCACTAAATTCTTCAGATCTGTTGAAATGTGAGTGTCTGCAGAAGAAAAGTTTTAAGTCATTTCTGTGAGATACCATATCTGGCAGCCAAAGGGGCCTCCTTAGGACCCCCAGGTGCATGAAGTGGAGCATAGGTAGCCAGTGCTTGGGAAGGGGGTGGCTGTCCCACTCTATACTGCACTGGTGCAGCTCCACCAAGGTTTTGGGTGCCTCCGTATAAGAAGGACATCAACCCATTAAAGTGTGCCCAGAGGAGGGTGATCAAGGTGGTGGAAGGCCTCAAGGACCAGAATTCAGAAGAGCAGCTGAGCTGACTTGGTTTGTTCAGCTAAGAGAAGGCTGAGGGGTGCCCTCATTGCAGGTTACAACTTCCTTAAGGGGGGCAGTTGAGGGGGAGCTGCTGATCTCTTCTCTCTGGTGACCAGCAACAGGACACAAGGAAATGGAATGAGGCTGTGTCAGGCAAAGTTCAGATTGGATGTTAAGAAAACAGGAAAAGGTTCTTCCATGACAGGGTGGGCGATCAGTGGAACAGGATCTACAGGAAAGTGGTCACAGCACTGAGCCTGTCAGAGTTCAAGGAGCATCTGGATGATGCTTTTATTTATATGGTTTTAGGTAGTTAAACCATAAAAGTAAAATCTATTAACCTGAAACTGGAAAAAAATGGATGCATCTTAGCCAATTTGTCAAAGCACTGGTGATGTTAAGGCAATTAAATAGCAATAAGAAAGCACTATGGTCCATCATTGTTAGCCTTCGAAATCAGTTTTAAATTTATAACTAGAATAAAATGATTTAAAATCCATATAGAAAGAGGTGCTTTGACAGAAATAGGAAGATGATGAAAGAAATATTGCCGAACTCAGAAGTGGGAAGCTGAAGAAACTGCATTTCACATATACTTCTTTTTTATTGACTTTTTGCTTTTGATGGACTAGCAAATTATTGTTTGTTTGTTTTCTTATGAATATAACATACAGTCAATCTGTCAAAACTAAGGAGAAAAGCGATTCCAGATGGAACCTTCCTCAGCCAGAGCTTGGGAAAAATAATTGTCTTTTTTGGGGCCAGATGGAATCTTACAGGTTAATTTGGAAGGATTAGTTTTTGGTTTTTTTTTTCTCAAACGTAACATAAAATGTGAAGGGAAAAAAGGTAAAAATACATTCTCTGGCTTGAAAACATGGTTGCTGTAGGGGAATGCCTACTGCCTACGTTCTTATTTCTCATAAGCTTTCTAGCACTCAAAGCAGAAGGAAAGGGTCAAAGGAGCAAGGAAAGCAGAAATATAAATACATGACTTCAGCAGCATGCAGTCAGTAAAACCGAGAAAACTTGCCTAATGGATAGCCCATAACAGATAATTTAAAAGACAGCTTTGTTAATATAAACAAAAACCAGTAACCCAATAATTAGCTCATTGCAGCTTCTTGCCTATTTTACTGTTTAGGGGACAGACTGCTGCAGATCTTAAAATGAATGCAAAGGATGACCACTTGAGGCTGAAGACTGTTAATAATACTTTTCTAAATTATCTCCACCGGGAGCTCTTTTCCTTTTACTACCACATGCACGTTTGACAGACAATACAAGCTATTTCCTGAAGGGCACTTCAGCAAAACCCAGCTTGAATTTATGGCACGTTTTCCTGGAAGAATTTAAGTGGAGTTTTAAAATAAAGTGCTAAATTTTAGCTATGGAGTAACTTAATTAAATGACAGTCACTTTGCAAATGGCTTTTGCTCATTATAGTCAAATAATCAAAACCAGTTTAAAGGCAAAGCGTGACTTGCATGGTTTGCACAAGAGGTATATCACAATTATTTTTGTTTGGTTAGATTAACTTTGCTGAAGTTGTTAAACTCTGTTCTGGGCTATGAGATTTTCTATTCATTGTTCAGTGTATTGAGGATGTATATGAGTTATTTCATGAGTTAAAGCAGTAGATAAAATTAGTGACATATTTTTCATCTATAGTATGATAAATTAAAAATATTCTGATGAATTTAAAATATCAAACTTATCATTGGAGATTTCGTTGAATTTTGGAATGCTTCCTTTTAATCAATTGCTAATATACTGAAGAGACAAGTCGCTAGGTTACAAATGACTTTTTGATCCATGGAAATCTTGTCAATCAAGTCACTTTACATAAAGTCAGTGGTTTATTACTAACATGATTGGATATTTTGGGCTGAACAACACATTCTCTTTTCACAGGTTTTAGAATAAATGCCAAGTTAGACACTTTATTTCTTTTGAAAAATTGATAAAACTTGAAAAATATTTATTTTGTTGCTTAACAGGGTGCTAGATAGCGCCATACTCTAAAAACAAAGCAGCTATGGGAATGATCTAAAGCCTGGGAAAGAAGACTACAAAACCACACTTAACTGGGGACATTCAAGCAATCTTGTTTTATCCTGAAATCTAACCAAATGATTTGCTGCTGGCAGTCTTTCATGTTTATTTATTGTTAAAATACATTTCTGAGCTGTACAGAAGCAACTGTTTGCAGTTCATGTTTGGTTTTTATTCTTCAGAAGTCATGGCTATGGTTTCTTAAGTGAGATAAATTGCCAATTTTTTCCCTTAGTAAATGGTTTTCTCTAACTCTATCAGTTGATTTAATAAACTACATGACCTTTTCCGAAAAATCTTACACAGTTTATGTACATACATGAATGTAGAACACTCCCTTAATATAGTATTAGTTTTGTGTGCCACAGTTTGCTTTCTGGGTTTAGAACAATTGATTTCAGCATCAGATTCCCAGATCTGGATCTCTTTTCAGAAGAACTGTGTGATCTCGCTGCAGACTGTCCATCTTTCCTCGCAGGGTCAAACACTTCTCTAGGAATTGTAGCTTGAGGACACTTGTATTAGGAAATTGAGGTATCAGACTGTAGACAGGTTTGCTAGAGTCCAAGCCTTCCGAGTATGGGCTTGCCTAGTAGGGTATGAAAAACTGTCTACAATTAAATTTTGGACTATGCGGTATGCTTCGAACAGATAGAAAAACACAAAGCAGTATCCCAGTGTTCCTTGACGACATTAATTCCTGCTATGAACTCCCAGATGTATGGGAAATATTTTAGCTATAAATACCTTGAGCTGATCAGCAGTTCCAGAGACAAACAGGATATATTGGATTTGTAAATATCTGTTTCAAAAAGCAAAAAAAAAGTATCATATATAAATGAGCTCGTTTTTGTGATGTTATCCTTTCTCAAAGCATATAATTAACTTGAAATGTACGGGAAGTTCAGTGAAGGTAAAGATAAGACCCAGGCAAACTTCTTCAAGTCATTTAAAATAACAATTACTTGATCATGAATACAGAAGAAAGTATGTCTGACTCCTGCAGCCTTGAATGGAGTACTTCTCAGAAGTCTGAAATGTGGGATCATACACAGTTCTCCCGAAAACACATCAGAGGAAGGAGGCAGAGTAGAGGAGACAGGAAAAGAGTGGTTTTCATATAAGATGAGAAACTTCAGCTTTTACCTCAGTTGCATTCTGCTCCAGGGATAAAGCTGGAAAGTTAAAATTGAGTGTATAAAGGTATAAATACTATCTAGATGTGAATGCCTTTCATTGTTTTTACTCTTCTTTTTTGGGCCTTGGAGGAATGAATGCTTAATTCAAAAGATATTGCTCCTGTGTTGCTGCAAGTTTACATTGTCCTGGACTTGGCACGGGTGCTAAAATCTAGTATGGGAATGAAAGCTGGGAATCAGGAGGTGAAAGAGATTCACAAGGGTGGTAAAATCTCCTGCTTTGACTCAAAAGTGAGGTATTAGTATTCAGGTGCATTAAGGACAGAGCAAATGGTGTCTCTAGTGCAGCTTGCTTGGCTGTCAAAAGAATGTGATTATAGTAGATTTTTAGTGGTGCAGAAATATCCAATTTCCCCAAAGATCAGTCTGGCTTAGCAATACAGACTTCCTGACTTCATATTCTAATGCTTACTTCACAAGATGCCTCATTTCTCCTTATGTAATGAATTGGAAGCAACACTGTTTCAGAGCACAATATGCAAGTCCTGCTCCATTAGACAGAACAATTCTCCAGGAACTTACCCAATATAAGAGCGAAATCTGGCCCTACAGTCTATATGTGAAAAAAATTCAAATTTTAAATATTAGACACCTGTAGAGAAGACAATCAAATGTATTACTATCACTGAGAAGATCTGGAGAAAATAATGGTGCTGAGATGACCATAGAGGCCCTTTAAAAATGATATAGAATCATAGAGTGTGGCTAGCAGGTTGAGGGACATTATCCTCTCCCCTTGTCCTGCGCTAGTGAGGCCTCATATGGAGTATTGTGTCCAGTTCAAGAAAGACAAGGAACTACTGGAGAGAGTTCAGCGGAGGTCCACAGAGATGATCAGGGGACTGGAGCATCTCTGTTATGAGGAGAGACTGAGTGAGCTCTGCGTTTCTATCCTGGAGAAGACTGAGAGGGGACCTTATCAGTGCTTGTAAATACTTAAGGAGCTGGTGTCAAGAGGGTGGGCCCAGACTCTTTTCAGTGATGCCCAGTGACAGGACAATGGGCACAAACTGGAACATGGAAGTTCCATCTGAACATGAAGAAAAACTTCTTCACCGTTAAGGGTGACAGAGCACTGCAACAGGCTGCCCAGAGAGGTTGTGGAGTCTCCTCTGGAGATATTAAAAACCCACCTGGATGCATTCCTGTGCAAGCTGCTGTAGGTGAACCTGTTTTAACAGAGGGGTTGGACTAGATGATCTCCAGAGGTCCCTTCCAACCCCTACCGTTTTGTGATTCTGTGAAATGTGGCTCATTGTGTGTGTTTCCTAAGCCAAGTATAGAAACTGAAAGGGCTGACAGTTGGGAATATCAGTATTTTGGAAAAGAAAAACATCCCTGAAGGAGCAAGTGGTTTATCAGACGTTCAAGAACAGATGATAAATTCCATATTACTTAAAGTTGTTACTTATGCCAAAGTCACCTGAACTACAGCATAGCTATGACAGTGTACTGTTTTATGCATTGTGAATATAACCATCGGGATAAAAGCCTTCCAGCATCCTATACAGACTGTTGCATTACTGCACAAAGTCCGCCTTTAGCAATTATGAAGAATCTAAGGCAATTCACAGTCTATGTTCATACTGTAATTTAAGCCTTCTGGGTTGGGAAACAGTCATCTACAATTTATTGTAAAAGAGGACAAAACCAAAAATACTACAAAGGCTAATAGTTACAAGATTGAAAGAGAAAGTAGAGATGAAGAAGAGAAATAGAATTCTACAAATAAAAATAGTATTAAAACAGAAGGAAATGTGTGCAGGAATAGAATAACCTGAGATTTTATGGATAATTCTGTCTCAGGCTACAGGCAGCCAAAGTAAAGAAAGAAGAGAAGCAGTAGGTGTTTGGGCTTACAACAATCAATCTGGAACATTATTATGGAAAGCTGTATGAGGTAACATTCTTTATTCCTTATTCTATAGTGAACATTTCTATTTTCCTCAGTACAGTGTTCCTACTAGGTAATATGCTAACAATCTACTGAAAAGAAAACTACTGTAGCTGAAAAGCAAGCTCTGTCACAGGGAGAATGAAACAAAAGAGTAAAAACTAATGCTGACATAATTCAAGAAACAGACACTTTCTAGTTTCTGTTAGGGTGCTTTGGGACTCCCTCGGTGTCCTGTGCTGGCTGAGAAAGAATGCCTCAGCTTTAAGACATCTCTGGTTTATATGACTGTTTTGCTCACTGTCTTCCTGGGCCTCTGAGACAGCCACTTCTTGGCATCGTAGGCTTTAGTCAGCTTGGATTTATGTTACAATGAGCAGGTTCTCCCGGAAACACCAAGACTACTGCACTGCAAGTGATTTAAGATCATATTAGCCTATCTGCTTGGGTCTTTTAGCGTCTTTTACTGGGTACATGTCAGTAGTTCTTGAGAAGTGAACCTGTAATCTTTAGGAAGTTGCAGCAAAAATGCCAGGTTCTTGTACTGAGATACAGTTCTAAAGGAAAAGGAAAAGGGCTGGTTAGTTTCTTCTGAGTTCCTTATCAAAAGTAAAGAAGTGTGCATGTATCACTAAAAACTCTTTTAGACAGTGCGCTTTTTGATGTTTTTTTTTTATTCCATACATGAATTAATCACACTGCCCAAGTCTGACTTAGTTTTACTGAAACACAAAGGAATGTACTTATGAATAAAAATTCCTATCATTAGTACCCACTGAAATGTCTTTCATTCCGGTCAATAACTGGAGAGAATTTCCCATTACAAGTTGACTGTTTCATCAGTGAAATTATGAAAGAAAACCTCTTATTTCACTTTATGACAACACTGATTGCTATTTCAGCACTTATTTTTTTCCTGCTTATGAGATAGATTCATAGATATCCTGTCATTAAAGGAACATACACAAAAATGTGATAATGGGTTCTGCTTGTTCTCTTGAAGAAACATATTAAGTTACTGATTACTCACAGGAATTGAAAAGAAAACTTAGAATTAAGGAAACTGTACTACAACTTTTCAAAGGGTTTTGTAAAATATAGTATGAATTTCTAAAAATGTATCATAATTTCCATCAGTTAGTGCCTTGGTACTTGCAAGGTTACGTGATCAAATATCATTGACTTCAAAGATACTTAACTGTGTTTGAGTAGTTTTCTGAAACAGGAGTGCTGAGGCAAATTTTTCCAGGTGAACGTGCCCAGTCCTACGCAAAAGAAAAGAGCACTTCCAGAGGGTGGCAACACCTACGCTTTTTTACCAAGACCTTGCACAGTGCTAGAGGGAGGGAGGACGAATTGCTGAGAATGGCTGAGGTTCTTTTAATACAAGTAACATTCTGTTGGTTGAAAGATAAGTACTCTAAGAAGTTTTTCTGTGAAACAGAGGGAAAGTTACTGCTTTATACTGTTTTTTTTTTTAAAAAAAATACAGTATAAGCGATCATCTTTTGTAATTGAGGTGACACTAACGATGAAAACAATAAACTAGAAGTGACTTAAAGCCTAAAGGGAACATACGGCATGTCAGTTATGTTTAGAATAACATTCGTGAACTTCAGGCCATACATAATTTGTGACACTACTGACTTGATCGCTTTTTTCCTCTCTTTCCCATAGCACAGTATTTTAAATCTGCTTAATCCCCTCCGCACATTCTATCAGAGCCCAATGCATAGTTATAAGTTGTGAAAGAGGACTCTGTAATGCTTAGATGATAAATTCAATAAGTGATCTTGAAGACTTTAGAACAAAAGAGAAGAGCTGCATGGCCTGAAGTTTTGTTAGTTTGAGAGAAATTTGTTAATATTCCATTTGATCAAAAGGTCATATGACATCCTCTTTCAGCATAAAGCATTCACAGGTAATTAATTTCAAATATATTTCCAGGATGATGCAGGGCCAAGAGTTTATGATGCATGTGAAATTGTTCATTTTCGAAGGAGCAGATCGAATGCCTTTTTGAGCTTCTGTCTATAGTTCATTTTCTGTGATAGTTCTGACGAAGGCAGGAAGTGCAAGTTTTGTTTCTGGGTGAAGGGATTGAACTGGGAAAGAGAAGGGCTTCTGAAGTACCGGAGAGACTTTTCCTCTTTTCATAGGAAGATACAGATCCCACCCCTGGCTCAAAAAAAACCCCAACATTAAAATGAGCTACATTCTTAGAAGGCATCAGAGTGACAGAAAGCGAGATCCTCTGATAGATCTGACAAGAAACAAAGACACAAATGTCAGAAACTACAGACCAGGCTCTGGCCTACTAGAAATGGTCACACAAAGCAATGGTGCTATCTTAGCATAGTCAAGCTAGCTGTGCCTCTTTACTTCTCCTTAAATCACTAGTTTGTTTGATATTTTTCATCTTTTTTAAGACATTGGTTCATCTATATCTTTTCTTTTTGTTTGTATGTGGGCTCAGATTATGAACTGCAGAGCTGGCATAATGAAGGTTAATGGAGCTCTGACCCATATCAATTAGAAATAACATACTGAAATAGAGGAGGCTCAACAAAATAAGACCTAAAACTACTTCATGCAGAGTTCATAACAGACTAAATAAAATTCTAGATGGCTGCATTGTAATTTTGCCAAACTCAGACAAAATAAACATCAAGGAATCATCAGAGTGAACAAAGGAAAGGTCCCTCCTGTGTCCCTTCACAATTCTTTTTTTCTACATTATTTCTTTAGTAAACAAGGATGGAATAAGAACAGGCAAAGAAAGAATCATTAAAAGGCAAAGAATCATTAAAAGCTCCCTCCTCCAGTTGAGAGAGGAGTTTAAGTTCCTGAAATCTCTCATAAGTTGAAGTCAAACACACAAATTGCATTCTCTCCCTTATTTTGGTAAACGCTAGAAGCACTATGAACTCAGCATTGTATTGTGAAATCAGCTGTGTGACTGCTGAGGAAATTAAGGAAGAATGAGTCCTGTTCTTTTGTTCTTCCCACAGAGATATTTACAGAATTTCAGGACAGGGAGGAATACAAAGATAGACATCTTCCACTGCAAATGAGCCAGGGTGACAAGAGTAGTAAATTCTTATATCAATAGCAATAATTAACATCTTGGAGATGAAAAGGGAAAACAATTCTTTCTTTGTGCTGTTCATATAATAGTAAAACAACCTAATGCTCATTAAAAATTGAATCCCCAGAGCACAATTTGTAGGTAGACAACTTATATAGTTTCCAAAGATTTAATCTTATAAAGAGAGGAAGAATGGTCTTAGATCATCTGTACTGTTAATTGTACTGTACACACTAGAAAAGCTTGAAGGGTTTGGAACACAATTTTCATTAAGGACAAGTGATCAATTTATGTCACTTGGCAAATAATTCTACTGCACTTTTGTCTCCTCAGGTTCAGTCAGTAAACGTAGACTAATTTTACAGTGAGGGTTTCCTGTTAGGCATGCTGTTGAAACTCCGTGGAGGGAGGTGGAAGCTGTCCCAGCAGTGCAGCTAATCAGCCATCTCCCAAGTGCCATAGGAGCTCCTCAGAGGGATTCCACAAAAGTGCTTCATATGGTTAATGGTAGGTTATCCAAGTTCAAGTTCTTTGTTCAAGCAAATTTTAATTCACAACGACATTAAGTATTTAAGTCTGGAACAAGCCTGACTGAACTTCTTTCCATTTCATTGTCTTTCAAATAGCTCTTTTATTTTTCTTTGGTAGTAATAATTATTTTAATTTAGACAGACACTTTAATCTAAGGATGTCATAGTATTTGAACATGATCAGTCCAGCCCTGCAAAAAAGAGAAGTTCTAAAATCCTGTTACCTCCCATACAACATGAATAGTCTGTGTTGTTGTCATGGATATGAAACTACAGTTAAATTCCTGAAACCCTGGAGTGACAGCAAAAGAGGTAGAACTGAACCTGTCATCTGTCGATTAATGTAGTTGAATACTCGTGTGATACAATCTAGACCCTAAGATGTAGGTTTTGTAGAAAAAGGATATCCTATGTATGATAGAAATTTACCTTCTGTATGACCCTTAGTAGCATGTCTATGTGTCTCACAGTGTATGGAGAACATACGTGACATATGTGAGACAACATCATGTACATGCTCTTTGTTTCTAAATTATGTACAATAAATACCAAATGCTAGGTGACAACATATTATCTCACCATTGAACATGGTAGAGGTAATCACATATTAGTAATGTGAAACAATTGTTATGCAGAGCTAAATCCCTAAATTCTTATTCAGTCAGACAAGCTAAGGGTTAAGGATTTTGCACTGTATTTTCTGTTTGCTGAACACAATTGGTTGCAAGTGTGCATGATAAAAGAAATTGTATTGTCTGTCACTGTGTACAGAAAGAAAAGATACCACTCTGTTTTTCACACTCTGCTATTGCACTGTTCTAAGAATAGTCTCTGAAAATTGAGCTGAAAAAAAGACACAAATTCAAAACTGCCATAGCTGTGTTTTGTAGGTTTCCAATCCTGGTGTTAGCAAATAATGAAACAGTGTCTGCATGATAACTAATAGGAAAATGGTGAGCAAAATCCTTACTGAGTGTAAATGATGTTTAGCTTCACAGGCCTTTTAGTGCATGAAATGCAATTCTGAGCTTACCTTAAGGTGGTTGTTAGCGGTGACTCAGAGTGTTAAATGTCAGTGTATTATGCAAGTTTCGCTGTCTTCATGAAGTGAATTGTGTCTTTGGATACCTAGGAGTAAACCTGAAGTGACTGTCTTCACAATAGTACCTTGTCTATACAATTTTAAGGGAATGTCAGAATTTTGTTCTTTGGACATTGCTTTTGCTCACTGCTTCACCAGATAAATAGAACAAAACCACTTAGGGTGATCTACCCTTTCCAAAGCATAATAATACTGTTTATTGTCTCGGGGAAAAAGTATTTATATGTGCCTGGTCAACTCAGAGTAACCTGTAATAAAATGGATGTGTTTGTCCGAGTATGTTGATTTATTTGAATATTAAGGTCTTATCAGAATAAAATATTCATGCAGCATTTTTATTCAGCTAATGATGAACAGGGAGTAAGTAGCAGCATGACTTTCTTTGTTAAGAATCTTTCAAGCAGAGGAGAAAAGGCAATTGAGAATTCCACTGCACATAAAGCAGTTACTCTTCTCTATAGTACTAGAAAAGGTTCAGCTCCTGGCTCAGCTTGACCTCTCTGAGAACCTCTGGTGACAAAAATGTCTCTAAAAAATGTTGTATTATTTAAGCTTAGGATTCCTTTAGTGAGGAGGAGGGTAGGAGGCAAACAGGGCAAGGATGTTAAATAATGGTGGCCAGATTCTGTCTCATCTCCCTAGATTTTTAGTGCTCTGTGGGTGTCGGTTCTAAGCATAGACAGTAATTCCTGGCTTGGGGATGGCAGGACGAAGAATTTAGTTAAAGTCAGACTCAGCTGGTATAATTCTACCTGTCCGAGAGTGGTCAGGGGCTGCAGCTTCTCTCAGCTGGAAGTAGAAACTGGAGATGAGGTAATTTTGTGTTATCCTCGTGTACCACATACAGTGTGAATAGCTAAAACAAAAGGGTTTGTCAGAAGGGTTACAAGTTCTGGCATCCTCAGTATAATTCTGTTTTGTTCTTTTGAAATATCTAGAGTCCACAAAAGCATCCAAGCAATACGCAGCCTGCATTGATCTGCTGTGAATGACCTCTTGCCTTAAATTACAATCACTTTGTCTGGTATTAATAAAAAAAACAATTTAAATTCCCATTCTTGCTTTCCTGCTGCTTTTATATTGGTTTTTACAGTTATCAGATTCAGAAGTTTCTTTTCTCCTTTTATGAATCTTTGGAAATGCAGAGCAAAAATATCTAAGGGATCCAAACTTGAAGAAACTTTCAAAAGGGTTGTTTCTTTCCCTCCCCCCCCCCAGGCAGTAAAAGTAAAAGAGTACTGAAATAGGAAAATAAAATCATTCTTTTCCCTGAGGATTTGATTTTGAGTGCAGTGTGATTGTATTTTTCTGATAAAATGTTTTTGTAACTCTGCAGCATGAATAAATAAAAGCTGTAAACCAGTTCTGTAACACAGCATTTTTAGGATCAGATGCTTTCTGACGTTTTTGGTCATCGGCCAGTCCTTAGTCTTTGCCTCTGTTTGCTTGCTGCAGTGCAGATATTTGCAATTACATTGGTCCTTCAGCAGAGGCATTGGTGTCGGTGTCCTAATGCTTTTTAATTGTATCTCATAATAGCTTAATTCAAACACATTCCTTTTCTAGTTACAGAATAAGGAAGTTTGTTGCCTTGAGATTGTGCTGTACAAATCCCCTGTGAACTCCATAGTAACAGTGATCTTGTTTACTCTGTTAACTCTTTCTCAAATAGAAGTTACCTGTTGTTTTTTCCACCTACAGTATGATTTCCTCAAAAGAAAAAGATCTGAACAGAAACAGAAGACAATGGCTTAGCAGTTCCCAACAGCACAATCAAAGATTTACTTGGATAGTTGAGTTCAAAGCAAATCCATACACTGGATTAATTCATAATTATATATTTGTAGTAGGCCTACAAAAAAAATATTTGTTTACTGGGTAGACAAGAAAATATAGACATTACCTTGAGAAATTTTAATAACATTCTTTATATTACTAGAGGTCTATAATGTCTATGACATCCTGGAAAACACCGTCTAGACTTGTACATTGTACGTGTTACCTGTCAGAGAGAAAAGTGCAGGAGCTGGGTGGATTGTTCGCAGAAAATATCATGTGGTCTCATTTTCTGATCGATACCGGCCTGATATCCTCAAGTGTCTTTGGCAAAAATTGTGGTGTTGACCTACCTGAAACCTTGCCTTGAAGTTTTGTTACAAATCTGTCTCTGAAAGCATCCAGCATCCTGGTTTATGTGGCTAATTTTGGCTGGTCACATTAGTCATATGTGTTTATTTTTGAACCTGACAGGACAAGTATTGCTAATGTAAATATTTGTCTAAATTTAAGAACATGAATTTCTGAAAAAACACCTTAACTTAAAAATTGTGTGTATATCTACACTATTGAAAATATAATACCAGAAATGGTCTTGAAAATGAACAAAGTTAAAGTATAGATGATACTAGATTTTCTGACAATCGTAATGAAATATCCCAATGATATTTGCTTAAATCTTAGTACAAAGTGAGAGAATGCTAAGAGTTAGAAATGCTATTTCCTGTCTTGGTAGCAGCATAGAAAATGCAATCTCACCTTAGAATAGTGTTGATATTCTCATTTATGATTACAACTAATAAGATAACTTCTATTCATGCACACCTGCCTACCCACCTAGACCCATCTTGCCAAGTTCTATATGTTTATAGTCAGAAAATAAGCAAATAAAGCTGGAAAATTATTTTAAAATCCAAGCATATAATTTTCTCCCTTATCATTCAAAATGCATTTATGTAACTGTGCCCATTATTTAGATAAATGGATAAATCACTCCAAAATCTAGTAAATGATGTTGCAAGAACTGCAGAACTAGTAGGAAAGAGATTTTTTTCTTTGTTGCAAACTACTTGAGACTGGTGGCTAGATGGAGTGATAAAACCTGGGAACAGCTGTAAATCACATTGTGTAGGATTCTGTTTCAAATATATAGTAGATTATTCTTTGCTTTGTTTGCTTTCTGACATGTTTGTCAGACGTATGGTAAAGAAAAATCAATCATCTCTTAGTCTTTCACTCTTCCCTGTCATTGACTAGTACTTAATATTCTTCTGTAAGGCTTCAGTGACTGATCCTTTTCCTTTTTATTCTTGGTTCTATTTTCTCTAATTTCTTAATAGTTGTACGGAATTACCCTTTAGAAAGTACAACAGGAGTGTATATTTCTCCTCTCCAGTAATCACTAAAACAGATATTGTTTTGTAAGCATTACTTAGTGCTGGGTGATTTTGCTATAAACAATAGTAGGGACTGAATCTGAGTATGAAGGACTGGGAAAAAAATTGTGACGGTGGAATGTGTTAGGCTGTAACATACTCTTCTGAGAAGTGCAGAGAGTCTCATCAAATAGTTAAAAATATAATGTACTGTATACTCAATAATTAGGCTAAGCAGGTAATTTGATCTAAACAGTTTAACAAAATTATCTTCTTTTTTTACTAGAATCAGTCTGCAGAGTACTAATTTCAGCAACATTTCTATAAATAGTTCCTGATATGTAGCTATTTTATGAATAATTCACAAACCTGGATGCTAAAATTTGAGCTACTTTGGATTGATAAGCCTTAAAAAATATTGGTATTTCTTAAATGAGTAGTCAAAATTTGTTATCCTGTACAAATTCAAGTATGAATTACAAACACAAATTAAAATATATGACATTCACCTGACATTCTCCTCTGCCATCTATTTTGATTGCTAGAAAAGCAGTACAAACAATTTTTGACCTACGTTTATTTAAAGATTGGAACAACTGTTTGTGGAAGATTTTATTTCTGCTTTCTTTCCTATTTACTGAGGACAATGCATTAGGAAAGAAAAATATTGACTCATTTCATCTTTCTCACATTCATTTTCTTCGTAGGCACCTTGTACTGATGTTCTTGTCCAGTTAGAGATAATCTTTGATGGTCATGGGCCTGCTGACCTAGTTACAAGTGTGGTAATGTTCTAACTGACAACTGATCAATGTTACAATGAAGAAAATCCAAGCTTTGCTGCTGTGGCCATTACTGTGGGTTTTTTTGAGATCTCTTGGTTTTGTTTTTGTTGGAAAGCAGCTGGAGGTATGGCCATAGGGCTTTCTTTAGGCAAACAGCAGTGTATTTTTGAATGAAATGTATCACAATTTGGTACTGTTAAGTCTTATTTTTAATATGCTCTTTTATTAATAGGTCAGTACCTTTATGAAAGACAAAATAGCCCTTTAGGTATTATGACATTTTTTCAGATATTTCTGTTTCCAGTCTTTCCAGGGTGTTCCCCGTAGAATTATTTAGTTTAATGTCACATCGTATCATTTGGATTTCTTGTTATCTTCCATTTCTAAGCCTATTATTTCTACTTTTCAGAGTACCTAATATATTTTTCACAATGTGCCAACTATTTAGCACTTTCTGTTAAGTCCTTGTTACTGTCATCCTTCTTCCTATCACAAGCTATCACCATATCACAGTCTGTTCATTTGAGGTGGATTTTGTATTTTATCCTTATAAGATAAAATTTTGAATTTTATATTTATATCCTTATAGGATAAAATACAAAGATATCTCATGCATTCAACATTTATAATATAGGTATTATATTATCATAGAGTCATAGAATCACTAGGTTGGAAAGGACCTACTGGATCATCGAGTCCAACCATTCCTAACAATCCCTAAAGCATGCTCCTCAGCACCAGTTCCGCTGTGTATTATAACACAATTCAGAAGAAACAGTTTTTGGGCCATGTGACAAAGGAAGTAAAAAAAAGTATTTGGATGCATTTATCTGCTTGATTCTGATTCTCTAAGTTTGGGATCTTGAGAGTGCTTGCAAGCTGTTGGCTCTGGGTACAGGCTTCGGCTATAAGCCCACATAAGGTCAATTATGAGAACCTAACCATGTTTCCTCCACCTTGATATCTGTGAGAGACAATCCCAAGAAGGATAGCTGCAAAGAAGTCCCAGTGCCCACTGATTCTGCCTGGATAATGAACAAGTCGTCTTCAGATGTACTCTAGCACATATCTACTGCTCAGTCTAGAGGTAGTTTTTGTCACCAAGAGATGTTTCATCAGTAGAAAACAGATTTTGCAAGGGAAATGTATCAGAAACTACACCTATTCTGCTGGTTCTTACTTCAGAATCAGTGGTGCAAAAAATGAATGAGAAGAAAGGTCCAGTGAAAATGATGTGCTTGCTTCTCAGCAAAAGAAGAGTACAGGCCAACAATACGTATATATATACACAGTTGTTCTTAAGTCTGTATGGCTGCCTCTGTGTTAAACCTAAGCTGTCTCGTTATGGGAATGTCCGTACTACAATAAAGTATATGACTGTACAGTGTTTTGCAGGGAAGGTTTTCCTCTGGCATGCCTTAAGGTAAACAGTGCAGGTGGTCTAGAATGTAGCTTCGAATTGGGTTTAGAGGTCTTTTTTAAAACTGAGCAGTGGCATAGCCTGGATCCACAGTTAGACATTTAAGGACTTTTTCTGAAGTTCCCATTACTTCCAGTGTTATCATTGGTCTTTCAGCCAGCAGCTCTTCAAGGAAGATAATTTTCAGAGAGAGTGTTGTAATGAATAAACACCACAGCACTCACTTATAGTTTGGAATCGGCCTTGTCATTTTGTCAGGAAATAATTCCCCCAACATCAACGATGGTAGGTCTGAGCACACTGGTCCTAATGGACACAGCCCTATTCATGGGAAATGGGGAGGATGCGCTCTATTTAATGTAATGATGCCCCTAACAGGATGTTGCTGATTTTGAAATGCATTGAATTCAAAGAACACCTCAGCAGAAAAAGTAGAAACTCTGAAGTAATAGGCCTGCTCTCCAAATGTCTGAAAGAATAATTTTTATTTAATTTAAAATAACCAAATATATTATTTAAGGTATTTCTTAAACTTGTGTTTAAATTGATGGTGGTAGCTATGCTGACTAATAGTTCCTGCCACTGCAGTCAATGCTTTGCTCAAGCAGACTTGTGTTAAAAAATGGCCTCCCCGAACCAACCAAAATATAAATAAAGGACACCTTTAGGCAGTAGTGTGGTCTGTTCTACCCCCCAATGCCTGTCATGAAGCATTTTAGTTAAACTGATACTAATTGGTATAACTGTTCCAGAATTTGGATATATGGTCTTGGAAGGATAGCTGAAAGTCTTTCCAGCCCAATGAACAAGTTACTAGCTTGGTCTGTTACGGACTTTTAAGTAAAATCAAACATATATGGTGCATCAACCATAAATCTGTGAATTGCTGTAATCTTTGATGTTTTTCTTATGTTAGCAGTGTATTTGGCTCAAAGTGCACCTATAGCTCAGATGACTTGGTTTTGATTATTACAAATAATAATATAAATAAGAAAATTTCAGCATTTGAAGTGATATGGAAGGAACTGGAGGGATCTGTCCAAACTTAGCAGAACTCTTCAGAATCTCTCAAAACTGAGAAATATCAAAAAGGTTCCTGGAAAAAGAAACTATCCTTTAAAGGCAACTGAATATGGCAAAAGCAAATGTATAGCAGTTGAGGGGATTCTGCTAGTTCCAAGATTGCAAATAAGGATTGTGCAGATACAGAATAACAATTAGCATTTTGGAGGGAGAAGAAAGGAGAAGCCTAAGGACTTTGGTATGAAACTAGCTAATAATAGCACTTTTTCTGCAGGGGAAGTAAAAATATTAGAAAAGAAAAGTATCAGATTTACTAGTTTAATTTCTTAACTGTAAATCCTTGCAAAACTGATGAGAACGCGATACAGTAAGTCTTTAGAACTGTAATTGAAATTTGTGACAATGAATAAGAAAAGAGTGATATTTTAAACATGAAGAAATTTGCCTGAGAGATTCGTTTCTGATGGTGGACGGATCCAGAATAATTAAAGTGAAACATCCATTATTCTTAAGTATTAGAAGCCATTAAAACGGGAAAATCATAAAATACAAATAGCATATGCCCAGGAATACTAATGAGAAGGAGAAATTGTTAGACAACATCTATTTGCACCTGGTTTGGGAAAATTCTGGAGGAGAAAAAAATTGCAAACTTGTTTCTATTTAACAGAAGGAAGTTACAGCTTTTCAGGTTCTTTTTTGTTTTTTTTTATTTTAATAACTATTATCACTATTACCATCTGTTTAGAAAGTAATTTGCTGAACCATATGAAAAAACACGAACTGGTCATGTCTCTTAAACAGCAGTGGACTGAATGACCCAACCAGCCTTAACCTTATTTAATTTCTGTGGCATTTCTAGATGGGAGTTATGAAAAAGAGCAACTTATTCTGTTCCTGACAGACACTTGTCTGTCTTAACCTTCTTGGCACAGGAAAGACATGGAGCTCTTGGAAAGGGTTCAGAGGAGGGCCACAAAAGTGATCCAAGGGCTGGAGCACCTCTCTTACGAGGACAGGCGGAAAGAGTCGGGATGGTCAGCCTGGAGAAGAGAAGGCTCCAGTGAGACCTTATTGCAGCCTTCCAGTACTTATAAGGGGCATACAGAAAAGAAGGGGACAGACTTTTTAGCAAGGTCTCTTGTGATAGGACAAGGAATAATGGTTTTAAAATAAGGGAGAACAGATTTAGACTGGATACATGGAAACAAAATTTTTACAGTAAGAGTGGAGAAACACTGGAACAGGTGGCCTAGGAAGGTAGTTCCCCATCCCTGAAAACAATCAAGGTCAGGTTGGATGGAGCTCTGGGCAACCTGATTCAGTTGAAGATGTCCCTGCTCACTGCAGAGGCATTGGACTAGGTGACCCATAAAGGTCCCTTCCATTCCAAAGCATTCTGTGATTCTAATATCAATGCCAGTAGCATCTGGTTAAATTTTTCTTCTGCATGAACAAAAGTAGTGAAATTTGGCTATTTGCGTAGCTTTCTCACTTGACAAACTTGACAAATAGAGAACTAGGCAAAACTGAGTATTACAGCTACTACCGGTATTGCATTAAAATCCCTTTCTTTCACTTTCTCAAAGAATTTTAAATTCAAGGCTCTCGGTATCACCTGCTTCTTGTACACTAACCTTATCAGAGACATCAGGGAAGCCAAGCCATTTGTCTTTGGAGAGCACTTTGAAATCTCCAGAAGAAGAAGAGTGTCTTTTCAATTCTTATCCAGGCCAGAGGAAACACAAATTAAGCCAACATATCCCTTCTCTCTCCTTGTGCATCATATCCATCAGGGATAATTTCATTGTCCAGTCTGACAAGTAGAGGAATAAATCTGCCTGTACATTCCTCTGCAACAGATGATGTTGAAGGACTTGGAAAAGCAAATGAGTAGCATTTGAGTTCTTCCTCATGTGCTGCTCCCTGGAGCTCAGTTCAGCGGGATGAGGAATAGGGGGAAAACGACCACTGACTGCAGTATAAATACAGGCATTTTGGAAGGAGGAATTGTACTTCTCTGCCTGCTCCAAAATTCCACAGTCTAGTCCCTGGTGGCACTCAAAAAAGCCAAGTTATTGTTTCATGAAATACTTTTTAATGATCATTGTGTGTTTCAGCCAATATGTTTTGTTCTTACATCCTTAAGGTGAGAAAGACCAGCTTAGAGAAGGGAGTGCTTAGTATTTAAAAAAGATAACCACTGTGGTCTAAATAAATGGGGCAATCTAAGACCATTGATTCAGTCAATATATCCATTCAAAATTTTCTTCAAATGCATCCACTTTTTAATTAAGAAAGAGGAGAAAAACAATCATATATGTCCTCAGGCAAGAGTCGCATTTTGCTGCTTGAAAGAAAGGACAGAATATTGCTGCTGTTTTGAGAATGACTTACTGTCCAGCAGTGTTTTATACCAAAGCAAACACAGTGGACATGATGGAGTATGCTAAGTTCTGACATAAGTGTTTCCCAGAGTGGACTTCACATTGATATAAAGGATTGATACAAATGCTCCAGGTTTAATTTATAGAAAGGTTACAGAACCAAAATAAAGTGGCCACTTCATCCACCTTTAGTCCTTAAACCTTCACGTGCCCTCAATAGAAATAATTTTAGTAGAAATGAATATTTAATATAGAAGCTATATCTTTATATCAATAAAAATAGACATAGTGAATTAAACTTATTTCATAAATGAACAGGAAATAAACATTAGAAATAATAAAGATAACTTATCCCTAGAAATAAGAGATTATGAAAAAGATTGATTAGGGACATAGAGTATATAATGTAAAATGAGATAGAGATCTTATTTTCCTTTATTAAACAGTTAGCCTTTTCCAGAGAAATGATCATCATTTTTATCACTGCATTTTTGATAATACAATCACAATCTTACAAAGAAGCACAATCCACAAGCTAATAGCTTTTCTAAACAGAATCAGTGGTGTTATTCTCTCATGAGCATTTCTCTGTAATAAGCCTCCTGTTTCTCCAAAACAACAGTTTTCTGTCTCAGATAGTCACTACTAATAAATTTGTAAAATTCCAGCAAAAGTTAGATCTAAGAAAATAATTATGGGGAGCATAAACTACCGTAGATCTAGCTTAAATTTTTTTTCTGGATGATGAAATTTGCTTTAAAAGTAGTTTTTCTGAAACTGGGAAGAGCTGAATACCCTGAATTGTGCTACACAGGTTGCTGATCACAGCAGGAAGTGTGGAAGAGAAACAAGGTAGAGATGTATTGCTATACCATCTGCTAATATGGAAATATTCATTTTAGCAGTATCTGCAGTACTAGTACAGCAGAAGGTCATTAAAACAAAATTTTTATAAACCTCCTATTAAAAAGGATTAGAATGCCAATCAGCTATTTAGCCTTGTGACAGCTACAGCTGGCAAATTTGTGGATGTCGTAAGTGGAGCTGTAATGCCTCAGAATGGTATGTAGTACGTATGTAATACATATGTAACTCCATAAGTTTTATGTGAAAATTCAGTAGAGAAATAGCCAATCTCACTATTTATTTACCTTCCTACCTTAGAGGAACTTCTTTTAATCTTGGCACTCTTTGTCTCTCGTTGCAGTATAGTTTTCTGGTCCAGGAGGGACTTCTGCAGGACTGGGAACTTAATTTTTGTGTGACACAGTATGGAATATAACTTCCAGTTGAGTCACCATCCCTGGAAGCATTTAAAAGATGAGTAGATGAGGTGCTAAGGGATATGGTTTGGTAGTGGACAAGTACGATTGGACTCGATGATCTCAAAAGTCTTTTCCTACTATATGATTCTACGTGCCTAAATGCCTATGCATTTTTGCATATCTAGTTTAATTGCATGTTACTAACACACATACTGTTGAGCTTGTTAAACAGTAATGTCCATATCACTTTCATATCAACATATTAATCACAAAGAGAAAGAAAAGCAAGAGCACTTGCAAAATTTGTGTTGGAAACTGAGGAGGAGGCATCTGGGAGTCTCTAAATACGTGGAAGAGAGGTGGAAGAAGGATTAGCCTTTAAGTTAAAGAGTTGGAGGGGAAACTTGAGGCTTTGAAAAGACAAAAATCTAGGAGACTATACTCTTTGCTTGTGGCTAAAGCTGATCCTCATGGGAGATTTTTTACACGTGTCTATAATGTTTTGGTAACTGTGCATGTATTCAGATAGGACAGAAAATAGGTCAGTGACAGTCTTTGTATCTTCAGCTGTTTTTAGGATATATTCAAAAGGACTGCCTATTGCTGCAAGACAGAAAACAAGCCTATCCATGAAACGGATGTTCTCCATGTGGACCAGGACTACACACAGGACAAAGATGTGACTAATTCTCCCCATGTGGTCTAATGTGTATATCTCAAAAAATCTAGTGAGTTTCTCTCAGAATACTCCAAGGAGTAAGCAGAATAAGCAGTGGGGACTAAAGAGTAACTGGAATATGTATTAGAGCACCGGGAAAGTATTAGTACTAGAATAAATTCCTTTAGAAAGAGGAGAAACTGAGAAATATAAGAATAAAAAATATTTACAGAAAGAAAATTGTTTATTCAGCTGAATTTATCTGTTGTGCAAGTGGACAAGGATATTATCTCCTAAAAAAAGGAGATATTTATACCAATAAGTAAATACTTATCAACTATAAAAAAAAATAATAGAAAACCACTGGCACTCTTAGTAAGAGTCACCGCTGTCAGTTAACTGAGTTGTTATGGACAAAGTGGTAAAGATGATGGATCACAGTATATAGTACTACATTTATACACTTCCTATAGGAAAAAAATAATGCCCAGAAGATATCTCAGTATCTCATTAACAAAATAATTAAATTTTCCAATCATTCTGAGTTGACTAATCCAAGAATTTCTCTAAAGTCTGTGCTTCTTGCCCTTAGTTTGCTCCTGAAAATATTGAGAAATAGAAATTCAGTCTTAATGGCTTTAGGATAAGAACTGTGACGTGGAGAAGTCAGTATCTCCTACTCCAATAAAAGATAAGAAAAGAAATAATAAGATCATGTTACCACAATCTCTTAATTGAAAATCATTATTTATGATAACATTGCACTGGGAAGATAGAAAAACATGGAAAATTACTTAAAGGTAAATCATGCTTGTATACAAATACAAATGTTTCTTTTTCACATAGAGTTTTATAAAGTTAATTATGCACTGAATTATTTCTTTAGGACCTGGTGAAAGCAAACTCCAAAATGAAATTGTATGAGCTCACAACTACCCTTCGTATACACTGGATGAATCTATTTTAATTCTTTGAGTGGACTTTAGCCATAGCCAACAGGGCCTGATTGAAAAATAGGAACAAAACCAAAGAAAGCAAGAGATACCCGAGATCACCTGAGCTATAAGCAGAGGATGTCATATACCGAGCCTTTAGAAGTAATAATTTACAGTATCCTTGTTGCTGTCAAACTGGGGAGTTCTGAACTGGATGGGTGGATTACAGTGGCAGAAAAATGCTTGGACGGATAAAGGGTAGTGGTTTAAAGTCTGAGTTGCAGCTGGTAGTGAGAGGCATTGCTGAGGGGTTGATACTGTTTAACTGCTTCAGGATAGTGGAGCAGAATGACACCAAATTAGTGGAAACCGCTGAAGGTCAGAGCTGCTGTTCAGAGAGGCTCTGAAATGCTGGAGGCATGGACTAGAAGCCCTCCAAAGGTCTCTGACTGCACTGATGATAAAGTTTCATGACCTGATTTTGAATAAAGCAGCTTCAGACTTTTAAGAAGTTCATGAAAAGTTTTTTGTCATCTACTTAACCATGCATTTGTATAGATAAGCAACCACTGAGTATTATTTTAATTAGGTGTTGACTGACTGAAAGGTTATTATCATTCCCTGTGCTTGTCCTCAGGAAAACAACTTTTATTACACTACATTTCACTATGATTTTTGTTTTTAGTTGTACTTAATTTGTTTTTTAATTTAATGTCTTGAAATAATTACCAAGATGGACACCCTCCGAAAGGATTATTCAGTGTTCTGAACACATGCACAATTACCAAAGGCATAAAAGAGATTGTGGGAATGCAGTGAGACCAGAAGTGGGGAAAGTCTGCACAGCCCTTTACTCTTCTTAGTAAATTCATTCCTGAAAGTATGTTAAGTAACTGCTGTAGAAGATAAATCAGTTGTCAGAACAGAACTTACATCCAGGCTGAATAAAGTGAACATGCCATTGTAAATGACACATTGAACTAAGATTTTTGTGTATCTGAAAAATACCTACTGATTTAAAAAGGAAATCACTGAGAGTTTTAGAAAGGCTAAATCAAAAGAAAATAATCTGTTGAATGATGCCGATCCCATAGGAAATGTAATTTTACTTTCAATTAAACAGCCACAACTTTGAACACTTTTTTGAACATATATTTTAAAATAAATCCTTGGCTAAGATGATGTGACAGAAGTAACATTCAGGCCTAAACGTGCTACAAAGAAACATTTTCTCTGAATAAGGTATTTCCAAAAAGCTTTCAATACACAGTCATTCTAGCAAAATATGTGCAGGGCATGTTATATATAATTTAGGAGGTCACAGATCTCCAAGAAAACTTAAGAACTTGGTGGTTCTGATTTCATTAACAAGTATTTTGTTGTTCATTTCTACAATGATTTTATTGATGCAAGAATTTGAATATTATCTGTGCTTTTTCTTATTTAATACAATTGTGGACTTTTGTGATGTCTGAGCTCATCTGACTTTTTTTGTGTGATAAGACACCAGACATTATTGTAGTTGATTTCTGCAAATATGACTTAGTAACTAAATATTTAAAGTTCCCCACTTTATGCTTCAGAAAAAGCATCTGCATTGTGACATTTTCATTTACTACTTTGCCTGACATGCACTATTCTTTATGCGAATGCTCAGATATACTTGTGGTGACAGCAAATAATATTGATCTGAAAGCTCATTGTAATTCAAACCTGTCATACACTTGCTTGGAGAACTGAGTGTGCATATATCTACAGCTGAATCTAATTCTTTCACATCATCTGTTCTATGTACTTTTTGTTACTCAGTACAGTGTCTCAGTATTACAACGACACTGTTTTATATATATTTTCTTGGAAAAGTCTGTATTGAAAATAGAAACTCACTATAAGATTGCAGATTTTGTAAAACAATAATGTAAGAGATTATACAAAATGGATAAGAAAAAATAATAACAGTAGACTGAACAACCTCATTTACTATGAATAAGAAAGTGTGTGAGAGGTTTGTGTTTATGAGATCTCAGATCAACAGTATTTGCTGACACAACAGGTATTAATGTATTCTAAATGTGTTGAAATTCATATTTCTGTAAATCCAATGTTAAAACTGAAGTCGAAACTCAAATAACATAGAATCATAGAATGGTTTGGGTTGGAAGGGACCTTAAGGATCATCCGGTTCCAACCCCCTGCCATGGGCAAGGACACTTTCCACTAGACCAGGCTGCCCCATCCAACCTGGCTGTGAACACTTCCAGGGATGGGGCAGCCACAGCTTCCCTGGGCAACCTGTGCCAGTGTCTCACCACTCTCATAGTGAAGAATTTCTTCCTAGTGTCTAGTCTGGATCTTCCCCCGTCCTACTTACAGTCATTTCCCCTCATCCTATCACTACATGCTCTTGTAAAAAGTCCCTTGCCAGCTCACTTGTAGCCCCTACGGGTACTGGAAGATGGCTCTAAGGTCTCCCCACAGCCTTCTCTTCTTCAGACTGAACAACCCTAACTCTCTCAGCCTGTCCTCACAGCAGAGGTGCTCCAGTCCTCTGATCATCCTTGTAGCCCTCCTCTGGACCTGTTCCAACAGCTCCATATCCTTCTTACACTGAGGATTCCAGAACTGGACACAGTAGTCCAGACGAGGTCTCACAAGAGAGGAATAGAGGGGCAGAATCACCTCCCTCGCCCTGCTGGTCATGCTTCTTGTGATGCAGCCCAGGATACAGTTGGCCTTCTCAGCTGTGAGCACACATTGCTGGCTCACGTCAAGCTTCTCATCAACCAACCCCCAAGTCCTTCTCTTCAGGGCTGCTCTCAATCACATCATCACCCATCCTGTATCAAAACCATGGATTGCCCTGACCCAGGTGTAGGACCTTGCACTTGGCTTTTTTAAACCTCTTGAGGTTCACACAAGCCCACTTCTCCAGCTTGTCCAGGTCCCTCTGGATGACATCCCGTCCTTCTGGTGTGACATCTACAAACTCATATATGGAAAATTATTAAAGAGCTTAGTTATGTTCTTGAAAGGGATGCAGAGAAACACATTTCAAAGGATATTTCTAAAAGATTGGTTCTAAAAAAGTAGGTCCACGAAAATCTCTATATAAAACTCTGGTTTTTAATAACATACACCAATAATTTAAGAGTAATATCACTCACAGTGTGGCGATTGACACTTAATAAGAGAGTTCATGAAGCTGCAGTCCTCTAAACTGAGTGCACCTTTTCCAATTGTTCTAGCTCCCCTCTTATAGATTACCTTACAGCTTCAAGAAGATGTAAACACTGTTTCCCAAAGCACAGGAGAGTAGAGGTCTACTTGCTTTGAGCCATTGTTATGCTGGCTGATAAATGCTTTTCAGTGAAATAAGTAAATAGAAATATTCAATCTGCATTCACAGTTACAAGGATTTGTTTGGTTAGAAGGCAGTGCAGCAGTCAGACAACTTCTTGAGGGGAATGCAGGATGAAAAAATTACATTTGTGTTATTTGGGGCTGCTTTAGGTTAGTTATTTAAGTGATTTAAAAATCTGAGAGGCTCAGAAGGGATCAGAATATTAAAATTAATTTAATTTCCTTTGAGGAAAAAGATTTTAAATAAATAGGAGTGCGTATTTTGTGAATAATTACATAATATGTTTTTCTTTCTTGTGAAAAGACATACTTACAGAAGCAGCAGCGTAAGAATTCACAAAATCCCATATCTGTAGGCCTAGTATTTGCTGTTCAACCTACTTTCAGCAGTAACTCAAGTTCTAATTTATGATTATTTACTGGCTTATGAAAAATATGCCTGGTTCTTTCTTTTGTTTTTCTGGTAAGTAAACCTCATGAAGTTGAAGACAGTATAGGGTAGTATAAAAAATGTATCTGCTGTGTGTGATACTACCATGATACTTCAAGTAAGCAAATTATTATGTATACTCCTGTGTTCATGAATAGAATTACCGCCTCACTGTTATGTTTTTCCATCAACATTTTGCATTCCATGTTTCCTTCCCTAAACATGCACATTTTGTGGTGTATTTAGTTCATTAATATGAAACAGTCATATTGTCAGGAAAGGTAGTTATTAGGAAACTATTTCTAGGAGCTGGCCAGTAAAGATGAAGACTAGAGATCATTTAGTTTTAGTCAATGTAGAGCTGGTCAGAGAAATTTTACTAACGTTCTTTGGCTGACACATGGATTATTTTATTGAAAAAACATTTTAGTACTATTCCCAATGAGATGGTCTTACAAATGGGGATATGATAACCCATAGAGGGGGACCCATTATTTTTCATTCTGGTGCCTTAGTGTCTCTTTCAGACAGAAATATGAATTCTCCAATTCCAAACAATACTAAGTCTAGACTTTAAGAACCACTAATGACAGGAATAAAAGAATGACAGTAAAAATAATAATGTTTTTGAAGTAATTTCAAGTGTCATGATAAATTCTGCTGCTGACAGAAGTTCAGTTGCCTTTAAGACTGGAGTCACTAATGAAAAACCTGAAGCTGCAGTCCACGCTTGCAGTGAAGTGTCACCAATTCTTGGAAGTAATGTTGTGACGCAAGAGGTTATGTCCAAGTTTAGCCTCATTTTTTTTCAGATACATTTCTTCATGCTGTGCTGTGCACATTAAAAAATAATCTGAGAATTGCCTTTGGTTGGGCTTCACCATCACCCTAACAATGGAATATGAATTTTAAATTCATGAACAGAGAAAACTGCTCCTTAACTGAACTTTGATTCCTGCATCTTGGAATGAGGCTAACTCCTTTATTTTAGACAGTGAACGATATCAAGTGTCTGTGAGTGGTGGATGGGTGTCCTTCAGATGGCTAGGTAATAATTTGCCATATCAAAATTGTTCAAGTTGCAACTTTTTGTTGAGTTCTGTGCAGTCATCACTACAAACGAGCCACATTTACACATCTCTTTCACTGATTTCCTCACTTCCTGGATAAAAAGCACCATACTTTCCAATTGATATTCAGTATGTTCCAGTGCAAATCTGATAAACAAAAGAATCAACTTTCTGACTTGGTGGTAAAGATAACCTAGTACTGAAGCAAGAGGAATTGTATTCTCTGGAAAATGAATTTGTTTCTGGTGTTAGGAAAATTTCCCAGCTGACTGAATAAAGAAATGGTTAAAATGTTTATCACCTGTTTTTAGTTTGTAGTAAACTCAACACAAACCATCACTAATGCCAGAGTGAAGTGCATGCAGATTGATGCTCTGTACTTTGAGAATTCTTGAGAGATCTCCCCATGAATACATTAAGATAATTTCCTCTTAGAAAATAAAAAGTGAGTAAATATACTGAAAGACAATGGATTAGGAGCTGTGTGTTTTTTGGATTTGTTTCTACTTCTTATTTTTAATATGTGTATGAAAGAACTCCTTTTTGAAACATTGTGTCAGATCAGGTAAACAGCAAATAGTTCTGTTTTCAGGTGCACCAAGTGGACACTTATTAGCAGCAAGTAGGGCACACCGTATCCCTACATTAAACAAATACAATTTAAGCTCTCTGATTTTCTTTCAGAATTCTTGAAACACATAAAAATGTTTAACTTCTGCATGCTTTTCTGTAGACCATTCGAAGTATTTTTAGGAGTAATATGTACCGCTGCTGTATTTTAGTTTTTCACTGGCTTGGAGGACTAATAATTCTGCTGGTTAGGTTCTTAGATGGAATCATGAATGTGTATAGAAACTTATGCTTGTGTTACAAACATATGAATACTAGATCTGGTCTGGAATTCTGAGTTATGTTTGGTCTTTCTGTTTTTATGCCACCTGGGCTTAAATACAAGAATTTATGAAATTTTCATTTTGTTTCTGTAAATAAGAGAAGTTTTCCACTTGTTCCTGAATGCTCCCTCATGAAAAGAATTCTATATTCAAAGCTGGGCACACAAAGTCTCCACTTTCTCTAGATTTCATCTTAGACAAGAAATCCACTGTCTTGTGGAGTGAAGCAGCAGGATTTTTTTGCTGTTCTTGCAAAACGTATTCTTTGAGAGGACTCCTCCCAGACTAGTGCTGTAAAGATTTACACAAGATTTTCTAATTTTACCTGTTTTTCAGTGAGGATCCAGTAAGAAGGCTTATGTGATCCCCTGAAGCATTTTTTTGTTATACTACAGTATTAAAAAGGGGATTACAGTGCCCAAAATAAAGTGTAGCCCCTCTGAGAGTTCCCTGTTCCTTTCTTAATAGGCCCCTTGTGAACTTCATGGATTTGAACTTGATATTTATATCTGTGTTAAATCTGTAACCAACTAGAAACATAATTTTTAGAGCTATAGCTGTATGTTGTTTTAACAGCTGTTATACTGCATTTCCTACTCCTGACAGTCACCTTTTCTGCTTCAGCTTTTTCTTCTTTGCATATTTTGTGTATTATTCCTCCTCTATTGGCCTATGACTTGACCAAATATAGAAAAACTGTTTCCTATGAGAAAAGAATTAATATATGTATACACATACGACTGTGGATACGTATACATGTATAATTTTTTTTGAGGACTGTACTCAAAGTAGTAGTAATCACTAGTAGTGAATGACAGAGGAATCTGGCTTTGGCTAAAGGAAAAGAGAGGTCTCTTCACATAGCATCAACTGTTTTAGAAAGCCCTTAAACATCATGTGATGTCTGATAGCACCAGGAGAATTAGTAGTCACACATATGTCACTCATGCATATTTTTGTGTAGTCTCTCCTATTATCTTCATATATATTATATAAAATGATTTAGTGAGTACCTTTCTGTGATTCATGTAACACATGGTTGATGCATGTCATTGAGTGTGAATGCATAAGAAATATATGAAGCATGTTTTTTTCTGGGACTTAAAACTTAGAAGGCATTCTATTGACCATTTCAGGAAGAACGAGTAGTGTTAACAACAGTCTTTGGTCTTTACCCATTGACTGAAGTTACTAAAGTAAGAGTAATTGGACTTGAATGACACATAGGAGAGCACCCGGGCTGTACTCAATAGCAACAGGATATTCTTCAACAGCTATTGAATCATGTTGCACAGAAGAAGGACAGCATACACCAAGCGAGAGTTGGCCACATTCAATAATTAATGATTTAGAGCATTCTTAAATCATGCAGGCTAAATAATTATATGAAATTTTAATAGTGACTAACTACTAATACTGTAGGAAGCAGGGTAAATTAATTTCCAAGTAGCTAATGAGATTTCAATTTAATTTTGTACTGTATTCTAGTACAATGAGTCATATTTCCAACAAAACTAGTGTATTGTGGTAACCCTTGTTTGTAAATAGTATTCTTGTTATACAGTCTCACAGTAAGGATGAATTACCCTGTATTGCAAAGCAGCATTAAACCAGCACACTCATTCTACCGACAAGTTCTTGAAATCTGGGGAAGAGAAAGATTTTTGTGACTAATTGTGTAGGCAGATTGTGTGTGTAAACTGGATTTTTGAAATCTAGAAACACAGCTATTCCAAAGATCAAAACACAAATTTAATTAAGCATTCAAAAAGATATAACTTTTTCAAGTATGCTTTAGTTTTAATGTTCATATTCCCAAACATCCCGTTGCCCCAAGAAGTGAATACAGGTAACTGTTGCTTTCTGTGACTGTCCTTAGTAATACTATACCTAGCTTGTATTTGGGATTGTACTTGCCAGTCTTCTGAAATATTTTTTTTTGCATAATTCAAATAATTGAAACCCAGCAGATGTAGGACATAGAACCATGATTAAAGTTAAAGGCATAAAGTTCATTAACAGCATTGAAAAATGACATAGTTTTCAGATCTATTTAAATTTTCAAAATTAATCTTAAAAAAATGCCATCTAGACTTTGAAACCTGGTGAGTGTGATTTCTACGTGGAGCAGCATTACATCAACTCTAAAATGCCTTCTCGGTTATACTGCTGTGACTATGAAGTGATTGCCAGCAAAAGTAACCTTTATAAAGGAAGTCCACTTACATACTATGAAGGTCATTATAGAAAACTCCAGGCTTGTAGAAAAGCAGCACAGAGATGCCATCTAGCAGTAACTCTTAGTAATTTCCTAATATTTAATAGTTCCTTCTTTCAAGATATTGCACTTAAGTGGAGGAGAAAGGGAAGATTATATATTGCAAGTCTTTTCCCTATAACTGGCTTCCCTGCTAGAAATAAAACTGTACTGAAACTGAAATATATTATCATCAGTAATTATATTTTCTTGTATTTTTCTATGTAAACACAGAGAAAAATTAAAACCAAATTAACAGATATAAATTTAATAACTCTCTTAAAACTGATATCCTGTAAATAACACTAAGAGTGTTTAAAATTAATCAGTAGTGAGCTATCTTCCATTTATTAAAGAAGAATTTCCATAGCTGATCAATCTTCTATATCAAGTTTAGCAGGAAAAAAAAATACAAAAGCATGAGGAATAAATTACCATGGTTGAAATAAAATCTTAATGTTAGAGACATCTAAGAATACACAATATATATATTTTGTTACACATTTTACCATAAGATGGCGATACTTAAACACTTCACAGTCCATAAATAACCTAGTAAGTTTAGCATAAAAGCCCTGTCAAGAGTGCCTGTGGACAGCACTCTTGAGTCAGCAATGGCACGATAAGATACCCAAGTTTTTTTTGCCAGGCAATATTTTGAAGTAGTTGATCGGTAAAATAAGTTATTACTTGAACATTTATATAGGTCATGAATAGGAATGTATTGTGTATACTTTGAAAGGTCTGATGTGGTTTATTTCCATAAGCTGAATAGTTTGTGAGTGTCAAGGGCACGTAAAAAGTTGTCTGTCTAGTCACGAGCATATTGCACAATTCTTTTGGAAAAGGAAGATTTTAACATCCCCTTGTTTCCTATGATTTGTTTCAAAAGATATATTTGCTTTCCAGCCTGCAGGGCAGAAAATTATTACTCTATCTCAATTTAGCATAAAGCTAGACAAATAACAGCAATGCATCCATCTGTAAAGTGAGACTTCAATCAGAACTTGTACTTATTTGCTAATCCCCCCCCATTTTATGCTTATTTTTTTTCACAGAAATACCAAATCTGTTTTTCATAGTCAAAAAGCTAAACAATTATCTGCCATGTGGCATCTTTTTTTTATGCTTAATATGGTGTGGTATCTTAACCAAGGGTTCTAATAACCATTTGATTGTGTGTTTTCATTTCTGAAAACCCAGAATCTGATGAAGGGCTCTTATTTTTCATAATCTTGATGACCTTTGAGCTTTCTGTCTTGTGACCCCTTCACAAAGTTAAAAGAGCCTGCAATGAACATTTTAATATCCCTGAAAATGTCACACAGAGTGATGAATAAAGGCCATTTTTATGCCCTCTGCACAGTATGCCACAGCAAAAAGTGCTAGAAGCAAAGTTTCAAAAGTTAATTTATGCCATTTCATTTCAGTGGCTCATCTGCTTTTTAGTGCTGGATGGTGACAGACACATTAAGATGGAGCATTTCTTCCCACTATTATTTTGGAGCATATCTCTGACACCTGAACTAAAATAAGAATTCTGCCAGCTGAAACTCATTTGCTTCATTAGTGGTTTTACCCCTCTGTGGCTAGACAGGGATACAAATATTTCTTTTCCTGCTTTCAGGCAGCCTCTTGAAGTCTCTTTGCTTTAATTTATCTTGCTAAAAGTAACAGAAGACAGAAAACCAAAATAAAATGAGTGTGTAGAAGCCTCCAATTGTAATGTGACCATGTACTGCTATTCACACAGATGTGGAACTCCGGTGCATTGCCTGATGAGTCTCTTTACAGACATAGCACTCTCTGATACTTTCAAATAGCTCCTACTTAATAGCACTGATATAATTAATTATTTAGCTAGTGTTATTAATCCTCTATCACCTCCTGCTTTTTTTAAGTTGTCAGTGTATCTTACTGATTAAAAAGCAGTCAGAATACTGCAACCACAAATCAGATTTCCACTGAATTGCTTCTTAAGTTCTATCTATTTATTTTTAAAGAGGATCTTGCCTTTCATACTGTGGGAAATTCAGTACATATTTGTATATGATTAATTTATGTGATTAATTCCTTTATGGTAAAGGAGAAAACCTACCAGAGGAGCTGAATATTACCTCATACCTTGTCTGGTACCTAAAGAGTGCATTACAATGACATTTACCAACATACAATATCAATTGTGGCAACACAGTATGAACTCCTGCTGATAATGTACTGCAATGCAATACGAGTGTTTTCTCTCATTACTTTGTTATAATGCTCACAGTTACAGGATTACATGTCACAAAAAAAGACAAATGAGAGAAGTTCTCCATCCCCAAGGTGCAGCGCTACAGACGCCTGCAGGCCTGGGGGGTTTCACACTTCATTCTCCAAAGAGGTATAGTGCAATTCTGATTTTTTAAATAATTTAATCTAAAACCACCACGACAAGCCAGGCTGCGTGGCAAAAACATGCTGTTTACTTTTATCATTATTTCAATATCAGATGTGATCTTCCAGCGACCTGAACAGATCTGCAGATAATAAAACTCCACCGCAGCCTGGAGCGTGGCTGTAGTCCTAAACCCAGTGCCTTCACGTGATGCCTCTGATTCCACTCTAAACAAATTTATTTCCAGTCGGAGCCTGTCTATCCCTGTGCCCTGCACCCAGCCCGCTTCCCCAGCACCGGTGAGGTCTCCGAGGTCTATAAATACGGCCAGCCTCGGGCCGGGAAGCAGCTGTTTGCTTCAACCGGGGAGCCTGCGCCGCTCCGTCCCCTTTCCCTGTGCCGCCCATGGAACTCGTGCGCGGGGCGGGAGACCGCGGGTGCAGGATGTGCGGTCTCCGCGCTCTCGCAGTCCCGCTTGTTAGCGCTGTCAGGACCACGGACAGCGGCTCCGGGCTCACCGCGCTGGTGCTTTCAGGACCACGGAGAGCGGCGCCGACCCGGCCGCCCGGGCAGCCAAGGACACCCGCGGGTCCGGGCGAAGTGGCCGCCCGGCCGGCTCCTACCTTGGAGGGATCGAGGCCGGCTAGCAAGGACAGCAGCAGGAGGTTGAGGATGTTGGCTGGCGCCCGCATCCTGATCCCGGGGCTGCCTCTCCGCGCCGCTCCTCTCGGTCATTCACTTCGCTCCCGCCGCAGCGCCCGCGCCGGCAGCCGCGCTCTGCGCCCGCCCGCCGGAGCCTGAGTGGAGGCGGCAGCGGCAGCCGCCCGGGGGACGCTCATTCCGCGGGCAGTCTCGGCTCGGGGACGGCGATGCCCGCGCCGCCGAAGCGGCTCAGCTGCCCTGTCCCACCCTCGCCCCTCCCCTCCGCCCCCGGCCAGCCCACCGACAAAGTTTGGGGCTCGGGAGACGGCGGCGGCGAGAGCGGTCGGACAGGCGCGGGGAGCGGATGTGACATCACCGCAGTGTCGGGGCGGCGGGGGGCTCGGAGACCCTCGCAGAGCGGCTCCTGAGCCCCTGCAGGCCCTGCACTCCTGCAGCCCCTGCTCCCTGCAGTCTCTGCTCCCTGCAGCTCCTGCAGCCCCTGCTCCCTGCGCCCCTGCAGCCCCTGATTCCCTGCTGCCCCTGCAGCCCCTGCTCCCCTGCAGCCCCTGCTCCCCTGCTCCTCTGCAGCCCCTGCAGCCCCTGCTCCCCTGCAGCCCCTGCTCCCCTGCTCCGCTGCAGCCCCTGCGCCCCTGCAGCCCCTGCAGTTCCTGCTCCCCTGCAGCCCCTGCTCCCCTGCAGCCCCTGCTCCCCTGCTCCTCTGCAGCCCCTGCAGCCCCTGCAGTTCCTGCTCCCCTGCAGCCCCTGCTCCCTGCAGCCCCGCGGCGCTCCCCAATGCTTTCCGCTGCTCAGGGCTCCCCGCAGCCAGGCACCGTTCGCCCTTGGGGTGGCTCCTGGAAGGAGCGCCAGAGAAAGGGGGAAAGGCAAGGGCAGGTTGTTCTGCGGGTGCGGGGAGAAGGGCTTCGCCTGGAGGATCCTGCCCTTTCACTCCCCAGCGAGGAAGTGCAGTCAGGGCTCGGCTGAGCCCCGAGGAGGAGGGAGGCGATGCTCTGCTGTCCAGCCAGGTGAAGGGCTTCCTAGCTTGCTCTGTACGAGACTGGTGTCTTCTGTCTTCAAGAGCTAAGACCACCGCTCAGAGACAATGGAGTGGAAACTGCTCTGCCCACATGAAAAGATTTCATATCCTTGGCGTAATATTCCCAGATAAAAAATGCCAATTTTCACGACAGTGGCTTATTATATTTTAGTCTTCTAGGCTTAAAATAACCAGATTTTTTTGTTGTGAGTGCATCAAAATTTATGTTTTATAGTAAGATCAATGAGAGAAGCCCTGTTTGGGCCAGTGGCATCTGTTACAAAGATGTAGTCTGTGGGAGGTAGATCTGCAAAGTGTGGTACCTCATGTGAGAAACACATTCATTGGTAAAATATTGAAAAGGACAAAGTCTTTGAAGCAAAGGCAATAATATTTTTATTTTACAATTCAGCACTGAGTTGGATGTCCTTCTACAAAAGGCATCACATCTTAAAAAGCAATGGGTATATATACCAGTTTTAGAGAAAGGACCGTGTAAATCCTCAAAGAATTTATTTTATTTTTTTTTTTTTTTTGGTTATCCAACCCTGTCTGGAGACTTCCTTTAGGTTCTCTCCTGACCTAAACCAGCTGTATCTTACAAGACAACTAAACATATCAATAAATTCTCGCAGCCCTAAGACAGGTTATCTCTTGACCTAAACCAGCTACATCTTACAAGACAGGTTTATGTGATGAGATAATTAAACATACAAACCAGCTGCAGCAAAACTTATCAATGAATTCTCACACTCATGACAAGAAAAGGAAATTTTAAGAGTTTATGAATGAACTTCCATTGTCATTCCAGGGTCTACAAGGAGCAAGAATCCTCTCTGATACAGTCTCTATTGAATTTCCTTGTACAAAGAAGGTACAAAAAGTCATAGAAAGGAGACTAGATAAGCTTTTTTTCCCTGTAGAAAGGATGTAAAAGGTCTATTTTCTATGAAGTAACTATAAAAATATAAAAATGGACAGCTGCATGGACTAATATGGTTGGATTCAATAATAAGTAAAGTAGCGGTACCAAAGCATTGAAAATCTAAGTTTCGTCAAAGGACAAAGTGAGTAGTACTTTCAAAAGGAGCAATTTTATATGTTCTAAAGCTACAAAGGTAGATATGAAGGTACTTAGATTTTTTCTGCAGTACTTCAGTGAATAGTTATTTTCCTTCCCTTTATTTTCCCCACACTTTTCTCCTCTTCCTTTTTCCAGTCTATGGTAGATGAAACTGGTGAAATGTATGAACAATTATATCAATCATAGAATGCAAACATTTTCAAGAGCTTCAAGGGTGCGTCTATGTTTGTCCACTTCTTAATGCTGCATGGAGCACTTGTCTTTGAAATCAGTAAAATATTGAAGAGTATAAGTTAAAAATAAAACAAATGGTACCTCTGAAGAAGTGAGTCTTAGATCTCCTGAACTCATCTGATACTTTTATATGTTGCAAACTAATACTGTTTGATAAATGAAGAAGTAACAAAATGTGTTTCAAAGGGATGACATGACGTGACCCAATTCTGTTCCACTTGATTTTAACAACCCATTAAGAAGAAAATGAAAATATCTAATAGACTTACTTGTCTGCCCTCTAGCAACCTGACAAATCTTTTTTTTTTTTGGTCGGAAAAGGTTATCTGAAAAGTGGTAAGAATCGCTAGCAATTAGTACTTTTTAATAAACCAAATTATTTCAGGTATCTGAAAAATTAAGCAAAATTCAAGTCCACATGAGATGTTTTTATTTCTGCTGTATGCCCCGAAGCGGCATGAGATTACCTGATTGTGAAGATCTCTCTCTTAACAAAGCTTTTAATCATCCTTAAAACCTATGAAAATCTACACTTATGACATTTCTTCTTGAATTCTTTGTATGGAGATGGCTGCAGTCAGGGTAAAATAGTCACGAGAGAGAATAAAAGAGATATCAAAAGCTTTCCTACAGGCATCAGTGACAGTGTTAGCGAAGTGGAGGCATGCTGAAGACAGCTTGTCCAGATAGTGAAGGATATTCTCAGTGTGTGGCTAAAGTTATAGCAACGTCTGTTTCACACTCTGTTGCAGGACTATGGCTAGCAGTTGGAATAAGACTGATACTTGTTCACTTGGGCACACTAGAAACTGAGATTGATAAATTGGATGTGGGTACTGAATTATATATAAATAAGTTCCAAGTTCTGCAGTTTGAGTTTGATAGATTGAAAGTTCTGATGGGAATTATGACAAAAGAAAAGATACACAGGGATCTGTAGAAAGACACTCTTTAAATTTTTTTATAGAAGGTTGCAGCTGAAAATTGTATTTTGAATTGCAGCGTTTTTGAATATTTTTTCTAGACAAGAATTTTTTTCATGGAATCTGTCTTATACTTACACTGGATATTTCCTGGGTGTTGAATTTTCCACCAAGTTAGGAAGATGGCCCAGATTTGGAATTTTAGGCATTCTCCATATTTAATATAAGTATAAAAATTTAGGGAATTGGGAAGAGGGGTTAAATACTGACCCTTTTTGACTTTAATGGAACTGAAATGTCCTTGAAGAACACAAGTGTGTCTTTCATTATGGAAGAGATTTTGTTATTTCAGTGAGACTAAAGAGAGAAAAAGATAAAACCAAAATTAAGCTGCAAATGATACAGAAACTAAACTTTTATGATAGATGTTATAGTTAATTTCATTTGTAAGGAATGTGAGAGAAACAGATTGCTTGAAATGTTGTTAAATCAGGTGAACAGGAACATCAGTAAAATACCAATTAATTTAATTTAGCCAGTGAAGAGTATGTAGATGTTAAATATACAGAGATATTGCAGATATGGGAGAAAATTCAGGACTACTGTCAATTAGTAAATTTGCTTATATTTGGGTATGCTTTGCCATCCAATTCACGTGTACTTTATCAGTCATGTAAGGCGAGTCATCTGCTATGGAATCCATCAATACTACAATCTCACTTCCTAATCTACATTGCTATATTAGGTAGTTACAATATTGAAAGGAGGTTTTAGAAATATATTTTGTCAGAGTATCTGTCCTAGTGATGATTACCTTACTAAATAAAATTGTACAAATAGGTCAACACTGTGTTTTTTGAAATCCTACAAATACCTGAAAAATAGATTTTGTTTTTCTGTACGTTATGAAAATTGAAAGGTGACTAAATACGTATTGAAAATAAACCCAGCAGCTGATGTTTTTCCTGTTCGTCATTTTTTTTTTTATTCATTTTTTTAGGAACTTTTCTGTGAAAATTACCTTCTGTTATATATATCTCTGTAAGAGTGCACCGAAAACAGTTAAAATTCAAGTTCTGAAGAACTGCAATACTAGTGTTATTCCCCCATGAGCTCACTGGCAATGCCAGTGTGAAGTGCACTGTAGATGGAAGTAGCTGTGAATCAGCAGAATTTTTACTGGCTTCTATGAAGTATACACAGTCGCACAACAGATGTACAGAAATGTTTAGGTACCGGGTAAAGTGGACAGGTTTGACTGAGAACCAGTGAGTTAGGCATCTCATTCAGATTTGCAACTCTTTCTCTAAAACTGATCCCAGACCCCTAAATCTGAGACCCCCTGAGCCTCAGAAAGCCCCAAGCCTGAGACCCCCATGTCTGAGACAACCCTGAGCCTCAGAGACCCCCGAGTCTGGGAACCCTCAAGTCTGAGACCCTCGAGCTCAGCCCCTCTGAGCCTCATAAACCCCCGAGTCTGAGACCCCCAAGCTCAGCACCCCTCAGTCTCACAGTCCCCCCAACTTGCTCCTCTGAGACCCCCAAGCTCAGCCCCCCTGAGCCTCACAGAACCCCAAGCTCAGTCTGCAAGGCTGAGACCCCAGAGCCTCACAGACCCTCAGCCTCGTCCCCCCAAGCCTCACAGAGCCCCAAGCTCAGACCCTCTGTGTCTGAGACCCCTGAGCCCCACAGAACCCTGAACTCAGCCCCCTGAGCTTCACAGATCCCCAAGTTCAGGCACCCTGAGCCCCACAGACCCCCAAGCTCAGCTCCCTGAGACTCAGAAATCCCCAAGTCTGAGACCCTTAAGCTCAGCCCCCCTTGAGCCTCACAGACCCCCAAACTTGCCTCTCTGAGACCCCTGAGCTCAGCCCTCCCGAGCCTCAGAGACCTCCAAGCTCAGACCCTAAGGGTGAGACCCCAGAGCCCCACAGACCCCTGAGCTCACTCCCCCTGGCCCGAGATCCCCTGAGCCTCACAGACCCCCAAGTCTGAGAACCCCCAAGCTCAGCCCCTCTGAGCCTCAGAAACCTCCACATCTGAGACCTCATGAGCCTCACAGATCCCCGAGC
This sequence comes from Cuculus canorus, assembly GCF_017976375.1. Classification (NCBI taxonomy): domain Eukaryota; kingdom Metazoa; phylum Chordata; class Aves; order Cuculiformes; family Cuculidae; genus Cuculus; species Cuculus canorus. The sequence continues at coordinate 7,493,480 of NC_071408.1, forward strand.
TGAGCCCCCCCCTTAACCTCACAGAGCCCCAAGCTCAGACCCCAAGGCTGAGACCCCTGAGCTTCAGACAGCCCCGAGCTCAGACCTCTGAGTCCCACAGACACCCAAGCTCAGCCTCCCAAACCTCACAGACCCCCAAGCTCTGTTCCCAAGTCTGAGACCCCTGAGACCCACAGACCCCTGAGCTCACCCCCACCGAGCCTCAGAGACCCCCAAGCTCAGCCCCCCTGAGCCTCACAGAGCTCCAAGCTCAGACCTCGAGTCTGAGACCTCCAAGACTCTCAGACCCCCAAGCTCTGCCCCCCAAGCTTCACAGAACCCCAAGCTCAGACCCCAAGGCTGAGACCCCAGAGCCTCACAGACCTCACAGATCAGGGGGTCTTGGCCCTAAAACAGGGGCGACAGGGGATCCCAGTACCCAAACATGCGGTCTCAGTCCCAAAACAGGGAGGACAGGGTGTCCTGGTCCCAAAACAGGGGGTCCTGGTCCGAAAGCAGGGGGTCCTGGGCCTAAAACAGAGGGGCCAGGAGGTTCTGGCATCGAAACAGGGGTGGATAGGGGGTCCTGGCCCCAAAGCAGGAGCCCCAACCCCAAAACAAGGGGGACAGGGGAGCCCAGCCCCAAACCAAGGGGTCCCAGCCCCAAAAACCGTTGGGGTCCTGGCCCCAGCTCAGCTGGGCAGGGGGTGCTGGTTCCCCATGCCCATTAATGGGGTGGGTGCAGTGTCCTGGTCCCTCCTGGCCCTCTCCAACCCTGCCAGGCTCCAGTGTCCCTGTTGCCCAGGGTGTGGTGGCCTGCGCTGCTGGCCCTGCTGGTCCTCCCTGAGAGGGAAAGGGATGCCCAGTGGGAACTGTGGAAGAAAACCCATCGAAAGCAGTACAATGGTGAGGTGCGGCAGAGCCCCTGGTGATGTCCCCGTGGGGCTGATGGTCCTGAAGGTGTCCCCACAGTGGTGGTGGTTGTGGAACATGGGCAAGACCCCTCCACCCAACACCATCTCACCTCATGGAGCAGGCAGATTAGGTGATGCGGTGGCTGATCTGGGAGAAGAACCTCAAGTACATCAACACTCACAACCTGGAGCATGCACTGGGCATCTACACCTTCGAACTGGCCATGAACCACCCGGTAACGTGGTGAGTGTGGTTGGGCGGGGACAGAAACAGGGTGGTTGGGAGGGCGCTGAGCATAGAAACATAGGACGGCCTGAGTTGGAAGGGACCTTCAAGGGTCATTGAGTCCAACTCCTCTTCCTGCACTACTACAACCTTCACATGGAATCACAGAATGGTTTGGGTCGGAAGGGACATCCAAGCCCATCCCGTTCCACCCCCCTGCCAGGGACAGAGACACCTCCCGCTGGACCAGGGCGCTCCAAGCCACATGCAACCTGGCCTTGGAGACACCTTCCCACTCAACACCATGTCTGAGTGCATTCACCAAATGCTTCTGGAATATTGTCCAGCCTGGCACCGTGACTGCTTCCCCGGGAGTTGTTCCAGTGCTCCACCACTCCTTGGGTGAAACTGATCCATATTTAAAATTTACTTTTGTTGATATTTGACTTTAGCTTTAATTGGTGAAGAAACTGCCCTCGTAAAGTACTCCTAGGTATTTTGAGTTCATATGAAGTACAACAAAGACTTCACTCTGTTGAATATAAAGTTATATATAAAGCTAATATGAATAGAATTATTTGTAGATATTTCTATAAAGTTATTCAGTTCAACTTGGTTTTGTTCAGATATCATTTATGCGTTTTTTATTCAGGACTTCATTTATGCTTCAAAAAGAATTAGTAAAATAAATCCTCTTTCTGGCCTTTTAGGATTTAACATTGTCTTTATTTTAGAGCACCATATGTCTGTTGTCTTTTGATGTACAAATCAGTTATATTTGAATATAAATTACTGTATAAATAGAGATGGAAACTTGTAATTAAAGATTTCATCAGTTTGATATGTAGGAATGGCATTCTTGATGAAAGTGACAGCATATTTAAAGACTGTTTATCTACCAGAAATGCTTTTCCTAGATTATGGAACTCTGCTGGTGAGCTTTCTGATATTTTCCCCTTCCAATATGGACAACTACAATACAATATATCTGATTAGAGTGGCCTTTAAGTATTATTGGTTATGTGTGACTTTTATAATTCTAAATGTCATAAAAATTAAGGATTAAGATTCTCTTTTAAATGATCGCAAGGACAGTAAATGTATTCTTGATGAACTCTGTTTTTCTTAACACAATCATATAGAATAAGTGAAACTTGGAGAACTAAGCTTGAAATATGTGTTATTTCAGAATTCTAGTGTAATTAGTAAAATCTTATCAGTTGTTTAATAGAATTTTGGCTTGGCTGACAGATTTTGAAGATTAAAAAAGGTATGATTACTCAATATGAATAGGAATAATATAATTTTAAAGAATAAAGTATTCAGTTGACATAATTTAAAATTGAATATTATCTAGGAAAATACATAATTTGCAGTGCGTCACAGTTAAATTTGAACTAAGTAGCTGATGAATAGAAAATTAATCACTCAGCTGAGTTTTAGGAATCTGTAGAATGTTTTAATATTAAATATTTATTCTAATTTAGAATATAATGCATTTTGCAAGTATATGCTGCAACAGTAACAAAAACAAAGCAGTATGCTGTATGACAACATATTTATGAATTTATTTTAATAGTAATTTTAACTAGTTTGTGTCTCATAGTGTATATATGGATATTTATTGACTAGATCATCATAGTAAAGTGGCTCCTTGCCTTGTATTCCTGTGTAACGAGATGACATTTCTGGGAATTTAAAGGACCTGAGCATCCTTAGCTATTGATCATTGGGGATTTCCTGAAGCTCAGCATACCACAGGACTGGCTTTCAAAACAACGAAAGTAATAACAAGGAATCACTGCTAAAATTTCTGTTACAATACCAGTCTTTGTGATAATCACTTAAGGACACAAGTACTTTAGAAGAAAGATTAGGTCATGATGATAAAATATGATGCAAACATTCTGATGGCTTTTATGTTCTGTTCTATTTTAAGGTCATGAATGTTACCTTCATACCTGGTATTTTTACCCAAATGAAGAATCAGTGTATCTAGTATCTCACGTCTGTCTTCTGTGCAGAAATTTCTGCTGGAATGGAAAAAGACAAATTTACATAAGAACTTGTCACAAAGACAAATGTGCTTAAGAGGTGGGTGTTCTCTGTTATAGAGTAGTTCACTGCTTTGATTTTTAAGCAGTTTCAGTTTTTAGAAGAATCTAGTAGTATGGGGCTGTTTGTGGTACTATTGCAATATTTGTGGTGTTTTCTCATATAGCCAAGAAGCTGCTTGTAGCTGATGACATAAACTCAGGCACTGTTATGTTACCTGTTGTTAGCTGACACTTATTTGATGTTTTCATTCCAGTTGGATGCTAGAATATAACTCATCTAGAAAACAGTAATTGTCTAAGTTGACTGTTACTGGATTAGGTTTTAAATTCTGATGTAGGATCATGGCTTTGAAAGATATGTCAGTATTCTCTCTGAGATCAGTTTAATTAGGGAGATAGTTTTTTTGAAGGTAAGTGTTAGCAAGAGAAATATTAGAAAAAATATTTTCAATTACTTCATGCAGTATTAGTTAGACCCTAATATAAGTCTTTCTAAAAAGTAAGTTGGTATGAATAAGTTGGTTAAATCATTCACAACAAATCATTGTAATAAAACTATGCTTTGAAGCAAAAGGTCTTGTTTTCCCTCATAGTGTAGTTTACATTCCATTAAACTTTTTATTCTTTTGGACAGCTGTCCCTCATTTACAACTAGTGTATCTGAAAAGAGAATCATACCCACAATATCTGATATTCAGGAAATGTAAAAGTGATAAATACCACCTGTTTCAAAACATAAGGAAACCTTTTTTCACCATTAGGACAGTCAAGCAGGGGAACAGGTTGCCCTGGAAAGTGATACAGCCTTTATCCTTGGAAGTTTTCTAGACCAGATTGAATAAAACCGAGCAACCAGGTCTGACTTCACAGCTGACTCTGCTTTGAGTAGCCATTTGGACTGGAGATGTCCTGAGGTCCCTTTCAGCCTGTATTATTCTATTACCCTCTATCAGAGTCAATAGCAGTGATGCGGAGAGCTGGCTTGCCTTTCCTGCTGTGTGCAGGACTTGAAGCCACCTATTTTACTCCTCAACATATCTGAGAAAAAATAGGTGCTATATTTCTAATCAGTATATATTTTTGGACCAGTATAATGCATATATCATATAGTTTTATGTGTATATAAATGAAAATATTCTTATGCATATATATATAATTCTAGTCCACTTTGATGTCTATTTTTATTTATAGGAACATTAGTGTACAAATTACTCAGTTTTCTTTTTTGATGTAGTTTTATTAAAAATAAAAAAAATGTATGGAGTTTTGGTACACCTCTGCTTTTTTCAGTAGATAGTTGGAGTTTTTGTAAGAACAGTGTCAAGATTTTTGTACTTAACTTTTTAAAAAGAAGTCCTCTGTACTGGACCCTGATCATTGTCTTGCAGGAACTTCAGTTTATATATTATTGACATTTTTTTATCTCAAGCGAGAGGAGAACTCCCTAACAAGGTAACAGGGAAAGCTTGACAGTGTGGTACGTAAGCTATGAACACCTTTGCTCATGTCTGCACTGCATGAGTGTTCATATAAATCTCATGATCTTTTTGAATATACCTTAGCTCCAGCTGTTAAGTAGGGGTCTCAAAACCAAAACTTTAATGAATTCTCTGAGATATTATCCCCTTTTCATTTTAAACCCGTGGGTCAAAGAAACATGAGAAACTAACAGTTCTCTTACAGAATCTGAACTGTCTTTATTTGACTTGTGAAATAAGCTATGAATGAGTGGTTTGGTAACATTTCTTGGAAGGCTTTACACAGCTTTCCGTTCAGAGAGAGTAGTACAAATCCCTTGCTGTTGTATTCAGCAGATGGCAGCATGCATGTTAACTGGCTGAGTATCTTATGTTAACTGGCAGGCTATCTGCTCAAACCTTTAAGCTGCCATGCCATATTGACTAGCAAAGTAATTAATTTGTCAGTGTCTTTAAGGTCAATCACAGTGGAAGCTTTCAGTGTGTTAATGTGAAAAAGTCGTCTTTACCCTGAGGGGGCACTGTCACAGCAGGTAGGAGTTAATTGTGGAATTATATCGCTTTCTTCCTTGAATACAACCATGGTGGAAGAAGGAAAGCATACAAACCCAGCAGAGTGTGGTTCAGGACGCCAGCGTTTAAAACATTAAAGCAGAGATGTAACATTTCCACACATGCATATTTGAGTGATATGGTGCAATGACCAAGCAAGTGTTCTTGTGTGACTTTTCAACAGCAATACTTATGTGCTTTGAATCTGGCCAGTTTTTTGTATAGTATCAGATCAAGTGTGGTGTAGATGCCATATTATCAAAGTCCTGAATATGAGCAATGAAGGCATGTGATAACTGTGTAAGACATATTGCCATGTCGGGAAGGAAAATCCCATTGATTTTCCAATCTATACAGGAGATTGCAAGGATGATGTTTTCCATTCTAGTGTTATCAGACTTGCAGGAGCAGGAAACATTGGGTACTGAGGACAAAATCTAGAATGCTATCTGAATTTTTCAGCTATGCTGGATTTTGGCCAGGGCTCCAAAGGTGAATCTTTGGTGAAAAATATGATAAACTTCTGATTGTTAGTGAATATTGGAAATTTGCACTTTAACCAGAGCTGAACATAATGTGAGCATGGAATTTGTCATTATTTCCTGTGTTCAATTTGATCTTATCCGTGACTCTTTTTATTCCATTTTAACTATTCTAACAGCTTTTCTTCTGTTTGTGTGAATCAGTAGTAACTGACTTTGAAAGCCCATTGAGGATAGTTGTGTAAATATGAAGAGAAATTGGTATCATACTTGTGGGATAATGGCGTTGTCAGGATCAGCTGGGACTCCAGGGTCTCAAACACCGACGTCACTGTGAGTTTGCTAAAAGGAGCGGTTTGACTTGAGCAGCTTTATCTTGTGAAGACAGATGGATTGGATGGTGTTCTAATGCTCAAATCAGCTGAGTGACACCTGGGGGGAGGTGGAGGCCTCACAGCCTGGTGTTGCTTCAATTAAGAACAGAAACACCTCCAAAAGCAGGTACTGAGCTCCCCTCTTGGAGGCCATGACAAACTGCCAAACACCCCTCCTGATGACACAGCAGGCCTTGCCAAGAGCCAATCAACAAGTAATAATCATTGACTTAGTCCCACCTCACAGGAAGTGCCAAAGAGTTTTGAAAATTATAAAACTGGCACCTGAAAACTATTTTTTACAGAAGAGTCCACCTTCCCTGTCAGACAGGCCTGGACCATCTCTCCTCAAGAAGAGATGCTTTCTTGGTAAGAATTGCACCTCCAACTTTCTTGGATGTTTCCTGGGAAAATAACTACTAGCTGGAGTTTCAGTTGTTACATTTATATAAATATATATGTATATATGGTCATTGTTGACCAATTTTAATCATCTAGTGCTAACACTGCAAGTGAGTTTATTACCTGAACTTGTTTTTTTCTGTTGCTTTACATAAATTGCCTATTGTTATAGCGTTGCAGAATTGTCTCAGTGAGAGTCCTTGGAAGGGCTCTGACAGGCATTGCAAAACTGTTTAGCTGCTCTGGTGACAGCCCAAGAGATGCACTGTGGCAAATATTAACCTGTTTGGTGAAAAGCCTGTGAGGGAGATCTGATGGATGAGATGCTGGCCCAGGTTGCCCAGGGAAGCTGTGGCTGCCCCATCCCTGGAGGTGTTTAAGGCCAGGCTGGATGGGCCTTGGGCAGCCTGAGCCAGTGGGAGGTGTCCCTGCCCATGGCAGGGGGTTTGGAACTGGATGATCTTTAAGGTCCCTTCCAACCGTATATGTTTTATTATTCTCTTATTAATAATTATCTTTACTTTTTATTGTTACTGTTTCATTAAAGCTGGTTTAGGGTTTTTTTCCGACCCATATATCTTTTTCTCCCTTATTCCTTTCCCGTTTTCCTGGGAAGGAAAATTTGTACTCCACTGCCCAGTGTGAGTGGCTGTCCCGGGGCTGAGGGTGCTAAACTGGGACAGACATCTACCAAAAAAGGATGATTATCATGTGATCTAAATCCACGTGTTGCTATTAATTTATTAGTGTGTATTACTAAGTAATACAAAGTACTGCGCACCTCACAAGAAATCTTAAAGGTTCCTGAACCTGGGGAGACTCATGTGCATCGTTATAAAGATGGATAAAATCCATTGAAGCTGGTAGGAAGTTGTCTATATTTCCATCAGTCTGAAAGGATGGTATTTATTATGTATCAAATGAGACGTGTTTCTAGATCTTTGGAGAAACAGTGTCTTCCTTAATGCTAGGGGTTTTTTTTGCCAACTCTTTGAGACGTACTTTGTTCTATGTAGTTTGTGGACTCCTATGAAAAAATAGTCCACATAAACTTCAAATTCACAATACTTTTCTTTAAACATAGAAGCAAGTTTCAGTTATCCTTCCCCTCCCCCCCATTTATTAATGATTTTCTAGTCTCTGACAAAAAGGTATATGTTTACATCTTGATTTATATTAGTCCTAGACTCTTCTGCACTTGTATGAAATAACTGTCTTATACTAAGTTCCTACTTATGTTAAACTTCTTTATGTCTTTATATTGACCACTGTTTTTCTACAGAAGATTAAGGAGATTAATATCTTTCATGGACTTTGTATCATTAGGCAATTCCTTTTAATTCCTTATTTTTCCAGTGAAGTTTGACATTTTAATGCTTCTCAGATAAAATTCTGTGTGAAAAGATGAAGAATAGCTAAAATATTTCTTTTCTGTAATGATTAAATTCCTGGCTATTATATCATGATGTACTTTTAAATACTGACTTTGGAAGGAATATTTTAATAAAAATAATTTGAGTACAAACTATTAATATTTATTTTTTATAATGTGAGTACAAGTTACAATGTACACTGCATTTAAAATTTCTTTATAAATGTTTTGAGAAATATACGTGTTGAACTTGAGAGAAACAGCTACTATTGATTGAAGTTTGTCAAAATCACTCCTTTTCTTGAGTCAGGGCTATTTAAAATATTAAAATAATATTTTCCATCTTAAAAGATTTTAATGAAACCTTTCAGTGGATGAATTACTTCATGTATCAGCAGAATATGTTTATGTTGTTAATTAGGCTTGCTAGGTTGTGCTACATTTTGATTCTTGTGTTGATAATTTTGATAGTCCATTTCAGTCAAGTTGTGGCGTATTTTAAAAGATTTACTTAAAAATTCTGTTAAATGACATTTTCAATCCCAAAGAAGCAAAATCAGAAAGTACCCTCCAAACTCTGAGTAAAACATGTTTACAAAATGGAAATTATTGCTGTTAAAAAATAAAAATCCAGATGATTCTATTGAATACGCATTTGATATTTCAACCAACACTAAAAGATAAACACACTGCGTTTGGAGTTCACAGATTCAAAAAGAAGGATAAAACTGTATATCTTATTCACTTAGAACCACAGCAGGATCCTAAGCACTACTGCAGCTCAAATAATAATATGATGTTGCTTTGTTTTGGTATTTTCTCTCAGTATTACAAAAAAAGAAATAGGCTTTGGACTCTTTGTATATTTTCATTTTGTTTTTTTTAGTAGAGACAACCATTTTTGTTATGAACTGTCTGCATCTTTGTATTGGCAGTCACCTGAATCTTGTGGATTCTTTAAGCATGGATGCAGAAGATATTTGCAAATATAATATACTTTCCCACTTGTCACTCATGGTTCCAATTTGGCAGTGCAGTGGCTCAAGTAATTTGCTCATTGATTTCCATCTCTTCTTATCTAGCAGACAATCTAATGCTTCAGTTGGCTCTAGCCAGATGTACAGGCCATTTAAATAAACAGCAGGAGAATTTCTTCAGCCATATTTCTATGAACACTGCTATCAACCAATACAAATATTGTGAGGTTTTATTTTATTATTATTTTATCCTGAAGCTTTGTTTGCTGTCCTGTTAAAATATTTGCCAGTTTAGTAGTCAGAGTAACATGCACTGTTTTACACCTTCCACTTTTGTAATGTAGAAAAAATAGACCTTAAAAAGCATGTTCCTCAAAGGGGTATGTATAGCCTTCAGCTAGATTTTGAAATTAACAGTGATGCCTTGTGGGTGTATCTTATTACAGTTAAGGCTCTTGGGGTGTCATACAGAACTGATGATGTCCATCTGTGCACATACTGAATATAAATGCATTAATTACTATTTTAATACTGGTTAATATTCAGTGCTAAGCCTAGAACGAGGTATTGCTCTTGGTTGGTGCTTTTAATGGCATACATTGTTTGGCTCCAAACCTGTTGGAAATTACATATAATCTTATTTCTTGGAGAAGACATCCAAACCAGAGTGTATAGTGTGCCTGAAGTCACGTTAAACAGCTGAAATCTGATCAAAGATGTTCAAAGTGAGTGTTTAAAGGTCGGTAATTAATAACATAGATAATGACAAATTTTCAGTGATGTATTTGTTTACAAGAGAAACATGGGAGTGGAAAGGTCATTGAATCCTGGCCCCAATATTGCATGTGACCCTTCAGCAAGACAATTCACCTCCATCCTGCAACTAGCTGGAGGATTTATTATACAAAGGTAGATGTCCTAGGGCTTCATAGCTGATTTGTGAAGCAGATCTTTGTTTTGTCCTGAAAGGATATTCAAAACAGTCCAGACAAATGACTATGAGGGTGCGTGCGGAGGTGGAAAGCATTTTTTACAGCAGGAGCACTGTAAGTTACAGTGGCTGAGTACGTCAGACAGAATGGTGCAATAAATGAGCATTTAGGCTAGTAGTCTGAAAATTTCACAAGGGCTAACTGCGCCTCTGGTGTTACTTTGTTTTGCAGCGCTGATGGCTTCATATGCCCCACACTGGTCAGGAAGCATTGCTAATTGTTAATTAAATGATTTGGAAATCAAAACATAATTTCAAGCCTGTTAGTCCCTCCCCCCCAAAAAACCAAACCTAACCCATGTGCCATGAACCACACATCGGGAATGGGATTCACCTTTTAAGCCTAGGTGACAGACCCATCTAAAAGCTCAGTGACAAGGCTTGCAGCATCCTTGTTTTAAATGCTTTGAAGGATGTGATAGTTATAATTGAAGTCTTCAGCCTGAATCCAAAATGAGTCTGATGTTGCTGCCCCTACTCTTGCCATCCTCCATTAAAGCCCGCACAGTCATAAATTGCTCTGTGTTTCCATTCTGTGTTTCATGTTGTTTCATGAAGGCTTCTGGCTTCCTTTCTAGACCTATCCTTTGAGAACTGAACTTCTGTGACATACGATATGATGTTGAATATTTTTCTAAACTAATTGATTTCTGCAGCTGGTATGGAGTGTGAGTTCAGGTAGATCTTCTGTAAAAATGAAGAATTTTTACAGGATTAGAATAATACAATGCGCAAATACATGTACCTGTCCTTCCACAAGTGTATTAGTTTCTCACCTGATTAAAGAAGACTGGAGAGAAAAGAATGCTCTACTCGCATAATAACTTCTATTTTCTTTGATTTGTGTTTAAAAGCAAACATTTGCTTTCTCATGTTTGAGCTTCCTACAGAATAAACGGCAATGTAAAACTTCAGCTCAGAATAGTAATGTAATGTTGCAAGAATAATTTGAAGAAAGAAAAACAATTACCTGTAGACTAGGAAATCAAAGTCTTTTCACACAGAGACTTTCAACATTAGTTTTGGCTAATTCATTCAACCAAGAAAACCAATAGTTTGGACCGCTGTAAGCTTTCAATTTGATTCCATTATAGCCATCACTCGGCTGTGCTGAGTTGCTTACAATCAAATTATAGGTTATTGGCACTGTCTAGGGCTGCTGTACTGAATATTTTGCATATAAATCCATTGCAGTGGAAATTCTGTTTACCTTGTAGAAATGGTCAAAACGGTCCAAGTTATTATAGTCAGGTTTTGTACATAGGTATTTTATACTTTAATGCACTTAGTCCTAGTAGGGTGTGAAAGAAAATTTCTAATTGGACAGAAGTGTGAGATTTACCAGGAAGAGAATGATAAAAGCTTATAAATCTTTAATGACCTGGACTTTCTGTATATGAATTAGTTATTTGGAAAGTTACTGAAGTCCTCACTGAGTTAATAAAATATTTACTGTGGGAATTTATTGGTTTAATTTAATAACTGGGTATTAGAAATCACAGAGAAGGCACACAATGGCTCCAGATGAACTTCTGGTCTGGGTTAAGGTGAAACTATGAATGATTAGTTGAGCTGATGCCTTTTGCATCTGCCAGGGAACATATGTAAGACTTCTGTTTCTAAGGTATGATGCTTAAGTTCAACTAAATGTTAAATACTTGAAAATAGTTGTCAAAAAAAAAAAAAAGGGTCATGCTTTTTGGAGAACTGCTTCAAGAATAACAGATTAATGAGATGAATTACATTGGAAAGTCTTTGGATTGACTAGCTTGTTTGTTTTGAACCTATTTTCTACAGGAAGGAAACTTCAATAATTTTGTTTGCTCCCTCCTTCATCTTCCCATTATTTATTTGAAGTTAGATGTTGGTTAATTAATCCAATTTAAGAGAGGGATAGACGTGTCAAAGAAATTAATTTTATATTGGCTTTGGGGAAAAAAAATGTATTAATGGCTGTACAGAGGACAGAACTACATCAGCACTGCCCTCAGAGAAAAGGTCATATTTTACTGTTCTGTTTGACTTTCTAGCTAGGTGATAGGCACATCTTTACTCATGAACCTTACATATCTTTACTTCTTCCCGTACACATCTGATATGGAGAAGTCCTTAGACAAGGTGAACATACTTTGAAAGTGAAAGATCTCTTAAACTTTGATCATGCTGACTCTGAATAGAAAAATCTTCAGTTTTAGTTGATGGCATCAGTTTGATGGTTCTTTGTTAAATAATGCGATTGTACAACTGCTTGGAAAAAAGAATATTTGGAAATTTTCGGTTTTGAAATAGAAAGATGCCTCTATGTATACTGTGTATGTCTGAAAAAAATATATTAGAATATAGTTCTAAATTTAATTATCTTATAGACCTTTAGCTGTCATTTGTGTTCAAACACTTTTGAACTGTTTCGGATGGAAGAGTAACTTTACCTTTGAAACAGCAACCTGAGTGGGCTAGCATGTGGACATTGTTTCCTTACTCTGTAAGATGCTATTGGAGTGTGGTTAGGTACATCCTAAAATGTAATTTTGCAATGAATTGTCTTTACCTAAATGAAATTAACAGGCTTTCTGCTTATTTTAGTTGTTTGAAAACACCAAACTAGAAACTCTCGATTTTATTTTTCAGCGTTCTAAACTGAGAAAAAATTTTGCCTACATAAATTTAGAAACTGAATTATTTAAAATAGATTGGCATTACTTTAAAAATTAAAAATACCTCTTTCAATTAAAGCTATACAGAAATCTTGCTAAAATTATTTTAACAGTCCGCTTTTTCCAAAATAAAGGATAGCTTTTTAAAAAGATGGTAAGGATTTTAGTGTGATTTGAGTCTCCCTTTCTGTGGGACCAACTGGGCCAAGATCAAAACGAGATCAAAGGCACTCATAAAAGACAAAATTCAAATATAAGCAGTAGGTGCTTTCTCAAGAAGCTTTGCATAGGACAGCAAAGATTTGTAAAGAAGGCACAGCTATCTCAGCTGGTAAAGGAAGATATTAGAATTATGTAAAATTTTGCTGCTTGTATTTGAGAGCTTCACACTGTAGTCTTCAGGGTAATATACAGTTAGGTTGATTGCATATAAACTTTATATTAGTTTTTTTGGTGTGCATAGAACTTGTGCATGAACAGAGAAGACTAAATGGAACAGTTGCATTCATGTTTTTTGGCAAACGGTTTTCAATCTTGGGAAGGAAAAATGGTGTTTGCTTGATAATTAAGGGAGCATCACTTAGAAGGAAGTCTTTCCTATTGGTTCTGCTATTTTCTGAGCTGGTCAGTTATGGTTTTTTTAAAAAAGTTTAGAGTGGTACCTCAGGAAATGTTCACACTGCATATATTTATTAATTATACAAATAGCAGTGGAAGGAGAATGAAGGTAAAAGACTGTGAACAGAGGTGTAAAAAGAGGGAAAGTGACTAAAACCAAAATGTTGAGTGACAAAGCAATACAGAAAACAAAACAAATCCAAACCAATTACTTAAAAATTTTCTTAACTTATTACCTTAGACTAAAATACTCCAACCTTAAGCACATCCTAAAAACACATGCTTTACTAAATTTGTATTATTTTGCATTACTTTGTGTTTGGAGTTTCAGCTAACTAAAATGGAAAATGCAAAAATAGTCCCATAGCATTGTATTTGTAATATTTCTAATCAACTCTTAACCAACAAGGACATACTGTATTGTGATATAAACCTGTTGATTAGACGTAGTTCTTTTTTACAGGTACAGTGTTTAATAATTATGCACAGCGATCTAACTTCAAACTTAGAAACCCTTTGATAGTAATATGCTATTCCCAAGAGTCTTGGTTTGCTTGTATGCATACACCTATTGCTGACATTTAAGTCCCTGTCTTGTCAGTGTAAATGACATTTGTAACATGCATAAATGGCTGAGAGAGCGCTGCCCATTGTGTAGCTAACACAGAACCTTAGAAATGTTTAATGACACTTAACTGTCAGGTAGAAAACAACCCCTTAGGATATTTTTGGTTTTGTTTTTTCTTTTTCCTTGCATAATCGACAAAGATCTTAAAAGTTAGTGTCATTGCTCAGATGATGAGTAAGTATCCCTTATACTGGAAAATATTACAATGTTGATGTTTTTGTTGCCCCTGTTATGTGTAAGCATTTGAGTCGTAGTCAGAGTTGAATGAAGGCTGTCTCTTATTGTACAAATGCTGTTTGAGAAGATGTCTTGAAGAAGCAGTTGCTCTGCACAAAAGCACACTACTGTATTGCTGTCATAAAGTAGTGTCAGAAAATATGAGCTAAACTGTCAAAGATGAAACTTCAGTTAAGCGTAGCAAAGAATAAATGCAACTGGCTGGAATTTACCCGTGTCTATTTGGGCACTGCAAAGTTTATTCAGTTCTTACTTTTTGCCTGTGGTGCCAAGCTGATTATTTGACCTCTCCATTTGAAATCGTGTATGGAAGAGCTAGTGTAGTTTTTTCTTCTGGTTTCTCTCCTAGGCTCAGACAAATAGCTATCAAGCTAATAATTTGGCCATACTGAGACTGAATCTAGCTGTTTATAAGAACTTGGGAATAGTTTTTGCCATTTAAAAACAATGGGATGCGCAGATCCTGGGTATCATTTTGTTCTATTAATTGCAGAAGAATGATTGCTAGAAAAATGTTAATTTCTTACGAGCCCAGTGATAAGCTGCCTATATCATATCCAGTTACAATTTATGCATGGATAAGGTCAGGCAAAATGTAGTTGATATAGCAGGTGTGCTCTCTGCATTGTTTTTCTGATTTTATACGTTATGTTGATATGATACTTCTTCAGATCACAATGATCTAGATCATTGAAAATTAGATAAGAGGTTAAGTGAGAACTCCTTGTTTGTATTTGCTCTGCTCTCCAAGTGTAGCATTCGGTATTGTGCAGACTAGGAGTAATGTTTTTGCGAGATTAAATACCCTAAATACAGACAGAATATGAAAACTGAGCAAAAAGAAGCTTATCATCACAAGCAAAATGGAAAGTTAAGCACAAAAGGTATCCATAAGCTTAAGCATATAGCGTTAGGATCTTTGTGTTAGCAGACTTATGGAAATTGATATAATTTTTCACTCTCTTGTAGATATTTATTGGTCCTAGGGGAGCCGAGCTTTAGCTTTTGAAGCACTTGCAGCTCTAAAGCAGTGCATATTTCTTGCCTGTTCTGACTGTGTTGTACATGAATCACTGCAAGACTGTGTTAGTATGGGATCTGCAAAGTAGTATGAATTCCTGTTGGAAAAAATGGGTCAGGAGAAGTGGTGAATCCAGCGTCACATGGTTGTATTAGACCTGCATGACCCAACTGTAGATACTGCTTATTCTAGCCCTGTGTATTCTTGTGGGAGGATGCCAGAGCCATTTGGAAGGCATGTCACCTCTTGCTTGGGAACCAGTCCCAGGGGCTCTCACACTTTCAGACATATGGAGGTCTTAGCATGCACCTGTAATAAGAATAACATCAAGGTCATTGATTTAAGGGTTAGGTAAGGATCATTTTTCTCCATCTTTTTTCTTTGAGTTGGCAGGATTTGGTAGTGTGGGGAAACCGAAGAACATTGATATAGACAGTAAGTTTCTGCACATAAACTAGATCTATCCCACTCTAATGTAGCTTCCACCATTCCTCCTTTTGATTTAGTGTGTGTCTGGGTTTTTTGTCAGCTGCAAGTGTGCTAGCCTCTCTGGGGAGAGGGAAGTTTTTCCCCTCTTGCCTAGTTTAGTGCAGGTTGGCAGCTTCACACCAACCAAAGCTCTATCTTGTCCGGTGAGAAGATAGTTCAGAATGCCGCAGTTCATCAGGTAACAGATTCATCAGAAGGCATCTGGAGCCTTAATAAGTCAGAGCACAATGACATTAAAGAAGTAGAATCAGGAGACTGAGGAAGGAATTGGATGAAGAGTTATGGTGGGAGGGTTGTGCAGTCTCAGCAATGGGTGAAAACAATTCTCTAACCAGGGAAACAACTAAGCAATAAACCATGATCTGTGCTGTATGAAGCAGTGCTGAGTGGTTCCCTGATGAATTGAGGTTGTTTCTGTTTAGTTAAACCATATCTTTTGTGTGTTGTCCTTCTTTCCTCATGTCTGCTTAACAACTTAATCCTAACTACCCCTTCTTTAAAGTAGCACTCACTGAAGATTGAAAGGGTTCATCTGTGGAAATAGACATGTAATTAATTTTGGTATTATTTGAAGCTTGGAAGAATTCTTCAGAAAATCCATCAGACATTTCAGGAACAAAAGCACTACAGCCAAGACATATGCCAGAATTTGATAGAAATTGTCTTTGTAATTTAACAAGAACACAGTTTTATTTTTATTATTTTTTATATCTAGGCTTGAGTGTATACAAAAGCAGGAGTACAGGAATGTCCAGGAACTTATTTCTCCAAAACTTAGATATTACAAGCAATTATTTGTCCAATTGGAGAAAGTTGTATAGTAAATCAATGCATAGATCTTCATTTCTGAAGACATGCAATGAAATATAGGTCATTCACGAGCAGAATACATGGAATAAGCTAGAACTTTAGGCACATTCAATTACTGAGCTGAGATCCAAGTTTTAGTATTATGTATGACAGCGCCTAACAAACCCTCCGATCCTGCATTATGCGCATTAGCTTTTAAAGATTAAGCAAAAAATGAGCATTTAAATTGTAATTAGTCTTTCAGGTTAAACATTTTCAACATTTCCTGTATGTATGTGGAACACACTAAATCTCAGTTCCGCAGCTAAGAAAATGTGACAACAATGACTAGAAGACTGTGCTCATATTTCACTGAAAACATTTATATGTGTAAATCTGGTGAGGAATGCTTTATTACAGTGAAAAAGTAAATGTAATCCAGGTGCTGGAGCATGTCCAGAGAAGAGCAACAAAGCTGGTGAAGGGGCTGGAGCACAGGCATTATGAGGAGCAGCTGAGGGAACTTCGGCTGTTTAGTCTGGAGAAAAGGAGGATGAGGAGAGACCTAATTGCTCTCTACAACTGCCTGAAAGGAGTTTGTAGTGAGGTGGATAGTGGTCTCTTCTTCCAAGTAACAAATGATAGAATAAGAGTAAATGGCCTCAGGTTATGACAGGGAGGTTTAGATTGGATATTAAGAAAAATTACTTCACAGAAAGGGTTGTCAAGCATTGGAACAGGCTGCCTAGGGATATGGTTGTGTTACTATCCCTGAAGGTATTTAAAAGATGTGTAGAAGTGGCACTTAGGGACATGGTTTAGTGGTGGACTTGGCAGTGTTAGGTGTACAGTTGGACTTGAGGATCTTGAAGGTCTTTTCTAACCTAAATGATTCTATGATTCTATTAATTAAAAGAAAATCAGTATCTTTGAATAATTTTGTTATTGATGTTCTTTATTTTCATCACATTTGTAAAACTTCATTGAAAATCTTACAAATAAACTCAGAATCAAAACTTCAGTATTTTCGTGAATGTGCTTATCTGGTATTCTCATCAGTTTCGTAGTGAACCTCCAGAAGTACAAGCAGACTAGGGATCCTGGCCAATGCCTAATTGCTATATATTCAAAATGATGATGGGAGCTTGGAGAGAGTGAGGAAGAAAACAGTTCATTATTATGTGCAAACAATAACCTAAAAATAAGATATCCTTGATTTTGTATTTATTGACTGCTCATCCTAACAGCTACATAACCACAAAGGAAATAGCTTTAATTTAAAGCCCTTTAGAGAGTACTATCTGAAGAGGGCTTATTGCTTACTATCCTTTATGAAAAGATGTGGCTTTTAATGAAATATGCATAAAAGTCATTTTAGATATGTGACCTACGTAATCCTACCCATCCTGAGAGGCTAGGGTAGAAAATTAGGCTGTTCAGAATAATTAAACTCCCCCTTTGTATTTTTCCTCATTAATTCAATATTCTTTTAAAAAATAAAGCTCCCACAACAGTTTTACTAATCAGCCTTTCAGATTTATGAGCTATTTTTATGCTAATATTGTTCCAAGACAAGGCTTCTTGATCAATTGCCAGGTAACTGTTTCAGTCTTTTCCCAACACCCTGCTAATCCAGAACATTAACTTATTTTTAATTGAGTAACTTCATTATTCAGAAAATTCCCTTTGTCATACTTCTGTAAACATTAAACAGTATTTTATAGAAACAATTATTTGAATATGATCATGTGGCTCCCTTCATCCCCATCTCTCTTCTTCTGCATTAAAAAAACCTCCCAAGCAAAGAAGGAACACACTGGCAAAATTAAAGGAAATGTTAATGATTAAAATTATTCCCCAAAGTGCAAGACCAATTTTAAACAGAGGTCCAAATATAAGACAGCTCTAAGATAAATTTTTGAGAAGCTTAAAAGTGATTTCAATATACTTTTATGAAAAAAACCCACAGTTTTTCTGCCTGTCTGCAAGGAAATACTGTATTTGAAATACATCGTAAGTACACATACAATGAGAATGTAAAAATGATTAAACAGAAGTCATGCATATAGTAATGTTTTTCAGTTGAAATAAGAGATTACAGTGACAGTTTTCTTCAAAGCACTATGTTTTAAGTTACCTAGAATTATTTGATTTTATGCATTCTTACCTAGTTACCAAGTACCAGCTGCCTCCTTTTCAACTGACAGAATGGCTTTTGAATTTGGGTGCTCTTCCTTCAACACTTAATTATTTCAGCAACAGTCGCAATAAGCATAGAATCTCTAGGTTGGAAAAGACCTTTGGAGTCATCAAGCCCAACCGTGCCTGTCCACTACTAAACCATATCCCTAAGCCCTTTGCCTACCAGTCTTTTAAATACCTCCAGCAATGGTGACCCAACCACCTTCCTGGGAAGCCTCTGCCAGTGCTTGATAACCAGTTCAGTGAAGAAGTTTTTCTTAATGCCTGATCTGAACCTCCCCTGGTGCAACTTAAGGCCATTCCCTCTCATCCTATCACCTCTTACTTGGACAAAGAGACCCTACACCCACCTCCCTACAACCTCCTTTCAGTAGCTGTAGACAGGGATAAGATCTCCCCTCAGCTTCCTTTTCTCCAGGCTAAACAGCCCCAGTTCCCTCAGCCACTCCTTATAAGACTTGTTCTCCAGCCCCTTCACCAGCTTCATTGCTCTTCTCTGGACGTGCTCCAGGACCTCAATGTCTTTCTTGTACTCGGGGGCCCAAAACTGAACGCAGGATTCGAGGTGCAATAATGCCTCTCACAAAAAAAAAAAATACATAATTGAATGGTATCTCTGAAAGTCTAAAGAGGCACTGAAGGAGGTGGGGTTATTAATACATTAGCTGCCTTTCCTTCAGGATATTATTGGTTCTAATAATAATTGTGGAATGCTCAACATTCATGACAGACGGATGAAAGAAACCAGAGAGAAGAAATCTTTGATTGCCCTCTGTAATGACAACTTCATGAGTGCTTGTATGAATCCTCCAACAATAACAATATTCTTATTTTTGCCAAGGGTGAAAAAAAATTATTCACATCGTCCAACACAGATATTCAGAGTGTGTTTCCTTGATCAAAACTTAGACATTGGTATCATGCAGCAAATTAAACAATCTAGCTATAAAAGATGTCCAAGCTGCCACTACAGTTAGATTTTAACCATACGCGCCCCTGCTGGCCGATTGTTATTAATTTTATTCTTTATCTACCTAACGGTAGCTCACACAGTAGATGTCATAGCAATGTTTTCTGCTTTCTGTCCATGAAATGCACTTATGGCAGTGAAGACAATATCAATTTCCCGTCAGTATTCTATACAGCAACTGATAGATCAGATAAAGCCCTACTGATGGAAAGAGGAAACTGCACAAAAATCTAAGCAAACAATTTGGTGTAACATCAGTTTAAGGAATCCAGACATCTGCATGGATGATGTAAAGCCTCTGTTGTGTGTAATTAGAAGCTGGCCTGTACTACAGGCAAACCTGTCAAAATCAGTATATGGAATAACAATCAGTGTTGATCTGATCTGATTTTTTTTTTAAGTTCGCTGTGGGAATCTTTTTGCATTGGGTAAATATATACATGAACTTTGGAGCCTAGCCCACTAAACTATGTACCTAAACTAAGTGCATGAAATTAGGCAGTGCAACTATCCCCACTTCCCTAAGCTTCCTGACCAATTACACCATGAACATGCTGAGATCTCATATGAATTAATGTCTTTTTTTTTGTTGTTCCAGGAGTGTTAAGTACACTTTTACTTTTGATCTATTAACTTTTATTTAATTCTTAGGAAAATGTATTTGGTATACAATGCAAGTAATTCCTGGCTAAAGTCTTGATCTTCTCCAGTAAAATATTTGGTTGTCTTGAACTCATATGGCAGAAGAAATTCAGTTTGCAATATATGGTTACTACACCAAATGCAGTTAGAGAAAGGGATTAAATAATGGTGAAAGCTGTATTATTTCTGGTAGGGTTTTATCATTTAGTATTAATTTTCTTAAATTTAAAACTGATTCATCATTTCTGTGTTTAAACATTAAGGCTTTTTTCCTAGAGGTCCACAGTGTGTGCTTGCTAGCTAAGCTCTCTGCCTAATGTCTGCAAGTGCATATCAAGGTGTTGAAAGTGCTTTTTCTGTTTGTTGATTATAGTGATCAAAATTATGCCTAAAGAGAACAACTGAAGAGTGCCAAGGAGCAAGTAGCAGCCTGCACATTGATGCAGGAAGTCAGGAAGTGCTGAAAAGCAGTTACTCTACAGATATTATAATATGTTGCAGAATTTGAGTGCAATGCAGTTCTTTAGCTTTGGTTGCCTTGTGGTAGTTCAAGTTGAAGTGTACCCATACCGGAAATTCTACTGATCTAATTGAGATCGTCTGCTACTGTATGCTAATAATGTGCTACTGCTACTACTACTACTGTATACTAATACACCTGATACTGACTACAGATCATACGGTAATTTCTAAAATTCTACCTGCTAACAAAAATTACCCTGCTTCCATTTACTTCTGCCGTTGGTATTTGATAGTTCTGATTCATTGTGTGACAGAGTCTTTAAGACTTTCTTAAAGCAGTCTTACATGCAAGAACCAGTGCCATACCAAACATATGTCTGTTGCACCTTTTTTTGCTTCTCAGTTCTGCTTTTTTTGCAGACTTATACCACTTTCCTCATAAGGGATGTTTGCATAGAGTTATATGTAGGGGTACATGGTGGTAGAAAATTTCTTCTGTGGGAAATTGCCTTAATATCTTAATGTGATAAACATGTGGTGGGTTATTTTTTTCTTTTTGTTTTGTTTAGGGTGGCTTACAAAACGAAATACATAGTTCATTGTATATTTTTTTCTCTGCAGACCAATCATTGATCCAGAAGTGGTTCTGACTTTCTAACTGAATAGCTAACCCCACTAATTCGTAACAACTAAAGACATGAAATACAATAAGACATTTGATTCATTGCCTGTATGACCCATTTGGAAATGCATTATTCATTGAATTTTTATTCCACAGTATAATATATTAAAAAAAGATTCCCAGTCCCTCCAGAAGTATGGTATCGTGCATAGTAGTGTGCCTGATTTTCTCTTCCAGGAAAGTTTTGTGTTTCTTGTTATTCAGTGTTCTGAATCATCTTTTCTATTGGCAGTGACTCCTTGAATAATGGGAAATGATGGAGGTTAGAAGTGTTTTGGAAAGGTGTATCTCTGAGTATTAGAGATGGATGTGAAGAGATCCTTGGAGTGACTGGGAGTGTTTATCATGAGGAGGAAGCCCTGTGCAATATGAATGATTTGTGCAGACATACCCCAGAAATTACATTAAAAGATGTTTAAAACTGCAACTCTTTAGTATTCAGAAGTTGGGAAATGGCAGTGTTGCTATCTGGTCAACTAAAAAAGAGTGGCATAACCTGAACTGATATAACTGCCTGTTGTGTGATATAACTGCCCGTTACATTCCTTTACTCAGCTGCAGAGCACATTCCTTGTTCAAGGTGCAAGATGGATAGTGCTTGCTAAGCTTCTATGTAATGTTTTCTCTAATATTTCTGGCATCTCTTTTCCCCCCCAATACATACATAGACACTACTTAGACATGGCATTTTCAATTAGTAATTTATTTATGAGCTTCTAAATGATCTTCATAATTAAAATATGAGTGCTTTAAAAAATACATAAATTTCCACAATGTGCTTGCAGAGTGGGGTAGCAATGTTAACCTCATTTTTGTAGAAATGCAAAGAGAGAATAGAGAAATTTGAAAGTAAAAAATTTGCACTTACTGTAGGTGCATAATTTGAATGTCTAGAGTCTTACTTCAGTCACCTTCAGACTTCTTATTATATGATTGTTTAGTATGCTTGAAGCATAACTCCCATTAATTTCAGTTGCAGTAGTGGGAATTCAGCACTTCTGCAGATCTCAAGACAGGGCATTTCAATACCCAGAATATACAAAGTATGCAATTATTAGCCATGTGACAGTCTGTTTTAAGTCACTTGCAGGTTCTCATAGATGAACTCTATCCACAGGTGTAATCCATTGTTCCAGAATTGCTGTCATACCCTAGATTTATTCTCTTTCCTTGGCTGCTGCTTAGGTTGTGTCTATTTCTGGGCTCAGTCTTCTTGGCTAAGCACATTTCTTCCACCTGCTAGTGCCTGAGTTCTAGTTTTTCTTCAGCTCCAGGTTCCCTGATTCCCCATCTCACCATCTCCCTGGATCCTTGTTTAGTCATTTACAATGTTAGCTTGTATAGCTATGAAGCCATGCTTGAGGCCAGGGCTATTTGCTTGAGGAGCATTCTCTGTCCTAGCTCTGGAGGAATTGGGAAAAAAGGGTCCTTTCCTACCTTACAGAAGACTGGGGCATTATATGTTTTACACCGACCTCCAAAAGATGCATACCACTAAGCAGCTTATTTTTCTGTAGGAACAATATTGTGTGGTTCAGAAATACCTGAGGTCATGCTAGGCAGTTCCTGTGCATACTGTAGTGTATGAAGTCTGGCAGTCATCCCTTACTTTCTCAGTCTGTGCCCCTGCTGTAACTCCCTGTCTCATTCACTTTGTCCAAGTATTTCCAGGTTTCTGTCTATCAGTTTTCAGTCACAGCAACTTGCTGTGGTGTCCACGCTTCATTGTCTTCTCATCCGGCCTCTGACATACCAGATCTCTGAAGTACATGGCAGGACAGTTGTCTATGGGCTTGAAAAAAATCATTGAGTAACTACTAAGAATGTTCTTTCAATTAAATGCTGTTCCATTCTTCTTGTTTTGATTTTTTTTTTTTTACTTTTGTGTTTCTCATGATTTCATCATAAACTTGATTCTATGTTGATTGTTTAATTAGTTTGCATATGCAAAAGATATCGTATAGTTAAATATTGACTATTGGTCATCTCAACTGGGAAAAATTTCTGGGGTGCAAATTATTTCAAATTGTAGACATAGGCACACTTTGAGGACAAGTTTAAAATGACTCGAAGGATTCTTGTGCTACATGCTCTGAACCAACTCCCTG
The DNA here is from genome assembly GCF_017976375.1 of Cuculus canorus. Taxonomy (NCBI): domain Eukaryota; kingdom Metazoa; phylum Chordata; class Aves; order Cuculiformes; family Cuculidae; genus Cuculus; species Cuculus canorus. The sequence goes on from NC_071408.1 coordinate 7,516,786, forward strand.
TAAAGATCAAAGATTGCAAATGTAGCGTGTTACAAGAAGAGAATGTGGAAACTAAACAAGCCTTGTAGGTGTCTCAAAATACAGTAAATTAATTGAAAAGCTTCGAGTTGTACTCATGCTTCACTGTGTATAAAAGGATAAGAAAGAATTGCTAATCTGATGTGGAGAGAAAAAACAAATACCTTTGACTCAAGCTGACCACTAGTGTGCAAATGGAGCTCCTGAAGGATGTTACTGAAAACAGAAAGAACTTATTTTGCCTCCCTAGAAAACTAGGGTCAACTTTCTGTGGCTACTTGTTATTGTTTGTAAGTTTCCTGCTTTTCTACCAAACTGGAATGTTGTGAATATTAATCCAGAGCTTTCAAATTTTGTGTTTTACTAAAGAATGGTGGGAATTTACAGAAAGTGAAGTTTATGAAGGAGATGAAAGGATAAATTTGGATTTGACCTTGTATTTGAAAATGCAGGAATGATTTCCATTAGCTGGTTGTTAAGCTTTTGTATCCTTCTGCTTGATGGAGCAATTTTATTCCTTGTAAGCCTTTTTGAAGAACATACGGACAGCAAGACTATACTTTGCTTTACAATATTGATTTATGGTAAATTGTCTAGAACCAGCTCTGAATACAGATCTTTTTACATACTCTCCTATTAGCATCTATAAAATAAAAGAAAATTAGATTATGGGAAGGTGCACTTCTAAAGAAGCCCTTTTTAGAGATTGAAGCCATGTGATAAGTTCTCGTCTCCACACCTCTTTTCTGTCGCATATGATTTTCTTGATGTATACGTGCTCCTCCTGCTCATAGTACAGGAATAAGACTTGCCTAGCCCTATATTAGAGTGTTGTTTTTGCAGATACTAGAACTATGTTAGTCCATTTGCAATAGTGCATGATTGCGTATGGAGCTGATGTTCACCATGAATCCCAGATTCTTCTCAAAATCACTGCTTTCTAGAATAAATAGTTCTTTCTTCACCTGGCATTTATTCTGTGATTTCTAGATGTAGGACCTTTGGTTTCTAATGCAAGTGATTTCATATTAATTAACATGTGTCTCTGTTATTTACAGTTTTCCTAATGATTGTGTCATCATCCAGCTTCACCAGTGATAATTTTTGCATTTTATTTTGGGTCTGAGATATGTATCTTAAAGTGTGCTGCTTGAAATAGGACACAGTATGCCAGTTCATACCCAGGGCAAGAGACTACTTGGCACATCCTTTCGTTTTGACAGCTCTGCTATGGTTTCCTGACAGCTTTTGCCCAGATTTGGTAGTTCTGTAATGTCACTGTTTTCCAGCTTTTATTTAAGGATGTCATTTTAACCACTCAGTATTTGATGACCCTGTGGTATTTGGAAGATGTATTCTCTTCTACTGTTGTCCTTCAATTTTTTTGAGAATGAAGGAGTTGAACGAACTTGGGATGAATATTACAGTATTTAAAATTGTGCTGAAATAGGTACATTTATACACTCTTACTTTCTCAAAGAAATTCCAAAGAAATTATTGCTAGAAGCTAATATTAACTACTCTTCGAATGGTTGTCAGTTGGAGCGCTCAAGAAGAATCGGAGAGATTTCATTTGTGTTAAAGACATCTTATTGTTCTTAGAAATGTAAACCCTCCTACAGCTTATGTCCTGCGGTTGTGTGAGCAGTTGAGAACTATCTAGCATGGTCAATCTTTTCCACTTTCCATTGCCTACCGTTTTTATCTCTGGTTCAACTCAGCTGAGGTTGCTGAAGAAGCACAACAGCTGTGGTAAATGTGAGAGAAGGAACTACCTGGTAAAGACTAGGTCATTTTCTCTGGGATCTACTTGGAAGAAATAGTCTTCGGTCTGATAAGAGGTAACACTGCCTTATTAGAGTTGTTTTATCTTCCACAACCTAGTTAAAGTCTAGTTAGGGGGCTGTTGAAATTAACTTTTCATGTGGTATCATCAATTGATAGGGAAGGCCTATTGAAAACTCTTCATAGCATGCTTAAACTGCGGCTCACAAGTCACATATTTTTGTAGCTGTGAAAAGAGAAAAGGAACAGCTTGGTTACAAATTTCAAGAGTAGACTGAAATAAAGAACGATTTTTGAGATAGCTACATTTTGTAGAGTGCTGTGTTCTATGTACTGAAATGTTCATTTTTATTATCCAGCAATTTAAGAACTATAGTTGCATTTCTTCGAGGGCTTTTAAAGAAAGTTTTCTAATTAACAGGTCTGTTCTTATAGGGGGGATTGATTTTCCTTTCTTTACAGATTGTTTTTGCTACCTATCTATTTCACCCTAGCATTCTACCCTATCATTTGGAAGCTGATCATAGGGCTCCAAGCAATGTTTCTGCCTATATTTAAATTCAACAGCAATCAGCTTAAATGATTGTGTCTTAAAGTTCATATATCAAAATAAAACCCCAACATAAAGCCATTTTTTCCTTTTTCTTCTTCTTGTCTCCTGCCTTCTTTTCCCTTTCACTAATAAAGACTGAAAATCCTTGGTACTCAAAGGTACATTTCCTCTGTTTCCATTCTAGATACATTCCATGTATTTATGAAATTAATTTTAAATTAAAAAAAATAAGAAAAAAAGAGAAAAATTCTCTTCTAACTATGTTTATATGTTTATAGTAGTGGAGTAGTGGTTTTCTTCATCAATCACAGAAACTTTATAAAACTTTAATATTGTAATTCCTCATATATTTATGGATGTAATAAAGTTAGTTTTAAACTGTCTCTTCTATTTGCAAAACACAATTTTTCGCTATAAGCATTTGTTGCTTTTTCTTATGAACACAGGCTTTAAAAAGCTTGTAGAGATCATTTATAGATGAAGTTCACTCTCTTGGATTGGAGCCATAAAACTCCTAAATAAATGTAGGCTTAAATGTAGTGGGTCAAAAATGGTTTCAACACGGGATGGGCTAAAGTTATACTAAAAGAACAGCAGAGCTGTTAGTTGGCCACTGAAGCTGAGTGTTCTGGGGTTTTGGGCTAGGATTCTATGTCTGATTGATGTACTGTGAGAGACTGACTCTTTTTGGCTACCTTAAACTACTTGGTTTTGACTGCAGCAGAGGCAGTGTCCTTCAGCCTTATCTTGCTCTCCCAAGAAGCCCATCTGCACTTGCTGCCCAGAGAGGTCATGCTGTAGTCTTGCCAGTAGGGAGAGCAGGGACAGAATGGTACCTTTGACACTCCTCAGAGTGCCTCTAAGCTCCCCCAAACTCAGTCCCAGGACTTTCCTAGAAGAAGAATTGCACAGGCACACCAAAATACTATAAATAATACTCTGCAAGAGGGGCATTTGCATCCTGGGAGAGAGAAGAAGAGGACCAGAGCCCAGGTGGTGTCCTTGCACTTTGCTCTCTCTCTCTCTCTCTTTCCTCCCTTTTCTCTCTTTCTTTCTTTTCCCTTAACACAGGTTTAACAAGTCAATGCCAATCTTATTCCTAAGAATGCCTATACAAATTAATTGTGTTTAGAGCAATTATTTCCATTGTTTTGCCTTCATTTAGCCTGGTGGGTACCCATAAATTTTAGGGAGAGACCCCACGGTCTTACCTCAGTGACCCCTGGGCTGTCCAGGCTGTCACTACATATACTTTCTCTAGTCACTATTTATTAGTTTGCTTCCTGAGTCTCTTTGTTTTCTGAGTTTAGAACGATATAGGTAGTTGATGGCAAGTTCAGTGCGGAAGGAGGAAAAGTCTCCAGACCACAGATTTCTGAGGTTGACATCTGAGTGAAGGCTGAGGAAACCATTAGGCTCAGAGTATGACTCTGGACAGATTACCCCTCCTAGACTCTCCATTTTGCTTAAATGCCTGTATGCTTCTGAGGACATTGACTTCTGGCTTCCTGAAGCTCTTCACGTTCTTGACAGTCTGGAAGTAATGCAATTGTCATGCTAGGTATGAAATTATTTGGTAATTTATTAAACCAGTTAAAGATGCTTCAGAATCCAAAATACTATGCCTTAGAAGGAGGTAATTTACCAAATGATCCTGAAAGTATATATATATGTATGTATATATATGTCACTAAAATAATTTGTACTGCTTCCACCTCCTAGTATTAGCTATAAGGAGTACTGAAAATAGCTACTTCGTAAGGAGTTTAATAAAAACCTTATGTAACTTCACATTTTGCATAACAAAAGATCTCAGCAGCTGAGAATAGAAAAATGTGCTATTATCATAAGTAAATACTCCACAATGAATATTTATTATCTCTCTTCAATCTAAATTTAAGTACATTTTGTTGTTCATTTATTTTCTTCTTCCTTTGGCTGATTTTTAGCTGGATGGCTCTATTTTAAACAGACACAATAAAGAAATTAATACTGACTGAATGTTACCTTGGCTCAGCTTAAAAACAGTGCCAAAAGGTAGTCGAATGTTAATGTAGGTCAACATCATCCCACTAGTGAGCTCTGACATACAGCACTGTATATTTTTGTGTTCAAGGTCAGCATCAAGTTCTTCCCATTAATATTGTTCACAGTATTCAGAGAGGCACCAGCTTTACTCCTTGTATTTGTAACTAGATTTTTCTTTTGATATTGCATGCTAAGAGCCTTCTGAGCTGGATTATCATTTCAGTTAAGTAAGCGTTTCACCGTTTGCAACCTCAATACAGCCACTTTATAATACAGATCAACTTGAGATATTTTTTTTTTAAACATCTTGTTAATTATTATTTTCTCAGAGAGGATATGGGAAATAGAAGGCAGCAAAGTGTCACACAAAATAGCACAGCAGTCCAGGAGTGCATGCATTTACTGAGGTGCTCCTTGTAAAATCTGTCTTATTATTTAAGTGATTCCATTACAACATTCAATACCCCAATTAGTTTTTGACACACCACTGTGCTAAGGACCTATCTAATTCTTTATTTTTATGGCACAGCTTGAACAAATTTTGTTTATTATTAGCGATAAAAAACTGCAGACCTGTTAAATGTGTCAAAAAGCTTGCATTCTTACCACTGAACTTTGAATTAAACTCCAAACACTGAAAATATCCATTACATCAAATGTAATGGTTCACACTGAATAAATTCTGAAGAGTCATTTCCCTGTGATTTCTTAGTGAAGAAAAATATGCCATTTGGTATTTTTAACTTCTTGTGATTAAACATTCTGTTTGATCATAAATGTGCCACTAAGTACCGTATGGCATAGTAAACAAATCCCAGAATGCTAGGGAAGGTGTTAAAAAGTGGTTAAAACATCATCATGCTGTTGTATTTATTATTGAAATATGGAATGCTGAGCACATGCCCATAAAACCAATTGAAAAGACAGGTTGTCATCCTTCTGGATGCATTTGAGAAAATAACACAATTCAATGAAATGCCATGGAAGATTAACAAATTAATTATGTATAAGCTGACCTCCTATATCCTTGGGCTCTCAGTGCTATCTCACGGTCTCTCAATGCCACTCTGATACAATTTTAATTTGAACTACAGTTCCTTATGCCGGTTTGAGTTTAATTTTTGTTGTTTTATTGCTGCTGCCTTGCAAGGGGAGGACTATGTCTAATAGCAGGAAATATGCATCCTTCTTATAGTTTTTTTTTCTCTGCTTCAAATAGAGTACCTAAAGGAGTACTCTAAAGGAGTATGGAATGCAGAAACTGCTGAACTCTGTATTGACATTGGGATTAAAAGAATTTCTCTGCAGATTTATCAAAAGTAAAACAATGGCATTCTGTAAACAGTATTGATTGCATACACTCAATGTAAGATACATTTGAGAGAAGAGGAGGTCTGGGAAATAAATATCGTCTGCTCCAGCAGTCCAGTATACGTCCAGTGTAAAGTTTTTCTGTGTTTTTTTTCTTCAGTGTTTTTCTAGTAGAGAAAAACATCAGTAAGTAAAGCTCTGCTTCTTCTGCACTGAAATTCTCTCTCTTGCGTTTGCTTTTTTACTAATTTATTTTATTCATTTATTCTCTCTGATTCTAATGACTTAGTATTCATAACATTGTCATTAAAATGTCATTTGCACAGAAGGATAAACAGTAGCATGATCAGATACAGGCTGCACAGGAAATGGCATAAGCAGTCGTGCAAACTTTTTAGAGCCGTGTGTCCTTGAACTCCTTCCTTCACTGTGCTGGAGGTCTCCAGAGGCCACGCTTGTCAGAACACTGTGTCTCAGCCACAAATAACCATACCATGTAGCCCAAGGCGGGAGTAATAAGTCAGCTTGCCCTTTCTCTTTCTTGCTAACACTGTAGCAAATTGAGTGACTGCTGTAGAAAGGATTATGCCTACTGTACCTTCAAGGAATAGGCTTGTGAAAAGCAAAGGTGAGGGTCATGGTGGGAAGGGGCAATACTTGCTAATTATTTCCAGAGTTTTACAGCAAGTAAAACTGGTGGCTAGTATGGGACAAGTCTGGGGTCTAACTTCATTGTCCAAGGAAACTCAGTGATGCCTCTAATGCACACATATGCTCCTGTTCCTCATAGTAAAAGCCCTATTAGAAGTTCAGCAGCAAAGTAAGCTGGCTCAGGGCAGCAGATAACCTATATCCTGCGGGTTTAACCTGACCTTTGGAGATTGAATTAACACATTTTATCAGCAATAATCTTTTCTTTCCTCGTTTTAAATTTCTTGGACCGGCACGGTAAAAAAAAATCTGTTCCCACAATGTTACCGATACTTTCCTGAAACAAGACAGACTATTATATTAAAATTCCAAATTATGCCAAGCCATAAGACAATAGCTGTGGAGAATAGTAGCACAGATGCTTGAACAGTGTGAATCCAGTGCTTTGGACTCAGCATTTTGGAGGGAGGTGTGAAAGAAGATAAGAGGTGGCCTGGAGTGTGATAAGGAAATGCTTGAGGAAGGAGATAAGGTTGTTCAATGAGAAAGAGGTGTTTTCCAGCAAAGCCTCTCTGGAGAAAGACCCTACTGGGATGCACAGTACTGTGGCTTTGGGCTGTGGCTGTTGCTATTGCATGGACTCCCAAACCGGAAGAGACACTGTTGCACTCAATTATAGATTCACTTGGTACCAATATTACAGGTAGATCAGAACTCAGGAAATATCTGCTACTGACAGCTTGAGATTTGACAGAATTGATGGTAAAAAAACATCAGTATTTTCCTTCTAAATTCTGGGAATGCAAACATGTCAACTTTGGTGAGATAAGAATTTTCTTCTAAGCCTGAAACTTCAATATTTTCACGGCTGATGTTGCAACAGTGTCTTTCTTATCTGCTCAGCTGCAAGCAAATTTAAGTACAAAAAAGTTTGAGAATACGAGAGTGAGAGATTTCAGCAGTGAGAGATTTTAGAATCTGATAAATAAGGCTGGATTGAAGCTTCAAAACAGAACTAAACTGATGTTTAGTAGAAATACATATTGCCAGTGGTTAGTTCTTAAACATTAATTTTTATTACCGCTTCAAAGCAGTCAATTCTTATTAACAAGCTTATCCTAAATTAATGGTAGGACCACCAAGTGGTGTAGTTTATGCTGATGGATATGGTCCTTGGCCTTAGTCACTCAGATTGAGCTGAAGAGGCTGTAAAGCTCTTCAGTGAGGGAAGATGGAACCTTTGTGGGAAAAGCTACTTTTCCCCGTTTTTCCTCTCACACCATTGGTAGTTCTATATTTCTTGCCCCTTTTGTCGTTATGTGTTACACTTAGCTGTATTACAAAATGCTGGAACATCATAATGGCGTATGTTTATGTACCTTTAGAATACCTATGTCTGAATTTAAGAAAAGCAAATATTAATTGTATCCTGCTTAGTATATTTCTACTTTGTGTGCAACAGGTCTCTACTCTTGCTACAGCACTGTAGCATCTTTTTTGTCATTTATTTTCATAGCTAGCAAATGTAGTCCATGAGAAAATTTTCGTTTTCCCACATTCTAAGCTTTTCTAATGTAAAATTTTTATGTACTTGTTTTTTAAAAAATGAAACATATTCAGTTCATGTCAGTGCTTGAGATCGCCAAAGGATCCTCTGTAATAGTTAGGGGGACACCTCTCTGGAAGCTTAGATGGATTCCCTGGGTTCAAGCAGAGAAAGAGCTTCACTCCTGAAGGAAAAATATTTCCCTTCCTTTCTACTCCTTGTCAAACAGAGGCTGTTTGCTATGCTGACTAGAGGGAACAAAAGAATCGGGCCTCGCAGATCACTGGGCATTGCTAAATTTTCATTCTAATTTGAATTGTGGACCTTCTTGATCATTAGATAAAGTGAGTCTCCCCTGCTACTCTGCACTGGTGAGAACACACCTAGAAAACCATATCCAGCTCTGGAGTCCTCAGCACAAGGAAGACAAAGAACTGTTGGGGAGTGTCAAGAGGAAGGCCACAAAAATGATCAGAGGGGTGGAATACCTCTCCTGTGAAGAGAAGCCGACATAATTTGTGTTGTTCAGACTGGAGAAAAGAAGGCTCCAATACCTAAAGGAGGCCTGCAAGAAAGCTGGAGAGGGACTTTCTTCAAGGACTTGTAGTGATGGGACTAAAGGTAATGGCTTTAAACTGAAAGAAGGTAGATCTAGATTAGACATAAGGAAAAACTTCTTTACTATGAGGGTGGTGAAGTACTAGAACAGGTTGTACAGAGAAGTCATGGATGCCTCATTGCTCAAAGTGTTCGAGGCCAGGATGGATGGGGCTTTGAGAAGCTTGATCCAGTGAAAGGTGTCACTGTCCATGGCTGGGGGTTCAAACTGGTTGCTCTTTGAGTTCTCTTTCAACTCAGACCATTCTATGATTCCATTATTAGGTCACAAGAAAAGAAGGGCTATTTTGTCTTCTCTTCAAGCATATTTCCTACAATTTATGATCCCATTAAAATATGAAGTGCTTCATTTTGACTTTCTATAGGCTTGTACTACTTAATGCCTTACACTACTGAAGGTCTGGGCTACAGTGGGGCTTTAACTTGCTGGAACAGGACTTTCTGAGCCACTATGGTTTCACCATGGGCTAGTGTGTTGGCATCTATTTTCTTAAAGAACAAACAGCTACTTTACACCCTAGATGAATATTGATAGAAACTGCTCATTTGTATGTTTCATAGCTAGCAAAAGCCCTGCCTGGATCCATGCAAAAAGGGCTTCCCATGAAATGAGTGTGTATTTATGGACACAGAGGTAAAATTTGGAACCAAGTAATTGTTTGACCTCTGTATATTTCTAATACAGACATCTAAAACAATCTCTAACTGAATATTTCATAATACCCTGAAACAGTTTTCTGTTTCTTTTACTGCTTTTTTTTTTATTGTTTCTCCCATGCGGTGCTCTTGTTTAATAACTACAAATCACTAACCTTATGCTCATCACATATTTTACTTAATTGTCTTCTATGCTGGCAAGATAGTAACTGTTCTGACTGTGCTCGGTCTGTTTTAATCACAATCTCTCCTAAACTGTGGAGCGTCCTGAACTCTGCCACATTTTAAAATGAGATCATATTATATTCTTTTTGCTCAATGATTGCAAAATGAGATCTAGAGCAAACACAGCTTTGATATCACCTTCAGAAACAAATTTTGTGTCTACGCACAGCAACTACATTTTTAGCTCTTTACCTCAGTACTTCCTATGACTAATCTTTGTAGAATTACTTTTCCTCCTGACAAGTATATTTCGCACTATGTCATGTTGTGTTATATCTAGCCATATGTTCATATATGTGTAAGTTGGTTTTTGTTCTCGAATATTGTGACACTGTTTCTGGAGTCAGAGATGCATTTAAACATTATTTTTATAAATGAACCACATTAATTGTAAATATTCAAATATTATTAATCAGATAGGGCCAGTCATAGTAGACTGTGCTGGATTTTGTTACATTTTATGAAGGATTTCATTTCATGTAAACCAAGTGCTTTAGACTTTTGGTTGGACTGAAGTTGGAATCCCAGAAGAAGAAAGCTGGTTTTATTATTCTAAATAGAAATTTCCTTAAGAGTTTAAAGGAAATTCTAGGGAATGGGGTAGTACTGCTTGGAATCAGATGATTTTGTGGCATCATAATGGTATCTGGTACATTGTGATCAGTGCTGACCTCAGAAATGGATTTTAGAATGCAAAGGTGATGTCTTCACCACCTCCTGGGTGATTCTGGTGCATGAGAGAGACAATGAGACTGTTTGCTAGGAATTTATCTTGGACCTCTTTTCTCCCCGTGTAGCTGACAGGAAAGGCTGCTATTGGTAACTCAAAAAATCATGAAAGAAAGTACTGTTTAGTGCATAGCATACTGCAACTTAGTTCTTGATTAGGTCCATATTAAGCTAAGAGCTTTTCATCTATGCTTTCGATTTATTTTTTTTCCCCCATATATATATTTACATAATACGTATCAATCAATCTTTCTCACAGTATCCACTACTCAGTAGTCCCCTGCCTGGAAAAGTAACATGCCATAGGTGAGGTTCATGATTGCATGCATATACCATTTATTTGGTTAGTTGTGGAGAATTTTCTAAAGATACTCCCCCATGTTAATAAAATATCTGTAGTACTGATTAAAGAACTACATGTAGAAATTACATTTGCAGACATCAGTATTTTAAACCTACAGTCACTTCTTCTTCTCCTCTTGTTTCTAAAGAAATAATGGGCTTATTTCTTGAAAACAAGTGTTTTAGTTCACCAAAAGACATTTATCTAATCAACCAAACTTGTCAAGAGCTGGTCTGTACTTGGGGTAAAGAAACAAAAGAAAACCAGTGTAGACCCACACATCCACCCACCCTTCTAGGCAGAGTAAGCACATTGCAGCAGTACACAAGGAATTAGAAAAATATTTTTTTAATCAGGTAGAATACTCATGTTTGTGTTCTGTACATCATTCAGGACACAGACAACAGTGACCCACTGTCACTTTATTGCTCCAGCTTTTATTAGTTAAAGAAATGGTAAGATCAACACAAATCATTGTATATAGTAGAAATAAAATGATTAAGAAAGAATATAGTCACAACATCAGTATCCCCTGCTCTGAAAATAAACCCCTTCGCTTATTTTATATTTCAGCTGGAGATGATCATGGAGTGACAGCTTAGTATTCTTTTGATTTTATCTACCAAATTGTACAAAGTAAAACATTTGTCTTTTAGTGTCACTATTCATTTTCATGAAATACATTCTGTTCTGGATTATAAAAGCAGTATATGAGTACTGGGGATGTTTTAAAATTTAAAGAAATATGTACTTTTCCACTCTTCAGGAGTCACTGTAGAAAACTCTCTTAAAACAGGTGATAAAAGAGACAGTAATCCATTAGGATGCATGTAGTGGTATTTTGCCTGCTGTCCTGTAGTTAATATTTCAGGTTTACATTTCACTGTCTACATATAGAACACAAGTAAAGGTAAAGCAAGCAAACAGAAATTGAGGGAAATATTGTGTTACTTGCATTGTTTGGGCTTTTTTCCCTCCTTTTTATTGTGGTGGATCTATTTTTGAATATCTTGTAAGTCAGGTGTAAGTTTTACCATGGATCTTTGAACATAGATGGATCTTACCCTCTGGGAACAGAAAGAGAAAATAGAATAGGACTGTTGACTGTATATATATATATATGTAAAATAGCAGTTCTAATCACACATGCACCATGCAAACTCTCTTGTTTCAAAGAAATGCACTTGTGATAAAACTGAAACGATTTAATGTATCTAAGATGAATTTTAAAATTGTTATGCTAGGGTAAAAAAGGTACAAAATATAAGTAAAGGCTGTCAGTAAATTCCTTCTGGATTTGTCAGTTTATCTAAAACTTGAATATGTCCTTATGGATTATTTGATGGTGTTATGCCTGAAGAGTTAGCTCTGTGGGTTTTATTGGGAAAATATAAATTTTGATATAGAGATGAAAAATTAAACTGTGGAAACACATAGTAGGGAAGTCCATGAGCATAATTGCCACATCAAGAGAATTTTTAGTGGAAATTGTGTCTTTTGAAGTCTTTTAAGAATTAAAATCCATGCAGAATTAATTAGCAAGTCTGTAAAAAACACTTGAAAACAAGCTAATGCAAAATTTAGTATTGGTGGTAGGCTTGCAATCAAAGTTCTGTTTTGTTTTAAAATTTAAAGTATACAACAAACATATTTCCTATGAAAAAGTGAGTTCAGAATAATAGGTCACACAGAAATCTTAATGCTCTGAAGTCTAAAGTGTCTCAGTTCTTTAGTACTCTTCCTAGAAATTGCAAAACATTAATACGCCATCATTCATAAAACATTATATATATAAAACATTAATATTCCTTCTTTAACTCAGTCCTGGAGAAATTAATATAGTGCAATGTTCTGTAAAATTGCATTTACCAGAAGAAAAAGGCACGAGCAGCTTAAGTGGAGGGTGTGATTTATTTTTCTTTCTTGTCTCTATTGTCATGCTAACCCTTTAGTAAACTAAGAGATGGCTCATGTGATAATCCAAGAAATCTTTGAATCAAAATCCTTTCTGGTATAGTCTGCAGAATGCTTTTGTAGTAATTCTGGCTCACCTTAACCTTCCACTGAAATCCCAAATAAACTCAAATGGGTTATTATTAAATGGTGACACCAAGTTTGTGCTAAAAATGCAGGTTAAGCCAGGTAGAAGTCTGTCCTTTTTTTTATGCTTTATAGTTTCTTCAAAACGTACTGAAAAGGTACTTAAACAAAATGTATTAATGCTAGAAGTGAAAGAGTAGGGCTGTGTCTTGTTCCATCCATGTTATGTAATTGGTTTGTTTATGCAGCAGCTATCTTCCTATTGTTACTTCTCATCACAGTGAAACTATGCTAGAAAATGATGGTAATTTGTTCCTTGCATAGCAGAATTCTCACTCTGAAACTGCCACTGAGATATAAGATTATCCTTTCACCCCTAAGTATTTTCCATCTAAGTCAAAGTTGAGATGTGGTGGCAGGTAAATGAAATTGTATTCCTGTTAGCCATGGCAGAAAGGGAGACTTGGAAGAAACTGGAAGAGGAAGATCAGAATTCTCTTGAACTTGGGAAGATAATAAAAAATGCTTTAGTGATCCCAGAGAAGACCATGCATAAATCTAAAGTGGTAGGAGAATAAGGAAAGAATGCTTGAGGTTAGAATGTGCAGTACAATAATAACAAAGGACATCTGAGAGGGAAATCGGATAAAAATGACTTATGTACAAATAAACATATAGAGTGTTGTGAAGTCATAGCCTGATATGTAAGTGGATCTTAGTTTATAAGTGGGGTATATTGGATTATTCTTGTTATTAACTGCCTGGAGCTGGTCAGGGATATTAATAGCAACCTCCATCAGTCAGACCAACCCTCTAAATCAATCTATCACTTGCAGGTTGTTACTGAGTATCTACTCTAACAAAATGCAGAATGAGTGGAGTTTGGATTGATTGGAGATTGGAATGATTGATGGTTGGAGTGAGTTATTCTGTATTTGTTGGCTGCTCTGTCAGTTCCCAAATGCTGTGCTCATTTATGTGAATGAGAAAAAACTGTCCTGGGTGCTTGAGAAACTAAAGGTAAATTTAGTCTTTTGTGTACGAGACCACATAGTAAAGTGAAACAAAACAGGAAAAGGTTCTCTGGCAGAAATTTGGAGATGGAGCAAGGAATAAGATAAAAATCTCTGGATAGGTCATGAAATTGAGAAAGATAGTGTATGAAAGTGGAAGACACTACATTAAGATTCCTAATCATTTTTGGCTTCATGAATTTATATTTCTTCTTGTACCCAGATTATCTGTACTGAAAGGTGAGTTAATTAGATGAACATTTTCTGGTAATAATTTCTTAATTTAAGCAAGACCTTGAAACAAAACACTGTCTGAGTAGAGTCTTTCCTCATAATATTTTCCCTTTTCTCACACTCTGACTGCTTCACTTCCACAGTATTTGGGATCTAAGTCAATGATGAAGCAACAGAATGAAGATCAGCCACATGTAGTTTATTTTCTCACTACTTTTCTGTAGGCGAGAAAACTTCTGTGATACAAAATTTTTTGGTTTTTTTTTTTTTAAATGATTTTGCTTTTTAGCTCATTTTTTGAAAGCAAGGGATCTTTTATTTTTTGTAGGTATGCATACTATTTTGTGTTAGGTAAGAGAACTGGTAGGAGGAAGCCTTTCATCATCAATTTCATTCACGGCTTTGGAGCAGCTGGTACCACAGCTTTAAAGTGACTCCTGAGAAAGTTTGGTCTCCTGTTTCATTTATGGTGGCTGAAGGTTAGATAGATCTACCATAGCCTTCAGCTATACGGAGCTGGTTTGTTGCTGCTTTTGGTCCAGGCTGTTGAATAATCAGAAGACAAGAAGCTGAATCTTTGTTCTATGAAAATATTACACGGAGTATCTAGAGATTCAGGATGCATGGCATGGTTGTTCAGCCTTCCTAACAGAGGAGGAGGATGACAGTTTTCATAGCTAGAATTTCCTAAGGATTGTTTGTGCTTTATTTTGATTTGTTGGACGTCAGTAATCCAGACGGAAAATGACAGGTGCGAATAAACAAGGATCATCAATCACTTGGAGAGAACTGTCTCCAAACTAACAGGAAACTTAGAAAAGATAACTTATTAGTAATTAATTGTAACTATGCAAAACATTAATAGCCGCATGGAATCCAGCAGCATTCCTACGTTGTAGGTGGAATTAACAAGATCTACTAGAGCATATTGCAAGGGCTGTGGATGCATATGCCTATGTTTAAAAATCCTACCAACATTATCTTCTGGGTTCTTAGTTTCAACTTCAATTGGCTGTTTGCGTTCCAAAGTTAAGCTCTGTTGAGCTCCAAGATATTTGATATTTTTGGGATCAATATTCAGGAATAAATTAGATGGTGACATTGTATCTAAAATTAGAATTTTTCAGTTTCTACAACTTAATGTATTTTTATGTTGTATTTCAATACTAAGAATTTCTTTGTCTGTGAATACAGTCCTACCTGATTAAAACCCTTTTGTGTGAAGAAAAGACTTTCATGTCTTGCAGTGTGTTTCTCTTTGCAGTAGTCTGCCATTTCTGAGAATAAGAGCAACTGCTGATCTAAGAATGAATGAATATTTAGCCAAAGAATTTAGACAATTAAGAATGTTTCTTAATCTGATAGCAGGAATGATTGACAGCAAACGGTCCAACAATGACTTTGACAGCAAGATGTAAAAAAATTTATTTAGTAAAGGTGCAAGGAAAGACAGACAAACCTAGTAATGAGATGATACGAAGTTAACTTCTAGAGTTCTACAAAATCATGTTCCTATTTTCATTCTTGGTACATATAGGTGTGTTCCTATCCATCTGTTTAAAGCCTACAAATCAAGTACAATTTCTCTGGAGGCCTTGTACATATTTAAGCATCATACCCATAATTAGTAATAGGTATGTTTATTACAAATATGTAGTTACAAAACACATAAATCTTCCACTTTTCTGCAAAATTGTCACATGCCTATTTTCAATAGATTTGCTACCTCTGAATTACAAGTTGTAAACTTTCCAAAGGAGAAGGGAGTGCCAGAAGCTGAATGAATTAGAAAAATGTAGGGTATTATTATTAATTAGATTATTCTAACAGATTGTTAGAATACTAGAAACAACTCAAAGAGAATTGTTGACTGATTTTTTTCCTGCTGGGAAAAATTAAGAATAAAGCATAGTAGTTTATGGACATAATAGGTTGAGGTGTGTTCATAAACAAAAAAAAAAAAAGAAAGAAAAGAAAAAGTGACTGACTTCTTAACTTTATTTTCATACTATTTTTACTGTCATTTCTAATTTTTTTCCTGAGAGAGCAGGCATGGTGTAAACTTTTAGCCTTTTCAAGCCCATGGAGGTCAGCTGTTTCACCTAAAGCAAATCAATAGAGAAAAAAATGCTGTCTCTGCACAGATCTTCTTTTATATTTATCTGTTTCTGCTTTTGTTCCACTGCAGAGACATGTTTAAGAAGGCTGTTTACTACAAGCCCTGCAGATATGGTTTGACCTCTTTGAACTGTTACTTAAAAAGCTGAAGAGAGGGCTGGAAACCTCATCCTGATTTAGTTTCCCAATTCAATGTATAAATCATTGTAACTGCCTGTGGATTTTGCTGGTTACGATGGAAGAGAAACAGCTCTTTTCTGGGCTTCTTCATCAGGCATATTAGATAAAGACCATGTTTTGCCTCCAGGATGGATAGTTCATCAAAATTTTTGCATGTGCATGCCATCATTAGAAGTCCTGTTACTATGATGTTGCTGTGAGTTGTGTCTCTAGGTCCACAGTGAGCAACCACCACAATTTATCAGGCAGACAATGTGACAGACGAGGTGCTGGATATAACTCCAATGACGTAAGATACTCCAAAGGACAAATACAAGAAGCCTTATAGGATACTGAATTTCTGGGGCTTTAATACACTTTGTCACACAGATAACCTGATTTGGCATTCCTGAATATGAGAAAACCTCTTTACTTGGACTGTGTTTAATTTGCCAGCCTAATATGTCATGCCTTCATCTAGGTTGGACCTGCTATTGCTGTGACAACCTTTTTACTCAAGTCGTAATGGCCCTGGATGCTACTAACACTTGTTTCACTCTAATTTTAAACCACTATGATTTAAAATAAGGAGTTTGTCAGACATTCTGTCATTCATCTGGAGTGGTGGTGATTTGAAATAATTTATATTATTAGCATTTTAAAAGAGTCTGTTGCTTCTGCAACTTGAATTCCACTAGAACTCTTGAGACAAAATTAACTCCATTGATGCAAATTAGCTACAGTGGTTGACATCTATTATATCAAATGCACACAAAGATTTATTCCCATGTAATAAATTAAAATATATATTTTGTGGGAACCAAACAACTCTGTCTCATGGTAATTTCACAGTGAAGCTTGGATGTTTGGTGGTGTTGTTTTGTTTTTATTTTAAAATCTTTTATCTACTAAGGCTAAAATTTGCCATGAAAACTAACAGTATTCAGCTACCTTTATATTACAATATAATTTGAATACAAAAGTTTTATAGGTCTTTCATAATAAAGCTATTGTTCCAGAAACAGTCTTTCCTGGGCTTAAAACTAGAAATAAGTCTTATCAGGCTTGCATCTAGTTCACAATGGAGGAGTTGCAAGTTATGAATACAGACATGCTGAGATCCTCAACCGAACTGCTGATGGTAGTTTGTGCCTTATTGCCTAAAGAAGCTTGTCATTCTCTAACTGATCTTCCTCATCTCAAAGATGAAGCACCTTGTTCCAGCGTGCCACTTTGTGCACAGCTTGGGATGATTAGACACTGGAGGCCTCTTTCCTGCCAAGGTATGGTCTCAAAGATTAATTAAAAATCTCTTCAAAATATGGCCTTAGGTCTTTTAAATGAGACTTCTCACACCTCTCAAACTTCTTAGATGCTGTGGGCCTTGGAAAAAATAAATTATAATAGAAGAGAGTTTCTGCAAACTTGTAGGCATCCTTGCATGTGCTGTGCCTCATCGCATCAGTAGTAATAACTCTTCTTACATGACAGGGAATGTTGTACTTCTACAAACCCAGCAGAATCCCCAGAGAAAGTCTAGTGGAAGTATATGACGACAGAGTGTATTAATGCTATTTATGATTTAAATAGTGAATAATATTTAGATTGATGAAGTAGCATCTGAAAAATTCATGGAAATGCCAGATCTTGTCCTACATAGTCCTGCTTTCCATTCCTTTATCTCCTAATTTGGTCAGGGAATTGAGAGTGCCTTGCAATGAGATCTGTATTAGATCCTTGAAATCATTGTCTGTGCACAGAAAATGAAAAATCATGCAATAATTTGAATTAGAAAAATAATACATAATTTATGTATGTATATTGTGAACCTGTTGTGTCACCAGCAGAAGTATTCACAAAGAAGGTGACAATAGAAGCATTTTAATAGCTTTTACTTATGGCCATATGTTTCTTATGTGTGGCAGAAAGCTATGACGAATTTAATGTTCTCAAAATTCAGAAGTCTATGGCACATGTTTATCTTCACGCAACAGAAATAGATTGTTCCCTGGAGAACTGGCAGTGACAACCTATAAATCATTTCTGCTTGTTCAAACAATGTGTTATGAAGAAAGGATTGTGGGAGATCATATGAATAATATTTCATGTCCTCGCCATAAAGAGAATTGCAATTATATTGGGAAAATATTGTGTCAAGTACGTGTTGTGAGAAGTGTTCTGTTTTTATGCTCTGCAGCCAGAGCCATTTGCTGCAGCAAATCACTGACCAGTTTAAAGATCTACAAATCAATGTCAGAGTCTATAATTAATCTCAGTTTCTAAAAGTGACCTGACAATTTATTCTGAAAGGAGTTTTATCCTCAGAGATAGCCTGGTAGTAATACTGACAGAGGGAATTACTGAGTCAGGCTGGCACTCACACCTGGAAGGGTCACTCAGGTTTCTAATGTCTAAATGCCTTGTTCATAAGAAAGTGTTTATCTTATTTTCATGCATTTAGGATACATAGGTCAGAAGCCTGATTCCTGGTGTAAACCCATGAAATTCGACTGGGTTTATGCTGAGGATAAGTTTGGTTCCCAGGAAATTATTGGAATTGAAATTTTTTTATCTACGTGAATCATGCTTTATATCTGTTCAGTAATCATTGTAGAAGTGCATCATAGTGGGTTCCAACTATCTTATTAATTTTCAGAAAAATTGTCTAATATTTAATCTTCACATTTTCTGTATATGTGGTACTAAGCAAGAGGCTGTTTCAACAGGAATACTTCAGTCAAAAAGTTCCTAACACAAATGTGGCAAAGTAAAAAGAAAAGGCTGGATTTATGGCAGTAACCATCAGAGTGGTTAGTGGCACCACTCTGGAGGAAAGGGGCACATCTGTGGCTAAACCAGAAGAATAATTTGAAATCAAGTTAATGGTCTGTATGATATAATGTAAATCCCAGAGGTCTAATGATGCTGCTTTCAGCTCAAGTAGCTACTATGATTTTAACAATGGTGTCATTAATAACGAGCTAAGAAAGTGCTAGGTAACTGAGAGTTAGCTTGTCATATTATTCTGAGTTATCATTAAAATAAGTTTTAATGTTTATAAATGACCTTTACACACAAAATATCAAAGTTAATGTGTTCTTCAATAACTTTATTGGGTATTTTTTGTTAAGGTGTCAGTTTATAAATAACATCAAGCTTAGTTTTTATATTTCACTTATTATTAGATGAGAAATGAGGTAAGTATCATCATTTTCTCACTTTAATATGAGCAAAACCGTGTTTTTTTTTTTTTATATGACTCACCAGCAGATTGGAGACAAGAACCCAAGTCTATTAAATCACCTCTAGTACAAAATCCAATAGTGCACTTGTTCAATTAAGTTCTTTAGGTTATTAACATGATTCAATTAAATCATTAATTTTTCTTTAATATTCAGGAAGAAACTTGGAGTCTATTGCTTATGCAACAGCTGTTAGAACATGTAAGCACCTTTTATGTTGCTTGATGTAGAAGCCCAGCACTCTTCATATCTCCTCTTATATTCCGTGCTGTGGGACATTGAGTAAGCTGCTCTCTGATTTGCAGATGATTCATTTCACTAATTCAATACTATCTTAAGTGCTTCTCTCTTACTTCATACAGTCTTTATTTATTTTGTATTGGTGGTTGTAGTGTAAAACCCACTGAAAGATCCAGCCATATAAATACAACTGATCTGAACGTAGTGAAGTCTGCTTTAAGCCAGGCAAAAATTAAATCAGAAAAACTGTCGGTTCAGAATTTTATTAATTCATTTTTAGGTTAAATTCACTGAGTCATTTTCGTATCTCATTTGTGGTTATTTTAGGCTGCTCTAGTCTGTACGATGTAGCGCAGGCTCCTCATCAATATAAGGAGGGAAATTGTGTTGCTCATGCAGTGACATGGTTTGCATTTCTTTTCATACTGTTACTTGTATTTCTATGTCCAATGTCCAATTTGTATGTACAGTGAATACATGTTTTGATGGTAGTAATTCAACACTCATTAAAAAACAATCAAACAGAAAGCCTTCTTATAATCTTAGGAAGTTAATAAATGAAACATCAATCACAGGTGCAGAGGTTGTACAAGTGACATTATATTTTGTGTGTTCAAGAGAAATGTTTTACTGACTTTTTCAAGTGTACAAATAAGGAATGGAAATCAAACTTACAGACCAGGGATGTCAGAGTCCTTTTCTGTATAGCACAGCAAAGCTATAGCTGGAATAACCTTCTGTTTTGGGCAGCAGTGAAGAAAGTATATGAAGATTAATTGGAAGTAATTCACGGGGAAGCAGAAATATGTTAAATTGCACTTTATATATACTTGAAAAGTGCGTAAGAACTATGTGCATAGCCAAGGTATGACTCACTGAGGGGCAATGAAGAAATTCCAAACAACATTTTAGGAGAGAGAAAAATTGTTGAGAATGGTACTGGCAGCTTGAGCTGTTGGTGCGAGGCAGCAGCAGCACTGATGTTATAAAAGGCAACGTATGACTGAATCATTGGAGAATGGAGTGGAAGCTGCTTGCGTAAATTGAGCTTCAGAAGAACTAAAGAGGCATTTAGCTCTCTACTAGCTAACTCGTCCCAATTAAAGCTCCGTGGACAGTTCAGTTGCTTGAGAGCATGGCTACAAAGTTTTCAAGTTAATGTGTTTTTGCCCTTCTGTAAGCTGTGACTTCTGCAGTAAGGCTGTGTAGTATTTAAATGATTTTTCTTGACTGTAACACTGCCTTTGTTTCTCCGTTACTTTTCTGTCCATTTTTCTTATTCTGTCAGCTGGGGTTTTGTTCCTTGTTTTGTGATACTTTCTTGTTATGAGTACTGGGTCTTGTACCTCACCCAAGATTTTGCTGAACAGTTAGGGTGTAAGAGAAATTTTGTCAGACAGATATGAGTGATTTTTGCATTCCTTGGAGCATACTACCGGCTCAGTAAGGGAGAATTTTGAACTGAGATGCTATTTACAGGAATCTAGAAGAGTCCAGAGGGGATACTTTGAACAGACTCCTAAATCCTACCAGCCACACTTCACATTGTTGTCTTAAGTCAATAGAACATACCTTTTGTAGGGAAGGTGTGAAAGAATTAGTACTTTTTCCCAACTTAACTTCTAGAGAAGAAGAATTTTTCACATTCAGTTTCTCAGATTTAGTTAACGTATCGGAAGTAAGAGGTCCTATGATGTAAGTTAGTCTCATCATGTGATTTATGATTATTAAATAAAATATTTCTCTCTATAAACAATAGCAAATGGACGCAGATTTGAGCATATTAATCATGAGACTGTCTTGTGTTTTTAGCAGTTGAATAGATATTCTTTCCAGAGCTGCCTAATCACTTTATGTATGCAAGAAAAATGATGTCTTTGTAGCATTAGCTTTTTGACTGTCACCACAACCGTCAGCAGCTATCTTTCATCACTACAGTTACCACTGAAAGTATTTCTAGGATAAATCTGGGTTGTATAGAAGAGTAAATCCTAATGCTAAGTAGATTCTTCCAATTTTCTTTTCCCAGAAATGTTCAGTCTTCACAGGTCTCCAGAACAGATGATTGCCATGATATTACATATCCAATATATGTTGTGTATTAAATATTAGTGTTTTCCTAGCTGCATGTATTCAGCTGTGTTCTATGTGTTCTTTGTAACTAGTGAGTCTTTTAATGCCTCTCTATATGCATTTGTCTGTGCCTAAGAACACAAAAGGGTTGGAGGAGGAAATGGAAAATGCAGGAAGGGAAGGTGACCACACAATTTTCAATCTCTTTTATATATTTAAATTAAAAAGTTGTGACCTAGCCCAAACTGGCATTGAAATCATATCTATATCTGGAGTTCAGATTCCAAATTGACTAAACCATTTTTATTTCCAAAATCAGTTTTAAAAATTCAGGCAGGTGTTTTGTTTTAAACATTTGAAGGTAAACTATATTTTCTGCTAGATTAAGGAACAATGTCCACACATGGAAACTGATGTTCAACATCTTACTCAGGGCAATTCACTTCTTCTATTATTGTATCTGCTAGGTACTCACTATTTTCTATGCATATATTAAATATGGCATATTTAGAATTTGAATAATACCACATTTCAAGGTTTAAATGATGACATTCTTCTACAGATATTTAAGGATAGACATAACAGTTGTGATCTTTATCCTGTAAGAGATATATGGAAATAATTTGTGGTAATGATATTGTATTGCTAATCATTTCCAAAGTTCCCTTATTCACTTAAGCAATAATATATATCAAGGTAGTTTTGATGATTGGGTACGAGTCATTCTGAATTTCAGAAGGTATTATTTCTCCGCTTGCTGAATTTCTTTGCTTTGTGGAGCTGGTGTTGCAAAGTTTTCCTTACCCAGACTTCTCAGCTCCTGTGAGAAGTCAGTGTTACAACTTAATTAAAGTTCTAGCACTTCCTAACACTCGCTTCAACAACTCTGATATGAAGAATTCTCACTTCAGGATTTCTCTGAAGTTTTATCAAAGTGGAAAAAGAGACACTGTTTTATTCAGTTAAAAGTCTGAAAAATGTTCTGTTCCTTAAGACTACCTTTTAAGATCAGAAATTCATTGTAGTCAAACAATTGTTTTATATCAAAAAACCATGATGAATACTTATTTTTGCTGGGCAGCACCTGCTGTGAGGTGTATCCAGTAACGCAAAAAAACCCCACAGCAGATTGGAAGAAGCAATTATGAGGCTAACAGGACTGCTTAAGTTGAAATACTGCTTGCACTTACTCTATTTGAGGATTTGACTACACACACTCAACATTCAATAAATGCTTGAACCCAAATAACTTCTTAGGTCCAGCTGTGTAATGATCATAAGGAAACTGATCATTTATGCTTGGGGTTTGTTAGACTCCAGTGTAACTGCACCAGAGAATGAGTTGCAATTAATTGTAGATTGAAAGACTGTAGTGACAAGGACATTCACACATGTATTTTTTCTTCCAGGGGGGTTGGGTGGGGCAGGGGGAGAAAAAAGTGCTGTTTACAGCATACTGTTTCACTTTTCTAGGATTCATGGTCATGTTGCTTCCTACAGACAGATGTATCTCTCGTAACGTAGCTCTGATTTTTTGATTATTGTGGTTTACAGACTTTAGGAAAATAGTCAAATGCATCATTATAATCTTATCTTGTGCCATGGCAAAGCAATGTGAAAATATCTATTTCTTCTGATTTACAGCTGAAACTATGAAATATTCTAGTTTCTTTGGAAATAGTCTGTGGATAACTCAGGCGTGGCCTGTTGGTCATTAAAAGTTTTACAGCATTTTAAGGTGAAAATTAACTGAGTTTATATATAATAAAATTTGAGATTAATTATCAATGTTTATCAGACCTCTAGGTCTAAAAATACTTAGCTACAGATCCAAAACTTTTTGCATTTTAGTTGTACATCAAGAGATTTGCTGCTATGAAGTGTCCTGGCTCTGGCTGGGAGAAGGTTAATTGCCTAGTTTGGTGGGGAAAGAATTAATTTTCATGAGAAACTTGGAAAGGAGACAGCCATGAAAGCCATACCACCAATGTCACCTTCAATATCTATGGGTGCGGTTGTCGGTAGGGTGGTATCATTTGATGTGGCTGGGATGGGAAGGTGGATTCGGGTTTTGCAGTGTTGGGTTTTTTTTCCTGCAGTGCAGGCTTCTGACATGGTTTCCATGGTGTGGGTGCACAAGTTGGGATTATGAGCTGGGAATGATCTAGCGTCATTCTCTGGTCAATGAGCGACTTTGCATTGCCCATTTTGACAGGGTGAGCAAGAAGCCTCTGGTTATCTGTTTCTGGCTGTGCTCCATGTGGTTCTTTGTTGCCAGCTGCTGGGTTAAACCATGACATGAGATCAGTTTCTGAGCCACTATAAAACCACATAACTTTATGATGTCAATGGAGCTATGCTTCTTTATGCTATTTAAAAAAATCTAGCCATAAATCTGTGGCTAAAATATTGAAAAATCACTTAAAAGCTTAACTTCCCTGGATTTTCAGCTAAAGATGGGCTTGTCCACTTCAAAAGAAGAGACTTGGACTCCTAAATCACTTGGAAAATTCTTAAAATTGAAACTTTCCTGCTCTGAAAAATACTGGATAATTATAGAAAATTCTGGGGGTTACCCAAGAATCAGTTGTTTCTTTCTGTCTGCACCAATGAAAAATAGTGCAGTAGAAAACAGGAGACAAAGGCAAGACTGAGGGGAAAAAAGCAGACAGAAAAATATTGTAGGGAAAAAAGAAGACAATATGTTGAGTGTGTGCTGTACTTAGGTGACAGTGCAAGTGTTAGAGAACCAGAGAATATATTTGAAAAATGTCTTCAGAGCTAATAGCATGAACCCGCACTGAAGACCTTGGGACTTTTGCATGTGTTTCTAGTGTACATGGGAATATTTTTGGAGTTTAAACTCACTAATTTAATTAGCCACCTAAGCTACATACTTTTATAAGTTATGGAGCAATTGATAAAAAGGAGAATAAAAATCAAAACCTTATTTATGTAAAAGAGGGGAGGGAGTGTAGGCCACGTGTGGGTGTGTAACCTTCGGATTGCAATACACTAAGAAAGCTAAATGTAACTGTTGTGCATCGATTATTTTAGTCTTTTGGGCTTATTTGGCATTTTATTACCTTACTAGTAATCCTTATATGAGAGATTTTTACTCCTACTTATTTTGAGTAATGCTTGAAAGTTATACTAGAAGTTTAATATGAGAATTAAATAATTGAAATGATCTTTTAATATATAGAGTAGTTGAGAAATATCAACACTGGCACAAAGCATAGATCCTAGTTGGAAAAATACTTGAATCTTCATGGCTCTTTTCCATGTTTCATCACCCTAAAAGAAAAAAACTTGTTTTGTGAGCCTAGGTGCATGTACGTAAAATGCCCTGGACTTGTTTCCTGAGATCTTCATAAGATTTATTAGTTCAAGATGAAGTCTGTAGGCGCTTATGGCTACCTGAACTATGAGAGAAGCAATGTGAAGACAGCGTCATTACAAATGCACTGTAAATCTTGGTGGATGATTGATCTTGGCACAAAGGAAAAGAAAGTCTCATTCTGAGAAGTAATTTTAGCAGAACGGGGAACCCTTATTAGGTGCATACAAAAGAAAATAACTAAATTTAATAAATGTACATGGAAAATATTTTTCAGTCTCTGGATTTAAGAATTGTCTGGAAGAGTCAAACTGAAAAATATTTTTTTCAGAATTGATCATTGTTCGGTTTAAATCCAAACCATGAATTGTTTAATTTACTGTTGTTTTTTGTATTTTGAACTTTGCAAATCTATGACTTGAGTTTCACTTCAGACTACTTGACCCAGCCTCTTCATTAAAGATGTCTTTGTTATTTATTTCTAGAAAAGTCTGGAGATATTTTATAGCATCAGTAGTGTCAAATTGCTGTATTAAGTCTAATTCTGTCCTTTACACATTTAAAACTATCAGAATTGACAGTAGTTGAAAGTAGCATGTAAAGCTGAACTTTTTAGGAGCTACAAATAAAGTTAAGGGTTTGATACTAATTTTTTTCTCAAAGTATAAAACGCAATAGATTCTGTACAGTGATTGAAAACGTCTGACATTGTCAGTGGAAGGATAAATAATTGTATGTCAGCTTTTGAAAAAAAAAGGTGATGGACAGATGTCTTCAGGCAAGAACTTAAAAATTCCACTCTCTTGTTGTTCTACGTGAACACAGACCATAAGAGAAAAAAAAAATGATTGCTAGTAGAAATAGATCGGTATATTTCTGGTATTTGTCCCAAAGCACCACCAGCTGCACTTCTCTTTCTAAACCATTCCTAGTAGAAATATTTTACAATTTTTGTTTGAAAGGATGTCGGTCATGGCTCTGTTTGTGTCTGACGTCTACATTACTTTTGTTTGCTTGTAAATGAATGCTGACAGAATTTAGCTGTAATGATAAAAGTTTGCCAATACTTTTTAGAATAAATAGTGAGGTCCAAGGAGCTTAAGAGCTTTCAACATCCACAAAACATCTAATTAACCCCTCAGAAGGCACCTAGTACTGCTTACACAGGCTTTACATAGCAATAGTGAAAACATTAATCGTCATGGTTCTTATACCAAAATATGTGCACAGGAGACATTCTGTTATGTGTAGATGCCCAGTATGTTACAATTATTCGTAGTCGGGTAGATTATGGTAGTGCCTAATGACCAACAGAGAGAAGACGCTGCCACACCATGCAGTGGACATATACAAAGTGTGCAATGTTTGTCCTGGCTCACGTGCTAAACTGGTGTGACGGATGCGATGTGGGAGAGGAGTGTTATTGACAAGCAAAGTGACTGCTGGGATGAAGCAAAAGCATGAATGACAAAGTGAAAGGAGAAGAATGGAATCAAGTGGTAGAGTAGCAATGAAGTGAATATACTGTGAAGAAAGGGACAGAGAAAAGAAGCTCAGAAGAGGCAGTTCCAAAACATGGTGGGAGAGAGCAGAGGCATAATCCTAGAGGCTCTCTGAGTGCCTGCTGCTTTTGTTGGGCTGTTTCCGAACCTGTTATTTTCACTGTATTTCTTTACCGATCTTACCATTACTTCCCCAGCCCCATGTACAGCAAGAATTTCTATTGTCCCTGAAGCAGATGAAGGATTTTTCTTGCTCCTTCAGCCGTTTGGTACTTAGAGTTGTTCATACTACAAATTGTATACATGAAAAGTTATCATATCAAATTTTACTCTGCTTTATAGTAGTATAAATCAGACTACTGACTTCAACTTGCCTTCTCATTGCCTTTTTCCACATGTATGCCTAGCAGTATCCAGACCAAATTTTCCAAACAAAGTTTAGCCCCATCTGTTCCTTAGAAAATTGCTTTGTGTTGCCATTTGGGCATACACAAATAAGTTCCTCTCTATGTGCTACCTGGTACAGTATGGATAAAATTACTGCAGGAGGGGTCTTCAAATGAAATGTCAGAAAGTGACGTGATGCTCAGGATTTTGATGATGGCAGAAAGTGAATAAAAAAGAACCATCTTTATCTATTTGTCTCTTATCTTAACTGCCACAGTCTGGAATTCAGTAAAACAGCACTGAATAATTTCATGGACACCAGACACAATGGGTATTTTATTTTTACTTTCTAAAATGCAGTGAACCTATTGAGTGCAGCACAGCATAATGGAAAATTTTTCCTGAGGATAATAGTTATAACGTCCAGGTAGCAAGCAGAATGCGTACAATTATCTGAACCGTTCATCCTTGGTATAAATTTTCAGGATAAGCCTCAGAGAAAAAATACCAGTTCACAAGAGGCAATGATGAAATTGTTCATTAGACAGATGAGGAAAGTACACTGGATCTTCCCATTGTGAGAGCTTGGTAAAAGATGTGTGTGTACTTTGACAGGAAAGACAAGAGACATGGACAGGACACAGTGAGCATTCAGTCAGCGTAGTCTGGCACAAATGCAGAACTACTGCCAGACAGGCATCAGATTAGACCGGGGGGATGGGCATTTTATCATCTTTATGTCATTATTTACCCAACCTCTTTCCTGCTTCTGAAAGACAGAGAAATAGCAAAGGTGACAATATACTGAGTCTTGTGCCTGAATTAAAGGTGGCACATGTGCAGCGTATTGTGAACCACTGTCTAGACTGTCTGGTAAGTCAATGCAAGTTATTTCATTTTTGTCCTACATAAACCCATTATTTACTCTTTTCACATTAGCCACTGGGTATTTCAAAAGGTAACAGGGATATTGGATGAGTCAACCTCCACTGCTCAGATGATATATGCAATTTTGGAAGCAAAGTATCAGCCTTTTCCCTGCTCCATTAGTTTCACTTGTAGCACACAGACAGCGTAATTATACAGCTTGGTGTGAAAGATTAGCTGTACTCAGTTTTGCACTGTCTCTGTTTCATATAAGAACTATTCTTTAGGAAACTCTTTCACATTACAAATGTACTACACATGTGTGAGACTGCCCAGAGAGTAACAATCCAGTATGAAGTAATTTATCATGGAGTCAAATTTTTGTTTCATCTCCAAATTAAGATTGGTTCCTTGGTAAGCTCACGCTATTGTAGGTTGCAAAGCAATTTCACTGCAATGAAAGGGTCTGTAAACATTTTCTTAATTCCTGCTATATTATGGAGTTAGTGCTATTATATGCAGAGCTTCAAGTACTAATCGTTGTATCTAATCTTAAGATTAATCTAGACAGAGATAGTAAAACTTGTTTTCAAACCCCTTTCCCCACTCAGCTATACAACACTCTCAGTCTGTCAGTTATATAAAGGACATTTGGGATCTTCATAACAGGTTTCAGATGATGCTTACGTGGCATGGAAGATGATCTAAAAATCACAGAATCACTAGGTTGGAAAAGACCCCCAGGATCATCGAGTCCAACCATTCCTATCAACCACTAAACCATGTCCCTGAGTATTTGTATATATATGTGAGATTACATTTGACACATGATAAACAATTAGCTGGGATAGAGGAAGCACAGTTGGTGGGGATTTTTTTTCATTTTTTTAAGAAAAAAATGATGCTTGAAACCTGAAATAAAAGAAAGGAATATATTGTGCAAGATATTTAGTAACTTCAAACAGCTTTGCAATATCATAGTAGATCACAGTATAATAAAATACTGATCTCTTATAATATAGAACCTACCAATAATGACCATACAGTTAACAGATTCCTAGAAATTCTTAAGTAGTTTTGTATTCCATTAAAGTGTCTTGAGTTGAAAAAAATAGTGTATGTTTTCACAACGTTTTCAATTAATTAACCAGTTCCACTTACAGGTGATCTAGATCCTCCATCAGCTGATGTGGGAAGAATCTATAGTGCTCGGTCATTCATTGTTTAAAATCAAAGTGTAAGATGATCTTCAGCTCACAAAGAAACAAATTCAAAGGGAAGCAGCCCTAACTGAAATGTTGGAACCAGGCTTCTGTCATTCAGTTTCAGCAGATTACTCCCTGTCAGATGGGGAGATGTTTCAAACAATGAAGTTGAAGTAATTGGAGAGATCTGTTAATACCAGGTTTTCAAGTGTCAATTATCAATGATCAGTCAGATAAGGAAAATAAAATGTCTAATGTTTTATATTTGGATTGTACACTGTTCACTTTGAATCTGTTCTGAGTTGAAATGGAAAGCATCTTGTAATGCTGGGCCTGTCCCTGTTATATCAGTACATGCAAAAGTGATAGCTTGGCCAGAAACACATGGCATCATTTTTCAGTGCCTGAATATATTCTATGGGATAATATGACTTGATTATGTCACTTGATGCTCCTTGTAGATTGCTTCATTGGAGAGTACTTGTTTCCCTTTAAGCATAGTGCCTGTGTTCTGAATTCTTAGGATCAATGACAGCTTTGCCATCAGCACTTCTCCCACTAGAAAAATAAAACTTCCATGTGTGTGAGCTGCTGTTTACTCATTGTAAATAAAACCCATGGTTTTTTCCAATAGCTGCCTACCTCTATCCAGTTTCCTCATTCAGTTAAACTTCATCTCTTTGACCTCATCCTTTAACTTCCTGTAGGATGCCAGACACCTCTCTTCCTTTGTATAAAAGGAATGCAAGGGCCTTTGGCCAGGTTTTATCACCACAGTAAATTCCTAGCTAATTTTCTGGTGATGTTTTAATAAAATAAATGAGGAAATGAATATATACAAAATATTTTAAAAACACCCGGAGTAAATAACACGCATTCAGAAGAGTGAGATTGAGGAAATGGCTCCTCTGTATGTTGAAAATCCTTCACATAGTAGCCTGGCAAGTTTGAAGTACTGTCTCATTCTGCATGATACCTGGTGGTTTATGGTGATACAATTCTATGCATCCTGGATTTTTTGTGTGCAGTACTCCTGGTAAGGAACATTTCAAGCCAACATTTGCAGCTGTATTTGGAGTAAGCTCATTCACTTTAGACGTTTTTAGTACTTTCCCAGTACTTTAATAAAATGGCTCAAACACAGGATTTTCATCACAAGGGAAAACCCTTTTAATTACTAAATAGAATAGATCACAAAAATAGTGAAACAAAGAATTGCATATTAAATACCTTCTTTTTCTTACTGATGTGTGGTCTTTTTACCCCTGTCTTATACATTTGGTACCTCCCTAACTGTCCAGCTGTTTCTTTCATGTGGTTTTAAGATCCTGATAGTTATTCTGCTTTCCTTACTGCCCTTGACCAACATTTTAAGGTTTGAGATTTCCTCCCACTAGTAACTGACAGCCAGAAAAGTATAAACCTAGCCAGCAGCCTGGGTAGTACCAGACCACTAGCTCCCATCTGGTTAGTATCACAAGCCAATGTTATTTTAACTACTTTGAAGCTGTCTATTACAAATACTTTATTTATTTTTATTGTGCTCTTTGCTGTTGATTTTCCCTTTGGTGACCTTGCTTGATTTAACAGATGAACTAATATCAAACTTAAAACCTGCACACCATATAACATTAATAAAAGCAATGCATAACTAGCTAATTCTCCACAGAAGACTTCTGTAATACCCTTGTATAAGAGGAATTTTAGAAAGATGAGATGTAAACGTGTCGTTCATATATGAATAGTGTTCGGTAATATAAATGAAACATAATTCTGTAATTGTACTTGATTTGCATTAAATGAGTTCTTATAACATGCTATTATTAAACTAAGCACGTTCTTGACAGTATTTTAATACTGTAGCCTAATTAATACTTCTAGAAGGTGCTTTTTATAAGGAAGAAGTATTTAAATGCAAATGCAGTTCTTCAGACAAATGTCCTTTCTGGTGTATGGACAATGAAACAAAGCAGTGCTTATTACTGATTCAGTGCAAGGGGGTAATTTTGCACAGTTCAGTCTGCATGACATAAATCTAAAGGAAAAAAAGCAAATAAGTGATTTAATAATTATGGAAGGGAACCAAGCTTAGCAGTATAACCTACAGTGCCTGTAATGCGTAATGGGGTATAGCTATGTCACATGCAGTATGAAACTCACTAAGAAAACAAGCACTAGAATGCCATGTGATAGTGATACACATCAATCTTCAATTTGAATAAATCTATCCTTTTCCGCATCTGTTGCTGGTCACTGGATCCCTTTGTCTTAACTGATCCTTACTCTATTGCTGCATCTTAGTGTATATTCATACATAGCCTTCCTTGCTGGGATATCGGCTTGAGTGAAAATATAAATTCCTGTGTATTTCAATAAACTGTAGTACAGATTTTGTGGATGTTTTATTTCTCTGTCTTCCAGTGTTTCTCTTCTGCTTTTTGAGAGTCACTCTGATAATTGACATTTCATGTTTAGTCCTCTGTTAAATATAAACTATTAATGGGTTTTTCTAGTGTTTATAAAATTTATGCGGAGCTTAATCATGCATTCACTTGCTTGAGTAAGATCTGCAGACTGGGCTGTTCAGAGCACTTCCAATCTTCATTGTTTTTAGTGGTCCTTCTTTATTTGCTCTCTGCTCAAAATTCTGTTCAAAGTAAAATGGAAATATCAGTGCCAAACAGACCTTGCAGTTTTATTTTTCTGTCCTTAGCTGTTGTAGAACCAGAACTCCTAAAGACACACATACATGTGCGTATACTCCAGAGAGTCTCATGTGTACCCCAGAAGAGTAAAGAAAATACAGAAGACAGATTCTGGGTGTCATCATGATAACCAGTAGTTAGGACCAAATTCAAAGCCTGTTGAAAGCAGCAATGCTTGGTAGGTTTCAGGGAACATTGATCGGGTCTCTCCAATACCAGGTTGATGGACTATTAAAGCATGTTAAGCAGAATACAACCAAAAATTAAAAATAACACAGAACTTTTCTTTTTTTTCCTGCTGAAAATTTTTATGGTATGAGACCTGAAGGTCTTGACAGGCAGAAGACTGAACATGCACCAGCAACATGACGTAGCAGCAAAGAAAGCCAATAGCATCCTGGGCTGTATTAACAGGACTGTATGTAGTATACCTAGCGAGAAAATGGTATTCCTCTACTCAGTACTTATTATTAGATCAAAGCTAGAGTACCAGTTTTGGGTCTTCCAATACAGAGAGATGTCAGTCAACAGCAGAGAGCTCAGCAGAGGACCAGGAAGGTGGTTGGAAACTGCAGCATGTGCCTGTGAGGAGAGGCTGGGGGAATTAGAGTCTGTTCAGCCTAGAGAAGGGAAGAGAAAGCGTCAAGGGAAAAAAATAACTGCGTTCCACCACATACAATGAAGTGATTGAGAAGGTGGAGCCAAGCTGTTCACAGGGTATAGTGGTGGGATGACAAAAGAGAGTGGGGACAAGTTGAAGCAACAGAGGTTTGGAGTGGATTTAGGTAAATCTTTTTCACTATGAGGATAGTCAAGCAATGGAACACTTTACCCAGAACTCTACAGTCTTTGTCCCTGGAGGTTTTCAAGACCAGCAAGGACAAAGCCCGGAGCAATCTCATTCGGTCTAATATCTGGACATACTTTTGATACTCTGTGTGGTTTCTAGCATTACTTTGTTCAAATTAACTAAGCATTAATTAATTAATATTCTCCACATTACTGGTTGATTATAGCACTAGAAAATTCCAAAGACCTTAACTTCAGAAAAAGCCTGGTCCATTAGCTATCCCAGCTGCGCTGTATTGATATCCCTTGACTATAATAGTACATAATTTTGTTTCACTGTGATATCATTTTAAAGTGGTTGGATAGCCTATGATTACAAAATGACTTAGGTCATCTGACTGCAGAGAGACGAGCAGTGAGTGAGAAATCAGAGCAAAGTGATTGCAAAATGCTATTGCTACTTCATCATGCAATAGTTGTGATCCTGGAGTAAAGTAACTCATGCCTAATGATGGTAATTTGACTACAGACTATGATGATGATTCACATGCCAAGGCAGAAGAGCAGCTGCTTCAGTTGAATGAGAAGTGTATGAAAATAAATTATATACATGGATTTCTGTGAGGTGTGATTATGGATAATTTGCCTAAGAAGCACAACATATGCTTGTATCATGGTACTCTAATCAAGTCAGAATATTGCATGCTATATCTGGTGATCCACAGCCACCGGGCCTCCTCTCTGCCAGTGTGTATTCCAACTGCTGTGACATCTCGCAGTCTAGATTTCTGTAATGATTTTCATTTGCCATAGGCAAGCAGGACCTTTCCCCTCAGCAATCCTTTGTATCTGTCAAGATAAATCATTAGCTGCTCTTCCAAAAGTAAAAACAGACAAGCATAGGAAGACTAAAGCTTGCCAGTTTAAAAAGAGCAGAGTAGTACAGATTATTCTTAACTCCTCTGAAAGTTTGTTTTGTGCAGAGCTGCGCCTCTATGTTGTGTGGAGCACAGGTAACAAAGATTAAAGAACACCAGCCATTGTCATGTCAGTACTTCTGACTTGGTTCATGTTAGACTGCATTGAGATGTTATTTCTTTTAGGGAGCTGATGCACCCCCCCCTTGTCAAGTACTGCCTTTGATTTGAAAAACCCTTTCTTTTTACATTTCCTTGTTTTACGTAACAATTCTTTTCTTCCAAGGCGTGGTTTTAAAGCATGTTTTTCATGCACATTGAAATTAATTATCTATTTTTCCTTGGTGTGTCTACTTGTGAAGATAACTTGTCCTTTCTGAAAATGGCCTTAAATCAAATTTAACTAGAATACTAAAATGTAGATTCTAATAATTTACTTCTGATTTGTATCCAGTTTTATTAGCTGTATTTCTATCCAACTGAGTAAGGAAACCTTTTTCTAAATGATTCTATTTATTATTTCTGCCATTCCCCATCTTTTACAATTTCATCTTCATGAGGAAATAATACTACAGTCTTACTGTGCTTCATTTCCTTTGTCCTATGTTAATCATATGCTCTTCAGTTTCAAGAGCATGAATGCACAAGTATGGTCAGACTGAGAGGGGAAACTTTCTTTAAATTTGATTGAATAATGAAAAATCATATGGCTGGACAAGGTTTCAGTTTTTTACAGTCTAACCAAGGAAATTTATGTCTCTTGGGTCAGATTTTCAGAAAATTCAAAAGTTTGAAGGAAGAGGTTGCTTATTTCTTTATTCTTTCTGTAGTTTGACTAAGGTCAGAATTTGCACATACAATTTAAATGTGATTACAGATCAGACTAACTGCACCTATACTGCCATAATCACAGGATATATGAGTATAAGTGGTGTTGAAAATCCTTTCTTTTGTATCCTTTTGCAACCACAGGTGATTTGTTTTCGGGTTTTTTTTTGTTTGTTTGTTTGTTTTGGTTTTTGGTTTTTTTTTTTTTTACCAACACAGTGTGCAGGCTTTAATTTTAGGAGTATGCATTCTGTTTCCATATTTATTGAAGATAGGCCTTTTGGGAAACTTTGAATTTTGAAAAGCTTTTTCTTAGCATACATGACAGCTGTGACCGTAGCCTCTTCAGAGAAAAGAGCTATCAGTGTTACTTTACTACCTTTCTGAAATCAGTGTATTCATTTCAGTGAAGTATTGTAGCAAATATCGAGTATGTTTGTCAAGTTACATAAGTTTTTTAAGTATGTAATCGGTAACTTCTGCCCACTCGTTGCTTTTATGGACACTTAGATCAGCAGGTCTGCTTGCAGAAATAGAAAGCTTCTGTTGCTCACTGAGTTGAAAAAACTTTCACCTTGAAAAACTGTATTTAAGAATGGCAAAAATGAATCCTTTGAATTCTGTTACAAAGTGACAGGGTATGTGGGACCATACGCCAATTCACTGTGAGGTCTGTGATACATTAACGGTACTGTGATAATTTTTCAAGTCCAATTTGATCTGCCTTCTGTACTAAGTCACTCAAAATCCAGGATTTGCCTTTGTGTGATAATTAGGATGAGCCAGATTGAATTATTCTCTCAGTTGCCATGACAGTTCATTTTTCTTTTCTCTTTTCCCCTCTTTTATCCCCTCATCCTTTTAAAACCATCACTCTTTATTCTTCAGTAGGGGCTTCTTACTAGTTAAACTGGATCAGAGCAAAAGATTGAAAGTACATAATCTTTTCCCTATCACCTGTTATGAAATGGGGGCAAGGGCTTATATATATTTTTTTTTCCAAAACGAGCAAGCTGAAACTTTTAAATGTTAAGTAGGTTGATTTCAAAGCCTTCTAATGACAGAATAGAAGGCTAATGTTCCTTACTGAATCAGGCTGTCTCTTATCAGTGAACAGAGTGCAACAGATTTTCCTCAGTTTCATCAAAACCATTTATGAAAAATCTCTTTTATGTTATTCTCAAGAGTCACAAGAATAATATACATTCAGAAATTTGGAATGCCACAGTATACTTGTTTTGAATGCACACAACCATGTAGTTCCTTATAAAACAGATATGTCGTGCAAACCTTTAGATAGATAAATGCCTTTGGAGATATTTATGAGTGTAAAAACCCAATCTGTGTGTGTACATGTGGCTTTCAGATGTGTTTACTTAATCTCTGATTAAAGGGTATCCTTAAGGTTTGATCAAGGGCATCCCAGAGAATGAGAGAGTAATGAACAAACGTTGCTTGCATATCTTATAATTGCTAGATAGCTGTGTCTATAAACCCATATTTTCTAGTATTCTATTCCTGCACTTAACCTCATGTTCACTTTATATGGGGTTTTGCATTTGGGAAAAGAAAATGTTGAAAGATTTCTTGAAACAAAAACGTTTTGGGAGAATCAGCAAAGTTGAAAAGCATGCATTCCTAAGTTTAAGAGAAATGTCCATAGGATTTATTTTTTGCACTCTCCATCGAAGTAATTTTATTCAGTACTGGTTCTTGTTTTACAAATGTTCTGAAAACCTGTGTTTGAGACTCTCAGGGGAAAGACAGGCTGTTTATTTAATTTGTCAGCTATGGCATTAATCATAACGCTGTTCCACTTGATGTTGTACAAACAGAGTTAATAAATGATCCTTGCCCCAGGTGCTTAGGAATTAAGCCTAAGACATAAGATGGTGGATAGGTATGACAAATAGAAGAGTAAAGAAACTCAATAAATAATGTTGGTTGGAAAGATAGATTACTTCCTGGCATATCAGCATCAAGGGTTTTATAGACTTCCCAGAAAGGCAGATTTTTCATAAAGGATTTAAAGGGGAACAAAAAGTATCTTTACAGTATTTATAGCAAAATAATTGCAAACGGGGTGCAGAACATACAAGAAAAGCTGGACTTACTTGTGTAGAAGACAGACAATTTTAAGACGTAACGTTTCACTAGTGACTGAGGATGAGATGTAGGCTGCTTTATTAGCATTTTGCTCTAGCATTAGGACATAGGTAGCACAAAAGTTAGTACATGTAACTGTTAACTTGGATGCTCTGGAATTACTGAGGAAGATCGCAGAGACTGCCTACTGTTTTTTACTAGTGGTATTTTGTTATTCCGTTGTTATTTTGACCAACAATACTAAAGGCTTAATGTTAAAACCCTCTTGATTTCACTTAAATGTTTCTCTTCAAATTGCAAAGGATGGCATATTAGGATGTTCCTAGTTTTAGTATCAAGATGAAGTTGGTGAATTACCTTAATGAGTAAAGATGTATATATGGACACATGCAAAGAGAGAGACAGAAAGAGAAGGAGCTGGCTATTCCATAGCAATACAATAAATTATTATCTTATATCAATATCAAAAAGGAAGCTAGTAGAGCATAAGAAAATGCAGAAGTAAAAATAGCTCTAGTTCATCGTTTAGAGGAAATTATCCATTGAGAAGTTTGGTAGACTGCCAGTGCCTCAGCCTTCACACCCAAATGCATAGGAAGAATAGAGAGACAATTAATGAAAGAATTTTTTCCTTTTTTTGTCAGATACAATTTTTTTCCTAGTACAACCATAATTATTTATGAACAGCACTAATTCCAAACAGAAATTCGAATATAAGGGTAGTTCGTGAAAAGCCCTCATATTTGTTCTGCAAAGAAATAAAAAAAAGATCATAAACATAAACAAAAATAACATAAGCTTTTAGGTCTGAGGAAAGAAGTGAAAACAATTTAAGGCAACAAGATTAAAATACCTAACCTATATCATCCTGATTCAGCAAAGCTAAATGAAGTATTTATGTGCACTATGCTAAGCAATTTTTTTATCATAGACATAATTTTTTTACCAGACATAATCCTTCACCAGCTTGTAGTGACCATAAACTGGAAGGAAGAACGCATATGCTGAAGAATGTCAACTGAAAAGAGCAGAAATTTCATCTGTAGGCAGAGAAGCTCTGACAGTCCAACCAGTCAAGATAGACTGAGATGTCTTGGGTAGGCGAAAAAGTTCAGTATGAAATTTAAGACAAAGTAGTAAGAGTGGTAAGATCAGCCGGGACACAGCAGGTTCAGCCTGAGTTGAACTGATCTTGTAAGAACAATTTCTAGCAGAAATCAACTGAATAGACAAGTTACTGGTGTTTTCTTTGCCTGTATTGATGATTTAGCAACAACGTACTCAAATGAATAAAGTACAAATGTTAAGATACTCACTAGATATGTGGCTTTATTATTGGGTAGATCAGATTAGTTAGGTTGTTAGTGCCAAAATTCTAACAGTGAATTTTGAGATGTTGCATTTTGGTGTCATTGCAGTCAATGAAAAACACCTGTTGGTTTCAATTAATACCACCTGCTCTGTATTCATCAATTATTTTAACATGACTCACAGTTCTATCCAGTAGCATATACTTGATGCTGAAAGATTAATCTAATGCTTTCCTTTCTTCCCTTTGAAATATTGTATATGACAGTGAACACTTTCTCTATATATGGTAGACATATATACTCACAGCAATAAGTATGATCTTGACTAGAGTTGTCATCTTTTATATATATAATCTGATTTTCCTTATCATTGAAACTGAATTTACTAGAACGGTA
This sequence comes from Cuculus canorus, assembly GCF_017976375.1. NCBI lineage: Eukaryota > Metazoa > Chordata > Aves > Cuculiformes > Cuculidae > Cuculus > Cuculus canorus. The sequence continues at coordinate 7,554,721 of NC_071408.1, forward strand.
TGCCTGATTCAGGTTGCTGCATATAAAATTTCTTTTTGGTAACTCAGCTAGCTCATTACTACCAGGACATGGCTGCATGAGTTGTCATTTCTTCCTCTAAGAGAAGCAGTTTCTATTCATAAGGAATATTGTAAGAATAATTTATAGCTAAGTAACTTACAGTAATGTAACCCCCTTCCTCCTTCTTGCTGTTCCCTCTCATATTTTAAGCATCGAGACAATAAAGCTTTAATTATTTTGAAAATGTTCTGTAGTTATAGCTTGTTATAACAAACAGGTTAAGATCGAGATTTGTATTGGAACAGAACAGAAGTTATGAACCATTTAAACAAAAAAAACCAAACAAAGTTTCTTTGGAAAAATCAACAGTAAAAAATGTAGAAGTTTATTTCTTTTCTTATAAAATAAATATTTTTGGTACCGTCTTGGGCATGTTTTCTTCTCTAGATATATATCTTCTCTGGCTCCTTTTCTATCCTGGAAAACAACTTTGATGAAATATTAATGAAATATATTATGAAAAGGTGATATTTTGAAGTATCAATATTATAGTACTACTGATTACTTCTGATACTGTGTTTTTCGTAACCTTGTACTCAAGGGTTGAAGTGAGTATTTCATTTGCACCAAAGCTCAGAAAAGCCTCAGGAACATGAGGGAGAAGCTAGAGTCTGGGAAAATTGTAATGGGGAGGTGATGTAATAAGGAAGGAATGATTTGAAGGCATGTGGAAAAGACAAAAAGAAGGACTTGAAGTCTGGGGAGAAAGAGGAAAAAAAAAAGATGATAAAGTTAAGAGGTTAGATGTCATAAAGCAGTACAGTTCACTTATGAAAGCGGAGAGGATGGAAGTTCGGCATTGTTGTTGTTACAGAGAAATAGAAGCCAACATTTAAAATTTATCAGAATTTTATGGCATGTTCCTTAAAAGGCAAAACTGTCCTGTACGGTCAATATTTCTGTTCCTCAATGTATCTCTCCTCATTATGAAAATTCTAGAAAGTACTGGCAAAAATACTGTCAAGGTTAGGTGAGGTAAATCCTTGCTCTCCTTCACCCACTGCCTGTCTATAACACAGTATCTTTCAGACACCCATTTCTTGATAAATTGACTCCACCAAACTGGGGAATCTATAGGCTGTGGCCTCAGTTGACTGGAAGAAGGGTAATATGTATTGCATCAGGACTTCCCCAAAGACTCTGCTGTCAAAGATTGTGATAAGTCAGCCTTTTCAGGGATCACATTAAATATGTACTTTTTGAGCTGGAAAAAAAATTGTTGGCAGATAATCACTTAGCAAATTTTGTATGGAGGGTCTTCAGTTGTGAGTCAAATCAAAATCAAAGACTAATATGTTTTCCCTAAGCAAATGTTCTGCAGGATCATTTCTCTTAGAACAATAAGACTTGAACTAAATCCCAGATGAAGATTGCAAATTTTTATTAGAAAGTCTAAATATGCGGCATGATAAATAAGATGTATTTGCAAAAATAATTTTGATGGGCAGGACTAGCATGACCTGTTACTTTTGAAGCCTGGGTCTGGTTGTTTTATACATCTTATTTGGGGGTTTTTTTGTTTGTTTGTTTGACTGTAGTAACAATGGTGGTTACAGCCCTGAGAAATTGGTTAAAGGAGAGTCTAAGCCAAAGCAGCCATTGAGCACAGCTTCAGTACTGCTTTGGAACTCAAGTGCCCAAGGACTCCAAAATACATTTCTAAAGAGATATGTCTGGTATTATCTCATGTTATATAAAAATGTCTCTTAACTTCCTGTAACAAAGCTAATTTATTTATTTGAGAGAAATAAGCACCCAATATTTTCATTTTTGCTTAAGAAAGTGAATTTTGAGTTGATATTACTTTGAAGTAAGCATACTTGTGTATCAAATACTCTTAGAGGTGTGTTCTGCAGTCCAGGTACTTCAGTTATCCGAACTGTGCAACTCACTAAGTATTAATCATGTCTCCCAGACTGTAAACCAAGAATTCCTTCCCATGGAAATAAAAATATGGGAGGGAAGAGGCTTGTATAAGTATTACCATAAGTCTTATCATGAATTTAAATGCCCCTGATTCCTGCAATTTACACATAGCCTAAATGACCATTAGGAAGATTTATTGTTAGGTATCATTTCAAGGGGATAAATAGTAATTCATATATCAAGATATTGTGGAGTTTTAATCCACACAGATATTCAAAAGCAGTTTAGACATGGTCCTGGGCAACTGGCTGTGGGTGGCCCTGCTTGAACAGGAAGGGTGAATCAGGTGACCTCCAGATATCTTTTCCAGCCTAAATCATTCTATGATTCTGTGCATATATTCATCTGGTTTTTTTGGGTCTTAGCTGCTGAGCTCATTGGTCTATTGCTTATTTTAGTATCTAGCCAAGATATGGTCTTGTATCTAGGTATCTGAGGGTCATTTGAATAAAAGCAGAGCACAGTGGACTAGACAAAGCAGCCAAGAGTAATAATTTGTACAAATTATCAATATATACTTTATTTATTTATGTTTAATCAGTAAAATTAATTAGATAACAAATTAGCCATTGTTACAAAAGTACATATTTTTATTTTATCATATTTACATTGAATTCCTGGGTTATATTGAGAACTAAGGAAATTTAGAAGAGTTATCTTTAAAAGAACACACAAATTGTAAACTGCTTGTGTTTTTTCTTATTATGGTCATCTTTCATGTTGATACTGCTGGAACTCAACTCACCTGAATTTTTAGACAGTGGAAAAGATCAAAAATTGAACCCTGATTACCTATTGCCTATTAAATCATTGAACGCCCACTCTCTGAATCCATAATTAACAGGAAAAGTTTTTACTGTTTAACATTTTGTAATGCTGACCTCACATTCATTGCTAACAATTTTCACAAGCCATTACCTTTGCAATAACAGTAGTAATTAAAAGTATCCAGTGATACCAATGACAAGCAATCATTTCTAATGTATTTGAATATATTTATTTGTTTAGAAATCACCAGAAAAGGTTTTGTAATGCTATATAACCTCAAGAAAGAGCAGGAGAAAAAAAAATCTTGATTAAAACTGAGGACATGAACAATTACCTACAGTTATGCATAACAACTACATACATATACAGACTGCTTTAAATAGACTGCATATAAGACTGCACATGTATACCTGAACAGATATTGTTGGTTTGTATGACTTAACATATATCTGATGCAGCTGTTCTTTTCAGTGACAGTATTATGCTATTCTTCATGGTCCGTGATGAAGTTGAAACCACAGTGTGTCCCACCCTGCAAAAGAGGGTAATTTTCTTCTGATAGTTGAGTAGGGCTTCCTTGAAAGCCCTGAGCGGGTGGAGGGGTTTGTTTTGTTTTTGGTTTTTTTTTCCTTTATACTGAAACAAATTTAACATGCTGAAGTAATTATGTTTTCAGTATTGTGGCTTTGTGATGGAACATACAGTGTAGTAATCATACCAATTTTTTTGTATAATTATAAGTGACAGATGTCTGAGGCTCACAGTCATTTTAGCCTGACATTTTCATTTATTGCAGCAGTATTGATGGAAGAGGATGAAGGAGCTCTCAGATGCCAAACCCCATTACTTCAACCTTGTAGAGCTGTCAAGTCCTAATAATTCCACAGGGATTTAGCCATCAGAGCATAAAAAGACATGCAAAAAGCCTTCAGAGCAATCTTAAAATGATTATAGACTGTCAAAATATAAATGATTATAATTTAATAAATGTCTACATTTACAAATATCACTTAGCAATTTTAAAATTATGCTCTATTCTTTAAGTGACCTGGTGGTCACTTAAAGTCACATGGTTAGTAATAGCGCATCAATAACACTTAAAAATGTCTAATTATTTATCCTAGCATCTTAGAATTGAGACTCGTGAGAGTGCATAGCCTAGCTCAATGAAAATCTATCCAATGTGTAAGAAAAACGGATTGAATATTTTTTCTTTTCATCTGACATCTTCATGTCAACAATTTGCGGGCTGGTCTTTCATGTCTTTTCAAAGGGAGATAATTCATAAAGAGCTTCCTTGGTTTATCTTTAAGACCCTTTCATGAAAAATAGGACACACTCAGTATATTACTGACCTCTTTTATGTCATTGTAGGGTACTTTAAAATAAAATTATTTCATGAAGAATTGATTTTAGTCTTTACCCTCTTCTTTTCAGCATTCTGAGTGTCTACCTGTAGAATTCCTTTTCTTTAATTTTGGTGCGTTCAGGAAGCTAACTCCAAAGTTTAAAACTTAGGATGAAAGAAATATATTATTTCTACTTGGACTTAGCTGTTTTTATTTAATGATATTTTTTTCTTTATTTTTGTGTCCTCTATTATTTGACAACTGTAAAAATGGGTACTGGATTGTGCATTGAAGATGACTTTTCATATCTGTTGGCCAACCTCTTAACCTGAAGATTCTGTTTCTTTAGAAGCTTTAAGTTTCACAGGGAGTCTATGTGAAATTTAGTACTTTGATGAGCATTGTTATTTCATATTTATGGATGAAAGAAACTGATGTTTTTAAAGATAATGAATGGGCACCCAAAAGATTTCCAGAGACAAAGTAGGCTTTTCTGAAACACTGGTGTGGTCTACTTAGTCATAATTATTTTCAAAAAATTGGATTGAATTTATTCTGTTTTTATAATTACGTTTGGATCTGTTCCTTTCACTCATCATCTGTAACAAGGATTTATAGCAGTCTAACAGAGGAAATGAAAAATATGGCATGTGCAGAGTGAGAGACTGCGATATTTCTACTTGTCTAAAGTGGACCATGGCTTTAACTACTGTGGTAATGTGTTTGTCCAAGAACAGCAACAGTGCCAATAAGATTTCCAATCTGCTTAGAACTTTTCTGAAAACACCCATAAAATGTAAGCAGACTTTTGTTCAGTTTTCTAAGGAGTTTTTGAGTTTCAGGCTCAACTGCTAACAATCCCAGTTTCCGGTTTATCCATTGACTCACTGAAACATAGTCATACTCCTGACAGCCTCTCCTGATGTCATTGCCTTCACCAAAATGAGAGATGTTGAGTATTCATGACCTTGCTTTGCTTGGCCTTTTCTCATTGCAATTAAGCATGGATTTGAGACACCTGTCCCTTTGAACTCTGGCTTTCTCAACTGATCTTTTCCAAGGATTTTCCTTTCCAAGGATTATTGAGACCTTCCAAGGCAGTTATCCCTTCCAAGGGTTTTATCCAGTGAGTTTTGAAACCAGGTTAGTTTTGAATGAAGTTCTTGATCTCAGTGATAAGGTAGAAGACCACTTTGTGATAAAATGATCTCAACAGGAAACAATTGAATTGTAGAATATCTTGAATTGGAAGGAATCCTTAACGATCATCACTCCCTACCACCTAAAACCGTATGACTAAGAGTGTCATCCAGAAGCTCCTTGCATTGTGGCAGGATTGGTGCTGTGACTTCCCTGGGGAGTCTGTACCAGTGACTGACCATCCTGCCAGTGCAGTTATTTTTTTATTAGAATACATAAGAATTATGTTACAGAAAGCAAATGCTTGTATTTCAAATTTAACAAAAAGCCTGAGATTGGTGGATTATAACACCTGGAACTCCTGCAGTCTATTACTTTTGGATTTTGGGAGAAATGCAGACACAGTGACCTAACCTCATTTAAAACATATATCTGTTTCTTCTTCAGAATGCCATAGGATTGTAGAAGTAGGGCATTATGTCACTATACCAAAAAGGATCCTATATGAGATGCAAGACTCAACAAGAGAAATAAGAATAACAGAAACAAACAAAAATAGATTTATAAGTAAGGCAAAACTGATAGAAAACTGTGCCCAAATCCTGAGCCCAGTTCTTTCTGTTATTCTAATCTATATGTTATGTAACTCTACTGAACATTGATCTACAAGTTAAGTAACAGAACACTATTTAGGTGCATACAGCAAAATGCCAAGAGGATAGCGTAGTGCAAATGGAAGTGAAGACCAAATCTCTCTTTCTACATACCAGTGATTGCATTCTTAAGAAATTTTATGGCTTTAGGGAAACTGTAGAAAAATTCTATTTAAACTTTTTTGACTAGAGGAATTAAAACTCTGTTGAAGTCACAGAAGTGCAGCCGGAGTACTGGAGACAAGGAGGTACATGACATTACTGGTATGGCAGTGCTTTTATAGAAATAAGTTTTCTAGCTAAAAGAAGTTTTTCCTCAGCAGGATTTTTAATCAGATCTCTCTCTGCAATACTTGCTTATTGCATGCATTTTTGTCTCTTTAATAACAATCATTTTTTCGTCTGTTAGTCACTGACACATGCTAGCGTTTTGGTATATTCCTTCTTGACGATTCAAAGACCATCAAGAATTAGACTGTTTAATTTCTAGGTTTGCTGTGAATGATTACTATAGGTCTTATAGCTCACTCTTTTTTTTCCCCACTTCAATTTGTAGGTAGCTAGTTTGCACAGATCCCAGTGATTTGTTGCCATGACTGTTGGATTCTATCCCTTCCTTTGTGTGTTCTAATGAGCTCAATAGTTCATTTTGAGCTTCCGCATCTGGTAAAGATAATAAGCATGACATCTCTGTTAGTCACAGCCATGCCTGCAGTGAAGGGCACACTGGGTTTTGAGTTTAAAATAGATTTTCTTCTATAGTCTCTGTACTCAAGCCCACAATAATTACTGAACAAAATGTTCTTAGACATTTGCCTGAATAGCATCAATCAGTGGCACTGTTTATGAAGGAGAAAGCTATTTTTGAGACATAAAGAGACTATGCATATAAGCTGGCATTTGCTTTCCTGCAGTACCAAATCTAGACTTGACATTTTTGTCCAGACTGCTAAAAGTCTGTGTGTGCTCCTTCCCTACAATACAGCAGAATGGAAGGACCACCCTCTTTGGTCCTTAAAAGATATACTATTACTTCAAGGAGAGGTATAAAGTGTTATACCAATAGCCATATTGGGGTGGTTTTCAGGAAAACTCATAAGTGCAGCCTTGCAATAGGAGTCAGAGATAAACGGTAATAAAATCCAAAGAGAACCTTCAAGTACTGAACGTAACGAAGAGGCACGGTTTATTTATCCAGACAATGGGGATAGTCTTTGCTTACTGGAAAGGGCTTTATTTCTCATTTTGTTGAAGTTCTTTAAGACCAATTTAGCTGTTGTTCTGCAAGTTGTTCTCAGGAATCCTCCTCTTAACATGCAGAGCCTTTGACCACACAGCTCTTATGAAGACTAATACCTTAGACTCTTGTGGAAAAAAGATAAACACTAACTATATCTCTTCTGGGGCCCCCTGCTGCCTCTGTTGAACTTTCAGTATCCACTGGCTGAATATTTCTTTTGAAATGCTGTTAATTTTTCTTAAGTGCTGTAGAAGGTGTTGTATCTGGGCTCTGGCTGTGCTCCATAGATTAACAAATCATAAAGTCATGTGGTCATCTGAACAGAAATGATCAGTAATTAGAGCTTAGTCAAACAAACAAGTTGTTTTGAAGTGATAGGTTAGGGCTGTCTGTTGATCTGAAAGAACTGTCAGGAGGCACTATCTTAATCAAATGCAATTAGCATTAGCTGAGTACTAGGAGTTGCCTAGGCTATAAGCCTTTACTTAGAAAAATGTTGTTTCTGATATGTAAGGAATTCAAGAAAGACAAAGGAGTAGCTATATTTTGGCCATAGGGTACAATTAGCTTTTTGGGAAATCACAGAATTTGGAGGAAATAGCAGTGCTATCCCTGAAATAAGTTACCTATTGTAAGTATTTGTTCCACAAGAAGTCCACTTCTCTGATAAAGCACAATCAGGACAGAGAAACAAGTATTTAAAAGTTGGATATGAATGAAAAGTGCAACAAAGAAACATAACATTTCCAGTCCTTTCCTTCTGACACTATGAGCACTAGGTTCATGTGCGTTTGAGGAGAGTGAGACAGTTTCACGATTTCTCCCATCAGGTGAAAGAAGTCCCCAAACATCATGGCTGTGTTGAGCAAGTTACTGCCTGTCACTCCCAAAAGAGTCCAAGTTAGTAAATTGCAGGAGAGTCAAACTAGATCTCACAAATTTGATTTTTTTTCTTTCAACTTAAAAATCGAAACAAAATAAACACACAAAAAAGATCAAAAAGGGTTGATCAGCAAGGATATGAGAGCACTGGTTTAGAATCTATAGAACCTGGATCTCCAAGGGGATTTACAGTGCCTAAATTTTCCTTTATAAATTACAAAAGGACAGGTTGTATAAGCACTTTCTGCAGTCTTTCACAGTAGATGTGAATAATGAAAAATGGTTCATACAGGAACCTCAAGAAATCCAATAATGATATTTAAATCAAACATGTAGCTTATTTAGAAGATGTTGCTGCTATTTTGAAAATATGAATTCATATTTGGTTTGGATTGCTACTGCTGCGGTGGACAAATAGCCAGTAAACAGTCCGTAGTAATAGAAAGCCAAATCAAGGTCATACTGACAGGTAGAGATACAAGTAATGTTATTTGGAAACACCTAAAAATCTGCGGACTTGGTGAGCTCAGGGAACATAAACTCAGATTTCAGTCTGAACAGTAATGCTCACAAAATACGACTGAAAAGGATTCCGCTATTGTCTTAATGTTTAACTGCTTCTTTATGATATCTGATTTGAACTGCTCTGAACTTACCTCCTTTGAATGGCTGAGTCTCTGCGTTTTCATTGATCTGGGGCTGATCAACATCTTGCATAGAACACAGTGTAAGGTTTGAGATATAAGTTCTCGATAGTATCAGGCTCCAGGAGAGTTGTTGAATTGGTAGGATTTCAGTGTGAAATCACTGAATTGGGAGTATTTCAGCATGAGCGTCAAAATGACTGTATGTAAGCCTGAAGATATTACAGCTCATGCTATGTTTCACAGTACTAACAGGAAATAAAAGAAAAAGAACAGTAATTGCTAGGGGAATAATATATTAATATGTCACAGTTACGTGGGGCTCAGATGCAGATGGCAGTCAAAATGCCATACTTTGTAGGGAAAAAGGCAATTTAAAGCTGGTGTGTTCGAGATTCAAATTATCGTCCAAGTCTCTTGTGCTACTTTCAAGTCTTTGTATGACATCCAGAGTTGCTTTCCAAAATATTTAGGCTTTGGCTTTTTGAAAGTGGCTGGCAAAGTAGACTTGTCTCTGGTATTCCCTGTATGCAAAATACTTGATAAGGTCTTCAGAACAGACTTACTGCATGCTTATGCTGTTATTTGTTGTAGAATTTTGGAAATGAGGGCTCTTCAGAACTTATTCACTACATAATAATACTGTATTGCCACTGTAAATATTCCAGGAAAAGTCTTATGCAATTAAAAATCTATTCTAAATTAAAATCTTACGGCTTTTTGAGAATCTCATTTTGGAATTTGCACCACAGAGATGCTAACTTGTAAGGGCCAAAAAAAGGAGAAAAAGATCTCTCTGTCCTCTTTCGCAACTGCCAGCTTTGCTGCTTCAGGGTTTCAGCTGAGAATAAGCAGAGCTATGGGGTTTGATGCCATCAGCGTACCTTTAATCTGAGTGGGATACATTTCATGCTAGGTAATTTTCTGGATGATGGACTTCTGAAAAAGATCCTGTTTTCCAAGAATTTTAAACATTTCAGGCAGTCTTCAGGAATACACTCCTTTCTCTCATGTTATCCTATCTCCTGCATAAAAGTTTAGACATGTAATTTTGTCCTGTGTATGTAATTACTGTAATATCATCCAAGAAAGAAAGATTCTGTGCAGTTTGGGTTAGAAGACACAGGAAAGATATCATCAGTACATTTTTCTTATTCCATAAATTGTCCTTAGAGCAGTTTCAAGGACCTTTCCATTAAAAAGTAGAGGTAAATCTTTAAGAATGTAAAGGTACGCATTTATAGAAAAATACATTACATTAACCAATATAATTAATATGTCAAAATATGAGGGTCTTATAATTAAAAAATCCCACAAACCTATTTCAGTGTAAAACTTCGTAACTTCTCTAACCTTCTTATAGAAACCATTGTGCTGCCATAAGAAGAAGAAGAAAATGTAGTTCTGCATCGATATGTATTTCCTTACAAGAGATACATATGTTTTTTCAAAGTGGTTGTATATACTTCAATCGAAATTCTGGCATGAAGATCTACTGTCAGCCATGGCTGAATTTACAGAAGTTCTAAAGCCAACATGTCAAGATAGCTGGAGAGACAATGCATGGATTTAATATCATTTGCCAGTGGGAATTCCTAGAGCTCAAAGTAATAATGTCTTCTACATTAATGTGCAGTGAAGTGAGTATAACATTAATCTTCACTGAAAGTTCAGCTCTCCTGAGGATGTGGAAGAATAATATAAACCATATTAATAGAAGGAAGGAGCCAGGTAACATGGGGTTACTTCTTTGTGATTTAAATCTGATTAAAGAAAGTCTTAATATTTTCTCTCTCTGCAATTTGTCAGAATCAAGCATTCAGGATGACAGATAACAAGTGTCTCAATACTATGAGCATGTGTATATGTGACTAATACATCTTGCTTCAGTTTGAAATTTCAAGACCCAGTTCATAGAGAGAATTGTTTCTGAAATTACTATAGCATCACCATTTATGCTATTGTACCTGAGAATCTGTCTGTTATAAATGCCCTATTTTCTAGAGACTATATTTCTCCTATAAATAATGTGCCTTAGGCTGTATCTGAATTCATAATGTTGTCACCTGAGAATAAATTATTTTACAGTGTTGCAGAAATTGGGTCCGATTGTGTATGGGGAGAGGGATGGATGGTTGGGTAACTTCAAACCAGGCTTATTTGGTAGTACAAAAGTGTGCAAAAGGACATGTACCATTTTGCTTTGTTATTTTCCTTTGTAGTCAGAAAATCTTTGTATTTGCAAAAGTAGTTCATTGTTGTTCCTTTAATTTAAAGAAATTTGACATTGACTTTAATTTTCTCCTTTCTCCTTTGTTTCTACCAGTGTAATTAGAGAGCCATCAACTTGATTTTAAGTATAACTTCACTTCAGGATCAGAGGGCTGTGGGGCAAGAAGAAACAGACATCCTGACAGTCATTGAACTGGATCTTGCAATGGCAGGTGTGTATAGGAGAAAGTATGCTGAAATATAAGCAGAGGTCAAATGAAGCAGGAGAAATAGCCTGGTGATCTGCTAGGAGAGCTGTGCCCTGCATTCATTATGACATTTTGTGCAGGAACAGCAAGACCTTTTTTATTCAGATCCGTCTGAAGAGGATTTCTGTCTCTATGGCTGATCTCTGTGACATCCTCAGCTCACAATTTTTGTTACGGTCAGGTCTCCAAATACTTGGACAAAGCAATACTTCAGAAAGGCAGAAGGAGAAAGATGAAAAGGGAACTCTAAATTTCTTGTTTATTCACTGGATTGTACTTAAACCAGCATGATCTTACCATGCCTTGTCTCTGCCCTGTGGCGTAACTACCTTCTCTGTGCATATAAGGCATGTAAGTCTACTTGCACTGCTGAATGCAAGGCACAATTTTTCACCTTCAAGATTGCTTGTATGTCCTTTGTTATTTTGCAACTACTTGCTGGATCATTTCCATTCATTTTTGTAGCTGAGGAGACAGGAGTCACATTGTGGTTCTTTGTACAACAGAAATCTCAATGATATCAAGGGGACAGGGCTATTTAAAGTCCTAGTTTATGAATAAGAAAACATTGGAATTCTGACTACAGCAACCTAGTGAGGTTTAATTTATGGATGAAGCACTTTGAAATTCCTGAGCATAGAAATACAGTGCATTCTCTTTGCTAGGGTCTTTTATTGCACATGGGAGGAACCCACTCTCACCAGCTGTCTTTGAACTAAGTAAAGCAAGTCAGATGAATGCAATTTTGGTGGGTGGGTGGGTATTTTAATTATCCTGGATGACAACTAACAATTACAGAATCACTTTGCCACTCAAATTCTACTGAATTTTCAGTAGAAGTAGATAAAATTTTGAGTTAACACCTTTATATCCTGAAAAATGTATGTATGACTATGGTTTTTGCATAAAATTGACTGAAAAGCTTTGGCTAAAATAAGGCTTGTGTGACAGGGAAAAATAAAAAAGCAAGTTTTATTCTTCACTCCCCAAGTCACTTTCTGATCAAAGTCACTTACTTTGGATAAAATAATTTGCATTAAAAATTGTGGTGCTTTTTCCAATCATTTACATCATTCCACAGAAAAAGAAATTACTCACAGAAATATAAGTTTTGATTATGTATATTTGGAAAGGTAATAGTATGAGTTTACAAATACACTTAGATGCACATACATTCTTGGACACATTACTACCCTCTTGATTTTTCCATGGCATTATTCTGCAGTAATTATTGGATATTTTTATTTAATATTTTATTCCTGTATTAATATTTTGGGAAATAGTGTTACTTTATTTCAGTGATAAGTACATCCCTAGATAGAAGTTATGAATATAGCATCTAGATAGACATATCAATTTTATTATGACTAGATTCTTTCAAATGCCCATCTTGTGATTTTTTTTTTCCAGGCATGTCGATTTTGCTAACAGCGCTTCCTTTTATTTCCTGACCAATGGCATCTGCTCCAAAAAGTGATTAGACTTCCTTGTTGTCCCAGGCATGAAACAAGAATGGCTTTTATTCACAGTAAGATGCTTTTAATAGTGTGACTGTAAATGCCCAAGAACTATTGAGAAAAAAGCATACATTTTGTTGTGCTTGGAGTTCATAGTCCAAAGACACGGAGAGACCAAGGACATTTAAAATTCAGTGTTATGGTGGGGAAAAAAATTACACCAACAGGGTTGCCGAGTAAGTTTTTCTTCTAGATGCATTCAGAACACAAGGGAAGCTTTACTTAGCTTTATAAAGAGTTTTTTTTCCCTGCCCAGTTATTGGAAATAAACATCACAAATCTTAGTCTACTACAGTTTTCATACATAAGCACTGAATTGAAACGGTCAGCACAAATTTGCCGAATTCTCCATACTGCTCATGGCTTGCCCTGCCGGCTGAACCTCAGACGAATGTGACAGTATCCACCACTGAGTTTCTGTCAGGGCTTTCCTACTGTTTCCTTCCAATCTAGCTAGGGAGCAAGAGTACAGCTTTGATGTGCTTGGTGAGAATGATAACGAGATTTCTTCTTCATGTCAAGATGCAGGTGTTCTGAGGCTCAAAGATAACATACCATCTTTACCGTGACTCGGGATGGTGCCAAGCAGCAGCGTTGCGGATGCAGAGAGTTACAATGCTGCCAGCAATGAGAAAAACAAAACAGACACCTCAATACATTGATCAGTTACTTCATGTAGATCGAAGCATCTTTTTTCACGTTTCCCTCTGTTATTTGAAACTGCTTTTTAATGTTAAATTGAAGAATTTTTGGGCTGCTCCTTTAATCTTTTGAAATGTCACTATTAGTTTGTCTTTCTGCAGAAGACTGAAAGTAAAAGGACCATGATATTGTTTCTTTGATGTAATGTAACCTGTATTCAAGTAATATTTTGGTCAGACTGCTCCAAATTCCCATTGGGTTCTACTCCAACAGACTGGATGCTGGCAATAAATTTTATCTTATTTTCCTTGCTTCTTAAGCAAGTTCCTCACAGTTTAGTCACTTTTATTCCTTTTGCCTGTGAGGCATTTTGTTTTGCCTCAATTTTGACAATAAGACACGGCACAATGTGAATACTGCCAAAGCTTATATTTTAGGGGTTTGTTTCAGATTTATAGCCTAAAAGGTTACTATATTGTTTCTAAAAGCCACTAACTTCTCAGTGGTATGCCTGTTCAAAAGTAAAAAACCTTCCACTTTCCTGTGCAGTTAGTTGCCCATTACGCCAAACAAACATTACCAGTATTTCCAGTACTCTCCTTTCTTGCCTGTTGTTGTTACTGAAATGCAGAAGCTGAGAAATCAGAGTTTTTTCTGGCTTATTATCTATATGTTTTGTTTAGAGAGAGTTCCATCATCACACCAGGTATGACTGATTCGATATTCAAAAAGAAAAGAGGAGGCCAATGTGTTCTTTCAAATTTGGTTCTGCAGTTTCCATTTCCTGCTTTTGATACCATTCTGTTCCAAATGCATACAACTCCATTTGATCACTGTGTGTCAATGACTTCTACAAGAACAATCTCAGATGTTTACATCTCACATTTTTACTCTAGGTGCTGAATACCGGACAAATATTTCAATGCTACACAAGTTTTTTTCTTTCTCTATGATGTTTACATTGTTAGACCACTAGTGTGTGACTGATGTGTATGTACACAAACTGCTAAAGCACAAACCAGCACAGGTGATAATAATTGTAGCTAATAAATTTTAATGAATATTAAGGTAATATGCTCCACTTGAGGACCTTACTCACTGTTCTCCTTTACTGCAGTACTTGTATGATTAAGACTCTTCTCTCATTAGTTTAAATTAGGCTAGCAAGGATTACATTTACTAATTCTCTTCCTTAGACTGTACCACTGTGCCTCATTTCAAGTTACGTCCTGTGATATGCTGAAAGGAGGTGAAGGGAGGGAGAAGGAAAAAAACCCAAAACCCTCTTTGAAAGGAGGAGATTTCAGCTATTGTAGCCTCAGGCAGCAGTAGTTTATATTCAGTAACTTATGAGTGCTTTACTGACTTCTTCATTATTTAGTAGAAAAAAAATCCATGCTTCTTTTTGCAAATGCTATATCGACATGTTCTGTAGGTATTTCTAGGACGCGTCAGTATAGTATTTCACATTAGATGTATGCTCTTTTCAATATATATTACTACAAAAAGGCCCTGAAATGGGGCTCCTTCTACGGTATATATACAATATGCATGTCTTCTGTTTCTCTAATCAAGCTTTGAACTCAAAGCACGAATGTCAATGTTAGTAGAAGAACAAAGCAGTAGGACTCCACTGCTATAATGCTCTGTAATTTAAAGAACATCCAAGTCATTTAAGTCTTTCATATCATTCTACTAAAAGAAAGGAGAGCGTGGAGCTGTTAAATGTTTTTTCTAGTCCAAGAAGGACTAAGTCCCACATTCGTATCTGTTTCAGTTTGTTGGCTTAAGTTCATAGTCTGACATTCACATAGAAGTCTTGAATGATTCTTCTCTGGCCACGATGGAAGACCCCAGGGGATCAACTTTTCTTTTGGTCTTTATCCTAATATGGTGTTTTATATGTAATCAATCACAAGAACTATGCCCTTCTAATGCTTCCTAAGTGGATTTTCAGCAGTTCCTCATGGAAAACACAATTCTTTCCTGTTTTTATCTTGTAAATGACTTCAAATCCCTGTTCTTAGACTTCTTGCTCTCTAAAGGGTCATAAAGCCATTCTATAGGAGCTTAGTTAAAAACATGGCTTAACATACAATATTTACAATGCTACAAGTTTGTGTAAAATTTTGCTGTAGGTCTTATATGCCAGTCAGATGGACCAAATGAATAGCTACTATTATCCCATATTCTTTAGAAAAGAACTGCACTAGGAATTAATTTGGCAGATGGTGGATGTAATTTAGAAATTTAATTTTTTTACTGGTTTGGCAGGTCTTGACTGAGATGTAAAGTTTCTGTTTTGTACTCAAACCATGTTTAGAAGAGATATTTAATATCTGTGGTGTGGCTTCAATGGAAGTTAATCATTGTTTTGGAGCTAAGTTTTCTTTTAATTTTTTTGCTGAGCAGCAAAAGATGTGCACAGTTCCAGTAAACCTTGTCATAAAATCATTGCCAGAGGAAGATATTTTGAATGGATCTCCTGTTTGTTGGTATCTGATACCTTCCAAAAGCCTCTTCTTTAGAACTACAATTATCGAAAAACAGTAATGATCTCCTGGAATTTAAGGGATCTTTGTGTTTTAATTCTAATTAAACAAAACTTGATATTAGATGTTTGAAATTCAGTTTCATTTCTCTGAGTCCTTATGGGCTGCTACTGGTTAGTGACAATAGCTACAACAGGAGTACCACCCAGTGTTTAAAAACAATGTCTTTGACTGAATTATTTCCTGCTGCTTAAGTCAAGCACACCTGCAAGGGCCCTAATGAATCTTTCATCAATAAAATTCAAGCACTATAAGTTTTATTTTGTTAAAAGCTAGTTACAGTTCAGAATAGTGCAGTTAAAGTGTTCACTTTCTTTTTTATGTGCAATAGTCATCAATTAAAAGTTTGCTTTTTTAATTATTATTTCAAATAACTTCTTATTAAAACAAATTCTGAGAATACAAATGTTTTAAATGGGAACCTGTAGTAAATTAAAAAAGGACTTCTCTTCTATTACTTCTGATGGGCTCTTAATTGTTTAATAACTGATACAGCAGTGACAAATTGACTTTAATCTTTCAGTGATTCATATATGATTAAGTATAGTAAACTACTTAATCGGAAAGTTACAGGAAATATTAATTTGACCTTTCTGAAAGGTGTAAATGTGCAGGATTCAGACCTGCGCCTTGTCTTGGGACAGGTAAATAAATGATATTTTGTAGAGAATGTTTTTTCTAGGTTTCTGTCTGATCTACATAAAAACGATAATATGACTCCTTAAAGAACACTGTAGGGTTTTTTCAGCACTACCATTTTTTCTTAAAGATGAAGTGCTGAGGAGCCCATATCTTTTTACTTCTATTCTTCACAGTTATTTTTTTTCCTATTACAACATTTTATTTAATTTTTAGATTGAATTTTATTTTTCTTGATCTACTTCTATCTAATATCATTGTTTTATTTATATTCCTTTTGTAGGTATTTTACAATAGAGCATGATGAAGTAATTTTTTACCTTCCCTAAGATAAATGGATGGAACTGCAGCAATCTATGCTGTAAATTTGCCAATAAAGGACACGTAACAGGTGTTTTCAATCCTATAATATTTCTCAAGTTCTTTCCATTTATTAGTTTTTAAACTATGGAGTTGAGGTCATCATTTCAAGCAAGCTTAGGTTAAATACCAAGGAATTGCTGGAATGTGGGTGCTAATTTTTACTGAAGTACGGAAAGCATTCAAAGACTATTCCAAAATGGTTTGTCTGGACTAGCAGTCATATCATCTATTTTTACAGCAGTAGTAAATCTTTGTAACTTATCAGAGGTAAATTTTAAGTATTTTGGAGGATCAGGACAGTGCTGAGAACTGCCTAATGTAATCTGAGAAGTGCACATGAAGATATCTGCAATATCCACTAAACTTGAGGCTGGTAGATGCTTTGGCATACTGTCTTGATCCAGCAGATCAAGGAAAAGCAGCTGCAGAACAGAGTAGAAAGATGTCTATTCAAAAAGAAAAAAAAATAGGTATAGATCTGCAGTACAATGCATAACTATATTAGTTTTTACACCTTTAAATGGGTTGTGTTAGACGTATTCTTAATACAACCTTTTTGTACACATTCTTATGTGAGCTTTTTTATCAATATCTTATGCAGTGGTGTCCAATTCTTTGCCAAATTTCTGCCTAATATGAAACGAGTCTCTGCATCTGAACTTGGCAATGTTACAGACAGGTTTTTATTTCTAGTTAACACGGTACAGAACTCTGGACAGAAACTGAACTTCAGGGGTTAAAAGTCAGAGTTATAGTAAGTCAGAGTCGAATAGAATCACAAAATTATTAAAGCTTTCAAAGAATATGGTGCCAATCTGCTCTAACCATGAGTATTTTCTGAGATTACATGGGATTACTTTCATCATATTTCACATGGAGTTTGAATATAAATATAATAAAAAATGAGTATATAAATCAACACATGCTTAACAAAAATGTCAGATTTTAACACTGGTATTTCCTAATGAAGACCAAAGGATGTTTTGGTTTGGGAAGTCTATAGTGATTAAATAATATGTAGTAATAGTACTTCTATTATAAAGACATTTGAACATTTTAGGGTCTTGTCCTGAATATTTTATACAGACAAAAATAAAAATATTTCAAGGTTTGTAGATAGGAAAATATACTTATCAAAAGCACTCTACCTTCCTTTTGTAAATGTGTATGAATCTTTTTGAAGATGTGCTGTTGTTGCCTTTTATTTAGCTGAGACTTCCTTGTAGGTCAGAGGAATTTTTGAGCTGAGTACATGTGTCTCTATGCTTGAGAGACTGAGAATATAATTTTTCTCTGAAGTCCATGGGATATTGTAGCTTTACTAAATATTAGCATCTGGAATGTAAAAAATATTTTTTCTCTTTTCCCTCCAGTTGTATTGACTCTGTCTTCAATGTATATTTTCCTAAATCTTTGGACTAGGAATGTCCAAATGTGACTAGGTATGATTTTAGCTGGCCTTGTAACTTGTCAGATGAATAATCTGAATAGAATTGGGAAACATCAGGAAATCTGCAGAACATTTGGATACTCAGTCTCTGGTTTTAATCTTCAGTGTTCGTTTTCACAGTGGAATATAGCAGGGCATAAGCTGTCTGTGGTTCTGTGTACTGGGATTTGTTTTGCAGGGAAATAACAAAGTCAGTGAATTGATTGCTTCTGTCATAAAATGTAGTTCCTTGATTTGATAGACTTGGAGCTCTCAGGAGAGAATGCAAGAAAAGGGTTTATCCTCTTATCAGAGAGCTTGAGTTTAATATGGACCTTGGCAAAGCTAGTTATGTTCTTATCTGTAATTGAAAAGGAAAACTAAAAGTAAAAAGGAAGTTAAAAGTTTTTTAAAAACACATTTTCACCCACAGCATAAAGTTCTAAACATACAGTAAGGGCTTAAATCTCTTTTCCCAAACACCAGTTAGAAAGAGAAAAAAAATCCAATGAAGTCATTGTTATGACAAGTGTAAACCTATATAATTGCTTATTGAAATCACAGTTTATCATCAATGATAAGAAGATGAGTGTGCCATTTATTCTAATGCTCTTCGTTGACATTCTGCTGTATGGAGAACCTGAATGTTGTAAAAAGAGATGTTATCTGGAATAATTTAGCAGTATGATGAGAGAGGTTGTATGAATCTTTGAACAGGTGAGATTATCTTGCACAAATAGTGCACAAATGGAAACTGAATTCCAAAGAAATAAGCACAGTTATTTGTAAACAACGTAACTTAAATGGAAATTTGTAAGTATTAGTGATAGATGTATTTACACATTATTTCACTAATGAGATTTCAGAATTTATAGAATTCTGAATAGTTTCTCTGACTGATTTAGACTAATGCTTCTGAACAATCAAGAATTACAACAATTACAACAACTTTTCTGAATATTTTGAACAAAATAATCTTTAGGAATACTAAAATCAGTCAACCATTGGTTCATTAGGGTTATTTAAAAGCCGAAAACTCAAATCTTTTTTTCTTTGCAGATTATTTACTTAGCTGCAATTTAGACATTCGTAATGTGTTTTCTTATGATACCTTAAAAAGTAGAACATAATTATTTGCTTTTGTAATGACTCATTTCTATACTATTTCGTGCTCCATTGTTAGGGAATGACTAATGATTATTTAAATATTGGAAATTGAATTTTCTTTTTGGCAAACTCTACTTTTATGATGTTTTTGACAGCTATGTTCTATTAATCTTTCCTGTCCTAAGTAGTTACTAATGTCTTGCAGTGCACTAAATTCATTTAAAATTAGTAGTCTGGAGTTTTGGGAGAAAAGAACAGAATTGGGAGAAGATACTTATCGGAAACTTGTGGAAACTAATTTTCTAAAAAAGATGTGGTTGCTGATATGGCATACATTTTGTGTCTCTTGGTGTCTTTTGCTTAAAGAACCCTGTAAAAACATTATTTGAAACAATTTTTTTCACACCTGCAAGTCAATTCTGTAGAGCTTGCGCACACTAGGGCACAGATTTCATCAGGTTTATATATAACTGACTGTGAGACACTGATAAGAAAAGGTGATTCAATTTTTCCAGTCTCCTTGTTGCAGATTGCATTTCTTTGAATTCATGAATATGTTAAATTATTCTACTGAAATTATCTTAGAATAGGCCCCGTGAGACTTAGTGAGTAATTAATTTTTTCCGCTAGAAGTTTTCATTGTAGCTGTAGCTTGTGCAGCTAGTTCTTCAATACTTTATTTCTTTGATTCCAAAAACTTACTAATTTTTCATATTTAATGTGTCCCAGATGAAATCCATAAAAAACGACTGCACATGTGGGCAGCTATCAGCATCAGTGACCTAGTCGGTTAACCTCCTGCTTTCAGTTAAATTGAAAGGGAACTTGTAATTAGTAGTTACTGAGTAGAAGAAAGTTTGGGGTGCTTTGCCTGTCTTTCAAAGAGTGTTATCTTGGAAGAGGCCTCAGGGATGCTACTAAACTGACTTTTCCTTAATCAACTTAATCCAACCTAGTATAAGACCAGCCTGAATAATATCTTCTTATTTCTATGGTTACCATTTCAAGAGAGTGATGAGGGAAGTTAGGTCTCTCAACAAATGTAAACACTTAGGGGAATAAATAATAAGAGTTTTATTTAATATGGAATTATTTATACTGCTTTTTTTCTTTTCTGTAAAAAAAACTTTTCTACTTAGATATTTATTTTAAAAAAAATTATTAATTTGGAGATTTTGACTAAGACCAAATGTCTGAGGATTTCATGTGTTGCCTGTTTCGTTTTTAATTGTTTTTAAATGAAGAAATCTGTAACAGAAAGCTTTGCAAAATCTGCCATATTGTTCTGTGAAAGTGGTGCAGGGATTACTACACCACAAAATTTTAGGTAGTAGTCTTTATGCCCAAAACCACAATCAGGTGCTTTTCATAAGACCTAATTGAGACAAAGAGACTTCTTCAGAGTGTGAGTCAGAACATTTTAAATGAGGCTTCTGCTCATGATCTTTTGGGAGCGGTCATTTTTTCCTTTGAGAAAGTGCAGAAAGACCAAGAAAGGTCATCATTTTCTCTTGAGAGCCTAACTCACTTTCCTCCATTGTGCGTTATGAATTGCCCTGGCAAAAAAAAGTCAGCCTCAAGAAATTGAAGCAGTCACCACTTTACTTTGCAAGTGAAAAAACCTGCAAAATTTAATCAAATCCAGCCTGTTCTGTGACATCAAAAGATGACTATGTCCTAAAACCATGGAAATCTATAGGAATCTCCACTGCACCTGCAGTATCATACTTTATTTTGGTACTTCAAAGGCTTCACTTTTGATTGCCAGAAGCTTAGTTTTGGAAAAAATAATGCTACTTTTGATATACATTTTTCTTCACATTCAAGCTCGAGCATTTCATAAAAAGTATTTTTCTTCTCTTTAATCTTTTCTGAGTGAAATGGATTGAGGATTATATAAAGCTCACTCACTACAGGATGGAAAATGAATGTGACATCGTGGCAATTCATGTGATAGTTTTGTAACCCCATGACTTGCATCTTATCAAGTTATATTTGTTAACAGTTTTTTAAATCTGCAATGGAGTAGAAATATGTACATCACGTAACACTAAAAATAAAATCATTACATCTTTCTGTTTAGTACCAAAATTAAATTATATCTTTAGTGAATGAAAAATAAATGAATACTAGAAGGAAATGGTAATAACAGAGATATTAATTGTTTGAAATAACAACATTTCTTTCCAAAACCCCATGATTTAAGGCTTTTTTCCCCATTAAGTAATGGAAAAATAGTCAAAGCTCTTAAAGGACACTCAAGAAATTTGGGGAAACACTAATTAATTATATCCAAATGCTTCTGGTAATTCAGAAAGCATTCATAGTTTATGTGTCCCTCTGAATTATGAAAGAAAAATAACCCATATAAGATCAAAACTACGTTTTATTACTGTGGACTACGCATTTTTGGCTATCTTTGAAGAGAACATCTTTAAAAAACTCTTCAAATTAATACACCAGATCTAGAGTTTAGAAAACTTTAGTGCTGGTTATCTGGTAAGAAAAACATTATTTACCATCCAGAATCCTTTTGATGTGTGGGAAATAAATAGGGAGAGCTTGAGGTAATGTTGGAGGAATGAGGAAAACTTTAGGCTCAATCGCACTTTCAGAGTGTTAATTGTAAATAAAAGTGGAAAAATTCCAACGTGAGTCATGAAATTGGAGTGTTAGTATGTGTATAAATCATTGATTCAGAAATGCATTGAATACATACTTTAATATTTTCCTGGAATTGTGGCTTAACTGTGCATCTTCATTGTGTGAGTATAACAGAAAATGATCAAAAGAGTTGAGGGAACAGGTTTCCATGGCAAATGTGGTCTCCCTTAAACGTATATGTCTGAAAGTTCTCATGTCAAGTATGTGATTATAAATAATGGGTGTTTTTTTGTTGCAATGAAATGAAATTTTTAAAGCATTTTAAGCTATAATCTGAGTTTGGGGGATTGTTTTTGTATATTTTATTTTCTTCGGCATTTAGGACACAAAGAAGGTTCAAAATGACCAAAATGCAAGTGGAAGATGTTTTTTGTCTTACTGAATTTGGTGCAATGTGGGACAGAGAAAGATTGGGTTTGCTTTCCTTATAGTATTTATGAGCAATAGAATATAAAAAGCCAGAGGTGCGTTGCTGTAGCTGTAAAATCTTTATGCTTTCAGATTAAAGTTGTTAATATAATGGAATCGTGGGAAAATTCAGCTTGAGAAATACTTTGGGAAGTAGTCTTGTTCAAATAAAACTTACTCAAGTTGATCAAAGGGTGCTTGAACCTGATGCGGTATTCTCATTGGGGTCCTATCCTGGGTAATTCCATTCTGATTGTTCCCTATGAGCTTTTCATTGAAGTACTCTGAAATGTGTTCCAAGTGAACATCCACCATGATTTGTGAAGGCTCTGAAGGCCATCTTTTGGCACTGTGTTTGTCATAAAAGCTTTTATTGAAAGTCCCCTTTTCAGTAGTTTTTCAAATAGACCTTAAGTGCTTCAAAATATCAGGTATGTTTGCACAATCTGTACCCTAAATAGGTGGAATGAAATTGCAGTGGAGGGTGAAGTGCTGGCAAATGGAAAGGAAATCCTGAATTGTAGCAAAGTACTTAGTAATTGCAGTGGTTTTTCTGTCAAACTGAAACAGTTAGCATTTCCTGTTCTCTGTCTTCAAAGTACCACTGAAAAACTTCCTTTTGCCTGCATTTGATGCTAGAATATTGGCAAGTAAAACTATAACTCGAATAATAATGAAAAATGTTAGCCGCTGTGCAAGCATACCAACTGGATCTACTTGAAAGTTTAACAAAGTTAAAACCAGGTCGCATTTACAACATAATTCTGCTTAAAGAAAGGAGGAATCATTGTCCTGAGAAGGAAATATAACTAGATCAAAGATTTTACAACTTCTTTAGGAAAACTATATGAACCAATTTAACTAGATGCTAAAATGTCAGATGTAGGTAGGCCCTTGGGAGTATAGAACCCAGTGGTATCCCTTTTGGGGAAAAAGCAGAACCAAGTATCGGTACTTAAAAAATAAGAATGTAAAATAAATCCAGGAATATGCAATAGCCCAAATATTAAAAAGGAATATTTTTATATAATAGTAGCATAAACCCAAAACCCCTTTCTTATGCATGCACACTGGTAATAAAATCTTTCCAGTGATGGGGCCTTTATGCCATTTTTTTTCTCTTATCAGCATTTGTTGCAGCAAATTCATGTTTTCAGTATGTTCATAGTTCCTTCCTATCCATTTTCCCAATAAATTGTGCCTGGCAGTTGTGTTGTACTGTTAGGCGGATCTATGGTTTATGTGTGTCTTTATATCTGGTGCAAAGACCTTATCTGTAAATTTGTCTGTGTTTAACAATATAAATAATTTTAATCATTAAAGTTTAATTTTTTTTTCTGTTATCTGTACTTCCCCGTACACCATTAGCTTTCCCAGCGCACTCTTAGTTCCTTATATTTTGAGTAATACCATGAATAAGAGAGATGATTTCTGTCATAAGGAATCCAAAGAGATATTCTTCAGTATTTTGTGAAGTGTGTGTATTCTGGGTATTCTAGGACCCTTACACATGCAGATCTTCTCCTCTTATCAGCAGGAGGTATATATATCTATGCTGGACTGCAAAATCAGATCCTAACTTAAATCATGATTAGTAACTTTACTGATTAACTGGAGAAAGACCTGTTTAACTGAGAATTCTCTGAACTGCTAATAAGCAAAATGAAATAAACACATATTGCAGCTTGTGGGGTAATTTCCTCAAATAGAAAAGTGGGGTATTTAAAAATCAAAATAAGAATCCAGTAATGAGCTATGACGTTATATTCCTCACAGAAGAAATGTAAAGTATGGCTACTTGGAAAATACGTTTGCTAAGAAGACACAGTGATGAATTACATTGTTCCACTTGTACTTCACAGTTAAGAATGAGTAGGAAGAAATTCAGTATTTCTTTTGAAAAATCCATCATTGGGGCTTCATTGTTTGATCATGAGTTGTTACATCCATCAAGTTAGACTGCATGCAAGGTAACAGGAAGGCTGGAAATAATTTTGGGTTTAGGAGAGAAAATTTCTTTTTATGCGTTTCATAGACAACTTCTTCTTATTATGTCCTCTGTAAGCTGTAATTAAAAGAAACCCATATTGCAGAGCCTTCTTCCTTACAAACTGCTGAATGACAAATGCTTTTTGTCTTTTGCTGAGTTTTGTTTTAATGAAAATGTGCTGGAGGAAAAGAGTCATAACCATAAAGCAGAAGAGTGGATTTGCAAATGGGAAGGTTATTTTCAAACAGAAAAGTGGAAATGGAGGGAAATTACATTGATTACTGTTTTCTTTCCATGTAGCTAGGTCTCACAGGAACTTCATACCATGTTTAATTAATGTCATTCATCCATTAGCAACTTTCTTGTGTATTATTGATTAAGAAATTTTTCTACTTCACTGGGGGCACATTAATGCAAATAAAACATTGCGGCATCTGCAAGTGAAGAGTCTTGGCTTTGTACTGTAAAAGCAAGAAGAGTATCTCATGTGAAATATTTTTTTCAAGATGATGGTAACTGTTGCACATTTTTTCTGGCCCCCCCTATAAAATGCACATTCAGTCAGAGGCTCTCAGTGTTTCTGATCTCTGATTTAGGTACTACTTGTACTAAAAGATTGGTTCAGAAAACTTGATTAATTTGCCATTAAAAGGGAAAGGATCCTCTAATTTTTTTTTCCCCTCACTTTGCAGCATGTGTGAGATTGTTCTGCGAAGTGGTTATTTTCGTTGCCTGTGCAATGAAGGTGACTCCATATTCTCTAGTGGGATGTTACCTGGTTAAAATCAGGAGTGCTTTCTTTCAGTAAGGATGAGAGCTGTGTGATGAGAAAGTGGTTGTGTGCCTATACATCTCAAGGCCAGATGACAGCTGGTTCTTCTCAAAGTACATGCTGATTTCTTAATTACTTAATTTTTCTGCAGTGAAATCTAGACCAGCTGATAATTTATTGAGGCATACAGATCCGTGTCCGGTTTCATCACTGTGAGTGCCCTGCAGACACATTAAGAGTTAAAAACTGAAACTTTGAGTGCTGCTGAATTCTGATGAGATGAATCTTTGTTTTGTAACTATTTCTTTGCCCTAATATGCGAGTAACAGTAACAAATCTTTATCTCTTTAACAGTAACACATTTTTTTTTTTATGGAAAGTTATTCACTACTTACTGTTTCTATATTCAGTCTAATTGAGATGAAAGACTTTGTGTACGTAATTACCATCCCCTTGAGATTATTCAGGCTAATGATTTAAAGGTAATTTAAGCATTAGATTTGTAGCTTAAACATGCAATTTTTTAACGTGATCTGCATACTGTGGAGGTCTTCGTGAAAGCTTTTCTACAAGCTGTTTTTACAAATGCCTGTTAATTATTGATATCAAAGTTTTTCAATGCTGCCTTGTCCAATCCCTTTGCTAGTATTTTGGTCTCTATTTTGGTGAGTTTGGGTTGGTGTATTAAATGGGACCTAGTACATAAACAAGCACTATAAACATAGGTTTTGGTCTTAAAATGATTATTGATGAAATAAGATTGCCAACTGTAATATTTCAGTCACCAAGGTCACAGTGGGCTATTATTCAGATGACTTCACTGAGCTATTTCAGAAGGCCGTTGCAGAAATACCTTGCATTCTACTGTATTCAGGAAGCTATAGTTTTCAACAATTTCAGAATTTTCTGTTAGGCACTGGATAAAGTGTCATTAAAATAATATTTATGATGGAATTTTCTCCAAGCTGTGTCTAATTTTGCCCTGTTTTTGAGTAACGTTTTTTCTCCCTCTACATGTTCAAAAAGATCGTGTTTTAGACAAACACAATACTTCAGATTCTTTACATGAATTATTTTTCTTTACATTTTCCTTTCTCACTTTAATGCTAATCAAATTATGGATGTCTTTCTCTTTTCCACAATAGATACTAGTATATTTAAATATTTTATGCATGCTATTATCATCCTGCCATGAAATGGTCAGTATTCTGTATGTCCTTGAAAAAGTCTTTTCTGCAGCACCTTCCAGACTTTAGTGGGGTTTTTTGTATAATTTCAATTTACAAAATAAATTTAGTTACAGTGGCTGTAAGACAGTGGTGATTGTACTTTACTCTCAGTTTTTTTTTTTCTTGTTAATCATGCTGAGCTTAAACTTTCAATGTCCTTGACCTAAGTAGGTGAGATATTTAAGAATTAGAATATTCCTGAAGTACCATTGCAATGCATGAAGCGTATTACCTTTTCTTTAACAGCAAACCCAAAGATCCTAGCTGAGAGTCCAGCAAAGAGAAAGTTTCTAATGAGGAGTTGCCTGGGCAAAGGTAAAGTTGGTAAAGTCTTCATTTTTTTTGCTGGGATGGTAACATTTTACTGTATATTTCTCTTAGCCTCAGTCATCCCTCAGTATTTAAAACACGTTTCTCTTAAATTGTCCCTTTCTGAGCAGTGTTTTTTTTTCAAAGTGAAATAGATGTTGTTTGCTATCACAAGTGACATTTTATGTGTCTGTATTGTTGTCAGAAAGAATCATCTTTATTCTATAATGTTGGCGTCGTAAAACTGAACAAAGCTTGTTTTAATAGCATAGTTGTCTAAGACTTGTTGAAACAAGTGCAACACTGCAGTATGACAGCTTCTGATTAAAAATATTGATTAATCCGATTTCTCACTTCCTGCTGTGGACAGACATGAAAATTTACTGAAACCCCTAACATTACTGTTTCTGATTTTTCTAGAGGGGAATTGTACCATGAAGACATTGGTCAATGTAACTGTATTTAAAAAAAATGACTCTGAAATTCATTGGAATCAATGGCTTAACCAAAGATAAAACGAAATACTTTTTTTTATATATATCAGTTTTGCACTTCTCCGTAAGTGCTTAGAAAAAAGATCTATTCTGGTAACACCATTTTTTTTTTACCCTAATCCTAGACCATTATCTTCCAGGTGTGGAAAAACAATATATAAATGAAAAAAAATTACTTAACATTTACTTACAGATTAACATGTTAAATATTGTCAGATAGTTGCCGTTGCGGCAATATTGTGAGAGCAAACTGATTTGCTTATTGATGACCCTTTCCTCTGTACATTGCTCTTATTCTTTCTGCCTTATTCTTGTACTAGTGTTACGTGTAAACAGTCCCAGTTTATGCATTCATTCTGAGGCCTAAAAGTAGCTTGGGGAAAATAAGTGTCAGGGGAGGGATTGGAATTGAAGGCTCCTGAGCCCTACTCATGACCTATCATGCTTTCTTTTTAATTTCCAAAAATGTTTCAGATAGAGGAGGGAAAACAGTCATTTTAGACGCCTGGATCTTACAATACATTTAATATGTTTTCTGTGATACCTTTATTTCTTAAGATTGCCTTCTGTATTTCCTTATCTCCTAGCCCAGGTTATGTGTACAGAGCGATTTTGCCTTGAGATAGAAGGTTGGTAATAAGTCTCTGTGTTTGCTGGGTGTAGAAGGGGCAAGAGACATGGTAGCTTGATGAAGATGACTGCTTCATACATAGGAAAAAAATGTAGAGCAGACAGAGCTGTCTGGGGAGACCATATAGGGTCCTCAGACGCAATCCAATAACTGTCATTCACCGAGCTGGCTAAAGCAGTGTTGTTGTTCTGCCTTATAATGAGAGATTCAGATATACTACCTCTGGGCCTTTTATCTCTGCAGAGCATTTTTTTTCTTGTCTCTGAATGGCAGTAGTGTATTTCACCCTTAGATAGCTATCTAGAGGCTTTCATGTAGTCTGAGGTTGAAACTGGTGATGGGCATTGTTGCTTGAGAAATTATGCATTCTTATTTCTATTAGGTTCAGTGAAGTACTTGATAAAAGGTTTACTCAAGAGACTATCTACATGGCCGCTGCTTTCTTTTAAGCTGAAGAAAAAGTGCCACTGAGAAAAAAGAACCTTTTATAAGAAGGTACAAAAGCTGTCTGTGTTACCAGTTCTTCTTAGTCAGGTTATATTTATTATTAACAATAAGTTGTTTCTTTATGAAATTCAAATGATAAATAAATGACTGCTGAGGATAAAGAGTGTGGTTATATGAATTCAAATGCAAACAAAGTAATTAGTCCATTTGCTACTTATGGTCATTTCAAAAAAAACCTTTTTATTAACATTTTATGGCTGGCAAAAAAAAAAATATTCTTATGAATGAAAACCTGATCTTTTTCAGCTTGATTTTCATATAGCAAAGTCAGCATACCGACTGCTTGATTAAAACCCTGCTGTTTTTCAGAGCCAGTGAGGACAAGGAAAAATAATGCTGTTTCTTTGAGTTTGGGAGGAACAGAAAAAGCTCATTAGGATTATTGACCTTGTTGCTGTCTTAATGATGTTTAAAGAAGAATATCAGAAAATAGCTTACTAACATAAAGGAGTATTTTGAACCTGTATGTGTGATATTAAAGGTGATATTGTCATGGTGGAAAAAAAAAATCCACTCTTCTTGTAAAAGCTTTTTCTCTGTATTGGCAAAATTATACTTAAGAATACTAAAACTAGAAGATTAAAAAAGTAACTACCTACCCTCAAAAAACCCCAAACGTATATGTGTTCTATATAACTTTTACTAGTTGTTGTCCCCCTACCTATAAGCTCCATCTTTAGCAGAAAGGATGTCTGGTCACCTCATTACTTAGGCCGTAATGGTTTTGCCCTTCGGTTCGAATAAGAGCTCACTATATTATATGATGGAGACCTTACTTATATTTCTCCCATTTTTTTCTGCTATCTTTCTTGTGGTCCTCCAGCTTTTCAGTTACATTCATTCTGTGATTGTGCTAGGAGTAAAAGTTGTTAGGGTTTTGGTTTTTGTTTGGTTTTGGTTGGTTTTTTGGTTTTCTTTTCTCTGTATGGCCTTTTTTTACTTTTTTACATTAACATAGTTGCCAGGGTTACAAGTAGGTTGGGAAAATGAAGGCATGTTTATGACAAGGCTATTGGCCTTATTTTTATTTGATGGAACTCATAGCTAGATTCGGATCTATCACTGATCTCAGCACTTCAAGCCTTCCTGCTCTCTTCACCATTGTCTTCATCCTCATGATTGTAAATCAATACCTTTTGATCTAAACATAAAAGCCAAGGAGGCTTATGTTGTGGATGCCTTCCCCTGTGCCTTGCCTCATTCAGTTCTTTTGCTAAATCTGATCTAAGGAAATGAAATGCAATCCTGAATGGACAATTAGTAGCTCTGCTCAAGGCTTCCATAAATTTCTAAAAAAGTTTGAGAGAAACTTTGCGCTGTTCTCGTCTATTTTTTTTATTCTCATTTTTAGTACATCACTTAGCATATGCAAGCAGCTTTTTGAAAGAAGGAAAAAGTAGCTGAACTAGGAAGATTAAATGTATTTTCCTTAAATAAAACCTGAATAATAATAATAACAACAATAACAATAGTAACAATAATAAGAACAATAAAAATAACAAAAACAATAATAACATTAATAATGAAAGAAATCAAATGAATCTGGTGTAACATCTCAATATTTTGATAAGCCCTTGGTTTCTATTTTATGATGAACAGAAGCGCATTTTTTTAATCATTTTTTTGCTATGATTTGTGAGAATATTATGGTATACAAAATGAATATTTAAGGACAGAGACCTAGTACTTCTCAAAAGTTTCATGCCACAGCTTTTCTGGCTACAATTAGAAAAGTGTTTTGACAAATTAACTGCTGCAGACAGCTAAAATTTTAGTTGTTTCTATAAGACAATGATACAGTTTTAATACAGAATTTTGCAGCGTATTGGAAAATTAAAATGTATAGGAAAAAACAAATTTTCTTTTGATGGAGTTTCAAACAATTAGCAATATCTCTACCAGTTGGACTAAACTAAGGACACTTCTTGAAACTGCAACCCCTTTTCCTGTTTAATTTAAGTTATAATGTGGTAACTTAGTGATTAAATAACTCGTGTCTTCAGCATTGCTATGTCATTGACATAGTCATTGCTATGTCTGGGACTTCCTTTGATGGAGGGATTGCTTATTTCTATTAATTTGCCATATGGAGAGAGTTCATCCATCATAAATGATTTGTTTGTGACACTGGTATTTTCAGCTGTGAAAGCTCTTACATGATCTACTGTAGTAACAGCTTACCCTGAGGAATATGGATATATGGAAAAAATTTACTCTCACAAATACTTCACAGAAAAAGAAACTTCACATGACTACTGAAGTCTATGGATTACTTAGAATTTATCTCAGTATAACAGAGTTGATTTTGACCTACTGTTTTATGGTTTTAGACTTATATTTATAAAAAATATTTTTTACATATTATTTAGTTTTCTGTTTGTTAGTTGAGGATTTAAGTATAACTACAGTTACCATATATGGGGCAAAATTTTCATTGAGAAAAGTCAATGAAATTACACTGGGGAAAGTAAGATTAAAAT
This sequence comes from Cuculus canorus, assembly GCF_017976375.1. Lineage (NCBI taxonomy): Eukaryota > Metazoa > Chordata > Aves > Cuculiformes > Cuculidae > Cuculus > Cuculus canorus. Next base: position 7,585,596 of record NC_071408.1, read on the forward strand.
TTAATGAACAACTATTACTAACACATTTTCCTGTGCAGTTTCTACAACAGATAATATCCGATCATCTGCTGCAAAATAGCAGTGAATGAGGCCTGGCAGAAATGTGGTTTTAAAGTAATGATCTACCTTGGGGGGAAAAAGTTATATCTGTTAATAGCATCTTTACAATTTAAATCTACTGAAAAGCATGACAATGCAATATACATATAGAAATATTTTAGATTTCCCACTCTCCATAATGATGTGAAAATGATTTTCCATTTAAAGGTAAAAATAATCAAATATTTCTGAGGTACTGTGAATATTGTGTACTTGAGGACTGCAGGAACTGAAAATGGTCTGCATAATTTTTTTCTGAAATTACCAATCAGGTTTCGGATTTTCATTCCATCTTAGAAAAAACAGGGTTCTAAAAGTTCCTAACAAGGCTTTTTCTAAATTTTATCGTATTAACTTCTAAATCTATGCAAAATAAATGCAAACTGAATTTTATACATGTTCTACTTTTTAACTTGCCCACTGGCGGCTGGAGAGTAAAATACCTCTATTGAGAATATCCAAAGAAGTTTTCCTTGGCCTTCTAGAAAAATGCATTTTCCTATCAAGAAATGTGTAATTAACCATCATTTTTTTTATGAAAACTTCTTATTCTTTTAGGATTTTGAAAAAATTTTTTTGCTTTTTTTTTGTTGGAAAAGTACTTTGAGAAACACAACAAAAAAACCAGAAACAAGTACTCTCTATTTTCATATTACATGTGCATAAAATAGCTGCGTTGATTTTTCCCCTTTTTGAAAGGAATGATGACATTCTCTGTGATTTTAATCTTAGCAGCAATGTGAAACTGAGTGTTTCAGGCAGTCGTGTTCTTTGTGTGACAGGTCAGTGGATTAAACTAGCCAATTAAGCTGGGAGGTGGCTTTAGTTGACTTTTTTCCTTTGCACAAATACAATTTAAAAAATACAATGGTTTTCAAAATGTCATTTCTTGATTATTGCCTTGTTATACAAACATCGCTGTGGAATGTACTTGCTATTTCTATTGAAGACAAACATATTGTGATGCAGTAAAGTGGCAACTGTTTATTGAGACTTAGTAAATGTAAAATGCATTGTGTAAAATGCAGTTTGTTGCATGGTTGAAGTGAAAATATAGATGGGGTATTATGAACTATATCATTAAATAGGTTGTGTTATATTAAATTCAAAGTGATTAAATACAATAATAGTGATAACAGAAAGAATAATAGCATGTATAACAGTTCTTATCGCAGAACCAAGATACTAAAGCTGAACATGAAAAGCTGCATAGCAGATCAGAATGACAATCCTTAGCCAACACACTTTTGTGCAGCTCAGATGTCAGTGATTGTCACGAGTTTGATATCAATTTGCTTAAGCTAGAGTAACTTTTTTATTTTACTTTTTAAATCATTTTTCAGTGTTCATAACCCAATCAGGTGAAACTACAATAGTATTTCACAGAATCTCAACATTGTTTAAGTTGGAAAAGACCTTCAAGATCATCGAGTTGAACTGTAAGCCCAACACGGCCAAGTTCACCACTAAACCATGTCCTTAAGTACCACATCTACTCGTCTTTTAAATCTTTTCAGGGGTGGTAACACAACCACTTCCCTAGGCAGCCTGTTCCAATGCTGCAACCATTTATGTGCAGTAATATGTCCTAACGTCCAGTCTAAACCTCCCTTGTCACAACTTGAGACTATATCCTCTTGTCCTGTTACTTGGCAGAAGAGACCAACACCTGCCTCACTACAACCTCCTTTCAGGTAGTCGTAGAGGAAGATAAAGTGTCCCCCTCAGCCTCCTCTTCTCCAAATAATTCCAGTTCCTCCAGCTACTTCTCGTAACGTTTGTGCATTACGGACTCTCCAGCAGCTCCGCTGCCCTTCACTGGATACAATCCAGCACCTCATTGTCTTGTAGTGAGGGGCCAAAAACTTTCTGGAGGTTAATTTTTTAATTTTATATCTGAAAGACTGAGAAGAATTTTGGTAATTTTCAGTTTAGTTCTGCTACCCTAGAATCTAACAATGAAAATGAAAGCTTTAACCTTTTTAACTAAAACCCACTAGTTTACAGTTAAAGGCCTTTAAAGTTAAAGCCCAATTTTTATATCAATACCAAAACTGAAAATCAAAGTATTTTTAAAAAAATCTATATTTTGTTATAATAACATTATCCATTTTGAGTATGAGAAAAATGTGATTAAAGCCTACATTGTAATATTTCCTGTATGCATATTGAACAAGGAATGGAGGATTATTATGTTGATTATTATGACTATTATGGCTAGGTGGAAGAAACTATTATGAATAATAAACAACTAATCTTTTTTCATTTTTCATTTTTTAAGAAATATTTTTTTATGAAAAAAAGTATCACTTGTACTTATGAATGGGAGATCGAAGGACAGGAAAATCTTCAAAAAATTTGATAAGACGGTCCTTGTCCGGAAGCCTTAGAACAGGGAGGAAAGCTATGTAATTTATCAAAATTAAATAATGGAAAGCTATTTATGTTTATCAAATAAGTGAGGATTAATCCACATAAGAAAACATAAAAAAAAATGTTAAACAAGATGTAAATAAGCTGAAGTTTACACAACTACTTTGACATATGCCTAACGTTAATCTTCGTATGATGGTATAACAATTTGGGATTGAAATGTATAATTGTCGTTGCATGTTTCAAGTGTTGTCTTGAAGTCAGAAACAACATTTTAGATTCCTCTGCATCATGCTGTTGGTATGCTTTAAGTGTATCTTCATAGAATTATTTATGGTGGAAGCAACCTCAAGAGGTCTGTGGCACAGCCTTGTCCTTGAAGCAGGGTGAGCTATGATTTCAGAACAGATTACTCAGGGCTTTATTTGATTTTGACTTGAAAATTTCCAAAGGTGGAGATTGCATGGCACCTTCTGGCAACCTGCTCCACCGCCTGCCTGACCTCACAATTAAAGCTTCTGCCACAACAGTAACAACAGCCTTTTATCTCAGTCTCTAAATTAAGTAGGGTCAAGTTAAACTTCACATGGGCTGTACCTTATTTATTAAAAATAAAAGTCCATTCATCAGAATGGAAGTTCATTAATGTAATTGTTCTGGGTCCTGATTAAACAAATGCAAATGGCTGCTGGATCAGTAGAACAACAGATGACAAAAGACTTAATGCAGAAGGAAACATTCACCAAACTGCTTGATATTCCCCTATACGATTAAATTACATGAAAGAGAGCACCCAGGTCTTTCAAAAGAGACAAGGTATCTGTGAGAAAGAAAGCATGGAAAATTGTGAGAGCTGGAAGGCTCAAAATTTTTCCACTGGGTTCTGTGTGAGCTGTCAAATAAACTTAAAAGTTCTCTTTATATTTAGAGAACGTAACTAATGAGATGTGTATAAAGTACAGTAATTCAGTGTGCATCAGGAAAAAGAATATCTTGTCAAGGAAGAGTCAAAGGTCATTGCTAAGGGCAGCTGTATCTTTTTTATGTATGAAATTCATGAATAATTAATTTTCCTGGGTATGCAGGTTTAAAGGATATTGTGCTGAATTTACACAGGCGATGACAACAAAGTTTAATGTCTTAATGTCAGGATATATGAGATTTTCATGCAATTTTTTTTAAACATTATATGAGCCATAGATACAGGAGAGGAACTGCTATTTCCTTCAGGTATTTGTAACAGGACTTTCTATGGCATCATACTGCTACAGAAGCTGGTACGTTAAGGCATTTTCAATGTTAAAGATGCTGAATTTCTTTAAAATGGTGGCAGAGAACATTTAGAATAATGCTACAGAAGTTCGTTGCTATTCACTGATGGAAGAGGAGAGGCTGGACATGATTTTTAACAGTTTTGTTTTATAGTGAACTTTGAAATCTGTCTTCTGGATTGTTATTAATGCAATAAAAGTAAAACTGCTACTTTGATGTCTCACTTTAGTCATCATCATACAGTTTGGGAAAATTAACTATACATACTGATAAAGAGAGGGATGTGTGGAGGGAACCTGTCCAGTTCTTGAAATTCTCAAATATTCTACACTGAAATGTCTCATTGCTTCTCTTCTTAAGAAGAGTTTTGCTCTTGCTGTTCACTTCATGTGGATTCCTATGTCGCTGATCATGAAAGGAGAGTATAACTGGTACAGAACTGAGAGACAGAAGTGCAAAAATTCTCAAATATTTTTGTTCTCCTCTTCAGTTTGAAATAATAAGTGGCTGATGAGGAAGGAATTTAACTTAACTGCTTTGCCAGTTCTCCTGTTAATATCATTAACCCAGGGATATCACAATTTAATGTGGGAGTTTTATCCCCTGACTTCCCCTTCCTACCACCTGGGCATCTAGTCAGAACTCAAGAGAACCTCTGAGGTTATGAGTATCTTTAGGTGGTACTTCGCTGACCTGAAGTGCCTGTCACAGGAGGGGAGGCCTATCATTGCTGGGAGGCAGTTCTCCCCACTGATTGTAGTTGGAACCTTCAAAGCTGAGGTGGACTAGCTGCCTGATTGCTTGGTGGCTAATGTTTGATGAGATTAATTTTACCTGTGGAACTTAGTCAACCTGTTGTTTATAACTGGTCTTTAAAGATGAAAATGCTGTTCGGTGAAATACTGAAGTGGACACTTAATTTTAGGTAAATATATATGTCTTATTATCCAAGTGCATGGTCCTGCACCTGGGTCAGGGCAATCCCCATTTTCAGTATATGACAGAGGATGATGTGAATGAGAGCGGACCTGCACAGAAGGACTTGGGGGTGCTGGTAGATAAGAAGCTCGACGTGAGCCGGCAATGTGCGCTGACAGCCCAGAAGGCCAACCTTGTCCTGGGAGTCTGCCCCTCTATTCCTCTCTTATGAGAGCTCATCTGGAATACTATGTCCAGTTCTGGAATCCTCAACGTAAGAAGGATATGGAGCTGTTGGAACGGGTCCCAAGGAGTGCTACAATGATGATCGGAGGGCTGGAGCAACTTCCATATGAGGACAGGCTGAGAGGGTTGGGTTTGTTCAGCCTGGAGAAGAGAAGGCTCAGAGGAGATCTTACAGCGACAATCCAGTACCTGAAAGACTGGACATTAGGAAGATTTTCTTCACCATTAGAGTAGTGAGGCACCGGCACAGGTTGCCCAGGGAGGTTGTGGCTGTCCCATCCCTGGAGGTGTTCAATGCCAGGTTGAATGGGGCCTTGGGCAGCCTGGTCTACTGGGATGTCCTGGCCCATGGCAGGGGGTTGGAACTGGATGATCTTTAAGGTCCCTTCCAATCCTAACTATTCTATGATTGTATGATTTATTTTAATGACGGACTTGGAAATTCTAGAAATTACTCAGGGATTTCTTTACTGATACCGACTATATATCCTGACATGGTGATCAGTATTCTTGTTGCAGTCATATAACCATGTTGTCTTGAATACCAGTGCAGAGCTGTTCCTCTCACTCAAAATAATTCTCATGGTGTTCCACTGCTGTATGTAATGTAATAGCAGACTGTGTGTGTGTGTCTACCTTATGGAAGTGGGGGAGAATCCTATGGATCTCTAAATTACTTAAAATGTAGTTTACAAGATTGGAAGTTTCCCTAGAACGTGCAGTACAGCTACTTTATTCATTGTGGTATAATTAACATCAATTCTGATGTTAAAATTTATTGAAATGGAAAGTTTTGTATAAAACGATCAATTTAAATGAAACTGTGATGTAATAATCAAGTTGCTGGCCTTTTGGTCTCAATTTATCATTTCCTGCATAATTCTGTAATTTTATTTTATCTTCCCCACCACCAATTTAGGCAATGTTTTGGGCCAGTGCATGATAGGCCTTTTCTCTTTTAAGTCATGGTAATTAAAAAAAAAACACAAACAAAAAAAAGCAGCTCCTAAATTATGTCCTGTTTCAGAAACTGGGTGTCGTGGGGTGTTTTATGGGGTTTTTTTTTGTTTGTTTGTTTTTGTTGTTTTTCCTTTTATAATAAAAACCCCATTAAAGTCGGCCTTTTTTTTTTTTTTTTTGGTCAACATAAAATCTTGACTAGGTCCCAGAATATAAAAGGAAAAAAAAGCTATTCAGAAATAGTTCAATAAGACTGAATTTTATATGGGTATAGTCATACTGTCTGCAACTGCAAAATTTAAATATCTTGCACGTTTATAGAGGGAATCCCTCTGTTCTTGTTTCCTTCCTCCTCCCTACCCTTTTATTTCCTAGGAATGGACAGGTAGACTCTCCGTGACAAGCAGGAGTAGTTCATTCTGCATCTTCCCATCAATGACAGCATCCCTGACTGATTCATGACCTCAGAAATTAACCCTTCCTAACAGCAATTTTGTTTTCTATTGAATGATTTTCCCAGGTCTTTGTTCAAATACAGCCTTTTGACATGTAATGACCTTTACATTTTCCCATGAATGCCGTGGGACTATTAAGATGATACTTTCTATTGTCAGGGAGCTTCATTATTGTTTGTATTAGCTATGCTTTTTGCTGAAACAACTGCACATTTTGTTTGGGGAAATTACTGTCTATCAGGCACAAAGGTATAACAGCTACTTGATATTTATACTTTCACATTGATTCAAGGAAACAATGAGACTAAGCTATGTAGGTTCAATAAAGAGCTGTAGTTCTGCTTATGACAGAAATCTAGTGCTGTCAGTGAAATTCTGACAGTGGTTATGTGGGTGGGATTTAGTAGAGCTGAAACGTTCAATGAAGAAAATAGAACAATGCAAATCTCAAGGGCTTCTGAAATACAGACTATTCAATCAAGATTTTGAACAGATTATTACATTACTTCTTCGTATCACACCATTCACTGTAATTCTCTTTCCTCGTCTAAAAATCAGTTTGATGAGACTGCTTGCAGTTTGAATCTACCATGATTCCAAGAAGAACAGAACTTCATCTGTGAAATAGGAAATATCTCTTTTTGTTGAAAAGACCCTAATGGGAAATCTAATGATAGCAAATTCCCCAAGGAAAGCTGCCACTTTACACAGTGGCCCTGCAGGAGAGAAAGTGAATAACTGCAATATTCCTTGTATAAAGTGTGTATGTGCATGTGTATGGTGACATGACACAATGCTTTGTGACAGCTCATTTTATTCTGGGTCTTTCAAATGGCAGATAAAATCATTTCTGTAATTATTCCTAGGGATAAGACCCCAAATCAGTTCTGTTAATTCGTGCATTTGGACTGTTTGGCATAAAATACATCTAGATATCTCATTTAGACACTCGTCTGGAAAAAAACCTGTGGAAATCGGAAGTGATTGAGTGAGTGAGCTGCAACTGTATTCCTTCTGGGTCCAGTGAAAAAACAAGTATAACTGGCTGGTTTTAATTTCAAATGTTTAATTTGCAGTGGAATTTCATCGCGAGGCTTACATAACCAGAGTTGCTTTTCTTGTAGCTCAATTAGCTACTGTTTTACTTTTAACTTAAATTAAGATCACTGCAATGTTATGCAGATTAGGAGAAAATTTAAATATATACTTGCTTTAAATATATATATTTAAATATATGCTTAACATATGGTTTATGTACGTTAACAATACCAGTGGAAAAAATGCTACTTGTCATTACAAGTCTTTCTCTCCTTGTGATTAGAAATAGATGAATTATATAATTAGACATACTGCTGAGGAAATTATTGTATATATAGATATGCCTTATTTTAAAATAATTGTTAGGCTAATAATTTGATGGGAACGTGGAATATTTTTTAAAATAGCTTATATAGTTCATAAATTAAGTTAGAAAAATATATGTAATCTCCTGAAGCTCAAAGAGGCTTTATTGTGTAGAAATATTGCAATATTTATTATAAATTTAGAGGAAATTTTGCTCAGCTTGGGTGAAATGTAAGTTTTCTCTCTGGACTTTCAATGTGACTTTTATTACGCATTTTTAGGTTTCCAACTGGGCTTATTTGCTTTCATTCCAGGATTGAAGTCAATTGGTGTGTTTCCAGGATTGCTGAACATTTGAGCCTACCTCAATGATATATAGGGGCTACAGAGAAATGATTTTGCAACTTATATGCTTAACAAAGAAGAATATATGAAAAAAAATCCACTAACTCATCTATCAAAGATGCCAGTGCAGACAGTGGCTTTATTTCTCAGGAAAGCAAAGAGAAATGGAAGTGCATGAGGGGAGATTTTTTTTTGATTGTTTTCAAAGAAGATTATTTTATGAGTTATTTTTGCAAATAATGTAATTTGACTGAGGTAGAACAGGAATAATATGAAAAGAACTGGGAGAAATGCATTCCTGATTTAATTCGGTATAAAATGATGCAATTCTGTCAGAACAAGACATCAGGAGCTCCACAATATCGCTAGAAAAGAATGTGACGATGTATTTGATAATGTTACAAGGAACTCTTGAAAGATTTACTGGAATGAAAAACTGGAAATTGGAAGGGAAATTTTTACTTCTTAATGAATATTTAGTAACAAAAAAGCTATCGTTTTGCTCTGTCCTGTCTTTGCTCCGGCACACCTTGTACCAACTTGCCAGAATGATGGATGACATTAGACACAACCCATGTACTTAGACTTCAAGAGTACAGAGGATTAGAATTAGCATAGGTGTGGCAAGTACAGAAGGTTGGAATTAGCATAGGTGTGACAGAAATCTGGACCGTTCAGAAGAGCTAGACATATTTCATTATCATTGTCATCAGGAGGAACTCCTGAGAGTCTTAAAAAATGCCAGGCTTTGGTGGTTACGTTTTTCTGGTGTACACTACGTTGTACTCCTGACTCTTGTGTTGTCTGTCCATCTAAACTCGTGTGAATACACAATGTTTTCAAAAAATGTGAACAAGCTTAAAGCCTAGGAACAAAGGTAAGGCATAGGTCAGATCACATCCAGATGAGACTCAACATTCAGGGACCGTTATAAAGGCATCAGTCAATAGTATACTTAGAAATTTGTTTCCTATAGCTTATTTTAGGGCAGGTAGGGAGGGCTTTCTTATAGAGAGATCTAGTTTGTTTAAAGTATGCAATATTTGGTTAATGTCAGAGTGTCTTGCTATTTCAAATCTCCAAATAAGTTGAGTACTTATAAGATGTGCCAGTTTCCAATCTGAACATTAGCAGCGCTGAGGTTGTGCCCACCGTAGGGATGTGGTATGAATTCTTTATTAATGAAGATGATGGATATGACATATAGGATCAATTATGATAACTTATTGGAGGAGTGAAAATACTTTTACTAACTGGACTAAGAACATTAATTCATTAAACACATAGAAACAGACAGTCATGGATTAAATATTATGGTTCATTTGTTTCTTACTGTGTGGGCCAAATTAGAAGTTATTACTGAGAGAAATTTTTCAGTCTTATTCTGCATAAGGTACATTTTAACTCCATGGTTATTCCTATAAACAGCACTTAGTACCCAGCATTATTCCACCAGTCCCGTTCTGTGTGGTTACTCGGGCATTCAGTATTCATCAGCAGTTTACTACCTTTTGTGAGTATGAAGTTTCAAGAATTTGATTTTTATAAAATATTATCGTTCCCTTGTCTTTTTCACTGTGTTTGCAATTACAGCTTCATAAAGCATTTCTCTGCATTTCACGCAAAGAACAATAGACCTGGTGTCAGGGAAGAAACTTGTATAGAATCCAAAAAGAATTTCTATGGAATGGAAGAAAAGTCCACCTGAATGGAACCATTACTAGCTGTATTATATGAGAATCATGTCTGAGGCATCAGCAATGGTCTAAGAAAACAAGGGAAGACACACGATTTGAAGCTTGGAATGAGAAAAAGCAAGCTACACTTATTGTTATCCACTTGCTATATTCTCCGTCTAAGTAAAGGTTTTAAAAGTGGTTTAATAAGGATGTTTATCCTTTTTTTGACAATGTTTCATCTGAGGCAATAGACTCATGGAAAGCTTAGGTATTGAAAAATTCTTTGGCTGAGTTGCTGTGTTTACAATAACCTGTTTTTTTCAGAGGGAAGCGGTGCTGTCTAGACTTCTTTCTGTATCACTTTAGGCTTCAAATCATCTTGAGCCTGATCAGTCAGTGTAAATTGATGAATTATCGATGGACTCAAGCAGATATCTTGCAGAAGAGTACTAGGCCCTTAAGTTATTTAATCTTTTGTCTGCCTGTAAGTCTATTTACAAGTCTGTCCTATGCAGTAAATGCTGACTTCATAACTGTTAAAACACAAAAAATTATGTTAGTAATAGAAGACTCCAGAAGTCATAAAGGTACGAATGGTTTTATTCTGTTGAGCTAATTTAGACTAAAATTTTACACATGAAAATAATTAATGGCAGGATGTAATGATCTGATTGACTTATAAGACTGCTTTCTTTCCCATCTCTGTCATGGAAGCCTTGAAAATCTACTAGTGCACATCTTATGATACCTTTAAGCTATACCTTAATGTTGCCTGATCCAAAATCTGATGCCAGAACCAATATCTTCCTTAAATGTCAAACTGGGAGTTGATGAAGTCTATTAGTTTTTTGACATCAAATTCTCTGGATATAGGTCCCAATTCCTTCTGCCAGGCTCATCTCCTGCAAGTTAAAGCAGCTTGAAAAAAATAAAAAGAAATATCATTTTACAAATTGGTATATTCTTTTCTTTCACTATGCCTAAGAATGATCATTGTTCCTTATTATAAAATGCCTGATCAGTGAATTGAATTTGATAATTAGAATTTATATAAATGTTTTGTGGAGCACTCATCTTTTTAAGGAAAACTATACAATTTGATGTTCCTGAATGTGACAGGTGAAAGGTCTAAAATCTGCTGAAATTACATGTTGCTCTGAGTTACTATCAATCCTCATAGCTCACTGTCACACTGCAGAGGAACATAGCTAAATTTTCTGAGTTACAGATTCTTACTGTACAGCCATGCATTGAAATCATTTCACACTGGCATTCGTATACATTATTTGTAAAACAATCTTATTGCTGTAAAATTCTTCTTCAGTACTCAAAGTGATGGAGTTGTATTCCAAATTTAATTTTGATGCACTGTATGTGCTCTTAAAGAACCTGAAGACTGTATAGATAATTTTATGTTCAAAATTCATGAATGTATTTACAAAAGGTGAATTGTTGTATCTTCCTCCAGACTGAGAACCATGTAATTTGAAGTTGACAAAGACAGCAATCAACAAGCTGATTGAATTATAGATTAATAATGAAACCTCAAAGAATTAATCTTACAAAAATAGTACTAAAATTAAATATTTATTACTGTTCCACTATTTTAGGTGAAGTAGTCCACTCTAGTGCATTCTCACATTTTAATGTCACTTTGTGACATCTAATCATAGAATCACCAGGTTGGAAAGGACCCACTGGATCATGAAGTCCAACCATTCCTAATACTGTATATTGTAGTTGTATCACCGAAGACTATCCATAACCGATACCATGAATCACTTTTACTTGCTAAGAAATCCTTTGTTCTTTAACAACCTTGGATCTGAATATTCTGTTCCTGCTGTATTTGCAATTATACACTATTTAGTGGTACTTTAGGCACTGACTTTGTAGGGACCTGACTATCTTCGTCTATTCCAGTCACATTCAGCAGAGATAAAGCCCATTCTTACTGAAATTAGAGCAGTTCCCACTGGAGACTGTAATGTGGCTGGCAGTGAGGAAGTGCGGATGCTCCCTGACTCAGCCCGTGGCCAAGCAGCTGAGAGAGAAGAGCTGCAGACAGAACAGAATTCTTCCCACAGGGCTCAGTCTCTCAGTAACAGCTGGTGATGCAAGGTGCTTCCTAAGCTGAACGTGGGGGTACAAAGCACTGCTGTTTTGCCCTTCTGATATGGAGATTCGCTATGACTTTTCTAGAAAAGCAAAATCTGAGCATCGACACATGAATGTGAAAATAATGAGCTTTGTTCTTATGAATTTAGTCTTTTTGTGGGGGCAGGCTGTGCAGAGGTAGAAATAAAGACAAAACTAATACCTAGGAATTCCTTTTTTTGCAAAATTGTCTGTAATAGGCTGCTTTACTGAGGCCTTGTGCCTCTATACATTCAGCATAACTAGATAACCTGTAGCTCTCAGAAAGAAACTGATTTTAGGGACAAGATTCAGCCTGTATTCAAGGGGAGGGGGAATTTTGACCTGACTTGGAAGACATTCAGCTGACAGTAAGTATTACAATTTCTCCTTTTTGCCATGGAACAAGGTAATATACCTAGCAAATGCTATATAAACAGATGCTTTCTCTACTTCCAAAACTGTGATGCTACAATGATTTGAAAGCAAACAAATTTTAGAGTAAAACAAACCTAAATAGTTTCAGGGAACAAGTTTTAATATATACAAGGGAAAAGACAGCTGTAAATCTGTTCAGTTTGTTGAGATGTATATTTGGAGAAATGTACATTCAGTAAGCTTGGAGAGAAACAAGAGTTATAGGAATAGGCAAGATCTTTTCTTTTTTTTTCTTTTCCCTGGTCCTACTAATAGAGTTAGGAGAAATTGGAAAAAAACCCTTAAAGAATATCTTTTGTGGATGTTGTGTCTTCAGGAGCACTAGAAATACTACTCGAAGACTGAATCATCAAGGGTCAGCTATTTTCTTAGATAGCCATCAAGTGCCATTTACATTAAGGGCATCTCTAACAGATCTAAAACTTAAATAGTGAGATTTAAGATGGATCTGAAGTCCAGGAGTATACATTTGTGTTCTAGCACTCTGTAGAACCTTCACTTAGATTTAACCTTTCAGTTACATAGTAAAGAAAGGTACTGCCTAGAAGTAGATCACATTATAGACAAATGTATAATCTAAATTTATTAGGATAACTGTAAGAGAGCTGAAGCACATGTGCCTTAACTTGAAAACAGTTAGGTTAAGTAAAGCTGTGAGGAAAGACTGTCACATATATCTATAGAGAATAATAACTCTCATAGGATAGAGTAAGAGGTCCATAAGGTCTTCCTTTTATACAAAAATTTAAATATCTAGATGAAATAAAAAACCTAGGGAATGAGTAGAGGGGAAAGTTAGAACTATACTACTAGGAAAATGTTGGATAAGTATGGGTACACTCACACATTTAATGCATACTGTACGCAAGTGAATGTTGTGGTCCCAGGGGATTTTACCTTTGATTCTATGACTGCACAGTATAGCAAAATTACTGGTCACTTCCATCTACAAGTCTGCTTTGATACAGCTTGTAAAACTATTAGACCTGGAGAAACTTTACAGCCACATGTTTTGTATTTAAAGTTATTTTATTATAGCCATTTTTAATGGTGGCAAACTTCTGTCATACTATGCCTTATCTAAGGAAAAGAAAAATATTTTCAGAATCAGTGCTAGGAAATAATTTTCTAATTTACTTAACAACACAAAGAAAACACTGTGAACAGAACATTTTGCTACCTCTCTATCTGCTCATGGGTGGCTGATGGTTCATTAAAGAAATATGATAGATCAATCACGCTTTATCTTTTATATCTGTACTTTGATTCTTGCAGGAATAAATATAACTTTTCTGCTAACGTTCTTTATGATGACAGCTCTAAAATTTAGAATTGTGCCCTGTGTGTAGCAGAGCATATATCCTGAGGCAGGAGTATGATGCTCTCGATTATCTGCTGGGAGCACTGCCAGGAAGAAGCAGTGGGGGCAGGCCTGGGTGAGGGGGGTGGAGGAGCAGTGAGGAGATCCCAGTCAGAGAAGGCAGAGATCTGCAACAGGGAGCATCACAGCTGCCATTCAGTCCTTTACCACTGTTTCCTTCAAAGAGCATCCCCTGAGAGCTGAGGTGTTTCCTGCCAAAGCAGAGTTGTCTCCTGTTGAGTGTACCCTGGTCATTCACTCCTGCATTGCCTTCTTACTGCTCAACTTCACCTAGTCCTACTACTCTTCTTTCCTTTCTTCCCAGCGCCTCCCTTCTGATGTGACTCTGCAGAAATAGATTCCATCTCCGCACTTTTCTGTCTGTACCTCTCCACTTTTAAGAATTGTGTTTTTGTAGACCATGGCTGCAGGATGCCGAAGGAGGCTTGTTAAAAAAGTGATATTGGAGGTGATGCTGTTCCACCAAAACAACTCCATACAGTTAAACATATTGCTATGGACGAGTGAAAAATCTCTGGATCAGATTTCTGTGCAGACTAATATACAAGAGGTAACTGGGCTGGGTTGGTTTAGCGGAATAAAGAGAAATGCATTCAGCTGAAAACTCTTTGGCATGTGTGATAACAGATTTTATAGCTGATAAAATATTTTAAGGATCTCTTGATACTTGCACAGAAAGAACACCGAATCCAGTGAGGTTTCCCTGCTTAAATAATTCTAAAATAATATAGTTGTACATAGTAAGAAAAATAAACCAATATTGTTATATGCCCTCTTAAGATTTTCAGACTAGTCCACTATATGCTAGCTTAATCCCCTAGAGATATAACTGAAAAACAGGTTGAAGAGAAGTAATGATTAAACTAATTTCTTACAGTATTTATAAGAAATAGGTTTGTGACACCAGAGAAAAGGAAAAATACAAGGAAAATAAAAAAAGCCAAACAGCAGAACGTTCGCCCTTACAGATAAGAATGATTTTGGTTTGTGTTTGCTGCCATTATGTACTATTTTTTTGGTCATAGGATTTCTTTTTTTTTTTTCAATGGGAATCAAATCTGATAAAACAATCTACTCTTCCTGCATGGCTTCATTTCATGACTTCAGTGAGATCCCTGGGCCCCTGAGCAGAACATTACATCTGTCCCCATTGCTATGCATAAAATTAGGTCTATGTTGTCCCAAATGAATATATTTGAAACACAAATAAGCACAATATGCTCTGTCAATAAAGAGCACAAGAAGGACAGATATCTAGGGCAAGCTCTAAGTACCACACAGGATAATCCCCTTAAGAGGAAGGTTCATTTCCACTTTCCGGTAAGCATTTTCAAGCTGTGGATAATGATGACCAGAAAAATTGTTGAAGACATTTTTTCTAATTCTCCTTGAAGAGAGATTCAAGGTTGGAGCTGGAATGGTTTCCTAGAACATCCAGAACTTGTCTTAATGAATTTGCTCTTAGTAAGAGCCATACTATTTTGTGTGTTTTTTCCCCCGTGTTACTCTGCAGGAAAATGTGTTTTGTTATGCAGAAGCATTAAGCAACAACACCTGACACTTCCCCCATCCCCCCAAAAGACTTTATAGCAGGTTTTGCTCCTCACTATGGTAGTGGACCACAGAGGGCTTGTCAGTAACAATTATGTGCATATATATTTATTTATTTTATATTTATACATAATATAAATATATTTTTATATAATATACAAATATATCTTATACAATAAATATATTTATATATAAATATATATTATATATAAATCTATATATATTTATATATTTATTTTATACATGTCATATATTATACATATATAACAATGTGAGCTATCCATATGTATATAATTAGTACATAAATATCTATTTATATTATAAGTATGTACAGTTACGTAGATTTGTATGCACATGTATCAGAGAGAAGTCAGAAGATGGTTTTTAAGCTATTATTTGAAATATGTGTCCCTTGGGAAGTATCATTAAGCACTGTCGTTTACTAGTAATGACCCTTTTCAATGTTTGCTCACTTCTTCAAGCAAAGGCATGATGTTTGCTAGAGTTATTACATTCTTTCCTTTATTCTTTATTTTCTCCCTGATGTTGTGTTGTCTTATCCAGACAGCTTTGAATGGGCACTTTCTGAATGCATTCACACTGTCAGTTCAATTTTTTTTTGTATTTCTCTGGCAATGATTCCTAAAATGAAAAGATCCTTCAAGCACCTTGTGACTGAGCATACTGCCAGCATAACAGATGTTGGCAACCAAGAAGGCTTATGAAACATTGATATCAAATGGTTAGAGAGAGAGCATTTTTAATTAGAAACATATACTAGACGCTCTATGTTTAGGTACAAGGCGGAGCATAATCTAATCAGGTGAAATGAGTTATTTTAAACTTAGCTATAATTCCAAGTTTAGAGTTGGAACGTTACTTCCTAACCTTGAGCTGTTATATTTCTGTGTCTTCAAGACTTATGTTTAGTTCGCCCTGAAAAAATGCATCTCAGGGAAGGACTAATACTTGTGCTGGCTTCTTAAACCACATTGTGTATGATATACTATCAGTATCATATGTGACATATCCTGATGTTTTTCATGTGTCTGGATTGTTTTGACATTCTCAGAAATGAACAATAGACCTAGTTTTTTTTAAATGGTTTTTGACCGTCTCGTTGAATACAAAATACATGACAGAATACTTGGGATTCTCTGGTTCATTACACCTGCTTGTCATAATCCCACAAAACCCAGTTCCTACCCTCTTTTTTTATTAATATGTTATGCTCTTTCTGTTAATTTAGTTGTAAGATAACTTGCTATTTTAGACGTGAGTGTGTGTGAGATGATATGTGGAAGCTTGTGGTATGTAATTTATCTTCACATAATGTTCACATCCAGATAAATAAAAGGGGGAATGTTTTCTTCAAGAAATAGAAGCAAGGCGTTCTGAAAAAAAAAAACCCAGCTTATAAAGTCACTGCGATGTGTTACATTAGCACATTAAATCCAATCTCATTAATAATTTTAGCTAAAACAGAATAGTTCTACTTTATGTTTGAAATCAGTGTCTGAGAATAATATTTTTTAGTCCTAAACCAGTTTCATTTCCAACTGTATTATCTTCTGAAATCCAATATACTATTAATAGAGAGAGGCAAGCCAGGCGATAGCAAGTAGAAGCATCATTTAAAGCAGACAGTTTCACATTCTTATCACAAATATGCTGAAATGACAATAGAGAATGTGTATGAGCAATTTAATGGAATTTCCTGGTAAATTCTTAGTGACCTTGGTCTTAAGGTTCAAGAAGGCTTCTGAGTTTGCATTTATTCTGGTTCTCAAGCCTACTTAAGGATGCCTGGAGATGAAAAATCACAAATCCTTAAGACTACATTAATATAAAGTAAAACCAGAGATACGATAATTTATAATGCAGTGTCAGTGTTTCTGATTTTAAAACACCATCATGTCAAAATCCTTCCCCCCCTCCATATTAAAAATAAAGACATTTATTACTCTGTGAGAGAGTTCTATGATAATTCAGGTTTCATGTTATGCTTTGTTTATTCTGAAGTTATCTAGATATCGTCACATCTAATATGGTAATTAAATTATATTCATGATGACAATCTATACTCAGTGTTTTAAAAAATCATAATATATGCATTTTATAGCCATTTGAACTGGCAGGTTCTAAGGTGGCATAGTAGCAAAACTTCGTTGCTACGCAAATTTGTGAGATTCTTGCCTGTTCTAGAAAGTAAGTCCAAATCTAGGATTATTCTTATATTAGACTTGAACCATAATGAAACCTCATAATTTTGAATCATGTTTTGGTTATGAGATACCCGGACTGTCACTCTTTTTCAAATACATAGAGAATTAGAATATGATCTGAGGATGGAGGAGTTACCTTCAAACTGAGGAGTTATTGACAATACATACCAATGTGCTCATCTATTCCCTAAGGACACTGGAAGAAAGGGAAGGGAATTTCTAGGAACAAAATTCAGCCTCTGCATTTCCTGGGCTGACTCTAGTTAATAAGCATAGGCATTTGGCTCAAAACTGGGATAGTCCTAGAACTAGTAGTTCTAAAATTCTGGAAAGCCTGGCACTGCAAACTTTCGGAACACTATACTTGTTGTTGTAATTGTAGATATCATTCAGGAATTCAAGGAAAGGCTTTAAGAATTGTTCCTTGGCAAATGCTTTTTTTTTTTTTTTTTTTTTTTTTTTTTGCAGCAAAACACCTGTACTGCGGTTTGAGCTGTAACTCTTTTTGGTGCTGGCCAAAGTACAATTTTTTCAGATGTTTCTGACAGCATATACTCCCTCTCTTACTACAATAATTTTATTTAATTTCAAGAAAAGCAGCAGAACAGGGCAGATTGAAATGCTGTTCCTGTTTGGAAGTGGCAGATCAATATATCAGTGTCTTGTAGGATGCTGCATCTCAAATGAAAGTAAAAGAGAGTCTGATTCCCCCCGCTCCCCTGTAATAAAGCTTTTAAGTTAGAAAATAATCTGGATAAGTTCCTGATTTGTGAAGCTTCTTGGATGAGCTACCACTGCTACTTGTAGGTGGAGGGTAGTTCTATAGGGGAAAGGTTGAGGCTGTGTCAGCAGAGTTTAAAATACTCAGATGCATCTTTTAATTCAAAGCCAGTTGCTCACAGATGAAGTAAAGCAAAGAAGTGCTGGTGTGAAGCAGCGCAGGGCAGTGCGTGGGATATGGATATAATTCAGAGTAAGCCATAGATTCAAAAGATGCTGCCAGACTAAACCAAGCTGACACTGACAAGTAGCTCCCAGCACTTACGTCTGTGACTTCAGTGGCTGGGTAGAATATAGTAAAAGGAAGAAGAAATTTTGGCTAATGGAGAGTGAAGTATAGTTCCAAAAGTGCTGGTAAAGGCCAGTTTTTGTTACTAGGAGTGTCTGGAATAGATTTAAGATTTGAAAATTGCACAGCACATACAAATGAGTGGCATGACCAGCAGGTCCAGGGAGGTGATTCTCCCTCTGTACTCAGCACTGGTGAGACCACACCTTGAGTACTGTGTTCAGTCCTGGGCCCCTCGCTCCAAGAAGGATGTTGAGGCTCTGGAGCGTGTCCAGAGAAGAGCAACAAAGCTGGTGAGGGGGCTGGAGAACAAGTCTTATGAGAAGCAGCTGAGAGAGCTGGGGTTGTTTAGCCTGGAGAAGAGGAGGCTGAGGGGAGACCTTATTACTCTCTACAACTACCTGAAAGGAGGTTGTGGAGAGGAGGGAGCTGGGCTCTTCTCCCAAGGGAGAGGGGACAGGACAAGAGGGAATGGCCTGAAGCTCCGCCAGGGGAGGTTCAGGCTGGATATCAGAAAAAAAAATCTTCACAGAAAGAGTCATTGGGCACTGGCAGAGGCTGCCCAGGGAGGGGGTTGAGTCGCCTTCCCTGGAGGTGCTTAAGGAACGGGTTGACAAAGTGCTTAGGGACATGGTTTTAAGGGAGTGTTAGGAATGGTTGGATTCGATGATCCAGTGGGTCCTTTCCAACCTGGTGATTCTATGATTCTATGAATAAGGTGTGAATTCAGAACACACTAACCGAAGGTCTGAGGCTGGCATGTGCCACTTGACAACAACCTTTTAGATCTGAGGTAAGAAAATATCACTAAACTAAGGACTCGAAATTAGAGCTGGGGTTGGTGCCAGGGTTCAGGCAACAGGGTCATCGAGTTGGAGAAAAGTGTATATTCAGATAGCTTTCCTATGCCATGCATTGGTGATGATGAGTCATTGGCTGCTGGTGAGACTGGGGGCTTGTATGGGGGAAAGAATGACGTGTTCGGAATGGGCTCCTTGCCTAGCTGGATCATTGAAGCTGGCAATAGTACTAGTTACACACTTCTGATGAGGCATGTTATAAGTGAAGGACAGAGAGGGACACAAGATATTTCACTTTCTTTTGCAGTCATTCATAAAGGCAAATTATAAGTGTCTTGCAAAAAGTTGTAAATTCTTTGTTAAAAGAAGAAAAGACTGGTAAGGCATATACACCCTTATCCATGCGTAACAGCTTTTTTCACAGTTACAGAAATTAAACATATTCATCTATGTTTCTTTATGTGTAGTATGAAGCCTTTCATACTTTATTTTAAGTATAAAAGCCTTTTCAGGCTTTATTTTAATCAGTGGTTTTGCAAAAAGCAAATAACACATGAGGCCGTCTCCTTGGCATACAGCATATAAGCTGTGGGTGCTGTTACAAAAGGAGATTGTGAAAGTAAAGAAAGATTAAACAAATGGTGGGAAGAGAGAGAAAACAGACAACAGGGTTTACTTCTTTCAATTTGAGACTCTGCTTTTCAAGACTCCAATTTTGTAAATCACTTTAACATCTTCTTAACCTTGATCATAGTAATAATTCTTTTGATTTCAGTGTATTTACATGAGAAAAGTTAAGGTTATGCAGGAGTATGCAAAAGTTAAATAAATGTAGGCATCATGCTAATATATTTATGCTCTCATGCCCAGTTATAATTTGTATGTCCAAATCCAAATGAAATAACACGCAAGAACAGCATGTTAGCAATAAATATTTCTAATTCTTAGTTTCCCACTAGGATTTAAATTAGAATCTGTTTTGCAGATAGCCAGGCTACATTCTGCAGGCAAGTCAAGTCTTGCTGTAATTGCACTGGCCCTGATTTGTTTCCTAAACCACCTCTCTCTCTCTAGTTGTGCTCATTTTAGGAAACAAAGCATATGTTGTACAGGGTTTAATCTGAAATCTTCCCTTCTGGTCATGCCCGCGCTTCTAGCCTTTGCTGAAAAAAGTATGTAATGATAATTAAAGTAGTAGTTAGTAAGTCATAGTTAGAAAAAATCTATTAAATCTGTGACAGATTTCCCAATGGAAAAGTCCTGTCCAATGTAAATATTGCAATTCTCCTCCTGTTGTACTTGTGTTTTTTCAAAGTAGGTATTTGTCCTAAAGATATTGAGAATATTTTGTAAGATTTCAGATTAAATCCTGTACCACATAAGCTTTATTTCCTAAAATAAGCACAACTAGAGAGAGAGAGGTGGTTTAGGAAACAAATCAGAACCAGTGCAATTATGGCAAGATTTGCCTTGCCTGCATGTCTAGCTACCATCAGTGGAAGGCCTGCCCTGTACTACAGTTTTCCTCTGGTTTAGGGTTAACTAAAGCCTTGACAATAGGAGCAATTCAGCAGGAGAGATCACTGCTTAGCATGTTTTCTACTATTATAACTTTTGTGTGGTTTTGCACCTATTTCTTTCAGCTTTTCTTGGTTCTGTTGAGACTTATTCCTAAAAAAAGACCGTCACTGAAATGCAAGATATTGTAATACCTCACTTTCAAGTGTAGTAAGAGACACATTAGCTATTGCCTGAAAGCGAGATACCAGGTCACCATCATCACTTCTGTCTGAGAGCTGTTGGGAAATGCTGGTTATACTGGGAAGCTTGACAGTGCTTCATGGCTTCTGAGGCCCCTAACACTTCACGGTGTTAATGCAGTCTGTAGCACTAGATCCTTACATGTCCACTGGTTTCCCTCTATTCTGTTCTTACACGTCTTCTGGTTTTCAGAGAAAACAAGCCCATATATCAAGGTCAGGTGGAAGTCACGGTGTCCTCAGACCAGAAGCAGCCCCTTAGTGTGCATTGCAAGTCACTTTCCAAATGTTCAAGTCTTTGCTGGTAGGGTTAAATCTCACTTCTCATCCTTTTGGGATTGATAGATAACCTGAACATTGTCCCAAGGAAACCAAGCAGGGCTTTCCTTTCTTGAAATGGTCACTATGATACTATTGTAATTAATTGTGATATGAGAGGCCCAGTCTTAACCGAAGTTGTTCATCTTCCTGGCACGTGCTTCACAAGGATACCCTACTTGTCTTAATGGGATTGAGAGTAAGGAGCAAAGGAGAGGATGAGGAATCTCTGATACTGTTGGAATTGTTCCCCAAATAGTGGTACATACCTAGTAGTCATACAACAAAAAACTAAACTAAAGGCCTAGTTTTCAGTAAAGGGAAAAAAGACCCCTTTTTAACCCTGGAAATTAACATTTTTAGAAAAACTTCAAAGCATGTATAATCTTTTCATATCGCTTGGAACAGCATTATGAAAATTAATTCAAGCTAGGTATGTTTGTGAAAAAGCTGCTGAGCAATGCTACTGAAACTGAGTTATATTTAGATATTCAAATCTCTGGAGACCTGTACAGTGAAAATACCGGTGTTTTTCTCTAGTTTGAGTACCTTCAGTGTTAAATGAAACTTCAGGAGATATTTCAGGCAAATCTGGGAGCTGGGGTCCCGATTTTCTTCTAATTATTTCTGCAGATGCTTTCCTTGAGTTTACTTAAGTTTTTTTCAAGTATTTTCTTCTTATACAGTATATTATTAACTTCTGTAACTTGCAGTGACTGAAGTTCTGGGCATGCCCCATCCCTGGAGGTGTTCAAGGCCAGGCTGGGTGAGCCTTGAGCAACCTGATCTAGTAGGAGGTGTCCCTGCCCATGGCAGAGGGGTTGGAACTGGATGATCTTTAAGGTCCCTTCCAACCCAAACTACACTATGATACTGTGATACTACTCCAAATAAAATAGTAGTAAAAAAAGAATTGTAAGAAAAGCACTGCCAGTAAGGACAGCAGGATCCATGCTGATCTGGATAGTAATGTTGAGCAATTTTCACTATAATTTTATCCATTATACTATGAAATCAGAGAGTTCTGGTTTTAGCATTATAGGGAGAGAAAGAGAGGTTTTTGAAACTGTGTTACAAAGCTTATTAAGATAACGCAAATAAAGTTGTTCCACCAGCTTGGTTTTGAACCAGAACGGAAAATAAGCTAATTGTTATTGAATGACAATAAAAAGAGAAATATTGAAATGACAATAAAAAGAGACTCTAACACACGCATCCACATATATTTTTAATGCTTAAGATTTAGCCTTAAATTTTAAATTTCTTGTGAAGGTTTCCTGGATGTACATGTGCTGAGAAAATGAAATATTCACTTTTTAAAAGAGCTTCTCTCTTCTATCAGTATGGGAAAGAGTTTTGGGACCCACTTATGCCTACATCATTCTCTTAGGAAATACATCACGACTAGACTGTCACAGTGTGATGCCTGGGTTAAGTTTAGTTAAACCAACTAAGGAGCAAAATGTGTATTTGTCACATTATACTTTTCTTTAACTTGTATAATTTCATTGTGTGGGATTAAGGTTGTCTAATATTTTATAGTGTTTCTTATTTATAGTAATATTTATCTATTTATTTATTTTTATATTTATATTTATTTATCTATTTATCTTATTTATAGTAAGATTTTATCTTATTTATAGTAAGATTTTTCTAAATGTGTCTTAAAAGACTACCTGTATGTTTTATTCTAATCAAAAAAAAAATACCTTAAGTAGACAGTACTCCTATTTAAATATCAAACTATTTTTCTGCTTTTTAAGAGAGCTTCTCTGATGTGTATCAAATTTAGCATAATCTCAGGATAACAGTACAGTTAAAAGTGTGCAGATTCTTACTAGCATTACTGCCTATATTCAAAAAGTTTGTAAGCCTATCAAGAATTAGTGGCTCAAGGAATATATACTTGAAAACTTTGAATCTTTAATATGATTCGTGATATGTCATATATGTCACAGATAGGTAGTATGGCAATATTTCTCTGGCTGCTGTTCAGATGCTTCCATGAAATCAATTGATATCTAATTCTAACTCTTGATAATTTGTTTACTCATGCGTTACTGCTGCAAGATGTGGAGAACAAGCTGATTTATGCAAGGAGAGCCCTGTGGGATTAAGTGAGTCTTAAACAAAGCCTAGGCCTTGTGCTGGACCTCAGCATGCACTTAGATGTCATATTGAATGAACATTATAATCACAAAAAAAGAACCTTTTTAATCTTAGAAAGTCTTTAATCAAATCACTTACTCTTAATTTATTGTGACTTCATGTATAAGAAAAATTACTAAGGCTCTGGAGGTCAGGGAACTTTCCCAGGAGATTAAGAGCTTGTGGGTGGACAAATACTTTATGGCATATATATTGAAAAATCTTTTATTTTTTGAGAGCGGTAATTATTGCAGCCATTGGGTCCTATACAGTTAAGGAAAGTTGGTCTATGATATTTTGTTGGTATATTCCAATTGTTCAACAATATCTTTTGTAGTTTTATATCTTATGTTGTTATTAGAAAACAAATTCTACTATTCCTCTTGGAAGTTTGGCACAATGTGTGACAGTTTAAGTGTTATCTGTGAAATGATATGGGAAGGAATGAGAGGTGATCAGACAATGGTATGCCAAATGTGAGGAAGATAGTCCCAAGCTTTATACACCGGTGACTACAGCAGCCAGTTGAATGGAACACCGTTACCAGCCGGATACATAGTGTTCTTTCTTATCACCTCCTTTGGGGTTTCTTGTCTTCTAGAGTGCCTGTGCTTTAAACAAAGGCTTCTGCGAGTCTGTTTGCCTCTTGCTATGCTTATTGAGGGCACATATTAACAGGTGTTTACTACTCATAGGAGTCATCCTGGTAGTAACTTGCAGACAGATAAAAGCTGAGAGCCTCAAAGCCAAAGATGATATTTTCCTAACTTCACTTGATTTTTACATAGCAATCTAAATGCAAATAATATAAGTCTTTAAAGGAGTATTACCCCTGTAGCCATCTTCATCTCTGTGACCTTATTATCTCTGCCCCTAACCAGTGACCTCTCAGTGCACGTCTGGGGATGCAGAGGTAGTGTTCCTCACTATTAGCCCTTCAGTGTGTCAGAAGCCTGCAGGGAATGAGGTTGTGAAAATCACAGCTTCATTTCTCACCAGTTTAATGAGGTTAGTGATAGACTTTGAAAGAGATCACTTGATTGATTTCTTGGCAAGCAGCCATTGCAGAACTCCTCATTAGGACGTCTCTTTCAATTTCTCCTAAATTATGGTGATCAAACCGCCAAAGCCTGTCCAGGACTGAAAAGAAAAGAAATCAACTTTTAAATTTGTTTAGGACAGAATAAAATGAGCAGTTCAGAAATGGAATGAAATACTTACTTAAATTATATCTAGGTACTGGTTGCTCTTATTCATAGATTGTGTAGGTCCATGATTTTTTTTTTGTGGTGTGTACAGGACAGTAAACTTAAAGAAGAATTTTTACGTTTTTTTTTGTTTTTTTTAAAGGGGAGTGGACAGAGGAATTTGATAAAGTTATACAGAATGGGATAAAATAAGACTCAGACAAATTCTTTACTTGCATTAGGCCCCTCTCTCTCTTTCTCCCTATTTTTTGTTAAAATAGACATATATTATAATAACGTATACATGGCAAATTTTAGATATTAGCATTTTCCTGAATACTTCCTACCTCAACATAGCACTGAAATCTAAGAGCTGAAAATGCTACCCATGGTGCAAACTACTACTAGCCAGTTAAGAGGATCTATCTGTGAAAATTGGGACATCTTAGCTATGTGAAATCTTGCAATGTGTGCAAATATGACTCTAGCTCTCATTGCTTGCAAGAGGTTTGTTGAAATTGCATGTGTTTGATTGCCCAGTCAGTTGAAATGGAATGTTTCTTTACGGCGATGCAAAAATGCTAGCACCAGATTTATAATATGAGTGCTCACATATATATTGTGAACATTTTCTTTTCCACTGCTTTTATACATCCCTCAGGGGGTAAAGGAGAATCTTGAGTAATTACAAAAAATGTTTGCAATAATTTCTAAGGTTAATTTAAAAATTGTTGGACTGTTATTCTTGTCTACAGGATGAATGGCTACCAAAATATAGCAAGGTTGTACTAGAATGCAGTCGTCAGTGTATTTCTGTCTTATACTCTTAGTTAAGGGTACCGACCTTCCTCATCCGCCCATTGTTTAAAACAAAATGCTAGGCTGAAGGTAACCATAGTTCTTGCTGATATTGCCTTCTAAAACTAAATAGCAGACACTTATTGGCTTAGTTACTACTACAGTTCCATATACTTCATGAATATTCATTAAAAGAGCAAGATTATTTATGGGAAGCAAACATAGAAAAGAGATCAACTTAAAAAATATAAAAATCGAAACATGCAGGTATTATTTCAATGCTGCAACCAACAACATTACCATGGAAACTATCTTACCATTATTTTAAAATATTTTTACTTTTTTAAAAAACTATTTTCTTCATATCTTTTTTTCAGATAAAATCACTCTGTTTCCTAAAGACAGAATTTTAAGGCGATATAAAGCATTTGGCCATTTGAGGGTGAGAGAGAAAAACTGAAGATTTCATATAGTGACATTTTACACTGCTCTTCCACTACAGACTTTTCCCAGTGAAGTAAAAAACATCTAAGTTGGGTGATATTTTTTGTTGTTTGTTTCGTTTATTCTTCTGGAGGTTCTTCCTCAGAACATATCATTTAACTGATCTCTTTGATGAAGCTTATGTGCTCTTGCTGCCCCAAACTCCAATCTTTTCCTGGACTTGGCCAGCAGGTGATTCTGCCCCTCTACTCCATTCTTGAGAGACCCCACCTGGAGTACTGTATCCAGCTCTGGAGTACTCAGCACAGGAAGGACATAGATCTGTTACAGTGAGTCCAGAAGAGGCCACAAAGATGATCGGAAGGGTGGAACACCTCCCATATCAGGACAGGCTGAGAGAGTTGGTATTGTTCAATCTAGCGAAGAGAAGACTCAGGGGACACCTTATAGCAGCTTTCCAGGACTTAAAAGGGGCCTACAGGAAAGATGGGGAGGTGCCCTTTATCAAGGAGGACAGGGACAGGATGAAGGGTAATGGTTTTAATCCAAAAAAGTGGTGAGAAACTGGCCCAGATTGCCGATAGAAGTTGTGAAGGCCTCATCGCTGGAGGTGTTCAAGGCCAGGTTGGATGGGACTTCGAGCAACCTGTTCCAGTTAAAGGTGTCCTGCCCATGGTAGGGAATTGGAATGAGGTGGACTTCAAGGTCCCTTCCAAACCAAATCATGATTTTATTTGAAGAGTAGCAAAAAGTATCAAAACAAGAATGTCGTCATGTACCTCCAGAAAGAAAAATGTGGAGGTATTTTGTATTAAAAGAAATAATTTTCATGCCGTTATTCTGGTGTATCATTCAAAACCTGTCATATCTCTAGCTGTTGATTCACCCAAAAGATGGTAGAATTTCTCAGTTAATTCTGTAATGCCTCACAAGAAAGTGGATGTCTAGGTCAGATATAGTTATTTTCTGACTTACGATTCATGACTTACACCAACTGGCTCTTCAAACACCCAGTAAGGCAACAAGAGTCACTGTATTATGTAAACATCCTTTATGGAAAGATGCAATTCTTAAAATATTATTGAGCTTTTTGTTGTTCTCTTCCTTAGGTTCTTTACTGTTCTTTTATGCTTATCTAAAATGATGATGAAACATGGCAGTTTCTAGTAGTATAAAATAGACTAATAGTGGTTTTGCAAATACATAATATACTGTATGTGAAATTAATCTTGTAAGATATGGACACAAAAGGATTACTTAGATGTTTTCTGCTTGGTTTCCCTTTCTTTAGCAACCAGGTCTCCTGTTCAAGACTAGCCCTGCAGAACTACCTAAATTGCACTTTGTTTTTTTCTTTTGTTAGTTTGTTTTAAAAAAAAAATAAAAAAAATACCCAAGCCAATGTACCTTTATATGCAGTATGTTCTGCTGCATGACATAGTTTTCAGCTTCTTAGATTGATTTCTAAAGCAAGCAAGGGTTAAGATTCTCAAGCAGGGACAACTTTTTTCTGCTGAATGATACTCCAGTTGGAGATGCATGACTCGTTGCTGTTCTTGGGGATGTTCTGAAGTTTTATAGCAGCTTTTGTAGGACTTTAAAGTATGTGTTTGTGTATATATTCTGTTAATTTTTAAGCTAATACATTATCTAGAACATGGCATAGCATATACATTCACATCAGTTACAGTGATACAAGCATCATGTGACCAAAAACCATCTGAATGGATTCAAATAGATTGGGGTAACAAAGGAAGCCTGATCATCATTAGTAGGCTTCCAGGAAAATTCAGCTGTACTCCTAACAACTGTGTTTTTCCTTGATACAATTTTTAAAGAATAACTATCCCTACTATTTATTTTTTAATGAGTCACTGCACAATTACTACAGCTAGACTGTTTTAGGCACTGTAGAGATACACATTATGTAAATGTTCTGAAACACAGATTTGTAAACACCCCCACCCCAAGCCCCCTAATATCTTATTATATTAGTGATCAAACATCTGTCGAAATTGATGACAAGGCTACACTTCTCTTGAATTTGAAGCTCAGAATTTGGTCCAAACTATGCCTAAAAAGATTTTCCTTGCACAATATGTTTTGTCATTCTATCTGTTTTGAAATTCTGATTGTGTATCCTATTTGTATGAAGTTACTTTAGACAGAACCGATAGTAATAGGAAAAAAATTTTATATACTTTACATATTATTTTCTGTGAGTATGAAATTATAAGTGCTATTATTAACCACACATAAAGGGAAAAATATTTCAATATCATAATCTGTATGTATTTTCTTGACAGAAGGATTTTAGTCAAATGCTACTTCTGGAAAGATGCGTATACTCCCACTGTATTGTGCCTATTGTGTGGTCTCATAAGTTTAAGACGGGAAGATCTATAGGAAGTTCAATGCTTGACATTCTTCCATGCTTCTGGTACTCCTTTAGTGCAGGTGTTTAAACCTAGCATAGTATTACACTATCCATAAAAGTTCCTTCCATAAAAGCCATGATGAGACAAGAGAAGGTCAGTTGTCAAAAGTGATGCATTTTATAGCTTCTGCATGTGATTGTTATTGATTTCTGAAATGGCAATCCTCATTGAGCAAATGGTTTCAAACTTTTTGTTCTGAGAAAAATACCATACATATATTTTTCCTTTGAACTCAGAGGCAAAAAACCCCAAGGACATTCACAGTTCAGATGAGAATGTTAGTAGTCATTTTATATTCATAACACAATACTCAAACATATTGCCCTAAGATAATATGGTCCACCAGCAGCCAATTTCAGCAGAGCTAATTCTGTTACTATGAGAGCCAATTTTGATTTACAAAAAAGACTGAAAATATTTTGACTGGTGTTTCCAATTTGTCAGTGCATAATAAGTTGAAGTGGAGCATCATCTGAAAGAAACCTTACTTTTAAAAACATCAGCATCATCAACTTGGTAGTTCACTGGGAACGTATCAGGTTGGGTGGTTGAGAGCTAAAGCTGAGATAAATGCTATGCTGGATTGCAGCAACTAAAACAGCCTATTGAATTATTAGCAAGACCACAATCTTGCAGCAACATGAACTATTGAACTGTTTGCACTTACTTAACACTAATTCTACAGCAAGTATATTAGCTATATTTTCTGTGCATTTGTGCATTGCTTTTATGCCCCGTTTGGCATACTGCAGTAGGAGCTGTTGATTGGAGGCTTCATAACTCCTCCAGTCCTAGAAATACTTTTCTGCAGGATACCTTCCACTGACATTTTTAACTAAGCTTACATTGATATAGTTGTAATTGTAGTGTCAGATGTAAAAATGAAACAAAGAACACCTTTACTCAGTATAAGTTTTTAATTCTTTCTGGACTCTGATTGTGCTTTGTGCAAGTCAGCTTAAATCTATCCAGGGTGGACACAAATTTGAACCTCATATAGTAAAGAAAATATGCCAAAATATTTTTCTCTAGGAAATTTTCATGAATGGTAAATTACTAGAAATGTCCTAATTACTTACATTATTTTTCAGCTTCACAACCCACTTAACCACACCTCGTATTCTAGTAAATTAGAACGTTTGCTTAAGGTTTGGTATTAGAACTGCATATATACCCTGTTTTGTATGTTTGTTTTGTTAGACTTTTGATCATCTATTTTTATCCTTGCACAACCTCTTTCTCTCTAAGGTTTCAATACTTAGTGGAGTAACACAGAAAGTAAAGATAAGGGGCAGCACATAATTCAACATGATGCTTCTCTTGTATCAGTTACTGAATTTAGTAAAAATTTTCAAACAATCTTTCCCACAATCAAACTGATTGTCTTCACAGCACTCAGTTTGTAAGTGAGTACAAATAAAATTGTCAGACTACACATCTAATTAGGTATTTATTGTCAGCATGGTAGTCCAGAAAGAAACTCATCAATATACTGTACGAAGTAAAGCTACTATATTTCCATTCCTTTTAACTGTATAATAGTAGAGGATCCTTTCATATCAAAGAGATTTTTAATCGCATGATTCTAGACAGCTCTCTTTGATTTTCACAGTGTCTTACACAAAGACCCACAAACCCCAAACATTTAAAATTAAATCATTCAGCAGAACTCTATTTGCTTTTCCTCAGGAATTCTTTTCATACTGAGAAATAACATTCACCAGAATATTGGCAACTGAACCATATGCTCTTAGACATGCATATACAGTGCAAAGGAAAAATGAACAGCTCTTGCTGCGAGTAGGTGATTGTTACTTGATGGAAACAAGACCAACTACTTTCCTTGTTATTTAATTGCCCCTTCAACATGCAGGCTCTGTGTATGAGATATCCTCCAAGCAAAACAATAATTTCTCAGCAATATGGCAGAATTCACAGTATAGTCATTTAATAAGTGTACTTCAGAAAAGAAAGGACATACATATTGGGTTTATATTTTTCGATAATGCCAGTAAGAATAAAGATCTAACGTCCGGTAACTGGAAGGAACTGCCTATATGCACTGTCCTTTACAAGAATGTCCACATATCGCTAACATTTGAACCTTAAATTACAAACCCAGTCATCTCCAGGAGTATAATTTGAGGTTCCTCTTTCTTAGAGGGAGAAGAAAGAAGAAATAGCTCGTCTCCTCAGCAAAGGACATATGTAAAGAGAGGTTTAAGGCCACTTTTCCCAATGAATTTAGGTAGCACAGAGCATATGTTTTCTACTTGTTACTTTTCCCCTCCCTTCTATCGTTGCTTTCATTGCCCTGAGGGTATGCTTTAGCTAAACATTATACAGGCATTAGAACTCCAGAAGTATTTCACTCAAAATCCTTCAAACTATTAGTTCTGTTATGATAAAAGCAAAAAAGAAATGGAGATTGGGTTTGCTTAGAGGACATAGTGTATGGCTCTGAAGCATCTGAGGAATCTGTCTCAGACAGCATTTCCCCACTAAAGTATCTAAAGTAACTAAAGCTTAACCCACCTTTCCAAACTGCTAAAGGGCCATGCCTTGTAGCAGGTAACGTGGTGGCTACCTGAACAGCTGAAAATATACACAACTCTGAAAGTTTTAAAGGTCACAATGAAACGCAATTAATGCTGCAGAGCTCTGTCATGTTTTTATAGTCACAGATTTAAGTGAGGGAAAGTAAAGCACCTACAGAAAAGAGAACTTCAAATGTTACAGAGCAAGAGAGAACAGCTCTCCTCTGGCATCAATACCATTTGGATAACAAACAGCCTACCAGACACGAGGAAAACTGAGAGAGTCCAGCAGCTCTGTTTTGTAGCATTGAGTGCTGAGTGTACTTCATAGCATGTAATTCCCTTTACTGCTAATAATAGAAAATGTATTGGATTGGAAGTTATTGTTACAATCATGTTTGTAGGTTGGATAGGTTCGAGGCTAGAAAGTTGGTTGAGTGGGACTTTATGTTAATTGTTTGGGTTTTGTGAATGTAGAGCATTTCAGTGATAACTAAAATTAACATTAAGTCAGCTCTTTCTTCCCCCTCAGCTTCAAGCTTTGAGGACGTGAGCCATCTTTTTATTTTGTTTTACTAACATAAAGGTGTTGATCCATGGCTTATGCCCCCCATCTCTATCCTAGTACAACTTAGTAATGAAATAATAAGTGATTCCTTCACTATAAACAGATTACTTTATCTTACAAGATTTGGTTGGGTTTTTTTTTCTTAACGACTCTTAAGAAACACACAGACTCAAAGCTTTTTCTTACTACTCCCTCCCATGATCCACACATGAAGTGGTTGAAGTGTTAATGCAGTAGTACTTTATAACAAATCACTGTGGGTATGTTGTGAAGCCAGCATTCTTTTTTCTTATCTATATTAGTAATCGTTCACCCACCACCTGCTAATATGTGATAGGCTCATGCTAAATGGATCTTCGTATGTCCTGCTAGCAGTATAAACTAGACAATTCAATTTTAGTTTTGTCAGTCTCTTGCATAACTTCAACCATTTGTTCTACTGTTTTGAAGTACTTATTTTTCTTTGTGACATTCAAGAACAAAAGATAGGTCTTTCAATGCTTCACTGCACAGCTTTTAGGTTTATTGTCATACTTTTGATGGAAAATGACTGTATTTTATTGATCCAAACTTCATATCTCTCTTTAAGTATATAGCATGTGAACTAGATTACTTTGTCCTCTAAAACAGAAAGTTTAATTTTAGAACTTATTTTTCCAATCCATTTACAGAAGTTGAATTTTTTTAATATAACACTATTTTTTTATATTTTTACTGAAAATGAAACGAATGCTACACTGTTGTTTTTATTCAGTAGAGAAACATGCTGTTGCTAGAGAGTTGTTAAATAATTGTTTTCCGGCTGACTATGATGCAAGAAAATCTTGAGATATCCAACCTATCTTGCAGTGGTCTTAATAGAGACTTTGATTCTTATAAAAATGTCTAAATACTAGCATTGTTAAAAACTTTCATATTCAAAAGAGCTACCATCCTACCCTCTCTAACTGCGTGTATACTACATGTCCTGACTGAACAACTGTACCAAAATCTAATTAGAAAAACAGTGACTCAGCAGCAGAACTGCTCAGGAGTGGGGAGCAGGACAGAGTTTCTGTATTCTTTTAGAGAAAAGGAACAGGGTTTTGAGGGGATTCAATTTCTTTATTCAATTTGCTGCAAGCCACAGCGTTTAAAGTGCTCTTCATCTGCTACAACGTCACCACTGTTTTGTTCTATTAAAAAACCTTAAAAAGATTCTTTTAAATGACTCAGTTCCAAATTCACCCCTTTTACTTTTCTATCTGCTTACCTCTGTACATTCCTGGTGGGTTTTTATTTTTGTTTCGTGTATTTGCAAGAAGACATCATATAAGCATTTTTTGTTTCCTTTTCAAAATCTGAGCCTTATTGATTCTAATTTATTCACAACTGCACTCCATAAAACAAAGATTTTTCCATGGTTTGATCAGAAGTCTATGAAAATTTAACTTGTTTCCTCTTCAGAAATCTCCTCTCTTTGCACCAATTTTGTGTAAAAAAGATAAAGCTAAGCAATACGTCCTCTTTTATGTCAATCACCAGTTTTCTATTCTTGAAATAAATCACTATTGTTTACCTTAGGTTCAGTTCCTTCCCTTTCTGGCTTGTCTTTGCTAATGCTTATTCTCAAATACAACTAGAAAAATAAATTAAACAAATGGAAGTAAAGATGCAGTGAGATGTGGTGATTCCTAATTGCAGTTTTCATTATGCTTATAGGAATTATTCACGTCAAATCACATGATACATAGATAACTTCATCCCCACTATTAATACAGCCAGCTTTCTGTTTTATTAGTCATTCCGAACAACTAACAATACTTATTTTTGTTAAAATGAAATTTAGAAAAATAAATAATTCTAATGTGCTTCTCTGCAGATAATTAATTCCACTGAAATGATGTCATTAGTTACAAGTTGTTTGGTATTGTTTTTTTTTAATGGGATTAGGGACAAAATTAATATCTCTATTAAACTCTCAAACGGACAAATGGCTATGAACTACTACTTTGAAAATGTATATAAACGTACATCTACTTTTATAAATAGTTAGTAGTCATTTTAACAGTAAAAAGCGCTATAATTTGGTGGGGAAACTCACACTTACATTGTCATAACAGCACTATGAACATATGTAACAAACATTTCCTGATACAGTTCTGAATAACATACATAATTCTATTCTGTATCATGAAAATGGCTTAAAGAGATACATTAGGATTGATATTTCTTCTCCATCAGAAATAACAAAGCCAATCAATTTACACATACTCTAGCAAGCCTACTATCTCTGGCTGATATAATTGCTAAAGAGCATCCCACAAACCCTCATAACAGATAACAGTGCTGTTAATTGCAACGTTCTCATTTGTCTGCCTTTCTTTTCATTTTCTCTGGGTCTCTTGTATTTCCTCTCCACCCCCACCAGGCTTTATTGCTTATATTGTTCAATCAGTATATCAAACATGAAAGATGTATACTGAGATAAATAAAAATAATCCATACTGGGTTTGTTATATTGACACCAATACCCAGCTAAAGACTGCTATTCCGAGAGAATTGCTGACATCAGTCGATGAAGCTTATGTGTGCACCAGGGCCATGCCATGCCAGATTGCTCTATGTGAGATGAAATGTTTTTAATTTGGAGAGCTGGAAAGAATCACAACAATTTCAACTCCAGTTAAAACAATAAAAGCCTCTATTTTGGAGTAAGAGAAAAGGAAAACATTAGAGAAAAGGAAGGGACGCTTAAGAGTTGATCTCAGGAAAATGCAAGCAAACATTTTAAACACCAAGTGAATATTATGGAAATTGTGCTGACTCTTAATATCATCTTATTAGACACCTCGGGTTTATTTAGACCACAGTGAACAAACAGAGATATTAAAAAGGTCATATTAAAATGGGTTGATTGTTCTTTAATGTAAGAAGTAGGCTTAGATCAAAGTAAAAACTAAAAATGCAAGTTAAAAAGCTGAGCCATACATTAAAGAAATCAAAATTTCTTGAGATTACTTTCATCATAGTAATTAAAAAAAGAGCCTAGATCTGTGGCTCCATGTTCGTTGGTGAATCTATGTGCATTCATTAAGCAGCAGTACAGATTTGAATCGAGGCAAAATACGAGAATTTTGGTCAGTTTGTCCCTTCTTCCGGCTGCAGGAAGCAGTTTATTAATAAATTATGGGGCATCAGAAAGAGCTCTAGGGCCTCCAAGACAGGCTGTTAATTGCAGAAATTTAGATTAAGAGCTTTGGCTAAGTAAGATACTGGTAGCCTTCTACCTAAAAGCAATCCCTGGAAAGGAGAATTAAACGAGGGCAGAAGAAAAGGTTCTGAACAGAGAGCAGCCTCAGGAATGAGGCTAATTCTAATTCTTCTGTTACACTGGTGGTATGATGCATACAACAAAATCAATAAATAGTGTTTATGTTATAATAAAGATTATTATATTCTGTAAAGCAAACTGTATTTTGCTTTCCTGGATTACTGGGGAAAGTTGTATATTTTCTCATGACTCTCTATATGTTAACATGTTTGTATATACAGTGCGTGGTACAAAGTTAGACTGTTAATATAAAAATGTTAAGTAATATTTTAAAATGTGTTCACGTTACAAAATAAATTTGCATTTTTCTCACAGCAATTAATGGTTATTGCATATTAAGTGCTGTACTCTTATTTTCACCAGTTTTCCCACATGCACATGGCTTTCTAAATACCACATAATTAGTTTTCATTTGCTATTTCTTAACTACTGGAGTATTAAGTGAACACAAATTTTAAGTTAAAGATGTTTGACCAACTGAAAGACTATACAGAAGGAATCTGTGTGAATTGTCAGTGTAGGCATCTGTGTTTGTGTGCTCAAATGTTCATATTTTGGTTCAGTATTGACCACAGTATTCATAGCAGTCCCTGCAGTTTAAGAGATTTAGTGAATTTGTTTTCCCATCATTAAACTTACTGTGAACCCATAGGCTAGAATGAAGGAATCAAATCGAGTTTATTTTTTGGTTTATTTTTTATGTGAGGTGGTGGTACTGGTTGTTCATTTGGTTTGGACTGGATTTTTTGGCATAAATTAAAATGGATTTTTCAAACAATTGTTAAGGTGGAAATCACATGCCCTTTTCCAGCTCTGAAATTGAAATAGCAACAGCAAACAGACAGACAGAAAATGTTTACAAATATCTAGCCAGGGTAAAAACTTTCACATCCAAGCTTGAGAAAATTCAATCAAATCTTTGCTCGTTCGCAAACACGGTTTAAAATTCAGCAATTTTTTTTTGTATGCTTGCATTTCACGTTCCCGTATGAATACCTACCAACAGCTTTGGATGGGTATTAAGTATTTCCTTGGAGTTTGTTTGAATGATCATGTTTTAAGATTTTATTTGTTTTAGACAATGAAATTGATTAGACCGTTAAGTTGTCAGCAGACATGTTGTGCTTCTGACCTACAAATATACCTACTGCAAACTCAAAACTTGGTGGAAAACTGAGGAGAAAATAAAAATGTAAAATGCAGAAATGTTTAAACATGGAAATACTATTAAATGTGTTGCCAGTAGTATTGTACAGAGCTAGCAGAGAAATCTTGAACAATGATTTATGGATTTTCACAGAATTATTATTGCTGTGCATTCTATTTTTTTCCTCTGTTCAGTGCAGCTTTTTAATTTGTTTTATACTACATAAAATTCCTCCTCTGAAGATGGCTTGGTGGGTGGTTGTATAGTGTGTTTCAGTCAGAAAATAAAGCATGGTAAGAAGAAAGATAAATACTTCGAAGAAAGATAAATACTTCAAAGAAAGAAAACCAAAGAACTTTTGTAATAAGGAAGAATAAGAGGAATATGGAAAGCAATGTTCTGCTTATGATTATGTTTGAAAATAATAATAATTACTATTAATTTCGGACATGTAATTGATGATCAGAAATAATCAAGAGGGTGACTGGGTTTTAATTGCCTGTTTTTATAATAAGAGTATTGTAGAAAGCTGTTCCAATGTCCAGATAGACAGATGTGTATTTGTTTTTTTTCTTCCTTCCTGCTAGGGTAGACATTTTTGACCTGTATTTGTGTAGATACTCTGCTTCAAATTGTAAGATAATTTAATGCTAAGGATAGATAAAAGAAAAGTCTGTAACCAATTTTATCTACTAGTAGGGATGTAGCCTTTGTCTCTTGTCTCTTGCCCTTCTTATCTGGTAGTATAACATGCAATACCTTGATAGCCTTTCCTAATTATTTAAATTCCTTTTTTACTACTATCCCAACTCTCCTAACAGCGATGTCTTGATTGGTATCTTACTTGGATCCACTTAGTTCTTATAATCTTAACAGCACACAACATTTCAGTATGCACATCCTTCCTTCAGCACCTCTTCGTTTTGAAGAAGCACACAGCACGTATGTTTCTCCCCATACCAGAGAGTTTCTGCTTTGCAGTTGTCTATGTAAACATCCAGATTTCCTCTTCACTGATAACTGCTAGGAAACAGTGAGTCTGAAATATGGATGTTTTCTTAATTCTATCTTGTTTTATGCTATCCTAAATTTCCAGCGGCTTTTAATCTTTTCATTTTCACCGTGTATATGCATACGTATACTTGTGTTTTCCTCTCAGGTGGATTGGTTTCAGTGTACTAGGGTTTTTTTCCTTCAGGTCACTACAGAAAGGACCTCAGTTGTCCTATATATTCTGAAATAGGTAATGCATAATCTGTCCAAGTCAATTTATTAAATCCTATCCTAATTACAGTTCTATGCTTTTATCATGTCCAGTGTGGTTTGCAAGAATATTTTAAAGACTCTATAAACAAATCAAAGATTTTGTTTTATCCTTCTTTTTCTCATTTTAAACACATGATCTCCCTTTCCATTTAGTCTGTGAGTGGCCCATTTTTAGTTAACATTTTCCAGTTACACTGTGTTTGAGGGCCTTAATCTGTTCCTTTATCAGCACTGGCTGAAAATCTGGAGATTGGTTGAAATTTTTTCACTGAATACTGTACAGAGTCATTACGAAAGTGCTTTGGTGTGCTTGAATATGCAATATATTCAACACTCTAGAGGGATTTGCAAATTATTGCTATAGAAAAATCATGAGATGAAGGGCAAATGGTAGGAAAAGAAAAGCTAAGATCAGGGCAGTTGGATGGGTGTTGTGGAGACCCTGATACTACTCTTTCCCACATCAGTTATATTTTATAATCTCTCCAAATGCCTTGTAAATCCCATGAAGGAGATGAAGGACTGTGAGTACATCGCATATGCAAGTAATCTGCACTACCAGATCCATTACTGTTGACATCCCTCTGAGGGAGGCAATGCGTTTAATTAAGGTAATGATTGTCAACGATTGCAAACAGGTACCTCAGATGGTGTATACCAGATGGTATGTCCCTGATGATAGGTATCTTAAAAATTCGCATTTCAAAAAGACAGGTGAAACATCAGTGACAGTGTTTGACATGATAGAATGCCTCTGATCAAATCCTCTTATACTGTGAGTATAAGCGCATCTTGGTTTAATCTTATCAGAGAACTTGTAAAAGCCAGCTAATTTTCCTCATATTTCTTACAGAAGTGAAATCTCCTGTATGGTAAATTAAGATGGTATACAATTTCAAGCATGTTAACTAGCTTTACTAGCTTCAGTATCTTAAAATTACACACAGGTTCAATTACCTCAGTACTTTAAATATTAGATTGTTTAACCACCAGAGAAACCTTTCCAACATTTACATAACTTGTCCTAGATAAGTTGAAGTGATAGTGTTATGCACTGATGAAGTACGATAGTAAGGTTCACAAAAAACTCTACTACATCATTAGACATTTACGAAGTAATGATGACCTTAAGTGGGAAACCCAAATGCTTAATTGCCTTTGGATGTTCTGACCAACATTGCCAAAAACCACTGTTTCTTCACCGTGTTTAAATATATTGCCACAACAGTGGTCCTCAGTACAAAACCGAAACAAGTACCATAATCTGAAAAAAGAAAAGGAAGCTGGAAAGATATGGTATTCTTGAAAATAATATCTTTTTTTTCCCCATAAGTTTAAGAAAAATACAGTTATTTCTCATCGTGACCAAATCATTATCAGCCTTTGAAAATTTGTAAGCAATGATAAAGTTGGAAGGACTGAGTAAACGGATGTTTAAACACTGCTGCAACAGTTCTATATTAGATTTAAATGGAAGGAGGAAAACAAATCAAAGAGGTATGTGTATTTGTATCAAAACAAACTTTACTATTGTGTTCTAATAGTAGTAGAGGGATTTGCAGCCACATCTTTTTATTGAATGTCCTTGAGTATTTTTGCTGCAGACATGAACACGTCATCTGAACAGAGTCAGGCATTTGCTGAGCTGTGCATCAGCTTTCAACATCTGAAATTCTCAGCATGGAGCCCATAGTAGAACAAGACCATAGTTATGTAAATTCCTTCTGTACTTATTAACGTGGCCTGATTACCCATAATTTTCTTATTCCTATTTCATTTGAAGTGAAAGTCCCTCTTCTTCCTTAAGCTTTAATTTAATTGTTTTGTAATGTCAGCATTAAATGCATG
Source organism: Cuculus canorus (assembly GCF_017976375.1). NCBI lineage: Eukaryota > Metazoa > Chordata > Aves > Cuculiformes > Cuculidae > Cuculus > Cuculus canorus. Next base: position 7,624,659 of record NC_071408.1, read on the forward strand.
CCTAGTCAACCCTAAAATCATAACATAGTACTAACCATTAAAATTTAAACTCCTTTTTTTATGCTTTGGCTTTTCTAGTTCCTTCAGGCACTAGAAGCTTTGAACTACGTGCTTACTCTAATTGCAGCGCAGCTGCACAATTTTCTAGTGTTACTTGTATTCTCTCAATATTTAAGCTCCTTCACTTAAGATCTCCCAGATATTTTAAGAAAAGTTGGATTACAGTGTTGATGTCCTTCTTATTCTTTTTCATCTTCTTCCTTTGTCTTTGTCCTCTTCCTTCACTTCCTTCGTTTTCTTCTTTAGAGTTGGTCAGGAATAATTTGGTTATTCTAGAGAGTAATTTTGGTCAGTATTAATTGACTCCCAAGAACATTTTCCCACCAGTAAATTTGCAGTCTTTTTATACCGCGTCTATCAGGCAAGATTATCTTCATGAATTCACCTTCCATTTTTATTACTGTGGAGTCCACAGTACAACTTTAGAAACATCTTTAGTGCAACTGTTAATATAGCGGACTGGATTCCAATGAGAAGAGGTCAATACAACATCTGTCTTTCTCATTTTGCCTACACCGTAATGCACGCCATTCTGCTACTTCAGGAATTGCTGGAGTATAACATAAACTCAGATTTAATGACTTGGAACCTGAGATTTAATGACTTGGAACCTGCTGTTTCAACTGTATTTTGACAAGCTGCTGGCCTGCTGTAGCTTATGCAACACTTTTCTTTTTTAATCCTTCGCAGAGAGTAGCTATGTTGGCAGCAGATTTTGCATGGCAGTTTAACATATTTTCCAAAGTGAAGGTTCCAGGTGGAAAAAATGATGAGGTATGCAGACCTGAGAAAGTTGACTACCTGCCAAGAAATTACCCATCCAGTTTATTTATTATACTGTCACAGACTTGAAGTGTTTCTTAATGTGATCTAAGATGTTGAAAAGCATAAAGGTCAGATGAAATAGGAGTAGTTATAACATGTTTCTATTGCCTTTGGAAGTCGTACAGAAAAAAGCCTCCCCAAACTATTTGATTTAGTAGAAATCAGGCATCCTCATATCACTGATGATGTGAACATTTAATGCACATTTCTACCTACAGGTTGTTTAGATAATATTGCAGATTTTGTGATATCACTAAAACATTTTTAATTGCTGGTGGCAAACTTCAGGTTAAAACTAGTGGCTACAGTGATTTCCTTTAATGAGACATGCCAGAGCTTAATACGTCCTAATAAAGTGTGCCTCAGTGTTGTAGTTAATGCTGCTTTCAACTCCTCCTGGGTTTCACTGGTTTGTCTGGGAGGCATTTCTCTTCCCATGACACTTATTAATGCTTTATGAGGACAAATATGTGACATACTTTGGGAAGAACAATTGATTTTGTAACTGAAGTCATAAAGCATGCCCTATGCTTCAATGAGTTACAAGGAGCAGAAAAAGAGAAGTTTCCGTGAACATCAGTACATCAGAATCTGATCTTGTTTACATAAGTCTGATCACAGATATGCCCATGTGAACTGTATGAAATTACTCTGATATTACACTGCTTTTACTGATATCGGGATGTCATCACTTTTTCTGTCAGCGCACGGTAAGTATGAGTGAGCCTTAAGTAAGCATATGTTTCTCTGTTAGTGTAGTTCAGCTAAATGCTGCAATAGCAGAGGGTAAACAATTTTAGTTAATGTTATTTTAAAAAAAATCCTTTTCACTGTTCAGGAGAAACCGTGCATAAGGTAGATGCAATCAAAGAAAATGCAGGGCTTAACCTTCCCTCTTTGCATTGCAGTTCTCCTTTCTATCCTGTTTTTATCATGAGAAAGTCTATTTATCCAAAAGTCATGAAGTGTATGCTGTGCATAGGAAATATTGGTGTTTGGATTAGAAAGAAATGTTGTGGACTCTGAACAGTAATGAATGGAAAAGCAGAACCTGACTGCTCACTTGAGTGGCATTTGCTACTCAGCCTGGAAGTAATGCCTTATGTCACATTAGCAAAGAGTTGTTTTGATAACGACAGAACCATGGGTTTACTCTGTGGGAATAGTGTTGTAACCAGTGAGTCCTGAGTGAACAGTGTGGGGAACAGTAACTGCAGTAAACTCTCAGAGAAAATAAATACAAAAAAAAAAAGCACTTTATGTTACTGTGATTTGGAAATTAGCTGTATTCACAGAGTATATTTCTGGATTTGTTTCTAAGGAATGATAGAGTGAGAAACACTGGATGATAAATTGGTCTCTGCTTTCCTCAGGAAGCAGCAAAACTGAGGTGTCTCTTACTCCTTCTCCTATAGAATGTAGCAGTGGTTATTTGTTACTATAAACAAATTGTTCCGTTCTGAACTAAGGGATTGCTTACTTACCATACAAGTTACAATTGAAGCTAGAGGGAAATATAGTGCATACAGGGTTTCTAGGGCCTTGGTTCCTTCCAAAATAGACAGGATTTCAACTTCCTTGGACATAGTGAGTTTTCTTTCTTCCATTCATTCAGAAACATTTACATTTATGCCAAGTTCTGCTTAAGAAGAGATCTCATGGCCTTTCCAGTAGAGAAGATTCTAGGTTAGGGGCTAGGGTCATTGAATCTTAAGATAACAGTTAAAATGAGTACTTTAAATGAGCACAGTCAAACCTTTGTATCTGACTTTACACGTTCAACTAATTAGTCTATCAATTAAAAATTGATCAGTTTTGTTTTTAATTGCAGGGCACTTAATACATTTGTGTTTTCCTGGTAATTTGCTAGTCAGGTACCTTCTATTTGACTATATTTCATTCAATAAATATCAATACAAATGAATTACTTCACAAATAAAAAGACAGGTACCCCCTCGGAGCACTTTTCTGCAGAAACTAAATGTTGGCTTCTATGCTGGAAGGTCTATGACTGCCAAAACTATTCGTGGATTTGAATTTCTCACCTGACCAAACTAACACCGTATGGAAAACAGAGCAGCATCAGCTTCAATCTTTGGAAACTTGATTTGAAATTAGTCTCCCTATGCCTCAAAAAAATCAAGAGGCCAGAAATTATAAGCACAAAAGTTACAGTATGTTTTCTGTTTAATTTGTAAGACTCAAGGCCAGATTAATTCTGCTCATGTCAAATATACAGAAATGCTTATGACTGGTTGACAAAAACATTGATGTGTTTTAAATCCAATCTTCCCAATGTAACCACTATGTTTTTAAAATATTTTCAACTCCTTGTCAAATAAAATGAGAAGATTGCACCATTTTTGATTCTGACATAAACAATTTTGCTGACATCTTCAGAGTATTGGGTAATACGATATTCATTTACTGTCTAGTTTCCTCTCTGGACTCTTTTCTTTTGGACCTCCATATGCAGGTAGACTTTGCAACAAAGAGCAGGATTTGAGAGAGGCTAGACTGGGATAAAGTGCACATCTGTTTCATTTTGCTACGTGATACTGCTCTATCAATGTGGTGGGAAAACCCTTTTGGATTTTGTCATTAGTGGGATATTTTGTCACTAAAAAAGTATTTCTTTCAGAAGCCACAAAATTAGCCATATCTCTTTAGAAATATAAAAGAAGACTCATGGGGGACTGTCACAAATTTCCATCTGTGATTAGATTGCTGGCTTTTTCATCAGACATACTGATTACAGAACCACTTCCAGAATTAGTCCATGAAAGCTGGTGCGCATATTTTTATGTTCTACTTCAGTGCAATCTCTGCAAGGCACGTGACTAGACATAATCAATACAGAATTTCACTATAATGTTTCCATCCTCTTGGATTTAAAATGTTGTTTAACATTGCTTTTAGTTGACAGAACATTGACCAGACCTTATCATGCTTCAGTTGTTGATTCCTTCCCTTTGCACCAAGTCTATTGATCACATGCCTTTGAGGTGAATCTTTTCAGTTTGTGGAATTGTTAGAGAACTATTAATTTTATCTGTGGATTTCTGTCAGAACTGTGAGCTGAACCATCTCACCTGGTTAGCTGTATGATCATTAACTAGATCCAGGGCAATAAAAACAGTGGAAGAGCAAGGCCGAGAAGAAGTAAACTGAAATTCCTTATTTTTGGAAGCAAACCTCAATTATCCAAGGTTATGAGTAACACCAAACAGTACACTAAGAAATTTTTATTTTACTTTTCTTCTTTATGCAGTCCAGCATGGCTACTTATGCTGATTTTTCATTATTCCCCTTTTAAAATCAAGAGTATCAACTTGCAGGTAATCTCCCTATTTAATATAAACTGACACACACACACCCGTCTTGTCTTTGTGTTTTGGGGGGAATTTTTTGGTCAATCAGGCTCTAACAAAGAAGACCAAACATTCTATAAATAGTATTTCTACTGTCTGTTTTATAATAGTGTGTGATGCAGTTCTATAATTAATGTAAGAAAATGTAACCCTGTGTTGTAGTGGTGTCGTATATGCAGTTACACTATGATCATTTATGTTCATGTGTCTGATCTAATCTTTGTATTAATCTGTTTCTGGCAATTTGGTGAGAAGATGATGTGAGTTTTTCAGTATTATTCATTATTACAAATACTTGAAACCTGAACTGAGTTGCATTGTCACTTGCAATCTGTCAAGGAATATGTAACACCAGTTTTAATACTTCTGATCTAGCTGAGCTCATGCAGAATGCTGCTATTGTAACTGACCTTGAGTCTTATAATGACTACAGGAGAATACATGTATTTATTGAACTATTGACTATAGTATACCGGAACTAACTGCAAGTACCCAAATGAATGGTGACCACATATTTCTTAGGAATTATGGAAGATCCAGTACTGATAACATTATTCCAACATGTTTGGCATCTTGGGAAACAAAATATTTTTCCTTATCTCTACAATGCTATATTTAATAAAAATAAACTTTCAAGAATCTTTCAAAAAGCTTGAAAATACATTTTAATAGTAGGTTCTGCAACTTTTGATGTGAACCAGTGATAACCCTCCCATAAATCACTGTCAAATATCATGTGTAGGTTCTATTCTCTACCTTAATCTGTAAGGTCAAGATAAGTAGTATTTGTTTTATTAAATATGGTTTTTTTAATTGCACTTTACATTCCAGATAGGTTTCAGCAAAGTTGATGTTGAGGAAATGCTAGTCACTGTAAAGCTATAATTTAAAGGGAAATTATGAATAAGCAAGTAAACACACTGCCACGAGTCAAGTTACTTCTGGTTTCTCCATCTGTTAAAATACAAAAAAAGATTTTCTTTGGCAAACCAACCATATATACAAAAATGAACTTTTTTTGATTTGTTTGTTCGCTTGCTTGCTTTCTTCCCCTTCTAATCCAAAACCCCTGAGGTTCATTTTTCTTAATTCAGCAAGCAGAAGTCTGAGTGTCTCAAAGAGACTAGGTTTGCAAATTGACAGATGCATCTTTGTAAAAATCTTCATGCATGCCAGAACATATTTAACACAATCCTGTAATTCAAGGTAAGAGCCCTTTTACACAAAGGAAATTATTAAAACAACTATTAAACTTTTCTGTCTAAGCCCTTTGCTCTTTGTTGTAGTTTATAATGTTCTGACAAATATTGAATAGGAAACTGTTCATTCATATCATCAGGGAGAAAAAAAGTCAGAGATTCTTACGAACAGATTAACAAAAGTGTGATAAGGTTATTGATATATAAAACAGACCACTTAAGCATCAATGATATTCTCTTTTTGAGGGATTAATTCTGATTTAAAAGTTCCAAAGCCCTCAATTGCAGCTACTGAACCTTCACTGTACTAGTCATCTCTCTGTCAGCTAACAATTATCAGGAGTGCTCAGAGTGGGACTGAAATTCTAGTTTGCTCAACAAAAATAATAAAGCTGATTGAAAATTACTGAAAATGGGCTAACTGGAAAATTTCAGTACATTGTCCAGCATGGATTAATAAAATGTTCTGACTATGGTCAGATTTAATCATAGGCTTACATGTGTTGAAAATCCAGGCCCTGGAAATCCTATCGTTCTTTAAAATACTAATGTTGTGTTTAGATGATATAATCTAAGAATGATAACTTTCAAGAATGACATATTCTCAGTCTTCTCTACTAGTGATCTCAGACTGTCATAGCCCTCAGCAAGTTAAAGAGAAAATAGCTACAGTTAAACTCCTTCTTAAATGTTGCATGTTTTTTTCTAGAATAATAATTAAAGAATATAAGTGGAAAATGCGATTCATTTCCTTCAAAGGGTCTTACGAATAGGGATATTACTAACGATTAATATATAGGAAGTCATCTAGAACAATCAAAATTTCCAAGGGAGTCTTTATTCTCTCCCTTTTGGAACAGGTGTTGTTTAATTCTCATCTTTCTTTTTTTTTTTTTCTAAAAGATTAAGCTGTTAATTGGTCAGAAGGTAACCCAGTATCACAGCATAGATCTTAAAAGCATACGCCCTCAGACAAAATAGCTTTTGGTTACATGATGTTGTTGATGAAGCATTGTGGAATATTGAATATAACAAATAAAAGAACAGGTAAAAGCCACTATTATAGGCTTCTTATTTGAAATATACACTTTAATGAGTAATTAAATTAATCATTATCAACCTTATAGGGTTTATTTTCCACTTTCAGATTTAGGAACCTAATCCTCTATGTAAGTTTTTGCAGAGTGTGAGAGAAGGCAATTTGTTAATTCATATCTAAACAGGAGGAGCACTAAGTTACATCAACTTTTGGGAGTCAGGAAATCCATGACAAGTAAGAGCCTTTCAAGTTATGTTTGATAGGGGTTATTCCCTCTTGCTAAAGTGAGTAAAAGGAGAAAACAGTCTGTATGGTGTCACAGGAAGTGAATGCAGCAGGTAAGAGCATAGGCTTGGGCTCTTGTATTATAATTTAGAACAATGACTTTTCTGACTGGCTTGTGCTTGATTTTATTTTAGCTCTAAAATAATAGATATGTTGGGGTCCTATAACATATGTCAGCCTTTCCCCCGTGTTTCCTTGGCATAAGCTGCAGTTACTGCTGGGGAGGTGAAAGAAAAGTCTGAGCAATATGACAGTGAAAAAAATATTACATTACATGATAAAAGAAGATTTGTTCACTCATATTTCAGTAACGGTTTACACTGGCATACTTGTTGCAACTTACTTTCCTCCTCTTTCTGGCATACATTGGACTCTGTAGTTTTGTAAGCTATTATTACCACAATTAAATCAACATAGAAACAGTATGGCTCAGTCAGGTTCTCTTTTTGTGGTCTACAAAGTGTGTGAATTAATACAAACACGTGTATGGAGTTCTAGAGTGTTTTTATTCTGTTACTTTTATGAGTTAGTTCTTATTGGTTTAATCACAGAAAATAAATGCTTAGTGTTCACTTGCAGTATTACAAAGGGATTTACAAAAGTAACTAATTCATACTTCCTTGGGGAAATATTTTTCACACAGACCGAATGCTCCTTTAGACACAGCACAGTCTAAAATATTTTCAGTTTCCTTAGCCTAGTATTTGTACTAATGCATTTTAACATGCATGTAAACACCATGGGGTTTTTTGACCCCAGTCTTTACTGCTGTAAGCATGAATTTTCCTAATCAGACACTTTTGATTTAAATAAAGTCTGTAAGACTGCTTGTTAAACAAGGAAAATGTTTTAAGATAAATATGACAAACAGTAACTAAAACATAAATAATGTGGTCTAATGCAGCTCCGGCATAGTTTTTGTATCCAAATACAAATCTCATAATACATGCTTAGGTTTTGGGTTTTTTTTTACAAATTCAGATAGAAACGAGAGAATGGCCATGCTGGGTGAGATCTGGAGAACATCAAGTTCTGTATCCAGTTCCCAGGAGATGCCAGCCAAGGATGCTTTAGTAGAGCATTCAATGTAATAATTTGGACAATCTGCTTGTTTTCCCCTAATGCCTACTAAGGAGCAGTTGATCTTTTAGATCCACCCTAAAGATATTTTTCTTTGTCTACACTACCATAACTGAACAGTCCTGCAATTCATAAAAATTGTAATCCTTTTTTGAATATTTGAATAGCCTTATGTTTAATGGCAAGACTTCTTAAAGTTTGTTTCTGTGATGTACTATCACCTTTGATCAGCATTGCCATGGTAGCCTTTGGTTTTAGGAGATTAAGTCACTAATAATAAATGAGTTTAATGACAATCACTTTCACAATTTTTAGACATCTATTTGAGTTTGAAATGACTGTTCCACAAAAAGTTGAGGATTATACTGAACACACCAATTAGAAGCTCGGGATCCATTTTGCTAATGGAGGAGAGAATGTTTTCTTTAAAAAAATGACACCTAAATATATCACCTTTTCTTTAATGACACCTAAATATATCCCCTTGATTTCAGCAGCAAGGTGTCACATATCTTATTTATGGATCTGTCATAGTAAAAATATCCTGGATTTTTTCATTTGCTCATTTAATACACATCAATCATCTCTGCTAAAGACCATAATTTCTTTTACATAAGATATTCATTAAAACTTAAACATTAATTACCCAAGACCCAGAATGATACTGTCCCTCAGCTGGCATGATAAACACTATGGTTTGCAAACTATATTCTCTTTTTGTAAACTTTGCAATATCAACTGTTATTGATTAAAACTGATTAGCGCTGCCAACTATCAGATAGTGTAGTGCAGCAGCAGAAGATTACGAGGAACATCGTTAGTTCCCAGCAATCAAACGCACAAGCACGTAAATTTACACCACCGCCTCTGAAAACACAGTTAATTTGTTCATGTTTTCCTAAGAAGAGTTAACAGCAGGTAGGAGTTTTAATGAAATAAGATGGTGATTCCCACAGGGAATATTTGTAATAATATTACTGAGTAGCAACAGCTTCAAAGTGTTTACATTAAGACATGATTAATAACAAAGCTGTTAAGCTACACATTAGGTAAAATACAGAACCAAACTAAAGGATGTTCCTAATTGTAATCATTGGTGTATTCCCCACCTAAGCATAATTTTGGGCAGGGGATTGATCTGTTTAGGAGGTGGTAGGGCTTAACTATCTAATTTTTTTTCTGTCAGGTTCAACAGAATTCAGGTCACTTTATACACAAATATAATTTTCATCAGTGTAATGGTCTAGCGACGTGGGTATACATTGAAACATTTGGAAATTTCAGTTAGAGCATCTGTTTATGACAGTTACTTGGAGCTGTACAAATGAGCTCCTAAGGGAATTAATTAACTTACTGTTAGGGTTAAACAGCACTGTTAAACATGCCAGTGAAAATTAAGTTTTGGGAGTTTTTCATAAACTCTGCCAGAAGTTTAATAATCAGATTCTTAATTTCTGCATGAATTAGTATTGAATCAAACATGCTCATTAAAAAAAAGGGAATTTAACTGATAATTATAGTTTTATCAAATATGGAATATCTGAGTTTAGTTTTGCTGCGTGTAATACTTTACTCCAGGTTTCTCTCAGCTTTATAAAACCCCTGAGATGACAGCCTAGGACTTTTTACTGTTTAGACATCTAATATGTTTAGATTTCAAATGGTACTGGGTAATGTAAATCATGTTATTCTGCACAAGTGCAAATATCTGCACTGGCTGCTGTTATAAAAGTGAGGTTAAAAAAAATCTTCAGGAGCTGTTTAGATGAAATAATTATCCAAACCATGAGAAGAATATTTAAGAAAATTATGCTAGAAAGTGAGATTTTTAGAAGCACCTAAGTGGTTTAGAAACAAAATCACCACTTGAAATCAATGAGATTAATGCTTCTAAGGCATGTAAGTACTTAAACTCTTGATGATATAATTGTCTGGATTTAAAAAAATGCAGTATCCTTCTACAAGACTCTTGGATGTTCTTATACTGTGATATAACTTCAAAATATTGTTCTTGCTGAATTCAAGCTTGTATTTGACTTGACTTGTTTTAAAATATTGATGGAATTAAAATTCTTCTACTTATGTTTCAGTAACCTCAGTTGTGAATGTCAACATTTTGAGTGAGGGTGCCTTGATGTTTTAGCAGATTACTTGCAGGGCTCTTCTCAGCACGATGTCTTTAATCCAATTCACTTACTCCCTGTGGCAAGTTCTGAAATCAGAAACAGTTGCCCTTGTATCCCCTGACCAAATAAACTAAATCTGATGTTTTGATTGCATTATCTTATTGCAGTCCTTTAATAGAGTGACACTTGAAGCAAGAAATGTACTGCTTTCATTATGAAACTCCCGAAATCAACATACATAGTAATTCATATTTACATAAGGTGACTTTCCAAATCAGAATTCATTCTTTTATTTTGAATTCACCATTTTATCCTTATAGAATGTGTAAGCATCACATGTATGTGAGGAAAATCAGCTTAATGATGCTTGGAGTCCTTTCTATTGAATGCGTTATGTATTCATTTGCTTTTGAGGACAGGAGTTCTAACAGGGCCATTATAAAATGCAGACACCAAACGAGGTAGTGCAAATGAAAGGTATAAGTGAAGTAGCATTTATGCTCTGCACTGGAGTTATGAAGACCAAGTAAATAATTTGACCAGGATACAATAATACATTTTGCCAATGTATACATACTAATGTATGTACTAATTAATATATAATTAGTACCATGTACAAATTGCCACTGATTTCTATTGAAATTAACTCAAAGCTATGCATATGCATACATTTAGCACACTGATGCTTTTTCCACTGAATTTACCCTCTACGGATAGGTTAGTTTAGGGTCCTAAACGCATTAGATGATTTAGTCTACTAATTTATACTTCAGATTTACAATTGTTTCAAATATCTATTCAAATGACTTGTGTGAAGCTTTTCTCTGCTTCCTTAAGTATCCCATATTTTCTTCTTGTGGTGGTACTTACACACATCAGTCAACTCCCTTCCTGAGCTTTTGATAAGATGACTATATCAATGGCTCTTGTAAAGCACTTTCAAAAACATGATTCTTATTCAGGCTAGCTTTTTCTTTCTAATGTTCTCTGTTGTCTAATAATTGTTTTACTAAAGCAATTGTAAGGGATACTTTGCTCCTTCCAAATAAATTCAGCTGAAAACTAGCTGTTCTCTAGCCTTGAGTTGATCATTAATTCCAAAGCTGTTATAATAACTGCTCTAAAAGCACCGTTACAATTTTTTTATAATATGACTCAAGTGATGTAAACACTTGTACCTAATGGACAAGATTATAATTTGGGAAAATATATAGTGATTTTGTGTATAGAGTAGAAAACACTAAATATGAAGGAAAACTTTTTTTTAAATTCAATGAATCCGAAAATTTCAGTTTATGCCCTAGTGAGTATAGTACCAAAGCAATTCACACTGTTTCTTTCTGTCTATCCTATAGGTTACTTCTGTTAAAGAAATAATGAAAATATGGTTTCCTATATAAACAAGTACAGCAGCAGTTTCAGTAGAAGACGGTGTCATAAGAGAAACGTGTATCTGATGTGATAAACTCAAGGGCTCCTTTGAGTTGTGTTCTGGCTACAGGACTCAACTAAGTAATACTGGACTCTGTCTACAGTTCCAAAGCAGTGTTAGGGTGTCACAGTCAACAAAACATTCACTCTGGCATCTTGCATGGATAGTACAATGCCAGTCACTGTTTCATTAAACAGAAGTCTCTATAAATATGTCTATTCCAGCTGCAGAAATGCAATGATTTTAGACATTTCAGTGTCATAAAATTAAAACAAACAAAAATCCACGCAGCACTTCCATGTAGTTTATTATGTACTAGAAATAAAGGACAGTTCTGGAAAGCCTGGGTTAAGCTGTGGACAATAACATTTCTAAGTCTAGTAAATAATTTAAAACAGGCATTATAATGAACCAGTGCCAATGTAATTAAGCATAAAGACTCTGCACATCACACATTAATTCTTTAGTAACACTTTATGAAAAAAAACCTCTCAGCACATCTGTTGATATATTTTAGACTTGCTATTTATAAAATTTTGGAAAACTACTTGCCTCTGATTGCCCCATTTCCATGATATGCATATTCAGATGTGTAATTATGGCAATTCAAAACCAGTCTGTATAGTGCAATGTTAAATACAAGATAGGTCTTAATTAGAAACTGAAGTACAGGTATTGTGAGTTTGTAAAATATCTTCTTTGTCTTGCTGCTTTTTGGAATGATGATAAATCAAATAAATGCAAATTTATTGGATTTGTACAGAAACCAATATTTCTGGAAGCAGTATGGTAGCATTGTTCACAAGAATTGCAGCCTAGTGTAGATGAACTTCCAGTATCTGAAGTGAAAATGGAATAATTCTTTTCAGAAACATTTGGGTACTGAAATGTTCTCCATGCATGCTCATGACATTTGGAAGTTGTATTGGCATATTTGTTTTCTATTAAATTCTTCTGACTTTTAATCAGCATTTATTTCCACATTTTTAGTTGAGAAAATAAATATTAAAACCGTAAAATATTTCAATTTTACAGGATTGTTAACTCTTCTAAATAATATAGATAAATAAATATGTATATAGATATTGAGTACAAATAAAATCACTTTGAAACTTGGATGTGTTACTTTTTTCTTTCTCTATTGTGTTTGGTTGGTTGTTGGTTCATTGCTATTTTTCTGCTTCTAACAGTAGACACTGCTAACTAGTCCTTTTAGTCTTAATTTTTCTGCACGTGTTGCTTTTTTTTTTATTTACTGAATTTTGGAGAAGAAAAATGCAAATAACCAAATAAGAGGAGAAAAGCTATGAAGCATTTACAGTGACATTTCAAAATCTGTTAAGTTTTGGTCTTGGTGTTTTTTGTTGTTACTGTTGAACCATGTATGTTCCCATCAATGTACTCATTGGTATGACTCAGGCTCTCACACTCTTAAACTTAGCCGTAGCTGAAGGAGAGGATAAGTATCTATTCCGGCAGAATTAAGTTCCCAATTTGCATAGAAGGGAATTATTGTTTCCTATAGCCATTTGGAGGACCATCAGCAGACAAACCCACACTGGAATACTTAGGGTGCTTTAACATGTGTAAATACTTGTCTCAGTTTCAGGGTATTAGGAAAAATTGTTGACTTAAAATAAAGCCATTTATGATCAGTAAGAATGTAGGTACTAATGTTTTATTGTTTGGAAACACAGTAAAGATTTGCATTTGTTTTGTGCCATTACATTTAAGAGAAAATAGTCTTTACCAGTTGGTATATTTTTTTCACATGCTTCTGTGCTTCTTGCAGAGAAAATAATGTTTTTAATAAAAGAATATAAACTCTGTGGATATCAAGTAAATACAGAATGGTTTGAAGGTCGTCCAACAAGCATGGAAAATAATAAGCAAACTCTGACTTTCTGACTACAGGCTTGAATCAGGTTTGAAATGCATGTGTCCAGTTGCAGGAATTTTTGGAGTACTTTTCACTTCAACTTTTGAGAAGAGGCATTCTTTGAGGTAAGATTTACCCCAGATGATCAAACAAAAAAATGTGATTCAAAATAGCTCTGCCTAGGTTTGGTTAGCTAACCTCCTACATGAAAAAAGAAAGAAATCTACAAATAGGAACAGAAAGTTCTTTGCCACAGGGCTAGAGTTCATCTTCCTTATCTTTATTTGCCTAAAAAGCAGGTATCTAATCTAAGTCTGTTACCCAGCACAGTGCTCCCAGGAAAGGAGGCGTTCATGCAAGGCAAACTTGGGATACAAGCATCACAATCTTTAAGTTTGTATCTTATTCAGTTGATTACAGAGGTAGCCAAGATGACTAGCCATTAACAGATATCCAGTTGCTGGATGATTCTTGAATACCTCTCCAAATACAGAACATATTTTAAACAGTCATATCTTTTCTGCATAGAATTGCACTAATGAAATCCAGCTTCTCAGCTTGAGGTCATATACATTCAGATAGGTGGTTTTAAGATATTTTTATTGTATTTCAGAGATGCAAAATCAGTTTATAAAAGATTCTTTCACGTGTTTTCCATGTCATATATAATTATTAAGTCATAATGCATTATTATAAAATAAAAAGTAGTTTATGAATTGTGGATAGATGGTAACACACCAGCATAAACTAAATTCATGCCTATACCTTCACCTGCTTCTTTTAACTATTTTTGTTGCAGTAATCCATGTCAATTCTTGATCTGTTTCCACATAATTATACTGACATTATCTTCCAGATCGTTCATGCTTCTTTTCCAGAAATCTCAGCTATTCACAGTCCTTTCTGAGGCCACGTTCTCTTCAGTTCCTGGTGATCTATTGAAAGACTTGGCCAGAACTTCTCCACAATTAGCCAATGCTGATTTTTTAGGACATTGAATTGTTAAGCTAATCATTGACCTTAAGAGACCTGACAAGGACTATTGTCAACATCATTCATGTTCTTTATCCAATATATCACCCTCAGAACTCTTATTAGAAAATAGAATTTTAAACCTTTAAGCTACACTGTTCAGAATAGTAAACTTATAAAAAGCAAATATTTCAACATGTGAAAAAACCACATAATAGGCTTTGACTGGAAACTATTGAAGAACTTATTGACATTTCTTACCTTATATAAATGTCCTCCTCATTCTAGGTGGATGAGGATTCAATATACATGCATTTATTGAGGTTCTACATCAGTGTAGCTTAAGTAGATTTTTGAAAATACACTTATTTTTTTTATTTCTATTGTCTAGTCTCTATTTTTAGATATTTCTATTTCTAGAGATTATTTTACTGAAGTGTTATTGTATATTCAGTATTAGTTTTGTCTCAGTTTTATGCATACCCTGATCTTCTACGCCTGACTAGAGGGAATTGATGTTTCCTCTTGCTGCCTCAGTTGGCTTTTTGGTTGACCACATCTCTCAATGTTAAATTTCAGTTATTTGGCCTGTTTTTCTACCTATTCATAGAGCTTTTTCATTTTCTTCTGAAATCTTTTAGTTTTCCATAATATTTGTTATCTTAAGGAGCACTATTTTTCTTTGCAAGATTTTGTTAAGGTAGCTTTGATTTAGATATCGATGCCATCAGCTGTAATGTGCCATAGCATATCAGGTACCTTGTTCTTAATGGTTGACAAATACCTTAAATATATCAAAGTAATCATGGTTAAATAAACAGATTAAATTTTAAAATACTTCAACAGTATGTACTTTAGGTTTTTTCTTTGTTTTGGTTGGGTTTTTTAATAGCTCTCTCTCACTGTCATTGTGCTATGTAATTCATCCATGTGGAAATGAAAAACTGTAGTTTTGCTGTGTGTGCTCAGAAAAATTATAACAGAATGAAACTCTCCTAATGGTATATACCTGCTTCTGAAATTTTGGGTTCCAGGATGACAAAGGAGTATTTATTCTCTAAATAAATACATTCCTGTGCAGAGAGCTTTTCCCTTTGAACCTGTGTGAGTTGACAAAAGCTTTGTTACAAGTCTCTCTGGAGAGGACTGACACTCGGGTTGCTGACAGAAGAACCCTGCAGACAGCTCGAGGGGATTTCTGCATCACTTGAGCTGCAGCTATGATCAGATTTCTAAAGTTCTCCTTGAAGATGGGCTGTAACAGTCTCAAAGACAAACAACTCTGGAAACTTCTGTGGAGGGGCTGGGAGTCGAGGTGTTGAGGGTGCCAGGCAGAAGTGCAACAACAGCTCTCCTCCAAAGAAATTCCCAGCATTTAAGGACTTATCTAGATGACAAAAGATGAAATGTTACAATCAAGCTTTAAGTATATGCTGGAAAAGCTACTTGGAGTTTCAGTGAAAAATCCTGTAAGGTGAGATTTTATATTACTTGCGTATGTGTTCTAGGATAGTGCTGTCACTGTAGAAGGAAGAGCATAGCTTCAGCTGTGCTGTGCTTTCTGTCAAGAAATTTCTCTTGAGAAACAGAAAACATGGCATTTGGAAAAGTACTTGGAAAGAGTGTGTACAAGTGGCAGGTCCTGAGTTGTTAAGTGGGACTCCTTCATGCAAAAGAAGTTATCTCTTCTCTTAAGGAATTTTAAATTCTTTTGAAATGCCCGCTAAAATGCCACTTCATTTAAAATTCTTGTTTTATGATCATATCTCTGAATCATCAAATATATGTTGACAGGTTTTTTTTTTCCTCTCTTGAAATGAATTCCAAAATTTCTGTTCTCACTCCTCTGCCCCCGACTTATTCACAAATAATACAATAATGTCCTGTATTCGTTGATTTATGTTCTCTGAAACCTTTAATTTTGCAATAATAACTTGGATTATCCATAGGCCTCAGATTATCAATCACACTGCAAATGGCACTGCTTGGGAAAATACATCACCAGCCAAACAAATGAGTTTTATCATCTAAAGCTACTAAACTGCTAGAGTAACCTTATGCATGACTAGCCCAAAGTTCTCTTCATTAACTTAGTATGCCAAGCTGAAGTTAACCACAATCTAAAGAGGAATTGCTGAAAACTAGGTCCTAATATAATATTAGTTTAGCTGCTGCTAATATAGCTTCGTGTCTGTCTTTCTTACAGTCTGTTTACCTTAGGAAATACATGTTTTGATCTGAAGAACAGATACATCTCTCTTCATTCTTGCTCTTTTCATGCCAAAACGAATCACAAACATACTTTCCATGAAAAAGGAAAGATTTTTCCCTTGCAATCTAGTTCCCTTACAATCTAATTGAAAAATCAAGACTTCCTTTCCTTGTGTTACTGTGCACTCTCCTGTCCAACCCATACGAACTGGTACTATTATTTTTGTTACCTGCCTGCAATAGATACTGAAATGGAGATGCCGGCTTTCCTCTGCAGGTCCAGGGAGGTTATTCTCCCTCTGTACTCAGCACTGGTGAGACTGCACCTTGAGTACTGTGTTCAGCTCTGGGCCCCTCACAACAAGAAGGATGTTGAGGCTCTGGAGCGTGTCCGGAGAAGAGCCACAAAGCTGGTGAGGAGCTGGAGAACAAGTCTTATGAGGAGCGGCTGAGAGAGCTGGGGTTGTTTAGCCTGCAGAAGAGGAGGCTGAGGGGAGACCTTATTGCTCTCTACAACTACCTGAAAGGAGGTTGCGGAGAGGAGGGAGCTGGGCTCTTCTCCCAAGTGACAGGGGACAGGACAAGAGGGAATGGCCTCAAGCTCCACCAGGGGAGGTTCAGGCTGGACATCAGGAAAAAATTTTTCACAGAAAGTGTCATTGGGCACTGGAACAGCTGCCCAGGGAGGTGGTTGAGTCGCCTTCCCTGGAGGTGTTTAAGGCACGGGTGGATGAAGTGCTGAGGGACATGGTTTAGGGAGTGTTAGGAATGGTAGGACTCGATGATCCAATGGGTCCCTTCCAACCTGGTGATTCTGTGATTCTATGATTCGCTGCACTCAGTTGTGCCATACAGAAGATCTTTTCTGATTTTACATAGAAGGATGGTTAGCAGAAGTTGCTGGAGCCACAAAGACAAAGGATTTGGATAGGGGGAATGGGAGGAAAATAATTAGGTATTGCTAGAGAGGAAACCCCAGGTGTAAGTAGTAGGTGAGGAGGTGATGAACTGAGTGGCTAAGGATGATTGAAATTATGCAGAAACACAAAGAACAGGAGCAGAAAAGTAATGATACAAAGTTTTTTTTATAAGGAAATAGAACAGGGCCTATGCCCACCATAAAAATTGATTTTTCCTGAGGCCACAAAAGAACCAAAGATTCTCAGACTTCTCCATTTCTGTACTTGTTAGCAAATTGCTGGGAAAGCCATTTATTGTGCTACGGAACTCTGGTTTTCATCTGTGTTAGTGAAACTATGAGAGATCATTCCATAGTTGTAGAAAAGTGAGATATTCAAAGATTTCAGAACTGCTTATTATTTTTATCAGTGACTTAGGTCAGGCCACATGATGGATTTTCTGCTTAGGTGTCCATCTTTCTATGTTACCTCTCTTTCTGTACAGCCCCTTTAAAAGTTTCAAAGCAATTTTGCCTGTAAATATTTCATATATATGTATATTGGTGTCATCCCAGGCATTTTATAATCCTATAAATATTTCAGTTCCCAAGAAAACACTATTGTGCTTTAAAATGATATGTCAGTTTCTCATAAAGTGCCTGAACTTGTTATCCTGAGCACTGTGTTTGTTTCACAGTGTTACAAAGTTTCCCTTTTGAGAGAAGAGCAGGAAAACAAAATAAAACTTCTCGAGGGAGATGGAAGCCATCTGTCCCTGTTCCAAAGAACACCAAGAGGATTTCACCACTTTTCTGTTTCTTAACCAATAACAGATTGTGCTACATCAGGCACCAGTAATTTAAGAAATGCCAGTATTTCTGATTCATAAAGCTTTCTGAAAATTGGCTGACTGAATATGTGCTGGCCCATATTATTTTCAATAACGATTTCAGCAGATCTTTCCAAAGCAAACATATGGATATTTTAGCTGATCAGATATGAGTAAAAAATAAACATTTGGGCAGTGCATGTTAAAGGCAGTATGCACAAATTTATATGGAGATATTTATTGCTAATTACTAGAGCTCATCATAAATAGAGTTTTATGTTTTGGAAGAAAATCTGTACTTTCCTCAGAGTTCCAAAACTGAATAAAACAATGTTTTTTTCAGAATGACATAAAACTAGAATTGCATAAAATCTTTTAGCTCAATACACAAATCCAACTCTATTTAGTTTTGTACTTTTTTATTTTTTCCAATTATATTGATCTTCATATTCAATATTTGATTTATATTTATCTTCAATATAATGTTATTTTTATATTTGATATATTTATACTGAAAACTACTTTTTCCATGTTGGAGAAGTCTTAGGTCTTTACAGTAAAGATTTTTCTATCACTCATTCCCAACTCCTGTTGTGAAAATGAAGACAATGGAATTAACATATTCTACCAACCTTTTCCCTTCTATAAAAATATCATAGCCCATTCAAAAGATACTCCTTCATAAAACTTCCTCAAAACCCTGGAATTTGCTAAGATGTATGACTTATTTTTTATTTTATCTAACTTGGGCTTGTGAGCAGATACTCATTTTGCAGTGCATAGCAGTTGCTTTTTATGATTAGCTGTACTGTATTAATCTCAGTTCTTGCCTATATTTAAAGGACTGATATTCCAATACACGTACTAAGGAAGACTAGATGAAAGAAAAATTGTTGTCCATTTTCTATATATCCATGTATGGTAGCATATACATTCTGGACAGCAAAATATCATCTATATTGAAGTCATGAAGAATTCTGCCTTTATCTTTAATGGTACAAAGCTTTCATACTTGGGATGTTGTTTTAGATTAAGCTGATGTGCAGAAATCTTTATTTTTGCCTCATTTAGACTGGTTGCTATCCAGAAAAGCCATATACACAAGAGGTTCAAAGTTTTAATATTGCACAGCAAATACATTTGTACATTTGCTTCGCTGTAGGTTCTACTGAAAGGATAGATGGTTGTAATACAGGTTTTCTTTAAAGTATTGAACTAACTTTTAAGATTTTTTTTTTAATTGTTTCCTAATACTCCGTTCCAGTCTGTTTCCTCCTGGGAAACCTTTTACTTTTTTTTTAAACTGCTAAAGCAAATCAAAAATATACTTTGCTCCTTCAAAACGTTTCAGGAAGGAACAGGAATGGAATTTTAATCACAAGGCATACAACATATTTTTCAAGTGTTACATGCCTTGTAGATGTGAAAATTAATATTGAGCAGAAAAATTAAAGTAAAATTAAGTTCATATTTTTAAAATATAAGGTCTGTTTTCAAACACTTATCTAACAACTGATAATCAAACAGGTCAACACACCTTTACGTGCGTGTAAAAAGACGATAGATAAACTGTATTTCAGTATTTCAAACTATGTAAAATTGGGGCAGTCAATGGTGTCATTTAGTTGATACAAGCTTTCTCTGTGTATTTTGTATTTCTGCAGTGTTTCGACTGTCCAGTTCTCAGGGTATCCCCCTTACCAGACTCTAGTCCTAAGTCTTCCTGGTTTAGCTGTGCTAAACAAATCAAAAGTGATTTGAGTTGTTGGCTGACAAACCATGACTTAAGAGCAGCAGAAGTAAAGCACAGTAATGCTGCAAAATAAAGAAGAAGAAACACGAGTAGTGTACACAGAAAACATTCTTTGTAAGAATAAAGAAGAAATGCATACATGGATGAAGAATGCAAGTCTTAACAAACTGACTTCAAAAGAATCTTCTTATGTGCTAGAAAAACATTGTCTAGAAAGACATGGAAGGGAGAGCTGCCCTTCTGGGTCGTGGATGGCACGGGAGCATCCAAGTTATCTCTTGGAAGTTTGCTCCAGTAAAGTCATTGCAACTATATTCTTGTATGGTAAAAGAGTTTAGTGTCAGATGAAGCATCCTGCTGCTAGTAGTCTCTGTAACGTTAGTGGCTCTACAGTGGTTGGGCTACTCTACATTTCTCCTCAGTCACACATTTTCAGTGTTTCAAACTTGGTTGTTAAGCCACCATCTTCAAATATAGTTTTCTACTGATCAGTATGTTCTAACAGAAAAGACTAAGTCTAAATGGCCCAAAGTATAATGGATGGTCCAAATGCAACAAAATTCTTCATGAACATTAGTAAGTAAAAATATTTTACTCTTAGGAAGTGCTTTATATCTGTTGATGCCACAGCTTGTATCCAAATGCTCTCATCTCCATCTTGCAACTCATTATTTCAGAGAATAAAAAGGCAAATTTGCAAAGCATCACACAGCACAGCCAGGAGAAACCTTCCGGTTTTCTGACTTAAGGCTCAGGCCATATGACATTAAAGTATGCTATTTTCTGCCTTGTTAAACCCTTCCTAATTAGGTCCATAAAAGAAATGAATAATGAATAAAGGGTGCAGTTGGTAAAAGAGGAAGCCAAAATTTCATACAAAATCTGCAAATAGTGGTGGTTTCATAATTTTTTCATGTATTCATGTTGCTTATGTCTGTCTTTCCCATATGGGTCTATACTGAGAAAAGAAATAACTTCATCCTTTCCTGTTAGAAGAATAATTGTTTCAGTGGTATCCGTGAAAAAGGTATTGTGAGAAGATGCACTGGAATTACTGAAAAAAAAGGTATTTTCCCCACTATTTCTAGAGTCCTAGATCATAGAGAGTTCAAGTCATTCTTAATTTAAATTAGGTTATTTTCTAGAGCTCTGTAATGAAGTAGTATGTTTGAATCAGTAGATATTTCTGTCATTATTTGTAAGTACAAAAATAGTATAAATTAATTGTTTCAAACAGTTTTTCAAACAGTATTTAAAACAGTTTCAAACATTTTTTAGTCTATCTGTAGTCCATGTAGTGGAAAAAGAAAAAAAAATGCTCTACCTCTTGGACTTGATACCTGAGTGATTTATTCCTAACTTATTTCACTTTAAAAATGTAAAAAACTTTTTAGAATATTTGAAGTAGAAGCTTTAAGGTAATGGGGTTTTCTGTGTATCTAAAGCAATCCTCTACATCCACAGACACAGCATCATATAATTCTGTTATAATTTTAAAGGAAGTAAAGGTTTTCCTCCTTAATTAGTCCTATTGAAATGCATTTCCACAACTTCCATGTTAAAACATCTTCCAGTTTTCCAGTTTAGATTTGTTCTAGTTCATAAACATTTGTTATTATTCTCATATTGTTTTTTAGCTCACATAGTTCTCTTCCTCCCACAAATTGAGCCTTCTAGCAGACACCCAGGATTCTTTTAGTCTTCCTTGCCTAGTCTCTATTTGAGAAAGCTGTCTGTCCTATTCACCTATAATTCAAGCTTTATTTTTGATAAAGCCAGCAGTCTTCCACCACACTTCTTTCAGTATAAGCTCAAATTGACTGTAGATGAACATAATAATGGTAGTACTCTCAAACAGTGAACTTGAGGTGTTGCAAGTATATTTACTTTCCTTGACAATTCCAGTTGCTCTGTGCAATTCCAGCTAGAAAACATCTTTTCAGTCTTCTCTTTTTTTAATATTATTCAGAGAAACTTCCTATTGGAATGTTTGTCTGCAGAACTGTACAGTATTTGGAGTTTTTTAAGACTATTTTGAGATACTTGTTTACTAATATATTTGGAAACAAGTGAAAAAGAAAGGTTTCCTCTTGAATATATGCAGAGTTAGGTTTTGAGTATTGAAGTTTGTTGTTTCAGTGGAAGATTCCTAAAAATTCTACTACCGGAGTTCAAGTTAAGAAGCAAGCATTCATATTCTAAGTGAAAGCTGAGATGGAAGTGGAAGCCAAGAAAAATCCTTTCATTTTCATGCATCATCATGATCCATAAATATCATGTAATCTTAGTTAGATGCTAACCTCCACTTGTAGAAATTTATTCTGTTGTGAGGTGGCATAACGAGAATTAACAACAGAAATGACTCTGCAATTTATAATCCAGTTCAGGTCCTCAGTGAATATAAATCATTGGATGTTACCAACTTCAGTGGAGATGTTCTTATTTATTCTTACAACCCGACACGCAGTTCATAAGCCTGCCAATACTTGTTGAGAGAAAAGAAAACTTGGCTTGCATTTTCAGGGGCTCTTAAGGCTAATGCAATTAAGAAATGTATTGTTTTGCCATTCAAGTAAAGAGATGAGTCTGGGAATACAAAGCAGAGAGTAGAACATTTGAGTAGAAAGGTGACATTTGAATAAGATCATTTGTTCTAGTGGTTTTGTATTTGTAAATTATGATGTATTATGATCTAAAGTAGATGGCTAAAGTTATTGTAGGATGAATTCTGCACTGCTGTTTCCAGAGTAATTATTTGTCTGCCAACAAGATGCTGTAACATAGGATATCAGCCACTGCTACTATCTGGAATAGCTGCCATTTCTATTCCTCATTTTTGGTATTTTATGTAACCACTAATTCTGTTGTCTTTTTGGTTTAGCATAGCTGAATTTCACAGTGTACAGGCAATCTTTCACTTTAGATATGCTATGCATAAAGATATAAAGAGAATATAGATTTATGACTCCATAGAAAAAAATCAAAGATGAGAGTTGTTGGATGCTTGTGGTTTGTACAGTGTGTTTTATAAAAGCACAGCCAGAGCCACTGTGTGCTAATTTGAAACCAGGGCACCATTTCTTCCCTGTGAGCATGTGTCCCTCTGTACGCTTCCATTCAACTGACAAGGGGTCCCTCATTCTCCTTTTTTCCATGTCAAAGTGAGCCTGAACCCCTTGCTCCTGTGTAACAGCAGAAACCATCTGTAAAATCCAGAGTTGTGGGTTTATTTTTATTTTCTGTAGCTTGTGTTCCTTAAGTGTACACTCAGAGCAGATGCTCTGTTTGCCCTGACCTTTGCATGGTCCTGCCAAATCTTTTGCATGGGTCTAGTATGCTAAAAATTGCATTTTTTCCCCCTTGTTAAACAATTAAGAGCAAAGCTTAATGTCGGTTTGATTTTGGTTCTCTTAGGATACTTAGTGATTTTATGAGTAAAAAGATCTGTTGAGGAAATATATTCCAGTAATCCGTAGGCAAGAGCTATATCAGAGTCTGACCTTAAGCATATTGTAACAAAGGAACAGGTTATAAAGCTAAGAAAATGCAGGCTCAGAAATATTGCAGTCTCTGATGTCCGTGCATGAAAGGATGATTGATCTTCTGCTGTCGAAAGAGAATATGCTAGGAAGGCCTATATAAAAAAACTCAGCGGCAGCAAGAACAAAGAACGTAAGCAAAGCTGGAATAGCTGCTCAGTCCATAACAATGCTGCATATCTAACATAATTGCCTGACTTGGAAGAGCAGGATTATAACTAAGAAACACAGCAAGATCTAATGACAGGGAAAGTAAGCTCATCTGAAAAGTAGGATGAGATATGTTTTGGGAGAGTACTGGGAAAAAAAGGCACAAAAACCAAAGACAAATGCAATGGGATTTCCACCCAACAGAATGGAATGGGTGACTAATGGCTGAAGGCCGGGTAGATAGCAGGAATAGGGAGCAGCAACACGAGATGGAGGACCCCTACAGTGGAAACACAATGAAAGAGATCTCTTGAGAGGAGTCTTTCAGGTGTTTTCCTAGAGACTAAATTTTTCTCTGAAATGAGGTGCATTGTTGCCACTGTAGACTTCAGAAGACAAAGTGAAAATCTGACTTCCTGATGTTCATTGTGAAAAAAGAAGAAGGTTACCCTATAAAGATATAAAATGCTGGCAATTAGTGTATTCTCATGTGGGATGAAAGAGCTCGTGGACAAGTACAGGATCTGAACCTTAATTTGGATATAAGTGGCATTTATGAATTTATCTTTAGCATCTTATTTCCCGAGTTCAATCTTATTTTCAGTTGTAAAAAGAATTTAGAATCTTGAACAAAAAGTGATAGTCTGATGAAAATTTCAAATTTTGCTTCCTTGTATTGAAGTCTGGAAAGAAAAAGTGGAGACAATTTGAAAAAAATTACATAGGTGTCTGCATCAGTAAAAAATTACATGAGATCTTAAATAATCACAAATTAAGAAAAAAAATTGCACATTGCTTTGTTTTTTAGATGAAGTAATGATATGTTTAGGATTTTAGGTCTTGAAATCAATAAATAAAAATAAGTTTCACTATATCAAATAGCATCCAAATCAATGCATTCTTAGTACAGAATCTTCCAAAATCTACATTGTGTGACAACACTTTAAAAGATACAGTGAACTCTATTTGTTTCCATGAACTTGGCTCCAGCACTTCCTCACTTACCTCTTAGTAATATTATGATATTAGTCAAGGCAGCAGATAAAGACAATCACTTTTCAAACTCTTATATGGAGGGGGAAGATAACATTCCCTTTACTTTTGAACAAAACTAAAGAATTTGATTGGAATTGATGTTTCCAAATTACGACCTAATATGTTAAGGCAAAGAGAAATGGTCATTCTAATCCACTTTAACACTTCAGTTGTCGAAGCTGTCCATGCACATGTTATTGGCTCTCAGAAAATGGGAGAGGAGACACACTTGAACTGATAATGTTGCAAAAATATAGAAGAGGAAGATATAGCATGGTAAATTTTACGGCAATAATTAATCACAAAGATAACTATGATAAAGACAGTTATGATACAGGAGTGGATAGAGTTAAGGTATTTCCAGGAATGTGGGTGATTCTTATAAAAGCTCAACATTAAACATGAAGAGATTGAGGACAACATTGGCAGAAGAAGAAAAGGCTATTACCTGGCCACAAATAACTTCAGCCTGCAGATGCAAAAATCTAGTGTTACAGGGATTTATGGCAGAGGAATAATATCCTTGGACCTTGCTGTAAAAGTAATAAAAAGCTTGATGCTTCTGGGGATTTTTGGCTTTTATTCTTCCTATGATAGGTCTTAAACCTAAACAGCAGAAGCAGTGGTTTCTTACCGAAGTTTTGTTTGCTGAAAACACTTGAGTAGTTATCTTAATTTTTAACAAATAAACATTGGACAAACTGAATGGACAGCACGGTTTGGTCTCCAATAGCATAAGTCCATCACACTAAAATAACACAATGATTATTCTGACATCGTCATACAAAAAAAAAATCTACTTTATAATTTTTTTCAAAATGGCTGTGTGCTCTGAAATTCCCAAATGATCAGAAAGGAAAGTGCAGTGCATATGTCTTAGACTGAGTTGGAAGGTTAGAGCATTAGCCTTCATCTCTCATACAAATGCGAGTACCAAGCTGTGGAGAGACCTAGTATGAAGCCAGCTGGAAACAGACACTTGTTGACCTGCAGACCTGAGCTGGCGACTAGCAGAACCAGTTCCAGAAAAGAAGTAAAGTACTCAATTTTAAGGGAATTTTATTGAAAATGAATCACAAACCAAACGAAGTACTATAAATATTTCATGAAAGATATACATAAGTAGTATAATTTTATGTTTCATTAGGAAAGAAATGATACTTACTGCTGAAACCCTGATAAACCTTACGACGTGAAGAAATAAAAAAATGTGGCACAACCTGTTATGGCTAAATTATCCTTGTGCTTTAGATGTTTGATTGAGAAGGAACGCATGTCTCTGCATATCTTTTCCAAAGGTAGGCCCTTCGGTGAAAATAAGAGTGTTCCTGTTATTTTTTATGTAGTCACTAGCATAAAGCTGTCATTTTACAAGTATGCTAAGTGGATGCACTTAATTTACCATCATGTTTCTAAGGAGAGAAATCTACTCTTTAATCTTGTTTATATTCTGTGGTTGCATAAAGCAGTCTGATCATGTCTTGTCACTGGTTCTAGCTGTGTCATTTCTTAAATATCACAATTTTACTGGATTCTTCTCTACTTGATTTCTTTTTTTTTTTTTTTTTGACCTGACTAAATCTGAAAACCTTAGATTATGAAGCAATCTGTAAAAATATTTGTGTTCTCCCTTTCTGTTTCTCTCTACAGCAGAAGTCTTCTTATTCACTTTTTGCAGCAAGGTACATAACACCATTTTGGTCCATGAGTAGGACTCTTAATTGCTGTTGAAAGTCTGTATACTCTATCCTGTTTTTAATAGCTAGCTCTGGGATAATTTGGCCATAATTTTTCTTTCTGGCAAATCAACCTGCGTATTTATAGCTAACAATAATACAACTAATAGTGAAATAACAATGGCTTTTCTCTGAACCTTTGTTGCAGAAAATATAAGGAATGCTTGAAAGTTTTAGTCATACTCTTAGTCATAAGTATATTATAGCCTGATTTTTTTGGCTAATAAATAAAGACATTTTGAAAATATGACAAAATTTCCCTGGAGAGGTGAAGGTTGGTATCAAGTGGTAAATTTTTAATTGCAATAAAATGCTTTGGCCTAGAAAGAGAGTTTTAATCAGTAGTAAAATGTATTAACTAAGACGCTTGGGAATAAAATGCCTTTTATGTTGGTAAAGGACAAGTGGTGCAAGATACCTTTCTTGTAATTTTCGTATTTTAATATAGTAATTTTAAAAAACATGGGCTTTCACAAAAATAATTTTCGTTCCTAACATACTTGCTATCTGGAAGACTTAAAAGAAATCATAATAAATCTGAAAATTTCCTTTCATTTCAGAATCTGACTCTATCTAGTCACTAAAGTTTAACTGGCATTATTTAGCAGTCCCTCTGTGTGAAAAGGCTTATAATACTCTTCAGTCCCCTTGAACGAAAATGCTTATTGATAATGATTTGAAAGAAATGAAAAACAGAAGACATGACATTTTAAAATTTCCAGTAGCTGCCTAGGACAGACTTTCTGGTGTTTAGACAGTTACAGGTACTCTTCCAGAGCAGTATAACGACAGGACAGGTGTACTTAAAGAACAGCTGTTGCAGCAGGAAATGAAAGAATTTATCTAGGCAAAGACTCAATAAATAAATTGTGCAAAGAATTTTATATATCTATAATGATGTTTGAATTTGATAACTCATTTAAAATTGCCTTTTTGTAAAGCTATGTATGTAGTCACTCAGGTTTTAACAGGTAGGTACTTGCTGCTATTTTTATAATGCCAATAACGTCATCTGGCCATGAATAAATTTCTTAACTGAAATTTTCATCTCAGCCCTCTTGTAGTTAATAGTAGTTGCAGGAGACTCTACTCATTTTTGTGATTGTAGGAACAAAGTTTTAAGATTCTTAGCATTGTAAGCTGTAGTCTCAATTTCCAAGGTATAAAATCTCTATTAAAATTATGTAAAATGGGGTAATTAGTCAAAGATCCAGGTGAATTGCTGGTTCAAAATGCATTCAAACCTGAAGTGCCTCCCTCATTATACTTCTTTAAAGCAGAAAATAATTTTAATGTAACACTCTGGAAAGAAGGTCAGACTTTTTTTTCAAAATGTGCGTTTGTGAACATGTAGAACAATTACTAGACTAGTGGTCTTACTGGAAAAGAAAACACAATTATAAAATTGGTTCCAAATAAAGTAGGATAATATATTTTTATTGCTAATGACTCGACCACATGAGTTTTAGTATTTTTCAGTAAGAATCAATATTCTAACTGGTATATTCTTTCTTTACTTATGGGAATAGCCCTTTTTTTTGATAAAAATATTCTCTTTTCAGAGTATGAAATAAAGTAGCATTGAGGTTTATGGTGTATTACAATAATCTCACTCTTGCATTTCTATATTTCTGAAGCATTTGGATTAAAGAAAATACAATCAAGAAAAGCATATTTAATCTGAAAGAAAAGTATGATATGCAAAGAAAGACCAAATGTAATTGTTTACCAGCTAGTTATTTATTAATGAAGCAGAATATCTGATATTTAAGAGAAAATCTTGAAGGATCTACAGGTTTTTGCACTTTCCTGAAGAGAGAGGAGAAGAGTAATACTTTGTTGTTATAGTACATGAATCTTTGTAATAGAAGAGGAACCACTGCTCTACTTGTGCAAAGAATCATAACACAAATTTTGCTGTGTATAGAACCACAAGAAGCAACGGAGTAGGGACAACCTCACACAAAATGCTTTGCATGGATTCACTTTAAAAGGCACCCTTCCAAAGGGTTATACTACAGCTTAAATCTGAGTTAATGCACAGGAATTGGGACTGAAGGAAAACGCAGCTCTCTTTCCAGCTCTTACTACACTAAGCTACTTGAGTGGAAGCACATCATGTAAGATTAGCTGTGTACGGGACATGCAGTGCATGGAAGATTAATTTCACACCAAGATTTGCAGTATATATGAAGATATCATCACTGAAACTGCTGCATGTAATATTTGCATATCCGTGTGTCGGTAAGTGTGATGAGGATCCATAGTCTACCTAAGTAAAACAAAGCAGCACTGCTAGGAATATCGTATGAATACTGGTTTTTGGCATCTGGGGTAGGATTCAGCTTACTCTGTGTTAAAGGGTTTCACTTTCTCTAAATTTTGGTGCCTAAAATGTAGAATTTTTACCTGATTTATATCTCTGTTCCTGTAACAGTCAGTAAAAATTGAACCAGTCCACTCAGGGGAGTTGACAGTTTCCAAGCTAGCCAGTAGTTCATTTTCAGGCGATGATGAATCACCTGGTGAACTCCACTGAGAGAAGCCTGGACTCCTCTGTTGCCAAAATGCCGTTGGGTGAGCTAAATCTCATTCTTGGACTCCATGCAGTGAGCAGTCTCTCAAATCTTGCCACCTCTTGCCTGTTCATGTAGATCCTTATATAAAATGCCTGAGCTGCACACCACGAAATAGGGACAGAGCAATAAACTGCAGCTTTTGATATCTATTACAGTCTTTCATGAGACTCAATGGAGAATCTAAATTACAGTCACTATGCTCTTTCTTAAAAAAAAAGACTACTGAAGTCTAGACCTGGGGTCTTTTCAGCAAGAACTCCTGCCGAGTGATTTTGACTAACTAGATACTGCACTGTTAGACATATCTGAGACTACCCACAGCAAGGAAAAATATCCAGTTACTGTGAAGAAAAAGGACTACAGAAAACTAGAGAGAAATAAAATCACTACATTATTTGCCTTTTGTTGTTTTTACTCACTTAGGGAACTCTGAATGCAAGTGTTGAGCTGTATATCTACATATGGATTAACAGCTTAATACTGTGTGTTCAATATCCCTCAGAATCTTTTAGACACTAGCTCCACAGGGGTATAAAAACAAGAAAACCAAGAACTGATGAACTTTTGCATTACAGAAACATCGTCTTTGGAAGTGTTCCCAAGGATTTAGTTCAAGGGAATGAAGGCAATATTAGAGAAAATAAATTTCCTGAGTCATGATGCCACAATGATAATTTTGCTCCTGAAAAAAAAAGAGACTTGAATGATATCAGGAATTAGCAGAAGGCATTTCTTTGCTCTCCATAAAATAAGTAATTTGACTTGGAGATCTAGCAAAGCTTATGAAAGCCATAATTTGCTGAGCATTTCTCTTTGCCTTATTTAATTTTCATTCTGAAGTTTTGTTTTAGTGTAACTGTTTTCTACAACATTGTATTTATTGTTTTATTAGCTTTTTTATTATGTCAGATCAAGAAAAAATACTCCTTATTAGATTAGTAATAGAATACTTTTCAGAATGTGTGTTTGAAGGGAAACCTATTGAACTGAAATACATTTACTATCAGAGTTTGGGCAACTGGGGCAATTGCATTGCTGGCCCTGTTGGGATAATTGATATATTGATTTTTGTTTTTTTCTTAAATGTTAATGAAATTTGAAAGATTTTATGTTCTAGGACATTAATATCTGAATGGTTTAAATGTACTATCTGACTGACATATCCAATTTTTCCACAGTGCAGAAAGAATAAAAGCAGTACCAGCAATATCTATAAGCCACTAAGCCTTCAATAAAAATAAAGAGCTGTCTAAGTCATGGGATATAAAAGAAACAAAGAAGGACATTAGTAACCATTTGCAATTTGAAGGTATAATATTCCAGCTATTTTGAATATAAAAAATGAATTCTGAGTGACCAGTAGTGGCTGTGTGACATAGTACATGTTCTCAGCAATCTTATTTTAATTAATTGTTTAAACTTGGTAAGCAGATGAACGTATGTTAATTGTAACTGTGGACAGCTAGGAAGAAAATGGTATCAAGAAACCAGTTACAATTCTATCCTTGTAGCAGTTTAGCTGTATCTATGTCTTCATTAGTATCTACAATTATGAGTGACAGAATTGGATAGTATTTTCATCGGACAGCATGTGTAACTAGGATGGTAAAGGATGTTGAGAAGTGATAGTCCAGCATTTCCTAGGTGAATGGTTTTCAAACCTGAAGCAGACTTAGAGAAAAGCTACATACAGGGAATGCTTAGAAAAGGAAGCAGTCACAGAACTCCCTTGCTGTTTCAAGAACATTTGAAAAATCAACGATGAAAACTGCAGTCAAGCACCACTCACACTTGGTACCCTGTGGAGACTCGCTTTATACAAAGGAGAAGAACAGAATTCTGTTACAATTCTCCTTCTCTTTTGTCAATAAGTACAGAAAAGTTGGAGTCTGAATAGAAGCCACCTATGCAAATAGTTTAAGTCAACATTTGCAAATATGTGAGTCAAATTCTAGTGACTCAGATCTGTATTTTAGCTTCTCAATTGGATGACCTGATTTTGAGAGATGCTGTGCATTCACAAGTCTGACATCAATTTCAGTAGGATCATCAGGAACTGATCATGATTCCAAATCAAGCTGTCTGATTAGGTATCTACTTACAGAGATGCCTAATTTTTAGAAAATGCACGTTTAAAAATTCTTGTGCAAATGTATTTTTAAGTCTATTTCCTCTTTTCAAGACCTACGCAAGGTTTCACTGTTCAGTTTTTCTATTTCCATTCATTTCATTACCTTTTGGCTCATGTCCTCAGTCCACTTCCTTTTGGCTACCTCCTGTGATTGTCAGTGTAATCAATGGATGTTTACAGCCTTAAATCTCTTTTGAACAAATCCGACACCTATGGCACGTAATATAATGCTTTTTGTAACGACCAAACATGTAGCATGTGCTGAGATCAGAGCCTCAAACAAACTCTATGATTCAGGTTTCACTCAAAATAAAATAAACAACTAAAATATGACTGCTTTGGAAACTCCTTGACTCATTAGGATATCTGACCCTAAAGTGCAGGTATGTTCCACTTTGAACTGTGGGCCGAGTGTGGCCCACGCATCACTACTCAGATTTCTAATGGCAATGTAGGATTTTCAAAAGAAGACAAATTTTTGTGAGAGAAACAAGTCTCCCAGGTGCTATTTTCAACTGAAGGCTCCTTCGCAGTCTTGCCAAGGACAGGCCTGCATCACAAGGCACATCTTCTGACACTAACTTATCAAAGTGTCCAGCCCAGAATTCTGGACACCATTAGTTTTGGAGCCTTAAAGACACTCCCAAAGGATCCCTATTGTAGTGAGAAGTTGAAGGATGAAAACAAAACAGTGTGAGTGTGGGTATTATTTCTTTCTGATTTATTTCTCATGCAGACAGTCCCAACTACAATAAGAAGGATATGGAGCTGTTGGAATGGGTCCAGAAGAGGGCTACAAAGAAGATCAGAGGGCTGGAGCACCTCTGCTGTGAGGACAGGCTGAGAGAGTTGGGGTTGTTCAGCCTGGAGAAGAGAAGGCTGTGGGGAGACCTTATAGTGACCTTCCAGTACCTGTAGGGACTACAAGAATGCTGGAGAGGGTCTGTTCACAAAGGCTTGTGGGGATAGGACTGGGGGCAATGGGTATAAACTGGAGAGGGGCAGATTTAGACTAGGCATAAGGAAGAATTTCTTCACCATGAGAGTGGTGAGGCACTGGCACAGGTTGCCCAGGGAGGTTGTGGCTGCCCCATTCCCGGAGGTGTTCCAGGCCAGGTTGGATGGGCCTTGGGCAGCCTGATCCAGTGGGATGTCCCTGTCCATGGCAGGGGGGTTGGAACTGGATGATCTGTAAGGTCCCTTCCAAACCAAACTATTCTATGATTCTATGATTCTAAGTGTCTTAGTCTGAAAAACCTAATATTAATTACTGAGAGGAGTAGAGATCAGTATCTGCCAGTTTATCCTTCTATTATAGGATTACCCAACTGCTATGCAAGTTATTTAGAGGCAGCACTGGGAGGAACCTGACCTAAATTAATTCAGCTGAGAATATGCCTTAACTAAATTGTGCCAGAACTGTATGAAGAACAAGGAAGAGCGATAAGGTGATAGAGTCGAGGGAGGAGCGGTTTAAATGAGTAAAATATTGTATATTGAAAAGCAACAATAAAGGTGGAATGTTTAGAAGTCCCTGTGGAGTTTGCAGCCTGTGTGTTGAGTTAGGTTTTCCTCCTCTCTTTTTATTTTAGAAAAGACATGCTGTCTAGATAAATGCCACTCCTCCTCACCACTCTGTAGCCAGCTTTAGTACTATTTTATGAATTAGTCTCCTAACACCTAACTTAGCTTCTTTATACCTAATTTTCTGTTGTGGAATGGAGTATTAATATGCTAGATGTTCACTTAAATGATTTATTTTTATATAACTAGGCATAAAACTGTGGAAAATACACTTTGGTATATTAAATTGTATTTAAGACTTATTTGACAGGAAATATTTTGATTTGTGGTAGCAACTCCTGTGTTGATATTTTCCTATGAATATTTTTTTCTCAAATAGTTTTTTTCTGTAACTTTATGTCAGGTTCTTAAAGACCAAGTAAATTTGAAATTGTTTTTCAAGAAATCTCAAAGAAGTTACTAATCTACTTTGGTTTTAAATAAAATCAAGGAATAGCTTATTTAGATGCAAAAATATTAGAAAAATGCACAATTAGAATTGGCAAGTTCCAAAATTACAGATCACACTGCAATTTTGCTTTATTTATACTGGGCTTTTTCCCCACTCCCCAGGACTTTAAATAGGGGCAAATTAAAAAACTCTAGCACTGTCTAATTAGAGCTTGCTTGTACACATTCTTCTGTTGAGATAAGTCTAAGAATAAGTTGTTAACACTGCAAAAGTTGCAAAAAGCCTTAACAGTGTCTTGTCAAGCAATATAGAGGAGACTTACAGCTGTTAGCTTAAAGTCATTAGGGGGCTTGACAACTAATATTTCACTCAGTTTTACTTACACTTAGGTGCCTATTGCATTTAGAAACCTAAGAAGATGCCAGACTAAACAGATGTCGTAAACAAGTGGTTACTTAATGGATTTAAATTAATTTTGAGAAAAAAATCTGAACTTATTTTCCTGAGTTAAAACAGAAATGTTCAATCATATTATGACATTTTGCATTTACTAGCTCCTTTTAATTTGTGCATAAAAATAATTAGACTAGTTCCAAAGCCTATTAACAAGATCAACTTTTAATTGTAGTTTAAATCATTTAATTGTAATGAAAAAGAGCCCCATCGTGGGCCAAATCCCAATACGAGTTTGTTAGGAGATGGTTCTCTGCTTGTGCCAGATGAACTAATGGAGTAGCATCAGGTCTTCTACACTCTGATTCAAAGCCAGAAAAGATGACTGTTGGAAATTTAATTTAAAATTGTTTGGGGAATGGTTGCTGTGCCACAGCCCCTCATCAACTTTCCCAGTGTGCTGTAAAGGTAACTTGAATTCCGAGCTTAGGGTTGTGGATGCAATTTGCATCAAAGCACTGACTGTTTGTGGGTGCTTATGCCTCTCACGGGATGTAGATATTTGTGTTTCTCATCTGAAGCCTGTTCCAGTGATAGATCCAGCATTGCACTTGAAATTGTACCTATGAAACTAAGAAAAATTACTGTTAGTTTCTGTAGGCCAAATATCTTTGTGTGATAATGTATCTTCACAGATTTAGCATTATTAGTTCCCTAGTATCCCTGAATTCAACGCGGCTGTGTGTTATGTAATTTTGTCCTTAGTGGAAAAAACACTGATGTAACCTAACTCTTGAGTGACAGAGGTAACCCCTTGGTATGACCCTCACATGACAGGACAAGTCACACTGTGTTAGTGGGGCATCACCTCGTCTTCTCAATATAAAAAACAGGGTGGAAGGGAGACCTGAAACATTAGTTATTCCACCCCACTGCCCTCAGGAAAGATCAGCTGTAGTTAACAGCTCCTGTGAGATGTTTGGCTGACCTAGTGATGGACAAATTCAGTTTTGTTGAGCAGTATTCATATAACATAAACCAGGTAGTCAAAATGCAATGAGACAGAATTGTTGACTTCCATCTGAGATCAATAATTATACACCCATGATGGGTTGGGAATTTGATCTGCATTGTTTTGCCAGATTTCCTGTTTCTCCACTAGACCACGGCCAGATGAAATCTCTGTATTCCTCTCTTGAGTCTCCTGCCTCCTTCTTCTCTTTGCAGTCTCTGTCACTCTTTGCTAAGTAAAGCTCCATACAGGTAGCCAGAAGCATTCCAGTGCAACCACTATGCTCCACCGGGGACTTGTATGCAGTTCTGAAATACATTATTGATGGAGGTATTTGTAGAAGGTGCCATTCTGATAGCTTTCTCTAGGTTGTAAACTGTGGGAAACTTCACCGTGCTGCTTTTGGAGACATATTTTGGAAAAGTATATTGTAACATGGGATATATCGACTTCCTCCCCCAGAGCACCAGCACTGCAAAAAGATAATTTTAATTTCCCTTTTCTTAAATTTATGGTAAATATGCTAAAATCTGAATGGTACACAGTTCTGTTTCACATAGATGGTATAAATACATACACAAAAAAATGAGTTTAGCACTCTCCAATTAACATACATGTATGACACTCATTCTACCAGTTGATTGAATTGTCAGTTTCCCAGTAGAGACCAGATATTGATGGGGAGGAGGGTGAGAATGTGTTATTGCTCCAAATTTTTGAAACTAGCAATGAACCACTTCTTTTGATCATCACATGCCCACTCTAAAATTTTTACTGTGAAGTATTTGGTAGTGGTAGAGCAAAGTAATTTCTTGATGGGAGCCAGAAAAAGCTATTCTTATCTTTTTCATTCTTGATGATTTCCAGGTGGGTACTTATAACTGGCTTTTGCAGTGTCTATTTGTATTCCAAGTTGAACAGAGTGTGCTCAGTTTAATGAAATTATAAGTTCCCATCAGAAACAATGTGATTATGTGATAGTAGTCATGAATCTGCATGGACATGACTCTAACTGGGTTTAAATCCAGTTGCTATAGTGGGCAACTACAGCAATAAATAAAAACAAGAGAAAAAGACGAGGAAGACAAAAGTTTAGAACTGTTTCAGACTGCCAATGTTTAATATGGGACTTCAGCACTTGCGAAATGTAGGTTTTTCAAAAGGCTATTGTTCTTTATGAGTAGGTTCTTTTAATCCTTGTTTAACAGTAAGAATATAATTTCTTGTGAATTTCGGGTGTGGATGGAGGTGGTTACATAAATATCTCCCAAAAGTCATGGGAGAGTAAAAAAAGTAATCCTATTTCTGAATTTTGAAACCGATTAATTTAATTTTTTTTTGTAAAAGTAATGCTTCAGTATTTAAAGACAACAGTGAACATCATCTCTGCCTTTTCAGTGTTGAAAAAAAAGGACTCGAGGAATTATTTAGAAATTCAATCATTTAGTTCTTGCAATTTTTTTTTCTGAAGTCAGTAGTAGTGTAGTTATCATTTTTAATTAAGAAGTTTCATAACAGTTGCTAGATTTTGTTTTTTTAAAAAATGCTTTTGTCCTGGTAAACAAACTTCTGTGAAGCCAATGCAGGTTTTGAGATAGCTGAAGCACAATGAAATTGGGGGAGAAACAACTTTCACAACGGACCTCATGTCACAAAATATTGGACCAGTACATGTAAAATTGATATGCATGTATTAGGCAATTACTATAGGTCAAAATGCCTGTGGGAGGAAAGAAATAAGCAGTTTTTCCCTGTCGAT
Source organism: Cuculus canorus (assembly GCF_017976375.1). Lineage (NCBI taxonomy): Eukaryota > Metazoa > Chordata > Aves > Cuculiformes > Cuculidae > Cuculus > Cuculus canorus. The sequence continues at coordinate 7,660,928 of NC_071408.1, forward strand.
CTCGATAATCCACTTATACTGTCTACTTAGAAACATTCATTTTCTGTTGGCTGTAAAATTCTTATTTCTTGATGGACTATGCATCAACATTGACACCCAGTGGCCAGAGAGGCTTAACTCATGTTACTCACTGCTAAACTCACTTTCTATGTCTAGTTTAACATAAGACTCTGAATAATCTCTTTGCTAATAAGGTAAGAAGAAATAAAAGTATGGCAATTGTTTTCAAGAAGTACAAGAATGACAAGCCTACTGCTCTGTGAGAGATCATCCACTGTATCCTCGTCAGGCTGAATTGTACTAATAAATGTGTTATACTGGTAGGTAACTCAGAAAGAGTAAGAGGAGAAGCACAATAATGGAAGTTCTTTTACATAAGCAGTTGAAATGAGAGTTCTCCAATTCACCTGTTGTTATCAAAGTCTTACTCTACCTTCCACCTTAAAAGCTTTGCTCTGTGGTACAACTAAAGCCCACACAGATCTTTCAGCTGATACAGGCAATGAAAAAGGCAGCTCTGTCTTGTGCCATAAAGAATTTTTAGGCAATTATGTAAGGAGTCACAATATCACTGAATAGGTGAAACATGTGATAGGTTTGTTTTGAATAATAAACCTTGATCACATGAGCATTCCTTCGTGTCTTCCAATGGTGGGTCTGAAAACTCATGTTTTATTCCCAGCTATGTTAATTGCTATAGTCAAATGTATCCCTCTCCCTGTAGGCATTGTCTTTTATGTAGTCTAATGCGTATCTTCAAGACAAGCATATAATATAAACATGCAATATCAAAGGACAACTTTTTCAAAACTTAAAAATATTAGTAAAGCAAACAATTTGTTGAATTATTACAAGTTTGCTCTTTGCATTAGGTTCAGCTGGGAAAGGACAGCTAAAAAAAGTCAAAGGCAAATTTGCATTTACAAAATGAAAAAATAGAGACGGAACTAAGATGTCAATTCATATACTATAACTATTAACAGATGAGATCCTAGATACGGTGGTGTGTGACAGCATGATAACAATACTGCAGAGAGAAATGATACGTGTGTGTGTGTGTGTGCGCACATATATATATATATATATATATATATAATGCCTATAAATGCTTGGCCACTTCTGTAAGAAATTCCAATCAATGAAACCAATATTCTGAGACATGGACATGACTTTAAGCACGTGGCAGACTTTGCTTATGTTGTGCATCAAATATGTTTGTTGAATGACTGCCATCTGAGAACATTATAGCACCTGGTCAAGAGCTGTGTCACTTGTGATCATGTTCTTGCAGTGTTACTTTTGAAAAATAAGAAATGTTTTCTGAATATTTTGTCCTAACTGTCTTGAAGAATGTTAGATAAATTGCCTAATAATTCTAATTAATTCTTCAGTCACTGTTACAGATTCGTCTCTAAATGAGGCTGTTAAGACAGGCCAACAATAAATATTGTAGCCTTCTTATTCCTGTTATTAACAGGTCAACCATTGGCAAGGAAATGCATGTACATCAGATCCCTGAAATAGTAGAGGATAGTGGATACTTCAAGTGACATATTCATGGATTATTTGCTTAACATGAATACTCGTGTACATTTTTCAGTGCTGGAAAAGATGTGTTATATTCAGCAATTAATCAATATTTTTTGAAAACTAATGAGCCTGTAGAAAAAAGACATTGAAGTAGACAGTATAAGATGACCAAAAATCCTTAGAGTTAGTGCTAGCTATTATCTTTCAAACCAAATGAAAAATAAGTACTCATTGACATGTTTCTGCAGTAAGAGAGAAATTAGCTTGCCTGCATTGAGAACATTGTAAAAAAAAATAAAGTGAAATAAAAAAGTGAACTTATGTTAAGGAAATATAAATGAATGTAGAGAGGAACCGTAGTTTTGAGATCTGGTTCCGTATTCCTCTGCTTTCCCAGACCACCATATTTTTTAAAAAAGCAATATATTTTCAGGGTTAATCATAAGAGAAATGAAAATAAACATTCAAATACAAATACAGTTTTAAGTTTTCTCCATAACATTATTAGCAGATATACCTAGGAAGTCTTATGCATTTATTACTGCTTATAGTTAAGCAAAGCAGTAAAACTTATCCAGTGAGTGGTTATAAGCAGGAGTCACAGGAAGAATGATCAAGAAAGGAAGTGAAAACCTATATGACAAATAAAGACTAGAAGGTTGGCTATGTCTTTCCCATTCATGGATCTAACTGTGTGAAGTGGTAATGGTTAACTAATACCCATACAATCATAATGTTTTGTAATTCATCAGAAGTTTAGTACAGATTACTCCCACTGGAAATGTATCACAAAGGTGCCTTAGTTGTTTTAGGGTTTTGTTGGCTTTTTTTTTTTTTCTCTTCTTTAGAGCTATGACTCAGTATCAACTGAAGGGAAAGAGAATTTAATTGTATATCTCTAATTTGAAAACTATGCCTTTCTTTAAACAAGTTCAACTTTGAAGATGGTCCCAGTGTTTCAGCCTGCCTGCTCTCTGAGCTAAAATAATAAGATACCAGTGAAATGAAGCAGAGCAATTTTCTGGAGTTTCCTGTGGTAGTGGAATTTTACAGTGTCTGAATTCCATCTTTGAAGAGAAAGGCAGATGCAGTATGAGTGATGTGCAGTAAAATCTGTGAGGATATTCCTGTATCTGCACTTTAATCTCAACTTCCACTCCTTTATTTCAGCCTTTATACAAAACTTCAGTTTTGCCCTTGAGCCATCACAGACAGGGAACCAAGGAGTCACCTTCCATTATTTTTCTCCAGCACTTCAAAAATATTGTGTTCAAAATATACAGAAACATTCACTAATAGTGATCTTTTTTTTCCCCATAAAATAGGAATGAGAAGAATGACTTGGTAGCGATGAACGTTTTTATCACTTTCATCACCCATCTTCGGAATCTTCCCTGTGGCCTTTCCTTGTTTTTTCTATGTCTCAGGAAACATTAAAATTTTTGTAATTTGTGTGGTACTCCTTGTCCCAACACAATATCCCAAAAGTCTGATACAGAATTATTAGATTAAAAAAAAAATCCAATTATGCAAATACAACATTAACCATTTCTAAGCAAATCCCAGGCCACCCAAACAACTAGCGCAAGGTGATATTGCCTGGAGGTGCAGTAACATTTGATAGGTAGTGCAGATACAGAATAGAATAGACCATTTCAGTCAGAAGGAACCTACAAAGATCATCTTGTCTAACTGCCTGAGCACTTCAGGGCTGACTAAGTTGAAGAACATTACTAAAGGCATTGTCCAAATGCCTCTTATAAACGGATAGACTTGGGGCATCGACCATCCCTCTAGGAAGCCTGTTCCAGAGTTTGACCACCCTCCCAGTAAAGAAATGCACCCCAATGTCCAGCCTAAATTTCCCCTGATGCAGCTTTGAACCATTCCTATGCATCATATTGGTGAATAGAGAAGCAGTCAGCACCTCCCTCCCCACTTACCCTCCTCAGGAAGCTGTAGAAAGCAATGAGGTTGTCTCTCAGCCTCCTTATCTCCAAACTACACAAGCACTTAGTCCTTAGCTGCTCCTTACAGGACATTCCTTCAAGCTCTTTCACTAACTTTATTTCCCTCCCCAGGATGCATCCAAGGATCTTCACATCCTCCTAAAACTATGGAGCCCACGATACTCAAAGTGAGGCCACACCAATGCTGAATACCGCAGGACAGTCACCTCTTTTGACCAACTGGTTCTACTGTGTTTGATGCACCCCAGGAGGCAGTTTGCTCTCTTGGCTGCTGAGAGTTTCAGGCACCCTGACACTTTCTGCCTTCTTATGAGGCTGTGGAAGGAAAAATAATTTCCAAAAAGGTACTGCTTCTATTTTCAGTTCTTCTTGTCACTATCAGTTTCTGATTTTTTTTCTTAAATATATTTTAAAAAAATTCTCCTGACATTGTACCAATAAATGCAAATCCTATGATGCACACTGCTTCGAGGCATAAACACAAATCCTATGATGCACACTGCTTCGAGTCATAAGACCTGTAAGACTTCTGCTCACTCATATCTTTAAACGTAATTTTTGTCTCTTTTATATTTAGATGAGAGCTCTCTTTTGGCAGAAACTAATTAATCTCACAACTTGAGAGCTGACAGGGACACTAGGTAATAATTTTATTGTCTAAGTATTGCAATGACACTGGAATTAAGGGTAGACGCTTTAAAAATGAGAGAAAAAAAATCATGGCATGCTGTTTCTGGGTTCGCTCATGAATATCAGAAATTTAAATGCCCTCTTTCAAGGCAAAAATGCACACCACATTTTTCATATGAGCAACTTATTTCTAAGCGTGACCATGCTATCTTCCTTTGGAATTAGTTATGTAATTAGGCAGTGTTATTTTCATGATTATTAAATTCTTTGGCTTTTCATTTCACCTGTTCCATAATTAGGACCATATCTAATAGCAGCAAGATGAGTCTGCAAATCCTGTTGTGCCAAATATGCAGAATAGAGCACTGCGTGGGAAGTGTAATTGCTGAGCACTCCATAGAGCATTCACTACTTGCCTCCAAACTGGGAGGGGCTGCAAACTAATTAGAAGGCAAGAGTAGAACAGAAAATGGTCTGGAAAAGTAGGGAAAAAACCCTGAAGAAAATTGAAGGTGATTTTGCAAAGACATGTGCAAAATATGATGATTTTTATGATAGGAATAATCAGCTGCAAAGTTGAAGATATAGTATGGTTGGCTTGGCTGTAGTTTCACCGAATCTGTCATTCTGTCAGTCATAAAGAGGAAGCAGAAGAATAGCAACCTATCATGGCTATAATAAAGTTTATACTCTTTTTGAATACAAGCTTAACAGAAGTTTCATTATTATCTTCATGTGTGTGTACCAGACCACAATATAGAAAACAAATTCAGGTTAGAGAAGAGAAACAAGAACAAGCATGATAGAGATCAAGATCTTTGAGAAACAGTTACAAACCTTAGGTTGTTTTGTTTAGACAAGTTAATTTATAGCTGCTTTACTGAAATCAGCAGAACTATTTCCTGTCAGCTCCCTCATCAAAGCCGTGAGATTGCTGTTATCCTGCCCCACCTGCAAAAGCCTCTGCTTTTGCTTACACCGGTTTCATGTACTTTCCTTCACAGTTGTAGCTCTTGAAGAACAGGGGGGTTATCCAAGGTGAGTTGATGGGTTGGATAAACACACAACGTGGCATAAATTTACTATTCTTCTTAATGTGAATGTACATTGCAAAGAGACATAGTAACAGTTTTCACATTAAAGATTACTGTAAAAAAAGAACACATTAATCTCCACATTCATTGTGTAAAAGAGAAAAAGGAAAGGGTGCCGACTACAACACTGAAAATGTAAGTTAGACGTTAAGTATTCAATTTCTAACTGTAAAGATTTTTAATTGGATTTCCTAGGAATGCTGTATAATCTCCATCAGTGGGGACAGTTAAAAGTACAATTGGGAAGCATCTGTCAAGAATTGTAGTTCATCTTGCCATGAGGAGTTCTTCTGGAATGCCTCTCTTACTGTGGTTTTCTTTGCAAGGAGCTGTGGGACCATGCCTGCCAGAGGAAGTCTGCCCTGGACAGGACTATGTGTTTCTTGTCTGTCTGTTTTCACAGAAAGAAAAACCTTTTTTAATTTCAATTATTTTAGATCATTTCAAAATGAAAACCCAACCAGTAAAATTTCTGCAATAAAACTTCATATATGTGTTTTAAGCCAGAAAATGGTTACTGGCGTCTGATCACGTGTGAATTCTTTTAAATCAGACACACTGACAATAAAGGCAGGACAGTTACATAGTGACGCAAGATATCCCGACTTTTAAATCTTAAATCTGGCTTTATGAAAAGCTTCAAAGACTTTCTGAAGTTACAATATCGTTCTGTTTTATTTGTACAAGTAAGTTTGCTCTCTGATACATACAGAGAAATCCAAAATAGCCTCCTGCAAAACTAGCCACAGGTCACTGTTTTACTGTTGGTATATTTTTTACAATGCCTTTGAAAAAAAGAAAATATCTGTTTAGTTCCTTCATATTTATTTTACCAGAGTAACTTTAAAAAAGACATTTAGTCAATCAATCACTAGAGTATTCGGGCAAACAGACAACTAGGTGAAATTATGAGATAATAAGAAACTCACATTTATCATACTGACCGACTTTTCAAAACATTCAACTACATCAAAATGAAGTACTATGAATCTTTGCCCGGTATATAAATCTTCCCAGGAATATAGCCTAACAGAGTAGTTTCAAATGGAAACTGCTAATTTCTCTTTCGTATCACCTGAATGCTTGTACTCCAATGACAACCAAAGTTCTAACTCTGGTCAAGGTTCAATAGGAAAAAAACAATGTTTTGTAACCAGCTGATGTGCTTCCATAAGACATGGAGGGGAAGCATGTCCGTCTGGTTAATGATGCATATTCAGTACATATTTTTTAGCAACGCTAATAGATGAAAGAATGAATATCCACTGATCAAAGTTATATCAGAATGAATAGTTATTCATGTAAATCTGTAGGTTTATTATGAGCAAGATTTACTTCACCACTGAAGAACCTGTGTCTGGGTAGAGAGACTAAAATGGAAAGATATGGTTCAAGCTCACTCAAGCCGGCACGTGCAGCTCAAAAAAAAGCAGGAAGTTTGGACTGGTTATAAGTCAAGGTGAGCAACAGGCAACTGTTTTAGTGCATCAAAACTCTTTGCCCCAAGACCATCAAGACCTAGATCGTACAGTTACTCAAATGCCTGTGAATGAAACAAACCTGGTATTTTGGTGCAGCTAGGTAGAAAACCCACCACTTAACCTGTTTCTAAACCCTAATCTAATGCCTAGATTTACTTTCTGGGAAATTAAATTCCTACTGGGCTGGGATGAAGACCTAATTTTTAATTAAGTATTCCTACAATAGAGCGTGAGGACCTGCCTGATAGTCAGATTATTGATGTATTGGTCACACATTGGCAGTGTTGTCTGCTGTTATTTTCTACAGCAGAGACCTGAATACAGGCACCTAGCTGCACGCTATCGTATTCCCTGCCCTTTCCCCATATTTGAAATGTAGCTGCAAGATAAAGTGTGTACCAGACCACAATATAGAAAACAAATTCAGGAATGCTCTTCCTTTCTTGGAGAAGAACGATAAGAGTTTAGCAACTATCTTGTGTATTGGATGTGGATTCTGCTAGATAGACGGTTGAATTTACAAGCATTTTTGAGTGCAAGGCCTCAAATTTGATCTTCTACCACTGACACTAATGGGAATTTTGTGGTTTCTTTCAAGTACATAGAAACTTAAGTCCTTTCTTCTGTGTAATAAGGTTTGAAGAAAGAGTGCAATTAAAAATACAAGTGAAGACTTGTCTTTCTTTGAGGATACAATGATTCAACAAAAAAAATTATTACTTTCGAGTTCATTGAAAATCCCAACACTTTTACTTTGGGCAGGGAGGGAGGTGAGGTGTGGAGAAGGGAAAAAACAGCATAGTGTTAGATGGAAATTTTTGTTGTCTCCTAAAAAACCTTTGTATGTTACTTCCACTTTCTCTCTCAAAGTTCCCACCCTCTGTCAAGCAGAGTGATTAGGATTAATTTTAATTTTCTTGTAGCTAAGAAGCTAAAGGGCTGAGGAGGATAGTGTGGTGGATGAATTTTTTGCCTCACTAACAGAAATTCTTGCTATTGGCAGAGCTCACAGGGTCCGTAGGAGAAAAGCAGTGAAACACTTTTCTAAGCAGCCCAAAATCACACGTGAACTACCATTGAACCAGAACAAGAAAGACTCCAGACAAGATGTATAGAATCTGAAACCTACGCTATCTAAATTTGTCATCCAAATTAACTGCCTGTGCGTCTCTGTACTCTCAGCAAGAAGAAATTATTATAGCTGCTAGATCTAAATCATAGCTGCTTAAAATACTGTGACCTTGCAAAGGAAAAGAAGGTAGTATTTTTAGCCTAAGCAACAGAGTCGCTTAGAAATGCAAGTTAGAATCATAGGATCACAGAATGATAGTCTGGGAATAGTTTGGGTTGGAGGGGACCTTAAAGATCATCTAATTCCAACCCCCCCATCATGGGCAGTGACATCTCACTAGATCAGGCTGCCCAAGGCCCCATCCAACCTGGCCTTGAACACCTCCAGGGATGGGGCATCCAGAAGTTCCCTGGGCAACTTGTTCCAGTGCCTCACCACTCTCAAGGTGAAAAAATTCTTCCTAATGTCCAGTCTAAATCTGCCCCTCTCCAGTTTGTACCCATTCCCCCTGGTCCTACCCCCACAAACATTTATCAATAGCCCCTCTCCAACTTTCTTTTAGCCCCTTTATCCTGTAAGTAGGGCAACAAAGCGCTACAGACAAATCTGGCAATTTAGGGGGAAGTACAACAAGCTTATTTGTGGGGTTAGGCATATAATTTCATGTACTTCTCTTTAGAGTCTTCGTAGATTTACTTTTAATGTATTTTATTATTCCTTCTGGAAGTGCTGGTTTTTTGTGCCATACTTCCAGTTAATTTTAAAGGCCTAATGTCATCTTTTATATACTGGAAAGAAAAAGGGCTGAGAGAATAAGAATATAAGTTCCTTGCCTAGGGATAGCTACAGAGAGTGAATGAATGAATGAAAAAAAAACGAGGGGAAAACTCTTCAGGTGAAAAAGAAAAGTATCAGTGAACAACTGATTGAGGGCAAACATAAAAAATCACCCTTTATGACAGAAGAAATAGGGAATTTAAGCTAGTAATTCAGGAAAAAAAAACATTAAGAGCTATTGTTACACATTTCTAATAAACAAAAAAGGAGAAATTGCAGATTTTGTCAGGATTAGAATGCAAAACACTGTTACATTTGGTAAAGGAAAAGATTTCATACAGAAGTATGAGAAACTTCAAAATCAATCACAAACATCTTTGAGGGATGAAAGAAGAGAGAATGCTCTCTAACTATAAATTGGAAATTCAAAGATTCATTTATGTCAAAACTGAAGATAATAATTTCTATTTATCTGGATAAAAAGTACAGTTCATCCAGCTTCCTGGGGTGATTAGTGATGCGCGAAGGGTGAAGAGTTCAGCTCAGCTTGCCTACCTTGTCATACTTTCTCAGAGAGGTTTGCACAGCTTGTTCCAGAAACTGAGAATCAGACCTTAACATGACAATGAAGAAATCAAAGTCATTAGATTCAGGATATACACTACAAATTAGTAATTGTCACAAAAGGTAGCTCTGAATCCAGAAGAAGTAATTTTATAACATGAATACACAGAAATCTTGTACAAATGAAGATGTAGGAGTTGAATACATGCCATGGCAGGAGATGAATGGAGCAGGACGCCACTGCTCTGGAAGAGGCAGAATGCAGTACGTGAAGCAAAAGAGCATTGCTCTCGAAAAGAGATGTTGAGGAATGATTCAGAAACATATATTTGCCAAGAAAGCCAATTTCCAATCATTCTGTGCTTTGAATACTGCCAACTCTCTTATTGATTCGCAAGGAGAAGAAACTGAGTAATGAGCTTTGTCTGACAAAATTTCTTTGAGGAGTATTAAAGTAGAATCAAAGTGGTTTTGCTGTAGTCCTAAATCAGAATTTAGTTGTTATATAAAGCAATTGGAGAAATGGAAGGAATAAAAGAAGAGTTTTTCAGGAAAATGTGTGTTTGAATAGACTTTGAATGCTGAAATACATTTTTAGCATTTTGAACATAGAAAGGATGGACTTCTGCAAGTATTAGTAAACTTCTAGTTTCAATAAGTGCTTATTCTTTTGGGCAAGCTTTTTATGTTGGTAAGAACCAGTTCCATTAATTGGAACATAAACTCATTTGTCAGGGAGGAATGAGGGACGGGATATTTATGAGGCTATGGTCTTGGTAGCATAAATACAACAGCTAATAAAATTCCATAGAAGCCAGATAATATATAATACTAAGCCAAGTCCACAAATTATTAATTTTGTAATAGTTTCTCTAGTCTTCCTCTGGTATATTAATCTAGTAGCTGATTTGTACACTAAAATAATTACAATACTTCAGTAAGAGGTAAAGCAGAAGAAATAATTCATAACAATAGCAGTAGTTGCAAATTGTCTGCATAAACCTTAATAAAATTAGTCTTGGTAGCTGAAAATATTCTTAATTAACTTTATCACAGATTCTCAAACTGCGAAAAAAGAAAGGGGAAAAACGCTGACTTAAAGCTTAGTGCAGTACCATGTGAAACAAAGCAAAAGGTGAGAAAAGTTACTGAGCATTTGGCTTATAGTACATTCCACGGACCAATATCCTGGAATATTGTCTGGCATTGTGTTTCAGGCCCTTTCAATTTCTGTGGAGGACATGGGAATTCAATGTACAATTTTTCTTCTTCAAAGTCCTGTGAAACCTGAAAAATTAGAAGGGGAAAAAAAACCCTCTTCAAAGAAAAATGATGACTTAGAGACTTCATCTTTGTGCCAGGTGTGGCTGATTAGTAATGGTGAAAGGTGTAAAAGATCTCTTTTCATAGTCTAAGTCTTGGGTTTTGCCTTCCTGGATGCACCAAGTGTCTAGTCTGCTTCACACCAGGAATATAAGTGTGTGTTTTTTTCAGGTGCGATCCGTAAGTGGATAGTTTCAGATCCAAATTTGTTGAGGAACTGGAGGAAACTACAGGATGTGAAAATATTGGTGGTGCCTGTGCAAAAACATTCACTTCCACGCTTTTCCTGGAGGGTCTTTTGGGAGGTGGTTGGGAAGATGACAGTGTATTCTGTGTAGCTTCCAAATCTTTGTGCCAAGTCCATAACTACCAAGAAACTATGGAATGGTCACTATTGTTAGCCAGAATGCCTTGCAATTTCTCTGCTTGATTCTTTGACTACTCAGTTTCTATCAAACTGTAATTTATTCCGTCCTCAAAGAACATTGGTTTGTAGAAGAAAATTTAGTTGATTTTTTTAATGATTTGAAGGTCAGCTACGGAAATTTTAAACACTTCAAATACAAGCTGAAGGAATGTTTTGGACCAGAAGACAATGCAGAAATCTAATCTGATGATGCCTTTTTGTTCTTCGGTCTCGTTATTTAATGTTTTCTGATATTAACGGTAACATGTTCAAGTAACAGAAACTGCCATCACTTATCCGAATGGCAATAGTTTGAAAATGTGACAATATTGTTCTGCATGAAAGACGAACTGGAAGTGATTGATCAGTGTACAAGAAAGGAGAAAAATAAATATGTGGGAAAGAAAAAATAAAACTTTGAAGGATGGAGAAATGAAAGCTAAAACATGCAGAAGGATGCTCGTATATTGTGTCTGGGAAAAGACAATTTTTTCCTCATCTTTTTTTCCTGTCTGCTGAGGCTTGTTCATTATCTAGTCCTGAACATTCACCTGCTAGAATTGAGTGTCATTTCTGCAAGCTAAGTAATAAATCCATCAGTAAGATTTTTATTTAAAATGTGTAATTTACCACATGGTTGAAACATAAAGCTATAAGAAGAAAGTGTAAGACATAAAAGGACAGAAATCTGAAGAAGAGCTTGGTCTGAAGTATATTAGAAATGCTACTGAATTAAGAAAATTCAGAACCCCAGGTTCTAACTTGAATATGCTCTGAATTCACTGACTTGAACAACAGAGCTCTCATGTGAAAGAAGTGACCCTGTCAACATGATATATATCAGCCTGCAGAGTCTATATATCAGGGTGAAATTCGATGTTGTTCTTCAAAGAGCTGCAGCTCATAACTCACACCCCTGGAGTGGCCCACAGCATAATTTTGAAAGCCCCAAGGAGCTATCTAAATTAGTGCAATCTGTCTCTGCCTACAGGCCAGCAGCACTGCCCACTTCTCTGCAGCTCTATCTGGTACAGTCCTGCTTTTGAAAAACCTGTACCATTTTCAGGTCTGTTTCAGGCACGTGTCCTTATGCAAGGTTTGCTAAGCACTCTTTAAAGGCCTGCTTGTGACTTATCAGTCCTTTATGCCAAACCAATCATTTTATTTAGCTGTAAGCAATGAACAAATACCTCTACCCCAGGAGAACAGTATTGACGACTTCAGATATACAGGATAGAATCATTGAATGATGCTGATATATTATTACTACAAAGAAGAACTGAATCTAAATAATCCACCCCATAAGGATCTGGTGAGGTCACACATATTAGTACAAAGTACAGCAGACTTAGGTCTCAGATATCCACAGTAAGATTAAGGATTATGTAAATCAGGATGCAACTTGATGTGCGGATTCCAAAATGTAAATGCAAATGATAGTTTGTGCTTGTTTGAGTGATTTGAGATGAAATTTTCATGACCTGTCATGAAATTAGAGCTATTAGTATGGGTAGAAGACACTGAATTGTAAGACTTTCTGACAGAATTAACGCAAAATAATGATTCAGAGCCATACAATGTGTATAAAATTGTACTAAGTCATCACTCAATTAATGAAGTATTAGTTCTTCAGCTTGTAGACTTGCAAAGCATGGTGGTTTCAGTGAAGCCATGTCAATTTACACCCCCTGACATATTTGCTTTAATGATGTCAAACAGAAGCTAAGCTATTTGGAAGCACCAGCAAGAAATTGCAAGTACAGTATCATCAGGACAGATGCCTAAAACTTGAGAAACAGTCTCTTGTAAAATACCTGAGAAAAGAAAAAAATGATATTTTTAAAGCATGATGTAGCAAAAGACATCTTCAAGAACGATGCCTGAAAGAATTCAGCTATGATAGTATCTCATAATATAAATATCTAAGTGATTGTTGACGCTGTTACAAACACCAGCAATTAATATACAGCAGAGAACTTAATGTTTAGCATAGCGTTAGAAATGCATGATCCTGAAATCATGGAAAATATCTAGTCACGATCCTTTATTGTGAAAATGAGCTGCATTTTTATTTTCATTAAAGCAGATGAAGATCACAGAATTCAAGCCTATGCCCATCTTTTTTAGCCAAAATACGGGCTTTACGTGAAATAATATTTTCAGACCAAACAAACTGCTGCTCTTAAACTAGTGCCAGTCTAAGAAAGTAAGGACAATCTTCTTGACAACTGTAAAAGCATAGATACACGGGAAGTATAACCATACCTAATGTTATTAAGATGAATGGTCCACGAAGTAACCCGTGAGAAAGGAATCAGAAAGCGGATGTGTTAATGTCTTTGATTCAGCTTCCACTGTGTACACTCCTGTATTAATACCATTCAAAACAATAGCAGGAGATAAGACAAAACCCAAGGATTAGTAAATTGGCTCATGGCTAACAGGTTAGAGAAAGCCTGGCAAGGAAGAGAAGGCAGGCTTCCAAACTCCCAGGTTCTGTACCAGTTTGTATAAACCTGCTTATTCATCTACTTTTTTAGCACTCAGTGGAACTGAACTGATAGGCATACATTGTTTGCTGGATGGCTTTAGATGAAGCAGCATTGTCTCCAGAGACAGACGTTCTCTCTTCTATTGAAGATAAGCTCTTCTCTCCACTGCTTTTCCTCAGAAGCTAAAACAGAGTTTTAGGCTTACTAAGCAATGTAAAAATAGCACTGCTGAATCTGCTTTTAACTCCTTAAATCCACCTCGAACTGAAAGTTTTTTTAATCCATAACATTAACATTGCTGTGGATGACTATCCTCAAAATTCACTGCACCTTTTGGAAGAGAAAGTGATCATTGTGAGAGACTTTGGTCTTATGACCTGTGAGCTGTAGAATCCACTGGGGTCTTGTTAAGCATCTCTTTCTCAGGCTACCAAAGTAGATAACAATGCCTTATGGAAAAAAATACGTTCTGTAGGGTGATAAGGGCAACATGGGCTTAGCAAATCAAGCTATAAGCAACATGCTGGTTACAAATGTCCACTGTTGGTTTTATTTCTCCATTTCCTCTCTATTTACTTTTGAGAAATATTTTTTGAAGAAAAGTTAAAGTTAAGATATTTTAAAATATTTTAATTGTAATTATTTTTTACAAAGAAGTCTTCTTTTTTGGGGCAGCATATTCCATCATTGGAATTTAAGTTTGCAAATTCTGTAATTTCTGCCAACAGCTGTAGGTGAGAAGAATGAATATTTAAAAGAAGGTATCACTCAGGAATGTTAAGTAATATACATTTTTCCTGAATATATATTTTTCCTACCTGACAACTTATTTTCCCCAGTTTAAGAAGGTAGTTCTTCAACACACATAGCATTAAGCATTTGAGTAGTTCTGTGGGCTACAGGAGGTTGAGGAATGTATGGAACAAACAGCTGTTGAAGACTTCTTTTTTGGGCTCAAACATTCAAACTGGGAAGAGTTTGATTGAATGGGAAGAGTTTGATTGAATGGGAAGAGATTTATTAGAATCACCTGCTGTTTACAGAATGATGTTAGAGGTGGTTGTGACATACGGAGAAAAAAAAAATCACATATTTCAATAAAAATAAGGATAAAATTTAAAACTCATGTGGCTAGAAAGGAATATAAAAAATGTTAAAAATACTAAAATGAAACCTCTAAAAGCTACAAAGTGTTTGGTATATGTCATGGTGGGACAGAAGATGAAATAGCTGCAAATACAGAAAAATAACATATGAGCAGGCAGTACTACTCTTTTTTATCATCAGTAAGTAGTTTTAGGCATAATGTCTGCATAGAAATCTAGTAAGGATTGTTGTTGTTTGCAAAAGGAATCAAGTTTTGAAATAAGAAGGAAAAACACTAAAGATTTAGCAAGAACCCTATGAGCATTGTGGCAATTTTTGAGGTCCTGCAAGATTATTGAAATTGATAAAATCAAGCAGATTGAAATCTGATCACTTTTAAAATGCAGTATTTCTAAGAAACTGCAAATATATGTAAGTACACCCTTGAAAACATTCTTTGCGGTGGATGAAGCAAAAAGAGAAATCCAAATAATTTCAAAGCAACCATATGTTTTGTAAACTTGCTTAGTAGTCATAGTTGAATTGAAGGTCACAGAATAACAAAATGTCACACAAGAAGACAGATAATACTTTGGAGCTGAGCAATAGATAGGAGATCTCAGGTTACATTCTGAAAGCTATGTAAATAACTTGGAGACATTGGCATTAGTAATTAGTAAACAGCCATCTAGAAAACATGAGAAAACAATGTTGTCTTTCAGTCTCAGAAGTGAGTTAAGCCTTTTGGACTGTATATTCAGAAGTACTTTCCATAAAATAGATGTAAATCTCTTTGAAGAGTCTATTGACTTCCAGCAGAATTTAGACACTTGAATACATTTAAGTATAAACAGTCCTAGGAGGTGGAGAATTTAAGTAGCAAAAATTGAAATTAAGCAACATTTCATTTTCTTTTGAGAGGTGGCACCTAATTGCTTCTTTTTTTCTTGGAAAGATATAATTCTCTTTTGGAAAGCCACTTGGACCTAAGGATACTCAGTACCTTTGAATATTCCCTTATAATCTGTATCTCAAATACATACAGGCTATCAAGTTACTTCTTACATGGGGAGAACAATGCATGGAGTGAGGAATAATGGGAAGACACAGCATCATAATGAAAGAATTATTTTGTAAATACAATGGAAATAAGGAAAATCGATATTCTAAAGGTGATTGTGTTAAGCCCAATTCAGTACTAGAAAGTACTGAATAAACAGTGCAGTGAGCAGAATATTCATGTGTGCAAACCGGATAACAAGATAAGTAGGGAAATCCAACTGTAGCTGGAGGAATTAAGATAATTTAACATTTCTAGTTCCTTTATGCCAATTGACTATTCTGCTGTGTGTTTCAAGTATCAACCTAAAATTTGGCCACATTTCAAAAATTGATCTCTCTGTACTTTATTAAGCTTTTAGATCTCTTTGATGAGAAATTTTTAGATCAAAGTCAGTTGGACCCTTGCGACTGTCTAAAATAAGATTGTAGTTGAAATGATTTTCACAGGCATAACCAATGCTGCCAAAAATCTTTCAGTGACTCTATGTCACTAGTTTGTCATTTTTTTTAATAAATTAAAATTTCTGCTTATAACATAGACCACCGCATCTTCACTTTTTAAGTGCTTGACCATGTCCTGAAAAGTAAAAATATTCAGTCATACATGCTAAATTGTTTCTTTCAGTCATGAGGTACCTAGCCTACATGTCAGTATCATCTTTTGATTTTTTTGAGAATGAGGATGAAAGAGTTTTTATCTCTGAAGATGATTAAATACTAGCGGTGTATCACAGGACTGGCTGAAAAAGAAGAAGAAAAAAAATACTTCAAAATTTGCCCTGTCTTTGAAACATAGCTGCATCACAATAAGTAAAAAAAAGGTGGAATTTCTTAGAGATGGTCACATTTTCAATTGTTATTTTGGATTATACTGACTGTGCGTTCCTTGTTGCAGGTGTTTCTTCATTTGCACATACTAATACATAGCACATATTTAATTACAGGAGAAGCCCTGATTTGAGGGGGAAAAATTCTGTCAAGCTCAGAACTCTTTATTTTGTCAGTGCTCAAAGTCCTGCATATGCTCCTGCTGGGATTACACTTGGACAGAGTATCTTCACTGACGGAAGCCCTGTACTTGTGAATCAAGTCCTGTATCTTACTGCAATCTCTTTCCTAGCATGCTGTTAAGTAGAAATGCAGTTCAATGTGGCAACTCCAAATCATTGTTGTCTGCAGTCATTGGAGATCCTCTTTGTGTATTTACTGAAACTTAAATCATACATCTCTAGCTTGATTCCCTTCTTTTTATAATGCATTTCTTGAAGGTATTAGAGATCGTATGAACTGAATTGAAAAAAAAAAAAAAGAAAAGAAGATAATTTCTGACCTGTCTTTTTTTAGTGAAAGGCTGAAAGGTTAATCTCTAGGAAATGTTGAGGTAATTTGTTATCTTGTTTTATGAGTGTGCTGTTAAACCGCTGATATATTTCCTATGAGAGGTGGCTGCAGTGGTGAAGTGAAATCAATTGCTTTGGTGAAATGATCCCCAGAGCTTGGTAATTAATTGCATTTTATTTTAGGTTTGCACAATCTTTTGATTTTCTTTGGAACCAAAGGCAATACCAAGTTAGAAGGTTGCTTTTATTTACTAATGAGGAATTTTAGCACTGAAATTATCTGAATGCAAAGCAGAAGTTAAGAGATAGAGACATGCAGAAAATTGAAGACTCTCTCTCCTTCTCTCTCTCTCTCCACTGCTCCCTTTCTCTTTTTCCTTTTCCTTTGGCAATAACAATTCATTCTCTTTGTTCAGGAAATTGAAAAAGGAAAGGGGAAAGCAATTGCAGGCTGAAGTAGTTAACTAGATGAAGACAAACCAGACCAATCATCTCTATTATTGCTTCATTTTTAGGTCATACTTGTTTTAGGGACACCCTGACCCTAAGGACAGCTCAAGATGGAGAAAAAGAACTAAATTATCACAGTAAAATAGATTCCAGTGGAGGATTAATAAAATCTCTGTATCTACCTCCAGATCTCACCTCTGAGACAGGATCAGTTTAAACACTACATATTAACAGTTCTAGTTACTTGAGGACAACAATGTCTAGCGTCTCCATAAAAAAATATTGTAGGGAAACCAGTTGTTTTCATCTCACGAACCAGCACTGTGAACTCCTTCTCCACACGGCTGCTCTTTGTCACATCATCCCCCAGCCTGTACTGAAACCGCAGATTACTCTGACCCAGGTGTAGGACCTTTCACTTGTTCTTGTTGAACCCCATGATGTTCACACAGGCCCACTACTCCAGCTTGTCCAAGTCCCTCTGGATGACATAGCCAGTTCTTATATACAGATGGTTTGTCATTCTTCAAAGCAGTAGCACGTAGCACATATATATACATATTTATATATATATATATATTTATATACATAAACACACAAATGCACACACATATATTAATGATGCCGTTTCCTTTGTTTTGCTTACAGACATGAGGGAGAAAACAGTGTAAAAACTACTATGTTTGTAAAAGTAACTTGGGCTGCCTAATTAGGAAATCTCTCCCATTTCCTGGATTACTGCTAATCCATTGTATTTTAGTATGTCAGAGCCTAGAAATTTCCAGTAAGATTGCAGTGTTTTCCTGATTCTGCCATCAAACCAAAGGGCACCTGAGGTAAACATCTCCACCAGAGCAGTAATGCATGGGTACTCTCATCTTACCTTTAATTTGAGCCTAACATTTCAGCTCAATGTATTCTAATGCAGAGAGTCAAATTTTCAGGAAAAAAAGACCCTTGATATTTCAAAGTAGTTCCTGCTGCTTGACGTGTCGATACAGCACTTTTTTTTAATTCTTACTGAAACATTTGCACTTACAGTGTCTGTTAATTAACATTACATCTGTATTCACCACAGCCTTATTTTTCTCCAGGGTTTGCTTAGCTTGAAGAGGCAATTGTTGCAAAAAAATACCAACAAAGTATTATGACAAACCCATCTGCAAGTATTCCTAAGCGGCTGCTATGAGAACAATTAGAAAAGCTCAGATGAGCAGCTCAGCATTGTTTCTTGGCTTAAGTGTGTGAAAGACTATACATATTTATACCAAACCCAGCATCATTATTGAACAGCTGTGAGACAAACACTAGAGACTCAGACTTTGGCAAGAAAGATCCTGCAAGTTTGGAAACATCCATAGATTTTTGTTTTCAAGATGAGAATACTCATTCTGCTCACTTTTCTCACCAGGCATCTGAAAGAGGGAATGTAGTATCCCAAATAAAGTAAAATGAGTAAAAATATACGTTTCCTTCTCTTTTTTGGAGGAAAAAATTACAAGTACTTGATGTTTTTTACCTCACAAATGCCTACTTTTGAATATAAGAGAAATTTACAGATCAGATAGAAGCTTCAGTATCAGAATAAGAGGATTAGAATGATAATGCCAGACTCAGCATCGAGCTTTATTTTAACTTCTGAAATTATAACCCACTACACACTGAGCAAATTCAAGATCAAATGCCTTCAATAGTTCTGGATAAAAGTTTTCCATTGATGAGAATATTCTGAGGTGATCATATTTTGTAATTGCCTTTAAGACATGTAAATAACTGTGCCAGCTACAAGATGGTACATAATCGATCCCCCGATAGTAGGTCTGTGCCACAGCCAGTAGAGCTACCATATGTTGATGAGATAAGCAGCCAAGCAGTAATTCAGAAGACACAATTTAAAAATACATTGATAGTGATGTATGAAGGAGAAGGATTTAAAGCTAATGGGAAGGAAATAGGGAGGCACTGAAAGAAGACGTTAGTATTTCTTATGGACAAGTGGAGCAGATGGTCACTTGTTTCATATAGGGAATTGATTCAGTCATTAATTTCTGAGTCTGATTCATATAGCTCCCATTATCTTGGTTCATAATGAAATCACCATGGTTCAAACATCATGAGGCTCCAGTCTAAAAACATGGGAAAATCCCTGTGTAAGAACAAGAATTTTGCTGCATATGTGATGCCTTCAATTTTGGGCGGTACACAAGCTGAACCACAATTCTCCAGATTTTAAAAATATGAACACTTGTAGCCTGAACCAATCTTCCTCTTACACTGAAGCAAAGTCCCTTGGAATTGCTGTGGCTGAAACTGTAGTGGACTCACGATTCGTTAAAGAAGCAGAAGAAGCTTATACACTGGTTGAGAGGGAGGAAAGCTTGGTTTCATGCTGGGTTCTTTAGCTTGTCTATGTTAAGTCATGCTCTCAGGCTGACAGAGTCCTATCAGTTTCCTGCCCTGTTGGGAGTACAGAGCACACTGACCCAAGTATTAGAGAAGAATTTAATATATTTTAAAATTTTCCCTGCAGAACAGACAGACTATCCAACAAGTTACAAACCCTGTCAGCTTAAAGATTTGAGTTGAATGTCCTAATATAAAGGGTGCTGAAACAGAGGAAATAAAAGAAAATTTCTTCTTACAGCTTAAAGACTCGAGGGTGAAATTTCATGGAGGAAAATCTGAAATAGAGAAAATTATGTTAAAGTGATAATACTTATCTTATCTAAAGGAATTTTATTATACAAAATGATATGATTATTTCCAAAATGCAGATTACAGTTGATGTGGGTACCTTTTATTAAATGCCTAACCCTTGCACAGATTTTTGCTGTGATAAAGTAAATGTATCTGATTTCTGCTAAGTTAACTGCAAGGAAAAAACAATGCGGGTCTCTTCCTTGTTTCCATTTAGTATGTACAATTCAATTGACATACAGAAATTATAATGTAGCTTTAAGGATTGCATATGTTTCTTTATTTGAACCTTTTCTTTTGAATTTATTTTTTATACTTCAGGCTTTTACCATTTTAGTAAGAGTTTGTAATCTCTTTTCTTGGATAATTCTTCGGTAATTTCTGTAATTACAGTTGAAGGTCACCAAGAACAGAATTATTTCTTGGAAGGGACTTCAGGGAGTTATCAGCTCTAGGCCCTTGCTTTAGATGATACTCTTGAGAAGACTTCGTCCAGTCAGCCCTGGCCTTTTTTTGCTGAATCTTGAACACCTCCAAGGTGTTCTCTCTGAACAACCTGTTCCTGTGTGGCATTATTTCCTTGAGAAAAAGGTTTTTTTCTGATGTCTCTATGACCTTCCTTCAACTTGTTTTTCTATTATCACTTTCAGATGAGTCTTGAGCTTTTGGAGGGGAAAAAAATCCCCTTACAGCTTACATTTCATTTCTGCTGCCCTATAACCAAAAACCTGACAAAATCCCTTTGTGATGATATCTTTTTTTGTCTATTTTTTATTTTATTTTATTTTATTTTATTTTATTTTATTTTATTTATTTTCAGTGCATATTGCATCATAATCAGGAAAAAAATGAGTTACTTCTAAGAATTCAGTTCTTTTGTATAGACTACAATCTTTTTTAGGTAGTAAACAAGCAGAAAAACGAAAAGAAACATTTTTCAGCCTCTTTTCTCAATGGAAAACAAGCTTTTCTTTCCTTACATGTAAAGGAAAGTCATAGTCAAAACTTATATTTTGTGTTTTCAAGTAATAGAGGAAATAACTAAATAGTTGCCAAAAATAACTTACAAATTGGTCTGAATTTCTATTCATCACTTTATATCAGGAGAAAGATAGTTGAAAATGGTAAGACAGAAATCCCAGTGTAGAGGATAATCTAGTACCAATCATCTCTTTGAAATCTTTTTACATCTTTAAAGTGCGTTATATTAACTAATCCTAACTGCATCTTGTGAGTGCAGTATTCTTAGGGGAACTAATTACTGGTGGCCTAAGGACAGCTCTTCACAGCATAAGTTCTTTCCCAAAACTTACTTCTGTACTTCAACAAAGGAGCGTATTTGGCTGGCTTATTTCATGAGAAGGAATGCAAGCGTATTAAGGCACAGAAATGACTTCAGAAACCCAACATATATCTGTCTTCACAACAAGGTAGTCTCAATGATATTTATGCATTTGAAAGGTACTCTGAATTTAAAATAATTTAATTTGTTATAATTCTGACCATATGAACATGTAGTTTAAAAGATTCTTGCTTACAATTCCTCAATAATTCTATATCCATAAGAGAAATTAGGAGAAACTTCCAGTCAAGGCTCTTTTTTAATGGATTTTTAGAACCAAAATGGGCTTCACCAAGTGGTGGCAAACCATTTGGGTGTTTGTTTTGCAGTTAGGTTGTAGAGTGTGTGTCCAGAAATTTCTGTCTCTTGTTTACATTTTTCTTGAAGCTAAGACCTCTGATGATCTGAGATCTCCTATGATCTCCCCACAGAGAGAACACAGTGGTCATTAATCTGGAACTAATGCCAACTCTTTATCCTCCAGGAAATACTGTTGATTTTGGTGTGCAAAGCCTGTAAAATCCTAAAATTATTTACATGATTAAATGACATATATTAAAACAAATCAACTCTCCATGTAGTAAGTAGTGTTACTTCCAGTTCTGTTTAATATCTTCGTGCAGCTATATTTACTATCTTTATCAATGATCGGGTCAAGGGGCTTGACTGTGACTTCAATAAGTCTGTAGATGACAACAAGTTGTGCGGAAGCGTTGATCTGCTTAAAGGAAGGAGGGATCTGGACAGGCTGGGTCAATGGGCTGAGGCCAACTCTCTGAGGTTCAACAACAATAAGTGCTGGATCCTGCACTTGGGTCAAAACAGCCCCCTGCAATGCTTCAGGCCTGTGGAAGAGTCATCGGAAAGCTATCTGGGGGTAAGGACCTGAGGGTGTTGATTGAAAGCTGGCAAACTATGAGCCAGCAGTGTGCCCAGGTGGCCAAGAAGGCCAACAGCATCCTGGCTTGCATCAAAACCAGCGTGGCCAGCAGGACAAGGGAACTCACCGTCCCCCTGTACTCAGTGTTGGTGAGATTGAACCTCAAATCCTGTGTTCAGTTTTTGGCCCATCACTACATGAAATATATTGAGGTGCTGGACCATGTGCAAAGAAGAGCAACAAAGCTGGTGAAGTGTCTAGAACAGAAGTCTTTAGAGGAGCAGTTGAAGGAAGTGGGGTTGTTTAGTCTGGAGAAGCAGAGGCTGAGAGGAGACTTGTTGACTTTCTACAGCTTTCTGAAAGGCGGTTGTAGTGAGGCAGGTGTTGACCTCTTCTGCCAAGTAACAAGTGAGAGGACAAGACGAAATAGCCTCAAGTTGTGTCAGAGGAGGTTTAGTTTGTTTATTTGTAAATATATCTTCACTGAAGGGGTTGTCAAACATTGGAACAGGCTGCCCAGAGAAGTGTTTGAGTCACCGTCCCTGGAGGTGTTTAAAAGATGTGTGATGTTGTGCTTTCGGACGTGGTTTAGTGGTGGACTTAGCAGTTGAAGAGTTGGAATTGATGAACTTGAAGGTCCTTTCCAACCTAAATAATTTTATAATTCTATGATTTTACTTTGTTATGAATATTTCAGTCTGCCTTTGAGAAATGAAGATGTTCATGCAAGTAGCTTGGAAATTTGCAGTTCTTTAAAAAACAGAGAATTTTTGAGACTAGGAGTATTGCGAGTTGGCTTTATGTATCTTATTTTCTGTTGTTATTGGAGAATTCTTATTTATCATAGCAACAAATTCTATTTGATCACTGAGACAGGTTGAGAAATGCAGACCTGGAAAATACATTGATCTAGTCTGTCAAGCTGAGGTCTGATTTGAAGGTCAGTCATATGTCCTTTTTCCATATCTATAAAATGATAACTATAAAAATACATGTGTGTTTTCAGATTTCTGATAATTGTTTGAGGTTTTAAAATAAATATGTAGTTTTTTAAATTGAAACAAAGATTTACACATTAGTGTCCTTGTGCCATCAGTCATCACAGCCAGCCCCATTTTTGCCTTAAGTGCAAATGCTGACAGAATCAGAGCATGCTGTCCTTCATGAACTTGCTCCTGATTTGTGAGATTACAAGGGCAGTGTGATGTCAGGCTGATGCTTTTCCTCTTGCCTCAGAGAGCAGAATAGGCCAAGATATTCAAGAGATGTAGCTCCGATGTCAACACTGGGTTAAGCCATTGGTAACATTCATTGATCAGGGAATCTCAAAAGGTGGGTAGATGTAAGTATACATAGAAAAAAATTATTTATTTAGCAATTAGCGGTTTAGGAGTTTAGCAGATTAGAGTTGATTTATCAATTCTCGGTTTGTGCTTGAAGTAGCAAATATGAATACTAGAGAGAGAGCTGTTTCCAAAGCTGGCTATTTCAAAAAAATTAGGAAGGAGATCTGTTAGCATCAGCAATATAGACTGTAAGAACTTATTTCCTATAGAAGGACACAGATATATAATTTACTGGACAATGTTACTCTTGCTGGTTGGGAAATAGTTGTGATTTGACCCAAGTGAGGTATTGAGGCATTCTGAGCTTGGATAGCATCACTCCTGTTACTCTTAGCTTGCTATTTGAGATCGTCTCCCTCTATAGATATGTGACTGCTATGACAGTGAGTAATTGCTTCTAGCCTACCAGCTTATTATGCATGTTCTCATGGAGTTCACATTGAGCATCTTATTAACTCCCCTGTGCTAACGCAAAGGCGAGTAAGGCATACACAAAGGAAGGGAAGGCATGTAGGCATTCATCCTTAATAAAGATAATTATCATCCTGCAGGCTTTTTTACTTTTAAATGTATTCCACAGAAAATTAAAATGACAAATGTTTCTAAAATATGCCGCATCCAATCTGATCTCAGCAGATCCTTTGATTCCTCAAGCCCAAATGCTGCCACATGGTGACAAACCACTTTTCTTCCCAAAGAGCATTAACCTTGTTATCTATGCACGGGCCTCATGAATTCATTGTATATGAGAGCTGAGGAGCACACCTGAGATGCTAACAAATGTTACTTTTACTGAGGTAAGGATTGTTCAGCCAAATGAGCATATTTCCTTGAGTGTACATTTTAAAGCTTATTAAGTTCAGTGCTATAAAAGGCAAAACTATCCTCTTCCGTCCATACTCCTAGGCCTCAGTAGTTACATTTCTTCTATTATCAAAGACTGGAAGCCAAAGACTAGTAGTGAAAGGCTGTAATGTCAAAAGCAGCACTGGAAATGTTGATTACTAGGGGACAAATTTGAATATGGACTTTGCAGTGTATGGGATTAGTCCAGTGTAGGATCTTGACTCCTCAACGATCAGCACAAACTGATTCAGAGGATAAAGCGAGCAGCTGGTACTTATATAAGATAGTATCTTCAAGATCTTTTTTTTTCCTTTTTAGGCACAGTACCTAGAGATTGTCGATGCTTCAAATGGTCTTGTGTTTAAGGGCTTTGCTGCAGTTTTCCAAGAACTGAGTGTCTTTAACATCTGCTAGATATTCAAAAGTGAATCGGATGTCATCTCTAAAGAGGAAAAGTAACGAGGCTTTGTAAACCTGATCAGCTCCTGCAATAATAACTGAACATCCATGCCAGCATTAATGAGAAAAACAGGTGTTATAGTGAGCTAGAAAGCTTTCAGGCCTATTAGTCACTATACCGAAAGAACAGTTGTAATATGCAAACTTTTAGGATGCTCATGCAGTTAACCCCGTATGTTTTATAATGCTCGCATTGTCAGTGAAAAATAAGGATTTCATTGTAATAGACCCACTTTTAGTGCAAATATCTGCTGTTTCCTGATTGCTTAAATCTTCTGATTTTCAACCCCATAACAAGAACTGCGAGTGAAGGAGGATTCCTATGCAGCTGCTTCAGAAATTGTCAGCACATTTGTTTTCAGTCTGAGTGCTTGCTTAAATTGCATTTCATCCCTCATTTATATTTCTCATCCACATGATAACGTGATACAGTGTCTCGCTGTCACCCACGTAGCTCTTTCTGATTTCATTTGACACTGCATTAAGGTAGACCACATTCTTGTTAACAGTAATAAGCACCAAGGTGGTTGAGTGCTGCTTTGGATGAAGACAAATGAATGGAGGGAAATGTAATGACTATGCACACTGCAAAGCAAAAAGGCTGTCTTAACAGCTCGATATCAGCTTATGAGGATGAAATGACTTCACTAACATGCAGTCAAGATGGACTTGACTGATTCAGCCAATAGCTCGCTTAAGGTACCATATTATTACCATATCACTAAGATCTACATGGTAAAGGGTTCACTGGGTCTGATAACTCTTGTAGCACTCATGCCTGTAAAACCTAATTTCACTCCTGGGTAGGTACTTAGTCTAATTTATTTCATTAACATATGCTTATTGCAGAGAATATACTTGGGCATAGCATTTGTTCATTAAGTACTTTGAGATAAAAAACCCCCTAAAACTACCAGAATATCCTACGAAAACAGATGTTACAGAGTGGTCAGTCGGTTCAGAGAATTAATTTCAATGAGACTGGCTGTGAAATCACAGTGAAATTTTCTCTAGCCTAATCTTTATGCACTGCATAACTCTAACTGTCAGCTGCTAGATGGCACAATATACTTCCAGTTACAATAAGCATTCGTATAAACACTATGTTATGCATAAAGAAAAAAAATAACAATAATGATTTTATCATGGTTAATGGAGCAGTAGAGTTCAACATGGTGGTACAGCATGTCTGCACAAGGGATTTTGGTTTTTTAAACTTGCTAAGACAGTTAATTTGGAAGGAATACTAGTAGAAAATAAAATTTACTACTAGAGAGCTGGTTGAAATAAAAATACTTATTATCCAAGGCAGTATTAAAAAATTATTTGGGAATTCTCCAATCTTTATTTTGTGCTTCTGCAGCTAACAAAGCCATCACTGACTTTCTATTTCCAAAATTATTTTTCTTATCTCATTACTTGTGATTGTTCCAATTTTTTTAACTAAAAAATATTGATAAGGAGAAGCATAAATGTAGCAAGGATGTCTATTCTGCATCCCAAGAACTTCCTTTCTTAAGAAATTTGAGACACATATTTTCCAAGAATCCTGTGGAGAAACAGTCTTTGTTGTGAGAGTGATTTTGACAGTCAAAGGTATATTTTGGGCAAAGGTATAAGTTGATTCAACCAAATAACAGTTTAAGTAAAGTGATATTTTAGCAAATATAAGAGATACTGAAAATCACTCTTTGAGGATGGGCAAATAATTCAAGGCAGCAAGGCTATTGGGAATACATTGAACCACTTTCCACAGCACATTGACTGTACTTGCTATTCATTTAAAGGTACTGTGTATAAAGTGCAAATATTAGAAGTGATAAAAACCTTGTAATCATGACTAGAACTTTCTGTCAGGTTGGCATCGAACACAGAATTTATTGAGATTCTCAGAATGTCAATCATTAAAACAAATCGCATTAAAGATGAGAGGTGAACTCCTTTTTCATTCAGTCATAAATGTTATGTTCTAGGACTGCTACGGTAGTGAAGCCCATAGAAGCGGACACACATTGCTACAATTCGTGTAACCTGTTACTAGCATTAGTAAAACCCTCTTGGTCTGAAGCAGCTTGTGTGGTCTATGTTTTAGGCAAAGATAAAGCACATTATTAGGAGATAAGTGAACCAATGGATCAATACTACCAAACAAAGTAGTCTTGCCCAGTCTGAAAATAAAGGCATTGTACAAAAAGTAGAAGAACAGTGGAGAAGGAGTAGAGAGGAATAGCATATATATGGGGCAACAGATCCTGGAAATATTAAGTTACGAGGTCAATTGCAACTGATTAATTTAAACCTTAAAAGCAATGGTATATTTCTTAATAACTACATTCAAAATTAGCAGAAAGCAGAAAAGATAAATCTGATGCTGAATGGATGAAGAGAGGAATAGCAGATAACAGGGAGTAAGCTCATGCATTCAGTGCATTTTTATATCATTCTTCATAAAGGTTGGTTAGGAAAAATTGGTTATTAATATTATTTAACTGGAGAAAAGCATGCCGCCAAAATTGGGGTGAAAAAATGTTTGTTTGCTTTTGATATATTATCATCATGCAGAAGAAAAGACAGTATTAAGGAACAGGCAAAAGGAACAGGTTGTAAGGCAAAACTCAGCAATAAGTGCAAAACTCCTGCTTATGGAAAAAAGAAATTAAATATACAATACGGTTGGCTCTACCATCTATGCATCAGCAAGGTAGAAAAGGATTGGAGCTTATAATGAGCTGCAGACAGAATATGGGGTTGGAATGTTAAGCTGTTGCAAGAAAGACATTCTCATATGTAAAACCTAGGAAGTAATTTTTCCTCTCTGTTCAGTACAGTTGATGTTTCAGCTGGCTAATCATGGCACCACATTATTTTTTTTTTTTAAAAAAGATATGGACTAATTAAAGAAACTCCAGAAGAGAACAATGAGAACTGTAACAAGATTAGGAATATTTCCTCTGAGATAATGCTAAAGTGATATAAGTTGGCTTTAAACTCTTTCAGGGAAATGAGATCTCTGGGTATTTACTAAGACTGATAAAAATACCTGCTTTGACATTAGTAGACATCCAAACCTCAGAAGAAAGAGAGCATCACTAACTAACAGACACGAGTATTTTTGAAAGTAGTGAATTTGCTGCAATATGAAACAAGCATTACCAAGGAAACCTGCATGTGCACATACAACACAGACACACACACATATTAAAAATTCTAGCCCTGAACATGTCTTTTAATTGCTCTGTTCTCTCTTCTTGCTGTCAGAGATTAAACAGCAACATTCTGCACATACAAAGGAAAAATACAATCCAAGTAAAGATCTAAAAGACTTACTTGATAAATAAAAATATTATACTAGCTTGCGTTGTATGAAGAGAAATATATATATGCAGTCTTAATTCTAGTAGGAAGCAGCTGGATCTGACATGGTGACAGAACAAGGACCACAGGCACAGCCTGTACCAATGCGTGAGTATTCTGGTCAGACTGTGAATGGCAAATAGGCATGACAAGGTTTAGGCAACCAAGGACTTCACAGTGATTGTCACTATGCTGCACAACATGGATGGCAAACTTCACAGAGGCAGTAGAAAAAGAGCTCGTGTCCCCACGGTCACGTCTTTCACTGCTGTAGCACCCATGCTGCACTGGCACTCATGCTGGCAGTGGGTCGGCCTCTGCCCAGGGATGAGAAGGAAAATCTCTGGTTAAATGCAGAGATGCAAGCACGAGGGCAATTTTCCATTCATTCTCTCAGGATAGGTCTGCAAAAAAATGACATTCCTACCCTGCAAATCGCCTTGAAGAAGATTCTCAGAGAACCTCTGTCTGCCTTCTCAACTATATCTCAACTTTATCCGCTAACACTCTTTGCTCACACACTTGGACATCCCATTTGCCACCAGGAAGGAGGATAGACAAAATGCATGGACAGAGGGAGAAGAGACAAAAGACTCCCGCATGTCAAGATAAACCTGCTAAAGGAGACAGATATCTCTGTAAAACCATCATTGCTATGCCCAAAAGCAGCGTCCCAGCAGCCTCTTCAGACTTGAGATTTTGGACTTCATCCACCTTATTTTCTGACCATCTCTACAGTCGATGTCTCCAGATTTTCCCCTCCATGTATTCTGAGGTATTGTCTACTCCCCTTTTCTATCTCTCCATAAAAATGAGAAAAGTATGTATGCACAGGCAAAATTTCCTTAGAAAGAATAATAAATACATGCTTTTTTTTTTTTTTTCCTGTAAAACCAATCATGATGTTAATCAGAAAATCTCTAGAAACTTTTACAGGTTTGATTCTCTGACAGGTGATATATCATAAAGAAGTTTACTGTAGCAACAAATATTGAAAAGCACGTTCACTGTTTCTGTAGAATTGTGTTGTAATCTTTATTGACTTTTATTTACATAAGTCTAGCAGAAATGTTTCAACCAGCAATGAGGAAATTTCCCCATGAAATTCTTGTTACTTTTTATTAGGAGTAATGAACCGCTATATTTCATAGCTAACACGTTATATGCTGTAACTTACTGATAAACTGATGCAAAAGAAAATCAGTAGTAGCTTGATAAGGAAATACAGTTTAATGAAGGGTTTGCATACATTCAGTAAACAAAGACTGCCACTTACATTCAGATATTTATTCTCTATGATGTAAATTTGAGAGTGGGAAATCTCATTGCACAATCAGACTGGTTTGTCTCACAGTAAAAAGAGTGAGCCTTGAAAAAAAGAAATTTCAGATACATTTTGATAGATTTTATTGCGCTTATTCATTATATGCTGCTGCAAATGCATTTTAAAAAATGGTCTAATACATTCAGTCTTATCGATAAAGTAATTGCTACACTACTTCAAACTTTGCTAAGCATCCCTCTGTTCCTGCTACTGATTCTAAACAAGAAGGCTGATTTACCCAGAGAATAAATATCAGTGCCCGTAACTATGATTGCTGCTTTGCTGTTTATGATTTGAGATGAATTTTTCCCTTGCAACAACAGACTTTGACAATTTATTCTCTGTAGTCTTATTTCAAATCCCTACATAAAACAGGCATAGTGAGGATCTGCCAGCTGATTCTCCTATGGCACATTATACTCCTTTGTGTGCTGAACGCGTCTGAAAGGCTGAACCACTCTTGGAATTTACTTTTTTTATCAGACTTTCTTCTCCAAAATCTTAAGTCAATAATGATCAATAAAATTGAGTAAATAAGTACATACTTGACTACTGAGAAAGTGCAGCTACAGGCATGTTTGCTGGGGATGATTTAACATTTCTCAGCATTTTAAAATTTCTTATGGGGGACTTGGACTTCCAGGCCTCTGCAGAGTGATCGCTGAACAGTCGTTTGCTGAAGGGAATCACTATTCTTATGGCCCTGACTCCACATCCTTTGAAGGCGTTTAAGGATTGGTATCGATTTTTGAGTAACATTTGTAAAGGGTCTGTGCACCTGACAGCCACTGGACCATATCATTAGACCATCTAAGGGATTTTCCATCAAATATATTTCTAAAGGTAACTAATAGAAGAACTCAACCTCTGAATCAAAAGAAAGATGTGCAAGAGGGGGTTAGTATTTTAAAGGAAAGAACTTCAAGAAAACAGCTCCTAAAAAGCTGTTTGAAGTTAGAGATCATAAGCTAATTCTTTGATTTATGAAGGAAGAACAGTAACAGCTTTCTAATTAATTGATCTGATTCTTCTCAAGGGTGTTGGACTCTTAATGTTCACAAGAGTCAATTAATTGCTAAACCCTATTTTTGGCTCCAAAACAAAGTGGGCCCTCAGAAAAAAAAAAAAGAATGAAACTGTTGCTTGGCCACATGCATTGCACTTGTGGCAGCTGATAACGTGGTAACTTGCTCTTGCGAACAATAGAATCCAAACAAGAATGTTAGATTTTTTTAAAATAAAATACATATTTCCAGGGTTTTACATTCTGAATCAAGTGGAAACACGAGGAAATTAGTCTTCATTTTTGGATTTTTCTTTCTTACTCAAGTCTGATAGTTACCTTGCCCATGATCCTAGTTATTGAGTTTACCCAAATACCAGTCAGATGCTATTATAATTGTTACTGAACAAACGCTTATGAATAACTTCTCCAAATTTATGAAATGTATTAGTTAGTGAAAAATATGAACTTGAGAAAGCCAACAAATTTTTATCTTTATGAGTCTGGAAATGCCCCTCTGAAGGACACAGTTTTCCCAGAAGTTTGGTTTAAGAAGTGAAAAAGCTTTTGAAAATACTTAAAACACAAAACTTTACATGTGTTTTCCTTGTAAATAAAGGTTAATGTAGTGCAGAAGAAGGTTATTTAAACTCTGCATACAAATATACACGAATGCCAATTAGAGTCAATGTATCCTGACTTTAATTTGAATTAACTTGATGGGTCTTTTGACACACGCTGTACTGACTAATTGTTGCTTATTTGGGTGCACTATATCAGTGAGCATGGCAATCAAAAGCTCAGCCAGATGTTCATATCTTCTTTGATTGCCCACAGCCTTTGGTTGAAAGAAAAGTCAATCAGCAAAATGGTTCTTCTTAGCATCTGTCAAGGTACAGATCCCATTACAGTAATTCTAGTCAGAAAAGCAGAATGGCTCTGATTCCCCTCTTACCCTGTTATCAGCCTTCAGTAGCTCTCTGCTGTCATGATTTGATATCATCACGAAACATAGAAATTATGTGAAATTAGACCTAAAGTCTCTATAAGTAGTTCGTATCACTGCAGTGAATAGTGAGTACATTTTTGTCTTTGTATGAATTTATATTTATGGGAGTCACTTCCATAAAATTATCTTTTGTGTGTTTTTTACTGCCAATTGTTTGTGAGCTATTGACTGAAGAGATATTTTTTCGAAACGTCATCTAAAAGCTTTTAAAAAGCTGAAAAATGAAACGTATCGCACCCATGTGCAGTAAACCTAAGCCTACTGAAACAGTTTCTTTGCATTTGCTTTAAAACTTTTGGAGTCCTGTAAGATACATCAGGCTTTATATTTACAGCACAAACAATGTTTTTCAGTTCAATAGTGTTTTCATGAAAGCATACACAGAAAATTAAGTTGGTGGGGTTTGTTTTCCCTTTTTTCCTTGTGTATTTTTTTTTAGAAGTTCTGAAAGCATCTAACAGATGGAGAATTTGCATTTATTTTCAGGAGGGATACAGCTCAAAACTGCCTTAACCTTCCTCTCCTTTCATCCCTAGGTATTTGAAATGTGTCCTTGCATTTCCTGCATAACTGGATCCTAGCTCATTAAGGGTAAAACCTTTTGCGCAATCCAGATAGAAATGACGCCAGCAAGGGAGAATGCATGGTGTGAAACTGTGTTAATTTAAGAATTACCATCATCTGACATTCTCCCAAGGTCAGGAATATTTTAACGTACAATCCCCACCTGCTTGTATGGCAGATAAATACTTTAAGCAAGTATTACAATTCCATTTCTTTCCCTAGAATACCCTCAGCATAAGACAAGTCACAGCTAAGGAGAACTGTGGGGGAAGGGAGTCCAGGCTAGACCACAACTGTTAATTTGCTGCTTGTCTATGTGTAGGATTGGTGCAGGTCTCTTACTTTGTTGTATATGTTACACAGAAACATCCCAAAACTGTTAACATAGAAGAATTCCTTGCCATGGTCCTTAAAGGTGATAGACTGTGGACAACAGTATTCCTTATTTTCAATTGTTTACCTTAAAAATCATGATGAAATGTCATTTATATTTCAGCAAGTGCAAAAGAGCTTGGACAGGAACTGCACTGTGCGCTGCTTCTACTTTTCAAATAATGAAGCTTGTACTTCTCTTTTACACATTTTAATGGGTGTCATGTCAAAAAGATGAATTTAACCTGATAGATGAAGATAATAGGGAGAAGATTCTAGAGCCATTGTTATGGGTGATGACCCTCAGCAGTAATTAGTTCAGGAATGAGTTTACTGCCAGGCTCAACCACAAAACCCTGAACGTGTTTTAGTTTTCAATCAAAGATTTCAGAGGAAGAGATTACTACCACATCCACCATAATACTGCTTAACATGATGTGTGTCTCGATGGAAGAGTTCTTAGTATAAAAACTCTCTAAATGGTGTTTCAAAACTCATGACACAAAATCCTAGATAGTTTATAGAGTTATTTAAATACTGCTAGTGTTTCCTCTCAGAGGTCCCACAGCTACTTTGGTGTTGCAGAACTGTGCAACACATTCTAACACAGAAAGGACTAGGTAAAGAAAATAAATAACCTTTTTTCTTCCCTTTGCTCTTTAAAACAGTTTCTCATCTTAGGTTGCATGTGTCCAGCTCTTTAGAGATTAACCCTCAGGTCAGTGCTAACTCAGAGAAAGCATTTGCATTATGAGAGAGAACACAAGTGAGTAGAAGGTGGGTCTGACTTCTGTACGCCACGGAGAGAGTCAAAGGACACACAACAGGTTCATGAGTCTGAAGGGGGAGAAGGCTGGTCTGGCTGTGACAGAGGGGTGCTGAGGGAGAAGGGGTTCCTCTGAAACTGCACTCCCCTTGGCGTCTGCCGGTTCGGCAGCAACAACCAGTGATTGGTTCAGGGTTTACTCCACATACAGAAGGTTCTGCAGGAATTTCACTCCAGTCATTTCAGGCTCATTGTGTTGTCGAATGCTACCCCATCCTGAGTACAGCCCCTTGCAGACAGCTGTGAGCCGGCGATGCAGCCAGCCTTAGCGCTGCCTTCCACCAGAGCTGAGCCAAGCTAAGGGGCTACTTGGCCCACAAAAAACCCTTTCTACCAGTTTCAACCCAAGTGCATTCCTTGATAGATTTGGAAGTTTTGCTCAGAAAAACCATTCAGAGGAGTGTCCATACTGCCTTCTTCTAAAAGAAGGGTTTACTGTATTTTCTCAGCATACTAGGTCATCTTTTTCTTCTTTTGTCATGTATATCTAGTTCACAGGACCCAAGATTTAACCCAAGATTTTCTGCTTTTTGCCAAGTCCTCTGTGTCTGGGAGTTAGCTCACATATTTACAAAGATTGGAAAGCTTGCATCAAGGTCTGTATCCCTTCACTGTGTATTAACAGAGAAAGGCTGAATGCTATCTGGCTATCGCTACCAATGTCATGAAAATATTCCAGCATTGCAAGAGCATCCTAAAATACCTCGGTGTTTTCACTTCCTCTGAGTGATGCATCTCATTAGAGTTAAATGTATCATTTCATACACCATCACAGCTGAGTTCCACTTGGGTAACATGCATCCAAATTTGCTCTATATCCATATGAACTATTTATTGTCGTGCATATTAAGAGGTTATTAACTAACTGTGCTCGCATATGTTTCAGCCCTTAGTTGGCTTTCAAATCTGTGATTTTGCTTTCATCTTAGTTTTATAGTAGATAATTCTAACCTACTCATTAAATTTAATGAGTAATCACACTGGCTAGCTGCTGTTTCTACATGGTACACTTGCGCATACAGTCATCAGAAAGATTATGCAAAACACGAGAAATGAATGCACACATGCAAAACCACATAATGTCTCAAAATAGTCAAGAATCATTTAATCAGGAATTTTTTCGGGTATCATCAGTTCAAGTGTCCTTTTTTGTTTGTTTTTTTTATTTTATTTCTTTCTCCAGGGAAGTTGTCATGGAAAGATGTGACAGTAGTTCAAATATGGTTCCTTTGTTTTAGAAAATGAAATAGAGAGACTTTAATGTGCAGAGGGAGGTTTCGCACAGTCATCAATAGGAAGTGATCTCTCTATTGTTTTCATCTTATTCTTATTGCGGAGACTAGAGGACCATAGCACTCCCTGACCCCTGTGCTTCTCTCAGGTAGGAGAGGAACACAGAAACTGAGCAGCCTTTGTCATTGCCTGCATGGCCCAGGCAGGCTTTATGTTTTGCGAGTCTGGCAGCATGTTAGTAAATGGCTGTATATTGAATTCCCAGCCTGCGTGCCTTTCCCGTTGCCTTTTCTCCCTGCTTCAAGTACCTGACCTAAAAAGTCAAGCCTCTCCCTCCCCCTTTTCAGATATCCTGTATTTTCAGTGCCACAGTAAAGAGTGGCTGCTGTGCTAGAACAGAGCTCGTGTAGAGGAAGCAAATTCAGGAACGACTCTATAAGACAGAGTTGTGCTTGGAAGGGAGGGGGAGAGAGCAAAGGACCTGGATGTGGATGCACCCAGTGCTGCAGGTATATTAGGGGCACAGTGTTTCCCTCAGATACCTGCAGTCTTTGCTACTCCTTTTACGTATGGTTTTTATAAACCAGTTTTGCTGCTGCCTCCCAACTAGGGGGCCGGGACATCCCTCCCCACTTCATAATGACTGTGAGAAACAAACCTTTATGGCTGCTGTACGCCAGCTGCTGCAGGGATGCTTCCAGGCTGGGCCACAAAGATTTCTCACCCTCCTGTCATAGGTTGGAAAGAGCAGGAAACAAAGTTCTGCTTCCATCATCCTTTTCCCACTCGTCTCCCCACTTCTTCCTTATTTCCTTCGTTTTCCTTACACTTTTCTCCTTTCTGTTGTATGCTGAGAACTATTTCTGCTTGCTTTTATTGTGTCTTTATTCTAGACAGATGCCTTTATTCCACTGTCAGGGTTGTACCCAGCTCCTGTCTCCCAGCACACAGGGAATGAACCTGTGTGGATACCGGTGGACTTCCTCCTACCAGCCAAATATTTTCAGTCAGTTTGAAGACAAATGCCTTATAATTTCAAACTGAAACATCACCATTAAAAAAAGGAGGAGAGATGGGTAGGTGAAAAATACTTTGGACTGTTTAGAAATGGGACTGCTGTGGAATGTTTTTACAAATTAAAATTCGATTTTTGGCCCTTTCTGACAGTAAATAGCTTTGATCTTAATATCTGTGCATTGAGCAGTTCTGCAGGCCTAGAGCAAAGTAGATATTTCTAAAATCCTTCTGAGGAATAACAAAGGGATAAGGGATCCCTATACATTCAAATCAGAAGGCTGCTGAACAGTGAATGCTATGAAGATTACATATTTATGCATTTTCCGGGGCCTAAGCCTTTGCATTGTGCTGTGTTATCTTGAGAACAAATTTGGGCAATAGAAGCACAAAGCAGAGTTACTTTCTCACCTGAGCTGCCACTTAGATGATATTCTAATAAAAAAAGGCATAGGCTCAAGAGGCGGTATGAGTAGAATATAAAGCTTTACCTTACTTTTTGTTAATATTTGACAGAAAGGAGCTTTGATGTCAATAAAAATAACTTCTTTCTCAAGGTCTCCACTTTTCATTTGCTTGACATACTTTACATGCCGTTATGAAAAGCACCTGCTCCAGAATTCGGTCGTGTTGGTGATAACAGCCTCGCTGACGTCACCAGGCGTTCTGCATAAGATTTGGAGTAACCTAACACTTCACAAATTAGTATCTCCATTTCAGAAACACTAATAGTATTGGAATGTTGTTGTTGTTGTTATTTGTTAGTCACATCCTGAGCTCAGTTCACAATTTCAACATTTATTTAATATTTTCCATTTAAAACCTCAGGTTTATGGCTCTGTTCGAGCCATGTTGGGGTAGGGAACTACAGAGCTCGCAGGCTGTGCGTCTGCAGACCACACAACACTACAGCCTCGTGTCGCTGCAAGCGCACGGTGTGCTGTGGCTGCTTTCAAGATCTCTGGTTATGAGATATTTCAGGATGAGATGGGAACTGAGTAGGAGGAATCTCTGTTCATTCCTGGTCATTAAGATAATCCTGTGACTCTAGGCAGCCTCTAGACTCTTGTCCCAGCCCTGTGGATTCGGAAAGGGTCTTTTAATTACTCATTACATCCTACTACAGACAAAACGCAGCAGAAGATCCAGTTTGGAGAACTTTCAGGACCTTCAATAATTAATTTGGTTTTCATGCAAATAAGATTATTTAGCACAATTTAGGGCATAAAGCGAAGGCTGAAGCATGAAACTAGAAGATGACTTTGAAAGCTGTTAATGAACTCAGACAGGTACTTATATCCAATCATCTTTAATGTACACAGAAGAAGAAATTATGATAAACATTCCATCATCTATTGCGCTTACTGTATCATTTGGAAAGTGATTAATTCCCCACTTTCTTTTTATCCATTGCAGGCTTATTTGCACTGTCTTTGGCAGATGGTTTTTGTTTTAAAATCATGAAAGAGGTTGAGTCATTATTCTTGCTCAGCCTTATGTTGCTCTGAAAATACCAGATGAGTATGAGGAAAAGCAATAACGTTAGTCACTTGGGTGTTGAATGGCTGACAACGAGGAAATTGAAAGCTACTGCTGCTATTACATTGTAGTAGCTGATAAAATCTATGGTAGATATTGAAAGGCAATCAAGTAGTCGGCATCATTGACCAAAATACAAATTACCAAATGATGATGAAAGGAAATCAGATAACAGACTGGAGACTAAACTCTGGACTGGAACAGAACAACTGGCACCATCAAGAAAAAGGAAGAGAAAACAGATGCATTGACTTACTATTCACGGATCTTACCATAATTCATTGACTGCATGTTTGGTCATCTCCTATTTTTACATAAATTATGTTTTAGTGGCGTATAAAGCAATGGCAGCAAACTGGATGGACTGAACTTTCATTTGATCCTCATTTTCATCATCATGTAAGCTGGAGTTCTTTCATGCTTCAGCAAGATTTAGCTACAATGTCTTTTTGATGTTAAAAAAAATAATTTCTCAGATCACACCGGAGTGCAGAGAAGACAGTTAGATTTCAGTCCTGCTGCTGAATTCTTAATAACTCAGATGTGTTTTGATGTAGATCACTTCTCCACCCTTGGGGAACTGGAAACAAATTCAAGGTCTGGCAAAGCTCCTCAGAGAACCTAGATAAAACGTGTCCATGGTAGCATTGTAGGCTTCGGCTGCATCCTCTCTTGTTAGAACAGAGCCTTCATTCACACAGCTGAGAAAAAAATAGGCCTAATTTTGGCGAGAGCGGTGCATCTGAATATCTGTATGCCTGCAGCCTTCTTCACTGTAATAATCTTTTATGTCCTTATTGAAAACAAAATGAATATCTTTAAAGCAGTGTACTCCTTTGCAATAATCTTGGTATTACTTTTTACCAAATTAACAATGAGCTTTTTGATAATATTTGTACCTAGAAAAGGAAAACAAATAAGACACATTGCCAGGTAAATATAATAGGCATGACATTTAATATCCTGTCTTTTGTCATTGTTGTGCTATTTTTTGGTGCATGTACAATAGAAGATGTTCATTCACAGAAAAGTGAATGTGCTTGTAACACCAAATCAAATGCTATTAAGGCAATATTGCTACTAGGCAACTCCTACCAGTCATTAGCACGAGAAGCTACATTTAAAATTAACAAAGATGTTCACAAGAAGAAGAATCTTAAGCAAATAACTGCTTATTTTTGAAACAGGTCACACGGTGACCATTGACCTTAGCCAGAATGATGGCCCACCCAGACTGAAAACAAGATCAAATAAAACAAGGACAAAGAGTGAGGTACCTGGCTAAAGCCTTAAGAAAGGCTAAAGAATAAACCTGTTGAGTCCTTGCCTAGGAGATATAGAATACTCAAGTTGATTTCCTCCTTTGGGGTGCTGTCAACACAAACTATTGCAAGACACTTAGTGCAAATCTGGAAAAGAGCTGCATTTGTTTAGTTTGTTGCACACACCAATGCACTCTGAAAACCACTGTTTTGCTGCAGTGTAATCCTGACTCTGTCAAATCACAATTATCTTTATTTTTTCACCCACATCACCCTAAAACACCCAGAAGAGGTTTTTTAGATAGGATTAAGTAGCTCAGCACTAACTTAACCTTCCCAACTTGAGCAGCAGAAAGTAGCTGCTCCTCTGCCAAAGTTATTCCAGCTTATTTCATGGCTATCATGGGTGTAACCAGAGTTCATAAAGAACAGTTTTAAAAATTATAAATTGTTTAGGAGGAGGCCCCTGAATCCTTGTGCTCCTTATCCCAGGTGGCATATGTCATGTCTCTACCTCGGACACCTCATCAGTTCTGGTTCCACTATCAAAAAGAAGGTACTGGAAATTGTGCGTTCCGGTAGATTCTGGGTCTTGGTCTAGGTCTTGTGTTTCCTACGAATAAACAGGGTCATTTGCCTATCTTGTGGGATCCTACAAGGATAAGCACTACCTTGTGAAGCACTAAGACACTATAGCTTGTGAGAAAGTGACTGGGGAAAGAATATCAGGTTCCTGTCTTGTGTTCAATAGTATTATGTGGACAGGTACTAAGATTACTTTTTTTCTAGTCTGGGTGGTCTGGAAGCAGAGTGAAGTTACAGCAATGACAGTGGGTGAGTTTTGGACAATGAAAACAAAGAGAATGATCCATCCAAATAGACACAACTTGATTTTATTAATAAAATTTGTATCTTCCTCTTTGAGGTGACAGTTACAAACTTTGGTTCAAAAATAAAAGAAAATATGAACAGCAAGAAGTTGACTTTTGAAATCTCACTTTTACATGTATAAACGTGCATAAGAAAATACCAGTTGGAAATGAGCCAGCAGAAGCTAGTACTATTTAATTTAACAATTTATAAGAAATAGAAACAAACATTTCTTTTCAAGTCTTACATATATTATGAAAAATAATTACAAAAGGATTTGTGTTGTAAAACTAAAATGTAATTTCTACTTCCAACTACCTGAATAAAATGTTCAGAGGGAAGGCCAAACCAACTTTTTTTGGTGAGATTTGAATAGCAAATTGGGTCAAAGACAGCTCTGTAGGAAGCGGTCCCCTCACATGTTGCTTAGCAACTATGTAGAATCACATGACCTAGACATATTGCATCCCTGGCCTTGGGTTGAAATAACAGGAAAAAAAAATTCATATTAATGGGATGGGCAAATATTGTATAGGACCACTCTGTGGAACTTTTTTTATCCAGTTCAGGAAGAAAACACCCATCATTGCTTACATAAAAATCTAAGTAAACACTGCAAAAAATCCATAAATAACTGTTTAGAATCCAGTTTTAATATTTATGCAGACCAGACAAGCACAATGGAAATAAAATTCAGATGACATCTAAAAAAAAAAAAAAAGAAGGAAAGCTATATGACTAATTTATTTCACACAGATTTATAACAGATCTCTCACACAGAAGTTGCTTTGTTTCTTACATATTTTCCCCACCCAAAAATATAAACTTGTCTCTTTTAGGTATATACAGGTATCGTATGGAATTCTGGAATTATGAAAGAAAATAAAAAGTCTGAGGTATAGCACCATGGAACACAGCACCTTTGATGGTGGTTTCACTATTGAACTTTATCATCACAGAGTGATATCAGCAGAAAAGAGTTGTTTGCAATGCTGCTCAAGATCTTCCAGTTTTGCCACCTTAAATTTTGTTGGCGACTTCAAATAACAAAGCTCTTCAACAACAATATATACAAAGGGGTTTTATTATTAATCTGAAATGGAATTGGCTTCACTGGCAATTACAGCTTTACTTTTTCAGAATACATACACAGTATTGACAATGTAGTTCTGCAATTACAAAATAAGAGCCAGATGCAATTCAGAGACACATGCAAGTTTTGGAAATGGACAGAGAAATAACAGTATAGTACTGTACATAGAATAATTACAGTATATTAAATACTTTCTTAACACCTCTTTGTTGTAATAGAAGGAGCACCATGTTGTTTGTTCTTTTACAGCACCAAAGGAATCCAAAGGGGGGTGTTCCTAAAGTGAGCCTTATGTTGTCTGTCTGTGCCACAGCATCTTTGCAAAATAAGTTTAAGTCATGTGATTCTGGCCCTACAAGGGCAACAATTACTTACTAGATAAGACATACATACACAGCAAGACATATTTTCTATGCCATTCTTATTCAAAACTTGCATGTGGCATGAAGTGGGTTGGTAGCACCAAAGTGCAACATTTTTGTTGATCTGACTTTGTATTAAGCTTAACCAAGGAAGCAGACAGGGCCGACTTCAAATCCAAACTTCTGGTTCTGATCACCAAAGTCATTGATCATCACATCAACTATAGGCACTTGGTCTATTTTGGGTGTGTTGATTTCGATCACCG
Source organism: Cuculus canorus (assembly GCF_017976375.1). Classification (NCBI taxonomy): domain Eukaryota; kingdom Metazoa; phylum Chordata; class Aves; order Cuculiformes; family Cuculidae; genus Cuculus; species Cuculus canorus. The sequence goes on from NC_071408.1 coordinate 7,701,866, forward strand.
TCTTTGCATAGCCTTTTCTTGACTGTTAAAAAAGAAGCAAAAGAAAAACAAATATGGTTACATATCAGAGCAGTAAACACATGCTGTAGATCTTCACTAGTTATCTCTGAAGGGTAGAATTTATAAATTATTGCCCCCTTCACGCACTGGATATTGTAAACGCTAAACTTTATGTTTTATTAGGATTTTATTTAAAAATAATGACATGAATTGTCTTTGATTTTAGAAAGTGATTGTCCCATAGCTTTCTGACTTACTAAAGTAGGTCTACAAATGCAAAACTATCTAAGACATTGAATATTTCTCAGAGAATTCTGAGTTCACATCTATACTATATTCTCATAGCAGTGGGTGTCTTCCTTGTGAAGAAATCACTAATTAGTTCTGAAAGTCAGAAGAAAGATCAACTTCTAAGAAGGAAGACTGTATCCATCTCACGAAATATTACAGTAGCTGTTTGGACACGAAAGAAAGTAGTAGTCTGACAGGACAGCCAACTGATGCGCTTAGAAACCAGGTTTGAAAGCACACTCTTACTTCCTAACAAACGCTTTCTAACTTCTCTAAATATCATCCAGACAAGCCACCATGTTAGTTACTAGGACGGCACTTCATGCAGATGGTCTTTCATATCTTGCTGAGACCCCTTTCAGCTATGCCAGGGGCTTGGAATTTAGATGTGCATCCAAGGTGGTAGATCCAAGCACTCTCAGTTCAGTGACAGAGTTACACCCTAAATCACTTCAAGCTCTCCACACTAACGCAGTGTGGATCACAAGAGCAAAATAAATATACAGGACATACAGAGAGGCTGGCACGAGGAGTGGTGTAACAGAATGCCATCACTGAGAGGAGAAATTTCTGCAACTAACTGAGCTGTATCTCTGTCAGAGCCATCCAGGCACTTTCAGGTCTCTGATTCTCCATCACTGATTTCTCAGGAACTGTCTTCAAAACGGTCCCATATCAAAACACAAAATAATTAACGAGGATTCAACTGTCACTTGCTCCTTTGATGTCTTTGTTTCAAAGTGTTCAGCACAAATGGTTGTGTTTCTGAAAAGAGGTAACTGTTGCTAGGCCTACAAAGATCCTGCTGGAGAGGTGGTCAGTGAGCTGATGCATGTTCAGACAGCTCCAGAGATTTTAGCTGAGCTAAGAGAGGATTCTGAAACTTCGCTTGGCTTTGACTACCAAAAGAAGATAAAAGGAAATATGATGTCACATGTAAAATTATACAAACTAATTCGCTGTGACTGCATACATACATATGGCTTAGTTCATACATTTTTTTACCGTATTCACTAAGTATGCTGTAAGCATATGCCTTGATTTTGAGTATAAATGTATACTGCTGATGGGCTGCCTCCCATAATTATGCTCTTTTGCTTCTGTTCTTCTCTTCTACTGTGTTCATACTAGCAGATAGTCTAGTTTCAGCACATTGGTGCTGACAGCCTGTATCCATGCCAGGTTTGTCCCACTTCTGTTGCTTGTCTTACGGTTATTTTTTCTTTTTTGGTACATATTTGGAAATTAAATAAAGGACTAGTGTACTGTAGTTAAAACTGATTATACTAAAAGGCAGTCTATTAAAAATAAAGTGCTTAGAAATCTTTTCTCAAAAGAAAGCTGTGAAAAATGAATTTGTTTGATTTCTACTTAAATTGACAGGTTGGTTTCATAAAGACTCTTCTGATACTCTACTTACCGCACAGCCGTCGTGAAGAGCTTTGATGTAAGGATTGTTGTCATAAGACATTTCTTCATCATTTGATCCTAAGAACCTTAGTGCTTTGTCATAGCTGTCAGACGACGCATCATGCCAAGCTACAGACTGATGACAGTTGTAAGTGAAATTTTGTCTGGCAGAGGCACTCAATAGTTTAAGGAATGTCATTTGAACCATATTAATGGAATTGCCTTCAACATCCAAGTAGGAAAGCTGGAAAATATAAGAAGGTACATGAATATTTACCTATTTCCCCTGTTAAAATGCAAAACAAACTTAATGTTGACAAAAGAACCTCATAACACTTCCATTGAAAACTCAACCTTTATGGAGTTTTAAAGTTCAATAAAGCTATGACTCACTAAATAGATTTTCATGTTGTAGTAATGTATTTAGGGTGAAGAACTATAGTTTTAACTTTATTCTAATAGGAAAGACAGAGAATGACTCCTACTGTATAGTGTAAAACAGTAGAATCACTTTGGGAATCTGTTTTTATACAAAGTCATGTCAGCCTGCAGTTTCATCTTTTCATACTCCATATATTTCCAGTTACCTAGAATGGGGCAGGGTTTCATCTCCAGCTGGTTTACTAAGGTTCAGTGGTGATGTGTGGTCTGTCAGAAGCCAGAACCTCATCATTAGCTGTGCAGGCGACCACTTGGATCACTGTGGGACAACGCAGAGCAGACTTCTGCTGTGCAGTGGCAATATAGCTGCCCTGACATTTAGGGCAAAAAGGCAGGGACTGAAAAGTCTTTTCATTATCTAAATAGTTAAAATTCCTTGGGATCTGTTGGTAACTGCTAGCATGCATTTGATGTATTAATAATTGTTGTGTTGCAGTGACAACTTACAAGTTTGCCTCGCTTAAATTCACTAAACCAAGATCCTGGATTCTCCTTTGGCCATGATGAAATTCTAACCTGTGTGGTAGAACAGCAGAGATCAAAGTATTTACCACATATGTTAAAAGATATGAAGGTTTAACATTACCTGGGAAAAATGTCACATCGGACAGTAAAGAACGATTCTTCTTTCTGAAATTTTACCTCTTTAAAGCTCTAAAATAGAATGTTTTTCTTGTATAGGATGCCTTCAAATAGCTGACTTTAAATGGAGTCCAGGGTGACAGCTTATAAAGAGAGTTAGTTCTATTTAAGGGAGATTGCTGTCATCTGTTAAGATTCAGGTAAACTGCTGGTATAAATTGTTCCTGTGAAGGCTGCCTGAATTAGAGATTTCTCTGTTGTTGATGCTGATAGATCTCTCTCATTTAGGCAAGCTTTTAGAAAGCCTTCCTCTACACCAGATGCCCCATCAGAGGTAATTTATAACAATGAGTGATGACACAATACATACTGTTTTACATCTACTTTGCATAGGTATAAATGAATAAATGAACTCAATAGAGAAACACTGTAAGACTTTAGCTTTTAGGTGTCAAAGCCTGGACTACGAACTTTAACTAGCTGCACAGCTATGTTGCATTCTGAAACGCAGTGAAAGGTTAGCCAGCAGGTGCACAGATTCCCTACCTAAGCAAAAGAGTGAAAATGCTGTTTACACCTTTTACCCCTTCATTCAGAATTTCATTGGAATCAGTAAGACAGAGGCATGAAAACGTTACAAGGTAGTTATCCTGTTCAGTTCAACACTGAAACAGTGATCTTTCAACAGCCAACTGAAAACACAGATCAGTACTTACTCCTTCAGATTTCTTATCTGGGTAGATGCAAGTTTCCCCACCTGCTGTGAAATTGCAGTATACTTTGAAGGAGTCTCCAGAACAGCCCTGGTTAGGATCAATCCAATATTCCCCTAAAACAAATGAGAAAAATATTTGCCTTATATAGTCAAAATGGTATTTGGAAGATTCAGATTTTATTACTAACTAATGGCCCTCCAAAGTTTGTAGCAAAGTTATTTTATATGACTGATGAGAAAGTAACCCTTTCTTTTCTGCCTTGTGATTTGTTGCTGCTGTTTATTATGAAAGATAAAGTGTATTTTTATCTGAGTGCTTTGGTTTTCATCTACCTTTACTTCAAACCTTGACTCTTGCAGGATACTACTGAGGTTATGGAGGAACTGTGGAGAGCTCAGTCTAGAGGAGGAAAGACATTATGTGTGAAACATACGTGGCAGGTCTCAACACTTTGGCCTTTTCAGTATTTCAGCTAGAAGGATAATTTGTACCTGTGGTGACAGGACTCTCAAAAACAGAGCAAAGGCAGCCTTAGGCAGAAATAAGCTGTGGCTTAGGTGAGAGAGCAAAGTCTGGAGTCATCTACGTTATCTGTCTACATAAAGATGCTGTCACACAGGACTTCGTGAGGTTGTAGCTGGTGCAAGTACTTAAAGCTTTCAGTCAGAGAGATATGTCTCAAGCAAAGATGTTTTTTACTACTGGGTTATGAAGACACAACACTAGTGAAACTTTGGGCTGCTTTAGTTGATAAAAACACCTTTAATAACGCTTGGTTAGTGGGAAAGACGGTTGAAACCTGTGTGAGGCTTCCCACAGTCCTACCAGACCAGTGTGATCGAGAATTCTGACCCTACAATGCTAGGGCGACTGAAAGCTGGCCAAGAAAAAGAGCTGCAGTCAATCCAAGGTCCATAAAAAATCAGCGCTTTTTAAAAACTACTATTCTAATGGCAGTTTCTGTGCAGTGGGTCCTTATCTCCAGCTAGTTTCACAGCGAGACAGCAAAAGATTTTCTGACACTGCTGTTCTAATCCAGTCTCAACCAAATAGTGGAGGTTTCACAAAGGCATGACAAATCCTTTCACCAGTTCTGTCTTCTGAATACAAGGAATAGACAAAGCACTTATGGTATTAAAATTCTATTGATTCAGGCTGTATTTATCGAAAACAGTCTTTCCTACCTGTAAATCTTGTCCCTGGAGAATTTTTTTATTGTAATGAATGCATCTATTTTTATTTTAACCAAAATAAGATTACTTTCATACAAAGAAAGCTTCAAATAATAAGCAAATACTGGTAAATGAAGAAGGTGAACGCGTTCTATAAAAAAGCATCCATTATTATGGAGGTACTGAATTGTAAAATATGTACTTTTCATATAGCACATACACTGCTTAACTACTCCTCAAGGCAACCATCTGTTTTTATCTACCTAGAGCGAAGGCAATAAAATATTATTAAACTGTCAAAATCTATTTTTCTTCCTATTTAAAACCAGAAAAATATTGTTTTGAACTGGGAGAAATATCCATTATAATAAAAAAAAAACAGGAAAGGATGAAAACTCTGTGAAGGCTGGCTTTCATTTAAACCTTTCCAGAGGGGTAAACTCATGAAAAAAAGAAGCAAACAACAAAGAATAATTAAATCAAGATAGTTCTTTAGAACACAGTGCCTACTCTGCATCTTATTAAGCTAGTACTTAGAAGCATGGAACAGTATCAGAGAAAATTGCATGTGTATTTGTTGTGTATTTGTTGAATGATATAGAACAAACAGCAGTCGTGCAGTAGAACAAATTATTGTTTCTAAGGGTAAAAGAATAAGACATTTTTGAGAGGTATAATCAATAATAAATCCCATGTAATATTAATACCAATGCTATTTTATATGATTATGCTAAGCTAAAGCATACAGCTACTAAACCAATCCTCATTTCTTTTAAAAGAATCTGTTAGCTATACAAGCATGCTGGCATTTACGATTTTACTTTTGATTGATCTAAATAGCATCAGTCTTTCATCCCTCTCCTGTTTGGATAGTTCTGGAAACAAAAGGCCCACGTTTCAAAACAATAACTGTTTTTTGTTTAGCACTTCAAAAAGTTTTATATCTCAAACTAAATCAGGTTATATGTTCAAAGAATTTTGGCTTCTACTAAAAGAACATGTCTTACTCACATTTTATAAAGTTTTGCACCTGCGAAAATGGATTTAATGAGACTGTACTTGTTGAGCAACTAAACTAAGCATCTACCAATACTTAATTATTCTCCTGAAGTATCTTAGCAAATCATAACTTCAGCCCTGTTTGCTTTTGTCATGAAATATGAACATACCGTCTGGGAAGTCTGGGTGGCAGAGCTGCAAGTCTTTGCAAGTTCGCGCTGGATTATTCTGAGTGCCCATTGGAAACTTCATATGTTCAATGTCTTGCTTCAGTGAATTCAATGAACCAAAGATCTCTTCCATGCCATCGGAATAATCCAGAATATTATCACCAGCATCAGATAACATGTAATCAGGTGACCTTCTTGTCTTTTTCGGTGACTGGATTGGCAGCGGCTGGATTACCTCACCTGGAGGACCCTGAGTGGAAATAAACACTGGTTACCTTTTCTGTTGGTTTTTTTTGGCTGCATAAATGCACAAAAACCACAGAATGTGGCTTGGAGATGCTTTGAATATGTTTTCTTCAAAATTTTTATTTCTTTATTTCATTTATGTTCTTCAAATTTATGCCTATGTGCTTTGGTTTATTTGCAGAAAAAAAATGATTGTAGAAGGTGAAATAATCATCGTGCTCTAAACTCTTCTCACTACACTGCTGAATGGTGAAGTGTGCTGCCGTCACATAAGTTAAGCATGTAGAACTGACTTGCAATTGCCTTTTCATCCCTGGCAATTCCCTTTTCATCCCTGGCAATTCCCTGAAGCATAGGCACAGGCTACGACAAATGAAAACCGTGGAAGTTTGCTATGATAAAACTTAAAAGTTCCACTCGGGGTTTATGAAGCAATATTTCATCTCAAGAAAATGAAACAATTCAGATTTGGATTGCTTTCATTTTCAATTGTTATGCTATGAAAAAAAGAAGTATCAGAAACAGAAGAGGAATCAGAAGAGTATCAGAAACAGGGAAACCCAAAATAATTCCATTTCCTATGCTTCAATAAAACACATGAAATAATTATTGGGGAGGGTAGTTGTTTTTTGGGAGGGTGGGGGGGAGTTATTTGTTTTTTTTTTTAAGTTTCTAATGGCTCTTTCAGTGCAAACAATATATTTCTTTGTCTGGTGGATCTGAGAATTTTCAAACAATTATTATTTTCCTCAGCTGTGAGTTCATGAACGTTCTCTGCCCGTGTCAAAATAGAGTCATCATGATAATGTAATGTGTGAGCACGTCAAATAAGAGTTCTTACTTACTGGAGGACCAGGTGGACCAGGTAACCCACTGTCACCCTTTTGACCAGCAGGACCCTATAGAGTAATGAAAGAAATGCAGTGCTGACCATGTTAAAAAGTAATACACACAAATATTAAGTAAAAGAACAAAAAACATAGAGGAGAATTACTCACACTGGATCCTTTAGAACCTTTTGGACCTTGGGGACCCTACAGGAAAGAACATATAACTATAGTTGGAATATTTTTTCATGCAACATTGGAGTATTATGAAAAAGAAGACTATAATAAACTACTTACAGGTAAACCAGGAGGACCAGGGGGACCGAGTGGACCAGCAGGACCAGAAATTCCCTAAGAAGGAATAAGATAATAAGTACAGAAGTATTTTGTATGCTGGATTGAAAAATGCATATCTATGAAAATGGTAGTTAGTCCCACTATACGTTCAACTCTGATGAGTTTTGTTTAAGGCCATTTGCTAGTGACTAAAATAGTTTTTAAGTTTAAAATATTATCTGACAGTTTGATTTGCTTGTAGTTGTTCTTATGCTGCTGTATATATAATCACAACTGTGTTTCCCTCACGATTGGCTTGGAAACATCACTTTTTACTTAGTGCCTTAAAACAGGACTTAATGACTATGAGAAAGGAAGCTACTTTGGGCAGTAGAGTTAATAAACACAATTAAATTGGTGCTGCTACTTTTACCTCATCCCTAAATTAGGTGTATGTGTTTCCTTGGTCTTCTGAAACACTCTATAATCGCATTTTAAGCTGTTTAACTTCACTGTGTTTGTACAATGCCTAGGAAAATTTTAACCTCTAGCAGGAGGCTCTGGATGTTAAAAGTTTATAGAAACCTACTTTTCTCTCAAAAGAAAGACTAGAATCCATGATCTTTGCTTGCACAGAACCTGAATGAAAACACAAGCATATTTTACTCACTGCATCACCCTTGGCTCCAGGAGATCCTTGTGGGCCAGGAAGACCCCTATCACCCTTTTCACCCTGTTCTCCTGGAGGTCCAATCAGGCCAATCAAACCAGGATGTCCCTAAACAAAATAGAAGAAAATATAGTTAATATATAGTCATCACTGTTGCTAGTCGACAATTAACCTGAAAACAAATTATTTGGAAAAAATAACAGCATATTCATTGCTGTTAGTTTGTTTTTGGACTTAGAGATTATTTGCAAGCTGTGACCGTAAAACAGATCTAAGTACACCATAGTCCTTACTGAAACTGATAAAGAAATAACAATACCTGTGGGTACAGATTTTATACCAATTTTCACATTTAAATGCTAAAAGCACATTATAGAGTTGCACATTTTCCCCACATGTCATACAGCTGTATAAAAAGCTGATCAAAGCATTTTGTAAATAAAAATTGAAATTCTCAAGATACAATGATATCATATCCCTTTCTCTATGCAGTTTTTCTCCGACACACAAGCAATCAATAATTGGAACTGCACTAGAAAATGCTGCCCCAGATAGGGGGCCTAAAAGAAAGCTGAGGAGGAACTTCTTACAAAGATATGTAGTGATAGGACAAGGGGGAATGGCTTTAAATTGGAGAGGGGCAGATTTAGACTAGACATAAGGAGGAATTTCTTAACGCTGAGGGTGTTGAGGCACTGGCACAGGTTGCCCAGGGAAGCCGTGGCTGCCCCATTCCTGGAGGTGTTCAAGGCCAGGTTGGATGGGCCTTGGGCAGCCTGGTCTGGTGGGAGGTGTCCCTGCCCATGGCAGAGGGGTTGGAACTCAATGAACTTTAAGGCCCCCTCCAACTCAAACCATTCCATGACTCTATGATTCTTTGTTTCAATCCATTATTTCAAAAGAATGTATTATAGCTGTTTGATGTTTATATTTTGTTGTTTCAAACGAAATTTTCAAATACTTTTTATTTCTACTTAGTTTGTTTTTGTAAAACCGACATTTCTCTTTACATCAATGTCTTTGCGATTTTCATTACAAGGAAGAATCACCTGGTGAACTGATTACCATACAGGCAGCAATCTTTCTCTTTCTATGTATCTCCAGGATAAGAGATGTGGCTTAAAGCTTCATGACTGCTATTAAGGCTATAGAAAGCTTATTGATAGACATGTTAAGTTGTCTTGGTTTCTGATACAAAACCTCTAGTGTTTCTTTCTGCTAATTTTATACAGACTTTTAGACAGGGTCAAAATTACAAGAGTACAAACAATGAATAAAAATTTACCTTCTCTCCTTTGGAACCTGGATCTCCTTTCAGGCCAGGCAAGCCAGGCGGACCCTAAGTAAATCAAGGGAAGTAATGTTAAAATAAGTTTTAACATACTGCACAGCTCATGTTTTCTTGAACTATTATTAAAGGTAGTGTTAGTCAAAGTATAGAGTCACTCAGTGGCTGATGGTTGTGATTGATGGTATGTGACCGAGGGCTCAGGATAAAGTTGAAATGTATGTTTAAAAAGGCATAATGATGTTATTGTAGCATTTAAATTACTTTATAATTAGAAATCTATAAAAAGTTGTATGATTAGAAATCTATGAAGCAGAGGGTCAACTAAATTCTTAAAGAGCACTGAAAGTATACAGCAAATGATAAAAGAATATATATTCAAATAATTTTTTGTTTGTGGTTACTTTACGTTTTCAATTATTACTTCCACTTTAGCTGCTGTACTTTATTACTTGCTTATTTAAGCCCTTTCTTTCATAAAACAGTGGAAAGAATCTCAATTTATTTTCTCCTAGTTTACTACAGCTCAGTAAGATTTTTGCAGAATATAAATCAGGTTGCTCATAATAATTGCTCTTCAATATTATTTTGTTGGAGAACTACCTCATACTTTATTTCAGCACTCAAGGCATTGTCTTGGGATTATGACTTCCTTGGCTTGCCACCTCTCACTCCTGTATGACCATGGATATTGCAATTAAATTTATATTTTCTAAATATTCAAGTCTTCTCCACTCAACATTGCAAGCTCACGCAACGTGGCTTAGGTGTGTGAGCTCCACTAACATGTACAAGCTTATGGTCTTTTGTCACTTCTGTAAATGTGATCAGTTACATAAATTACTTAAGTTTTACAATACTAGTCTAGGCAATCCTAAATGTTTTTAGGAAATGCCTTAGTCTCTTCGGAGATATGGATATCTTGTTGGATATGGATAATACCCCTGCATTACAAAGGTATTAAACCTATAGCTTTTTAGGCATTACATGGTTCACATCATATAAGCAGCTTATGATTTTTTAATTTGCATTTACAAACCAACCTTGCTGCAGCACAGTAACAACATACGTTACTTTATGAAACTGAGTAAGAAATGTTCTTTATTCTAAGTGTTACCTGCAGTAGCCCCTAAGCATTGCTCCATGCCGCCAGATTTCTGTAAACAGATATATGCTGGGGCAGGAGACAGAGATGTAAACAACCAACAGAGGGTCAACAGAGCCATTCTACATAGAGCCCTTTCATATTCTTGGGGTGGGTATGGGAGGGGGCAACCCAAAACAATCTTTTCTTTTCAGGTGGTTCCAGTGCAGGCTGATGCTTAGAGAATTTATTGGAAAGCTCCACTGCAGTTTTGCTACCTTATCCTGTGAAGGATAAGCACGTTCCAATGGATAGATCTTACTTTCTGCACATCCCTTGCAAAAACCACTGAATAATCTTATTATAACTTGACAGAAGCTTACTTTCCCTGACAGTGCTTTTTTTAATATTTAGTGGGGTCATAAGAGCAGTCCATTAAAGATGCTATTTCTAAAATCTCCTTTTTTTCCCCCCTAACAGCCAGTTTTTCTAAAAAAAAAAAATCCTTATTTATAATTCTAGCATAACTTTGAGGGACTTGAGAAATCTTCTGAGGTTCATAAGAATGGCAATATTGGTTTTGTGTCATTTGTACAGAATGAGGTGAAAAATTTAGGCCACACAGTGATACGCAAGCACAGAAAAGGCATTCATTTCTCAGAGGCTATTAATCTCACACCAAACATCTATCTATGCATTAGGCACGGAGCTGCTAGACTAAGTCAGTATCTCATCAGTACGAGTCTCCTGCTGGCAGTGGACATCTGTGAAGTTATGATATGGATAGCAGTAATAAGTGAAGTTTTCAACCTGGCACAGACTCAAACCTGCCATAACACTTCATATACAAAACATTATTCAGTGTGTGTCCTTTCCGTCTTTACTATCATTAGATGCAAAAGCCCAGGCAGATACATAATTCATGAATGAAAAGTGAAATTTTTAAGCTTTTGGAATACAGAATCAGCCATTTTCACCTGCAGCATGTTGTGCTCTACTGCAAATCTGCTTCCATATTTTTCTCCTGATAGCAATCTGCTGAAGAGGGAGGGAGATGAAGGAGCAAGACCTAACCTTAGCAACTTTTACATATAAACTTTACTTCCTTAAAATCCAAACCACGGTTTAAGTTGTAGCAACGCATCTGAAAAAAAGTTCTTGTAGAGCCGACAGGAAGCCTGTGCATTTGGGAGTATATAGTTGAATTAATACACTCCACTTCAGGTTTGAATAGAGTATTTATTTAAGATCTCAAATGTTGGAAGACACATCTTTTCACGATGTATTTGGAGGCTTCTGTTGACTTACATACGGGAAAGGGATGCTTATTATTTCTGAATAATTGTTCATTGGCTTTTAGAATTCAGCACAGAATTGTAACTGAGGAGATTAGTTTTCAGTTCTCTGATTTGTCTCCCATGCATTTTATTTGTAAACTGGGCACATAATTTGAAAACTATGGTGGTGGTTCCATCATAAACTCCTTGGAGAGAAAAGGTTTTTATTACGGGCTGAGCACATGGGAGTCCTTTAAATTGCAGCTTCTCATTCATTGTTCCCAGTCTCTGACTTGCAATGCATTATCCATGAGAATTTAGCCAAAATTACAATGTTAAAATGAAGAGTTACAGTGTAAGGTCTCCTCAGCACATTATTTGCTCACTGTTGCTTTCTAAGGGACAGAGAAAAATGAAATTATATGTAAAGGCCATTGTAATACCATCAATAATTATATGCACAGAGGTGATCAACAGATACACCTATGTACCAGATCACTGTTCCTAGAAAAAAACTTTCTAGTGTGTGGGGCATAGAAATAACATGCCCTGAAACTCTTTGCTTATAGGTTAACAAGTTGCATGTTTGGAACTTTTTTGGAAATGTAAATGGTTACCCAAATACTTTCATCCATGAAAGTGTTTCAGACAATGAAAGAAAAGGGAATTTCTCATGTTCACATATGCACACGCAAGTAAAAGACTGGTTTAGGGTAGAAGTCTTACTTTACGCAGCATTTCAGTTTGAATTCCCCATTTTTTCCATTTTCATCTTCATATACTGGAAAAGCCTGATGTGAAGATTTTATGGCTATGTTCAGACCTTGAGGTCTCACTGTGAATGCTCTTTGGAAACACTGTGAGTTTAGGTAAATAGCTTAAGCATAAAAACTTTCAGTATTAAGGCTACCCAAAGACCTGCATCTTTTGTATCCTCTAAGTCCATATAGAAAAAGGAACAGAGGATTTCCTTCACACTTTCTACCCACAGTCTTCCTCTTTCCCTTTAAGAGCCACATAATTTGTGAAGCAGAGGGTAGCCTCATCTTGCCCAATACTCCTGAAGTAATCTGACTGTCTATATTGGCATAGTTAACTTTCTGGCCAAAATAACACAGTGGATTTTACTTAGTATGTGATAACACTGCCTGCACACTGTAAAATGCCTTGAGAATGTAACATTTGGGTTGGTTTTTTTTTCTGCCAACCTATAACAGTCCATCTTATGTTTCAAAGCTCTTTTATTCTAAATGTGTCACTCAACTGTGACAACAGAGGTGAACTCTACTTCAGTGAGTTTGGAAAGCAAGTGAGATGAGATCTTTCCACCAAATTATATTACCTTTCCTTGACATGTGAAGAACTAACCCCACTGGTGATATAGCTCAGATTTGAATTTCTGCTCATAATGCTGAATAAGAAAACTAATATTGTGCAATTTGCACTCACAGTGTGGTTTTTTTACCTTGTTAGAAAAAATGCACTAAAATACCAAGTGTAAATAGAAACAATGATATAATTTTGACAACACATTACCTATAAGCCTCCCTTGCTTTAATCATATCACTAACACAAAGAAAAACTGTGGTATGCCCTAGACGCCCTAGAAACTGGGAGCTTGGTTTATTCAGACCCTTTTAAACACTTTAGTCATGGATTACATTTCCTGGGACCACCATGAAGAACAATAGTCATGATGCTGCTCTTCACTTTTATAAATAAAAATAGCATATTTTCTTCTTTATCAGAAGTTCTTTTTTTTTTGCCCTACTTCTGATTAATTTGTTTCTTTCTCTAAGGAATAGTTATGATCTAAAATTTTACCCTATGAATAATGTTTTCCTAAATTAGCAGTCATTAAAATCAATGGATGTACAAAATTTACCACTGCTGAGGAAACAAAATGATTTAATGTATTAAGCTTTGTGATGTGGAGATAGAAGTAGATTTTTTGATTGTAAGCTTAATTAATTGCATTTTTATTTTTAATTCTACCTAAGGGATTTCAAGAACTTTTTACACTGCCTTATTCCACTTTTTCCCTTGTATAACTCAGCAGCATTCAGTACAACTGATCACCAACACAGGGCAATAAAATGAAGGCAGCTGTGTACCAAAGTTTTCCAGAGCAGAATAATAGTGAGTTTGTGCTAAGAACTGACTTGTACATTCAGCTTTCTCTAAATGCACAGACATGTAAATGGTGTATTTTAAAGGGTGCTTTTTCTGTTTTGGCACTGAAAGGATGGGTACTCACCAGAGGCCCTGGAGGGCCATCCTGACCTGGTGCTCCAGGTAGACCTTGTTCTCCCTAGAAAAAAAAAAAAATGTTTGCTTTACCAGAGGATATACAAGAAATGCAAGATTTAGAATATTATGATATGCTCCTCTTACTTACCACAGGGCCAGGAATGCCTCGGAGACCCTCTGGGCCAGGTTTTCCTGCAGGCCCCTGTGGACCAACTGGACCCGTCTTCCCAGGAGCCCCTTCTGCACCAGGTTCACCCTAGAAAGAATATAAGAAACGTGTCAAAGAAGAGTTGACTAAGCTCAGCACTGCAGGGAAACACAAGCTGCAAAGTGAGAGCAAAGTTCTGTCATTCCATTTTTTAAAGGCTATTCTAAAACAGTGGTCTAGACAAGACGGTTTTCTGAACAAAATTTTGATAGCTTCAATAAAGATGTGCTGTCAGCAAAACATGCTCATCTTGCTTTTCTGCAGGGGCGAGCTAAGCTGGGCCTGCACTGGTGAGAGCCCATAATATACTCCATTATGTACTGCTTCTAATTCCTTGTCTTAATTCAGATTTTATTACCTATTACTACTTCGACAATGTTGACACTTGGTGCATGATAACCAATTTACTTTTCATTTATATATAGTTTAAAATTCCATTCTCCTAAAAAAAAAAAATCATGATTGCATTACCTTTGCACCTTTTTCTCCTTGTCTGCCTTCAGCACCAGTTGCTCCAGGAGGTCCCTGTAAGAGATGGAAACTGAGCTCATAATCACAGTTTTCTAAAATATTACCAGTGGAAAAAAATCTGAATTCAATTTCCACTGTATTAATAAGCAGTAAATGCTAAGAACATTAACTTTCTGCTTGACACTTTATTCACAGAATACCCATCCTATCAGCCCTTTTTCCCTTTATAAATTTTTCTGGGACTTTAGAATACCTAATAGAATATACATTGCCTAACACCTCTGATATGATGAGGTTAAAAACAAAGAAATAGCTATGAAAAAATCAAAGTAGGATATAAAACTAAATGAAAAATACAAATTTACATATACAACAGTAGTTTTAAACTTGTTTTGCACTGGCTTCCATCTATTCACTGTAGTTTATCCACTGATTGCAAAAGGGCCTGTCATTCTACAGTGCACAGAATGGCATATAGTTCTCCATCCTCTAAGTCAGGGATGGGCTTAGTAAGCCTTCTGACTACATTTGGACAGCCAGAAACTGATATATGCCTTAATATTATCCTGTAACTATGAAAGGAAAAAAATTCACAACGAGAGGTTGTAAGCAATGAAATAAAGACACTGTCTACAAATAGCTCTTGTTATCAGGTTTCTTGCTACTGCTCTACAAAAGCTCTGTTTGACACGAGAAGGTACAACTCAGTACTGCAGGAGGACATAGAGATGGGATAAGGTTCAGGTGAAGGCCACAAAACAGGATTTGCAGTTGTCGAGCAGCACTGACTCCCTATTGCTGATGTCACTCACCTTTCATTCTCTTAAGGTTTCAGCAAAAAATAAAAAGACATCTTTCTCCTCCAAAACATCAATGGCTGATTTTCAGGTTAAGGAATCAATATTCATAGCTTCAGTTATGAACAAAATCTGAAGTGCTCTTCTTAAATGGTTCTCTCATATATCTTTAGCTTAGAAAAGACACACTCAAGATAATGGACCAACTGTTTTCCTACAAGGTTAATTTTTAGCCTGGGAAATGTCTTCATTACAAGTAGCATTTTCTTGCCAACCAATGAGCAGCTTTAAGGTAAAAGGAAAGTGACCATGATGAAATACAAGGTGATTTTCTGGCTCTATGAAACTTACTCTCTAAGACTCATCTGTTCACTAATGCAACAAGCCGTTTGTTATCTCCATGATATTTGAAAAGTCACGGCAGTCAGGAGAAGTCCCTGGTGACTGGAGGAAGGGCAACACCATGCCCATTTTTAAAAGGGTAGAAAGGTTGACTCTGAACTACTGAACTGTCAGCGTCACCTTGGTGCCTGGGAAGATCACGGAACAGATCCTCCTAGAAGCTATGCTGATATATTTCACCATCCACTACTACTGGCAAATGCTTAGAGCAACACCACCAGTTTTAGTTTAATTCCTGGAAATTTACATTCATTTTATAAATATCTACATTTTATAAATATCTACATAGAAATATATAAGATCAATCATTTGTTTCTGAAATTAAGCTTTCTCCAGAGTGTAACTGAACATGTGCATTACTGTATGGACCTTTGGCCAACAAAGTTAGTCAAGACTTTCCATCAAAGCTAAAGAAAAATTAATTAAATTACCCACAGTGGACTTTGGTCATCTGTTGTCAGGATCAACAGGTTGTTCTCTTTGGTATTCTTAAGAGATGTAAGTGGTAAAGTACTTAGTTTTACCTTCTCAAAATACAGAGAAGCTAAAAAGCCCTGGGCAGTGTGGTCCAATTGCTGACTCTTTAAAACAGGAAGAATAATTTAAATCACTGCTGTTCCAAGAATAATCTCTGATGCATATACTCCTTTGTTTACATTGTAACTGGTTGGGTGGATAGCAGTTTGCAGCAACAACAAGCAAAAATATTATCAGGTACATAAATAATGATAATACACTCACGAACCTTTTAGAAACCAGACTTTTTTTCTTACATGAATTAATTTACATGCCTGTTGTCTTTACTGCTTTAAAATTCCTTTCATTCAAGTTCCTTTACGAATTTTAATCTACCCTTCCTAAAGAACTGAAAAGAGTTGTGTGGTAGTTTGTATTTGAGAAATATGGCCTCTGCATAATCTAGAAATGCAGCTGCAACAGGAATTAGCACAGCTAAAAACACTGCGATCACTAAATTACAGATACAATGAATCCTGATTGCTAAATAAAGGGGCTGCATTCATTATCAAACAGTGCCAATGCTGCACCAAGCACAAAGCAGCTAAATGAACTGCTCTTTATAACAGACTGTGATATCTGGCATAGCACAGATGGTGCTTCTACAGAGAAACACTGCTAATTATTATTTATCTTACCTTCCTACACTTGAGTTGTTGGAGTGTCTGGTAAATTTTAACTGACAGAAAAAATCTCAATAACAGTAATTTTAAATTAATGCATGGCTCCCCACCCTTGCCACACCAGTTACCATGGTGATTTTTATGATAATTACACTTCAAGTTTGGACATACAGCCTGATACATTTTTATGTAGAACTGAGGAGACAAAAGAATTCATACAGAAACAAATTTGTTCTCAGGTTTTCTTATGTGAACCTATTGAACATTTTTGTCTTCTATTCCATATTTCATTAAAATAATTTCAACTGTTGTTCATAGCTCTGTTATCCGACTAAAAACATTATTTCCAACATGGAAAACCATTACCACATTTCACCAGTCTGTTAAGATAGGAAACTGGTATATTGTTAGATGTTCTGTGCATTTCAATCAAGAGAAAACTGGATTAATTTTTAAGTGGTGTGTGCACCCTGCTGAGGCAGCATGATGCTGTAGTCAAAATGGAAATAATCTCCTTCATAGAAATAATTACCTTTTTCCCCTAAGTTATTCAACATTTTACATAAAGCAGCTAACCAAAGAAACTTTTGCTTCTGAAAATTTAGAGGCTGGTTTTGCCGCACTATTGATACCTGTTCTTTTACTGAAAGCAGGCAGTATGCCCTCCAGTGTAGGAGAAAAACGTGTCTTAGTCTTGCACCCTAAATTCTAACATTTTTGTATTCGTGTATGGAGCCTTATGTGTATGTGGCATAGACATCTAATTGATTCTAATAAAGTAAACAGCCAAACATCAGAAAACACAGCTGAAGGGCCCAGCACATTGAAAGGCTGAGAGGAACATACGCAGGAATTACCATCTGTGTTGATTTTCATCGGTTGCATATGTTGTTTGTTTTAAGAATGAATGTTATTTGATGGTGTCTTTTCCTCATTTTTAACATTTGTCTAATAGAAATCAATGAATTCAAACTAGAGATGTTACCCAGTACTCCAGGGCAAAACGAAAAAAAGTAGTCCAAAAAAATATGTGTAAAGAATTACGTTTCAGAAAAAAAATAGCAACATAAATGTAGACTGATTCAATCTTAATATCTATAATTCTAGATAAGCAGGCACTGGATCAGGAGATGTTCCAGTTCTCATTTATCACAACTCATCTCCTACATTGGAAGGAGATGCTGGAAAACATTACACCTCTTCAGAAACACAGTCGTCACACAGTATGCTGTTGGTCAATGCCAATGCTGTAATGAGCAACAGGAAAGCTGTGCAGCTGAGAAATCTCACTGATAAGCCTATAGCAGTTTGGGAACTCCTCTGCTGTCTTAAATTGCTCCAACAATAAAGTTAATTTTGTAATGCAGTTTTTGTCTGCAGAAGATATAAGAACACTTCAGAAGCCACATCATTCTGTAAGGTTGGCAAGTTTCAAACTTCTCTTTTTGTAGATAGAGAAATTCATATGGCAATATCATGCACAGATATTGCAGAAGTCAATGCAAATGCAATGCAAGTGCACAGATCATTTCAGAAGTCAGGATCCGACTTCTTATGATTTAATGAAAATAAAAAATTCAAGAATATACATAATCATTTTGAGAGACTTTATCAATGCCACTATGCCACAAGGTCTGCCCTTCATAGACTATGTTTTTGGCTTATAGATACATTTAATCTTGTTATTCATCTGAATATAGGACTTTGTTCTGAAGATACTTTCAGTTTCATAAGGTGATGCCACTGGATTTACAGAATTAGGACTTTCTGAAAGGCAATGGTGGAAATATTTTTGGGAAGAGCAATCATTAGGTCTGAAAGCAATACATTAATTAGTGTCCACATTTTGTAGATGTTTTAACAATCCATTTTTGTTTCACCCATTGATTTAACCTTTCAGTTTGATTTAGACTTGCACTAAGTGCTCATTAGCATGCTATTCAATTTTATCTCTTCAGAGCAAGAATTTGGAACAGGTTTATTGTGCTGACCTGTGCTTCCTATGTGGTATTTCTTACAGAAATCCCCCATACTGCTTGTCCATGAGACCCTCACTCAGTCTGCAAAGCTCTGGTACTTATTGACAAAGCCTATAGGGCACCACAATAAAACAGCTCTGGAATTTGCCTATCTCACTAACTAATAGTAATTCTATTACTGTTACACATCAATAACTAGGAAAAATAGTTTATTGTTGGCTTTCACTGGATAGCTGAATGTAAGTATGTATCTGTATTCTCTTAGACACAATTAGAAAACTATTTATGTCCATGTCTTTCACTCGAATTTGCTTCCCAGGGAAAGCTGAGGGAACGTCTTCTTAACCAGCAACATCAGACAGAGATTGCCCCAAACTCTGAAACCTGGTGATAAACATAATTTCGTAAGACTGGACAGTGAAACTGAGTTCAGAGCAGTTCTAAAATATAGGGGAAGATGGAAATGAAGATGAGTAAGAGAATAAATAAGACTGTACAGTGGAGAATTTCAAGGAATTAGATTTAAAAGTATGAATCCTGAGTTCTGCCTGGTTGTCTCTGAAGAGACAGAAAATCAAAAAATGGGGTGGAATATTGCTTGCTAGCAGTATAGCCAGAGCTGCACCTCCACAGACAGCAGTATTACTACTGAAATGCTATGTCCTTCTTAGGACACTTGTTACAGTTCTTTGTTGAAACTGATTCTACCATACAACTGAAGAAAACTAATGATGAGTATTTTTTGCATTCATTCCACCAGCAAAGTATGAAGCTTTCAATCCTTCACGATTTCTTTCTGGTACAATATCAATACAATACAGCCCCTCCACAAGCTTGAAATATTCAGGCACTCAATTAATGTAGAATCTGATTGTATGAAATGTTTTATTCAGAATTCAGGAATGAGATTACTTCAAAATATTGAGCCATACTTCTTCCCTAAACTGGAAATGCGTCAAAGCAGAGGCGATGTGATACTTCTGTTTCTAAAGTGTTTGTTTGTTTAGATGCAATCAGATGCATTATATCCAATCTGTTAGGAATGAGCTACTGCCTTTCTGTATAATAAAGCAGGATGTCCTAATCTGATGTTGAACAAACATGCTAACTGCTAATATTCAATCAAGCCATATTTCAGCTCTAGTGATAAGGTTGCTAACGCTACCACAATCATTTACAGTATTATAAATGTTTTGCAAGTTG
Organism: Cuculus canorus; assembly: GCF_017976375.1. NCBI lineage: Eukaryota > Metazoa > Chordata > Aves > Cuculiformes > Cuculidae > Cuculus > Cuculus canorus. The sequence continues at coordinate 7,721,764 of NC_071408.1, forward strand.
GTGGAGCAAATAGATTATTGTGTAAAATAGATAAAACTAATTAGGCATGTCAGTTCACTCAAGCCTACTAAACGGAGCAATTTAAACCATTTTGTTAAATAGGTCTCAGCTTATGTTTAATGATGTCCTCTCTCTTGTTTTTCAAAGGGTAAAAAACTGCACCTAATTGCTCTCTGAAGCAGAGCTAAAGGTTGATGCATCTACTACAGTTCTGCAAGTCTAGCATTATTTACTGGTTTTGTTAGCTATATTTGTAAAGCTTTTGAAGCTTCAAAGACTTTCAAAATAATGTAATGGCTTCATAAGTTACAGAAATGTCTTCTTGTTAATTTTGCATGCAGACTTGATGACATAGGTTTGCACAAAAGCTGCACTGAAATTATTTTATTTCAGTGGGTAAAGACACCAAAACAGACACATTCTTCCTGCTCCCTGACAGCAGTCATGTGCCTAAAGATGGTATGTTGCATTACTCTCATAATTAATCACTCCTATTAGCAGACTAATTTAGCAGACACTGAATTCTTACCCTACAGACACTAAACTCACTTGGGTGAAAAGAAATAGTGCATTTATAGATAAGGAATACTTTCTTCCTGGTTTAGTTTTGTTTCCATTTTCCGTGTAACTCACTTTAAAGGGTTTTCTCTGCTCTATTTCTTCATTTCTCCCACTAATTACTTAAAAGAAACTCCAAACATCATCGATGAGTGTCACAACATGGAAAGCAAGTAGCTGAAATTCTGTGGAAGGCAGTGTCTCAGAAAGAGAAATGTACAAAAGAAAATAAGAAATAAATTACTCTTTTTCCAGGTGGACCGGGTGGGCCAGCTTCACCTGAAGGACCTGGTGGACCCTGCAATGGAAAATTATAAGCTTATTGGTAACAAAGGATAGAGTTGTTACCTTTATTAAATCCAACAAACGTGCAACATGTTGGCCCATTTCAATGGACAGAAAATAAATATCATAAATACATTCAGAGAATTGTATCCACTTTACAACAAATCCTTTCTTAAAGTGGCCTTTTGAAATTTTTAACAGCTCTTGGTACCGTATGAATTCCAATCACACATTTTTCTCTTCTGGTTTGCAACAAACTCAGACCAGAAAGCGGCTGCCCAGAGGTAACATCTGGTCTTAGCCTACTGCCTAAATCCATTAAAAAGTTTCTTGCTTTTCTGAGGTGCTCAAATCATTACTTTTGCTAAAATTTTTCACTTACATCTGTGATTTGGCTGCCCCATAGGTGATTTTCTCCTGAAAAAGTTTTAGTGCACAGATAGGCACTTGGCTACACAGTCTTGGTAAGCTGTGATGCACTTAAATATTTCAGGGTTGCTAAACAGTTGGATAAGCTTTTCTTCAGGAACACAACACCCTAAAAGTAGTTATTGTTAAGTAAGACATACAGATCCTAATTTCCTAAAGTTTGCAGGTAAATATTAAATTATAACTTACTTCCAACCATGTCTTCAATGTACTAGCATTTTTTATTTTCAAACTGTACTGATATAGTACTGATAATCAGAACTTCCAGAGCTAGAAAGAGACTTTAAAAAATGGAAACCTTATCATTTTACAAAAAAAAAAAAAAAAAAAAAAAGATATTTTAGTATGGGAATTACAGAAATATAAGAACTTGAGGCTTAATATGGGTATTGCTCAGATACTTCTTAAACTTTCTTGAAGCAGAAACATCAAGGTTTTGCTTCATTTCCTCAGGCCAGCTAATGAAGATTATTTGACTGCAGCATTCCTTTCTTATGCTCTGAGTGGCTATATTTTTAGTGCTCCTCAGCAGCTCCAGCATAAATCCTTGACACATGATTTGTTTCTGCTTCTAAAAGAAACTGAGCTCTTCCTCCTGCTTGTGACTATAGTATTGGTAGTTCTATCTCTACAAGGAAATAAACAGGTATTTTTCCATATAATAGAAGAAGCTTACATTCAGAAAATATTTTTAAGAGTATGCACGTATGGAAACCAGCAAAAGATACTTTCTTAACATAGGAAAGAACATGCAGCTAAAATAAGATTACAGAAACAACTCACAGGTTGACCAGGATCACCATCTTCACCCTTCTCTCCACCAACACCATCTTGACCCTACAGAATTCATGGGAAAATTAGCAAAATACAGCATTCAGCTAAATTTAGTAACTTATATTCACATATGAATATAGGAACACTATTTTTCTACTGAGCATTTTCCTAAGGACACTAGTTTTCTAAACTTTTTAAATATTTCCAAGCCTTTTCTAAACCTTAAGCAATACACGAACAGAAAAGCAACTGATCTTACAGGCAAGACCTTGTCTCCAGAAATAGAAGAGGCAGTGTTAACCAGAATTTACTACAAAGCACGACTAGGACCTAAAACTGTTTTTAGGTATACTTACAGCTGGACCAGGTTCCCCAGGGGGACCAGGATCACCAGGAAAACCAACTGGGCCCTAGATATATCAGGAGAAAAACAAGGAATGTGTCATCCATTGACAAGCAGACAGCAATCATCACATGAAGCACATAATGAATTTAATTTAGTTCTATATGTAGCCCAACTTCAGCAGTACTTCACAGTGCTTTGTGTTTTAATTATTAAACTCACTTACTGGGTTACCCTTAGGCCCATCATCACCTGGAGGTCCTTTAGCACCAGGTGGTCCAGCTGCTCCAGGTGGACCAGCCTCACCTTTTTCTCCTCTTTCACCTTTTGGACCCTTTAGAAAACATAAAAGCACAAAAATATCAGCTGGAAACTGAATGGCTAAAATGATTACGATGGTAAAACTATTTTTCAGACCTGGGCAATGTTATTCATCAATAAATGCTGGCATGTGGATGGGAAATAAGGACCTCAGTCTCAGACTGGAAAACTAGTGAATCTCAGGTCAAGTCCATCAAGTTTGCATCAATGAACTGTTTTCAGAGAGAAAAACATGCATGTCAAAGTTAATAACTTTGGAAGAAAAAAATAAATACTTTCTTAGGAAGTCTTCAGCTTTGTCTTCTAGTGATTTGCATAAGATGTGGCTATAATTATAAGGAACAAATTGCATTTTAATGATGTAAGTTCTTCACTGAAAATTTAAAGAAAATGTACACAAGTACTCAAGTAATCTGATTAGATGTTATCTGAAGTATGCATAAGCTTTATTATGGTGAAGTAAGGTAATAATAAGAAAAAACCAAAATACTCACAGGTGTTCCAGATTCTCCGGGAGGCCCGGGATTGCCAGCTTCTCCAGGTTCACCCTGTAAATATGTAAAGATAAATTTATAAGCCATCAGGGAGAATACTTCTATGCATTTACTTCTGTTATTACGTATTTTTCTCATGCATCATCTGAAAAGCTTACAGGAACTGCCTTTTATTGGATCTACCTAAAGGGTGCTGAGTTACATATGTTTGTATAGAACTGGCATCTGAAATTTTAGAGAGAATATATCAGACTAAGCTTTTAGTGAGCTAGGGAGACTATCCTTCCCTTTGGGCTTTGGAAGATCTTCTTCTTTATTATCCCATATATTGCAAATTTCCTGTTTGTCATCTTTGTCTCTAGAGACAGAAAAGGCAAAAAAACTATATTGACTATATATGTGTTTTTTTCCTCTAGAAGATACATTGTGCCTGGAAGCAAGTTACTAAAAGAAGAGGATACTAATTAGAAATGAATGTCAATGGAGTGAACGTATAGCTACTGTTAGAATAAAAAATCATATAAAGAAAAACATAAGGATAAAGTAATAGCATAACAGTTAGTAAAACTTTCACCACAGGCCATAGAGGTGTATGATATGTATTTACTGGTGATGGAAATTATTTAGTAAAGCAGATGGTTTCAAGGACAACACCATATGAAGAAAATGTGTGCAAGTCAAAGATCATACACTATTGAGTGAATGCTTAAGTTAATTCAGTCTCTTTTTGAGCTAATACACAGTATTAGCTCAAAGAGAGTCTTTGCAGTTGTTCATTTTAGTTTATTAGGACTGATTATTTTGTAGATCAGTGGTCTGATAAATAAACCTCATAGAAAACTACTCCATTAGTAGAGTATTTAGCAATTAGTATCACAGACACACAAATCTGTGAAAGGATAATAGAATCTGCTTTGTAATTGTCACAGAGTGCTGAGATAAGAACTATATATTTCAAATGATTTCTCAATATAAATTTTTGAGGGATTTTTTTCCCCCATACATATTCTTTTACCAAACCAAATGAACCTTGCTAATAATTATGCTGATAAGCAAGAGTACTTCAGGGCTGAAAATGCACTTCATCCAATTCCTTCTACTAAACTCAAACACAGACTTGGAATAAATCGCTGTATCTTTCATATCCTGTATGGCCTGCAGGCCCCTCTTTGACAATTCAATTAATACAACACGCATGTCTATAATATCCACACAGACAGTATAAAAGTATAAATCACAAAATAGGAATTTTAGACAGATCTTATCGTGTAGATACTGAATGTTTTTCATTGAAGCTAATGTTAGCACAATGACTCACTGGGACCACAATTTGGCCCAATGCAAATACTGTGTTAAAAGAATAGAAGATCTGAGTACCCCACTGAATTCCAGAATAGGATAATTAATAGATTATCACAATTTTAGGAGCAATATTAAAATGTCCTCTAAAAAGGGCACTTTAAAAGTGTGAATTTGCCTTTAGAAACTGTGGTATGTTTTATTAGAAATACTTAAACTAGCTGTAATCTTAAAAATTAATGATCTCTTTCAGTACTTAATACTCATTTGCTTCTGCGATACACCATTCGTTATTTAAAAAAAGAGAAGTCTAGTGGATATTTCAGGTCAATAAGCATTAAGTATATTTCCTAAGAAAATTCATAATCTTCATGCCCTTATCCTCTGCACAGGGTTTACTGAACTGACAGGATCATTAATATGGTTTTCTTGTCCATGTCTACTATTAATCAAATTAGATTTATTTATGCAGTAGCACAGAACGAGGCCAGGAATTAACAAACAAATTGATGTTATTCAAGTTATATTACATTTTATACTACATTATATTCAAGATATTTTACGTTTAACAGAGTCCACAATGCAGACCCCTTCAACAGGTGTCCCCTTTACAAGACTAACTAACTGTGTGACATAGGAGCGCTAATTATGTCAACTCTTGCTTGACAAGCACCTGTGACAGTATAATCCCCTTCTAAGCTCCTCAGAGAATAAGTTCTTTTTCTGCCGTTCTGCCAAACTACATTGTAATTGATGATGATTCACATTTGATTTGTAATCCACTCTTTACTCTTCCAATTGACAAACACATCCTCACTTTATGATATCCTGAAAGAAAAGATGGGCCTTCTCTGATGTATTGAGCTGTACTTTGGGATAGAGGGGGAGCGCTGTGCTCCTGGGATCTCAGGGGTCCCTGCTATAGCTGGCATTGCAATTTGAAGATGCAGGAAGCCAATAGGAGCTCTGAAGACAGCAAAATTGGAAGGGCTAGAAAATGTCAAGGTGTTCCCCTAAAAGGGTATCTGCGAAAGACAAGACAAATTGAAGTTTCATCTCACATTAATACTTCTAAGCCATTGTTCTATTAAAAAATCTGACTCTTCCCTGCGTGCAGTCCTTGTTTTTTCTGACAATTCTTTTTCTATTCCAAACATTAGGTGCTATGTAAAGTTGTACTTGTTTTAGACAGCTGTTAAAGGAGTTAAACAAAGTTTTGATATAGAAGATTGTAGCCGATACATGCTTACAGAGTGCATACTTATAGCTACTAAAACCTGTATAAACTGTAGATTATTGTTTGCCCTTGTCTGTCTGCATTTTTTGTAAGGATGGTATTAGTTCAGGATCCAGTGAAACTTCTGTATGGGAAATATCCCATCTCGTTTTGGTAAAGACTTATTCCATCTCTTGAATATTTTTCCTCTTTTGTTATCAGGTCAAATCTTTGAAGTTAGTGTTGTCTTTCTTAGGCAAAGCCTTCCTCTGACAGAATTTCAACAAGCAATGTCAGAAATGATAAACTACAAGGAGTCATGTCACTTCATTGATACGTTTAATTCTGAAAACCTCCTTGGATTAAGCTAGCAGAATGATTTGATCAGGTTAAGGACAGTAGTTTAGAAGTTTTTTGTTTTCTGTACTGTGACCAGTTCTAGAAAGCTGTCCATAAAAAGCACAGAGACAGAGATGGTGGATGGAAGGCTGCCACCTTTCAGTTAAATTCTGGGACATGGTGATTTTTTTTGTAAGAGTGAGAGGGAACTTTGTAATTGACTGGGTTGTGAAAAGGATTCAGTTACACTTTTGCTCCTTTTTGCCATCCTTACAAAACAGAAAAAAAGAGAAAAACTGACTCTAGAAGACAATCACAGTATACGTGACTGTGTCATATATACTATGCCTCTGCAGAAAGCTAAATTTAATGAAGAGAGAAATTCTGAAGCTGTGCTGTGTATTCTGGGATGTCTTATGTTTATGAGCCTGTTGGAGAGATGGAGAAGGATAAGAGATCAGAGTCAGTGAGTCATGTAAAGTTATTAAAAGTCATTTGTTAGGACAGGTATTCAGGTAGCATAAACTGTCAGAGATATATCATGACTAAGTATCTTAGGAATTGCCTCCACACAGGTGTGTGGAAAAATGATATACATGCATAAAGATGTCTGTTCAAACTTATCAGACATGTTTTTAAACTTAGGACCAAAATACTCAATTGATTTTGTTCTCTCATTTTCATCTGCAGTATCAATTAATGACTGATTAATCATGTAAACTACCGATTTCACTTGTTTACTGTTAAACTCCTTATTAGTGTACTGTGTTTAAAATTTAGAATGATGTGATAGGAGGGAGTATAAGCCCAGATTACTATAGTGGTGTTCTAACATCACACTTTTCCATATAGTAAGAGAGATTTAAACCAAGAGGCTACAGAAAGAATGCTTAGGTTCTGCACACGTTAATTTTGCATTGCACATTGACTCTGCCAGTTTAACACATGTTGTGGAAAAGAGGAAGGGTGGAAGAACGGCACAGCACTCAGTGAAGTTATCACAGCTTAGCCTAAATTAGAAAGGCAAATTTATTTTATTAGGCTTTGTAGAAAAGAAGTGTGAGGTTAATGTTACTTGTTCCATTTCCTCTCTGTGTTGTAAATTCCTAGATGTTGTAAAACAGCTAAGGCCCAGTTTTAAGAAGTCATGAGCAACTTGCCAGATATTTAGAATATCTTTTTTTTTAGGCCTTTGATATAAAATTAAACACAGGCACATGTTGGTACATCTCCTTTTTCTTAATTATAAGCAAAATAAAAAGAGCAATCTCTGGGTGGATGCTGGATTTAAGTGCTTCTGGTTGAGTGTAGTTCTCAAGACTTCTACACTTCAAGACTTTTAGAGGATACAAGCATTAATAATGCAAGGCTACATGCACGTTTGTACTGCAAATGTCTTTGAACATTTACGCTTTAGCGTGTACAGCAGAGGAAACAACAAGCTACTTAAAAATACATGGCACAGTGACAAAAATTATTTACAATTTGCCAGAAGATAAGGGGGCTTTGAAACCTCAGTATCAATGACAAAATATTTCCTAGTTTAACCATTCAAATGTGAAAGTGAGCAACTCTTTTTCACACCCCAATAGTGACAGGAAGGATGCCAAAATGTTTTTTTCGACAGTCTAGTATCAGCACTACATTGCATTATCAGTAGTGTGATACGTCTTTCCTCAAAGGAACACAGAGGCCAAAGCATGCTAACATAATAAGAAAAACATTGGGGAAAAAATACGTGGGAAGAAAAAGAAAAGACAAAATGCATGGTTTTGTTCAAAAGTGCGAATTGTCCCATTGTGGGAACTCTTCCTGACAAAACAACTCTTTATGATTTCTAAGCTTGCAGAACTCATTAAATGGAACTGAAATTAAGAAGGAAGATGTCCTAACTAGGAAAAAAAACTGGCATGTACTAAAACTTGAGAAGGAGGAGGAAAGTAATTAGAAGAAATAAAAACTTCCAGAGTGATATACTTGGAATTCTCTCTGTGTGAGTGCACAAAATATGGGAAATAAGCAAGAGGAAATAAAAATGCAAAAAAAGCCTGATTTTCACTTTCTTGAATTAAATTTGGTGGGCTGATTATCACAATTAGAGACGCTAAATCACATAGAAGAGTCACGGGGACAAACAAAGGAGTAAAGAGCGAAAAATAAGTCAAAATTTTCACAAAATGACTGCAACATAATTTGATCATGAAAGAGTAAAAATTAAAGAAGTGATTGAATCTATTTTTTTTTTTTTTATAAAGCAGTGAATATATTGGGTGCTACCCTGGATATAATGTTCTCATAGTAAACATTTTTTCTCAGTACGCTAGTGGTCACAGGAAGAATTTTTCTTCCCACAGTACCTATTTTTTCCTGCCTTCTGCTGATACACAGACTCTCTTTTTCCAGTAACTTTTTTTGCCATCTTTATGAACTCTTTACATTCAGACACGTTTTTGGTCCCCTTCCCAGAGACAAAAACAAATCCTGCAGCTCTTCATGAGGCAAAGATCCTTTTTAAGACAGGCTGGAGAAACAGTGTCACAAAATTGGGAGATTAGAGGAAAATTCCTTATAATAATGCAGTGCAGCAGGAGTGCATTGTGTTTTGCATGTCTTATGCAATTAGGGTAAAAAAGATTGAAAATACAAAAATGACACTGCTGCCAAGAGGTGGGTTGGGGCTCAGAGCCACACCCTAAGAAACAAGGAATGCAATGAAGCACTGCCAGCTTCAGACATGACAGTGCTACCATGAAAAATCTACAGTGTAAAGTTAATATTTTCATCTGCTTCGGCTCAGTACCCGTTGATTTCAAAAGACAGAATGGAAAAGGCAAAGTAGGATATTTTTCCATCACCACATATATTATATTCCATTATTCTAGTACACTCTTCACCACATCCAAGAGCACTGGTAAGTAATTTATGTGATGGGCATATAGAAAAAAGTCATGAAACATCTGAAGATTCTATTACAATAATAGTTTGGTCATGCTGATAAGAACTCGGTGATTCCTTTTACATAGCCCTAATAGAAGTGAAAGGTTATTTAAAGAAAAGACATTTTAGTGAAAAAAACCCCAGACACATAACCCAAACTGTAGAGTAGACGTCAAGAATATTGAAGAGCTCAGAAGAAAGATCTTTTGTTATCACAGAAGAGCAACAAGATTGTAAGATACTGTAGGATGAACTGCAGATTTTCACTATTTTTTTCCATATTTCTAGTCATACAAGTGATACTGAAAACAATGGCAGCTTCCTTATCCTGTGAAAAGAAAGAACATCACTCTGTGAAGGAGAGTGGAATATTTTTGGATAGTGATCAAAAAGAGGACAATGATAAATAAAAGGGACTTTGACATAGTACTTGAGTCATTATTTGTGAATTCACAGGTCTGATGGATTTGGACCTAAAGGTCCAATAATAGTACACTGTGTCGATGTGGAGAAATAAAAGGGAGCAGAAGTTAAGATTCTGGAGCGCTGAAGTTCAGAAATGCTGTATGAGGAAGATGAGGGAAAAGGCACCTGTGCATATAATTATCTGATGGGACAGGAAGAAAAAGGGAAATTTGCTTCATATTCTCAAAACTTATCAACACTGTGAGCTTTCTGAAAAACTACCAATACTGACATTTCTACCGATCTTTTCTAGGATTCATTGACATCAGCATTTCATTGAATACATATATTTTGTGGCAAATATCTAAATACTCAAGAGCAATCTAAGTAGTTTCTCAATAAGTTATTTATACTGTGGCCTGCAATGTATTTCTATTCTGTTTCCTTCACCTTATGCTCCTTTCAAAATCTTCTTTCCAAATCCAAAGTTGAAGGAAAAAAAATAATTATTTTATCTGTATCTTTACAGCAAAATGTTTTTATGCTTACAAGCATGATATGGTTGAAGTCATCTAACTTGTTAAAATAAACAGAAATAGGAATTTCAAAAGACTTTCTTTTGAATTTTGTTTTTGCTCAGCATGTTATAATAAAAAGCCATTATGCCTACTACATATAAGAGTTTTTTTTTAAGAAAAAAAGGAGGATGTTACCTAACGTGTTCTTTGTGTAAGAAATGACATTTTTTAAAAAACCATCCCATATACTTGTAGGAAATTTCCTGAATAGAGAACTGAAAATAGCAATAAAAATAATTTTGATGAATGAATGTCATGTAGCATCAGTCTTCAGTCAGGTTTTCAACCAGGACAAATCATTCTCAAACCTTTGACTTTATTGGAACTGTACCTGTCTGTGTGAGGAACAGATACCTACTGATGCTTCAGGTCAGCTTCACCTCACAGATATTTTTACCACTGATACATTAGTTAATTGCTTATATTTTTGTTGTTCCAGATGGAGGGCAGAGGGCTATATGATATTCTAAGCTACAGTACAAATTGTAAACCACTTGAAGCTGACAATGTTACTGTAGGCATCAAACTATGCAGTTAAGGAAGCCACCATAACCTTACTTTAGTTCTCTATCTGAAAACTACCTCTTCTGCTCCAAAACTCTTTGCTCTGATTGTTAAATATTTTTGTGACGTAAAACATGAAACAAAAAGACCAGCTATGTTAAGTCATCCTTTAGAAGTATCGCTAGATCACTATTAACAATTACTAGGTCAAGGAAGGATATTTGGGAACTGTAATATATCCATATAGTTCCAAAGAAGAACTAAAATGTATTTTCATTTTACTATTCCAATGTTTTCTCTTTTTAGAGGATATTGTCAATGCTCACCTTTTCACCAACACCTCCCACAGAGCCAATTGAGCCCGGGGGACCTTGAGGACCCTGCAATGATAAGAGATGTAAGTTATTCCAAATGTTGTTATTCCAAATACAGTGGTTATTACTGAACTACTGAGATAAAAGGTTGATTCTTACATCAGCTCCATTAGGACCCTGGGGACCTCTCGGACCAGGAGGGCCAGGTGGACCCTGTATCAAAGAGACAATTTGGTACAGTTAAAATCATAAAGAATAAGTCCAGTGGGGCTTTTCTGGCCATGAAAAATAATATACTCAATCTGCAGAGGACTTCTCATTTTTGCAGCGCTATAGGAACAGTAGGGCCAGATTGCTGCCCATTGCACGCATTCGCAGGGTGATAGGGGATCCAGGCTATGTTATACAGCACCTGAGTTGGACACGACCAGATGCTAAGGACTCCTGAGGACTGGTTTCCTGCATTGTGTTTTCCCTGCAGGTTACGTGCATACCCCTTCCACTGTGCAGACCCTGGAGCAGTTTATCTGTCTGGTCTCAGGCCATGTGCCAATACTGCACCATGGTGCCTACAGATGGGCAATAATAACGCATCCAGGCTTGGCATAGGGTGTTGGAGGCAAATGTATACTGTAGATAGCTTGCATTGCAGTCAGAAACAGCCCAGAAGGCATTCTGTCAACAGTATAAACAGTTGGAAAATGTACTCTCAAGATCACCCAGAGGAGTAGGTAAACACAGCCAAGAAATGGTTACCATCTTCTGGCCTGCAATTACCTGAAGCTAATTTACCATGCCCTGAATTTCAGAAGAGCAGCTGCAAACTCTCTGGTAGCGGTCTCTCCTTTTTCTTTCCTGAACCTGCTCGTCACTGTTCTGACTCAGACACACATAGCATCTGCTTCGCTACCTACTCTTCAGAGTATTTCCTTAAGTTACATAAAACTTGATATTAAAGGTGAGGACATAGATGTGGGAAAGCAAAGTAAATCCTGGAGACAATTTATGTTACACAACATGTTTCATACTCATGTAGCAAATTCAGGAGTGGCTTATCAAATTTCCAGCTATAGAGAAAAACAGAATAATACACAGGTGACCTGTATGGCTCCCAGAGTTACCAATGGGGAAGAAGTCTTACCATTGGGCCCACATCACCATTTTCTCCCTTTTCACCTGGTGGGCCAGGCAGACCCTAAGACACATGAAAAAGAAAAGAAAACTATTAGGAGTGTACCTGGAACAATTCATAAATCCATATGAAACAATATAAACTAGATCTACATGTGAAACTTGGACACACACACACACACACACACAGAGGAAAACAAACCGCATCTGCATTAAACAAGAAAAAAGAAAAGGAGTTTTTATATTACAGCAAATGTTAATAGTTTCAAAGCACTCTGTGTGGCAATGCTAATTACACAGAAATGAATCAAAGGTCCTAAACATCTTGTTGTTTGTTTTGCTATATTTAAGCAAATTAAATATTTGAAAAAGCAGGATTTTTCAACTGTAATTCTCTGGATGCAGCAGTGAGAAGCCTACATTTTACTGTATGCTTGCTTTGTGGTTTTTGATGCATAAAAAAACAACTTTAAGAAGAAGAAACATGAAACTCTAGGAACCTGCCAATGGTGGCAGCTGTGTCTAAACACCATGGAGTTCTGCTAATCTTTCAGAACACAAGTGGTCTATAATAGTATCACTAAGAAACACCCCATGTTGCCAAAACTTATTGTGAAAATACAGTAAGTGGTTAAGACACGTTAAATACTCCTCCAGATTGAATCTTTTCTTTAAAATGTGTATCTGTAGTATAAAGAAGTGCTTTTGTTAAAACAGAAAATGTTGGTGTTTATAAATGAATGAGTGACTGAAAGAAATTCTAAAATCTGTGGTAGCCAGGAGCTCAGTTTCAGATCATCTTACCAATCTCCTTCAGCATTAAATCTGCTGTTCATGCATAACTCTATGAATATGGGATCTTTCAGTTCTTACTAACTGATGCTATCATTTAAGTAATAAAAGACAATACTTATTATTCAGCTCCTGACACAGAAATCAGGGTTCTTACAGGTAGAGGGTAAAACAATAAAGGAATTTACCTGTAAGCCAATAGGGCCTGGAGGGCCAGGGAAGCCTCGAGGACCTTCATCACCTTTTTGCCCAAACATCCCTTGCTGACCTCTTGGGCCCGGCTCTCCATCCCCACCCTATTTGGAAACAGCAAAAAGCAAAAATATCACAGGTCTGATAATAGCAGACAAAGCTCCACTGAAATCACTGGGAAACAACTAATAACTCTCAGAATAACCTAATATCTTTACAAATACACATACACCACTTTGATGGAATGAAATCTGTTATACAAATAGAACACAGGCATACACCCTGGTTTAATGCAGGCTAAATAACACTGCATATCTCACAAAAAAAATTCTTTGAATACCTCTTCTCTTTCACATCTGCACAAACATTCCAGCTGCTGAATACCTACATATTAGTAAATATAAGTAGCATATAATTTTACCAGTCTTCATGGTAGAAGCCTTCTAAATAAAGATAAAAATCAATCCATCTAGTATCAGGTGAATTTTAAAAAGATACTCTCTTTTAAATGCATTTGATTCCAATGTGATTTTGCTATTGACTGTCACACAAACCATCAAACAAGTTCACTGAAAGGATAGGCCCCATTATCTATTTACACTTTTTGATTCGAATTATTTCACTGCTTTAAATCTGAACAAAAATAACATCTATGCAGGTTTGTTTACAATAAATAACTGCTGCAAGGAATCAATGATAGGACTGTTAATAGTGATTTCAAAAATACATTCCAGATTAAGGAGCATGCAGTTCAAAGAGCAAAATATCAGATGAGTTATGGAAAGACTGGGGTTTGCGCTCGGAATAAGCTACTTACAGCTATACCGGGGGCACCAACAGGACCCTGGAGACCTGGTGGACCCGGAGGACCCTGCAACAAACAAACATCCAAAAGGAAAATTCAGTGATTATGGTAAATATACCTATTTGCACGATCAAGATCTGTTAAGATCTCTCCATTTCTCCAAAGAGAATGCAGCATTATTCACAAGCATTTTCCATTCAGTACAAACAATCATTAATTTTTTTCTCTCATAGACACAGATTTGCACACCTACAAGACATTTAATGGTAACATTTATTGAAAGAACATTCGTAACACTGCAGAATATCTAAAATAGATACCCATGCAACTGTGAACCAAAATGAAAAATATTTTTTTCAAAGCTAAAGTATCAGACCTTTCAACGAGATTTGTGCAGAAAAAGTCAACCTTTAAAGCCTCATCTACCAATCTATCCTTAAACGGAATACATATTATTTGGATTAGTTTTTATGAAATTGCAAATGTTTTTTGCAGGACAAAGCTTTTTTTGACCTATGAAAAAGTCTGAGTTCTTCTTGAGCACTGGGAGTCACATTCTCTTTGGTATTAAGTCTCATTTCAACAGAATAGCAAAAAAATCTGTCTCTGAGAGGAACGTCTTGATTTTTTCAGTGTGTATAACTTAGAAGTCAGTTCTTGCAGATGTGATGTAATGAAGATATTTAACACTGAGAGTACGGGAATATGAGATAGTAGTTTATGATGGGGTTAAAGTTATGTGCTAGATTGAATCCGTTTCTTGCATCAGCTAGAGAGATTAGACTGATAAAGAATGAAGCTAAGAAAGCATAAAACCTTACACCTGGCAATGGATGAATTCTAGTCTGCTATTTAGACAACAAAGAATCTGTCTGCAGTTTCAAGGCAGGGAATTCTAATTTAGTGCAGAATAATGCTTGGATTTAAAGACCTCGCTAGGGGTGAAATTAGATTACTCTGCCTTTTATAGAGCGATTAGGAAAAAGGACTTGTTAAGTCTTGCTGTCTATGTCTTTCTTTGGGTTCTATGTATATTTTAGAGCATCTCTATTTTCTATGGATTTTGAAGTGTCAAGCTATGCATTTCTTCTGTTTTTTAATTTTCGTTTTGTCACATACCTGATGGTAATAGGTGAAGCAAAGCTTTTTAGTCATATCTAAATGAAAGGACTCATAGGAATGCTCCTGTTGGCTGGGAGTGTTACCATGAGAAAGGGAATTAGCATGCATGAATTTTTTAAAAAAATCATATTGGAAGAGATTGCTTCTACACTCTGCAGGATGTTTCTACCTGCTCCTTCATTTATTCTGTAAATCAGAATGAGATTTACAGTTTTTTAATCTCATTTAAATACTCATTTTTGATTGAAAGTATTGTTGGAAGGTAGTTTGCAATTGATTAATGAGAAGTTATTTGGACATGTGGCCAGACTTTTTTTTTCCATTGCCCTGGAGGGCAAATTGGGAGAGAATGGTTAGAAGCATCAGTAGAGAATCTTCAGTTAATAAAAGGAGCTGTGGTAGCAGTGGAGGTTTTGAAGCTCAAAAGAGAATGTAGATCAGCAATAAAATTGTACTGTCCCTAGCTAGGGTATGGCAATACAGTATTTTTTGTTAGGCAAAGTATAATTAACACCCCCCCCCCCCAACACAAATCCTTGTTAGTTTCAACTGGGAAATGAAGATGGTTCCAGCTTTTCTAAAACAGGAATGGATTCTTCTTTGGTCAGGATCTTTGCAGTGATTAGGCTCTAAATGCCCAACAATGCTTTTCTGGGTGTGTAAGTATTGTGAATATCTATTATTTATGTTCTGTGATTTCAGAATTAGGGACTTACTTCCTCTTCAGAATCTTTCAGAGGAGATAAACAAGGCCTTTCCTCCCTGCCTCCATATACATCTGTCAGCACGTTGAAAGGAAAGCAGATTTGAAATACATCCTGAAATTGTCAGGCTTGAATGACTGCAGCTGAGGGCAAATAGGATTCAATATATATGACTTAAAACAGAGTAACATTCACTTCAACTAAGCAGGCCTGAATACTGAATCCTGTATTTCAAGGAAACATATTACACTCCCAAATGCCTTAAACCTCGAGACTGAGAGTACAAGACATGTTCTCAAATTATTACACTGCAGACACTTTATTTGTTCTTCTGGAACTTGCCCAAATACATTAGTACTCACTATGGGAACTGTGGTCACAGTCTAACGCTCAGCATAACTAGCTATGCTAAAATATTCTGAAATAGAAAAGTGTAGCGTGTGGTTGGTTTTTTTGATTTTCTCTGATGCAGAAGCATCTCTAATGAAGCAGCATCTCAAAGGGGAAAACAGGATATGGATGTGATCACATGCAAAGCCTGAAGTAGAACCGGACCCCATCTTGCTTCAGAAGTTTTCTCTGCTCTTTCCTTTAAATGGCAGATTTTTCTGCATACATAGGGCCTGCATTGTAATGAACCTCTTTAGGTGGACAAATATCCCATAGCTTATTTACAACTCTCTACATATCCCATAGCTTATTTACAACTACAACAGCAAATAAAAAAGATTGATTTTCAGTTAACTGGAAACAAATCCATAGTTTTAAAACTGACTTCAAAAAATGGTTTAATTTGATAAATTAATTTTACCAACTTAAACAAAGAATTAAGCTCAGATTACGCAAGAATAATTGTAGTGAAGCAGAATTTGTCTGCAACTTCGTTACATGTTTGTTTCTTGGAAAATGGTTTATAACAGAAGTGGTCTCTCATCCATATGTATAATATTACATAGTTTGTATTATCAGGATATTAGAAAAAGTTTATTATAGCACTTAAGAAAAAATAAAATAGGGTTGTGAAAAGTATATCTTACGCACTGGAAACTGCAGAAGTCTTTCTCATATACATAATTGAAAAGAACAAGCTTATCCTTAAAAACAACAACAACAAAAACTTTGTATTTTTTTGCACATTTTGTCTTCATGTTTTTCTGTGAAATATCATAAAATTGTGATTTGCTTGAATTTGTATGTACCCACTTCTAAACCATCATGTAGTTATGTGCAAGCCATAAATTTGGTGCAATTTATAGAAGCAATCTACTTTTATGACGCTCTGTAAGTTTTCAATCATAATAAGCACACTGTTTTCAAGATAGCAAATATGCTTAGGTATGAATACCGATATGTTGAGTTCTGAACTTTACTAACTGTGAGTATTGATGAACTATAATAATAAAAAAAATCTTTCTGCAATTATTTCTCCATTTTTTCTTGAGGGATATTATTCAACTAAAATGCCAGTTTATCTTGAAATTGAACAGAAGTGAAAACAAACCTTTTCCAAATGTTGGGGAAAGAAACCAAAATCAAGGAAGGAAAGTAAGCCGGTAGTAATCACATGACAAAGTTCTTGAATTTTTGAAATAATTTTGAAGACAAAAACATTTCAAATTAAATCAGTAGAATCCAGTCCTAAATTCACTAACAGGCATAGTGATAATATTTGAAAACTTGTACAAGCCATTTCATCTGAGGTATTCACTGTTCTGAAATGTTGCAATCAGTTAAGTGAGCTCTCAGGGAATTAGACATTCTTTAAAAAATTTAAAACTATAGTAGTAGATTTCTCTACTGAGTCTTCATATTCTTCACCATTATGGCTAAGCTAAAGCTGGGTATGTTCACACAATTCAGTCAGTGAAGGTAACTTAAACAGAGTAAGAGAATATATGTATGTTCCCGTCTCTCCCAGTTCAAATACAGAATGGATGAATTAAAATGATACATTAAGCTCAAGAAATATGAGAAATACTAAATAAATGCATGGTTTCATAAGCACAAACCTCCAGTGTTGCATTGAAACTGAACGTTATTTTGAAGAAATATTTTTGAGTGTGTCTTTGTTTCTTTGCATTGATGTAGCAACCCTACCTGCATACTTCATGCATTAGTACATTTTATTTATGAAGAATGTTATGGACAAAGGATTCTGCTACTCACGTTTTCTCCCTTGTCACCTTTACTACCTTTCTGACCCGGTTCACCAATTTCACCCTGTAATTGAAAGTTAGAAGTTAAACTTCTTGTTTAAAATCGTATACTTCACACTTAGATGAAGTCAATATGACAGTATCCTTAAGTGTTCCCTTTGATAGGATTATTCAGTGTTTTATGCTGCTGCTTCAAGTGTGAAGGCCTAAAGGGGCAATTCTGCATTGATCAATAGTAGGTCATATTAATCCAGGTATTGATTGCTATACTGCAAAGGTCAACAAGAACTGGCTTTGAAGTATAGTGCAACTAAGCTCTTAATAAAGGAAATTGCATACCCCATGCCACCTTCAATATGAACTTATAACGAAAGCACCCTGATTTACAGACTCATCTAACTGTAAGTGACTGAACAACTGCTTAGTGTACAATATTTCAAAACTTCAAAGTTATTAAAATCACCAGGAAACCATGTCAGGGAAGAAATGTTTTCTTTATACAGTAATAAAAGATAATTAAATTAAATCACAGAAAATACTCTTATGGGATAAATAACACTCATGCAGCATAAAAACAAACCTCAAAGCCTTTACCTTTACCCTATGCTAACTAGCAGAACAGTGCGAGTAAACATTCAAGATTATTCTGAAAGGTGCCATGTCCTAAATTCCACCAGAAGTCAACAGAATATTTCTGCTCTGAATATATTATTTGAACACGCTCAACCTATCAAGAGTGGTTCCAAATCACTATACATTATTGAGAACATTTTATCTTATTCAGCAAACCAACTTTCTAAAATAGGCAAAAATCAATTTGGACATCATCTGCCTTGATTTATTTTGCTATACTTTCATCCTTGTTTCTTTGCCAGGATAAATGTTAGTCTATTAGTTCTTGAGCACAAATCCCAATGTCCCATGGCATCTGTGCCTCAGGCAACTGATTATAGAAGCGTTTTTTTTTGGTTTTTTTTTTTTCAGTGGGGGGAGGGGTTTTGGGAGAGGGAAGTTTAAGAGTTGCTTCGTCACCATATTTATTGTGAGGAAAGCTACAACCAGAGAACTGCACTGACAAATCTGCTCCCAGACGCACTAATACCAATGATAATGATTCACCTTGTCACCGTCTTCTCCTGGAGAACCACTAGGACCAGCAGGACCAGGAAGTCCTACAGGACCCTGCACTCCATCACGTCCAGCTGGACCTTGAGGACCTTTTTCACCCTGGTTTTGAAGAAAAAGAATTCATCTACATAATCACAGGAGATTAGTGAAGATTTCAGTGCAGGGAGTCACATTACCAATTCACAAATTTTTAAAAAACAACAGAAAGCAAACAATACAGGGAAGAGAATATATCGTAAAATTATGCTAAATAATAATGAAAGTTGATGACAAATACATTTGTGCTGTAATTCACAGCGGATGTGTACAAAGTTTCAGTGGAAGACCAACTTGACAAACTTTTCTCTTATATTCACTCCCTGCCGTAATATAAAAGGGTTTACTATCTACACCTTCTAACACCTTCTTGGGTGTTAAGAGTGCACAACAATATATGCTTTACTATTTACGTAATTGTAAATATAAAAGGACTAGGTCAGGTATTCTGAGGTTATGTTCAATAGGCAATTTCAAGAATGAGAAAAAGTAGCACTGTGGAACGAAAAGTCTGTGCTGTGACAGTTTTATGTGATTCTGTGATTACTTACAGGAGCACCCTTCTCCCCTGCAGGGCCTGGAGGACCCTGAGGTCCAGGACGACCTGGTAGACCAATTGGGCCAGCAGTGCCTGCTGCTCCACGTTCCCCTGGTGCACCCTGGAAAAAAAGTAAAAAATTATAAGAGAATTCTGATATAGCCCTGTTAACTGCTGGTGGTTTTCATGAGCCAGGTTATTCAGTGAGATTCCGTCTGGTAGGAGGGTACATATTCAGCATGTGTACAAGTAAAGAAAAAGGCTGAAATACCCATTCCTGTATTTGTTCATCATAACTGGAGTGTGCCTGCTCTCCAGAACCTTTTTCCCTCTATGTTTCAAATCACACTAAAACACCGCTTTGATGACAGAATATTCACCTTACAAAATACAGAACTAACCTATGCCACAACTCAAATTTTTGGTCAAGTTTAGTGCTGTATATTACTGTATTGATCTCTATGTTTCTGCATTTCAACTAATCTGTATAAAAATCTATTGAAGTGTAATGGCTATATTGCTGCATCATACAGAGGAGGTTTGTATGTACAGATAGCTTTAGATAAGCACAGAAAAAGTTAAAATAAAGGGGAAAAGACAGATGCTGTACATGGAAAATACACTGGAATTGTGTATTCTAGAACATATTTTCACAAAGAACAATAGCAGAGAGAAATAATTTTTACTCTAATATCAATAAGCCTCACTTTTATATGAGTCATATAATTGCCATTATTGTATTCCTTTAATTATCGCAACAATTTTTTTCTGTTTTCTATCTGAAACTGTCAAAGCATTCATAAAAGAAAATTTAGTTTCTATCTTCCCTGTCAGTTCTTTCTTTTGAAGCAGTGAAGGGCTTACAGCTGTTCTATAAAAAGCCAACCTTTCTTTTAAATATGCCAGTCTGCCACAGACCCAAGAGCCATAACCACTCATTGTTTGAGCTGTGCCTTCATGGTTTCCACTGGATTGAGCTAACCAGCCAAAATGGAGAGAATGACTCGGTATGTAAAAATCTGTACTGCTTTGTAAACAAAGAGGAACCTACAGTGGACTAATTTTTTCCTGTCTTATTTATTGCACTTTCTAAGAATACAGAACCTTCCTAAAAGGACAAAAGGGAACAGATAACAACATAGTTTAGAACTTCTACTCAAATAAATGGAATTTCAGAACTGAAATGTTAAATTTTGGTGTATAGGTACTTGTTTAATGTTTAGACAAAAGGCACAATGTGGAGTAGTGATTTTAAATCCTTTCTACAAGCTGGATTGATTTCCAAACAATGATCTGTAACGAAAATTCTCTGTAACTCGTAAGGAAAGAAATGGACAAACATTTGGAGGCATATCACAGCAAGAAAATGACAGAGAGCAAGACACTTACATTCCAATTCCTAATATCTCCTTGATCACTCAGGCAAATTCTGACCAAGTATTCTGTATTTGTGACATCGGTTCATAATAGCACGGGGGAAAAACTTCCTGTGCCTTGATACAGAGGTTAACTACCATCTAACCTGCTTCTTCTTGTGTCTCCACAAGAGTCAGCATGTGCAGGGAGACAGAAGCATGATGCTCTCCTGGGTACAGGCAGAGCGTGGAGAGTGGTGGAGCTCCCTTGTGCTTTTTTTGGACCATCACTGGCTGAGAACTCTGACACGAAGTCCAGCTTTGCCTGATACTTCCTGAGGATTTGAGATGCTGTACATCCTTCCTGGATGTACAATGGAGTATTCTGTTCCATTATATTCTACATAGGAGCTAGTCTTGTGCTTAAAAGTCTAATGGGAAAAAAACATTTTACTAAGAGGAACACAGTCAACCTTGAAATTCGTGGACTCGCTGGAAACAGAAGCAAAGAGAGATGAGTTCTCCCTCTAAATTTGAGTATTTTTAAATCTTTGCAGCATCTTTGTTTTCTGTATTTTTTGCATCAATAAAACACTGTTAAAGGTTTGTTTGTGGCAATATTTACCCAGCTTCTCAGCCTGACATGTACAAGATAGTTTATAACACTAAAGTTATTGATAATTTCACTTTTACAACTCGTATAGTGGAAGTGGGGGGGTTACATCATCAAATGGATAAGTAACATGTGGTATAGTTTGAGGCTCTGAATAGCCAGAGTTTTTCCATGTTTAAGCAAGATCAAATTTGCTGGTTCTTGGAACTTTAAGATACCTTCACCTATGATTGCCCAATTTTTTACTTTTATTCCAGACATACTTTTCCTGAAGTGATCCCCATTAGCATAACTGGTACTAATTGCTTTTCCCTCTAGATAACTGTGGCGGAAGAGAACGCTGAATGGTTGCTCCAAATATTTTTGCAAATTATCTCAGTATGATCTAATTTTGCTTGAGTGTTCAAACAAAGTATTGTCATCATAGATGACTTTATTCTTCCAGGTGTTGGGGCTTTTTTTAAGTCTGGGTGGATGCCTAGGCTTCAGTCCTATTTCTGTTATTTTACTTCCTAAGATTGGATTTAACAAGAAAAATTCACTGCCCTGCAGCCATACTGCCATGGTCTCTGATCTTGTCAGGTTTCATAAGCTAAACAGTTTTAGGTCATCTCATCAGTAGATGCAAGAATAAAGAGAAAAAAATCCAAATAATTCAGATTTTTCCTGTATCAGACAGCAGACAGCAACAGTTGCCATAATTTCTAGTAGGAATTTCTACTCAGGCAACTTTTCATGTTTATCTTTACATAATTTTTATTTGTTATCCTTAAATTTCATGAGTTATGAACAGGAAGTACACCTTGTGTTTTCAAGGATCCTCTCCATCACCCTGAGACATCAAAGTAGAACACATTAAATTACAGTCACAATTCAGTAAAGCATTTTAGGCATTTTCTTAAGTCTGTTCTTTCTTTCTGTGTTTATTATCTTTTTGGTTACTCTGTTCCACTATGAAACGATCCCCTGATATTATTAAATTCCTTGTTAACTTGTGGTCTTGCAGTGGTATTCACAACTGGGAATCTTTTTATTAATTTGTGACAGGTTTTAGAACAATTTGTGCCGAATGGATGTGTCATGCTTTGTCTTGCGTTTCTCATATAGACTACAAGATCATTAGTCACCTTGTTTTATCTCACTTTTTGTATAGAGATATGTAATTACAGTGATGCTTTTCAATGATGGTTTAACAAAATGGTCAACAAATGAAGATCCCCACTACTGAAAAATGTTATCAGATAGAGGAAGATAGCTCTAGATAGCTCACTACCGATAATTGGGTAGCCTACAGCTGGCTTATTCTGAGTCCAATTTGGGCATCCTATTTCTAAATGAGCTAATGAAAAATGACTACTTGACATTCCAAAGAGCTTTCTCTCATCAGCATTCAGGCATTCCACATAGCAGTATGAGAAGGGAAGAAAACAAACAGAAGACAAAGATAGCAGATAAAAGAGAACTATAAAACAAACAAACAAACAAAATATCCACACAAAAAAAAAGAAAACCAGCCACGAAAAGAATCTTGCTCTGGAGTGCACTTATGCATCTCTTTCTTTTGTTCAAATTCCTCTAAGCACAGTAATTGGCACACACAGTATTGGGAACGGTCATTGGTTTGGTATGCTTGCAGGTTTACGCACTAGCCAAGAACAGCTTATAACTGAACATACATGCTAGTTAGAAGCACTTGGTATTGGCAGGAAATTGGAGGAAAATCATCCTGCAGTGTGAATTCACTTCCTATTATAAACAGCAAATGAAGACTCCATCATAATTACACTTCTGTGTGTACTCTCTGTTGGCTAAAAATAGATGGGAGAATATTTTAGGACTACTTGATGCTCATGGTCTGCTACCAGCTACTGGGTAAAAAAACAAGCTATTGTGGTCCATATCCAGATGCACAGAAACCAAGTATTAAGGGCACTTATGCATCCTTTTTCACTGTAAAACACTTTCAAGATAACAAGTTAGTAATTAAAAATTAAATCAAAAAAAAATCTCACTGAGGACTTCTGGAACACTCTGGACAGTTTGGTGCTGTTTTTGCCTTAAGTGGCCTGTATGCACCACAGTGAAGTATTAAGTATATTTTTAAAAAATTAAATAAACAAAAAATGTTTACACTTCAAACTCCCTTTTCCACTCCACCCACAATTCCTGCTACCATTACATCTGATTCTTAAAGATCAGAAAAACACTATGTAAAAGATGTAAATGATTCTTTCTATGACTACATTTACCTTAGCAGGAAGCGTGGCTCCAACAGGAGTGGATTTATAAAATGAAGAAGCAGTTTGTACTGTGCTCCTAACACCTATACTCTGTGTTTTTCTGGACTGCATGATAATTCTAGTCTGGCAGTGAAGCTCATTAGCTGGCATGTCTCAGAAGTACTCCTGGAATTTCCCTTCCAATTTAGTTTCATATGAAAGGAATACTGTTCATGAGCTCCAAGAGAGCTCCACGATTTGAACCAGAAGATGGTAAACGAGGATGACTGAGACATTCACCTCAAAAAGGCTCTGTTGTTTTGAACTAAAACACTAGCAAATACACACCATACAAGAATTAGAAAAACATGAATCATCTGAATTTAAATTCATACACATGTATTTCAGAATATGGACAAGCATCACTGAAGAAGAAACATGCTTTTGCCTCACAGCCTTACCTGCTATCTGTTTATGAGAAACTATGACAGGAGTGGCACAGCTACTGTGTGGGCATCCTGTCTGGGAAAGCGGGGGGTGTAAAATGTCAGGTATGCTTGTGCTGTCTGGTTTGTGCATACTTAGAAGAGTTCTGGTTCATTGCACCTGAACTGTCTGCTTCAGAGGTTAGTCAGGCCTCAGGGCCTCCTTTAGCAAAAAATGAAGACATGACCTTTAGATTGAAGAGACTATTCTGGTCTATGCTTTCTTGATTTTGATTTATCTTTTCTTCTAAGAGTTCAGGTTCTCATGGGGTGGATTGGTATCCCGTTTGACTCTCCCTATCAGCTTCCATTCCATTCCCTCCCAGGTACCTTGTTTAGGTTCCTTTGGGAATGTACACATGGTGCAAGCTGCTAAGAAGTGTAAATCACAAGTGCAAGTTCTTGATTTAGAGAAGCTTAAAGGCATTAATAATTCAATAATTAATGTTAAGAATTCAAGGATCAAGTATTAAGAAATCAAGAAGTAAAGCTTAAACTGTGCTACAGTAGATCTTTTCTAATAATGTAGAAATAATCCAAAAGCAAGAATTACAGAAGGTTTTTTTCCTCCTTGTTTAATGCATTCTAATCTCAATAAAAATTGCAGGGACATGAGAGCACTTTATTGTTGAAATACATAGAATTTCAGCTCCTTCATTACTTTTTTAAGTAACAGGAATAGCTTTTTTTTAACTTCAGTTGCACCGAATGAAAGAAATAAGTTGACAAGATGACTGTCAGAATCTACACAATTCATATTTGGGACAAACTGTACCATCTTTTGAATAGCACTGCATTCTTGGAGAACTCCCTTGTAAATAGTATGACAACAGAGAATAGGTAACTTTAAGCATATCCTACCTCAAATACCTTTCAGTGGAGAACTACCAGAAACTAAAGTGAAAGAGGTAGCAGAGGAATAAATAGTACAAGTCAAAACACGAAACAAAAATGTAAATGTGAACAACTATTGAGCACAGGACCATCTAGAAAAAAAGCCTAGTCACACTACCTAAGGGAGAATAATTTACTGGTTTTGAGGCATAACTACACCTCTGCTTTTCTCTTTATCATATTTATAAAGAAAAAAACAACTACAGCACCATAACAAGTTGGCAAATATATTTTTATGCCTATGTCGAGCTTAAACTGTTGAGAAGGAATATTACTGTATGACACAATTTTACATAGCTGTTAATAGCCAAGCAAACATAATTTCTAAGTTTTACTGTCTATAGGCACAGTCTACACAAGAAGTACAGTGAAGATGCAGTCTTTGGTCATTTTATCTTCTAAAATTCTTAGGTAATTGTATAATGCATAATTTCTTTGCAAACTCATTAAATGGTATTTTTAATGAGCCATTCTTGTATTCTTGCATGATTTATTTTCCAATGAATTTCAGTGGGAGATTTCCATTTGCATGTTACTACTTTACGACATAAGATTCTTTTTTACAATGTTCGTCATACTTTGTCAAAGTTCTTAAAAGCGCTTTACAATTTCTCCCTTTTCCTACAGCATCTAAACTTCTATTGAAAAATATTTTTTTCAATGTGGATACTGTGGCAAAAATAATGGTATATTAAGTCTGCTGGATATCATTCTATAAGAGAGACAGAAACCACTTCAAAACAGGATTAAGATGTGTTCCCTTCTCTGAGAGAAGGGTCTCCAAACTCTAAGTGAAAAATCTCAATTGATTCTGAGAAGATTGTCTTCAAACTATTTTTTTTTAAGACAGTAAATAAATAAAAACCCGTAAATTAGTGGTGGAAAGAAATCAGCTAAGTGACATTTCCCAGCTACACAGAAATTACTGAGGATGAGTAGAATATTGATCAGTTTTATTCTTTATGAACATTCTGCTATCCCAATCTAAACGAAAAGAATCTGTTTCACAATGAGTTGAAATGAATCAAAACTTACACATGGGTTGATATATGGTTCAAATTATTAGATGCAATAATAAGAGTGCAAAATTAGTGATGCCACACATTTAAAAGGTAGCTTAGGCTATGCAGAACACCTGCAGAATTTTTATCAGTAATATTCTTATTATGAGGGGCAACTGTATGAGTGAACTACAGCTCTACAAAGGGAACACAGCTGCACTGGGTTTGCAGAGCAAGCTTTTGGTTGCAATAGGGGCTACAAGGGTGACGTCAGAAGCTTCCCGGATGTCTAATAGTGTCAGTGCCAGTCAGCTCCAAGAGAGACCCATCACTGAGCAAAGATGAGCCACCAGTGAGAACTGTAGCACCTCTACGATAATGTATTTAAGAAGGGGAAAAGACTGCTGCACAACAGCAATCGGAAGAGAAGGGTGAGTATATGGGAGACAAAAAACTCTACAGACACCAAGGTCAGTGAAGAACTGGTGGTGGAAGGTGCTTCAGTCACTGGAGCAGAGGTTCCCCTGCAGGCCATGGTGAAGTCCATGGTGCAGAAAGCTGTTCCCCTGCAGCCCATGATGGTCCATGGCTGAGAAGATATCCACCTGCATCTCATGGAGTACCCCACGCCAGAGCAAGTGGATGCACCTGAAGGAGGCTGTGGCCCTGTGGGAAGCCCATGCTGGAGCAGGCTCCTGGCAGGACCTATCACCCCACAGAGAGGAGCCCAGACTGGAGATGATTTTCGGGCAGAATTTGTCATCCAATGGGGGACCCATGCTGGTGAAGTGCATTCTCGAAGGAAGTACCCCATGGAAAGGACCTATGCTGGTCAGTCTGTGAAAAACTGCAAACTGTGGGAAGGAACCATGCTGGAAGAGTTCATGGAGAACTGTCTCCCATGGGTGAGACCCCATGATGGAGCAGGGGAGAGCATGAGGAGAAAAGAGCAGCAGAAACAACATATGATGAACTGACCACAGCCTCCATTCCCTGTCCCCCTGTGCCACCTGGGGAGAGGAGACAGAGAATTCAGGAGTAAAGTAGAGTCCAGGAAGAGGGGAGAGGTGGAGGAAAGATGTTTTAAGATTTTTTTTCTCATTATCCTACTCTGATTTGATTGGTAGTATATTAAATTAACTGCCCCAAGTCGAGTTTGCTTTGCCCCGACAGTAACTAGTGAGTGATCACTCTGTCCTTAAGTTAATCCATGAGCCTTTCACCTTGTTTTTTCTCTCCCTGTTCCTTTGAGGAGGGGGAATGATAAAGCAGCTTGGTGGGCACCTGGTGTCAATCCAAAGTCAACCCACAACAACAGCATGAGTCCACTATCCACTATACATAGATCTTTCCACTATGAAAAACCTCTTTCATGTCAACAATAACTTGTTGTTATAAGTGGCGAGTATTGAGCAACAAGTAAATCTCATAGCTTCTGACAGCAAAAGGCTTCATGTATTTACACCCTTCATATTCCTTGAATGTTTAGAAGTATGGATAATTAGTATAAAATAAATATTTATTACTTTGAATGACATGTATCTGCTCGTTGTTTTACAGACTGATTTGAAAACATCACAGTGCGTAACGAAGAAAAAAGGTTACTATATAATATTGTTCATATTTCCGTACGATTGTTACATTTACTTACAATTGGTCCAGGTGGGCCTTGTGGGCCTTCCCCTCCTTTCAGACCAGCTGGACCCTAAGAAAATGAAAAAAAAATCAACTTATCTCTTACACTGGCAAGTTCAAATGTTTTTTTTCCCAAAACACGTAATAGAAAGAATGCAAAAATTCAAAGACAAAAAAAACCAAATTAATTCCTTTTTGCTTATATAGCCAATGATATTTAACAATGTTGGATTCTTGATGTCTGTTCTCTTATTGCACTTGGTTTTAAGCATAATAGAAGTTTCCATGAAATAAAACAGTTAATCCATTGTTTCTTGTATTTAGAAAGGTGAATTTTTCTAGGTATTTTATTCATGATGTTTTATATCATACCTGACCACCTGGTAGGCCTCTCTCTCCAGGGAAACCACGAAGACCTGCTGGTCCATCCTTCCCAGGAATGCCTTGAGGGCCTGGATCACCCTTGAAGACATTTTACATTTTGATTAAAAACTCAAATGTTTAAAATGCTCATGATAGTCATTACATGAGTAATAAAAATTAAATATCAGATCCTAGTTACAGTAAAGTCCCCACCTATTCAGCCATTCTTTTAAGATTTTCAGTACAACATGGTTACATTTTTAAGAAGCTTTGACAAAATATGGTGTTAGTTATAAAATATAAATAGTGAAAAAAAAGCAAGCCATTGTTTAAAGTTACATTCATTGTAAATTTACAATGCCCATTTAAAATGGAAGACTGAATAGAATTAAACAATAACTAGGTAAGTAATATTTTTCTTGTGCCTCAACGGTGGCCAAAAAGTATGCAAAGAGTTAAATTCGATACATGAAATTCTGCCTTCCAGCCAGTACTACACATCCTACTTCAAATGCCAACATATAATTTTTCACATTGGTGTGAACACGACATTACTACATATTTCCACAGTGAATGTGTGGTATATGTACACTGTTTCTTATTTTTTTGTTACAAAAATACTAATTATTGGCTGAAAAGAATTCTCATTATTTCAATGGAAGCAGACACAGCACTAAACCTGGAATATTCCTGTCTTCAAAATCCTTCTGGGTGAAACATAGCAATCATGATTTTGTTTTGAATGTTCTGATTTTATTCTGCATGTTCTGCAAAATGATGTGAAGTGTGAGACTGTCAGCAGTTTATCAGTCCCTTCCAATCTGTCCCGCATAGGCTTATCATACCTTAGCGCCTTCTTTTCCTGCAGCACCTGGGAGGCCTTGTTCACCTGGTGGTCCAGGTGGACCTGGATGACCTCTTTCACCAATTGGACCAGTTTCACCAGTAGGACCCTAAGCACAAAAGTAAAAATTCATTTACCTCAAGGTATTCAATGTCTTAGGATGGCGGGAAGTGGGGAGGACCAGATTCATAATATTGAGCTGTTGTGAGTATCTGTTGCAGAACAATATTACCATTGGCCAGCACACATTCCTTACCTTCCCTCCAGGCAGAGCTGACTTACAAAATATCTTTGTCCTATAAAATAAATCTTGCACTGCATTCTGCCTGCAGACACGTCTGTACAGCTTCCAAACAGTGATATCCTGACCTTGCTCCTTAACCAATAAAGCTTTAAAACACAGTGATATCTACGTATGAGACGAGGTTACAAAAAGGACGAAGAAGGGAAAGCCATGCTTATCAGAGAAACACTCTCTGTACTGTTGTTTCTCTGAATAATATGAATTGGAAGGTAGGAAAGTGGAAGCATCTCTTCAGATCACTAGCAGAAAATTTGCACTGAGGAAATTGCGTAAAAAATCTCATGCAATCCAAATGCTTGATTTTTTTCCAAGTAAGTAAGATTAGGTCAAATAATATTTTGATAGTGAATCTCTCCTCAATGTAAAAGTAACTGAAATTTGGCCTTTGACAAGAAAGTCACATATTGCATTGTTTTTTCTAAACTACTCAGTGGTAGAGAACTGTGTCTTCCTAGCTTCTGCAAACCACCAACTTCGTAATCACATGAAGATAACACAAATGGAAAGGTAAACACAACATTTGCATATTTTGTGGAATGATGATTGCTAAGTACCCTTTTCTAAAACTGTTATATGTAATTTGTCACAAAAGTTAATATAACCATCAATATAGTCCCTTTAATACAACAAATATAACTGCCTTAGCCATAGTACAACCATTAAGCATTGGTCTTACGAAGTTAGCTATAAAATTAAATTATGTACCTGAGGGCCAACAACACCACCAGGACCAGGAGGACCAGTTTTTCCTTGAAAACCCTGTGAAATAATTGTAGAATGCTATGTTACCCGGGACAATATATAGAAGAGCAAAATTCATATCTGTGCTGAAGATAGGAGAAATTCCATGTCACACATTCATTCTCTTCAGGAAATAAAAATTAGAAATTCCTTTTTCCTGCATATACATAGAAATGAAATACTGATTAATTGTTCTTATCTCTATCAGTTTCAATCTCTCTGAGGTGGTACAACTGTAAAAATTCCAGTCAATTTTACTGATCACTTTAGGTGAACTTAATTAGGTGAGTCTGATGCAAAAGTAATGCAGCTAAAAGACAGTTGAAAATACATTTTGAAATATATACATTATGAATGATAAAGCCAAATATACAAATGCTTTTTAAAGAAAGACACAGATGGTGGATTAAGTTGGAGGGGCATTAAAGATAAAGGGGAGGTTATACAGAAAGAAAGTGAAAAGAAGTAGAGAGCTGGGGAAGATGAAGGTTATACAGAGACAGTGAAAAGACAGCATGAGTGCCAAAAAAAGAATGAAGTTAATGAGAAATTGATATAGTGAAAACAACTGGGAAGCAAAGAACAGAAAGGAAATGTTTTGGGGACATTTTTTTCAGAACACTGGCAAACTTTACAGCTTTTTCATTTCCTAATCAGCAGCTACAGACTTCCATCCAAAATTAGTCAATAAGCTGAATGACAACCTCACTTAACAGTTGCATGTTTAATGCATCTTTGAAACATGCTAAATTATTTCTTTCAAATGTTGGAATTGTGTTGCTGCATGAAGTCAAGAGAGTGCATGCACTGCTGCATCCTATCCAGGGTTCCACACGGCACCCTGTCTAACAGCCTGTATCTGCCTCCTGCTCTGATCACCTGTGTAAAAACAAAGGTGTCATCATGGCCCATATTTCTTATAAGTTTTGGGTCCTCCTCAGCATTCCTCTGGGCACAGTCTCACAGACAGTTGACCCATTCCATCAGATCCAGTTTAAGCTTTTTCCAGCTCCCTTAATCTGATTCTCTCCTTGTTGCCAGCCAGATGGTTCAGTTGAGCCCATAAGTTTAGACACTCTCTCAGATCTCTGAAATGATCCAGATCGAAAACAAATACAAAAGTACCCTTTTGCTCTAATGACTGAAAATCAGAAGTGCTACAGATGGTCTAATTCACGTGTCCCTCCCTTTACACAGTCAAAGTGCTTCTGAAGCCTATTGTAAGGGAAGACAAAGGAATGTTGCTCCTGAAAGCACCTCGAGAAGATCTGCTCTTCTTAGGTTTGCAGAATGCACTGATACTTTCCAGTATATTCAATTGTTCTTGATGCTAATGATGGTTTTACTGCTCTGGTTTCTCTCTTATGTCACTAGCTTATCTATTCCTACAAATTCAGATTTGTAAAAGAAGTAATAAGCAAAGGGGATTTCTTCAGCAAATACTCAAGATGACCTGAATATATCTCATGTTTAGCGCAAAACCATTTACACTAATGTCTCACACATGTGTTTGTAAGGGTCTAATTTGCCTCCAGTTTTTGATTATTTTCTGTGAAAGACAATTTAATAAAACTGAGTTTATTGTAATATGAAGAAACACCTTGTTTAATTCTAATATACGAAACAGCTAGTATATTTCTATTTTATCCTTTCAAAGGCATGAAACACTAAATTTTTGTCTAGCACCAGACAATCTAACAATCTCTGCAACTGATGCCTCCTGCCAATCTGAGATTGATATTACTGAAACTGATAATTACTTCTAAGGAGTAACTAGCTTAATACTGGTTTTCAGTATCAAGTTTATTCCTACATTTACATTGCAAATTATTTACCATGATATCACTGTTCCTATCTCTAGAATTTCAGCAAACAATGGCAGTTCTTTGAAGTGCATATGGGTGACTGGAGGGAAGAAAGCTGTAGCCTTTTCTCTACTCATAGTTACCTCAGTTGCTGTCAACCTACGCTCATTATTCCAGAAGCAAGCTGTGGAGTGCAATCTGGGTATTTGGCTCTCTAATTTGTTAAGCTTGACTATGTCTCTTAGCCTGTTTCCATAATTGCTGTGATGCCCACATGACCACTGAACTTTAATGAGATATATGCCTAAATAAGAAATAGAATTCTTAAGACTGATTTGCCAGTGAGCACAATGCAAGTTTTCTGATTGATAATTTTCTTAAAAATCTGAAATTGAAATGTTCATCAAAAAAAAAAAGAAAAAATCAAGTAGTCTACTTTTCTTTTTTTAAAAATCTGTTCTTCTACTAAAACATATACTTGATATTCCATGGGAGAAAAGCATTTTTGAAATAATTCTGGCCCAAGTATACATATATACAGGGCAGAAACCAATACTAAAGAAAAGCTGCATTTGCTCCTAAGTTACTCAAGTTTTTTTGAGTCTAACCCTGTGAAACCCGAAGGAGATACAAAATCAGAGAACCATAGATTCATTACATTGAACCCAGAGGGACCTGGGTTAATTGTATCATTTTGCTGCCAGAATTTACTCATTGTGATTCTTAGGGGGAATTACATAGGGTATAGCTTCAAAATTTAAGACTTTTTTCACAGGTTAAATCATTCCTGATCCAACTCTCCAAAGGTGTTGGCTTTTGAGTTTTCTAGCTGCTTATTATTAATAAGACTTTTTATTATGCAATTATTTATTCCATGGTACTCAGTGAGAAAAGAACCATATAGTAAACGCCTGACAAATCTTCATGAAAATTGAGATCTGAATATTAATTTCTTTTACTTCTATTGACTATTTAAGCTCATTGTGATGCTACTAAGCGGGCAGACCAAAGAACAACGTCACTCTTGTAGCACAGAAACAAAATAAAATTTTCTCACACCTAATCTACCAACCATTAGAAAACTACAATTCCATAACCTCTTAGTCACAGCGTCTTTCCCTTTTCTCCACTGTCTCTGTTTCTTCAGTCTTGATCACACATACACGGCCTTTGGAGGTTTACAACACTAACAGAGTAGAGTACATTTACTTACTGTCTCCCCCCGCTGTCCTGGGTGCCCAGGCAAACCATCTTTTCCAGGTGGCCCCTGAAATTGTAAAGTACATAAATCAAAGCATTTCTTAGCCATGCTTAATTCTGAAAAAGAAAGCCTGCAATAAGATGTAAGAATCAATGACCTCTTTGCTTTTTCTAGACTAGTCTTTAGTACAGCTTAACTGTTCCTATTCCAGCTAGCTCCGATTTTAATAATACATTTTCCTTGTGTCCTCCCTGATGTGTGCTTGGAGGGTGAGTGTTAGGCTGTCAAACGCACTCACGTTCAAAATGGATTTCTGTAAATTCAGAAATCATGGAAAGGCATTATATTTCCCTTCCCTTTTTCTTTGCTTAATTGACTCAGTTAACACAAAACTAAGCGCATCAGGAGTAACTGATGACATTTCAGTTTTTGGAATTGGAAATAAAAATAACAAAAGCATGGTGAAAAAAGTCATAGCTGGTTTGACTCTTTTGTATGTACTCCATGTGAGCAGAAACACACTGGAAGAACAGTATAAGTAGCTTCGGCTGTAGCTCACATGTATTACTTTCATACGCTTCTGCTATTAATGAATGTCTTCTCCCTCTTCAATAAATCAATTCTTAAAAGAAAATATACACCAGCAAAATAATATTTTGCCTAATTACAGTCTATCATCTGCCCATTGGTGTCAATGTAATATAAGATTTGCATTTTGTACGTTATGCTGAATATCATGTAAGTTGCACCAATGATCATTCTGATTATGTGAGTTCTTGTCTTAGCCTTAAAGCTCAATAAGCATATTTATAATCTATGCATAAACTAGCCCTTAAATAAATCTCCAAATACTAGTTTCAGAACCATTGTATGAAGAAGAACATTACTGTTGTCGCACATACTTAATTTAAAAGATACTTACTGGAGGTCCCTTTGGTCCAGGGAATCCAACAGGCCCCTGAGGCCCTTGTGGTCCCTAGCATAAAGGAAACAAAACACTTAGAAGTTTTACACTAGCTGCCATGACACTGGATTGAGAATTCTGCTTCAATTATAAAATACATGAACCTCAATTATAAATTAAATGAACTCTATAGATAAGGTCTTATTTGAAGTACAAAGCCTCAGCTCCACTGCCATATATATTGGTAGCAACAATCCACAGGCAAAGGAACGGAAGGGGATTTCCTGAAGAAATACTGCCTGTGTAAGAATGCAGTAAGAAAAGAGAAAAACTACTCATATAAAATATGTCTGTGTCTGACCCTTGAAACAGTGCATAGTAAAGTAGGAATCAGCTGTGAGTAAGAAACATAGTTTTCTGTGTTGCATAAAACATGGGAATTAATTAATAGTC
Organism: Cuculus canorus; assembly: GCF_017976375.1. Lineage (NCBI taxonomy): Eukaryota > Metazoa > Chordata > Aves > Cuculiformes > Cuculidae > Cuculus > Cuculus canorus. The sequence continues at coordinate 7,755,981 of NC_071408.1, forward strand.
TGGTGGTCTTTTTAATTTTCAGTTCAACATTCACCTTTGGCAATTCTTCCTACTCCACTTACGATGTGTGGGCTTGCTAGTACATTAGCTGTCAAAATACGTTAGAAATGTTGGCTTGCATTTTGATGCAAAAGACTTGAGGCAGGAGGCCACCTCTCCCAAATTGCGCTACCCTTTTGCTTCTGAGCTAAAGTACCAACCGTTTCTGAGTTCCACAAGCCTCACTCATTCCACTCCCAGGCTCACTTTCAGAGCATGGCTGACTCCCGCAGCAGGCAAAGCAGTATGTGAATATTGCTGCCAGAGAGGATCCTTTGTGCCCAGCCCGGGAGAATTTACCCGTAAGTGAACCTTATTCCAGGGTAGACCCTGATTATATTATAATACTAAATCTGAGCCAACTAAGAAGCGCCACGCAAAGGAAATCTTTGTGATCTTACTGCACTATCCATAATTTTTATTTTCTCTTCCAAAACAGGTGTAATGTTGTTTCTGAAAACTCTGTAACCCAAAAAAGTGTTCCATAAACCAGTTTGGTTTTCTTCATTCTGCTGTCTCTGAACAAATGACTTTTCCTCATTTGCTTGTGAGTAAAACATAAAGCAGAAAGTTTAAAAAAAAAGGAAGGGTTTTATAGAGTAAAACTATTAAAATTGACTCAGCTACTGCACAAAAATATATGAAAGAAATTGGTCCCTCTCAGGAACTGGGTTATAGAAGCACAAATCAAAGTTTTACTGTTAGTTGCACCTTCTTTTCCATAAATTCCCACTGTACTTTGATCCTCACATTTTGAGGCTTTAGAAGGAAAGAAGATTTGCATTTTTGTTTTTAATTCACACTATTGCTTGCAGACTTCAAACCACTAGATTGATGGATTATGTGAAAAAAAAAGCACTAGAATACTCCAGCATGTTATCAAAATCATGTTTTCTCTTTTTTTGTCAATAAATTTCATTTTAACAGTAGCTACACAGGAAGGATTATTTTATGTTTACATGTCTGGTACCTGAAACAGTCTCATTGAGGTAGAAATGACAGTTTTATTTTCTGGCTGACATTCACCCCTATTGGGAAGCAAATAGGAACCTCACACTTATATTACACAAGTGATATGAGATGTGGTATTCTGCGATTCTTCATCTCTTCGCTTTAATCAGTTTCTCTACAGGGATGCCTTCATCTTGGATTGAACTGCTCATTGTTTTCAGTCTCCCCACAGCTTATCTTCTACATAACCTCTTGGAGCTGTCAGCAAATCCCTCCTTCACAAGGCTGTTATTTACCTTGTGGTAGTCTGTGTCTGATATTCCTCCTAAGTGTAAAACAACCTACAGTTCCTTTACTGAACTGTGCATAGTTCTCTATAACCAGCATTCCAGTTATTTCATTCTGCTATTGAATCTCAGCTTCCTGCCTCTGTCTTTCTCTCTCACTTGCCACATCACTCCTGTTTCGCTCGAACTTTCCACTTACACCCACTGTCTATTTTCTACTTGGTATATTAACTTGTGCTTGATATAGAGCTAATTTCAGTTTCTTACTGCGGCATCCCTTGGTGTGTTGCTTTAATGGCTTTCAGTCAAAAGGAAAGGAATCCTTTTCTTAAGCAAGAAAAATGTAACATTAGATATGCAGGCATGTGCATTCCTTTAAATGTATATAGCAGACGTTTAGTAATACTCTATTTGCAACCGTGAAGAAAAAATGAAATAACATTAACCTTAATTGCTTTCTGCAGACACATAAACTGAAAATTTGAGACTTCTAGAAAATATTCATGCCGTGTTCTTAATATTAGTTTTATGGATATCCTTTTCTCCACCAATTACCTCAATGAAACCACGTAGTCTGATCCTTTTTCCTTTTTCAGTTTGCTTAGTCATGCTAGCAAAAACAGTTCGCTGTTGTTCTGTCAGTATTGTCACACCAAGCATGTATGTATTCAGCCAGAAAATAGTGTAACAAAGTCACATTATGGAACAAGGGAAAACGCATAAGGAACTCCTTTCTGAAGAGCAATACTTCTGGAGATCACTTGGACTTGGGATGGGTACTGGGAAAGGATTTATAGATTTTCTATGTGAAAGAGATTAGCAGTTTAATGAAATATGATTAAGAAAGAAAGTTTGGGTTTAGGCTTTACAAAAATACTTTATCAGAGAGTATGTCCACGTGTCCACAATTTGAGTTGGTTTTCATGTGCTGCTATTACAAATCTGATTTATTAGTATTGTTTTTCTGTATACTGCTGTGTAATGGGCTGACTGTATATTGAATTTGTGCATTGATTGGTAATATAATAGCCAGCAGAAAAAATTATTTTAGCAAGCACAATAGGATTTCTCAAGCATGCTGAAAGAAGTTTGAAGGCAATTCTTAGCTGGTCAGAAGAAAATCATCTGCTTCAACAAAGAAGCTTCTGGATGTGGCTTGAGTGATTGCAAATCCCATAAAGAAGCAGTACACTGCAGTAAATGGGGCATTCTTAAGAGCATAGGCTGTTAAGTGCAGCTGTGAGTTTTATGGATATATACGGACTGCATGGATAAAATACAAAGTGTGTATGTATTCTCTGTGTCCTATCTGTACAGAATTGAGCTACAGATGGAAGAAGCTCCCAGCAAACTTCAGCTGCCCCATTCATAACTTTGTGAAAAGAATCACTGGAATTGAGGATTTGTTAGTTCTGTTACTCTGTTTGAAGAAGGGCAAAGGTGTGAGAGTGAGAACTGAAAACAGAACAACCCTCCAACCCTCAAATTGTACTCTTACATAGTTTGAAAACCAGTATGTGCATAAATAGGTTTCGCATACCCTTTCACCTGGTGGGCCGGGAGGACCGTCATTGCCTGCAGTACCCTAAAAAGGAAACACAGTATTTTCAAAGATTAAACTTCTATTTTATTAAAAAGAAACAGCCTGTAGCCAATCTAAACAGTGTGCTTGACAATTACCTTTGGACCTGGTTTTCCAGTGGGACCTCTGGGACCCCTCGAGCCTCTTGGACCCTGTCAATTTAACACAGATGCACTTGATGATAATTATTGGATACTACAGCCAGATCAAAATAATTTTTCGCTGTATAGTGTGAGGCAGTTAATATAGGAAAGACACTAAATTGCAAACCAAAATTACGCACTGTTGGTCCTCGCTGTCCTCTGGGGCCTGGTTTGCCATGTAATCCCTGCAGAGAAAAGTCCACAGAAATCATCTTAGCAGACAATGTATTTGAGAGAGACTTTTTTTTTCACTGAAGTGGGGCTAGAGTGCATCTCCTTTAGGTTTAGAAGTTATTTTATCTTTAAGCACCTGCTTTGCATTTCAATTTACAGAATCAAGGCCTTTAATAAAATTGATTGTCTTTCAGAGTTCACATGGACTTGTAGATAAGTGCACTAAGTTTGCCTCAGAGTCAGATTCTGTCATAGTGATTAGAACAATTTAAACTAGGTTGAAATAGTAGTGAAGATGGCACACAGGAAGAAAAGTCGACTTAGCACCATTTGCAATATAATAATAGCCTTGAAGACAAAGTTGCCAGGTTCTCACGGAAAGCTCCACAGGTTAACAGAGAAAAGAAATGGCAAATCTCTATTTTTATTTTTTTTTAATATCAGAAAGGGACTGTTACACCTACCAGGATTCTGCACACTTGCACAGAGATACAGAACTTGACAGAATAATTTTTTGCTTCAATATATCCCCTAATCATACTCAACAGATTTCTTTTCTTAGGCTCAGCATTATTATTCCTCTGCATTTTATTGCAAAGAAGCTTAAAATTCAAGGGAGTGTTCTTCAGGTAGAAAAAGGAACCTGATGACTAGTATTTTCTTATCTCTGAGGTAAACGTAACATAAACAGAAAATCAGCAGAGATGCTTTAGCATCAAGCTGGCTTTTCTTGGAAACCAAATCAAATGCACACACCTATTTGCTTATAGGGTTTTCTTTTATATTGATTTTATTTTATTTATCAAAATAAAAATTATGTGTTGTCCTTAAAATACTACACAGCTTGTGAACTTCTTTGCGGCCAACAACCATCTTTCTTAATACCGGTATGCGTGGTAGCATAAAACAAAAATAATGCCTGATTCACATTACAAAACTAGCAGTTATTGTCTCATTGACGATCAGCATAATATGTAAGTATACATGCAGTTCAAAGGCATTAATTGCATGGTTAGCACTGTAGCTGAATTCAAAACTTTATGAAGGCCTGATAATTGATCAATATAATTAGGGTTTCATAATTTTAAGTTTGTTCTTTGATGTTATTGTTTTGCTTGGTTTTTAAATCTAATATCTTTTATAGCAGTCATGTCTCATTTTTCCCAAGGATGGACTGAACACTGTTTTTTACTTATATCTGTCCATAACAATGGATCCTCGTCTTAACTAAAATGACACAAGAACAATTCAAACAATACACCAAATGCAATCAGATTTAATATATTTCATCTTAAAATCATGACTATCTGCTTGTTTAAAAGCAAATAAAAGTGGATTCTTAAGAATAATTATATACATTCCTTCAGTCTGACTTTGAGTTGCTATTGCCTATGAATTCTGACTCATCCCCTTAATTTCATCATCTGTCTAACAACGTTCTGCTATTTTCAATTGTGCTTTAGAGACAATAGCTCAGTGACTTTCTTTCTAACCTATACTTCATTTTTACAGTTTGAAGAATATGCATAACAGATTTTCCCCCACCTGCTTCAAGTAAAGAAAGCAGCAAAAGCTGTCAATTTACTTCTGTGTTTTAATATATGTAATAGTACATATTATTCATCTTGTCTGGTATATTTTCCATTTTTGAAACTATAAAATCTATAAAAAAGCTTCTGGCAAATCAGAGTAATTATGAAATACAAGTTGAATTTCCTTGAAGGTAAATTGCGAGGTAGCAGGATAATTCATGGGATAGAGGAGAAGAACAGTCCTTGCCTACTCACTCAACTATACTATCAAAATCAATGCTCGGCAAAAGTGATTTATCTTCTCTATTTCAAATATATAATTATCATAGCATATGCAGTGAGAAAGTGTCTGAGTCCTTCTATATTTAGATTAATACCTTAAAGAATGAGAACAAGTGTCTCAGTATGTCCTATTTTACATGAATGTAGAGGTTCATCTTAGGTGTTAAAAAGCCTGTTTTTATAATTCTTTAGATAGCAGCTTGTATCCCTAGGTTTCATTGACTTCCCATAGCACTGAGTTCCAGAAGTTAATTAAGTGTTATGCATGCATGAATTATCATACCCTTGCACCTTTCTCTCCATTGGCACCTGGGAATCCTGGGAAACCAGTTGAGCCCTATGTAAGAAATCAACGCAAATATCAGACAATATCTATAGCAAAACAGCAGTACAGTCAACATTTAATTTATAAGTCAAGCACATCTCCAAAATCATGTACATTGTACACATCAAACTTGCAGGTGTGATGATGCTAATGAATACTTGTAAATTAACTTACCCTAATGCCTCAAGTCCTGAAGGCATTAAAAAGAATCAATGTATAGAATGGATGTTATTTGTCATCTTATTAGACAATAAAGCATTCATTAATTCTGCACCATTTTTAAAAGTAGGAAAGAAATTATCAGTAACAACCTATTAGAAATAACTGTATCGTAAGGAAAAGGAACAAGCTAGGCCTTGTTGCCTTACCGTATAACAATTCTTTTAGAAAATAATTACATTTAAAATAATTGTAAGATGTTGCTACATTTGAACAGTGGTCCTCTATTCCGTTTACTGAGCTGTAAATACTTCAGGTGCTTTATTCACCGTAAGCTAATGACTGGCCAGTTTCATTTAACTGATGGATGCAATTCACACATGTGCTTACATGCTCACCTCATAAGAAAAAAATTATGGGGAGATTATCTGACTTGAAACTGCTTCCAGGCAATATTCCTTCTTCTTTTTTCATCTCTTTTCCTTTCGCTAACTGCCCAGTCTAACCTAAACAGTACTATTTTCTTCTTTATTGCTGTTATACAGGGCCAGAGAGATGGCAGGCTTCTTACCTAGGTGTTAATATGTCATAAGTGACAGGACCTGGTCAACAGACCTAAAAATTATATGGATGACCCATGGATGATTCGTACTGCATTGCTATGTGTATTGTTCAATCTGTAACTCTTCACACTGCTATCGGACTGTGGATCTGGATGATGATAAAGCAATTGGTGATGCATCTTTCTTAATCACTGTACTTATTCTCTTAGAGTAATGATTAGACACATTGCCTTTACAAGCTGTTACTATTAACTTGCGGTTGATCACTACTAATAATTTGTTTTCTTTCTTGCTCTAATAACTTGATTTCACTGAGTATTTGAGAATCTGGGCCTTTCTGATGATTTTTTGCTAAAGGCTCCTTGGTTTTACAGAGTATTTTAGAATTTGGGCTTTTATGATGATTTTTGCTAAAGGCCTCCGTTTGTGGTAAAACAGGGTCAAAGAGGTGATAGACTTGATAAAATGTGCTTTTAAGAGACTGGAGATGAAAAAAAAATGGCTCTGATAATGCATCCATATCTGTGCAGCTTGCTTTTAGTATTTTAGTGACAAATAAAATGCATTTAACAAAAACTTGAAATAGAATTTCTTGGTGGCTTCCTTTGAAACATCAGGAAGTAATTTTTTCCTTATTTCTCTTTTTCTTAATTATGTTTTCCCTTTAATGAATCTCGTTTCACACAATCATTCCAATTATGTGTTAGTGACTTAGGCGCAGTACAATTCTGGAACAGGACTTCCAATATGCTTTACACAGCTAACGTGTTTTTCTGTTGCTTCTTTTTTTTCTCTCTCTCTTACATGAATTTGAACTAGACTGTGAATAAGTTTCAAAACAATCTCTAGTCAGTTGATGTACTGTAGCTGTCATTACTCTTTTTTGGAAGTTTAAGCAATGAATTAGAAGTGCAAACTGTGAATGCAGCTTGAGATGTATTTTCACTTCTAATGTGATAAAAATCTAATAATGAAATCCTTGATCAAGTCTTTGCTTAAAAAAGAATCAATCAACTTGCATTTGAAATGTCACACCGTTTTTGTTCTTAGAACTGAATAATGTAAAACCTCTTTGATCTTAGACTTTCCAAATGACAGTTCTACAGAGGAACAAAGAGAGACTGAAAACTCAGACATTTGAGTCAAGAAACAGAAGCAAAACCCCGCATTTCTCAAGGTGAGTAGTTTCCATGAATACTTTCCATAGACGGTTTTGATAGTTTTCACTAACACGGTGTTCAACGAATAAGCATTCTTCAGATGATTCATTCACTTGACTGAAAAGAGCCAGAGTATAGGCCAGAGTAAGAAAAATGCCTCGCTTAGCCAGCCTGGATGTTGTATTTATTCCAATGAAGCATAGCTTCAAATTTAAAATAAAACTAGATCCCGAAGTAGAGCAAAGTTAACTATTTTACTGCAAGTTGATTGTTACATTGTGAAGATGTAAGGGATTCTTTTATTTGTGATACTTCCCTAGGTGAGTCATTTCTGAGACAGTCTGGAGATGCAAGGTTTCCCTCATGGCCTCCTCTACACTGGGAAATGTCAGTATAATTATGTTTTTATTATGTTTTTTCTTTCCTGCTAATCTCAGAAAAGAGAGCTTGAGATTAATTTAGCATGCCTACTTCCTAAAGCTATGTTAGGATGACCTTCTTAAAAATATGTTTCGTAACAATGTTTTAAAAGTATAAGCCTTCACTTAAACCAGAAACCACCTATACAGTTTTCTATTGCAATCAGAATATAACAGAAAGCTGAAGGATAGATATAGGCACATGAATCAACTAAGGGCTGGGATTTGTCATGTTTGTCTTAACAGAAGCAGAAGGAAAACGCGATGAAAATTGTATATTATATGTTTCAAAGAAATACGGCTTATTCTATGGAAGAAGCAGTATGCAGTGCTACAGACAAGAAGTCTGGCTAGAAAGCTGCCTGGAGGAGAAGGACTTGGGGGTGTTGATTGACAGCTGACTGAACGTGAGCCAGCAATGCGCCCAGGTGGCCAAGAAGGCCAATGGCATCTTGGCTTGTATCAGAAACGGTGTGACCAGCAGGTCCAGGGAGGTTATTCTCCCTCTGTACTCAGCACTGGTAAGACCGCACTTTGAATACTGTGTTCAGTTCTGGGCCCCTCACCACAAGAAGGATATTGAGGCTCTGGAGCGTGTCCAGAGAAGAGCAATGAAGCTGGTGAGGGGGCTGGAGAACAAGTTTTATGAGGAGTGGCTTGGAGAACTGGGGTTGTTTAGCCTGGAGAAGAGGAGGCTGAGGGGAGACCTTATTACTCTTTACAACTACCTGAAAGGAGGTTGTGGATAGGAGGGCACTGGCCTCTTCTCCCAAGTGACAGAGGACAAAACAAGGGGGAATGGCCTCAAGCTCCACCAGGGGAGGTTCAGGCTGGACATCAGGATAAAATTTTTCACAGAAAGGGTCACTGGGGACTGGAACAGGCTGCCCAGGGAGGGGGTGGAGTCACCTTCCCTGGAGGTGTTTAAGGAACGGGTGGACGAGGTGCTGAGTGGTATGGTTTAGGAAATGTTAGGAATGGTTGGACTCGATGACCCAGTGGATCCCTTCCAACCTAGTCATTCTATGATTCTATGATTCTAAATGCAATCCTTGTACCACACAAAAAATTCCCATCACTATCAACATCCATTTAGTGGTCAATCTCTTCCAAGCATAGCAGCAGTTTCTTGGTTTTCAAATTGCTTAATGCGTGCCAGTCTGACGGTCCACAGAAAGACAACTCATGAGAGGATGGAAAAGGTATGAAGGCAGTATAGTTAAGAAGAGGAAATATAGTGTTTCTTGAAAAGCCTATCTTAGGGAGCTAACATTTTAAAAGATTTTACTTCAGAACATGATTGTCAAGAAACAAAATGTGAAAAGTAGCTCTTGCTTTGATGCCCACACTCTGCTTCCCCAAAACCACAAATAAAATAACTGTCATTGTGACTACTGTCAAAGCACAGGATATACAGATCATTTACAGCTCACCTTTGGACCTTGTCTTCCTGGATACCCTGGCAATCCGGGTACACCAAGCTTACCCTGCAATTAAAAGGCACTGTTAATTTTTACTTTATTCACCCTTACTGGGTCTGCAAAGTTCTATAGAAACTTTTTTTCCCACAACTTAGAGTGATGATACTTCACAGAATATAATAACTCAATTACATCCATTTTTCTTCTTTACTATTAATCACCACAGGGCTTAGTTCCCCAAACTTACATAAAAATCCCACTTCAGTGAAGGAGTTCAGCAAATCCAATATTTCAGTGTCTTCATTTTTTTTTTCCCCCCATGAAGTGCTGTGTAATGTTGTGGGGCTGAGGCCATTAAACTACTAATATTATTTAAGAAATCAGGGTGTTGATAGGTTTAAGTGACCATGAATAATTTTTAATTTATATTGTGTGATGGCTGCTTTGTTTTCCACAGACTTTTCATCAATAGGCATTTGAAGAACTAACTTTTTTCTTGAACTGTTTGAGACTATGATAAATCACACCCCACTGACTATCCGCTGACAATAGACTTGTCAACAATATTACCATCCTGCTATGTTCAGAAAGGACAACAGGATGAGCAGTCTGATCATTAAGCATTCGTAGAAATGAAATACAATACCCTACACGACTGAGTTGTCTCTTCAGACCTCTAGAGGATGAGTGATGGTTTGCCACTTTCAAACGCAAGGGAAAGCAATTTCAGTCTTTGAAAGATGAGAACTCTGGGGAAAAATTTACCTATTTGCCTATTCTAAATACAGTCCATGTTCCAGGCTATCACATTTCAGAGAGGATTTCAATAGAAAAGATATGACTATTTAATATAATATGGTACTCTGCAGTAACCATAGGTAATGAAAAACAGCAATAGGAGACATCTATGGGAAAGGAAATTTGCCAAAATAAACATGTCTATTCTTAAAAGATGCAGCACATGAATAAAGATGTGGTGTATTATCATATTAATGCAAGTGCATGTGTCTGACTGAGACATTATTAAAGAAGAATTCTCCGACTTATGAAAATAATTATGCTGCCAGTTATTACGCGCCACATTGAAACAAGCTGCATGCATTACAATGATTGAAATGTTTTGCAGCATGACAGTGCATCAGACTACTGCCAAATTCAGTGAAAGTTCTGTCCTTGATTTTATAATTAAGCAAGCTCTGTTGCCTAGGTTTTGAGTGCGGATATGGATGTTTTTTTTTTTTTATTATAAGCTCTTTTCTGATATGTTCCTCCTTTCTTTTGGCACCATACTTGGCATTTCCTTTACTAAGTAAATGCAGCCCTAGATGTACTTGGGAAAGAGCTTTCTTATCATGGGATCACTTGAACTTAAAGAATAAGAGACAACTCCAGTACTTCCATTACTATGGAAGAAGAGTACTTTTCCATTAATTAAGTCACAAGAATGACATTGATAACTGGTCTTACAGGCACTTCCCTAAAATTGTGGGATGATGTAAGAATTCACAGAGATTATTCTACTCTTCGCGCTAAAATAAATATCACACAACCAACAACACAGAATTCCTCTCTGACCACTACATTCTGGCTAAGCATCTACAAAATATCCACAGAAGATGTTTGACTTTCAAAGGTAAAGAAAAGGTAAAACTATTTGTAGAAAAGAGAAAAATTTGGATTCAAAATTCCAAGCCCAGCTAACAGTGTTATGAACAGCAATGTTTTTTCCAAATATCTTCTGATGTTCAGGGCTTCAGATTCTGGACTTGCGAGACAGTAAGAGTCCAATACACGTCATAGTGAAAAAGAAATGCTTGACAATATGAGCCCATATTCACACTGAGTAATTTGAATAAGAAAAATTTAAAATAACTCAAATCCATATTTAAAATATAACAACTATAAAACAAAGTTTGTTTGTTTTGCTTTGGTTTACTTTGGTATTTTACTTAGGTAATAAAGACTTGAGAAAGACAGGGTATTTTGTAGGTGTCCTCAGTCAATAAATTATTCTGCAGATAACATGGCAACAATACAAATTTTTCTAAGATTCTTACATTTTTGTCAGGTCAGTGATGCTGAAAACAACCATTGCAATGGAACTCAGTTGTTTCTGGAGAATGCAAATATATTGCAGGTGAAAATAATATGACATTATTACGGATTGTTTTGCTGATCTTATTAAAACTGAGTACACTGGGTTTCTGGTGTGAACTCATCTTGAATTCATGTAGAACAGTTCTGAGTTTCTTTTCTTACATGTTCTTCGATTCATAGACCTAGTGAGCCAATTCAATGACTTACTAGTTGGTGAGATATCTTGCAAAATTGTAGAGAACATTAATTCATGAATAATTCCCACTAGTTAAGTACACTTTCATATAAATCTTTTTTTCTAATGAGTGAACTGAGTTTTTTGATACATACTTTTCTAAGAGTTTATGACTGACATTATGATCAAATTATAACTATGATATCTTTCTGAAGACATACTTGCAAAAAGTAGCAACTTTTGATGAAAAGAGAGCTTGTTCCCAACTTTGCTGAATACATTTTTTATTTCCTGGCAAAACTCTTGGATGGGAACCTTATTACCTTTTTAGTAGTACCATATACTTATTAAGATTTCAATGTACATTTTCAAAGACTGTATATAGATTAAAAGACAGATAGAATAACTAATCATGATGTCAGATGGAATGTTGCTGTAAAATACTAACTGTTCCTATTTCAAAGACAGTGAAACTGAGAAAGAAATGTAAAATGCACCTTCTGTCCTATTCCTTTCAGACAGAATTAACATTGAAGGCAAATATTTTCATCAGCATCTTCTCACTTCAGTGAAGTATAGTATACACATTTCTGAACCATGATTTTTTTGGATTTTATTATTTTGTCATTCTTTCCCAGTTCTACAAAATGCCACTCCTGAAATCACCTTTCTTTTACGATGCTCTCACCCAATGAAATATGGTGCTTGCACACGCATTGCTCAGCCTCCTTTCCTCCTCTATATCGATCTCAAGGTTTTTTTTGTTGAGGTCGGTATTCTACAGAGATTTGTACTTTGTGCTTGTTCTCTTCCGTATGTCATGTCACCACTGTATTTTTTGGTCATTTCTTTTAACAGTCCCTTTCACTTTTGCAAACTCTATTTCTAATTTTTATTTGGGATACGTTTTCTGTTTAAAATAATTTTCATGTCAAAATTTGTCATAACATGACTGTGAATACTAACAGACTCTCCAGCAGCACTTTTATCCTCTTCTTTACGCAACTATCTTCTTTGCCTCATATTTTCCGTAGCTGGCATGAACTGCATGTAATTTGGGATAAGAATTTAGCTGCCTTATGTGCCAATAAAGTATCTATAATGCCTTTTTGTGTACTTACAAAATAATGACCCCCAATACTTGTTCTAATGTGAGCTCCAGTAGTCTGCTGCAGTAATGTCTCATAAAAACAAAAGTTAAGTAGGTAAAGATTTTGCAGATCTGGAGGCTCGCCTTTTAGCGAAGACCATGAGGCAATGATATGTTTATTTTGACATCTTACTACTGACCTTTTCCCCAGCTGGACCAGCAGCACCTGGGTCCCCAGATGGACCTGCTCGACCTTTTGGACCTTCTGGACCATCTTCTCCTCGTGGACCTGGCTGACCAATTTCTCCCTAAAATAAATCATCTTATAAATATGGAAAAATAGGCTTTGGGCATATATTATAGAGACTACTTACAATTGCTTGAAAATATGTTTTCAGTAAATGTAAATAGAGTCATAGAATCAGAATCGCAGAATGATTTGGGTTGGAAGGGACCTTTAAAGGTCATCTAGTCCACTCCCCTTGCAGTGAGCCGGGACATCTTCAAACAGAGCAGATTGCCTTGCCTGAAGAGAGCTGCATTTGGAAACTGCATATACTTATTTTTCCTTCCCTTAATTCTTGTGAAGGCATTCTGACAGTCCACAGAAAGAAAAATGTCTGCATCTAAGTACTTATGTGGATACCATCTTAAAAGTTATTTATGAATACAGACAACAGCTACAGGCCAGGAGTCTCTTGTGAGAAGGTTTTTTTTAGAACCCCCACAACACTTCCTGTGAAAGGAAGCAAGTGCCCATTGAGCTAAATAAACAACATTTTGGCAGAGATTTGCAAGATGCTGGGTTGGAATGGAAACAGCTTTATCTTAGATAGATTAATTTTCCTCGGGCAAATACTGGAGATCTTGGAATCTGGAAAAGGACATTCCCTAGGAAGAAGCTTAGCGGAAAGGATATCCAAGACTGACATTCTCTTCCTTTTTATAACTGTGCCATTGTTGATTCAAAAACCCAAATCTCTGGCTCAAATCTGTGCATGCACAGGGAATAGAAATAACATAAGCTACTAGCTTTTGTTTTATTTGTGGCTTAATTTTATTTGTTCACTTCAGTGATACTTTGAAAGTAATAGCACTAAAACTTTGTAAGAGCAAATAGGCTAAAAATAAACGCTTACCCGGTCACCTTTAAGGCCCATGTCACCTTTAAATCCTGGAAAACCATCTTCACCCTAAAAAAGGCAGAAATGCATGTAATGGCTTTTAGTAGTAGACAGGATTTTTTTTCTCTGCAGATAAAATAAGAAAATGCACTCACTACAGATTAAAATAATTTGCATAGATTAAGTGAGAACTCCAGAAAACCTAATACGGCTATTGCTATTTTAGAGAAAGTATATCACTGTACTATACAAAATGACTTTTTAGTTTGAAGGTTCCTAATAACAGCTGTTTAAAGCTGTTTAAAATCTGTTTAAATATAGAGACAATATAATTCTTCTGTTTTATTATGAATTTTCTTGTAAAGTCCTTTCTTAATCCCTAAGCTTTTTTCAGTTATCACTCTTTTTAATAAGGTCATCCATTCAATTAACTAAAACATTGGTGGCAAATTAGTCAGTGTTATACTTTTTGACAGCAGAACTTTAATTAATTTTTCTTTTAAATTTGTTTCTTAATAGTATCATGCAAGGACTAAAAAATGGCTGGTTGTGACACCTTAATAAATAAAAAGACACATATTAACGCTCATAACTTAAAATAAGAAGTATCCATCTCTATACAGTAGTTCAATGTCCAGCAATACTCAGCCTGCCTACTCTAATTGGCATGATTGAAAGAAAGTAGAAAAACCAGTGGACATTAAGATTAAATCCATATACAGTAGCAGAACAGGTGCATATCATTGTTATTCCTAGTGAGAATTACGTATTTACTGCCTAATAAATTCTGGCGGAGAATTTACTCCAACTATTTTAACAGGTCTCCATGCTGAAGGACAAGCAGACAGTACTTAAACAAGTTTCATTTACACCTGTATGAGTTAGTACAGACACAAACAGAATCTCCAGAGCTATTCAGCGGAGCTTTTCATTACTTGCTCTACCATAAATGATCAGCTTTCGATTCCCTCTTTCTTTATCTAACTCATAGAATTACTGTTCCAATATCCAGACAACAAAGATTATTGACTGCATTTTGATCTGATGCTTAGTTACATCCTGGGAGCAAAGACCTTTGTGATGAATGAGTATATAGTAAAATATTTTCGGTTTTTTATATGCTCAAGTAATATTGCTGATTTAGAATTTAAATAATATTTGGAGTGTTAATAAAGCCAGGAAACAGTGATACTGTGCTCCATGTTACTGAAAAAAAACCCAAGAATGGCTTTCTATTTCATCCTCACTTTGAAAAAGAAGTTTGCATTTTGCAACCCCAGGCCTACAAACGCTTTATCATCTTCCTGATCAGCAACTGAGACAGATTGCAAGGCTAAAGCTATTGTGACTCTCTTCATAAGTAGTCATGCTGCGTGCAACAAAAAAACCCTAGTAAAGGTGATAGAAACAGACTTGCTAGTGCTGAATAGCTCGAAACAGGCGAGGAGACATTAAAGTTATATATTAAAAAAATAAATCAAACAAGCAAATAGTATGCGTTCATGTAAGAAAAAGATGAAGTAAACATTGTGATTAATTGAAAAACAAACTGTACTAAAAACCATTCTAGAAGTATTTTTTCCATGTTTTCCAGATGGTGAAACTAAGCTTCATATGGTCATCTTATATTGCAGAAACTCTAAGTTCAGGGTGGTCTTTCTTAAAATTTAGAAAGAGGTGAGAAAGGTAGGAATGCAGAATGCACAAAAAAAGCTTTAGTTGTAAAAGTTGCTGATTTGTGGCCATGGGTAGTAATAATTATGATAACACTTTGCAACATATCAGCAAGGAATAACTATGTGCCAACTACCAACGAAATGGCTGCCAAATGAACTGAAACTCTTCTTCAGCTTTCACAGTGAGGTTCCAGCTACTGAGATCTACAGAGGTTGATTTTATTCCATATAAGAGGAGAGACCTGAATGCTCTATTTCGTCTTCTGCTGTTAACAAAAAATAAAATAGCTAAAGGATTTTAGCCACATTCACTGGTCGGTACAGAGATGGACCTCCTCTGATGTCCCCGGGGCCATCTCAGATCTACAAAGGCTTTCCTGAATGATCAGTTTATTTATTTTGTCTCTTACAGTGCTTTCCCCCATGTGATGGCATCAGAATAATTTCAGTAAAACAGGCCTGTGTGACAGACCTTTAAAGCACCGTGAGAGCAATCTATGAAAGATCTTTGTGTGACCTTTTGAGTTATACAATAGAGTTCAGTGCCTTGCTGCAACTGTGAGACCAATTTTAGGAACACAGAAATATTGTGGAAATTATGCTGACCAGTATTCATTGATACACACATATACACACATACATTAAGTCTATTTATACATGAGTCCTATATGTAGTCCTAGATAGATATTAATGACTCAATAAGTCACAAGAAAAAGCTGGGTTTTCGAACTGTCCAATCTCCACAGGTATTAAATACATTCTTTTTCAGCTAGATTTAATAAGCAGCTCTAAAATTAGAGTACGCAGACTAGACAAACTGTGGTTTAGGAAAGCCTGAAAATGTACAACAGCTCTTGGCATCTGAGCGTGAAAGAGATCTCTAGTGCTGAAATCAAGGCTTTTTGGCAAGAGAGAGTCTTCTGCTATAAATATATATGCAGTAGCCACCAGAGCCAGAAGGCTGAAATTGCCTTTGTGGTCAGGAGGTACGTCTGGTGATGTTTGTTATCTGTCTCTTATTCTGAACACTGAGGAGAGTGGGAATTTAAACCAATACTGGCTGCAGTTTCAGCCACTGCAGACCATCAGAAGTCCGTAGAGACTGCAGTAGCTGGGTTTTGCTCTAGTAAGAACTCTACATACAGAATTAATGGTATCAGGGGGATGTAAAAGCTCTCTTTGTGTGGACTGGAGCTGTCCATCACTTGGGCAAAGCCAAAGCTCTGGGATAAAAAGACCTGGAACCTAGGAAGCCACCCAAAAATACATTAAAAAAATACAAAAACTAGCCTGTAGCTCTATAGAAAGAAAAAAAGATAAAATAACACTACTGTCACCACAAATCCCTCTGATGCACAAGCTTCTCAGTATCCACTGTACTATTTATTAACAACAGAGGGACATCTGATTCTCTACTTAAGAACATATTAGAGAGAAGTTACTTAAATTGGTGTGAAGAGGATCCAAACCCATTCTAATAACTGAAGTTTGTCTATTCACTTTGCACCAGTGTAAATAACCATGGAGGTCATTGATTTATGAATTTGGCTTAGTACGTCCTTTGGGTAAGGCAAAAATAAACCTATCACTGCAAAAGAGAACACGCTGGAGTGAAGGAAACAGAAGCTGTTACAGTGAAATAATGAATATGGAAAAAGGAAAATCTGCAGTCAGATTTACCTTTTCACCTTTGGATCCCTTGAGACCACGCACACCATCAGCTCCCTAAAGAAAGAATACAAAAAATTACCGACATGCATATATTAAAAAAAACAGAGGGTGGAGAGGAATACAGTAATTAAATCTTACCTTTACACCACGAGGACCTGGATAGCCAATTGGACCCTGAGGACCTGGTGGCCCCTAAAATATATTGGAGTAAAGAAACTTTGTTTGTACAGCACTTGGTTAGCAAGCAGTTCTCTTTAGAGTCTAATCCTTGTTCTTTCACTATAATGCAGCAGTCTTGTGTGAGACATCAAAATAACAATGGGCTGCCAGCCACTAAGAAAAGCCATGGCATCAAAAATACCCTTCAATATCACTATAAAACTATTACTAGAATCATGGACTTGGTTCTACTTGTATATTTGGGAAACATCTATCCACAATATAAATTATCTGAAACAGTAGTAATTGGAAAATGTAATAAACAAGTGAAGACAAACAACAGACACCAATTAGAAAACAATGGTGGTGAAGAAATTGAGTATGTTAATTATGGTGATGACAGAAGCCAGAAGTAGAAATCAAAATAATGATGATAAAACCATAACTTTTTAAAAAGAAGAGATTCCAAACCTGAAAGCTAAAAGGCTCACCGTGCTATCAATTCTGACTGGTGCCTGGATGCTGTTATTTACTGTTTGCTGAGCATTTTAAAGAATGATATCACGCAATTCAATGGCAATGTCTAAAGAAACTGAGTTCTGCAAACGATGTAAGCAAGAAAGCCTGGAAACATACATTTCTGTGGCTGAGGCTGAGCTGCTTTGTTGATTGTCCAATGCCTAAGATGGACAGATAACAAAACTTTCCCTAATGAGGCCTGATAAGATGTTTTTCCCCTTTCAACTGCGTCTTTTCACAAAGCCTTTAGACTGCTAAGATCTCTGAGAAAATTTTCTATCAAATTTGTCTCAAATTCATCAATTAATTCAAAAGGCACGAGGAACAACTGACAGATAGTCATACACCATGTTTCAGAACATAAATATTCTGTGTAAGCTTTATTTCCTTAAAAAAATCAAGATAAAATCCACAAGCCTTCAACAGATAACGTTTTTGACAAACAGTAATACGCTGGTGTCAGTGGAATCGTACTTTCTGAAATGCCCAATTCATTCATTCTTCCAACTCATCCAGAATACAACTTTTCAGTATTACCTCTGGAATTAATACTGCAACTGAAACTGATTCCAGATGCCAGAAAGGGTGTTGTTCTGGATGAAACAGGACAAATATTGAGCAAGCAGAACACTTTATTAAAGAGTCCAAAGACTCTTCAGTGCTTCATAAAGAAATAAGTAGGTTTTTTTCACTGCCACTCACTTGAAGGTGACTGAAAACACACTATATATACATGTATTTGTAAATGTTAAGAAACCCAAGGAAGAACTCTAGTGGGTACTGCATAAAATGGAATTGTAAACTCAAACTATTTGCAAGTTATCTATATGAAATGCACGCAACTTTTATTGACTGTCATTCTGTCAACTCATTATCAGTTTTAAAAGAGTAATCTCTATATTATTTTGAAACTCTATAATATTTAGAATATAGTAAATAAGTTTATCTGTACACAAGTGTTTTGAATACGTCATGGATTTTCTATTGTCTTCCTAAACAGTTCTTAGAGTATCAAATGTGTAATAAAGCTGCAAAACTGCCAACGGTTTTCTTGAAAGCTATGTAAGTAAATGGAAAAGTCTCAAAACTTACCAATGCACCTTTATCTCCAGACTGACCCTCTTTGCCAGGATGACCCTGATTTAAGAGAAAAGGATCTGATTTAGAAAATACTCATTTTTTCACAATTATTTAAACACTTGAGTTCCAGGTCACTAATCACTCTTCTTCTGTATTAAAACACATGCACACGATTTTGAGGAAAGATTTTCCTTTTGATACCTATTTAATTTATGTAAGAAAGGAAAATCTGGACAGTAGCTATGTTAATGTCAATGTTTTCAGGAATATCCTGATCATCCTTTCTGTTTAGTTAATGTTTCAGCAGTAAGAGGTTTTTTTAAAAAAAAAAAAAAAAATTGACTTTTTCTCAAATTTGACTCTGAAACAAAGAGGGTGGTTAATATTACAGCATCAAGACATTCCTAAAATTACTTAAAGGATAATGAAACTTACTGCAGAAGCCAATAGAAGGCTGATCTTGTTTTAATGTTCATTGTCTTTATTTTAAACTATGATTTGCTTTCAAAACAAAACACATTTACGTTTTCATCTTTGTTCTATATTACTGATGCTAATACTGCAGCGCTCAAGACATTAACCAATCCATTATTTTTCTTTCTTTCTTTCAAAATTAACACTAAAATGCTGCAAAATTTAAAGGCAATTTAATGAAAGCAAAGATGAACAGAAGATTATTGGTTATAAGAATCAGTCAGGAATCCTTTTTCTATTTATGTTCATCAGTCTTATTGGAGGAGCACAGTAAATCTCTAGTTTTGCCAAGCATGCGGTCCCACTTAACATGTAGACAGGTACTAAAACCATTCATGTTTTGGTGTCATTAACACCCCAAAATGTTTTCAGTTTGTCAAATATGATATTACTTTGATATGGCTGTTAATCTTGTATAACAAATCCTTCGCGCTCATATTAAATTTTCTGGTCTTGGAAAGCAGTTTAAAACATGTTCTTTATTAGAAGAATAAAAAATCAAAATAAGAATTTGATTCTTGCTTACCAGTGATTTTTAACTTTTTAAGGGAAAGTTTGGCTTACTAACATTATTTGATATTTGGTTTCTTTAAAACATATGTATGTCAGTTGTCTAATCCTCATCTCCCAGAATATGCTTTCTTACGCACAAAATTTTAAATCTTTATCCATTATCAGAGGTCTCTATGACACTAAATTACTTTAAAAATGCTGCAATAACACAACATATTTGTATCCCTTTAGATCTTCATTAATTCCAGTATAACATACCACTTTCAACAATGTTTTGCCTTCAAAAGAGAAGGACATTACTTCACATAGAAGTGAAATGAAATAGCTAGCAAGATTTTTCCTGATCTCCTGAAGAAAAAAGTGCTCTTGAGCTTCCACCTGATCTTAACACAGGTATTGGGGGGGCAGTTACAAAGCTCATTGCAGTCAGGAAGATCCCATTTACTGCATTCAATAACCAGTGCAATTCTGAGGCTGTAAACATATCATATCTGTTAGATTGGACTTCTTTCAACCTGTCTCTCCAGCCCTTCCTCTGAACAAACCTGCTGTGCATGAGGGAGATAATTTTGGGTGGATGCACTGGTTCTGGCTGGTATGGAGTTAATTTTCCTCACAGAAGCCCATATGGTGCTGTGTTTTAGATTTGTGACTGTCGATAACACACCAGTGTTTTGGCTATTGCTGAGTGGTGCTGGTACAGGTGGAGGTTTTCTCTATGCCCCATTCTAAGCCCTCAGTGAGCAGGCTGGAGGTAGGCAAGAAGCTGGGAGGGGACACAGCCAGGACAGCTGTCCCAAACTAACCAAAGAGATAATCCATACCATATGATGTCATACTTAGCAATAAAAGCTCAGGGAAAGATGAAAGGAGTAGACATTCACAGTTAAGGTTTCTCTCTTCCCAAGTAACCCTTATGTGTGCTGAAGCCAAACTTTCCAGCAAATTGCTAACCATCTGCCTGCAGACTGGAAGTAGTAAATGAATTCCTTATTTTCCTTTGCTTGTGCACGCAGCTTTGCTCCATTTACCAAGCTGTTGTTACCTGAACCCATGAGTTTTCTTGCCTTTAGAGGAGCGAGTAAGTGAGTGACTGGGTTGGTGCTTAGCTACTGACTGGGTTCAACTCATTGCTGTAGGAATATAGATCAGGTACAGATCCGTGCTAACACTGGATTCTCTCTCACAGCATTTCACCCCTGCTTTTAAAGCTTAACAAGATGCAGATTTTAAAATAATGCTTATGTTTGGAAATAATTATTGTTCCCAGCATGCAGAAAAGGATAAGGGGAAAAACTAAAATGTTTAGACAGTGATTTGAGATACAGACTCCCAGCTTGACTATCATTGCATATGCCACATTCTCCATCAAAATGGTACTTTGATGGGTAATAAAGAGACTGTGAGAGGCCTGGGTGCAGTTCTGTATTTGTAATACAAACATCTATGCAGTGAAATCCCTGCAGTTAGTTCTGTTGTTCTTATCCTAGCAAAACTCTACTAAAAATCAGGTTTAAGAAAGGTAGATTTGACCTAAAAGAATAATTGTAAAGGAAAATGTTGTGGGGAGGACAAGCATGGTCTGAGAAGTCACACTGACTGTGTAATGGCTCTTGAAGGTGTAAGAGGATGATGGTTTTTTATGCAAGAAAACTAATGTATATGCATGTCATTACGAACGATAAATGACGGAACTGTAAGCAACGCTAGTCAGGTGGTTACACAATCCATTCACGCTAGTGAATGCACTCCCCTAGCTACACTGAATTCCCTAGAGACCACAAGATTCTGAAGTTTGGCCTAGGCCTGTCTCACTGTAGACAATGAAAGAAGAAGCCCAAATATGCAATATGCACCTTAGGTCAGGAAGGAGAAAGATCTAGCCTAATTTGTTTCCTCAGAAAACAATTTTTACAGATTATTTGCTTTGCCATACTGACATAGTAGGATTACAGTGAAACAGCATCTGGCCCTTTGTGTGTCACTTAGTTTATTTACACATCCACGCAGATTTTTCAGATCCATTTCATCACCTGGGACCACCTTTTAAAAGCCCATAGCCATTTTTAACAGCTGCATCTAAAATGTAACTCTCTTAGTTTAAGAGCTTAAAGGATATGGAGGTTTTAGATGGATTTTGTAATGCTGTTGCCAGCTAGACTTACCACTGCTTTTACTTTCCATTTTCTTTCTGCAACAAAGGTACCCAGAAATAAGTATTTAAACATTCAACAAATGAAATATTTGGTTACTTACAGGAGGCCCATCAGAACCAGGAAGGCCAGGAAGGCCAGGCTTGCCTTGAGGTCCCTAAATGCAGTAACAGAGAGACATCTTAAAAACAACAGTGAACCTTCTATCATTTGCTAGGATGACGGAGGATCACCCTTGCTGAGGACTGGTATGTCCTAAACCAACAAACAACTTCAAACATTTTTAGTATTTTAATCTCTGTTAGAACCACTGCCAAACCGACCCCAAGTGCAGAGTAGATTAAAAAAAAATGATTAAAAAAAAACCTAGGAAAGAAAAAGGAATTATTTACTTCTAAGAGATAATGTTATAAAATATAGTTATAGCTAAATCTCTTGATATGGATATTTTAGGGATAAATCAAAAATATAACAGAACTAAGTCCAGAAAGAAACTACAATACAATATATAAGTACAAGGGTAGTTCTTACAATCTTTACCCGACACAAATCACCCATATTTTACATTGAGATGCTTGCCTGAGAACAAACTTCAGGAATTTCCCTATGAACATGCACACACATAACACAGGATAGGGAAGAATTCTCCAATGTACAAAATTAACTATTATTTAGAATTTCAGGACAAAAGGATTCACCATATGAAAGATACCAACAAGATCAGATGGCAAACAGTACATGTTACAGAACTCCAGCCTTCATAGTCCAAAGGCATGGTACATCTTGTGAAAGTCTCTGGAAAGCATATATTGTGGACCTAGCCCATTTTGCTAGAATAATACTTCTTAGTCACAAGGCAGGTAAAAAACATGTATTTTGTTTCCTAAAATCTCCTTCAATTTCTCCTAAAGTAGATTTTAATCAGTGAAGAGGAGCAAAATCAAAGAAGAATCAATACAGCAGGAATTCAGCAAGGAGGAGAGAAAAGTAAAATTAGTTTAAAATTCACTAGTGATATTCTTTAAATTAACAGAAGACTTGTTTCAAACCACAAGAACATGTACAAACAGATCAGGAAAGCAAGACCAAGTAACACTACAATACATCAGTTACAGTGCAGAATTATGTCAAAATATAATCCTTAAAAAAAGAGAATGGAATCAGACTTGAGTAGGTAAAAGTTTGTTATAAAAAAAGAGATTGATAAAAATAATTTTCACAGCTTGCTGTGAAATTAATTAATGTATGATTAATATTGTAGATGGGATTCTGACTGTAATAACAGAAAATTCATCTAAAACGAAGGGAGGAAATTATGCTTGCAAAAGGTGTACATAAAAGGAAAGTCAGACCTCCATTAGTTATCCATTTACCCGATGATTTCAGGAAGATCTGCTAATTTTTAGATGTTAGGTTACTATTCTGTAAAACATAGCAAAGCCCTTAAGCATATAAGCAAGGCTGTGGCACAGTACTGACTGTGAAATAGCAGAATAATGCTGTAACTTACTTTTTCACCAGGGGGTCCAATAGGACCTTGCGGACCAGGAAGACCCTATTAAAAAGAAACCAGTGTGAGAAACCAGGGAGAACAATATACATACATTCACCCTAATAAAGGTCCCTCATTAATCTGCTTAAACACACTGGCAAATATGTGGCATTTTTTCCCCTGCTATGAGTTAGTTCAGGAGTTTTGTGTGAGACTTTTGCACAAGCCACTATTCTGGCAGTAGGTCTGTAACAAGATCCTATTCAGAACCCTCCTCCAGGTGTGGCCATTCCTGCTGCATTCCAGGAACACTGAATGAGTCATTTTTCTCCTGAATGAAAAATCCCTCTGAAAGCTTACTTGAAAACTCTGCTCCCACTGCCCTCGGCACATTTGCTGCGTTATTTATAAAATCCTTGAAGCTTTATCAGTTTTGCACATGAAAAGCTAACCTTTCAGTAACTTCCATTTATTAAACATTTGCTACACATTACATCGTATTTCTTCAAAGTTATTTTATACTTACTTGTGGGCCTGGAATTCCTTGCTGACCAGGAGGTCCTGGTTCCCCTTGAGGACCCTGCCATGCAAAAAAATACCAGGGCAATTAGGTTTGCATTTCTGCACTACAGATCTTCATTGTCAGTACTAAAACGAATATAAACTCATCTTTGTTCCACCCTCTTTAAAGTTTCCTCCCTCTTCTTTACCACCAACTTTTTATTCAGTATGGTATTTTTTCATACTAATGAATATCACGGCCTTTTCTTTAATAAAGAATAACAGCCCACACATAGGACCTAATCACTGGAGTCCACAGTGCTAAAGGATCTTGAGAGAAGTATGGCCTTTTGGATGAGTAATAGATTTCTTTTTATGCAATATCATTATGAGTCTGAATATTTTGACAGTAAAGTTTAATTAAATGGAGGAGATGGCGTAGTGGAGAGAATGTGGAAAAGTTTTTCAGAATCTACTCCCTTCCAAATTCCCAGCTTCCTTACTCACCATGTTTCCTTTTGGGCCTGGAGGTCCATCAACACCTGCAATGCCCTATAACAAACAATATAAACGTCAGCAACTTTCAGTGGACTTCCATTTTTCTTCTGGAAATTGCAAGTACAAAACAGCTGATACGTACAGGTTGTCCAGGGGGACCGGGTGTACCTCTGGGGCCCAGTAATCCCCGCGGACCCTGTAAGAGGAGAAATACTTATTATTACCTGCATCACTTTTTCTAAATAAAGAGAGGCCCCGGAGCAGGACTGGGCAAGGAATGTCATAAGGAGTAGGAAGGATGACGGGAAGCCAGCATGGGGGTTGAGGGAGGAACAAAGGAAGAAAGGAAAAAAAATCACAGATAAATTCTCCTGAGGGCCACCATATGTCTGAAGAGGATGTTAGTGGTAGGGCAAGCTTTGATTGAGCTGCTGTACAGTCATTTCAGAGAACAGTAAGAGATAACTTTTTATATTTCCTGGTGCAGAACACTGGCACAGCATCTTCCACCAAAGTTTCAGCTGTGTCTTGGCCTGGGGGTCTGACCTGAATAGTGGCATATGTGTGTATTTCTGCCTTTAGAGAACACGATCATCTGTCATACTCTATACTACTACTCTAAGGGTAAAGCAGTACTTTAATCTGAAGTAGAAATCCAATAAATAATTAAAAATTACTAATAATTTTATTATGATAAATGCAAGGCATTCCAGAAACCAAAATCAGACTTGTTCCTCTTACCCCTAAAAAATTCCACAAAAGACAAAAGGGTATTCTCCTAAAAAGGTGAGAAAGATTTTGTCTAGAACATAATCTTTTGGCTTCATACTATGTAAATAAATATTATGTTTCCATAAGATGTGTCATCATCCATGTCACACTGATGAAGTAGGCAGGACTGAGTCCTAAGTCTCTTCATGTACAATGTAGTCACAGATCACTAACACACTGATTCTGTAGTGAGTTCTTCCCACCTTGCAAGTA
The DNA here is from genome assembly GCF_017976375.1 of Cuculus canorus. Lineage (NCBI taxonomy): Eukaryota > Metazoa > Chordata > Aves > Cuculiformes > Cuculidae > Cuculus > Cuculus canorus. The sequence continues at coordinate 7,781,224 of NC_071408.1, forward strand.
GGCAGCAGTATATCATACATTTAGGGTAAAATTCCCCTTTCTGAGGCTTGATTTCTTGCCTGCAATGCAGAACTCTGCTCTGCAGTGACAGCACCTGCAGAATTCCAACTGACAGCAGTGGAAATTCTCTATGTGAAACAAGTGTAAATACACACAATGAAGCAGAAGCACAGTAGTGTGAAAAAAAAGAAGCCATAAATAGATGTTTGGAAAACATTTTGAAAGCAACAAATGCTTGGTTATATTCTCATGTATCAAGGGTTACAGTGATTGATATCGCACAGTAGAGTAAGAAATAGCCTATGTGATTGTAGAAGTTGTGCATATTTGACTGGATCTATCCCTGACTTAATTCTAATCCTGTAAGTAGCGTTTCATCCCTAATAATAATAAAAGAAAAAAATCTGGCTTTTCAACCAGGATCAGTATCCTCTATACACACACATGCAGTCATTTTTATAACTGCAATTCAGAACAGTCCGATAGAAAGGAAAAAAAAAATATAGTGACTTTTGTTTGTAATAGAAACAGAAGAATAAGAAAGCACTGCTTACAGCTTCACCTGGGAGACCTCTTGGTCCAACTTCCCCATCTTCTCCCTGTTTTTGTACAAAGGGAATAGAAGTTTAAGAAAAAAAGAACATTTGTCACGACCATATTCCCACTACATGAGGATCCAGTCTACATTTTAATGTGTAAATAGCAACTTACTCTTGATCCATCTTCACCAGGTAAGCCAGGAGGTCCCTGTGGGCCACGGTCTCCCTGTAGAATAAAGGAAGTGATTAAAATAATACATCTGTTGATGGAAACAATAATGAATGGAAAAGGAAGTGAAAACAAATGTACTAGCTGAAGTCTGATGTGTCAAAGCATGTCTTAACACAATGATACTTTTATTACATTAGTATCTAAAGACACTGTTACATTAGTGTCTTTTATTACTTTAATACAAAAACAAAGGAATGTTATTGAAACAATGAACTATTTGTGTTTGTAAAATTTTACTCTGCAACTATTCTGTATGTTCCCAAACATACAAAAACTAGTGCTCCAAAAGGCAGTGCTATCCACATTTTTTCTTTGTCTCAGCAGCACTCTACTCCTCCCTCTATACAATGTATTACTGCCAGTAAAATAAGGCATGTGTACATGGGTAGGAAGTTAGTAAACCAGTTACTGCGCCCTGGAATATCTGTAGTGAAGTGCAATACCAGCTTTCAGAACCATGCACCAGTCATTGAGAGCCTTGGGACTGATTTGTCTGAGGCTTTGGAAGGCAGCCAGACTTGCACACTTCCCCTCAGAGGTTGGGGCTTTTCAAGTCTATATTGCAGAGCCTCAGTAGAATCTGGACCATACTTTTAGGATTTATTTTTCTTTCCTCATTTCTAAAGAGAACTACTGTGCTGCATAGCTCCAACACCAGTGACTGACTTTTCTAGGCAGCGGGTTTTTAGACTGTGACTTCCTTCTGGCATTGGACAGCAACCAAGTATTCATGCTGGTTTCCTTAATTTTATCAGTGTCTCCAAGGGCCTGACCACTGCTGTGGATCCTAGCAGAGGTATATGCAGTCACTATTTAGTAGCTCCAATCTTCACTCTTTCAAACTTTCTTGGGGAATTTTAAGTAACTTGCTCTTACCCTCGAGCTATGTAACATTAGGGATGTCAGGACTTCATTCTATTGCCTTTCTGTCCTCTGTAATTTGGAATCAGTATAGAGAGAATGAAGTTCTATGAACTGCACTTTCATACCCTTAAGATAAATAAATACAGCAGCTTCTATATTTTGCTAAGTTGAAACTATTCAATGTGATCTGCTGGTAAAGCTTGTGTTTTTCTACATGCTAAATGACACTTCTGAAAACTGACACGAGACACATGATCTGTGCTCTGGCTTTCATTCAATAACTGGGTGAAGACTGACTTAAGCTTTCAAATATTGAAATAGTTCATCCCCTCAAGAACTACCTTTTTTGTCTTGCAAACACATGGAAGGTAAGAGTTAAATCAGGACCTCGCATTCAGTGTCCTGGCACTGTCATGCAATAAGAACTTCCTATCATTATCAGCATCCTCAGTTCATCAATTTTCTAATTCTTTCCTTGAAATGTTCTTGTAAAACCTGCATTCCTTTTCCTTAGCCCTTTTCTTTTGGTATATGCTGTCTGGCTGGCTTTTATACTGCAGAAGGGTTACACATCTAGTAAATCTAAATAAGAAAAGTTTAGCATCAGAGATATTGATGTTAAAAGGAATATTACACCATGTGGTCTCATCCAGTCTCATCTCATCCAGTAACCCTTGCCCGATAGCCTGTGTTTTACAGAGGCATAACCTCAGAGAGATATCCAGTTTGCAACTCACAGTTCAAATATGACTAATTCTAGAAGTAGTCCTAAAACTTCTGCTCTAAAGTTACAGGGTTTCAATATCAGTTCTTTTACGGCTGAAACACAACTACAACAGCAAACACATTTCTCTTGCCTCTTCTTTCTGCGCTCTTCACTACAAGCCAAAGAGAAATGAATATCTGCATTATATGCAGTCAGTATATAGGAGTCTGAAGAGCTCCAGTTACCTGATCTGGCTTCGGACTGAGCTGCTTTCAGAAAGAACATAGTTTGTACTTTTACAGAAGATTTCCATAGAAACATGAGAATGCCTAGATTTATAAATAATGTGGTGCAAGAAATGATGAAAAGGAGTCATTATTTTCATTACTATTTTGTAGATGCCAACCCAAAATTAACCTTCTATTTTAGATTTTTTAATTTGTTTAGGAAATACGAAAAAATAGATTATTTGCAAAACAATAATTTCTTTATGACTGGGGAGGTCCCACAGACAGATAATTCCAGTATTAGAGGTTGGAAAGCAGACACGTATTCCCTGACTCTCAATCAATTTCTGTTCAAGGCTTCAGAATGAAGCAATGGCAAGACCTTAATGTCTAGCCCCCTCTCGTGGGCACCTGCAGATCAAGCTGGATTTCAATTTTGATGCGCTGATTGTTTTACACTCTTTTAAGTAAAATATGATGAAAGAAGATCGAGACATTTCTGCACGACACTAGAAGTTCTTTTCCAATTGCAAAGAGCACTCAAAGGAGTATTCTTAGATGCAATTACAAAGAACTACATTAGGGACCAGTAGCCAACGCAGCTGAGATTTTCTGGAAGTGCAGCAGTTGTGCAAGCCCATTGAAAGGTGAGAGCTACACTCATTCCTTGGTCACAAAAGGGTAAAATTTAAAGCAGACCCCCCCTGCTGTGATTACTTCTACACTTTGTAGGGAAAGATGCAGTCTCATCCTACAGGTGATATGACATAAGAAGAAAGCACATTCTTTGTTTTAAATAATACTTCACTTTTTCCTAACTTATCTGAGATGACTCAGATCTTTAAGGTGCATTTTTTGGAATGAGCCGCACTACACAATTCAGTTTGTAATTCAAATACTCAGTTATATTTTTTTTAGTGAGCTTCTCAGCAGGTTAAAACCTGTCATGCTCCTGATACAGAAACTTCATGCTAATTTCCTTTCCCTAATAATATTTCCTTTAAAAATCACTTGATATCCAACACGCAAATAAGAAAATTTTTGGTCTAAGAAAAACTGAAGCAAAACCTAGCTGAAGATGTGATCTGAATTCCAAAAATACTTAAATCATGTAGATACATATAAACTGGTGTCTATTGATTCAGGTTACTAAAAATGTTTCATGAGGAATATATTACCTGACAATATATATCTACTATTCTGTATTATGAAAATATGGCATTCCATTTTAACTTTTTGTATAGTACTTAGCGCTATTCTTAATGAATAGTGTTTCATTTCTGTATGTTATCCATTCATTACCATAGAAATATACATACTTTTCTTACCCTGTTACCTTTATCACCAGGGAGGCCAGGAAGACCATCAAATCCTCTGTCACCCTAGGAAAGAAGAAACCATAGCTTTAGTAAATGACTTTTACATTCTGTATTACTCTGAATAAATTGTGGTTTTCCTCTAAAAGTTAATGTCTACCTTTTGTTATATGTACACTTCTGTTATTGAAGGAAACACATGGAGGGCAGCACATAGAACACACTCAAAAAATTTGCTTCTATGCATCAAAGCAAGAGAAGATGCCACACCAACATTTTCACTGTGCTGTAATTATGCTGTTTATAAAAGAAGTCCACCTTGAAATGAAAAGCTTGATTCTAGACGCACTTTGCAGTTGCAAAACTGACCTCACTGGTACTCTGTAACTAAACTGACTCAGAGGGATAGGAATCATGTCCCAAGAATCAAGTTACTTCAAGGTCAGACCACTAGCCATTACCATTAATTACCATATTTTAAATGGGTGATTCATTCTCAGCTCTTGCATCTGACCCAGCTATCTGAAACCTCAGTATTTTCACTTGAGAGAAGAATTTTGGGCTGGCTTGAAAGAAACTGTGGTACCTACATAAACTCTGTCTAGCCCATTCCAAGACTGAAATAAAGCCTCAGTATCATTATTATTTACCTTTGCACCAGGTTCTCCTGGCATGCCTCTGGCACCATCAGCTCCAGGACGGCCCTGCAAAAACCCAAAGGGGAAAACACTTCAATATGCAGTGGAATCACTTAATATTTAGATATATTTAAACTATTTACCCAGAGCAGGTTTGATCCATACGCTACTTACCCTTTTGCCAGGTTTTCCACTTGGACCAGGGGCACCTTGAACACCACGAGGACCCTTAATTTAAAGAGTGTAATTTTTAGAATTATATACATGTTAGCAAAATGCTAATTAAACACCTCAAGAACAAATAAGACATTTTTATATACAAAGATGCATTTTTTTTCTGAGAAGATACATTCTGGTTTCTAAATTCCTATTAGTTTTAATAGAGTATGGGCATTTATTTGCCTTACTACTACCGATTTTATCGCTAGTTTTCATGAGATGGCTCTATACACAGCATAATTGACCCTTTTAATATCAAAGCTTCTTACATGCTTTTCATGGCTATGTAGTTCTCAGTTCTGTGGTTTGAAAACCTTTCTTCCTCTCATGCTAAAACTATTTTTGTCACATGATAATTATTTGATGAAAACTGGAGTGCTTATTTCAGATTCCTAACTCATACAATAAAAAGGATTTGTGCTGGTAAACGGCTCATATGCTTTCTTAGCTTTACACAGCACAGTTTTAACTGGAGAGAGAACAAATTACCCCACACTGAAAAACCTAATTCAATTTTTCAATTTTTCAAATACATGTAACATTCACTGACAACTGTGTAGGAATATGTGTGAATATGTTCTCATCCCCCATCCAAATGCAGCTTCTTCAGGTAAAAATAGCAATGGTAAAGACTAGCCATCCAAAAATACTGAGTAGGCATGGAAAAAAATACTAAAAACATGAGTTAGCAAACTGAAAGACTGATCAGAGTGCTTTTTTGTTTAATTGTTTTATTTTTCTTCTGTAAATATCCCTGTGCAGTTTTAAGACAGGAATTTGGTAATATAGCAAATCTACAATACCACTTGTGATTCTGGCAAAATTATTTTCCAGAGACTCCTACCATTACTTCTTTAGAAACCTCTATTACTTTTAGGTTTAAGCTGAAATATTTCAGCATGTTTCAGTGCTCAGGAGCTGACGTAACAGTAAACTGAGAAGAAAATCATGCACAGATTTGTAAAGAGTTATTATTGCTATGCCACTTTTTTCTTGAAAATATCCTGTTTAATTACCAACTAAATTAAAACTCTCTCACCTTAGGAGATCTGATAAGATCAGAGTCCAAGGTCAAACAATTGCACACTGACACAGGATTATTCAACAGAGAAAAGAGCCTGAAGTGACAATATTAAAACAGCTTTTCAAGTGATGACATTCTACATGTGAAAATTGGTCACAGTTATACAAAGATTGTTGGTTTCATATTTCAACATGAACAATCCAGCTATCACATTTAATTAGGACAGTATTGTAAAAGCTATTTTTCTTCAATTGCACATGGAAAGCATATCGCGGATTGATTTCTGCGAAGTGATATGAATGCATTTTCTTGAAGATAAACAAGCTCAAATATTACAGGCAATACTATTGTACCTGGGGACCTGGTTCACCACTTTCACCCTTAGCACCTGCTGCTCCAGGTCCACCCTTGATGAAAAAAGCAAAACATATTGTTTAAATATACAAAAATAAATTTACATTAATAAGTTACGTTCAATTTCTATACATTAATTACAGGGAAAAGAAACAAATATCCCCCTATTAATTAGGAGGTATGAATTCACCATTTGAATCTGCAGATTTACCCTGATACAGTATTGTCTAGACACTGGGCTTAACTGGGCCAAAAATCTTTCTATTAACAGAGACAACTTCCATCAATTTGAATGGGATCAAATATAACTCTCTGTTCCTTACTAATATTTGAGAGCTAAATATGAGCACAGTAAGAACATAAGTCATGCAAACAGAAGTGCATCTGCTGTAGGGAAAGGAACAGAAATTAAACCCACCTCTTTTTACATTTATCTGTTTCTGTGCCGAACAGAAAATAACAGTCTCAAGAGTTCAATCCAAAGATCACTATAGTCAATAAAAATAACCTGTCTAACTTCAGCTACGTTTTAAATCAAGGTCTTGGTGCATTTGGCCCTGAAGAAGTGGAAGATCTATATAACTGCATCTATTTGCTACAATTAAATGACAATCCAAATTTTCAGAGTAAGTTTTTCTCATAAACAGATCTAGAACAGATCTTCAGCATAAGATACTGTGTGTGAAATCAGGGGCAGACCTAGTTAAAGTAAGTTTGTGTTTTCTTAATAGCTGTCTCATGAAAACAGACATAATAAAAAGTCTTGTCATGCTTACATAGAATACAGGCAGTTTACTGTCATAGGCAAACGAATTTTTGCATTTCTCTATTTCTCTGAAACAGGCCAGGATCAAAAATATGTATTTAATTTGAAACTAACCTCACAGACCTTGGAAAACTGCGAATCCTCCTATATTCACCATACAAAGAAATAAGTGGTCTCATGACTCGGCTTAGTGCCGAGTAGAGCGTTGTGGAGTGGAAAGGTTTCCACTGACCTTACAGGTATTGAATCGGGTCCTAAGCAAACAGAAAATCAGATCCTGAGTTGGTACTGGCAGTGGAGAGAACAGTAGCTTTGGTAGGTGGTGACTGTCTGTCTGTTTTTCCCAGGTGTAAGCTCTGCTTTTAATTAATAAAACTTGATACCTGTAGGCAGAAATTGATTTTGTATTCTATGTCAGTTAAGCATGTGAACTCCAGACTCAGTTGAAGCTATAGACTGGGGCTTTGACACTGCTACGTTTAAGATTTTTAATAACTGATGTGTTTCTAACTGTATCTTATTGGCTATTAAATTTATTTAAGAAAATACAATTCATATTAAGAGTAAAAGCTCCAACTATTTCATTCTTAAAGTAAGCTGGGCACACAAACAACTGACAGGCCAAGAATCTGTAGTTGCTTCTGGAACTGTAGTTCACAAACTTTGCCAGATCAAAGAGTTGGATTTCTAGAGCCTCCTGGTGGCTTAGAAGCAAAACAACTATTAATATTATTCTTAATATTATTCATTTCTTGAACTTTGCATGCAGAAATTAATGAAGGCTTTAAAACATGAAAGCATGAGTAAGAGCCTAGGTTATACTTCAGCTAAAGGTGTAACAACCCACTGTTGATATTATACCAGTCTTTACAAACTAATTCATTGCTTACAGCAGTTCCATAGTTATTTTGTCTGTACAGACTTAATATTATCCTGTAGCTCTCTTGATTTCAATACATTGCTGGAAATAGTGTATTAGTTTTTTAACTATAATATTTGCATGTTTGCATATTTGTAAGTATTACATACCTAATCATGATCAGTCAAGAGTCTGTAAGCCAAATTCTCTGCTTGGTAGCAACTATTTACTTTGGAAAAATTACTCTAGGGAAGAATTGCTGTATAGGTCTGCTTAAAAATCCAAGTGAAGTCCAGTGATTTCAGTTTCTAGGGCCGAAGTGAGATTGTGGCAGGATATTTAGCTAAAATTTACCTGAAAACAGGAAATTTCACTTAAACAGAAAGACAGGGTTCATGAGACTGGACAGTTCGGAGTACAGTATAATCTGGAATTGCTGCATGGATTGCTATGTGGATTGCTATATGAAGATAAGGCCAAACACTTGAAAGCCTGAGAATACACCTTACGAAAGTTTTAGTGCCATTAGCTTTCAAGAGTCACTGAAGAAAATGTTAATCTGCTAGGATCAGGGAAGAATACAATCCAGAGTATTCTTTATGCTCCCTAAAATATTCCTTTAACAGTATATAATTGTCTTAATGTTCCGCTAGGTTTTCTCTGTTAATAGAGTGGTCATTGGAGGTAATAGCAGTGAAAGCCACTGAGGCAACCTTTCAGTTGGATTATGCTTCTATAATTACACAAGATGAGGTGGACAATTGCCTGGCTAGTATTTTGTTGTTAATAGTAGGACGCTATAGTCAAGCTTGTCCATCAGCTTCTCCTGCTTTCAAACTAAGACACTGTGCATTAGTAGAGTGAGGATGAGAGGGAGAAAGAGGAGGTTAGAAGGGGAGGACTTGGTTGTTACTGCTCAGCTACAAGCTGTTGCTGAAGCACCACATGAAAGAAGGAAAGAAGCACAGAAGAAGGGAAAGGAACTATATTTCTTACAATACAGTCTCATCACCTCTAAGATACGACTGAATCTCCACAACTGGGATAAGTGAAAGGGAACTACTTTGGAAAATACTATTGCATTCTGAGGCAAGGAGAAAATCAGGTGGCCTCCAGCAACTTCTGTTGCTGTCTTCTATGTATGCTACTATAGTCGTCCCTGGTAAATCTCTGTAGTCACTACTTCTTCACGAAATAAACCAATAGGAAACTTGCATCATCCTTTTCTTTTGGCTACACAGTGATCACTTGTTTTCATTTCTCAAAAGCACAATTGCATTCCTGTCTCTGTTTTATAACTAGATGCTTGTCTGAGCTAATGAAAAATACTAACATTACTCTTTGCATCTATCAACACAATGATAATACAAATAAAAATTACAGCAGACATAGAAAAAAAATTAAGAGGCCAAATATATGCCAGCCTAGCTGTGCCATCACAGTAGACAAAGTAACAGTTTCCAAATTATGTGGATCTTTCAAATATGGATGCTGTACTAGCTATAGGAGGGAATTTCACTCTACATAGGAGGGCAAATACAGTCACCTAGGAGAAAGTTAGAAAAAAATAGTCTTCTACAAAGCTTATGATCTCAGCTGCAGCATTTGTTATTTTATATCATGGTACAGATGCTTTATAATAGGTTTTTGAAGATAGTAAATTACCCATTGGGTGATTTATTGAGTCTGAATAGCACCTATTTCCTAAAAGAGGAAATTTCAATTGTAAGATAGATCAGGTGGTTTTGGCTTGCTGAGCGTCCTGCCTGGTTTTATTCTTTCATTGTGAGTATTGTCCTTTTAAAGGTTTGTAGGGATTACAGAAGGAAACACAGATGTGATCAAAAAGTTGTTTTGCATGTAATCAGAAAAAAATGTTGTATTCCACTTATAGACCTTCTGCAAATACAAATCTTTTTTAACATACACGGGGCATTTTCCAGACCATTCAGTATTAGCAGTCAAGCCAAATTCAGGACTAAAATAAACAAAATACAATCTGTATGGCTTTTAATTGCTTATGGGAATGCCTTGTAAGAACTTTCCAGATTCAGCTTAAATAGTGAGGCAAGGTCATTCTGCTCACTCTTGCTTTAGTATCTATTTCTGTAGAGTTTCATGTTTACCACAACCAATTTTGTAAATATTATTACAGGTATGACTAACTGTAGATGCATATGTAATTACTTATGTAAAGCTATTCACTAGTTTTGTAAGCCTACCAGTTTGCTCTAAGCAAACACCCCCAAATCCATATTAAAAACTACTTTACTATTCAGGTTGCATTGCAGACCTAGAATAAGAATACTAACTATGGCTTTAATTTTATCAATTCCTTTTCAAATAAAATAAGCACAAAACCAGAGGTGTAGGAGTAACTTCTGTTACTGTCTTCTTAAACCTGTGCCACTGTTTTGTTTACATACCACAGGACCTGGTCTTCCAGTGAGTCCCATAGGACCAGGTGGACCTCTCATAGCAATCTGAGAAAACAAACAGAATAAAACGACAGGTATCAAGAAAAAGCTGCCAGCCAGCATAAAAATTCTATATTTTTTATATTTCTATATAAAAATTCAATCTCATAACGCATTAACAAAGAACACCCCTATCATTGACTCAGTTGTCAATAAGGATAACTACTGTGATGAGATGATGCTCAGAGTTCTTTAATTCACATCCTGCATGATATAAAATGGAAAAAAAATTTTGAGCTATATCCTTGTGGCAGTTTTTTTTGCAGGCTCCTTGTGCTCACCCTAGCTTGTTGAAGAATAGCTTGTGCTTGAGCTTCCTGGGCTGAGATTGTTGGGCCCTTCTCACCATCTCCACCAAAGCGGAACTGCAAGTATCAAAACAAGAAAAATATTCAGAATTTATCAAATTTAAACCATACTTGTTATTTTCTGCAACTGCGTAATCCACTTCAAAGACACAAGTCTTGGTCTTTACTTCATTCCGCTACTTTCTGAAGACTGCTGCACTGGATCTAGCATGAATATTAAGTCATTGACACGAGTTTAGAACTGAGTAAAATCTAATCCTTCACGAGTAAACACTTTCTTGATTTTATAGGATTTTGGTTTTCATTTTGTTTGCTTGTCTCTTTTTCTAAAAGACGCAAAAATAGACTCTAGTTTTCTGCAAAACCTCATTAAACACGTACATTGGTATCTACCCACAGAAAAATGCAATCTGATTTAAGGCAGACTTCAATTTGAAAAAAATTTGGTATCTAAAGTGAAACACTTTTGTGTCATTTCTGATAATTTAAAAATAAATTACAGATTAAAATTTAAGTACTCATTCCTGTTCTTCTGGACTGTTACCGCTCATGAAATTGCTAGCAGAAGCTTCGCAATGTTGCCGAGACACTAAACTGCTACAAGAAGCATGGCTTTCCAAGGGTATGGCATAGGCACACTGGAGACTGGGGACATGAATCTTTCACTGTCCACAACAGTTTTTCTAGTTTGCCTATGCTGAGAGTTGGCACAGTAACTGAGGTTTTTCTCCTGCTCCTGCACTCATATTATTATCACAACGAATTGATTTTTTTTTTTTTGGAAAGTGATGAAAAACATACTGCTTTAAAGTTCCACAAATGAGCACCTGATTTTTTCCAAAATGAAAACTACCAAGCTTTCTATCTTTTGAAAAGAGGCCAGTGGTTTGTAGGGATCCACATAATGTTCAACTGACAACATTTTCAAAGTATTTTTTTCAAGCAAAAATGCCCAAATATGTTGCCTTGCACTCATTGAAAAGGTGAACACATTTCGATGAATTCAAGTCCCACATATAACTATGAAGAGCCAAACATCGCACAAAAGGTGTCTCCCATACCTTTTGTTACTTGGTATCTTGGTTGTATCTCTTGGATGCCAAGACAATCTGCCACTGCTAGATTCAATTCCACCTGTTTACTCCTTTATACCAAGATGACTGTCAAGCTAATAAGCAGGTCATCTGTTACAAAAGGATTGTGGCTTCTCAATGGGGTTTATAAATGTGGAAAAGAAGTCTAGATGCTGATTAAATTGTCAGGCTGGTTAAATATTAGTCTACATTTATTACCTTTAAAGGAGCAAACGCATAAAAGAGAAATTTTCCTCTGCTAGCACAGCAATTACACATGAAGAATGATTTGGGAATAATCCCCCTGAGGAGCAGTGCATTTTTACATCAACTAATTATTGCTAAACAAATATTTCTGTTACACAGTCAGCTGTGATAACAGAACTTGGTGCAAGCACTAGGTCAAAAACATTAGCTTATTTTAATAATCTTCCACTGAGTTTCATAAATACACAAAAAGCTTTACAAAATCATAATTTCCTCATTGATACTGATTTGGGTCCTGCCTCATGTATCAGAACTACACCAACTACAGCTCTGAGACTTTTTACTTACTCTGCTTTACTCACCAAAGATAACGCCCCTTCAGCCCCTTCATTTACAGGTGATTTGTCAGTTCTCTGGGATGGTAGTACTCATCAGATCTTTCACATACACTCATACACTCAGGAATAATGAATTCCGTGCACATAGTACTTTTCATAGCACAAAGCTGCAAGATACTACAACAGCTTTGCGCTTGTTCTTCCACCTGCTAAAACAGATGGTGTTTTGCTTTGACTCCAGTGGGAGCAGAGCTGGCTACGTGCATATATTTCTACTCAAAGGATACACTGACTCTTCAAAGAGGACACTGAAGTCCAATTTTAAGCATGGAATGCTTAAATTCTCCATGTCAAGGAGACTTGAAAGCATACACGCCTGCTGGGAGCATGCTCCCTTTGTGCAAAAGCAAACTCCTTGTTTAGAACACATAGTAGCAAATAACAGTTACTGTTGAAAATAATACTGTTGAAAAAGGAGGATTTCAATGAGTGTAAAACTGGTTCCAATCTGGCAGCCATACAGGAGCTAAAGCATGTTTTGTTTGAGGGAAAAAGGTACCATAAGATTCTGAAACTTTTAAGCTGTACAAGAAACTCTGTATTATCTCTCATTCCAAAGACAAAATCAGATGAAAAAAGAAAACACCTATAAATTTTTTGAAACACAGTTCCTGTTTTTGGAGGCTGGCTACCCTGTAATGCAACTTACCGGCAACATTAACATGGTACCTGGAGGACCTGCCAAACCATCAGCTCCAGGGAGACCGGGGCGACCAGGCGGACCCTAAGAGAACGAAGGATGAGAAAAAGGAATGACCACAAAAAGATAGTTATGTAAGGCCAACCTTTTGAGTCACTCACACACACTTGCACTTGTATTCACAATGACATATTTGGAGTTTTAATACTCCCTTTGCAAATGATTTGGTAATGTTATTCATTATTGGTGAGGTAATTAAAGAACTGAGTTTGGAAAGACATTCAGCAATAGTGAAGAAAGCCATTCTCTTTAAGTATTTTACTTGCAAATACTCCATTACTTGTACTCCACACTTGTACTCCATTAAAAAATGGAGTACAAAGTGCCTAATTACAGATGCTATGCTCTTGATTTCATAGGTTGGGCTCAGCTGAGAATTGCATGGTGTTCCAGTGTTTGCTTTACTTCACAGAGAATACTGCTGATTCACTTTAAAGACTTTCAGTAGGCTTAAGTTTCAAAGACTGCAGCTTTGACTTGAAATCTATTTTTTTCTAAAATCTATTTCTCTCTGACAGTCTAAAATAGAGCTAAACTTTTTCTGTACGCTGGAGTTGAAGAAATGTGCCCATATGTGCACATGATACTCGTGATTATTGATCCAACATGCTGCATAGGTAAATATTGCTGGTTTGGCAGTGGTTAGATTTATAGTTGCACTTTTCTTTCCAGCAATTTCGATGCTGCATTTTTACTAGCTAAAGCTGTCAAGGGCAGGAAGGACCTGCATCAGGAGTGCTCATTTACTTGCTGCATGACTGCCAAAGTACTCATTCATCAGAGCAACTCTCTGCAGGGTTGCAACAACAGACCAACAAACATCAAACTGTCTTAACTGGTTCCTTCTGATGCTCGGGCGTTGAACAAAACAATGGAAAAGCTGATCAAAAAAAATCTGGTGTTTTTTCCCCTCTTCAAGAACTCTTCAAGAACTAAGACTGGTAGTCGGTAACAGTCTGTCTGAGCTCTATTTTCCAAAAAGTCTGAAGCATCTAAAAAAAAAAAAATCCCTACTAATAACACCAGATAAATCTTAAATTGAGAATTATTACTAATTCAGACCTAATATACTGAATAAAATGTTGTCATTGTTAAAAAGAACCATTATATATCCAGGCAATTTTGAGTTAAGATTAAAATACAGAAAAATAATTAAATGCACTTGCATGACACTCTGAGAACCTTCACTGTGACCTGCAATGACTTTATGCCATATGATTATGAGTCTTTGTGAAGATTAGAACTGAAAGATTAGATGAGAATATGAAGTTTAGATTACTGAAAATGCAACAGAAGATTAGGTTAGTTTTTCTCTTTATTCTTCCATTGCACCATTTTATGAGTGCAACTCATGATGAGTGAAACTCATCTCTACAGTAAGTAAAAGTGGGATCACTTATGGTCCTCTCAGAAAGGTATGCTCATTCATTTCTCAGTTGTCTTATATCCATTATTAGGATTAGAATGATACAATAATTCAGTACAAAAGCTGTAGCATCGCAGGCAACTACAAAAAGTGGTGGATTTCTCAACTAATTGTTCTGTATTTTGTGTAAAAACAACATTCTCAATATTCTAGGTATTAGTGTGAGATTTTTAAAATTAAGCAATGAGCTTTTCTTGAGTGGTAATTTTCTCAGAATGATACTTTTCTAAATTTTTTACCTAAGATGAAAAGTAGTCAGAATAGTTACAGCAAGAGCTAGAGCCCTTATTTGTATACACTGATTGTTGTTTAAGTAAAAAACCATACCTGTCCACATATGTTTAAAATTTAAAGTCAGACATGTTATTTCATTGGAATGGAATCTGACAGCAGAATCTGGTTGCAGAGATCTGTATTGTTCTCATGAGTTTGGTAGCTCATTTCTACAATTATTTATGTGTGTAATGTGTCCTTTTTCATACAAGACATGAAGTCTGATCTATGATAGGCATATGAAGAGCTCAGTCAAGGATTTCCTTACAATGAACTCAGTAAGAAGTTAGTTAAAAAGCAGGTATTATCAGTAGTTATTCCACTACAATGTGTTAAAACTCCCATTCTATAAGTTTAATTTCCAAAATATGCTGTTTAGTTAATCTACAGGAAAGCAGTAATGAGAAAGTGTGGATGCTGAGTTACTATCAAGGTGAAGCATTGTTAGAATTTTAATATTATCTCGTTATTCAGTGAAGTAACAGTATCATCTCAGCATCTTGCATACACACATACAGCATGAAAATGTGACACCCATCAGTAAACTGTCACATAAAATTTAGGACAGATTTTTTTGTAGTATATTTTCTCAAATAAATATATTAAGTTTTTTTGAAAAATGTGTTAGTTGTGGCAGTAAGAAAAGACTTGTGAGAACATGTAGGACTAAAATAACAGTTTAAATTTCAATTATAGGGTTCTTATAAAGCATGTTATTCAATACAGCAAATAAATTCTGCCTAAATATTTAAATATTATCCATCACTTTTAGTATTTGCATGTGTATTTTGATTCTGCAGAGCTTGTTCTTCTCTGTACCTCTACATGTTACAGTTGAGGTCATACTAATTTTTTTTAAAACTCATTCAAACACACATGAGAAGTTTATACCTATTGCTTTATTATATTTTAAAATAATTCCCATCAAAACCGAGAAGTATAGACAAATACGAACTTTTTTTCCCGTATTTAGAGTACATATTCCTACCACTAAGCAAATATTTGTTCAGACTCCCAGTTGACTTGCTCAGCTGAGTAAATCAGCCTCAGTTCCACTGAAGTTTTTTAACCTACGTGTATTTATTTTATACCAGGATCTAACCGACTTACTCCTGCAGCAAATAGTGCAAGACATACCACGAATACCCAGGATAATCTGTATGTTCACTTACCCTTTCACCAGGGTCACCTGGAGGACCAACCGGACCTTGTAGACCTGGGGGACCTGTAAGACCCTATGGAAGATGAATGACATTATTATGTTGAATGACAACTTGCAGCATTTGTGAACTATTTTCTTCTCTTGAAAGTTATGTTGAACACAGATTTGGATAAAATAATTCATGAAGTAGCATATTCTTACTTCTTACAAAGATTTATAGTCAACTTTCAAAGGTTTGATTTTCACATGCACTAAGATTGTAGCATGCTGTCACTGAAAACACTGGAGATGACCCTTTTTTACTTCCTTCTAAAAATGCCAAGTCAAATATACAACTAGGAAACTATGATAAGACCATTATTAATTAAGTTAATTTATGAATGCCAGAGAACAGGCAATAAATCAAACACAATAAAAGAAAATAGTGATTAATCTACTTACAGCAGGTCCTCTTGGTCCTGGTGGTCCTTCAATGAGCATACCCTAGGGGGGTAAAAAAAAGATATTACATTGGTTATGTATTGGAGAAAAATATAACCACCTTTTTAGCTGAACTACTAAAGTTAGCATTTCTTAGTGTTTTGATTAAATTTTCTGGGGATGTCTCCAAAGTTACTAGAAATGGAATCTGAGTTGTGTGGCTTTCAAACTGAGAGAGACTTCTAGGCTGGAGGGATCTCATAGCACTTGATTCAAAATAACTCTTTTTCTTAAACGATGTTAAAAATTTTGATGTAAATAACTCTGGCTATTTCTGTGTTGTAGGTCTTATAGCACTTCCTAGTTCCTTTTCTCTGAGTGCAGATGCTAGTCCGAATTCCAGGTCAAGGCAAGAGCTATGAATATATGATCCCCACTTGTACCTGGCTTTCCACAGGAAGGAGGACTGGACTATAGCGAACTCCAACAAAGTTGGAGATTGGCAGTGGATACCTCTTCAGTGTTATGGATGTAAAATCTTGCAATGGTTTAAAAAAGCCATGCATTTTATGTGTTAATACACTCTGAGCTTCTTCACAGATCAGGATGGAGGTGTCAAAATCTTGACTAGTAACTTGTTTATTATTGTAGTCCTTTAATTTTGGTGATCAGTAGCTTAACCAAATGCTAATCCTGGGATAGGAATACAGAATTAAAAAGGAGCTTCTGGATCACAGAATCCAGACCTTTGATATTTAGGTAACAATGACACATCACGGTATTTTACCAGGCTTCAGCTTATGCTAATTTTGTCCCTTGATATTTCTGTGCCTAATTTTAATTTCCTATGAAATTATAATCAGATTAAACTTTAAATTCTCTTTGTGCCAAATATATATTTGAAAGCAGACCCTGAAAAATCTAGAAGAGTAAACCACACTGTCACTCAACTTCTGTGAGATACTATAAATTTTTTATTTTTGCATAACCTACATATTTCTTAAAATTTAATGACATTTTAGTTTTTGTCAAACATTATGCTACAGTATAATTTTGTCATACTGTAAAAACCAATTAGTTACCACAGTTACTACTATTTAAAGATGTAAGCTACTGATCCATTACTGTGCTTATGACCAAACTGCAATCTCCAAAGAAATTATTTAATTAAACTTTTAGCAATTTGATGACATCAGCACAGGTTAAACATATAAGCATTTATTTAAGCTCTCAAAGGGACTTCCTCGCCCCTGCTGAAACCTGTAGTTGCAGCGTCACCTGTGCCTAAGCTGGAAGCTATCTCTGTAGGTCTGTGCAAGCCATGGTTACTAGATGGCCTCAAGTGCTCTTTTTCTCTGCACAAGAAGATTCTCCTTGTTTTAAAGAACATGTGGTTAGTCCCTTGTATAACCGAAAAAGAAAGCTGAGCAGGCTACTGTCTGTTATCACTTTTACACTGTCCATGCTGCAGGCAATTGTTTCCAAGATCAGAGATAAAGTTAAACTCATACTGCCGTGAGCATGCTTTGATACTGTTGTATCAACACTGCATATATGTTATGTAGAGCTAAAGAAAAACTCATCCACATCTGTACTTACAGGTTCAATCACAGCTGGTTCTCCCTTTTGGCCTTTTTCTCCATAAGCCCCATGTCCAGTCACCTGGCCAGTAAAAACAGCCCACAAAATGAAAGTAAGCAGAAGGTCTAAGAACCTGGTACAATAAGAACTGCAGCAACCTGTAACTGAAAGCTAAAGCTGGAATTGATCTGTGCTATGAAAAATACATCAGTAGCCCAAACTACATCAATCAGAAAATATTTAATACATGAGAAATGGAAATGCAAAAACTACATGCATACTTTTCAAATTATTGGCTATCATATTGATTTGTAGTTTTCCAATCAGATGCAACAGTTTATATCTCATGGTTTGCATTAGGACGTAGGACTTAAAATCAAAAATCTGTGTGCAAGGCACAAAGTTCTTTCTTTTCTTCTTTGAATATACATATTCTTGGCAACTAGGTCCCAAATGGACAGTAACCTTCAAGTTCCTAATTTCATTCATTAGGCAGCCACAACATGAAAATTAGTTTGAGAAGAGTCTGAGACTTCATAGCATGAATGGGAAAGGAGTTATGTGGCATTGTAACTATTAAATTTTCTATCATGGATAGCCAGTTATGCCTCCTAACTATATGAATTAGCATCAACTTCAAAATTCTTTTAGGGTGATATCTATGGGAAGTTTTGAGTTCAGGATTAAGGTAACAGAAGAACCTAAAAAAATAGGGTAATAACACTGCTAATGTTGAAAAACAGATAGATTAAAGTTTCCAACAAAGACATATATACATACTTTTCTTTAGAAGTACCTCTCTTGATTGCTAACATATCAACTGCAAACTAGAAATTAAAATCAGCACTGATCAGACAAAAATTTAAAATGTTTTTTTCATTTTTTTTCATTTTTTTTTATTTCATTAGAGTGATTCCACATTTACTCTAAAACTGATGGGGATTTGAAAACATTAAGGAAAATGTTACAGAATTTCAATATGAAATATTTCAGAAAGCGAAAACAGATATAGATTCACTGTTTATGCATTTAGTACTGATTTATAAATGCACAGATCTTACAGGTAACAATATAATAGTTTATAAAAATCAACTAAGAAGGGGTAGAGACGATTATGGTTTATTATGTAAATGAAAATTGGTTGTAAAAAATTACATCGGGTCTCCATTTTTTTGAGTTTCCAGGTACTAAGTACTTTTCATCTTCCCTTTTTAATCAAAAGTAGAAATCTATTTCTTCTAAATATATCCATATGTCAAAGGAAAATGGTATGATATGTCTGGTTTAGCAGATAAGAGTTGCAATAAAGCTAACACAGGTCAGAGCCTGGGTTCTGATTCAAGCTTCCTGACTCCTTCCTTCAGTTTTGTAGCAAGACATTTTAAGTTGAAATTTACACCAGTGGACAGAGCCTACACAGTCATTTGCTTAATGCAGGCAGAAACGGTGCCTTATGGGTGCTTTGTTTTGTAGATAATCTGACCTTTTCTGTGTCATTCTGCCACAGTGTCCCCATCTGTGCTAGAAGTGAAAAAGTAAGCTTGTATCACATTGCACAGATAAGGATCATTAAAAAATACAATGACCCCAACGGGGTTTAAAAAGGAGTGATAAATGAAACAGAAGTATGGGTTTCAGGGTTGGCAGAGAAAAGCAGCCTCACACCATTTGCTGCTATTTCTTGGATCCTTTGTAAACTGGAGTTTTGAGTTTGTGAGGAGAAAAAAAAGGTAAGGCCAAGCAAACTGCAATCAAAATTCGCATTCCCTCATATATATGTATATACAGGGCCTTCTCAATTAAAAATTCAAGTGGGAATTAATTTTGCTTCCTGTCTTAAGTCATATTAGAGTCTTTTTGTAGCTTCCACAACTGTGTAAATTTGTAAATGAGGATCTTGGCACAACTAAAGGAAAATTAAAGCCTTGCTGTTCAGCCTGTGATTAAGTCAGAGAAAAAGAAAGAGCTGTAAAACACGCAAAAAAGAGCATGATTCACAGGATCCACCATGTCATCCTATCTTCCTTTATATATACTGAGCTGTTAAATCACTCCTGCAAAGTCATAAACCTGTCACCATTGACAAAGCTTATTTTCATGGAAGGATTCAGACTTTCACCTTCCCACTCACGAATTTTCTCCTTGGGAAGTATCAAAAGCCATCGGATTCTAGACATTTCTTACAATATTCACGTAAAAATATTAATTACAGTACTTGTACCTGCACTAGAATTCACATTTGTTTCCAGCTTTAGCTGTAGTTTAGAAATACTTTTAACACTGCAAATGTTGTCATTTATCTTGGGAATTCCACCTCTTCTTTCCTTTCCCTCCCATCTTCAACCCTCCCTTACTCCCTTCAGCAAAAAGAGACAAACCCCCTGCATTTAGTAAACATAAAAAGTTCAAGAGTACTTAGAAGATGGGCTTGATCCAAAGCCTATCAAAAGTGAGACTATATCTACTATGTACAAGGATATCTTGATCAGGCGCTGTACAGTCCTGAGTCTGTATAACAATAAAAGAATTACTAAATTAAATAAATCTGCATTATTCCTTCAATCAACTTACGCTCGTTTCTGTGATATCGGTCTCTGCAGGAACACCTGGACCAAAGTCCTCATTAGTGGAATCAGTTGGTTTCTCTTCATATTCTTTATATTCATAAAAATCATATTCGCCTAAATCTCCATCTACCAGCAGATCAGATTCACTGAGGTCTACTCCTCTGCTTCCATATTCAGTTTCCTCAGTTTTTTTATCATAATCCTCTCCAGTTATGTATTCTTCAGCAAATACTTCTTCAACAGGATTTTGCTATTCGTATCAGTAGCAAAGATTCGGGAACAGGAGGAATATGTGGGTTATTGTTAGTAAAGCAATGTAAGCATACGCTGATCCACCATGATGACTTGTCAAAAGGAGAAAGAACAGTAGAACTGCAGCATGTTGTCTTTTAATTAGAGTCTGAAGGAATGGAAGTCCAGCCTTTCAGAGTAATTAAAAGATCTTTGTATAAGTAGCACAAAGAAGTAATGCTTTCATAAGCTTTTCTTTTTATTTCCAAAAACATTGAATTCAATCTATCCAGTACCTTAGGAGTACTGCTTGCTTAATGTTACTTTAGTGCCAAATATAGCTAAATTCTCTGCTTGGTTTCACACTTAGAAGCACTCATGAATGAACATATGCATCACAATGAGCAGTGAATACATTCCGAAGACCTTTTTACAATAACAATGTACAGGAAGTGCAAGCACCCGTTTAGTTAAGCCCAGCCTTCTTCATTATTTTGTACCTATAAATACCACTGCTGAGGTAAACATTACAAATTCTTTTCCCTGGTAATGCTTTTACAATTTCTTTATCATTCAAAAAGTCATGGTTCATGTCTGTATGGCAGTTAATATATTTTTTGGCTGAGTCAAATTCCACTTGAAAAATTCAGATTAATTTTAACATTTCTGAAATCTAAGCTTTCATCTTCAAGCTTGTAAACTGTCAAACCAACTTACAAGCACCAAAGCAGTTTAGGAGAATGCTATATTTGAGATGTACAAAACCATGTGTGAAAAAAAGAGGACTGCTTTATTCTGTTACAGAGGTCTTTTGAAAGGACAATTTAGAAAGAAATTGAAGTTCAGATATCTCCAATATGAGATGGATATTCTAGACGGTCAGACAAGCTGAACAAGTATAAACTTAGAAGTATATTAAAAAGCCAATCAACATATAGAGTAATTAAAATATCTTGATCTAATCATGTTGAAATACAATCAAAATAGAAGGCCAGATTCTGATTTAACTAATTGCCTTATTCCATTAGCTACAGGACTAAGACAGTTAGAGTACAGCTAGAGTAAATGCACATCTGAACCAATTCTAAGCCAAATTTTGCCTTTATGCAGAACTGCTCTCATTAAGAAGAGCATTTAGCACCTTCTATCTAGCTCATTACAACTGTACTATAGTACAATTGGACTATAATTACCCCAGAAACACAATTATTTAAATATGCTTCTGAGAGTGTGAGATGTAAACATGACGTTCAACAGAAGAACAATTTACAGTAGAATGACTAAAATATATTTTAATTCACCTTCACATTCCAAGGCACATAGGAGGAAAACCAAAAAACAAATAGGGACCCTTTTTCTCTTTTCAAATGTTGGGGGGGGCAGGAGGAGGGGGCTGTTTTGTACATCTTTCAAGCAACATATCTTCATTTTGAGAGGAAAATGTAGAAGAAAAATGAAAACAATATTCCTTATAATCAGCCATCATTTTTCTAAAACTAGCATTAATTAATACGCAGACATATTAATCAACACTGGCTTTAGGTGTAGTAATCTTAATATAACGTCCAGTCTTCTTGTTGTGGCTTTCTAAAAACGTGGTTTCTAACATAAGTCAAAATACTAATTTTATTTTTTTGTAGTTTAAAATATAATGATTCATTTGAATAGAAGCTCAGGGGAAAGCAAATAATTTGGGTTTGTTAGCTGAAGAACTATTAAAAGGAAATGATGGCTTCTGATTCAACTTCAGTATGCTGCTACGGTTGCAGCCATCCTTTGTCTTGTGTTAGGCTTTTTTTATCCTGCATCTTAAGAGTTACAAGAAAAATTAGAGACTTTGCTTCCTCTAAGAACAGGAGGACTATGTTTAGTATTTAAGCTCATTTATACTAGACATAGCTCCATTCACATTCACATAGAATGCAACAGCCCTGCATTCCCACAGCATAAATCACTGAATCATTTTCAGAATCATGAACTCTGCAGTTTAAGGATACAGCAGATCTCTACAGAATTAAGAGTTCTGCCTAAGAAAATAGTCGGTTCAAATACTGGCTAAGAAAGCATAAAATCACATTAATTGCTGTTATAGCTATGTATATTTACACAGACAGATGCTCATGCTTTTAAAATGGTTTTGGGCTTTATTAATCACTGAAACCTGGTGGGCAATTATTTTTGCCTATCATTTTTTCAAGAGTCTTTATTACCTCATTTGCTTCAGTAGTTCTGGCGGGAGCTTCTGTCTGGGGCCCATAGTCATTTTCAGCTATGCTATACTCTTGAAATCCATCAATAATGTTTGCCTAGTATTAAAGAAAAAATACATTATTAAAAAAATCCTGTAGGAAAAATGCAAGACTTATCACTTTTATTTGGGTTATGGTATTAGCCAGACGTATTCATCTAGTGGGGTTAGGTATATTTTTTCTTATTATCAGAGATCTTCCAGTCTTGGCCTGGGAAAGATCTTGATTATTTCTTGGCTGCCTTTACCCCTAGTTTGCCTTTTGTTGCTTCTTGATAACTTTTCTTCTTCTTGGATGCATATTTTTCAGATTTTTTTGTTGTGGCCTTTGGGGTTTTGTCCTTTGAGCTAGTGGCCACTGTCCTCTTCTTCTTTTTGACCATGGCTTTCTTTTTCTGCAAACGTTATGAAAGATGGAATGGGAAAACATAAATAATATGAAAAGAAAATTGAGAAAGCATGAATGAAAGAAGGGTAACCAAACGTGAGACGAATGCTGTCAGCCGTGAGACCTTCCATCTCTAACTGAAAGCAAGTGTTGCAGTTACAGAGTAAAGAAATGAGTGAAAGGAAAACATTAAGCTTTTATACAGAAGGCACAAACTGACAAACCATGTTGTAGAGGACAGCTGGACACCACACAACAAACAGATCAGATTCTGTTACCTCTGTTTGTGCTACTGTCTCTTCGAATAGTGAGGGTCCCTCTGTTACAGACTCAGTTTCTTTATAATCTGCATCCCCATACTCATAGTCATATTCGATAAAATCTTCTGGTGTGTACTACATTGCAAATGGAAAAATATCAGGCATTCCCATGTTAGTGGTAGCAAACTAGATTAGCTATACCAGAAAGCATCTTAACCTTTACTTAGAAGTAAAGCTTAAGAAAATTAAGGTAGTATGAACAATTCAATACAGTTATTCATTTGGGGAGAAAATACAATTTCTTTCAAAGCACGATACAAAAGTAATAAAAAAGCAAGTAGTAATGCCAGGAAAAAACTCTCTTTTATTGGCTTGCACAGAAGATCGACTATAATTTGAATCACTATGAGCACCAACTGACCTCTGTGAAATCATACATTCATTTAATCGTTAAATGGCAAATAATGCTTCTTTTTACCTATACCTTTTCACCTGTGTTTTTTTCAAATGACGAGAAGAACAGAGAGATGCCAATATCTGACATGAATAGGGTAAATAATTTCAGATAGAGGAAAGAGGCCGCAACTCACAAATAACCTTTGTTACACTCCTCTTGTTTTCTGAAGAGTTCTCAAAAACAGGGCAGCACCATGGTACACATTGCCTGAGCAATGCTTCACTTGTATAACTTCACTTAAAGGTCAGATCCTCAGCTGCTGTAAATTGCTCCATAGCTCTTTTATCTATAATAACTAGTATCAAATGAAGATTTGGCCCACAAAACTTTTACAAGAGACAATGGGTTTAGAATTGGCTTGTGTAAAGTGAGCACAATCTAGGGAGCCAGGAACTCCTGAGCTGTAATCTTGGCTGTGCCATGAAGATACTGGTCTAGATACCAGGAGCACTCATCGTGCCTGAAAAGAAAGGGCAGCGTTAACTATCTTGCCACTCCTATCATGCTTAAAGTTACAGGAACTATTTGGTTCTGTAAATTAAAGCAGTCTCATGGCTGCCACCAATTCTCTTTATGTCCCCAGGAAGCCAAAGGAATGTGGAATTGTGGCCAGAATCTGGCAAAGTGTCTGCTTTCCCTTGTTTAGGAAGGAATATTCTAATGTGCCTCATGTGAATTAGCCATTTCTGAAATCTCCTCTGCTGCTACAAGTCACCATCATTGTCTGTAAGATGAACACAATATGTTTGTTCCATTAGATGGCAAAGAGGGTAAGTACATTACACTTCCAAATTACTTTCAGGACTCATAGAAGCCATAAATAGCATCAGCATCAGAAAGACATTGACATTTTATAAGAAGTTATGAATGAGATTAAAATAGATCTCCGGATTCCAAAATAAACTGTACCATGTGCCCGAATTACCTGTTTAACTGATTTCCCTGGAAAAGCTTTTTGATACAATTCTTGTACTTTAAATCTTAGTGCACAGAAAATACGAAGAAGTTGATTTCTGCAGGAAGCATGAGACTAAAAGACCTTAATCGCTTAAAAATCCCTTTACGTGGGTTTCTGTTACTTCACTTCTGTGACTTCTCTGAGTCCTACTATGACCAACAGCTTTTCTTAAAAAGAAGATACTGGTTTTTTTAAGAAGCCAGATGCATTTTCTTTGATTGCCCTTCTGATTACGCCTACGCCCATGCATATATAACTTGGTTAGCAATGAGATTTGGTAAACATATGGAAAGAATTCAACATACTTTTGGTAATTGTCCAAAACTATACTGCATGCTAATAAGAGAACTTCAAATTGCACTTAAATAATAAAATATTTATCATTTTAGGCGGAAAATATACTCTCTGTGAAATATTTTGGTGCTTTTTACCTGCCTGTTATATAATGTAAGCAATGCTTATGATTTCATCAGTAGGGTCAATGGCATCACAGAATTAAGTTGATAGTTTTCAAAACCAGCAGCATTTGGACTTAAATCTGGTAAGTAATATGTGATACATAGATTCATATGTTCAACAGATTAAGATTTAGTCCTAATCCCAGTGAAGTCAATTAAACATCATTGACCTGTAAACGATGCCATTCAAGGGTCTCATGGGTATATACACATGTGTAAGTATATAAAAATGTTTTCTGTTTCATGCAATTCTGGAAATGCAACTCAATACAACTTGTTTCTAATGAAGTAAGCCACTAACATGCCAAAAAGAAAACACAGGGACAAGTCTGTAGGAGACCATAAGCAGTTCACTTAAAGGAAGTTAAAAAAAAAGAGAATAACCACATGGATAAAACCAGCCTTTCTGAAATAGTTACAGAATAGCATTTAAATTGCTGCATTTCATTGGAAATTATAAAAATGTGCGCAAATGCATAAATTAGATTTGCTTTTCTTCTGTCAAGAAGTCTATGCAAACTAGATTGATCTACAATAAAAAAGTCTTCTGTGGAACACATCTCTTCAAATGAATGAATAGATATGAAAAGAAGTCTTTCTGCCCCATCAGCGACAACCCATTACACACTTCTAAATGTTTCCTCTGCCAAAAAAACAAGAATCAAACACTCTGCTATGTAATTTTTATTGGTACCAAACCAATAGACATTACTCATGTTAAATATTATCCAATATCCTAACAGATAAAAGGAGGAACATTTTAGAATGAATTGCTGTTTCATTACCTGGATTTAAATTTAAATATGTTGTTAGGTATTTTTTCAATAACTTCCACATGCACAGATTCCTTCTTAGTAAGCATTGTAAACCTATTCTGAAACTGGAAGGACTCATTCCATCATTCCTCTTGACCAATTAAAAATTAAAATATAATTTATTTATATAAAATATAACTCAGTGTTGTTCAGGACTATAACTGTTTTCCAAATCTCAGTAGTAAGGCTTCCCTCAAGGTAAGCTGAATGACTGTGCTGAATTGTGCCAACTATGTGACTTATAAAACTACAGCAGTGGGTTACAAAAAGTTCTTTAGAGGCCATAAACTAGACAAATGTGGGCTGGGGAAAAAAAAAAAAGGAAAAAAAAAAACTATGCCAAGTATGTTAGAATTAAAAAAGAAAGTGGTGAATAGATTGATATTTATGCTAAGATCTGCCAGAGGCACAGTTTGGAAAGCCAGACATTTATGAATGAGAACTGGAAAACACTCATACAAAAAAAAAAAACATGAGTATGTGGAGAGATCTATTGCATCATGTATAATCACACAGAAAATACATTACATTTGGGCATTTGGGTTGCAATGATATGCTGGGACACAGAAGGAAAGAACAGGAATGGATGAGAAATGGGGAATGCCAGTTTCCGTGCTGGAATCAGATTACTGTTAAGCAATCGAAGATCTTCTCCACGGACTTTTTTTCTTCCTTTTTAAGAGCACAGTATCAGAGGGGTATTACGGAAATTCTTGAATCTACAAGCTAGGAGACGTGGCCACCACGCTGAAACTGTATTCAAGCAGTTTCTGATTGGCAGTGCTTTGTAGACCCCAGGTGCAAGAGATACAAATGGGAACATGCAGTAGCCCTAAAGTTCCTACATAGAAAGACCCTGTTCTTAGCAATCCTTCCTTTCCTGACGTTTCTTTCTGAAAGATCAGCAACCCAAGTCTTTCACACTCGTCAATAAACAGAAAGAATATGCTTTGTACTGCACTGCACATGTTCGGTTGCAGCTAATAAAATATAGATGCAAAACCTTTCAGGTGCACCTTCCTCAGGCACAATCTGTCCAGCTGGAGGAATACTTCCCAACACCCCTAACTGGTGTAAAGGTGTACTTCAGAAATATCGTTTAGTATCAACTCAAGATGATAAAGGCTATCCTCATTTTTAAGATGAGACCTCAGGATTGATGAAAGACTGTCATGTGAGGAGTAAATTTACAAACACTAAGAATTAATGTTACCATTAATGGAGTGTTATTGTTAATGTCAGTTAGCAGAGCGAATAAGGGGGCTTTAGTCCCATGCTGTGAAGCTGGCAACTCACACTGCCAGTAACAGTCAAAATTGGATGTGTGGCACATATCCCTATTTTTTTTCCTGGAGCTACACAACTACAAGGTACGACCCACTCAGTTAGAGGACTCAACAAACCTTGAAAGAAGTGCCTTGACATCTTGGCTGCTAACATTTCTGAGTGCAAAACCCATGCTACTTCAGGCCTTGCCATTAGTTCACAGAAGCTGGGGAATTCACAGAAATCTGTCATGGTTGCAACTGCTAATCAAAGGAAAGTGAATAAGGGAACTCTTGAAAACATAGGAGAAAGCATCTAGAATTTCAAAATTAATGCAAATGGAAAAGTATCTTCTGCCACTTTCAAATTTATTCAAGACTACTAACACAAGCAAAATTCAAAGCAGGGAATGAAAGCAATCACAACAGAGATGAAGAGTGTATTTGGAGACAGCAGCATTTGTTTTGTTAGCTATATACCAAAGGAAGATATTACTGGCCAAGAATGCAGCCAGAGGATCAAGGAGATGGAACGGGATTTAAATGGACACTCAGCATGTGGATCATTCTGATCCTTCTGTGGGTACAGACACAGACAAGTACAAAATATACCTACCATATCTGCAGAGCATTACTTCAGTCCTGCTCAAGAGATCCATCTATGAAAGTTTACCTAAACCCTAATACTGCTAGATAATAGGATGACTAGAGATCTGAGATAACAGACATGAGATCCCTCAAGTCCTCACAGTAATAGCAAAATATACAACTGAATTACATTTCCAAGTAATTTCACATGAATATAAAAAAAGATTGACTCAAAATTATATCTTTAACTTCGACAATAGCTGGAACTTGATGAAGGATTTCAGCTAAGAGACATCAGGTAACACACTTCAAATGTGATGCAATTTTCTGTTGGTTTGGTTTTTTTCTGCTCTTGTAAGACCACCAATAGTTACAGAACAGCCATTCTTGTAATGAATATTGCATATGACTGTTTTCATGCAAATAAAAGGAAGAATAAAACCTGCTGTCTCTTGATGGGACAAAATCTTTCCACTATGACCTCATACTTTCTTGAACAGAGTGATTATATTACACTACCAGATCATCATGCAATTCCAATTAAAGAGATGAACTGTTTTCTTCATCAGAAGAATTTTAAAAGCAGAAGACCAGCAGCATACAAGGCCTATTTCAACTGTGGAATTATTTAAATATTCTGAAAACAGCCTTACTTTGAAAATTAGTTCTTCTTCTATCCATACTCTAAAAAACCTACCACCCCCAATTCCAAGATGTAGATTTTAGCAATATTTGCTTTCCCTTCCCAATAAGGAATTAAAACTTTAAATCCTAAATCAAAGAACTGTCATAAGCTCAATTTTTCCATTGCCTAAAGATTATGCTAAATCGTGCAGCTAGCTAAAGAGGCAAAGGTGACTTTGAAACATTCTAGGCCCATTAACACTTTGAAAAATGTAATGAAATACAGGATGCCAAGTAAAGTGAGAGTTTAAAACATCATGTGCAGCAAAATAAATAAAGAAATGTAGATGCAAATCTTAGGGCAAAAGGAATGTTAAAAGATTTAAAGGATGGCCTCTTCTACTACAAAGTCCCTATATTGTTCATAAAAGTGACAAAAGCAAGGAGATAAAAGGAGATAAGAACAAAAGCCTACAAAGACAGCCTCTGTCAAAATAATAACAAGATAGCTAAGGTTCTTTATTACATTAATTGTTTTAAGAAATAAACTAGTAAAACTAGAAAAAGAAAAAAAAAGCTAGTAAGATCACTATTTTTAACACCTGCTAAGTTAGCTGACTGCAGTCCTAAAAATGACATAAATAAAATTATTATCTTTCTGTATTCTTCAGGAAACTAGTCTTTCTGATCAGTCAAATGCCTGAAGGGACATTAAACTAACATAGTCTGAAAAGATGCCCGAAGCCCCCAAGCTAACATATTTGGGGGCCATTTGCACCTTTACTTTACAGAGTTCATTTCATTAAAGGCAAACATTTCAATATTTCAAGTAATCTATTAGTTCGGGATAGGTCCAAAATAAATGAAGCAGAGTTCCTTTGGGGAGCTATTTCTTCAGCAGAAGTCAGAAGGTGTGATTTATTGGGTTGCAGAAGAATTTGAAAGCCTAATAGCTGGGTCTGTCAAAAGCTAGACCAACCAAGCAATATGCTGACCAACGTCAAGGAAGATGAAGATTGGCTAGGTCTTTCCCTGCTCTAATTTCTGAGGAGCTAGCCAAGCATACATGATTGAACTGAAACTGAATTTAATACATTTCCATTTACAGAAGAAAGGGTTTTGTAAACAAGATAAAGGCCAAATTATTCACAAGGTATTTATAAGAAAACCATAGGTACCTAACTTCCTTAGGGAAAAAAATCCTGATAACTTTAAAATATAATTTCATCACCCTATTTGATCCTTAAAACCTATTTATGTACTCAGTATTAAACACACTTAATGATTATTGAATTAATCTTAAAGCACAGTGTAAAAAAAAAAACCAAACTCTGAAAAATCAGCAGAACAGAGTGAAAAGCTTAAATAAATCAACAAAACAAAAGAACCTTTCCTCCCAAAGAGGAGACAAATGGCCAATTTGCCACTGTGTTCATGAACACTGTGACAGATAAGAAATTAAACAGATTTTGCAGAGCATGTACACAAAAGATAGTCAAGAACTATCCAGTTAAATCAACTTTGTTTAGACATACATTATAGTTACTTGGACCCAGGAAGGGACTGATATAATTAAAATGGTAGTGGAAATACAAGATCCAGGTCCAAAGCTTGTATCTTGAAATACTTGGGTTGCTGCTACCTAACCCCCTATATGACAGGGGAGGTTATGGAAAAGGATGCAGGAGGTTGATCTTGGTTAGGTAGGAGGATGGCATGGGAATCAGAATAGCACAGCTGAGAAAGTCTGCAGAGAAGGGTAGACATGTTTTCCCTTTACAGGCTGGCTAGGTCTCTGCCTTTATTAACAGCTTGCTGCTTTTGTGAATCCCATTGTGAGATGGTTTGATTCCGCCTAAGCTTTATTTAGAGTAAACACAGCACTTAGTTCAGGGATAAAGGCAACTTGCAAGTCAAAAGTCGGCATTGAAATCCTCTGTGTTGCATCACCCAAACTGCAATTTGAATCTGATGCTAATGTAAAAGGAAAATGCAACAAGAAAAAGAAAATCTCAATATAGCACATAAGGCATCTTTGATTATAAATCAGTGTCTGGTAAACTTACATATGAGAGCAAAGTCAAGGTCTTAAGGTCTTGAGACAACTCCAAACATCTTAAAAAGCAAGTACCACACTCTGGATGTTGCAATGAAGTGTTGTCCTTTCTCAGGTTCATTTAATGGAAGATCTCTACAATACATTCCATCAGTGTGCCCAGGTGGCCAAGAAGGCCAATGGCATCTTGGCTTGTATCAGAAATGGGGTCACCAGCAGGTCCAGGGAGGTGATTCTCCCTCTGTACTCGGCACTGGTGAGACCGCACCTT
This sequence comes from Cuculus canorus, assembly GCF_017976375.1. Classification (NCBI taxonomy): domain Eukaryota; kingdom Metazoa; phylum Chordata; class Aves; order Cuculiformes; family Cuculidae; genus Cuculus; species Cuculus canorus. The sequence continues at coordinate 7,812,179 of NC_071408.1, forward strand.
GAATACTGTGTTCAGTTCTGGACCCCTCACCTCAAGAAGGATGTTGAGGCTCTGGAGCGTGTCCAGAGAAGACCAACAAAGCTGGTGAGGGGGCTGGAGAACAAGTCTTACAAGGAGCGGCTGAGAGAGCTGGGGTTGTTTAGCCTGGAGAAGAGGAGGCTGAGGGGAGACCTTATTACTCTCTACAACTACCTGAAAGGAGGTTGTGGAGAGGAGGGAGCTGGCCTCTTCTCCCAAGTGACAGAGGACAGGACTAGAGGGAATGGCCTGAAGCTCCGTCAGGGGAGGTTCAGGTTGGATATCAGAAAAAAATTCTTCACAGTAAGAGTCATTGGCTACTGGAACAGGCTGCCCAGGGAGGTGGTCGAGTCACCTTCCCTGGAGGTGTTTAAGGAACGGGTGGATGAAGTGCTTAGGGACATGGTTTAGGGAGTGTTAGGAATGGTTGGACTCGATGATCCAATGGGTCCTTTCCAACCTTGTGATTCTGTGATTCTGTGATTTTTCCCATTTTATGGTTTGCAAGGTTCTTTTAGTCTAGATGAAAATCTCCACCTTTGACCCCAACAAATGCATAAACAATTCTAACAGCTGAACTGGAAAGATGGAATAGGGAGGAACTGAGCACAGAGAAGGAAAGGACTCATTTAAGCCAGCAAAAACTACAACACTGGCTATCTGATTGTTTGTTCCTTTGCGGAAAGAATCAGTGCTTTTAGCTTACAATCAGCTAAACAAAGTAGTTTTGCCTTTATACCAACATCATCTTACCAAACTTTTCTTTCCAGATTTTTTTTTAGTAGTCTAAAAATCATTCAGCTTTTCAGAATAACTCCATCCTCAGATTGTGAAATTGCCAGGAAACCACAAAGGTGTATGATAACAAGAGAAATCCTATTCAGTTTCCTAAGTGCAACTCCACAAACATAATTTACTATTTCACTGGTAAAAGTCACCACTTTCTTTGGGCTCTGTAGTCAGTGCTGGAAACACAAGTTAGTAGGCTCTGCAATCACATAATTTGTCTCTTTCCTCTAAGCCATTCAAAGGCTCAGAGATGTAAGGCCAGGAGGTACCATCCTGTATACTTTCAGACTTCAAAACTTCTTACAGTCACCATGCAACTGTGCTAACAAAAGTATAAATGGCATTTCCCAAAACTTTTAGAAAGGTACCTATCCTTGGCTTGAAGATGTTTAGAGATACACCATGCTTATTCCTAATAATTTAATAGATTGTTTCCTATCTGCAATTATCTAACTTTCTTTTTTTCCACACACCTCCCATTCGTCTACAGACAATATTTTCCTTCTGTGATGGCTCTTTGCATGTGCTAACTCAGCAATATCTCAAGCTTTTGTCATTATTGCAAGCAAGTCGCACACATTAAGTTTTTCCAGTTCCTAAAGTCACAACAATTATGTAACGTTTATTTTAATCATTTCCAGTTTTGCAATATTTGTGATTAAACATCAAGACTATATGTAACGTTCCAGCGTATGTTTCATCCAACAGCATACAGAGAAGTAATATCTCCTCTGTATTCTTATTCCTTTGTTTACAAATGAAGACATGCATTGCATTTTTTGGTTAGTTTTGTTTTCAGTGCTTATGTACAAACTGTTTCCCCACTTTAATAACCACAATCTTTTGAGGCTACTGTTCAACAAATATTTTCAGCTTGTCCTGGCTTAAAGCCAAAAGCTGACATCGAAAGACAAAACCCTGTCTAGTCTTTATCCCAGTGTTCCTTCTTCACTTTATCACCCCCAAAGTTTGTGTGAAAACATAGCAGATCAAACCAGGAAATCAATCTAGCTACACATTAATCTTTTCATGTTGGCTTTCAGCTTGGTTAGTATCCGAGTCTGGTAAATTATGTACCCCCAAAATTCCTTTCACTAATACAACAGCAGATGAAGCCCACAGACGAGGACAACCTGCTGTACATGAAAGGTTCTTTTGTAACACACGCAAGCAGGCTGTATTGCAGTATATATTTGTTAGTTCTTTTTGTTTGTGCTGTATTTCTTTCTTTCTCTTGTACGTGTGTAACATTGCCTTTAGTCGTGTTATCATCACTGTTCACTGCTCTGCAATATCATGACTGATGCATTTTAATAGCATCCATTTTACTTGCTAGCACGATTCCTAAGAAACTCCACCAAAAAGGTAACTCAGTCATAGTGCTCTGTTTAGTTATTTCTGAAATAAGGGAATTAGATTTGAATATGCTTGTCAGATACTTTCTCTTTACCATACAATGCCTTTTTTTTTCATTCAAATATCATATGTTGAGAAATCAGAAGATTTAATAAGGTCTATGTCTATAAACTCTATCAGATATCACTATTGAACTTGTAATGTCCTCAAAACATGAAATCAGGTATTGTGAAACCACTGCTTTCCATGTAGCTTGGCTATAATTATATTTTTATCTTTTAATGCCTTTAATGCAATTGACAGTTTAAAAATTGGCATTGCTATCTTCTACAACTTCTTCCACTACCTAAATAAGACTTGTTACATTTTCTTCCTTAAAATAGAAAATCTATGTGATTTGATAGGCTGCATCGTGAAAGACAAGAAAGCAGTCTGCTTTAACAAGCTGCTTTTTTATCATTTAGCAAGCAATTCTATAATCCTAGGCTAATCAGTCACTTATTCTATTGCATATTCATCACATTGGTAGTATTGCTGATGTGATTACTTCACATACTAATACATAGCATGTTAAAGAGAACCATTGACTTCACTGGGAATATTCATACAAAGTTACACATAAACTCACGGATAGCAACAAGGAAATTGTGTCTTAGTTCAGAAAGCAAAACTATTCAATCACCACTCAGAGCAATAAAAGGAAGGAAACAGAAAAGGCAGTTCTCAATGTTTTTAATCTTTTGTCTCAAGTTTTTTCAAATTCATTTTAATAGGTTACATTACAAATTAAGATCTTTCATTTGACTTTTTTTCTCTGTAGGTGCTCCCACAAAGTGTAGGTGTTATTACAGGGGAAAAAAATAGGACTTAGAAAAATATATAAGAAGACATTAAATCCAAGACAATTTCTGCAATGGCTGCTGAATTTAATGATATTTGCTGACTCCATTGGTGGCGGCGTTAGACTACAGATGATCTCTACCCAAGGAGAACAGCTCCAATTGTTTGATTTTAGGGTTCCCTTTATTTGTTTGGTGCTCACAGATTGTTTTCAATAGATGTGCAGTATATAACTGGGAGTTCTCTATGATGAGCATATTACTATAACGTGCAAATAGTTTTTATAATTATGATGTGGCTTATTTTTCTTTTGATCTACAAATGAGTGTAGTTTTGATATACTATAACATTTGACAGCAGGAGATTTAGCAGGTTATCCATTATGGGAGGAATGTAATCTCTGAGCTCTTTTATTCATATTCTACATCCTTTAGAAACACTGAGTCACACTGATATTTCATCAGTAGCCATTACTAATAATTGAGTCAAGTACTTATTCTTCTTTATCTAGAACAGATTTTGAACTTGCAGTCTGATCCCAAGTAATTTCTGTGAACTCCAAGCCTTGCCCACATGCATTACACTAAAGGACAGGAGTCATTACTGCCATCAGCGGTGGCCAGAGCAAGAAAATATTTGCAATGTCTCTAAAAATTGTTAACTCTTGCTTAGGAGTTGATGTGAGTTTGGAAGTGACAAAACTCTCAACTTAGTTAAACCATTTTAAGTATTTAGATATATTCCTCTTCAAGAAAAGTGACAAAGGCATAATTTTAACAAACTTTTCCCACAAAGATCAGCTAACTAGACTGGCTATTGTTCAGTCTTGCTTCAAAGTAGAAAAGCACTAGCCTATCCAAACCTTCCAAATCTTCATACAGGAAAAAGAATCAGAGTCCTAAGACACATAGTAGCGAATCCCAGGAAAGTTCCCATTTCCTTGACATGTAATAATGAAAAAAATACTAATTTGATTTTTCTATCTATTATTTTCTTCTCATAAAACATCAGCAACACCCTTTCTATCAGTTCTGTTTTAGAATATAGCGCATGGAGATCCATATAGCCAGGTACACAGAGAGAAGGTCGTACAGGGTCGTCAGAAGAGAACAGACTCCATACACCGTAACACAGTGTAAAGGCCTCTGCCCACGTGTAATTGACCTGAGACATCTTGAACCGTACCTCTGATGCAATGGATCTGGAAGTCCTTTTGAAATGTTCTGGGCCATATGTATCTCAGTCACTTGACAACATAATTTTCAGTCAGATTGAATAAACAGTAAAACCAAATAAAAATATCATGTATTTAAGAAAAGCACTGTCTCAAAATTGGCTCAAAGTGGGCATATGAGAACAAGTCAGCAAGTTTTTAATTGTGATCTCTTGAGCAATCAGCAACAATAACCAGTCAGATCACACACAGTTCTGTGCATGCTAACCGTCTAGAGTCAAGTTCAATTAAGACTAGTTACATTTTGCAAAACCTTTCTACTTTACAGTGTTTGATGCAAATATTTAGAATGTATGCACCACATACAACTGACCCTCAGAGGTCTCATCTGAGAAATATCTTGACCATAGTGAATTACTCATCTTATGGCTGTGCGAACTGTCTACAGTGACAAATGAGACAAATCCAACTCTACTTGGTCCCTGTTTATATTTACCTATGAGTGGCTCTGGCTGAAATAATTTTGTGTGCGCATGCATTTGTACACTGCACAAAGCTCATTAGAATACATTGCATTTCTAGCAGAAGTTGTTAGTAATTACAGAATATTCATAGCTCCCATACCTTTCAAATGTGACATTTGACGGTACTCAGCATCAGTGAAATCAAAAACATACACAGAAAGAGCAAATAGGTACAACTAAACAAACTCATACCGCTATCAGTTTTTAAGGAATTACAATATGACTTTGTTGAGCGTGCTGGACATTTAAACACCAGTTCCTTCAAAAGTTTGACATAAATAAGTTGTCAGCAAAAATGAATGCGCTTCTGCAATCTTTCTCCCTCATGCCTAGAACTACGCATGCCATTTAGCTGTTAATGGTCCTTGGGTAACAACCACTAATGTGCAATAAATCTAGTAATACATGACTGATTACTCACCTCATCAACTTGAGGGTCTTGAGCCTGAGCAGCCTTGGGCACTGGGGAATCACAGTCTGGGCTATAATGCTCACAGTAGTCATATGCAGCTCTGGGATCAGCAATAATCAACAACTGCTGGATCTCACCCTGCAGGAAAGCATATGCACATTAAATAACAAACACAAACCATTGCCTACAGTTCGTACACAAGAAGTACAGAGTTTTTATTCCGAAAACACAACTAGGTACATGTTATATAAACATTTGTGCTTATAAATAACATAGCTACTTAATGTCTGGAAAAATTTACTTAAATTTTGGAAAACATCCTAACTACTGTCCACATGGCAAAACAACGCAAATTAATACCAAACAGACTAGGTACAAAATTCTGGCTTAAATTGCTCTCTAGTTAGGAAAGGAGAGGGTGGGAAGGTGTTACCTCTGCTCTGTTATTTTCTTGCTGTTTATTTACTTCTTTACTGGGAGCCATTTTAAATTCCTAAGATTTAATGCAAGACACTTCCTATTACCGGCATGCAGCTGAGCATGCAAGTGATCAAAAATATAATTCTGAGCGCTCACATCACATCTGTACTCTCAAAAATGGGAGAAAATAAAATAAAAATAAAAATTTTAACAGCTAATGACCATTATTTTCACCTTTGTTCCCGTATACCATATGTAAATACAACATCACAGTAAAGAGATCCACTATTCTGGATAATAAAAGTGGCTCTGCTGAGATCCCCTACAGAGACCCTGTATGTTTATCATTTTCCACAGAAAGCTGACTGGTATCCAGTGCATTTCTTAAAATACTGGTACCACTTAAACATCGTTAGGCAAATTGCTGCCAACATTTCCACTATAAATTTCCTCATTCGGGAGCTTCTTATCCTGTCACGAAAATAAGGTTGTTGAAATTTGGCACATGCTCTTTGTCAAAACTCATCAACCTCAATGGCCCATTATTCCCCAGGGGGAAGGTAAGACAAGGAGGATTTTTAAGCTTTTATATACTTCTAATATAATTTTTTTTTTTACCAAAAAGGGGGCCAAAGGAATAACTTTGTTAGCATACCTGTGCACATTTTGTCTTCAAAAAGAAAATACAATGACTGATGGAATTGTACAGCTAGGAAAATTCACAATTATCTCAATATTTCAGGAATTGCTTTACATCTTTAACAGTAGCCTTTAACACACTGACAAAATTAGAAAATATTTTCAAATAGTAAAGAATAATTTATATCACTCCTTCCTTTCAAAAGGAAGAACCGTAGAAAGAAGCAAAAACCCCACAAACTAAGAAAAAAATCAAACAACCTTCCACAATTTTCCTAGTTCTACAATATTTTTTACTAACTTACTTAACATAAAATATGAAATATATATTTCCTTAGCACATAATGGCTATACATTACAAACCTGTTTTTTACAATACTCTCAATTCATTTTACTTTATAGAGTCATGTGTGTCGCAGATTTATTTAGAGTTGGAATATATTTTTTTTAAGCTTTGAGAAATACTATAAAAGCAGCAGCTTGTTGCTCTGCTAGTGGTTCTCGACTGTCTTTTTTATTTTCCTTAAATCACTAATGCTTCCTGATTCGCACATCTTCCTACAAAACCTGTATACCTACAGAGAAATTCCCCCTTTCTTTCCTTGCATGATTCCCGCAAGAGTTTGAGTGCTTTGAGAGGTTGTGTACAGTCACCGGCAGCCTGGGCTATGCATCCCCCATCTCCAACAAAATGTTTTCAAAGTGTTCTGCCCTTTCTCCTTCACCAGCCAAAATTAAAATTAAGTGAAGCAGAAGAGTAAGTTAGAGAGAATTAGAAACCGAAAGACAAAAGAGGTAATTCTTTTGTAGCAACCATTAGAGATGGATGTGTAGAACCTCTGTCCTCATCCTGCTGAGCTAAGTTCATTGTCTTGCTATATGCCCCTGGACACACATGGCTTTCCGAGATGCCCATACAGATCACTACTCATACAGTGTGCCAGCTAGTGTGAGTAATGCTGGAAATGTTCCTGAAACTACTGCTGTTTAGCATGATACATTCTCCCCACCACCACCCTCCCCCCTGCCAGGCAGAGAAATATATAGCCACTATTCAGGAGCTTGCTTTGTGCTGATCTTGAATTCCATGGAATTTTGGCACTGGAGTTTGTTGGACTGTGTGTTTGCAAGAAGCACTCAGTATGCTGTTACCACTTGGCTTAGATGTCCCTAAATTGGTTAAAGCTGTTCCTGATCCATTGACTGTACTTCCCAGCCGTGCCTGTCTGCCTGTCATGGGTCCACGTAGGGGGAGGCCCTCAGAAGTCTTGGACAGTATACATAAATTGCTACTGGCTATTCATGTGTAAGAAGTTTACTGAGGAACTGATTGATTTTACATTTGGCATCTCAAATGTTAACTTTCCTCTTTTTCCTTCAACATCTGCTATGAAAATATTTCCAGTATTGTTTTTCTTTTTCTGTTTTTTATTTTTCTCTAATTAAATGGCTTCTTTGAGAATTTGTACATGATGTGTTGGCAGTGCCGTTTCACTAGTGAGAGAAGGGCTTTCATTTCACATAAGATCAGTCATCTCAGAACATAAAATTCCACATACAATATTGTGGAATTTATTATTGTGGTTTAGTTATCATTCTAAGGTATTTGTTGGACAAATCTACACTCTCTTTTAAAAAATTTTCACAGAAAAACTTCAGTCTTCACAAACACATTCTTTAATTTTAACTGCCTTATTTTGTGAGACTGAAATTGAATTTTATGAAGTTCTTTGTGAATAAACTACAGACCCTTAATTTGGCATTACTTCACAACCTGGAGTGAAGATTAGGCACTTAATGATCTACTTGCACAAGTCCCAAGAACTTTAAAAGGAAATATGGATAAATGGAATCACGGGTTATTAACAATTTTAATAGTTGGTCTGTAAATAAACACCGAGGTATCTGAACACATATGCGTATGTGCATAATGTTATTTGATGTTATTCATACATGAAATTTGCAGAAAAAAGGGAAGTGTCAGGGGACATAATGATAAAAGCAAGAAAGGGAGAACAAAGCTGAGGAAGGAGACAGCAGAACAGAGTAAAATTTACAAATACACCTGAGCATCCTTGAAGCACTCAGAAGTGCAGATAGGAAAAAAAAAAAGTACAAAAGCCAGCTGTCTATATAGATTCATTCTATTTCCTTCTTTATTCAATTGTCATGACCACCTTTGTTAGAAAAGACTGCTTAGGCAATTTTGCAAAGCTGATAAATGATACAAGTCAAAGTGTTATACAAGTCAAACGTTTGATGTCCCTGATGAGCCAGCCTTCCTGGTTCTTTGTGGCATGCCATGGCAAGTGGGGAGAACCAGGATACAGAGCTACAAGAATACATTTCAATCAGCTGAAAAAAAAGGCAATGGAGACCAAATCTTCAGGAAAGCAGTAGACTACCAAGTTCTCTTTTCAATTTTACTAACTTTCTCCTGATGTTATTATTGCTTTCGTCAGCCTCATGGCAGTAATCATTATATTTGATTCCACTCTTTTAGACTTTCTTAAGATTGCAAAGCATAAATCAGAACACGGAAAATCTCCAGTTAAAAATGGTGTCAGGTTTTCTCAATGATGTGAATCATTGAGGGCCTGAGAAGTAGGGAATGAATTATTTTATCATTATAAGCAATAAATGTTAATGGCTGCTTATTACCTTAATTGCTACTTTCTATAAAGTCCTAGATACGATCTCTCTTCTCAAAACATTATCTTCTTCTTCTAACTTACTAATGCTTTCTAAATATAGTGTATTTGAGAAGTACTATCACAAAGTAGTCCATTACTCAGCGAAAAGTTTCTACCACAGATAAAAGATATCTCTACTATTCACCTGCCAGCATTATTAAAAAGGTAAAGTAGGAATTCTTACAGTACAGGAAGGGCACTATATGAAAGAATCAGTGCTGAAATTACTGTTTTTTTCTAGTATGTAAAATTTTATGGTCTAGTGCCCTAGTTCTACAAGAATGTCACACAGTTCAGCTGCAGAAACAGAGTTTCAGGATATTTCTTTCACAACAATCTTAATAAAATAATAAATCTGCCAGATGAAAGTGACCTTTGCCCAGGGAAAAGCAGGTAAGCAGTACTTGAGAAGCCCTGCAGGATCTGCCCCATCGAAGCAAATTTCACAATTTTTTCTAAACATTTTTTAAAAAAACCCCCGAATTCTAAGAACAAGTGATCTTGGTGGTTGCATAACTAGGATGCTATATAAAAATTTGACTGGATCAGAGTTGACAACTCAAGTTGTAGTTTCTTGTAAAATTAAAATATTTTCTAGAATAATTTCATTAGGAGAAAGCTTGGTTTACTTCCAGCCTGGAAAAAAAAAAAAAACAAAAAACAAAAAACAAAGAAACAAACAAACAAACCCAAAAAATAATGCAGCAATTACTAATTTATATATTAAAGGTTCAGAAATACTTCCCACAACTAGAGTGGGAGGGTTAGTACTAGCAAAATACCATTCTTCTGATTCACATTCTGGATAAAATGAGTACCTCATGTGCTTAAAAGGATAACTAGATTTTAAAGATGACTACCTAAAAGGTGATACTCAGGATAAAAAACAGCAATATCTTTCATTTTCATATGATGGCTCAAGTCTAAGTATTCAGTAAGTCATCAGGAACCCTAGCCTGTGTATATGTGCCAACATTCTCTAATTAGTTAAGTGACAGTACAACTAGAGACTCCAAAGAACAAGTCTAGACAGCCTGGCTATTATTACTATAGAATTTAGAAAAACCTGCTGCAGAATTCATTTAATCTTCCTGCAAAGATCTGAGGGACTAAAGAATTCCAGGGGCCTTTAATAATATTCCATAACCCAGGCCCATTGCATAATATAGCAAGAGAGATATTTAGAGCCTGCCAGACTGAAGCACTGTAAAAGCAATAAATTGTGAAAAAGAATTCTGTACAGGTCAAGGTTTCCATAGAAATCAATGTCTTCTTGATTCTTTAAAACTCCATGGCTACAGTAGCACATACTCAGCTTGGTTAAGAAACTATAGGTTGGTATACCAAATATAATTTCTAACCTTCAAAACATAGCTGTTCACAGACCAAAGTCTACTGCAATTCTTGGCTGCAGATGAGATTTTATTATGTATACAGCAAGTGTACATCACACACACACACACAGAGGCATGTGCACACACACACACGACCAAGGATATCCTATTTACTTGACAAAAGACCTGCAATCTCTGCTACATTGTCATATAGCTTTGAAAACTCACAGCTGCTCTTTAAAACTTAAATGCATTATGCATAATATTAAATTAGGTGATGATAATAAATCCTATCTGTAAAACTTGCTGGAACTCATGTAACAAGCAGCATCTTTTGAAACCACGTTGTTAAATTTAAATGTAATTAGAATCAGTTTAGTTAAATGACCATTCCTTTGTTTCTTGGGAACATTGCTTGAAAATGAACTTGAACTCCAACAAATTACCAGATCATTGCTTTCTTTTTCCCCTTCAGTCCTGCTTTCAAAACTAAGCAAGGGAAACAGGGAAAATGGAATTATTTACTTTTGTTCATTGAGTCTGGAAACACTATAAAAAAATAACAAACACCAAATCACCATTCTTTCAGATTAAAAAAAGGCAAAACAAACCAACCCAAATAAAAAGCTTTTGCAAAAAAAATGCTGGATTTTTACTAAGTGCCTCCAAAATAGAAGACTTCTTTGCTTTCTTTGTATTTTTTTCTTCTTGTTTTGTTTTACTTCCTCCTGATGCTGGAAGTTGGCCGCTTCTGGGGTGTTGATAGCTAGAAGGTTGCTTCTAAATACTTTTGCCTGGAACCTTTTGGATTTTTTTGATTTTGTCCACTTATGTTAAAGATTACTTTTTATTCTGACTGACACTAAACATTCAGGTTGTCACTAGCAAGTACTGAAGGTGAACTATAAAGAGAACAATTTTGGCTATGTCTACACCAGCTAGTAACGCAGCTCAACAGGACAGTATGAAACAGAGGATACTGATGGCACATCATCCATGCTATGTGCCTTTGGGGGAGTTTGACTTCGGGCTAGCTTCCCTATTCTAGTTTAGCTGCACAGCAGTTTTGGTCAGTCATTAAAAGCTTTTATTCTGCTGCTGCTGTCTTCTTCATGGAGTACGCACACGGATGAATGGCCTTTCTGCACTTGCAGACATGGACTTTCTCTGCTCACTGGTATATCAGGGATGGTTACTTATCTGAAGAAGTCTGCATGTTAAATGCTACTGCTGTCAAAGTAGTAGCACTTGACCTTCAACCGTTCACTCAGGCTCTTTAAAGGAATCCTATGTTGTGTATAAGTATGTGGACACTTTTTTCATGAAAACAGGTTAATGTCTAGTATGAAAATCTAAACCCTTTATTAACAAATTTTACTGCTAGGAATCTGTGTGCAGTTAAAGCTTTCATTTGTTTTAAATAAGAGTGTTATATATATCAGGTTTTGTTTGTTATACTTATTTACAGCATGGTGCCCAAAAAATCATTATATTGCTCTGATATGTGGAGAGTTTTGAAGTAAAAAAGTCTCTCTAGGGAATTATCTGCATAAAGACTCTATTAGTTGTTAAGTTATTATAAAAAACTGTTTTGTTGTTCACACCAACAGTACTAAATGAGGAGCGACAAATCCTTAAAGCTGGCAAAGAATAAAAAGATCCCTGCTATTTATCAAACATTTAAGCTACAAACATACTTCAACAGATACAATTCAAAATTCTTTTACAAAGTGCCATGTACCAGCAACTGACTAATTTTTCCTTTTTATTTTTATCTTTTCCCTTTTCGTTTTTTTAATTTTTGTGTGCTATTGTAAGAACACTTTTCTTTGCAGCAAGCACTCATAAACCAGCCATTCTTGCGCTATGTATTTGAAAATACAGAAGAGATTAATTTCAAACAACACATGTAAAAGTTTGAAGTACACTGTGTCAATCTTTCATAAACATGCATTTACAAATTAGTCCCACTAATATCAAGTGGCTATCAATAGATTCAATTCAATGAGCAAGTGCTTAGCTGTGTAAACGAAGGTCTCATAATTTAGCATTTAGTAATAGTACAGTTTCTAGACTGCATATTTTTATTTTAAGACACATACACAGTTTATAATTCACTTCTCAAGCATTTGTGTGCACTGGATGCTTAATGCTTGCCTGTATTCAATATATTAGTGTCATCATATTGATTTCCATATTAATTGAGCACAATGCCATAAAACCTCAGATTAGCACTTGACTCACTCCTGAATGTAACTCCAAATTAGAATTTCCTCACATAAAACACACAAACTTCCCATGAGATTTGGAAAATACTTAAGATTTTTTTCCTTGTTTTTGAAGGTAAAACAGAAGATCTTTCAGAGAGCACTACTAAAAATTACTCTTAGCTTTAGCATCAGTAGGTAATCTTATCAAGGAATGTTAAGTTTGTTGAATACACAGAAACAGCAAATTAGACAGTCATTTATAATGCTCAGTTAGCCCTTTCCTTCTTTCAGCAGTGATCTACCTGATCTCCGGACACCCAGCAAGCTTACTTACTCAGAAATTATTGATCATCAGCATAGGAAAGTTACATCAAAAGAGTCACGTCAATCTGATTAAAATCTATGCATAAAAATTTCCAAGTGTACTATAACATATTGTCATGTTAGCAATAGTCAGACTGCCAAAATTGGAATAAAGGTGGGAGAACTGCCTGAAAAGTTTAAGTTAATACAAGGAACAAAAAAATTAAAAAGAAATAGTCAGGAATTTAATTTTGTTAAATTTTGTTTCATTACAAATTTAAAATAACACAGTTGGAAACAATGAAGAATATTTGATGCACTGTGATATAACACTCTTTTAAAATGAATGTGAAATACTTCTCATAGGAGCAATATTTGTTCTGAGGGTTCTAAACAAATGGTCCATGCAAAAATGTTAAGAGCAATATGACTGAAGCAGTAATGCTTTTTTCCAAAGATACAATCAGGTCATCAGGAGGTGAGTATAATGTCACATAATAATATCTATTTTTGACTCGTGCATGCAAGAATTCATAGAGGTTTAGATGTACTCTCTAAGGGCACAGGAAAATATGATACATCTAATTGTTTACAGTAGTGGTTCTGACAGTGCTGAACTCTGCTTTCAGTGGGAGTGAATGACCTCAACAATGTTACTGGATTTTGTGCAGTTGTGTTATGAATGGGTTCAGGACCAGCAGAAACCTTGGCATCTTCAACTAGTAGGTCACTGAAGCTAAGACTTCTTTATATTTATCTACAGGCTCATTATTTCCACATTTTGAATTTCCATTCAGTTTGGGGAACATTCACTGTTCCTGTGATCAAATCATTGGCTTATTATGACTAAAACCATCATTATGATCCAAGATAAAACAGCCTTTGTGATGCATGTACACAATATTAATCCTTCTGACACTCTGCTGTGAATTCCAACAGGTCGCATACACTTAGGTATTTCTTTTTATTTGCTTCCTACATGTACACTAATAAAAGCATCAAATGTCATATGGAAAGTCTCTTTCATACAGTTTCAAGTTTTAAACACTTAAATCAAATGCCATGGCTAAATAAGTTCATTTCTGGAATTTCCTGTGCGTAGGAATAAAACACATTGTGTTATGTGTTTCTTCCAGTGCCTGTTGTGGTCTCAGGATACAGCAGGGTTCACAATACAGAAATATTACCAAGGAGAGCCATGGAACCACCAAAAATCACTCTGTGCTATCTTGAACAAGATAAACAGAACACTCAAGACACTACTAGGAGTTTTTTAAGCAGGAGACAAATTTCAGGCAACAGCCTCAAACTTTAGAAACTGAAGCAGTGGTAGCTAAAGGATGGAAAACATCTTGTTAATAGAACAAAAAGAATGCTGTTTAGAGACTCAAAAAACATGGGACAAACTCAAAAAGAACCAGATTATGTTTTGCTTGGCCAGACTTTGAAGGACACATCATTAAAACTGTATGTGGCACAGTACTTTGTCTAAATTTTGAGGGCCGTTCTAATTGCCTATTTTCAACACGCGTATTTCTAGCTAAAGAGTCAAATAACTGAGTATAGGTATAAACGTACCCATGGTGGCTGTACAGCAAAAGACAAAGCAGAAGTCTGTCCCAAAAGAAAAGAATGTAATCTTCTAACTGAAGAAAGAGACTTCAGACTAAATCTAAGGCCCTAGCAATTACAAGAACAGCCTATCAAGAAAGTAATAGATTTCTCCAAATAAAGAGGTGCACTCAGTTAAGTCAGGTAACCTAATCACTGAAGGAATAAAGAAATGTACAACGATGTTACAAATGATAGAAATGCTGCTGTTCTAAGTGCTGAATGTTAAGATTTAGCCTGTAAACTGACTTCACAGACAGCTGTATGACTTATTTTCTGAGTCCAAAGCCATCTTTCTCCTTAGTGGGTCTCAGCTGGAACTGAAGTAGTGACATTCCACATCAGTGTAGGAGAGTTCAGCAAAAAATTTCAGAGGATCACTAGCTTCCTCTTTCAATCCTTCAACATACAACAAACCCCCCTCCCCCAGAAAACTATTTTCATTTAAGTCATTCTGGTTAATTTTTTTGAAGTTATGTCCTCATGTTTGTGCCGACTTCACAGAAGCTTGACTTTGAGGAAAATGTTGGGTTATTTTTGGGGTGTTTCCTCAATTTTTCTGCTAATTCTGACTTTTAAGTAGCAATATAAATTTGCTAAGTATGTCTTCACCCAACCCTACTGACTCTTCCAACAGCTGCTCAGCAAGAAATAATTGCATTCTACTGCATCCCTTTCTATCTCTTCTTTCTCTATACAGCTTAAAGGATTTGAGGGAATTGTATACATGACTGTGAGAGGTACGGATGGAGGAAACTCTCTCTCTGAGGAGGAATTACTAGAATAGGAATTATTTTGCCTTAAAATAGTTACTCTTTGTTATGACTGAAGTTTCAACTTTCTTTCTGAGTGATTAATAACCTTTGTGACAGAAGAATGACATAACAGGAAATTATCAGGATTATCATTTTTATTTACCCCTTGGATACCTTCTGCTCCTTCTGTATTCCATGGGAATCAACTTAATCTCTATTTAACAATATTTTTCTTGAGGATTTAATATTTAAAACTGTTTAACGTATAGCAGACAAATTGAATATCATAACAGCCAGCAACTTCAGAGATAAAAGGCCCTTGGCACACTTCTCTTTTATCCAACACGTAACTTAATGCAAATGATTAGAACAAATATCTCCCTGTAGGTATGTATTATCAATCACTGTACTTATTTTCAAACCCTATGTACAATAATTGCAGCATTCCTGAAACTTCAGACAGGTCTTTTTATTTAGTAGCTAGAGTAAAATAAACCAAAGCCAATGTTTACTTACTGTGTATTTCCCCCCCCTTAAGAACTTTTTAAACGGTTACAAACTTTTTAAGAGCCTGTTGCCTTACTTTCCATTAGAATTTAAAATCACTTGTAAAACACTAAAAAAAAAAATCAGTTTATCCACTTTTATTGCTTTTTTTCCCTGAATCTTTTTTACTTATATATATTAAAATTGAACATATTTTTAAGATTTATTGGCAAATAAACATTGGTGGACCAGGTTTCTGAGCTAAGAAAGAAATACAAATTATGATCAAAGGTAATTATCCCATGTGTAGACAAAAAATCTTTGTTTTACCCTAGATAAGGCATCTGTGGAATTCACCTTCAAATGGAAAATAGTGTCTGTCAGATGTGCAAACTGTATTGGGGTCTACAGGTAAATTGGTCTGTGAATACCAAACATATCATACTGCTTGACCCATTAAATCATCCCAGGAATTTCCCCATCTAAAAGGCTCGTGTTCCATCATGTCCACGGAAATGAAGCTGGTGAAGGGTCTGGAGCACAAGTCTTATGAGGAGTGGCTGAGGGAACTGGGGTTGTTTAGTCTGGAGAAGAGGAGGCTGAAGGGAGACCTTATCACTCTCTACAACACCTGAAAAGAGATTGTAATGTAGTGGGTGTTGGTCTCTATCCCAGGTAACAAGAGATAAGACAAGAGAAAATGGCCTCAAGTTGTGCCAGGGAAGGTTTAGATTGGATATTAGGAAAAATTTCTTTACTGAAAGTGTGATGAAGCATTGGAACAGGCTGCCCAGGGAAGCGGTGGAGTCGTCATCCCTGGAGACATTCAAGAAACATGTAGATGTGGCACTTCGTGACATGGTTTAGTAGACATGGTGGTGTTGGGCAGATGGTTGGACTTGATGATCTTAGAGGTTTTTGCCAACCTTAAAGATTCTATGATTCTCTGAAAGATAACTGCCACAGTGTTACACTCAAAATGCATATTTCCTTTCTTGTCATCTATGCAGCTTCTCAAGCATATGCTGTGCTTAAAGCTAGGATTACAACTCTGGACATTTATGAACCACAGATATTCTGTATATGAAGTTAACTACCAATCTGTATTTTCTTATTTTTCAGTTTTAATTTAAATTCTACATCTTTGATTGTTGTATAAAAAGATAAAAGAAACCCAATAGCACAGCTTTAGAGAAGCTTCATTATTAGCCTGCAAAAATAATCGTTGACATAAGGATTCTACCTAGAAAGGCCTCATGACTGGCAGCCACATACTTCCTTACAGGCATTTGACCCTTCCTATATGTGCTTCTTGGCCAGCAAATGATGGAAACATATATGTCCTTACTGCCAAAGTATGTTCCAGTTACTGGAAAGAGTAATAAGTGGGATAAACAATATAATGGATTCATATTACACAGAGAACTTTCCAGGTCCTTCTCCCCCTAAGTAAAATACTGTTAGCATGCACAAATATCTGTAAATGTTTGAGAGAGACAGAAATAAAATTATTCAGTATTGTGCTACTTAGCTTTCCCAGATGAATTTTCCTAAATATCTCAGGTATCTCAGTATCAGGCGGAAAGACAAAAAAAGCAAGCCCCTTCCAGACACAACATAATCTAAAGGAGAGAAAAATGTATCATATCTTCCAACAATAGAGAAACTTCCCTGATTTAGTTTTCTTTTATTTCAGCCGGTCATAACGGGTTCTACGAATAAAAGTTTCCACATCTTACTACATTTACCAGCTTTTGCCCTAGAAAATTTATTCTGATTGCATTAAGCACTTCACTCAATACAAAATCACTCAATTCCATTTCTTCAGCAAAGATTTTACCTCAAACACTTCTTCATCCAGAATCCTGGTTCCAAAGACAGTGATGCCATTGGTGTCCACAACTGTTTTGTCACTTCTTTCAAGTGGTTTTGTAGTTTTTTTGTTACAATCAACAATCATTGTAACACTTTTTTTCTCCACACTAATAGCTACTCGATGCCACCTAGTCACAAAAGAAACATAATTCTACTGTAATTTTTTATTTGTAAAACTAGGTCCCTGTGTTCTCATCAAGACAGTTTATTACAGATTGTGCACCAATAAAGTCACAGTTCAAAATTTAAATGTCTCCATTTATTTATTTATTTATTTCACATGTACATAAACATACACAATGCTTTGTCTCTTCACTATATAACTTCTGCCCCTTAGTACAAAAGAATCTGATCCATAACTCATTGGGAGTATCCTATGAAAAATGAAGTTCAAGTTGACCTTCTCTGAAGCTTTACCCAGAGATCATTATTAAACTCAAATTAAAAGCAAGGGCATTGCTTATATTTTTTAGATTGAAAGTTCTGACAGCAAATTTTATTTTCATGCATCTGTTCGGTTTTCCAAAATACTTAAGGAATTACTGTTCAAATATATTTAACCCAGCAGCTTCTTCTTTGTTATTTACACTTTACTGTTTGTTCTGTGATCAGTCACCAAAATTTTACCACTTTCTTTCACTTATGTGAATGTGTCCAATAGCTACAGAGATTTTTCAAAGATGTACAACAGCTCCATCACAGACACCTTTCCAGATATATATACTTACAAATGCTTGCCAATATTATTGCAACAATAGCTTTGCCTATACCAAAAACTGAATGAAGTGATTCAGCATACTGACAAATGAGTTTATTTTAAAGACATTTGAGAACAAAGTTTTGTACAATTTGATTTATGAGAATTTATTTAATCATGACAGACCATATTAACTTAGTGTGCCTCTCTATGACAACTTAAATATCTAAAACGAAGACCAGGTCACTCTGTAATCTAAGATGGAGCAAAACATATTTAAGTCTTTGACACAATCAGGGCAAAAAGCGTCAAAATGTGTCACAAAGTATGTGACTGCTGAGAGGAAGGCTGGAATTAAATTATTTTAGTTGGCATTTGTTGCACTAAGGTTGTCTAAATCAGAGAGACAGCTTAGATCATTGTTACAAAGAGCTTCTGTATATCAAAAGGAACACCTCAAGTTAATGGAATCTGACTGCTATACAGTATCACTGAGCCAGAGCTCTAATTCCATGTTTTCTCTGGAACGCAGTTAAGCATCGTCATTATAAAAGCAAACTGTCCATGCATCCTCAGGCACATTACACTGTTTACACTTTTTAAATATATCTCATTTTGAGACGAAGATTGTTGTCCTAGATCCTTCATAAAAAAGCTGAGTCAGAGAAAATTGTTGGTCTATCTTTTGAAAGCATGAAGAAGATGAAAGTATGAAAGCATAGCTCACTATGGACAGGATTGATTCCAGTTGATTTAGAAGTTGAATAGTCTCACTGCAGGAAATTGTATGAAACCAAGTTCACTTGGAATTCTTCATTTTTAACAGTTTCTCAGCATTTTGGGTGAAATTTTGTCAAAGCTTTGTTATTTAGAGGAAGTCAATCAAAAAAAAAAAAAGGGTCTGTTGCTTTGTTTTATCATTCCTGCTGCTAGGGAAATGGGAAATGACTTTCTCTCTCTCTCTTTTTTTTTAATCCCTTGTTGCTTTATAAACATATTTCATTTTAGTTTATTTTTTGCACTTCCTTCTCTACTGATTTGTTTTCTTTTGCTTTAATAAAATTTCACTCTATGTATCTCACTAAACTGTGGCTGTTCTTCCTGGACTGCAGCACAATAAATAAAAAGCTTTTGAAAGAATGAATGCCCATTTAAAAGCACTAGAATGACAGTCCCAGAGAAAGAGTACTTGTCTACAAAGGAAAGCTAGGTACAAAAAATTAACAACTGTATTAACACAACAGATGTCTGAGATTAATTGTCTTTGAGTGTGCAGCGTAAGTCCTTGCAGCACTTCAGATTAATTGCCCAGTTTATCCATCCCTGATTTATACATATATATATAGACATCTCAAACCATCTTATTTATCTGCTGTTTTGGTTAAGGATAGGAGAAATGCTATTCTGCCTTGTCAACTTGTCATCACTCTGCCTATCACCTTCAAATGGACAAGACAGCCTGCTTAGTTAGACTATTCCTTAGGTCTTTTGGAAAACAGAGTTTCTTTCTGTATTGCACAGGAAGAATCTTCATAGGTTCAGTTTTTGTGATTTAACTTCTATGACTATTTCTACACTCTTGATTTATAGAAATGGCAAATAAGAAAGGTGGTTTGGCTTTATTTGTAGCTGTATACCCATTTGAAGGTGGAACTGTACCCTCCTGCAAAAGTTCTTCGATTTTGTACCACAGCAGTCGAACTAGCTGGAAATTGTGTTGCCTATCTATTTAATTATTTAAGATAACAGATTGTAAAGACAACAATCACCTATAGAGTGGTCTGTGATATTATTTTTCATCTTAAAATTTTACTTACTTGCCATCAGCAATGTTGACTGTTCTGAAAAGAGGATAGTCTTCTGGGGCAGGTTTTCCATTTTGGTCTTCAAACAGGAAGACAGGTGATCTACCAACTTCAACACCTATTTGCTGAATTCCTTGCTCATTGTAGATGGACAGAAGGAAAGACTGGATACCCTTTTTAGGTTTTACTGTCATTAATATTGAGAAATCTTCTGGAAAATCTCCACCTGTAAACAAAGTGATAGATACAGTTACAAATTCACAAAAGATCAAACCGTTCTTTAAAGTTTTATTTTTTTTCTATAAGCACAGAGGATACTGCATACAAACTGTTAGGGTTCTTTAATTCTCCAAAAGAGTACATACAAAATTACACCAGAAAAAAAAAATCTAACTTTTTTTTTTCTTTCTGGTCTCACTTTAATTCCTGAAAAATTTACCTTAACGGTTCTTAAACACATGATTTGAAAATCTATTGTGAATTTACATAATAATACAATACATGCCAGAACAATGACAGTTTCACATTCATTATTTTTTCTATTCGTCTTCTTCTTGGCAATCTTCTAATTTAAAAGTGTGCCCTAAGACTTGACTCAACAAAATAAGTATTCATATTATAGCAAATATGATTCCAAGCACTTTATCTCCCTTGATAATCACTTGTTTACTTTCTATCTCGCAATATATATTTCAGTCTTTCTGGAATGATATTCTGCTTAACACTGAAAAAATAGATAACTAGTTTTACTTAGTAGGTTTAGGCAAAAATCAAAGAACATTTAATTTTCATTTATTCTTTGATGCTTTCTCTTTGAAGTAGAGATGATATATCAATCATTGTTTCAACGTTTACAACTAAAAATAAACTAAATTAAAACTGGATATAGCTTATTTATAAAGAAAGGACTGCTTCTATTGAATCTGGTGGTAAATCTACATTTCACTTAATGCAGAAGTCTATGAGGCTTAAGAACAAATGAAGGGTAAGACTGAGATTCTAAAAATTCAGAATATACATTGATTCCGTGTGGCTTCAGCTGCAATTTGACATATAAGTAAGAGAGGGACTAGAATCTAATTATAATGTCAGCAATGAATATAACTGCAACTTTATGTGCGTAAGAGTGGGGAAAATGTTCTAAAACTTTTTTGGTAGAAAGTTGTTGAAATACTGTAATAATACAGACCACCTAAGGGCTTGTTTTGACATCTTATTCAGAAGGGATCAAAGCTCAATAAATAGGATGCATTTCATTTATTCTGGTAAGACTTTAGTCAAGCTTTTTAGTGACAAAGCAAAGTTGTTAGGTTACAGATTAAATTAAACCTTACATTGTATCTTTTAATGCCAGAGTAGACAGACGACAAGGAAAGCAAAAGAAAGAGAAAAAATGACTGTCAACAAAAGCACTGAACACTTGCCCTATCTGCACGGTTAATCTGAAAGACATGTTGGAAATGATTAAGGCAGGTGACACTACTTCAGCTAGTCTGGGCATGTGTTCTTCAAGCACGTAACAACACTTAAAAATAACCCTGAGAGCTTTCTAAGACAGGTGACTGAAAAAGAGTCATGTGCCTCCGTTCAGTAATTTCTGTTATCATAGAAATATTATGACATAACATTCCCAAATGGAAAACCAACCATTGCTATGTATCTATAGTTCTCAGACACATTTCTGGAATAGTTATCAAAGTCTTCTCAACTACTTTTACATGTCTTGTTTATTGGCATGGTTTGACTATTTGGAGAATAACAAAAAATAACATATTCGGAAGGGAAATCACTAGAAAAATCTTTGTATATATCTGGACTGCCAATCCTGTTCCTACATGCTCTTGTAAAAAGTAACTAGAGCTTTTAAAGAAACAGTACAACAAAAATCTAAGAAGTTATCTTTACAATTATATAGAGTCATCCAGTCAGTGAAATCAATGCCTACTATACTCTAGGAAGTACTTAAATATTATTAGATCAATTTTTAAAAGATGGCTATATTGATGCTCTCAGCTCCCTTTGAGCTACAGCAGCTAAAAGATACCTCTACTTCCTGATGAGCTATAGGAGTTAGGCGAGATCAAGCACAGCATGCACTACAACTTGTATGCTTTAGCTCACAACTCAGTCTTATCTTGGATATCTTCTGTAGTCCTTCCACTACTATTGAATACTAGGAAAAATGGACATGATCACTTAAGTATCTTTAAGAATAATCCCTGCAAAAGAAGGATTTATTGTGGTGGAAAGAGGATGCCTGTTCTGCAAGATTCAAAAGGAGGTAATTACCATAATCCCCTCCAAAAAAATTGTTTCTAGGTTCTTTACTGAAGTAAGGGATAGCAGGACAATTTCCTGTATTAAGCAAAGTTTTGTGGTGGCTTCTTCTCATACTGTGTCTGAGCAATGCTTTTTATCATCTACTGCACACAGAAGCGTTGCAACAGATTAGTAAAATCAAGCAGATTTTATTAATTCCAGTTGTAAAGCAAAACCAGACAGAAATAATAAGAAGAGTACCTAAATTAAGGCAGTGAAAGGCTATAGAAATTTAGATGTCACAGAATAACATTAGGTACTTATTTGTTCTGGCATTCATCGATAATAAGAACAGTTATTATTGCAGCTGCCGGGTCTCCTCTTCATGCTACAATTTGATTTACGAATAAGTGCAAGTCAACCCAAGCTCTTGGACTTCCAGCTCTAGACTCTTGGGCTTTGGTTTAGAAGGTGCTTGTACTGTTCTAAATTTAGGAAAAACCTCAGTGATTCCAAGTCAGTTTAATCATCTGCCCAGTTGTATTTGAATGCTCATATAAGGTTTCTTGTTGTACCACTTGTCTTCAATGTCACACATTGTAAAACTCAGAACATAAAAGTGCCAGCTTATTACACTGTGCAACTTAGGCCATTTTTCAATACAATGGATCATTTTTGCATTTTTTAAAGAAAAGGCAGCCCATATTCTGCTAACCTTACTTAGGTGAAGTAGTAATATAGCCACACTGATATCAGCAGGACTTTGTAGACTGTAATGTGCCATTTAGTGAATGATATTCTCAGTTGGATAGCTCTGTAAACTATCTTCAGCTTACGGATCTTGGATGATATCTATATGATTGCTACATTGAAAGAAAAAAAAAGGAAGTATTCTTTCTTTGCCAACACCTAATCTGTATGTTTATAAACAGACATGTTCAAACTCTGCATGATGTATCAAAGCAGAAAAAAATAAATGTTCCATGATTTTTGTTTTTTAATATTCCCATTATTTTCCTCAACAGTTTAGGTCAAGTGACAAGTCATAGCAAAATAACGGAATAGAAGTCTCTCCTTAACATCCAAAGAATCTTTTTCCAAAATGTGATTGTTTCATTTTAGAGAAATTTGAGAGAAGACGGAATCACATTACCTGCTATCCACGTCTAGCCTTGTTTAGTCCCACAAATACCCAGATACTCTTAAGTAATTCTTAACAGATGGTACTTCTGGGAACAATTTTGCAATGGCCAACCGCAACTCATTCCTACCACTGCAGCATTACTCCAGGAAGTATAGGTTTTAAATGGACTACTGAAACTGGAGGAAAGTTGCCAAAACCACAAAATAAGACAGATAGCATCACGAAAGAAAAGGTAACATGTCTTACAGGGCAGTCCTGCCAGTGACATAAAATTTGACGAACAACTTTAAAACTGAAGCCAATAAAAAACGGTTCATTCAGTGGATAAAGCACATGACCTGTCATTTGCAGGCAGGCCTAATTCTACGGATGACAGTGTTTTATAGTACTGATGATAGACTACATGCCGTGCTTTAGATACCCTAAAAACATAGACAGAAAGATAATTTAACAAAGTAATAGCTTTGTGGCAATCTTACCTGGGTACAGCTGCTTTGTTGGGGCACTCAGCTGTGCAGTTTTTGAAACTCTGTAGGCAACATCCGATCCTTTTGAATCTCTTCTGTTTGTGCAAAATCCTGCTGTTCTTGATACTCCTTCCGGTGAATTGTGAAATTCTAATGCCTTTAGCACATCAACAGGCTCAGCTGACAGAAAAAAAAAAAAAAGAATAAAAAATAGTTACTCATCATGCATCTCTACAGTATGCAGCTTCTAAAAAGGGTATTAATTTCAATTAATTTCATCACAAAAATGTATGTGTAAAATCATAGCAGTAACTGCATCCTATTTTGATTTATTGCAGATTATTTCTACACCAGAATATTATTTTAATAAGATTATTTTTAAATAAGGATTATAAACTTTGAAATATATGAGTTCATAGAGTCATAGAAACGTTTTTGTTGGTAGGGACCTTAAAGATTATCTAGTTCCAACCCCCTGCCGTGGGCAGGGACACCTGTGATCAGGCTGCTCAAGGCCCCATCCAACATGGCCTTGAACACTTACGGGGATGGGGCATCCACAACTTCCCTGGACAACCCGACCCACTGTCTCGTCACCCTCATTGTGAAGAATTTCCTGCTCAAAATCTAGTCTAAATCTGCCCTGCTTCAATTTAAAGCCATTCCCCCTAGCCCTATCACTATTTGCCCTTGTAAAAAGTCCCTCCCCAGCTTTCTTGTACACCCCCTTCAAGTACTGGAAGGTCATTATAAGATCTCCCCAGAGCCTTCTCTTCTCAAAGCTGAACAACCCAAAGTCTCTCTGTCTGTCCTCATATGGGAGATGCTCCAACCCTCTGATCATCTTTGTAGCCCTCCTCTCGATCCGTTCCAACAGTTCCATATCCTCCTCATGTTAAGGATTCCAGAACTGGACACAACACTCCAGGTGAAGTCTCACAAGAGAGGAATAGAAGTGCTGAATGACTTCACTCAAGTTCATTTCATCCAATGTAATTGTTACTATCAGATTCTTGAACTACTTGGCTACACACTGAAAATACCTGTTTCCCAAACACAGAGAACCTTGGTGATTGAAACTTACAACACGTTCTTTTAATGAGTGATTTCTAAGCAGCAGAGATGATTTTAAAAGTTTGCACAAAAGTTTCAGAAGTATTCAGCTACTAATAATCTGCTATCAGAAACTCATCTGTGGCTAACATTAAAATACATTCGGATTGCATACGGCTGCTTTTTCAGACATGAAGTGATAAGGAAGAAGCTGCGCTCACTTCTTATCCAGTTAGAGAAAGAAAAATGTACCTGCTTCACCTACAAAGAGTGAATGGACTGAATCACAGTCTTTCACTACTTTCAAGATAAGATTCAGATGGACTTGTTTGGTATTTTACAGCCCAAGTATGAACAGTTTGCATTTAAACTTAGTGTGCAACAATATAAAGTTGAAATCCAGAGCTGCTACTGCACCAATACTGACATAAAGTTATTTTAAAATACACACATATATAAGACAACAAGAAAGCCTTAATCTATAAAAGTACATCACGGCAAAAGTTGTTAAAAAAGTTCTGAATGGACAAGCACTTCAACAGAGGCAGTGAGAGAACATAGTTTGCCTAGTGTATAACTTTTCTTCCAGAAAAAATGAAGGTGTTCAGACTCGCTACAGATCATGGCTTCACTAATTTTTTTTTTGTTTGGAAACAGAATTTCAACAGAACATTATTTCACTGGGACTATTCTGCAGATTTTATATTGGCACTTACAATCACTTTATCTGGAAAGACAAAGTTTTGCATGTATCTCATTGTTCAAGCTGAGAAATCTATTTGGTAAATCTGACCCTTCATGTCTTTAAACGGCACTGTTGCATTAACAAGAAATAATCTGTTCTCTATTCATTTGATGTGTCAACAAATACCAGCTTGAGACACAAAATTCCCTGTGTGAACAACTATTTGCAAGGAGCAAGTGAAAGAGTGTAAAAACATAGGCAAAGCAATATTCTAAATTCATTTCACTGATGGAAAGATTTCTACCTTTTTTTCTTATTATTTGTACAGTTCTAGGCAGTATTACTATTTTTGTGTCACTGTAGTATCTCAGAAGTCACTTCAGTATACTCACTATCAATAACAGATGTGAACAAAGTTAAACTTAATTAGCTCATCCTATTCATCTCCTGGCATTGCCAAATATGAAGAGCACAACTTTGTGGTCAAACCTATCTTTGGATAACATCAAATGCATATTCGTTAAAACCAAAATCTGAGGTTTTCTAAATCAGTCTAAAATGCACATAACTTCTTATGTCTTAAAACACAAAAGAAAATGCTTGTGAGCTGCTTTTAGTCACAACATGTAACTTTTCATTTCCTTTTTCTGTCAGATGATGTTGTCAAATATAAACCAAACAGTCAATGCTTGTTACAAGCTAATACATTTTGAATGAATACTGCAGTACACACCACCTGAATTTACTTAAAATCAACATATACTGCAGATTCAAGAAATTATGTTTGGACATTCTCCAAAGAAAAGTTTCAATAGCGTGCAAACTCTGGAACATTAGTCTTACCCCTCTGTTAAGTATTGACCAAATAATTTTAATGGATATAATGTATTTTCTATAGGTATTCCAGACAATTCTAAGGTTCCTATCACACTGAAGGAACTGCTACACTTTTTTTTCTGGTAACTTATGGCTACTTTTGCAGTACATATAACAATTTTAAGGAATAAACTAAGGTAGAACCAGTCACTGGAAATATTAGTAACAATTCCAAGTCACTGTATAAGTCAGTCACTGCTTCATTCCTTTTTCCTTTGATCTATTCTATAATTTCTACCAGATTCTTCATTATTTTTTAGAATAATGGCTGTTCTTTGCCCGGCTGACTAGAAAAGCATTCATTACCCCCCACTAGTTCTGCTGCTAAAAAAACTTCCGGACAAGAAACAGGATAATAATAGAAGAGAACAATCTTCAAACCACAAATTCCAAACAATAAGAACAAATGTTTTGTTAACAGCACATAGACGACATTTATTTCCGCAAACTACGATTCAGAAAATGTAAATAAAAAAAAAAACTAGTCAGTTTACAGGGATTTCTAGAAGTGTACCTTGCATAGAAACGGTAAGTTATATGAAGTAACTTAGGCAAGAAAGGTAATTAGTCAATCTCCAAAGATTACATGGCTGACTTACTAAATAATTATAAATCACAAAAAACAGGAAGTGCTTCCCTAATTTATATAAAAGATTTCACAAAATCACTTTGACCAATAAAATTAAAAAAAAAAATTAAAAGTAATTCTTCAGAAGTCTTTAGATAAACCAGGCAGGAATGTATAACATTTAATATGCTTCTTCACAAACATTTGCTTTTGATAGAAACCTGCATCTCATTCAGTCTGTGAAATAAACTGAGTTTGTGTCTCTCCCTCATAAATGTTTTTGCAACATTCTTGTGTATGTCATTATTTAACCTGGGCTTCACTGTCACCAAATGCCCAAACTAGGATGCAATCAATTCCACATTTTGGCTGGAAGGCAGCAGGCCCGTAAGTCTCCTCACAGCCACTCTTGACACCCCCCAGCTGAAAACAGGGCTCACTGTGTGAAACAGTTTTCCCCTACACTCCTCCTATGTCATGCCCAGGGCTACCAGATATTATGGTTTCCGCAGAAACAGCCACTTCCTACTAGTGGAAATTTTGTCTTGGTAAATTTCAGGATTTTTTTACATTTTCTGGAACTATGGCAACATAGCCGGAGCAAGCGTTCCGTAGCCCTGACCAGGCTGCCATTTGAGACATTAGCCTCAGAATTCTTGATGAGCTTGCTGTGCATGTTCAGATGATCTGCTCAATGCCTCCACAGAAAGCACTGGACACAGCTGCTCCCAATATGTCACAAAGCACAAGTAGGAATCCAATCAAAAATAAACAGCAGCACTTAGACCCTAACTGGTTAGAGGCAACTTGTTTGAAGTTTAAAGGACAACGAGAAGTCTTCACACAGCCAACACTGGCCTGCTTAGAAGACCTAGGTAGAAAGGCAGGAAGATAATGGACACAGTAAGGGAATAGCATAGTTTGGAAGCTATCAGCTGAAACTGGGGCTTCTCTCTGCCAGTTTCTGTAGGTTCTAATAGTGCCCAGCATCGCTGTATCCTGGGAGTTTTACTTCTTCCTGAAAACTGCTTCTTCTCTGGCATTCTTCTCATATAGTTTCTGGGAATTGTAAGAAATAACCAGAATAGCCTGTTTGCATGGTCCACAAATTCAGATTTCAGCTTGTATTCGTATGGGGCAACATTAATGTAACCCATATATTGGCAATATGATGTAATGCTTTCGAATCCTTCCAATTTGGTGACGAGATGGCAAGGAAATAACCAACAAAAAAGCATCATGCAAACAGTTTTGTTCACCAGTTCTTGGGGTACAGTTAATTCTCCTTATGAAACTTAAGACATCAGCTTTGAAAACTCAACTCTTTGCCATGGCAAATTTGACAAAATACAAGATCAGACCCTGAAAGTGGGTCCCTTCATGTAGGTGTTCACAGCCACACTGCAGTTCTATGTGAAGGCTACCTCCTGCGCAGAAGCCAGACAAAGCCACAAGATAACCCTTTGAAGACAAACCTGTGTTCATCAGAGAAAATATGCATTTTTCAGATGAAGTTCCCCTGAGTTTCAGGCTGCAATCAAAAAGCAAGTTTCCACTGTGCTATTTTCCACTGCTAGAAAATCAACTGCAGGATCATTCTTCTTACTAAACACAATGCAAAGCTCATAGCATATGTCCTTGTTTCAAAAAAAGTTCAGAGAGAGATGTGCAACTTTCACTGCCACTTTAGAAGTCAGAATTGTGTGAGATGGGAACCTGAGTGTCCTATGTCTTTCAAGATACCAAACTGTCAATCATTTAGAAGATCCAGCATAAGTTCCTGTTTTTTAAAAATGAAGAAGATAAAGCACACAAAAAAATGAACTGTACAACAGAGTCCCATCCCTGGACACGCTCCAGCACCTCAATGTCTTCTTGACAAAACTGAACACAGTATTCATGGAGTGTCCTCATCAGTGCTAAGTACAGGGGCATAATTGCTTCCCTGGTGCTGCTGGCCACGCTGTTTCTGGTACAAGCCAAGAAGCTGTCGGCCTTCTTGGCCACCAGGGCACATTGCTGGCTCATGTTCAGCCGCTGTCTACCAACACCCCCAGGTCCTTCACTGTCAGGCAGCTTTCCAGCCACTCTTCCCCAAGCCTGTAGAGCTGCACGAGGTTGTTGTGTCCCAAGCTTCTGCACTTGGCCTTGTTAAACCTCATCCTGTTGGCCTTCAGCCCATCGATCCAGTCCATTCAGATCTCTCTGTAGAGCCTCCCTGTCCTCAAGCAGAGCGACACTTCCAACCTAGTGTCATCCACGAACTTGCTAAGGGTACAGTGAAGCCCGTCATCCTCATAATTGATAAAGATATTGAACAAAACTGGACCCAGCCCTGAGCCCTGAGGGACTCCACTTGTGACTGGCCTCCAGGTGGATTTAACTCCATTCACCACCACTCTTTGGACCCGGCTACCCAGACGGATTTTTCACTCAGCAGAGGGTGCACCTGTCCAGGCCAGCGGAAGCCAGTGTCTTGAGTAGAATCCTGTGAGAAATAGTGTCAAAGGCTTTACTGAAGTCTAAGTACACTACACATCCACAGCCTTTCCTTCATCCATTAAGCAGGTCACCTTGTCATAGAAGATCAGGTTAGTTTAGCAATACCTGCCCTTCCTAAGCCCATGTTGACTGGGTCTGATCATCCGGTAGTCCTGTGTGTACTGTGTGACAGCACTATCAAGGTGATGTGCTCCACGACCTTCCCTGGCACTGAGGTCAGACTGACAGGCCTGTAGTTCCCTGGATCCTCCCTCCAACCCTTCTTGTAAATGAGTGTAACATCTGCCAGCCTCCTGCCAAGTGGAACTTCCCCAGTCAGCCAGGACTGCTGGTAGATGATAGAAAGGGGTTTGGCAAGCACCTCCACCAGCTCCCTTAATACCCTTGGGTGGATCCCAACTGGCCCCATGGACTCGTGAACGTCTGATTGGCCAAGCAGATCTCTAACCATTTCCTCTTGTATCATGGGATTGATGACTAAGGGCCAAACAGTTCAAGACAGACTTATATTGAAGATGGGGTATACAGAAGAAACAATCATCTGCATTCTCAGGAGGAAGGAGTTTGCCATCAGGCCTCAAAGTGAACCTCTCCACTACTGAAAGGAAAATGATCGTGGTGGCAACTTCTAGCTACAAAATCCATTCCCATAAGAAACTGCTCAGAGGATGACTCACTTAGATTAAAATATTTTAATCTTTCCATTCAAATGCCTTATAAAGCACAGAAGTTGAAATCCTATTACATTTATATTTACGTTTGGTAACTCCTGAGTCTTAGTCTCTTAAATGTATAAGGGAGCTCAGGGACAACGATCCGTCCCTATTTAAAGGTTATGTTCACCTTCGTAACTTACAAGATGTTCCCAGACTGCATGCCTGCATGCTGGGGGACATAATTTAAATGCAAATAATAACAAGACTCAAGGGGAAAAAAAAAGAAGCCAGTATTCTTTACTTTACAGCTATATCTTGGAAAACTGAGTGTGCAACCGTTTGCTATACTGTTAATAATTTTGGTAACTGTGGCTTTTCCTTTTTCAGACATAATAGACAGTACTATGTATTTTACAGATATAATAAGCAGATACCTTCTTGAGTTACGATAATTTTTCAGCAATGCCCTTCCTCTGATTAATGTGCAAGTAATAATTTATCAGTAATGACTCCAGAAATAGCCTGTGTTACAGTGAGTAACTTGTAATGGGCAAGATAAAACCTTAGAGTAGAAAAGAGTTTTGTTTTTTTTTTTTTTTTACTTTGCCTCAGTAAAATGAATTATCTGAGAAATCTAAGAAGACCAATGTTTCTAAATTATTTTTATTTCACTTCATATTTTTCCATGGAAATATGTTTCATTCTGCCAGTTATCTGTTCCAATGGAACCATTGCAAAACTAAAACTTAAAGAGTTGTTGAAACATTAATCTTCAATTCTAAGTGGAGCTTTTTTTTTTAAAGTTTAGTCCAATTTTATTTCACTGGGACAGATCACTTAAAGAGTAGAAGCTATTACAGCCTGGTAGGCTAAAATATGCATATTTGGCAGGTATAGATGAAGGGCTTCCTTATATTTGTGGACAAGACTTTCAAAGTAGGCTACCTATAGTTAGATTTCTAGGTACATATTTAGGAACTTAAATAGAAGGTATTGGCTGCTCCACAGTTTTTTGAAACCATGCTACGTATTAAATACACAATAACTGACAGTTATTTAGTTTATTTACTTTTCTCAAAATTTTGAATGTTTGTAACCATTAGAGCTCATTCTAATGACTCTTCAGGTATTCTACAGAATGATAGTATCGTAGAATCATAGAACAGTCTGGGTTGAAAGGCACGTTTAGAGATCATCTAGTTCAATCCCCCTGCAGTAAGGGAGGACATCTTCAACCCGATCAGGTTACTCAGAGCCCAGTCCAACCTGACCCTGAATGTTTTCAGGGATGGGGCATCTACAGCCTCTCTGCGCAACCTGTTCCAGTACTTCACCACTCTCACTGTAAAAATAGTCTAAAACTGCCCTCTTTTAGTTTAAAGCCATTACTCCTTGTTCTATTGCAACAGGCCCTGCTAGAAAGTCTGTCCCCATCTTTCCCATAGACCTCCTTTAGATACTGAAAGGCCACAACAAGGTCTCCCTAGAGCCTTCTCTTCTCCAGCCTGAACAATCCCAACCCTATCAACCTTTCCTCAGAGCAGAAGTGCTCCATCCGTCCAACAATTTTTGTGGCCCTCCTCTGGACCCACTCCAACAGGTCCATGTCTTTCCTGTGCTGAGGGTTCCAGAGCTGGATGCAGTACTCCAGGTGGGGTCTCACCAGTGCAGAGTAGGGGGACAGAATCACCTCCCTCTACATGCTGGCCACACTTCCTTTGATGCAGCCCAGAATACGCTTGGCCTTCCAGGTGAGTACACACTGTTGGCTCATGTCCAGCTTTTCATCAACCACCACCCACAAGTCCTTCTCAGCAAGGCTGCTCTCAGTCCCTTTATTCCCTAGCCCGTATTGATATCAGTGGTGGCCCTGACCTTTCACTTGTCCTTGTTGAACATCATGAAGTTCATGTGGGGCCACTTTTCAAGCCTATCCAGGTCACTCTGGATGGCATCCTGTTCCTCAGGAGTGTCAACTGCACCACTCAGCTTGGTGTCATCTGCAAACTTGCTGAAGGTGCACTCAATCCCACTATGTCATTGATGAAGATATTAAACAGGACTGGTCCCAACACGGTGGGTAAAGATACAAACCACAATGATAAAGGTTTCTGACACTCATTAGACAGTCTAAGGCTTAATTAATGTAAAAGTTGAAAATACAAAAACAAGTTGAACTCATGTGAAGGGGCAACTAGTCTTCAATTTCTGCTGTTGATCTCTCAAAACAGTGCTGTCAGGCCAGAAAATGAGAGAAATGTTTTTCTTTTATAAACAGTCTTAAAAACAGACTGTGTCCAAGTTCTACACAGGTTTATTTTAGCTACCATTTTTCAAACTGTTTCAGCAGTTCTCCTACTGTGAAACCTGATAACGTTTCCCCTCCTTGCATTCCTTACCCCAGATTCTTAGTTCAGTTTATGATTCTATCCGCAATCAGCAAGCAGTTCAGTCTACCAGCTAGGCCTGAGGTTGCTAGAGCAGAAAGAGGAATAAATGGTGCTGCTTGGTCAAATTATCAATGAGGATGTCTTTATGAGCAGTGTTAGAATCTGGATTTGTTGAATTGTTAGTTTGTTGATCTTTAGGATACAGTATAAGACCCATTTATTACCAGAAACCTAGTGTGGTAGGAATATGTTTGTTCTTATCTTTATCTTTATACACTAACTTATTGAGGGCAGATATGACATATATCTTTCAGAAACATATATAAGTAATTATTATTATCTGTACTTACCAATTTACTGTGTTCTTCATCTGTTAAGCAATAATACAGGTATAAACATCCAATAGCAGGAATTCAAAAGCATGTTATGCCCCAATGCTTCACTTAGCACCCCAGTTCTTAACAAAAATGGACTTTATAACCATTCCATTGCAGACCACAGTCTCTGTATCCCATGACTCCCTGCAGTTCTGCCATAGGTGTCTAAGCACCAGAAAAGGACCAGACGTTTTTCTGTCATTAGCATTTCCTACTGGCTAGCCCTGGACAGATCTCTGCTTCCTCAGAAGCTTTCGGAACTGGCAGTCTGAAATTCGCCTGCCTCCTAGTTCTCTACTGAGAGCCCAGCCATGTAACAGAAGACTGTGCCAGAAGCAAGCATCAAAAGAATTGGTTCTTCAGTGTCTTTTGTGATGGTTCCAACACTTTTTACAGATATGAACCGAAGGACTTTACAGAACTGCATATGAACTCTGTTTCGTGGACTGCATCTTCCAAGTACAAAAATGAAACCAATTAAGCTACTTAAATTTATTACATTCTGCTCCTGAAAAATCAAGCTGTTTTGCTTCTAGGCATCTAAATACAAATTTATGAGATTACCTGAATATATATTGTGCATGTATATACATCTAGAAACATATTTCAAAAGATTGGGCTAGTTCATTATCTGGCACAGACCTGTAATGATCCATCAGTTTACAATATTTTAATGTCGTTCTGAATACTTCTGTGAAATTAATCCTACATCACACCAAAGTAGATTATGAAAGAACTGCAGTCCAAGTGTCTAACTATGTTGAGGCCTCTACTGAAGATTCAAAAAGTTCTTTTTAGACAGACAGCGAAGACAGTACTTGCAACCGCGAAAATAAGCAAGACAAGTATTTAATTCTTGGAGTATCCTGTTTCTATTACCATATCAAAAAAGATGCAGTCTAAAAATGGTCACTGCTACGGGAAGATACAAGGTATTGCCTCAGTAGTTAAACTTGACAGGTATTAGCCCACTTAAAAGCTTTGTTGATCACGGTATTTATTCAGAAGTAATTCAAATAGACTTCAAAAGTATCTTCTAATAAATGGGAGTTTTCAAGTGTGGAACATTTTTCAGCTACAGGACAGAAAAAAAGCAAAACACAGCTAAAGACAAGATTTACAAACAGTGCCAAC
The DNA here is from genome assembly GCF_017976375.1 of Cuculus canorus. Taxonomy (NCBI): domain Eukaryota; kingdom Metazoa; phylum Chordata; class Aves; order Cuculiformes; family Cuculidae; genus Cuculus; species Cuculus canorus. The sequence goes on from NC_071408.1 coordinate 7,846,231, forward strand.
TAAAGCAACCCTACTTAATTTGATAGAGAAGCAACTACATTATTTTTAAGTCATACAACTTAAAACTTTCACCATAGTTCAATGATGTCAAAAGTATGAACTCTCTTTTGGGAGCAATGCAAGGAAGTTAGACCAAATTCTGTATCCTGCCAATATTAGCAGGAATTCTGCTTAAGCAGACAGCAAGGTTGTAAAACTTTGAATTCTATTTTTTTATATTGCAATGAATGTTTGATAACCTACCAGATTAGTATGATAATTTAAGAAGATAGATAGGTAAGAGACAGAGTAGGTAAAACTTAAGACTACATTAATACTTCAACAATGTGACCTTAATTCAAATCATAACTTAAGATAATGTGTATCATAGGCAAAGCTTAGCTGGCAGTGAGATTATTCATAGCAGAATCAGGATCCTTGTTTTTCAAATCATATTTTATAATACATGTTTGAATTTGCTTTGCAGCAAACACTTTGCTTCCACAATATCAGCTCTGCCAAGTAGCTTCTATTTCACATACTGTATGCATTAACACTTTGACATACAGTGAAGTCCCAGACCTAGAATTTACAAAGGTTTTTACAACCCCTTAAGTGTGATAATGTGCTAAAAAGAATTTAAGTCCTGCCAGATTGTACTACTATTGTAATAACAGGGTCAAGAATTAATCCTTACATTTACAGTCTGTAAACCTGGTATTTAATACTGCATAGTACAGTTATAAACCGTCGCAACAGGCATGTGTGTTCACCTAATTCCCTTTAAGCCACTGCTCTCTATCGAGTCCATCCAGAGGGCAAATCTTTATCACTGCATGAGACCATACATTTTCAGAACATTAGAGATTTCTCAAAAGCTCTGCCTAATTTATCCCTCGCTATCAACAACAAATACTCAGAACAACAATAAATTGACAAATCCTAGGAGGATTTATTCTGAAAAGAGGCAGAGCTCTACAGAGAAAAGAAAAGCAACTTCTTAATCTTGCTGGCAGATGGAAACCCTACTGTTCACCACTGTACAAAACAAACCCGAGAGAGACATAATTGCTCCAGTGTGTTTTAGGTATAACTTCACTTCAGCAGTAATGTCATGACTCTTTTATTATCCTGCAGCCTTGTTAGAGTTAAGGGCCCTGTTTGGAGGAGACCAAATAACTTTGGGCAAGACAATTGCAAAACTGAGTATGGTGACAACTCCTTTCCTACATTTTACAACTGCTATGGACACCAATTTTACCAAAAATCTTTTTCTTTTTCTTTTTTTTTTTAGTAATCAGAAAATCCTATGGTGCCAGGACAACAGGGACGATTTTATAGCAGAGATTACTTTTTCTAGTGACATTCCTATAATAGGTGCTGGGCACAGAAATTATTTCAAGCCAGAGCCACTGAATATTTGTGGACATACTATGTCTACTTACATAGTTACATTTGTTAAGATATAAAAATGTAACTGAAGCTGAGAAACTTCTTTTCTTCAGGGCTAGTAAAAAGACAGTTTCTGGGAGCCCGAATAGTCCTTTCTGGGATACGCGTGAAGTTTCCTAAATTAAATGCAAAGATTCATGCTCTAGAGAATCTACAACACATACCAATCATTTTTCTGTGTCGCATGTCTGCTGCTGAAGTCGAAATAATTGTTTTACCTTAGAAACAATTTAAAAAAATCTAAATTATATAGCAAAACAGACCTATAGATGCAGACTTCTCTTGCATTGTACTGGGAAGACTGGACCATTTCACCTGCTGATCCCTGGGACTCAGAAAAATTTTAGTTAGGACCACTAGCTGAATCCAGTGAAATAGCTCTTTGATTGAATTACTTTTGCTCACTTTGTGAATATTTATCTGAGAAACCTCTGTATGTCTTCCATGTCTTGAGTTTGTTGGCATTTTGTTAAACTAAAAATTACCACATCAGACTATTTCACTGTAAAATAAAGGAAGAATGAAAAAGTTTATATTCTTTTTCAACCTTAACATTGAACTGATCAGTTAAAAGCAAAAGTGCTTTACATCACTAACAGTTCTGAGAAGAGAGACACACTTTTCTCGTTTAAAACATGTTTTTGTACAGGTTTAGACTAGCCAGATACATTAAACAGCTTTCATTCAAGAAACAGATCTGTATCTTCCCAATGTAACTTACGAAGCAATTACAAATAAGTAACAGTATTAAGTGTGTATCCACAAAGAAAACTCTCTTTTTGCCATCACTACTGGGACCACTTCTGCATTCCTTCCGCACCTAGAACTCCTACTAGTTTCCAAGCCTATGTGTGGGAAGCACAAGGAACCTTTGTATTTCCTAAGATGACCACAAAAAAATATCTGTTCTATATTAGAAACAAATCTGTTGGTCACTTATACAGAAAGTCCAAAGTGTATTTTTTATATATATATATATAATTTCATAGACTCATTTTCTGTAAGGATTCTTAAATCTTTCTGCAGTCAGATTAAAGAGCTGAATTTCCATTTGATTGAAAAAGCTTATAAATAATTTAAAATAAAAAACTGATTTTTCATTTCTTGCCCAAGAAAATTAAATCAGCATCATAATAGTGCATAGATGCCAGGCCCTTACAAAAACTTTATAGTGTTAAAGCCATTCCATTTTGACTAAATGAGTTTATTCATTCCAAACACATTACCTACACATTTAGTATTAAAGGTAAGGAAGGGGAAAGGGAATCAAAGAATGTCTTTTAAAAGACAGATTTTTTTTTTTTACTTTAGCCAACTCATAAAGCAAAAATATTTCTAAAAAGAGCTACTTGAGAACTGGTGGGCACTGAGCTGACCAACTATGAGTCACTAGTTTTCCCATTCAGTTGCTTCTCACTTCTGTAACTTTTTCTGTCTAAAGAAGAAATCACTCAAGAGCCCAACCACACCTTCACACCCCCTTTCTTGGTACTATGAAAAACACCTCATATTTCTCTTTCTTTTTTGTTTTAAGTAAGTAACTTGAAAAAAAAAAAAAGTCAAGAATTTTAGGAATCTTCTGAGGTTTCTCTAGATGGAATTCTTCCTAAAAAGAAGGGACTGTTATGTGATTAACACTTTATATGAATACACCATGTAATTTTCTTTGCATAGGGGTAGTCCATGAAAAGATAATTGAAGAACATAGAACTTAATTTCACAGAGCTTATAGGGGCAAAGATTCATATTTTATCTGGTATTTTCATTTAGTCACACTGTTTATCTGCTGTAGTAAGCTGTTTTTATTCTGTTTCTTGGTATTCCTGCTTTCAAATATCATTCATTACATCCTATTTTATCTTTTAACTACATTAAATAAGATTAGAATTCATAAGAGACGATTCAGAAATATATCACTTGTACTCCACCAGGGAAATTAGGTCAAATTCTAGTCCCTCTGTAGTCAATGGAAAAACTCTTACTGACTTCAATAACAGATCAAGCCCTAACCGCACAGCTCCCTGTAGTTTCTAAGCAAATGGCATACTGTATTTCAAAAGAAGTTCAAGAACTAAGTTCTTTTCACTATGCTTCTATAAACATAAGAAGCCCTGCAGTTTTATGTTTACGTTTCTGAAACATCCTTTACACAGAACACTGAAGGAAAATATTTTTAATAGAACTTTTTAATTTTTAATAGAGTTATCAAACCAAATTAATCTGCCCAATGGTGCAGAACAGACTTTGGTTAAGTACCAGATAACTTCTGCTGATTTTTCTTGGGCTGCTTTAAATTTATATTTTTTTTTAACTTCTTATTTGCATCTAACCCATGTAAAGATAGCCTACATAGACCTTATTTAACCAAGCCAGTTCTACTGTGAAAGATCACACAAAAGATGGCATATGAAATCTTGCATGCCTCTGCAGACAGTATTTCTTGAAGAAATTTAGTTTCGACACGGTAATGAGGAGCCGAATCCATGAAGCTCTGCGAGGTTCATTCACCCTGGGTGTTAACTCCACTGGAGTCCATGGAATTGCAAGGGGGATGAAATCTGAGCTCTTCCAACCCCGTCCTAAAGCGGACCAGCAGGGGGCAGAAGCCCTGATGGATCTGACACCATCAAGGTTGTGCCCGTGCAGAAAGGGCTTGAATGGAAAGCGGCCACCCTACTGTGGGTGGGTGCTCCCTCTAGGACGCCTGTTGATAGAAAGCGGGAATCCAGATCGAGAAATACCTCGCTAAAATAATAAATGCATACAAATGAAGCCTTTCTTTTTGGGGGAGTTAAGCCCCTTCATGGATATCAGACCCGTAGAAAAAATAACAACCTGAACCCCAGCCAGACCGGCCCCCAGATGCACCTGCGGGCTCCAGAGGTGGGGAGGGAGGAGAAGGCAAGAACTCCCACCCCGGGCAGGAGAGGAAAGCGCTCCCACCCCCGGCGATTCCACCCCAGCACCTCCCAGGCAGCCGCGCCGGGGGGGCTGCGGTGCGGAGGGATGCGGGGAGGTGGTGCGGGATGCGATTCCTTTCTGCCGAAGCCGCCGCCGGGCTCTCGTTCCCACCGGGACCGCGGGCACCTAAGGGACCACTGGGTCCTCCCGGGGGCGGAGGAGGCTGGGGAACCGCCCCTGTGGAGTCCCCCGAGCCCCGGCGCTGCGAGCAGCACCTGCGGAGCCGCCACCGCCGGGCACGGTGCCTCTGCCAACGCCTTTCCTCCACCCCTCGAGCCCTGGAAAACGTTTTGCCCGCTGGAATCCTCTAAAAAAGGGGGGGGGGGGGGGGGAGAAAGAACGGAGAAAATCACAGCGGAGAGCCGCCACCTCCTCCGAGGAGAAGGCAGGCACTCCTCGCTCCGTTTCAGCCACGGGAACTTGAGCGCAGTAACTAACGACCCTGAAAGTTGAAGAAAACTGAAAATCGGACGCGCGTTCCGCTAAACTGAGTTTAGTGTTGGAAGACGAGAAATCACTCTGTTTCAACAAGTCTCTCTTTCTCCTCGCGCACCCGCGGAGGGCGCGGAGCCCCGCTCGCTCCCCGCGGCACCCCGGCACGGGACGCCCCGCCGGCGCTGCCCCGGCCCCCCGCGGGTCCCGAGTCCCCCCGAGCTCTGACAGCTCCGACGCGCGGCCCCGGTGGGCGAGAGGCGACCCCGCACCCCCCTGGAGGCTCTCTTACCTCCTCTGACCTCTGCAGCCCGGAGAAGGATAGCGAGGGCGATAAGCACGGGTCCTGCCGAGACCCGGGGCCACCTTTTCGTTTTCCACCTCGTGGACCATCTCTGCATCTCCATGCTGGGCACCCACAAGCGTGAATGAAAGCCGGGCGCCTTCGCTCTGGACCAGCTCCGTCCTTTCCACTATATTCCCAGAGATGACTTCTCCTACGGAGCCATACGTGATGGGCCGAGAGGGGTGTTTTCGTGCGCAGGCCCCTCCGAGCGGTCCTCCCCGCCGCCCTGCCTTCACACTGACGGGAGACGAGGGGCTTGAATCAAACTGCAGAGAGCTCCGCGTGCCCCTAAAGGCTTCATCCCGTCAGAAGGCTGGGCGGGCGGCTCCCGGGGCCACCCCTGCCGCCCAAGTGACAGCCCGGAGGCCAATCGCGCCGCCGCCCGCCCGCAGCAGCGCCGCCCCCCGCCCGACGGCGCAGGGGGACGGCGGGGCGGGAGCGAGCCGGGAGGGGGGACACAGCGAAGCCCCCGCACCGGCACCCGCTGCGCCGCCCCGAGCATGCGCAGAGCCGGGGGGCGCCCGGGGTGGGCGGCGATGGGGCCGGGCCAGGTGGTGAGGGGGCGAGCGGCGGTGTGCGAGAGGGTGATGCTCGAAGTGCCGGCGAGGAAACTCTTTAGGAGTCGTTTGGGAGGTTCATAAAGCGAGCGCCCTTTGTCGGGGCTGGGCAGAGGGACGGAGCGAGCTCCATCGTATGCAGCCAGGCGAGAGCGGGGACAGAGTGTATTTCCCACTTACTGCACATGGGTGGATTTTCCAAGAAATCTTATGCGTAAACTCGACCTGAGCCGGCGATGTGCGCTCGCAGCCCAGAAGGCCAACCGTACCCTGGGCTGCGTCAAAAGAGTGGGGCCAGCAGGGCGAGGGAAGGGATTCCACCGCCCTGATCCTCTCGTGTGAAACCTCATCTGGAGTACTGTGTCCAGTCTGGAATCCTCAACATAAGAAGGGTATGGAGCTGTTGGAACGGGTCCAGAGGAGGGCTACAAAGATGACCAGACGTCTGGAGCACCTCCCATAGGAGGACAGGCTGAGAGATTTGGGCTTGTTCAGCCTGGAGAAGAGAAGGCTCTGAGGAGATTTTACAGCAACCTTCCAGTACCTGGAGAGGCTACAAGAAAGCTGGGGAGGGACTGTTCACAAAGGCTTGTGGGGATAGGATTGCGGGCAATGGGTATAAACCGGAGAGGGTCAGGTTTATATTAGACATAAGGAAGAATTTCTTCACCATGGGGGTGGTAAGGCACTGGCACAGGTTGCCCAGGGAAGCTGTGGCTGCCCCAACCCTGGAGGTGTTTAAGGCCAGGTTGGGTGGACAGTGTCTGGAAAAACACCATCTGAAAGAAAAGATAGCTTTCAAAAAATACCATTACTTAGATGAAACTTTACTTTTGCTTAAATAAAAAGTACTCCACTTTTTGTAACAGTAACTCCTCCTTGTATGGAAAGGAGCCAGGGCTCTGGGGTGAAGTCCTTGCGTGCACCCCAAAGCTCTGCCTGCTGGTGCTGGTGCAGCGGCAGGGCCAGCCCAGCAGCCTGTACCCCTCGCACCCGCTCCCAAGCACAGCTTGTACACAGACAGACCTGGGGCACCACTGAAGGCTTCGCTTTAAGGATGTTGCAACAAAGAAGGGAGAAGGGTGATGAAGGAAAAGCCCACCACCAAACGGCCATCCCCATTCTCCACCACGCCCTGGAAATTGGGGAGCAAGGTTTCACAGCTGCTCCCCGAGAGACCGCCCTTTGTCACTCATGTCCTGCCATCCCACTTGCGCAAGAGTTGGTGTTGGGAGCCAACCTGTCGGTAATGGAAACCTTTGGCAAAGCCAAACCATGCAGCAGGTCCAGTGGAGATCCTCCAGGGAGATCTGGTTCTGCCACGACTCCTCTGGGAAATGAGAGAAAATGATGGTCACATTTTAGTGGAAGTGTATATAAATTTTTTTAAATTTCCTTTCCTTGAGATCTTTCTACTTATAACGCCTTACAACAATTAAAAAGCATATGGTTAATAAACAAAATGCTTGTTGCTTTTATATGTCAAGTTACATTTCAGAAGTGTATTATCCTTTCCTACGGTATCTTACGTTTTGCTGCACAGTATTCATATACCTAGCTCTTTCTGTCCTGGATTGACTGACATAGTTAGTATCATTGCCACTAGATTTACAAATGAGAGGACTGAGGAGCATAGTGCAGTTCCATCTAAGCTCCCCTAAATGCTGTGCATTGGGTGCCATTCTGTGAAGAGAGAGACAAGGTTATTCTGGAACTTCAAGTAGTTAGCCTTAGGACAGCTGTGGCATACCAAAATGCCATGTCTATCCTGCTTTTCTGTATCAAAGCTTACTCCTTCAGAACTGCTCTTACAATTGTCTGTCTTAAACCCTAACCACACACAGGTCCTCAAAAGTCAGGAACCCATTATTATTATTATTATTATTATTATTATTATTAGTCTTGCCCTGGCATCTGTGTTGCTCTCATTTGTTTACTAGATGCCCCCTAGAACAGATCAAGTTAATTCTTTGATATTTCATCCTTCTTCATTACAACATCAGTGGGTACTCTCATTGGCAATTTATTCTTTTTACTTAACATGTTGTCATTGTATCTCATATGCTATGAAATTTAAAGTTTCTTCTTGGTGCTTATCATTTACACATCTTTCTGTTACCAGCATTCTTGCTACTTAAGTCTTTTATCACGTTGCCTCTCTGACATTTTTTTTGGACCCTTCCTTTTAGCCTAAATGAATACACCTAAACTGTATCCTAATAAAAAGAAGAATTTCTTTGCCCAAGAAAGAAAATGGAAGCATTTCAGATAGTTGGTGAAAAAGAACAGGTATTCATACAGTGTAGCAAGTAGTAATTTAATCCAGTGCTCTTACAGTTATTTAATTTTCAGGAGTTGTGGCTCAGTCCCTGAAGTGTCCATGGAGAGATGCCTGCTGGTTTTTGTGGTCCTTTATCAGTCCAAAACAGGTCAACTAAGACAAAATGCTGAGTACTTAGCAGAATTTTAGATCCCCATAATTCATTAGTAGAAAATTGTATTATTCGAGGTGAGGTAGCGTGCTTATATTATTACACAATTCTATATAATTCTATGTTAATTCTAGTACCAGAACCACATATTTTTTTAGAGCTATCTCAGTTATTTTTGCATGCCAGGATATCAAGCTGCACAGACTTGTAATAAATTGCCATCACATTCTGCAATTACTAGAGAAAAGTCACGTGCGGTTTAGGTGAAGATCCACATCTTGCAGCCCGTCAAGTTTTGTATTTAAGGACTATTGATTTTCATTTAGCTAATTTTCTTAGTTATTGTTTGTAGTCTTGGTGGTGTTACAGAATGAAGTAATTGCAGCCTATGTGCAATGAAAACATGTCAAAGAACAGATAACGACTTTAGAGTGTAAATAAGCTTTATGAGCACCATAAAATTATTCTTAAAAGATTCTTGGTAGAAAATGTCAACACTTAGATGTAATTTCAGGAGAAATATGTTCTTTCTTGAATCTGAAAGAGGGTTAAAACATGAAAATGTTTTTAGAGAAAAACAGAAGAGAGGAGGATAATGTTATTTTTTTAAATTAACTGTGATCCACGGTAGTTTGTTCTTTCCATAGACTTTCTTGTTCCTCATTACTCTTCAGGACAGTTCTAGTGAAAAAAAAAAAAGGCTAAGCTCTGTGATAGTCATTATGTTCTGTCCCTGATACATCAACATTGGCAGATTAGCCCATATTTAAATAGTAGGAATTGCTCTCTTGTATGTGCACAGATGGGTCATTGTTGTATTTTGGAGCAGAGAGGGGGAGGGGTTAGCAACCACGGCGAAGAGAATATGTTTTCTTGGACCACTATAGCTTACAAGAAACTTGCAGCAGCAGCATTTTCACATTCTTCAGACTACAGGCACCATAATTAAATACAGCTAAAAACGTGATGCTCTTTGGGTGTCTTGCTATCATGTTGTGTTTTTCCAAGCATATGCCTTGACATCACCAAAAGCAAGTCTTCCCACTGTATATAAAGGGGTCATTTCACTGGAAATAACTAATGCACTGTAAGGAAGAGTATGATTTTGTTATTGATTTACATTTATCTCAGGGACCTTGACTTGACTTAAACTACTTTGTTTATAGCTTCACATAGATGTTGAAGCCTTCTAGAACTTCTTTCTCCAATTCTGTTCACAGCACAGAAGTAAATATTCAAAAAATAAATGGATGTTTTAAAAGTCATTACACGCTGTCTTCTCTGTGACTTTTGTTATTTTGATTTATGTAGGTGGGTGATTCATCGTTGTCTCATGTCTGGTGCAGATTTATGTTTTCTAATAATTTTCTGACGTAATAATATTGTGAACAAAAGTGAGCTCTACTGCTTCAGTAAAGTGAACCCTTGTGGAAAAAATGTGTCTTACAAATGGAGATCAGTGGAATGGTCTCTGCTAGGTGAAACGTTAATATTAATGCCTACGGGAAAGACAGGGAATGACTCCCTGTCAGGGATTGTAGTGATAGGACAAGGGGTAACAGTTTTAATCAGAAAAAGGGGAGATTTAGATTAGATGTTAGGATGAATTTTTTTACTGTGAGGGTGATGAGGTACTGGGACAGGTTGCCCAGAGAAGTTGTGGTTGCCCCATCTTTGGAAGTGTTCAAGACCAGGTTGTATGGGATGTTGAACAATCTGATCTAAAGGAAGATGTCTCTGCCCGAGGCAGGGTGGTTGGAACTGGATGATCCTTAAGGTCCCTTCCAACCCAAACCGTTCTATGATTCTGTTATTCTTTTTGTAGTTTTAAAGGGAGAGAAATAGATGAACGCATGCGTATAGAATAAATAAATAACAGTATTTCTTTTCATTATTCTAACTTCAAGAAGTGTAATATGCTGCTACCAGTAGTAGCTTACTGCTTCACTGAGCCCTCCCAGTTTCATTATATAAAGTTTTGAAGAATGAAGCCAAGGGCTTGTTTTGTGCTTCACCAAACACTTTGGGCTAGGGAATGGCTCAGTGTCCATTGATTCTTTCTTTCAGGCACTCAAGAATTAGGCAGGAAGGACAATAGTAAAAGAAATCTGATACAAAACAGAGTAGTTCAGTATGCATTAGCTCAGGTACGAAAGACTACAGAAACATTAGCATAATTACTTTTTTTTCTGTTAAGCATATAAAGAAGCCTCTTCACTTGACACAGGCAAAGCTCTAGTGACTGAATGCAGCTGCACTGCACAACCTTACACAGCTCCAAAAGAAGAGCTGTAATGTGGCTGCAGATTGAATGTGTATTGTTTCTGTATTTATATTGAGAGTCAGATTTAGACTGTTTCTGGTGAAAAAAAAATTATTCTGTTTTTAAACTGTGTGTGCACTAATTAGAGTTGCTACAAGAAACACCAACATGAGAGATTAAAGCTTTGAGGCCTGCGTAGGGAGTAAAGTTAATATTAAGGTTAGAGTTAGGAACGTCAAGGATTAAATGACATGACTGCTGTTCAAAGCAGACAATCTGCTGATTTGGGTATGGGGTTGTAGTTGGTAGGAGCTTATACCTCTCTTTTGCTTTAGGGTCTTATCCCCTTTTTGTTAGTATGTGTAATGTTGAGAGTTAAAAACATAAACCATCAAAAATTGAATCCTCTTCTTCAGGATCATGAAGATCAGAATAAGTTTGGATAAAAGCAAGGCAATAAACTGTGCTCTCTTTTACTGTTAGGGATGATCCCTTATAAATAAATCAGTATGATCCTTCTGTCAGAACTTGGTTGATGGAAACAAGAGGTATTTTTATATTTAAGGGAGTTTTATAGTAAAACAAAGGCTCAAGCCCTGACCTAGAAAACTAGGAAAATTAATCTTCTTTTATGCTCTGAAAGTGAGTTGCAGATAGGTACAAAGAAGATAAACAGAATAATTTGCAATACAAAGTCTTCTCCAGCGATGCACGTTCTGGGCCAGTTGATGCTCCCTCCTTTTACAGTAATGTGCAGAATTATCAATCTTTCTAAATAGCAGGGCCAGATTCAAGCTGCTACTGATCTGATTTGGAGCTGCTTCTTTACTGGTAGCTGCTTGTCTCTCTGCTCCCAGTAGCCATTTCTTCCTGTTCCATTGTCTACTCCTACATCATCTTCCCTTACTACTTCTAGCATCACTTTTTGCTCCCCTCTAGAGTTCCCTGGGAGAGAACATAAAGAAGTATGACATTTCTCTTCAGTTTTAGGACTCAGCTGCCAATTTTCACAAGATTAGGGTTATGATAGGGTTTTAAATCAGGGGTTTGGAATATGAAATGTAAAGATATTAATTTATTTTAGGACATTAAAACAGGAGAGGTTTTGAAACGAAATTGTCAAGAACTTTAATGTGGATATGACAATACCACCAGAAACTCGAAGGGGCCTCGGTCAGAAAAATCATTACTACTTAACAGTTTTATACTTCAGTGATGAGCCCTTGTCTTTCCGTAATTTACATATGAGAGAATATATATGAAGTTTGGTCACAGTCTGGGAAATTTTGTTTTTATTTTTTAATCAAGATTTTGCAGACTTTACAGGGAATGTTGTTTATAGGAACCAATACCTGATGAAGTCTCTGCCTGTAGGTATTCTTGTCACTATTAAAAAAAGGAAAAAGGAAAAGATTTGGCATAGGGTTAGGACTGAGGATTTTGAAGTCTTATGAAACCAGATTTTTCCTGGACCCTGCTGATCCCCGGAGATAGTAATTGTGTTGATAGAAATCCATGCCTTGAGCTGTATCACCCCTATAGGAACTAGTAGACTATCTAGAAGGAAATCCTAGCAGCTCAGGAGCAAGCTGTCCCCATGTTCCAGAAAATGAGCCAGCGGGGAAAAAAAACAGCTTGGTTGATCAGGGTGGACATCAAAAAGAAGAGGAATGTGTATGAACTCTGGAAGAAGGGACAGGTGTCTTGGGTAGACTACAGGGAGGAAGTGAGATCGTGCAGGAGGACTAAAGCCCAACTAGAGCTCAGATTGGCCAAGTTGGTGAAAGATAACAAAAAACTTCATATAATTACATTAACAATAAAAGGAGGACCAGGGAGAGTATTCAGTCCTTACTGGATGCAAAGGGAACAACTGTGACAAAGGATGAGGACAAGGCTGAGGTACTTAATGCCTTCTTTGCCTCAGTCTTTAGTAGTAAGGAAAGTTGTTCACTGTGTGTACATACCCAGGAAGTAGAGGAGCAGAACAAAGCTCCCATGTTCCGAGAGGAGGTGGTGAGAGACTTGCCCTATTAGACACCCACAAGTCTATGGGGCCGGATGGGATCCATCCAAGAGTATTGAGGGAGCTGGCAGACGTGCTTGCCAAACCCCCTTCCATCCTCTTCCAGCAGTTCTGGCTGACTGGGGAAGTTCCACTTGACTGGAGGCTGGCAGATGTTATACCCATCTTCAAAAAGGGTCGGAGGGAGGACCCAAGGAACTACAGGCCTGCCAGTCTGACCTCAGTGCCAGGGAAAGTCATGGAACAGGTGATCTTGAGTGCTACCATGAAGCACATGCAAGAGAACCGGGTGATCAGGCCCAGTCAACACGGGTTCATGAAAGGCAGGTCTCGCCAAACTGACCTGATTGCCTTCTATGACAAAATGACCCACCTACTGGATAAGGGAAAGGCTGTGGCTGTAGTCTTCTTGGACTTCAGTGAAGCCTTTGACACAGTTTCTCACAGAATTCTGCTTAGGAAACTGTCAGCCTCTGGCCTGGACAGGTGCATGCTCTCCTGGGTGGAAGACTGGTTGGATGGCCGGGCCCAGAAAGTGGTGGTACATGGAGTTAACTCCAGCTGGAGGCCAGTCACTGGTGGTGTCCCCCAAGGCTCAGTGCTGGGTCCAGCCCTGTTCAATGTCTTTATCAATGACCTGGATGAAGGGATCGAATGCACCCTAAATAAGTTTGTGGATGATACTAAGCTGGGTGGAAGTACTGATATGCTTGAGGATAAGGAGGTTCTTCAAAGGGATCTGAACAGGCTGGACTGATGGGCTGAGACCAATGGCATGAGGTTTAACAAGGCCAAATGCTGGGACCTGCACTTGGGGCATAACAACCCTATGCAGTGCTACAGACTGGGGGAAGAATGGCTGGAGAGCTGCACGGAAGAGAAGGACCCGGGGGTGTTGGTTGACAGTGACTGAACATGAGCCAGCAGTGTGCTCAGGTGGCCAAGAAGGCCGGTGGCATCTTGGCTTGCATCAGAAACGGCCTGACCAGCAGGTCCAGGGAGGTTATTCTCTCCCTGTGCTCTGCACTGGTAAGACTGCACCTTGAATCCCGTGTTCAGTTCTGGTCCCTCACCACAAGAAGGATGTTGAGGGTCTGGAGCGTGTCCAGAGAAGAGCAACGAAGCTGGTGAGGGGGCTGGAGAACAAGTCTTATGAGGAGCGGCTGAGGGAACTGGGGTTGTTTAGCCTGGAGAAGAGGAGGCTGAGGGGAGACCTTATTGCTCTCTACAACTACCTGACAGGAGGTTGTGGAGAGGAGGGAGCTGGCCTCTTCTCCCAAGTGTCAGGGGGCAGGACAAGGGGGAATGGCCTCAAGTTCCGCCAGGGGAGGTTCAGGCTGGACATCAGAAAAAAGTTTTTCACAGAAAGAGTCATTGGGCACTGGCAGAGGCTGCCCAGGGAGGGGGTTGAGTCACAGTCCCTGGAGGTATTTAAAAGATGGATGGATGAGATGCTCAGGGGCATTGTTTAGTGGTTCATAGGAATGATTGGACTCCATGATCCTGTAGGTCTTTTCCAACCTAGTGATTCTGTGATTCTGTGATCTGTTTAGGAGGTAGACATGACAGTTACATTTAGTCTGAAGGTTTTAGCAAAGAGCTCAGGGTATGATACCTTTCTACATGTCCTCCTTGAAGTCAGCTTTAGTAGAAAATACTGACTAATATTGTCTTTAACTATGGGGATTACTCCCTTGTGTGGTAGTTAATTCAAGTTATGGTTAGTGCTTAAGTAATAGTCAGGGTTTGGGAATGATAACTGTCCTAAACCCTAAGTAATAGTCAGGTATTCAAGACTGCCAAAGATGAATAGCAGAGAGATAGTAATAGAATCTGAGGTACTGTTTTGTGATTTACTGTAGGAATTGGTGCCTTACCTAAAAATAAAACTACTGTTACGAGTGAGTTTAAGGCTGATACCTGCATTTTAAATTGTCGCAGTTGTCACTTGCACTTTGAACCTGTGGGAAATGAGATAAGAAGGAGGTAGGCATTGACAGGAGCCAGTTCCTAATACCAACTGACAGAAACCAATGTCTTAGTCTCCCATAGGCTGAGGATGAGTCTAGTGTTAGGCAGAGGGTTTAAGGCCTAGGAAAATAAAGCATCAACAGGTAAATTAATTTCTTAATGCAAAACTCTTGGCAGCAAGCTTTGTGCTGATGTAGTCAGCAGCCAAAGCCTTCACTGCTTTCTTCCTCCAAAGAAAATAATATTTGTGCACCAGATGGAGACGTAAGTTAAGGGCCTATGTTTTGGTTTACAGTTGGAATTCATTCTCTAGATTTGAACAAGGCTTTTATTACACTTGAGGTTAGGTTTTTTAATATAATGTGTCTACATCCCTGACTAGTGTTCTGTTCTACAGGATGCCCTGCAAGTAAGCCCAGAAACAGTAGAAATGAAAACCAGAGACTGATATTCCTTATATCAGTAGGTTCCTATGTGTAAATTACAAATTAGTGTCGGACTTTGTAGAAGCTACAGAGGTAAGAATTGGATAGATGCTGCTACAAGCTTTATACGTTCTTTTCCTCTGTCAGTCTGTGTAGGAATAGTTGCCCTAGGAGAGTATTTAAAACAGATTAAGCGATGGGGTTTTGGAAACAGATGACTAAGTATAAAGAGGATACCTTATGACAGAGTCTACAGTATTCCCAGAAATAAGATTCAGCTCATATGAATAGAAGCCATTTGCTTTTAACTCTAGTAACTGATCCTTTAGTTATTAGTAATGCAAAAGCTAGAACTGAAGGTATAGGAATTTAAGAACTGTTTGGGAACTTTTAGACTTGTTCTAGTAAAAAAAATGGGCCACTCACTATTCTATTGCTCTGAGGTGTCTGGTGTTCTGGATGGGGTTGAGATTAGATTTACTGTCTAGAATCCAATTTATTACTGGTCTCTGGAAGCTTTTTAGGGGCAGGAAAGTGATGCTACAAACTGATGCTATTTCTTCGTTTTCATTAATGATTTATTGTCTTTCAGATTAAGATCAGGAAAGTGTCAAGACACCAGTTCACCGTCAGTTTTTGCATCTTTGAAGAGTTAGGAAGGTTGCCGTCAACAGAGAGGTTTAGGTGAGGGCTCAACATAATTTGTAGACAACCCAAATGATTGGATCTAGAGATGCAAAGTGGTCTGCTATCATTAAGATTCCGAGGGGGGGTTCAGTTTACTATCTTTTTCATCTGCCAAGCCTATATACACTTGTCTTTAAGGTTATGCTACAAAAGATAGCTTTGGGAGGCTGGGTTATTGCTGGGGAATATGAAGCAGCTTATTGCTATCAGTGACAAATGCCTTGCTTTCAGGACAGTGTGTAGTGAAGGTTAGGAATAAGATTGGCTTGAAGATGAGGGTAGAAAGAATACTTCTGGGACCTGCACTTATTAGCCCAATTCTGCAAAGCTTGCTGGAATAAGAATTTGTATGGAATCATCATGAGTTTATATTCTTTTTGATAACCCTAGGTATACATTTAAAATTAGAGGTTGTGGTGGAGTTAAGAGATATCAACTGGGAAATGAGAACTTGAGCTTGCTGGATAATTGCTGGGTTCTGCACAGCCCATTGGGATAAGAACAGCTCTAATGTTTTCATGGGCCATTGTCTTAGTTCAGATATGATGCGTGTTGCCGAACAGACTACATATACGGTTACATCTTAGCACAGTTTGTACATATCTTCACTTTGCTGCAATGAAAGTAAGATTTAGCATTAGCTTTAGCATTATGTTTAGTCCTTAAGGAAATAAAAATGCAAGTCTTGCTTTTCTCAGGCACTGCAGCGCTTGTTAGTGTTATGAGAATGCTTCATCTTTTGTTTTCAGTGTTGGTTACCTAGCTATGTATTAGAGTTGGTTTTGAGAAGAATTCACTCGGAGATGCTGAATTATCAGTTGATTTTGTGTGAGACACAGATATAGTAATAGGGGTCTCAGTTTCGTGTTTACTGTAGTTATTGGTCTGATTATGGTTGTGATTTAGGAAATGAAGAATGAAGAACTCTCCCCATGTGGATTCTGTGTGCATCAAAAGAGGGATAACAAAGTGGTGTTATCAGAAGCTAATGTATTATTTTCATTTCTTCTGTTGGTTTTGTTCACTGACTCACAATGGAGATTATTTTTGTTGGGAAAAAATAGTTTATTTCTTGATTCTGATCTGTGTGTGCAGACTAGATTAAGGAATGTGTTCTTTCCTTGAGTCACCTACCCCCCTGCTACTTTGATGCACCCCTCCATGCCACACAGTCATCTTCCTTCATGTGTTCTTCCCAACTTTCCTTTTTATCAATATGCATCTCTATTGTTATATGAGAGGAAAAATATCTGACTGCATTTTCATAAAATCTTGTCACAATTAAGAAGCACAGTTTTTTTCATTAACTTTGTTCTTTTCATTGACAGATGTAATCTGTCAGATTTGTAATTCTCTTTCCCTGCTTTACAAAGCCTTAATATACGCAAAAGTAAGCACCATTCTGGTGCTGATACAGATGATGTATTTGAGGAGCTACAGCATATGGTATGATAGGGATATTAGTTTCTCTGTGCATTGTGTATCAGTAAGACCATGCATTTGTGAATGGAAGGTTTTGTGACTGGAATTGTTCTGGGAATGTACTATGTGTTCGGCCTGAGGTTAATGGAGAATGTTAAAACTCTGTCCACCTGTGAAATTCAATTACTACCCTTCCTGGTTTCATTGATGTTGTTGGATCTTAGTCATGAATGCGTTGTAGAATAGTCTGATCTTCTTGCACTTCCATCAGTAGAGAGAAAAATATTGCTAAAATAGCATTTTACAGCATATTTTTTTACAGCACAGCATTTCCATCCTGTTCAGCAAGCAGCAGGAAGTATCAAGTACCATACAGCATTGCCAACTGAGCTTGCTAATTTGGCTGAAGTTCTGGGGGCTTGTTTCAGCCAAACTCCCTAATCTTTCAAGGTTCACCTACTGATACTTTATAGCACAGCACAGTGTAATTGATACAGCAACCTACCATTCCTTTTTCATTTGCATGGATTTCTTTTCAGGATCATAATCTATTGTAATCACAATTATAGCTAATGCAAAATTAAAAAAATTATGTAAGAAATCAGTGTAATGTGTAATATGTCTCTTAAAACATGACATTTTAAGGATATTTGAATTTTCCTCATTTAAGGCAGTTGAAAATGAGGCATATATATTTGATGTAGGGATTAGTTTTTCAGTTTCTTTCTAGTTTTTGGATATTGCCATTACATACCAGAACTGTCAAAAATCTACATTTTGATTGCTATTTCTGAATTTATTCAACAGTCAGCTAAAACTTACTTTTAAGTCCATCATGATTTGCAACACAACGCTTTCAAATATTTGCCTTTAATTGCTGTAGTCTAGTTGGTTGCTTCATTAATTTGTTTTCACAATTTATCTGAAACTTCTTTTAGCTGCAGACCAGTTGAAACAGATATGTGGTCTGGAGGAGCTAACAGGACAGTTTGGACAGGCTCAGTTACTCTCATTGCCAACTGTTTAACTTATCAGAGTCTCCCTGATCAGTTCTGCTTTCATCAGTTTTGTTCTTGAAGCAGTGGGTCAATATCTACATACTGCAGTCCGTTTTTACTTATGACTTGTGACGAATTAAGAACACAGATGTTACACAGATGTAAAAGGCCTCTTACAGCCCCTGTTCTGCATTGTTTTGTGGCATTGTTTTGTGTTGGTGGACTACTGGTGGCCTATCTAATACACAAGGAGGCAGTGCAGGCACAGACTAATGGTCTGCATGTGTCACACACTTGTAGCATGTTTATTAGTTTCTGGCAACACTAATGCTACCACCCTCAGAGTTCCTTTTAAACTGGGTGAAATTAAGACAGGGAGAGAGCTAAAAAGGTGAATAAATAACAGGAAATTAATTGATGCCCAGCTATGACAATCCCATACTTCCTGTTCCTGTGCATAGACACCCCACAACTGAGTCACATGTTAAGGTGCTTTGGAGTAGAATAAGTTTATCCTATTCTGTAAGAAAGAGCACTGAAAAAACAAAGTTAACATTTCAGGCTGGTCTGCCTCCGGTAGCTTAATGTCTCATGCCTGCCCTCTCACTTCCCCAGGTCTGAGAAGAGGAGGATCAAAACATAATGTGCATATAAATAAATAAAACTAAACAATATGTTAGTAAGAATAATACAATAAGTATTTCAGTCCCTTTATGTTTAACTCATATTCCTTCAGAATAATGCATCCTGTTGAAGGACTTACAGGGGTTTTCAAATGACATCTGCCTTGGAACTTGAGAGGGCAGGCAGACTTTCTGAAATAGTTCTCATTATCCATCTCAGTTCATAAAATAATGGCCATTTTAATAGCTCTAGCTGACGAAAACTAAATCACATGCATAATCATGCCATGTAATAATTATTGGTTAGATATAATTTTACATCTGTCAAAGAAAAAAAAAAACCTTTGAGGAATGCTTGGTAGCTTTAAAATTAAGACACGGCAAAGCTTTTAGTATGATTTGGTGCCTTTTACTTGTTTAAGCTTTGAAAACTCAGTTAAGGGCTGACCTGATCCTTCTGAAATGTGAGGCAGCCTTCAGTGCATAAGCTCTATCAAAGTCTTGGGGATCAGTCCTGGGAAGCCAGCAGACTGTTTCCAGAAGGCATTGAGTAGTTCATGTGACAGGGAATAACAAAACAACAATTGCACTAAAACTTCCAAATTGCCTTGAGGTTCCTGTGTCATGGGCATGGATTTCTGCAGAGCGTGTAACTCCTCACTCAAATGCAGTGTGTTTACATGTTGTTTGTGCATCTATATGAATGTTGAAAAGGCAAGTCTCTTGAAAACATTATTCTAATCATTTTTTAATGCAATAATATGTCAATGTTTGCATCTGATATTAGGACAAACAAACGAGGAGACTGTACCATGTCCATGAGAACCAAAGAAGAATATGTGCAAGACCAGCAGAACAACTTTGCCTACACTTCGTCTTACTTGATGATGTCTTGAAATTGAGTCACCTTTTTTCTCTACAATGTGTGCAATCCTAGGTGTTCGATATGTTGATTGCTACTTCATTCACTCTTAGTGGTATTCATCACCTCTTAACACTTTAAAAAATGTATCAAACAGGTGCTCACAGTACTTGATAACTCTGCTGCAGTCTATAATAATCTCAACTGTCCACATTTTTATTTTCTTCCCATAAAATTATTATTTTTAGTCAATACCATGAAAATTACTAACTTTATCAGAAAAATGTGAGTTTTTTGTTTCAACATGTATCTTCAAAGAAGCAGTGGGTGTCCAAGCCCTGCTGTCTGCCAGGCACATTGCCCAAACTCTAAAATAATTAGATTCATTTGTAGCCAGTCTGGACTGAAGCAAAAATTAATGGTGTCTACTAGCACAGTGATAGTTGAGGAAGAGGAAAACAGTAAACTGGAAAAAGATATAATAAGGTTCTTGGAAACAAAATGTAAAGCCCTAGATTAAAATCTAGGTTAATTTATTAATTTAATGTAATACCATAAAATAGGCAATAAAAAAATATGAAAATTCACATTTGGATTCTTAGTTCAAGACATGCGAATTCCGTTACATTGCTTCCTCCACTTCTGTATTATTTTATGAGTTTTGTGATCCTGAAACTCATGACTAACGTACTGGTCTACTGGTTATTAATTTATCACAGTGATAAGTAAATTTTATACTATATAGCAATCTTCAGTAGATGCTAGTGAGTCCAGAATTCAATTATTTCAGTATGAAATTTGTTCTGGTAATTTTCACATGGTATATGAGAATGTAAATGTTTTGCTTATTTATATACTGAAAGTTCTATAGGTATAATAAAAAAAATATTAATTTATACCTAATGCCTTGAGATTAGATCACTAAAGCAAAACATTGATCAGAATGGAATCTGAGCATTCCAAAACGTCCAATGACTATAAACAAAGTTGAAATACAGTGAGCAAAATAATAAAGGTTGAAATATAACTATTTTTACTGGTGTCAGACATTGAAACCGGAGATCACTGTCTATGCCAGTTGCAGTAGTAGTGTCGATTCTTTGTCCAGAGAAATCAATATTCAGATATGCTTCTAGCACCTGCAGTGTATGTTTGCAGATTCTGAGTGCAGGAGGCAATGTTTACTCTATTTCATGCTAAGGATTAATTTATTGTATCCAGATTGATTCCAGATGATGACTGCAGTAATTTTCCAAAATTTATTATATGGTTTAATCTTCTAATTTTCTACCTAATTATAATCAGATATGAGAACAAGAATGAGAAATAGAAAGAAAAAAATACTTAAGTGACTCCAAATATTGATTATTTAGCTACCTTGGTATCATCCCTTGATTGTTCAGAATCCTTCAGTTTTCCTAAAGATAGATGTCAAGGATCATCACATTTGCAGTCAGTAGGCTTTTCAAAATTGGGCTTTATTATGCCAGTAGGATTTTATACATCTGTTTTTATTTTTAAGCATGCAAAAAGCTCAAAATTTATTCCAGATGATATATAGCAATCTTGTCTTTCTACTTTCCCTTAGGTAAGAACCTCCAACCTATCTTAACCTTACATATTGTTTCTGTTCTTTACTTATTACCACATCTGCAAGGCAGGTATGACTCTGATCCTTCTGGTATTTTGGCAGGTGCTTAATTTTAAAGCTTGTAAGTATATGTATACCCCATTGGGGTGTATTTCTGCGTGTGTGCATATATATACATGTGTCTTTTCCTCCCCAGGACTAGTTCCAGCTACTGCAAGGTAGCTAGACGTTTGTAAAATCATTTTATGTAAGTGATGAGTTTTATATGTGAAAAGTAGAATCTATGCTTTTCTTGTATGGTGGCTAAGACACAGATAAAGTGGAATGATGTTACTATTATTTTGAGTTTGTTGAGAGTTGAAGTGGTTGTTCATAACAACCCCATGCAGTACTACAGTCTTGGAGAAGAGTGGCTTGAAAGCTGACTAGTGGTAAAGGATCTGGAGGTGCTGGTTGACAGTGGCCAAACATGATCCAGCAGTGGCCCAGGTGGCCAAGAAGCCAACAGCATCCTGGCTTGTATCAAAAATGGTATGGCCAGCAGGAGTTGGGAAGTGATTGTGCCCCTGTACTCAGCACTGGTGAGGCTGCACCTTGAAGACTCTGTTCAGTTTGAGGTCCTTCAGCACAAGAAAGACATCAAGTTGCTGGAGCATGTCCAGAGAAGGGCAACAAAGCTGTTGAAGGGTCTCGAGCACAAGTCTTACGAGAATTGGCTGAGGGAACTGAGATTGTTAAGTCTGGAGGAGTCTGAGGGGAGACCTTATCACTCTCTACAAATACCTGAAAGGACATTGTAGCAAGGCAGGTGTTGGTCTTTTAGCCCAAGTGACAGCTGATAGAATGAGAGGGAAGGGCCTCAAACTGCACCAGGGGAGGTTCAGAGTGGACATTAGGAAAAACTTCTTCACTGGAAGAGTTATCAAGCACTGGAACAGGCTGCCCCGGGAAGTGATTGAGTCACCTTTTCTGGAGATATTTAAAAGATGGGTAGATGAAGTGCTTATGATATGATTTAGTAGTAGACAGATATGGTTGGACTTCATGATTTCCAAGATCTTTTCCAACGAAGCGATCCTATGCATAGGACAACCCCAATTTATTCCATGTGTCTGAATGCATTGTCCAAATGCTTCTTGAATATTGTTAGGCTTGGTGCCATGACTACTGCACTGGGGAGCCTGTTCCCATGCTCCACCAGCCTCTGAGTGAAGCCTTTGGAGCCTAAGCTGAATGTTTTGTGAATGACAGTGTTGCAAGAAAGATGGATTTTGACAGGAATGAGAATAATGAACAGGCAGCTGGAAATACCTGGGTGTGTTATGCTTCTTGGCAGACTTCACGAGCAGTAGAGCTGTTGACTTCAGAGTTGCCTGTGGGTCTGTCACTTTGTTCGTCTCTGTCGGGGTTGATTTTTCAGAACTACTTTGTCTCCAAGGCGTCATTTCCCCAATGGCTTAAGGAATTTACATGTTATTATCTACTTTGAATAGGTCTTAAATTCCCAAGACAAATCAAGCCATTTCTTTATTATAAAAAGTAGTAGGAAAGAGGTGGTAGCTTGTCACCCTGTTGTTTTTTTTGGAAACATAACACATGTAACAAATCTTTATACTAAGTTTCTGTTAACTCCCCGGATTTACTGTTCTTGAGAAAAAAATAATTTAGAAAGACCCATGAAATTACCCTACAAAATGAAGCTCCTAATTTATGCAATAACAGTTACCCTTACAATGTTAGACACATTGTGAAATTAAATCTAATAATTTCACATTGAGAAAGAGGATATATTTTAAAATTGTGGTGGTTGAGAGAGCAATAGTACGCTGTCACAGCAGATATTCGTAAAATTTCAAACACCTACCTTCATCAGACAATAAAAAAAAAATGAATGAAAGAATGCACAGTTTGATTTCAAACATGTCAAACTAGTACAGTCTACTGACTTTGAAACTTGACCACAAGTTTGCATTACCCACTTTTTCTGTTTAATTTCCAGCTGTGGGAGTCACAGGAATGGGCTGCAGGCTTGGGAATGCGGCTGCTGTCCCTTCAACAGGGAGTTTCCCTGTTCCTGACTTTCCCTCCCCAACACCAAAGTGATCGGGTCTGTAAAACAGTGGCTTCTTTCTGTGCAGAAGACAGCAGGCAGAAATGCAGGAATTATTTTCTGAAATTATTCTGAAAAATTCCCCGTAAAAAGAGATGTTCATTGCCTTACTTTCTCTCTCGCTCGTTAGGTCTCTCACTTTAAAAAATGTGGTCATCCTCATTTCCTAAAAAAATGCTGCGTCTATTCAATCATATTAAAACTGTGTATTCTGAGGGTCATAATTTGGTAGATAACTCAGATTCGAGGTTTTCAATGATTTGTTTGGAGAAAAACTGTTGAGTGTCAGGAATTAATAAAAATTCAAGCCCATGCCAGCCTTCCATAGGTCTACACCAAGCCTATGTTCGGGGAGTTAAAAAAATAAAAACAAACAAACCAAAAACAACCTGGTAAAGGCCATTGCATGGGAAAAGATGACCTGTCTCAAAAAACTAATTCTGCCCTGCTGTTTACTCTCCATTAAAGCATTATTGCCCACAATAGAAATATGCTCTTATATCCATCCAGCAAATATTTGAGTGAGAAATTACAGAGTCTCATTTTAAGTGAAGAAAATAGACATCTGTGGGCTTTGCTTGATTAAGCACATGTTGAACAGCCTTGTGGAGCTCCACATATGAGAACTTCTAAGGATTCTCCACTGTTGTGGTACTTCCAGGAAGCACAACGAGGGAGGGCTGAGTAGTACAGAACATCCTGCTGCACTGTGAAAGTAACAAAGCTAACTTCAGCAGTCATATAATTTTAAAGTTAACAGTTATCAGCTCTGTACTGTCTTTCATCCATGGTGTGGTGGAAGGTGTATTGCATCACTTGTTTGATCGCAGCATATTGTGTGCTTTTTTTTTGTAAAAAGATGAAAATAGGCCTGATGAGGGATTTATTCAGTTCAGGTGAACAGGGAAGGTATGGTGGGGCTTCCTTGGGATTAGTTTCTTGGTGTTGCTGGCCATGCTCAAAGTTTCCGCAGCTCAGTGCAACCAGCTAAAGAGTTCACAGAGGACCTGGGAAAGCCTTGTAAGAGTCAGGGAGCCAGCATTTAGCTATACATGAGGAAAGTCTTAGGATTTAAAAAGGAATGCTGAATTTGTAGCAATCCAAGAACTGAAAACTGCTGAACCTGGGAGCAGAATTTGGATGCCCAGGCACCAAGGGTAGGGAGAAGATTGTTTATAAAATATTGCATTTCAACCTGTCTCTTCCAACAGGTTTGTATTTTGTCTATTTGAAAAGCTATCTCTCTCCAGTTTTAGTTCTACTTAAACATACCTTAAGGACTGAAAACCTTTAGCTGCTTTTGAAGTGCCTAATTCAAAGAAAAAGATGCAGAGAGCTCTACCTTATAGTCTTGGCTTGCTTACTGCCCTGTCACACATGGGTATAAAAGCAGTCTCCTCTAAGGCAAATGTGTTGATTCTTGCTGTAAAGCTAAGCTGGAGCTGTTGCTTTGCCTGCTTCTTAGCGTATGGCTGTTGGTATTGCTATGATGAATTATGGACCCAGGTGATAAACTTCCCTTACCATGTGTCTTTGATTTCACCTGCATTTTGCCGCTCCAGCCAGCTCCCCACAACATACCTGTAACATCCCAAACCTTTGAGCACTCTCAGTCAGCTGACTTTTTTTGTTCTTTTAATAAACCTCTACAAAGCTGTACCTTTCCTGCTTCCACTGTGCCAGCTATGGAGTTCCACCTCAGAGTTCTGCTAACTTGAAGCCCAGAAGGGTGATATTCCGTATTTGACCAATGTTGAATTGCTTTGAGACTGTCTGTTAGAGCCATAAGCAAGCAGTGAGAACCAGAACTAGGAGACTAACAGTATTAAAAAGGGGAAATTGCAGTGAGTTAATGAATCCTGAGATGCCAGAACTTAAAGTCTAACATTCCTCTGTAAAATAAAGCATAATTTGCTGCTTTTAAAGCCAAACAATAAATAAGGTTTCTTAGTTTTTACTATTTCTCTTCTTCCAAAGTCTGCAAAAATGGACTCATCAGACTAAAGCAGTCCATTTTGTAGTCACTGGAATAATTTTAAAACATAATTCAGTTTAAAGGGTTTAAATTGATGAAAATACCTAAAAATGCTATATACTTGCTCTAAAAGAATATATATCTCTGTGATTTACCATGACTTTTCATCACTGATCATTGGACCATAACTTGCGTAATTTGGCTGTAAATCCTGCTGTGGCAAATCATACAGACTTTACTTCCTTTCCATTCTGTGTATGTGGATATGTTCCGTATAATAAGTATTCAGAAACTGGTAACAAGCTTGAGTTCTCGAATAAACACACCTCTGTAATACAGAGCATAATGTCATCCTCATACTAGCTTTACATAGTTGATTAAATAGACTTAGGTCCATATAAATCATAAATTATATCTGAAGCATGTTATTTAGGTTTCATTAACTAAAATTGTGCTACTCATTTTCTTATTATAAATCAAAGAATATCTGTGAATCATAAATATACATATTCTTTTTCCTTATATCTTTATCAGGATTTCTAGAACCATATTATGAAATTTTGTGTTCCTTGCCAATAAGTTATTAGAGGCCCTTTGCCTACTGATTTTTGAGCAGGTGCAAAAATGGATCCTTGTTTGCTGCTTCAGCATTGTATTATTCAGCAGGAGTCTTAAGATGTGATTGAATTCTGTGTGTTTGTATTCCACATTTTCAGTTGCATTTTCTCAAAGCTTACTGGGCTTGTAATTCTGAGTCAATGCCACTTTACATTGCTTAGGGTAGTGGCAAGAGGCAGACAAACTCTTCCCTCATAATTTTCCTGCATTTAAATTCTACTTTCTCACAAGCAGAAACAATCAAAAATACCATTCATAGATGATGTTTATCACATTTTTTTTCCAAAATTATGCAGAAAGAAAAGATGTAGTGAGAAAATGGAAGTTGTTCCTAGGCTCTTTTCTGGTTTTGGTTGTGGTATTTTTCCTATTTCTCACTTGAAATATGGTTTGTGGTGGAGGGAAACAAAGGAAACAAAATATTAAAAATATCTACCTAAATAATATTTAGGACATGCACCCTTGTGTAACTTTTTGCCTGGTCTTTCTATTCACCTGTGCAAAATTTGAAGACTGCTTCACACTGCGGTTCTCTAGAAAGCATAGCGTGTCTCCCCCGAGAGTGTCTAAAATACAAGTCACAATTGTGTCAGTACAGTTCTTTTTTTTGCTGTCAGACAGGCACCCATCTAACCACATGTTTAAACCCCAGTTACACTGTCAATGTCCCTAGGCAAAACTTCCCAGACTTTCTGGGTATTGTGAAGAACATGAACTCATGGCTGATTTAAAAGCATTTCAAATAAAATAAATGCAGCTTGCTGCTTTCCATCTTTCTTCTGCTCCTGAGCCATGTTCTTAAGTCATTATTATAAATTCATGCTGTAAGACTCAATTAGCCGAATGTTTCAAGCATTGTGCTATTTCATCTCCCAGGTAATGATTTCTCAAATGTTGTTTTTGTGGAACGTATTGGCACAAATTGTAATGTATAAAGGACTATTTCTATAACCTTTCCTCACATTAACTTGTACTTCCACATTCAACTAGTTATATTTATGCTCAGGGTGGATATATATTTAAGTTGGAAATTGACTTAAAATAATAGTAGTGACTTGAAATGGGAAGCTCGGAGTGTATAAAGTAGTTTAGACCACAAAATAAGATTAAAATGGCAATGGGAGAAGAAAAATGTTGCTAACCGATATATGGAAGTAAGAATTGGTTGCAGAGAGTATGATCCATCTACTAACAAGAAAGAAGGTAAAACCTGTGATTAATTGCTTTAGAATAGGGTAGATCTGCCTTGTGGATGACTGGAAAGGCGTTTCTAAGTCACAGTTGTTTTTTAGATATTTTAAAGGGAAGGCTTTTATTTATTTTAAATTTCTACTTTAGGGTAGTGCACAGACAGCCACACCATACTGTATAAAGTATGTGCACAAAAAAATACACATCTGGAAGCCTTGGTAAACACACTATCAAACCTACACATAGTTGATTCATTTAAGAATTTGTTGTTGGGCTAAACATAGGGTCTCCATCTTCTAAAACAAAAGCTCTGTTATAAAGCAAAAGAAACAGCTCCCTGAGCTCAAGCCAGCTGAGTTTGTTATATTCAGTCCAGACTGCTTTACAACCAATAATTCTTCTAGTTTATATACAGTACCCTGCTATTTCCAGAGGGATGGTTTTATTTGACTATCCATTCACCTAGGGTACAGGCTTAACTTAAACTTGATGGTGCCAAATATGGCAAATTGATCTTATACCACTTTGATATCTTGATCTTATACCACTTTACAAAGCCAAAACAAGCATTACCAAGCTCTACAGTTGCGGTTTACCAGACTTACCGTTAAATGCAGCGTTTTAGAAGTTACTGTGGCATATCAAAGGCATGTGATCATTGAGATGCACAAGACCAAAATTACAGTGCCGGAATAGTATCATTATGTACAGTTTCCTGCATTTTCTTTACACTGTCATGAAACATAAAATAGATGCTACAAAACATAGATTAACCAAGAAAAATGTTAAAACATTAGGAAAGTATTCCTGAACTTGAGATGTTAAGAAATTTGTAAAACCCCAAGAAAAATTTTAAGTTTCAAAGGTATTTTAAACATTTTCTTTTTTTAAAGCTAATTTCTATTTGTGGAACGAGAATCAAGCACGGGTAGTCTATACCATAATAAATATATGTAATGCCTAGAATGAAAGTAAAGCAACTTTACGCAAGAGTTGTAACTAAGATAGGTTGTTACTGATTCCTTGCATTTCTTATTCTAGCTGAGGACACGGGAGCAGATGACAATTCAGTCCTAGCAGAAGGGCTTAGATACTCTCCCAGGCTGGCATGTGTTGGTCTTAATCATACAACAGGGTCATTTTCCATTCCTCTATCCCCTTAATGTATTTTGATATAGCTGTATCCCACAGAAGCGTATTGTGGGAGAAAGGGTATGACAGCTGCTGACAGAGACCTCAACATAGCAGCTTTTCTCTTATTAAAGAAACAAAATGAGTGTGGTTTTTACAGACTGCATTTTGAGCTGGTGTCACATGAGGGAAACTGCTGTGTGGAAACATGAGGGGGCAGAAACTACATCTTCCCCCACTGTCTGTGCTACGGCTCTGAGTGTCACAGTTGCATCAAATCTGGAACAACAATCAACAACTACAGAATCTTACTATCCTTCCATTTTTTGGAGACAATTGTTTCCTCCAGCTGGTATAAACATCTCATTAGTAGTTTGAGTAGTGAAGAAGTGTTGGCATTTAGGTTTGCACAGTAAAAATAATTTATGAAGTGCCTTTTTTCTCTGTTATTTTTTAGAACTACGTGCAGTTGTTAGGTAGCTCTAGTACAATCAAGTCCTTTGCTCACAGTACAGCAAGCTGAATGTTTGAATGCTCTGGTATTTCAGGCAACTCTTAAAATGCAGTCTCCTTTGTGAATTTGTCAAGCCTCATCTGAGATGGGTTCGGTTGTTTCTGCAGCTGAAGGATTGTTCCAAAAGTCTATTCTCTGATATGAAAAAAAAAAAAAAATCTGATTTGCTGAATATGTTTATTCATAGCTAATTTATACTTATTTTTTATGTGAATGCTTGATTACTCTTGCCTCCAGCTTCTCATTCACCTGCTGTATTAATAGAAAGTAATCATAGTTTCTGTTAGTATTAGCTTTGGTAGACTTATACGGGTTGTATTTTTAGTCAGTGCTTGTTAAAAGAGCTCTCATTTCCCCAGATTCTTCTTTGCATCCTTTTGATCTTGAATGCATCTTTTAAAAGAAATGCTTAGGTGTCTTTAGGTGAAAGCCTTAACCTGGAATACTTGTGCCTAATATACAGTTTGATAATGTATACTGCTTGTGGGGTTTTTTCTTATATTTATGTGTTGTTCTGGTTATGAAACATCCTTCAGATTACATTTAAAAACTCACAGCCTAGTGTAAAATCTGGTTTCAAAGGAAGTGAATTGTCTTGATCCAGATTTCATGGTGCAATGTAAGTCTTGGATACTTTTATTACCCTCAGCAGATTTTTGTGAGTCGAGAAAGTATATCTTTCAGGTGTGAAGGAAGAAATTATGCAACAGGTTCCCAAATTAAGTTATATCCCATATTTACTAAGATTTCTTCTCAATTTACACCATAGTTTACAAATTCATACATGATAAAACTCTAATCCCGTTGAGTTTACACTCCACCTTCCTTAAAATGCAGCAATTAATTAAAATGGGAAGGGAAAAAAATGAAAAAAAAAAATGAACCAAGCTTCCAAAAGATCCACATGTCTCTGGAAAGAATAATAAACTAGGGCTAAAAACCTTGCTTTAGGCTTAAATCTCATTAATTCCTTTCTCCTTGAAGTACATATTCGAAACCTAAAAATTTCCCTATATAAGGATGCTTACTTTGCTCTACTAAGAAAAAAATTATACAGATCTCTTCTGCTTTCAAGACTTATTTACAGGTGCAGCTATTAAGTCTGAACAAGAGAACACAAAATGGTTGATGCTTTAAAGGTGGGGGGAAGCACCTTCATCCATCTCATTCCCAAACTACCCCAAGCTGACAGTTTGAGACAGCTGACAGAAACCAAGTGCAAAGACAGGTAAAATATGACAGATGGTAAAAATCTACTTAATTATTCTGTCAGTCCCACTGTATGCTACAGACTTGATTTTGTTTGAATCACAGGCTCAGTTAGACTAGGCCTCATAAAGGTATCACTGAAATGTGCTCTTTAACATCGAAGACTAATTCTTCTTAACTACTATCTTCACCCACACTATTCTTCAGTATTTAGTTTGGTAAAGTGAACAGTAAGTGAGGATGAACTATGTTGTAGACATGCTGCAGTGATAACTGAAGAGAAAATATTTCTGATTTATCACAAAGTATGTAAATTTTGAGAATAGTATGTTATTGCCTCTTTTGCTGTGATGACTCAGTCAAATATCATAAGAGAGGCTATCTTTAAAGTGTCACATTAATTTAGAGTAAACATACTACTTTGGCACATGGATTTGAAGACTCTGCAAGAGTAGTTTCTATGACAAGAACTGATTTTTAAGTATACATTGTGTATTATCTAAAGGAGAAGCAAATGCTATAGAAAGACAGGGAAGGGAAAATACATCTGTACAAGTAAAAGTTCTAGAAGAGGCAGACATGGGGGGAAAGGAAAGAGATCTATAATAGATACAGAACAAGAAATGATCCATTTTGGACATTCTTTCTTTGACTTCTTTTCCTTAGAGGGTTGTAAAAAAGACATTAAAGCGAAGTGTACTGTCTGTAGTGTCAGTACTGATGTAAGATAAATAACCAGTGGCACTTTCAAAGAGTGGAAGGTACTTGCTTTATGTAAACAATATTTTTCAACAGACAAGAGTCTAGTCTCTCAATTGTTTCTGAACCAAAGGGTGATTGTACAATAATAATTTCACATAGCCATTTCCTCATTAGTATTTAACTTAGTGCTTCGTAGCGTGCATGATTCAACCGCTTTCATTGTCAGATGTAGAGCATTTCTATAGTGTTTCCAAAGTTGATTTAGAAACTGCAAATAGTTATTTCCCTCAATGTTTCTTCAGGATTTTTATTGTGAATAGCTACAGCTTCATAAGTCTTTGTGCCAGCTCTTCTTGAATTACTGAACTTCCATAATATAAATCAAGGCTTTATCACCTCAACAGGGTAATTTTTCTTGGCCTAAAAAAACCTAAAACTGCAGCAGACATGTAGATTCTACAGACACTAACCTGTTATTCATAACTTCCTTTGTCCTCGAACAATTGGAACAATGTACTATGGCTAGAACCATAGCTGGCTACAACTGAACTGGACAAACAATGAGTCACTTCAAATACTCCAAATATGAAAAAAAAAAAATTCTTTCTGTTAATAATATAATAATGTCTTGTTCTGCTGTCTTAAAAGGTGACTGATATATTTAAACCCATGGTATAGATTTCATCTCATCATGCAGACAAAAATGGTTTTTTATGTCAAATCACAACATCAATCATGATCTTAGTTGGACAATAGAAGACTTCTGTAAAAATTAAAACAAAGTATTGCCAGCCATTCGGTCCTATTTCCACGTTGAAGCTAGATCCATCTCAGGTATTTCTGTTCATTAAAATAAGATTGATGCAGGCAGTCATCTTACTCTAATAAGGAGTTAGATTTACACTATAAAATGCAGTAGTGTCTAATGTTGTTCCTACATAATGTTTTCTCCTGCTTTATTTGTGGTAAATGAGCATGTCTCTTGTAAGACTGAATGATTTTGCAAGGCTTGCCTTCTTTGCATTGTACTGTCTGTTTCATTTGTACATTCAAAGGAAGACAGCCCTTGCTTTAATAGAGCATGTCTTCATAGAAGGCATCCTGGGATTACCTCTTTCTGTTCCCATTTCATATTTGGTAGTAAACGGGAAATGTAAAACATTGCATTGCTTTTTTTTTTCTATTAATATATCAGTTTATTCATTAGTACTATGTGCTAAAAGCTGTGACTTCATCCTTTAAAAGCATTTTAACTGATACCTGCCTTTCACACTCAGTTGCCTTGCATTATAGATATTCTATACATCTGTGCTTTTTCTGTGGTTTCTGTTACTACTGTATTTGCGTCACCTAATTTAAAACAGACTTTCTGCTGTTTTCAACTATAATGGGTTTGTGGCTTAGTATGGGAAATAGAATTGACTGCACAAAATGTGAAATTCTAATGCTAGACATTCCGGCTAGGTCTTTACAGACAGGAATGCGCATTTGTCTGGGCAAGCATTTTAGTCCTAGGGGTGCTCTTTTAGTGACAGCCTGAATATGTTGAAGTCATTCAATTTAAAAGAAAACAACACCCCACCAACAAACCCAAAGATAGAAGCATTCATTTTTAATGAAAAGAAGAAACTGCCTTGGCACAGCTCCAGAATTTGCAGTGTAAATCTCACACAATAAAACTGTGGAAAAAATCGTGAAAGAAACATTGAAAGGGGAATAAAATATCACAAGCATATAAAGCACTGAATACTAAGTAAACTGTAGAATTTAAAAGAAATGTTTACAAGGAAGAGTAAGTCCTACTAAAAGCATTCTGAAGATGTCCCCTAACCATCATCTACTTCTGATATATAACTGCAAAGGAATGCAAGCACATTCAATCCACAAATCCTCTACAAGATTTTTAAATTTTATCTCCTTTTCCAGTCCCACCTCCAGTTTTTGACAAAGCAGCTACTTCATGTTGGTCTGGTAGTGATGAGCACAAGTCAGTAGAACAGTCACAAGAAGTTCATAGACAGAGAGCAAGCTGTTAAGCCAGAATTGTCTCTGTGAGGGAGGAATCGTCCCTCCAGACAAGGTTAGGAAAGAATGAAGAATAAAGAAGGAGAAAATCCCACTCCCAGGGTAGGAAAGAGGCATGAGGAGGAGGAGTTTGAACTCGTCTCTAACAGAGGCTTCTCAGGGTAGACTGATGGGAGTTACGACCCTGAAAAGTCCAAGTATTTTTTTTTAATTTAAGTTCAGGTTTCAGAGCATAGAAAATAATTTCCCTTCAGCCAGCTGCTAAGGACCACCTCCTTCCTCTGACGGCCGCAATTTCAATATGCTTTCTTCTGGCTTTGCATTCTACAGCTGCCTATAAAACCTCTAGTCTTCATTCCCAGGGACATGGGTAATTGAGCAAAACTCATCCGATGGTCACACAGATAAGTAGCATGATCACATAGTCTTTCCATAGGCAATCAAATGAAAAATACTGCATTCCTGATTCCTGGTCCAGGCAGTGCCAGGGCATTACTGCATTGCCAACTCAAACTTCTCCTCCATTCTCCAGCAACCTGGCTATCTGAATCGGTAGGACTCCTCTTAGCAACGCTCAAGTTGCTGGCCACTAGTAGGATTTTTCTTAGAGGATGTCTGCAGCTATTCCAATGGCTCCAGGCATCTCCTGGAGCAGCAGGCACAGCGGGTGAGATGGGAGAGAACAGGCCATTGTCTGAAACTCCAGTTACCTCTCAACTCTAATTTCTATCAGTTTCTCTAATGTCAGTTTTAACTCCAAGGTTAAAAGAAGTGATGGGCCATTTGCGATCTTAGTTCTTTTAAATAATGTGATGAAATGAAAGAAACATAGCACATGGTTTGCATCCATTTTATCACTGGCATGATGCTCACTTCCAAAGTAATGTGTTAACTTCATTTTAATTGGATTTTTTAATGAGTAAGGAGACCAACTGTACTGTAAACCGATATGCAAATGCTAAGAAAAAACAGAGTTCATGTTTATATTGTATTATACAGCAAGGACTGAGGCTCCTGAAAGACAGGAAACATTGTTTGAATTCGTAATTCTCGTCTTTTCCTATTCTGAAACTGTATCCTACTTTCAGGACCCTTCTTGTGTCAACTAAGGAACTAGAGAAGATTTCCAGTCCATTGAGGACCCAAAGGCAGAACACCTTAGAGATTTGCAATTTAAATACTGTATGCTCACTGAAACAGCTGGATGGTGCAGATTCCTTTTCTAGCATCTTCAGAAAGCACTAGAAGGTTTCTGTAGCATTCACATGCTGTTATGCAAAAATAGGCATGGCTCCATTGTGTCAGATCCAAGATCCGTCTAAGGCAATATCCTGTCCCAGAAAGTGGCCAGGAGTGGAAGTTTACAGGTGTGTAGGAACAGCTTCCAGTGCACTGCCCCAGCTTCTAGGAATCTATTAAACAAGTTCTAAAGTGGAAACATCTTCACCATCATGTTTGAAAGCCACTGACAAACCTACTTTATACTAATTTGTTTAGCTGGTGTTTTAATCCATTTATATACTTGGCATTCAAAATATTTTAGCTACGAGTGCTATCATTTCAAGATGCAACATATGAAAAACTGTTTCCTGTTTTTAACTTTAAATCTACTGACTGATAACTTCTCAAGTGACCTACTGGTTTTTTGAGACCCCTCACACTGATTGCTGATTAACTGCAATTGCTTTCTAATTTTGATTAGCCGTGGGGAAAAAAAATGAGAGAAAGCTGTTGAGAAATCACTTTGGAAGCTTTCTGTCAAAACATTTACTATGAACTGATACATAATTGGAAAATCTCCTTCCTCCAAGAGCTTGTTAGGTATTGCTATCTTAAAAGTACTATAATACTACATCTTTTTA
Organism: Cuculus canorus; assembly: GCF_017976375.1. Lineage (NCBI taxonomy): Eukaryota > Metazoa > Chordata > Aves > Cuculiformes > Cuculidae > Cuculus > Cuculus canorus. Next base: position 7,880,595 of record NC_071408.1, read on the forward strand.
TTTCCATATTTTTCACACCTTCATGTAAGAAAGACCCTATTTTCAAAAAAAAAAAAAAAAAAGATGTAAATGAACAGCCAGTTCATGAACACATACCTCAAAACTGACTCCTAGTCTAATTATTTTATGCATGCATACTACAGTTAGTGAATTGGTCACTTGGTGTTGGTAACAAAGACATTGAAATCCTTATTATTTAGTGTTTACCAGTAGCCTACTTTATGATCTAACTGCTAATTCCTAAATTATAAGCTTTACAATACTTCTTATTTTATTCAAGCTAAAGTTACTATGCTTAACTAGTACATTTCTAGCCACATTTTCCACTGTGTTAGCTACATGAAAAAAGGCTTTTTTTTGTAAGGCTACATATTTAGAGAAAATGCTACAAAATTGCCCCTGTATTAATAGAGTCAGAGCATTCCTTGGTGGTGGCTCAGCGCATTACCATGTGAGTTGCCTGCCCTTGAAAAGGCATAATTTGATCTTAACAGTTTTCCTGAATTCTCTGGTAGTTACAGAGAACAAGTGACCACAGTTCAGCTCCTCAAGCAGAAAGCTGAATTTAGAACCACAGTGGTGCTGACTTATATATTTCTGAATTTCAAAGAGAGAAGGAAAATTCTTTCTTGCAACTGAGTCTTTCTGATTCTAGTGAAGAGTTGGAAAACTGAAAATAGCAGAGTGGTCCCAGATGGAGATATATATATATATATTTTTCCTACTAAAGGCTTCTTCAAAGGCAGAGCTGTCTGCCATTTCAGTAGATATCTCTGTGTATGGCAAAGGGCTGGACAGTGTTGTGCTAGACCCAACACTAGAAAGGGCAACATTTGTACTCTTGAGCCTATAAAAATGAAACATTCAAGAAAATGCCAACCTGATCCTGGGCCACACCAGGTTGAGGGAGGCGATTCTGCCCTCTACTCTGGTCTTGTGAGGCCTCACCTGGAGTCCTGAATTCAGTTCTGGAGTCCACAGCACAGGAAGGATGTAGATCTGTTAGAGCAAGTCTAGAGGAGAGCCATGAAGATGATCAAAGGGCAGGAGCACCTCCCGTACAAAGACAGACTGAGAGAGTTGGGCTTGTTCAGCCTAGAGTAGAGAAGGCTCTGGGGAGACCTTATAGCACACTTCCAGTACTTAAAGGGGGGCCTATAAGAAAGCTGGGGAGGGGCTCTTTTTCAGGGAGTGGAGTGATAGGACAAAATGAAAGAAGGTAAATTTAGATTAGATGTTAGGAAGAAATTTTTTACTGTGAGGGTGGTGAGGTGCTGGAACAGGTTGCCCAAAGAAGTCCATGGATGTCCCATTATTGGAGGTGCTCCAGGCCATGCTGGATGAGGCTTTGAGCAACCTGACCTAGTGGAAGGTGTTGGGGGTGGAACTAATCTTTAAAGCCTCCTCCGACTCAAACCATTCTTTGATTCTACAAAATACCTTCGGTATTGTGCAGAGCTGTTTCAGCATGCTGCTTATTTCTCTTGCTAGTTATAAATCTTAATTAAAAAGGACAGGAGTAATAGTAACTTTAGTGCTACTCAAGGAATAAATTTCTCCAAAAGAGTTAATAGAAGTTGGAAAGCTTAGAATAAAATAACTACATACTTCCTATCAGCTGCTTTTAAGCAAAAGAATGGAGTTCAAAGGCCACATGCTGATCTTGGCTACAGCAGGGCAAATCCAGAGTGGCTATCTCTGAAAACAGTAGAATTGCTGAAGATTCACATCAGCATGAATAAAACTAAAATTTGTGCATTAGAAACTTTATAATGAGGGAGTGCATACTTGTCCTGCAAAGTTTATTCCAGGTTTCTCAGAGCACTGGTGAATTGTATTTGTAGGTATTGCTGTGGGTTTCTTTTTTTCAAGCTGATTTTTTTTTCTTGACTTGTCTTTGTGTCTAGTAGTGTAAGAGTAGTATGTTATTAGGTTTTGATTTTGTTTGATTTAAGTAATGATGGTTTTTGGATTAGTGAGATGATGTGAAGTGATATTATTAAGGGACATTAACCAGTAACCAAACAGAGCTGCAAAGGCAGATCTCTAGTTGGGATAGTGAGGCAAAAGTCAGAAGCCTGCCAGGAGCAGAAGACTGAGCCTCATAAGGGCACAGCACATAATGTGTTTCTGGCAAGTGCATACAAGTAAGTAGTAGCTGAGCAGATTTGACAGACAAGCATAGATGGCAGATACCACATCTCCCACAAGGATAAACAAACAGAATGCAAGACAGATAAACATAAAGATAAGCAGCTTTATGTAGGTGAGCTAGTGCATATCCTTTCTACAAGGGTGCGGTACACATGTGCCTATTTATTACTTGCCGTGAACCTCACTCTTTAGTGGTTAACAGAAATAGAAATGTAGTAACTTTTAAGCAAGACCATAGGACAGAGATCTCAGTTTAATTTCTAGTGAAACTCGTTACTTTTACATTGAAATGAATAGCCTATATTTTGGACCATATAGAAAGACTGGTTATATCTCCAGCAGAGGACACGTATGATGTATGGGCCTAACTTGTTTATACTCACTTTCTGCTTCATTAAAAATTGACATTAGTAGTAAAGTTACTAATGATTTCATTAAAAATAGATACATTGAAAACATTATACCTGATTATACCTAACAGTTTCAGCAGGAAACCTAGTGGGGTATCATTAAACAACCATTAATTGGGAGTTTCTTAACCTTCAAAATACAGGTCAAATCTTTGTTTCAACACCATACTAGTGTCAAACATAGGAGAAAATTAAACGGCAGGTGATCCCAGTCTCTACTATAAAACTAAAGATCAGTTCTAGATGAGATAACTAGCAGCAAGATGGTGTCACTGCACAGTCAAAGTCATCCATAAGAAAAGCAGCAAAAGACCTATGTAGAGGCATACCACGTGGAAACTCCTGTAAACAGAATTCCTGGTGAGGTGGTGAATTGTATGGCTTGGTACGTAAACTTGTAATCAGCTGTGAATGTTATAGTTGGCTTACATACGTGCAACTGTGCAGCTAGTCAGGATGTGGGTTAAAAAAACTTATCAAAAACTTATTAAAAATGTTATCAAATTATGTATTTTGAATATATTTGTAACAAGCTGGTGTTTAGCAGTGAATAATGCTCTCAAATGGTACTGAAAAAGAAAAGTCTTTAAAAGTCTAATCTTCTATTGAAAGCATGCCTTATGCTTAGAAAAATAAGCATGTAGAACACTGAGCTGATTATTTAATTATTAGTTATTGAAACAACAAATATCAAAGTATTCACAGGTAAGCTTCTTTACAGCAGCCTGACCTTTAATTCCCATCAGACTTTCAGATGGTTTTGCTGGTTACACAACAGCAGACTAATGGGTTTGGACACCTGGTAAAAATTCTGGCACATCTGAAGAAAAACAGAAGTTGTCATTTACTTGTGTACTAGCTAAGAAATGTGCCGCAATTGGACTGGCTACTGACTTACCTGCTAACATTACATCACAGAATTTGCTTATTAAGATGGTGTGAACATTTTATGTCATGAAAAGATAACATTACTTTTAAAAGAAATTTTAAGTGTTTATATGCAATGAGAAGTTGGGGTTTTGATGAAGAATTTAACAGTTTATGCTGAGAAGAGGTTTATGTGTTTGTTCTTGGTTCTTTTTTTTTGTGTGTGTTCCTCTGCTCAGTAATTAGTTACCACAAACTCCAAACTTTGTGAGTTTGTGTGAGCACTCACACATAAATGCAAGCGCTCCTCGATATCTGCAAGACAAGCCATATTTGAAATAATTATCTTTGTAATTTATTTCTCCCAGGCATCTCAAAATGCTGACACCACCACCCACAGAGAAGATGAGTAAGAGTGGATGGTACATGAGAGGGAGACAGGTTCCGGTTGTAAGAGGAATGTGTGCAGGGGACAGGGCCTGGTGTGCAGGAATTTTTTGTGCTAGAGATCTACATGGATGGAAGTGTAAACAGAGCTCTAGGGCAGTCTGCCTGAGGGCAACGCTTTAGTAAAGACGCAGGTGGTTTCTCTGATATTGCCACCCTAGCATTTTGCACGGATGCTGGCAAAGACCCTCTGATGTTTTCTCCCTAATATATCAGCAAAGTCACTGGTGAGGGGTCCTCCCCAGACTGCAGGGAAATACTCTAGTGCCTGGTGTGCCTCCTCCTTCCCCTCCTTCTCTGACCTTAGAGGTCACAGGGCTGTTTTTCACACTTTTTTTCCTCAGTCCTCACCACATTTCTGTTTTTTTGTCCTTTCTTAAACACATTTTCAGAAAGGCACCACCAGTTTGGCTGAGCGCTCAGCTGTGTCCTGTGGTGGAGCCGTCCTGCAGCCCCCGCTGCCAGCACAGCAGCACAGACACCTGGTAGAAATGTGAACTTGGAACTTGCCTAGAAATATTTGTAATTCCTGCTAATAAAATCTCCCTGGGAGCTAAATTGAACTTGTAGATATCAATGGAGAAGGTTATAGGTGAGACAGGCAATGAAAACTGGTTTCTTTTTTTGTTGTATGATTGGGATGAGTAGAACCACATTTGGGAGAATAACATGTATGAATAACTTTAAGCAAGACTGCCCCTGCAAACATATGTAAACCAAAACCAAAACCTAGCAGCTTATGATTCCTTCTGCCCTTCTGCATATTATGATTCAGTTCCTTAGTGAAGCTGGAGACCTATCTCAAGTTGTCTTAGCAGACCAGGCAAAGCTGCTAGGGAGGAGGTGACATGCTGCTGGCAGTCGAGGAGAGCGGCGATGAAGTTGGGACAGAGGAAGCCCTCCTGAACAGGACTGTTTGAGCACCTTTGGGACAGTGAGAGCAGCTGTGCCAGCTTTCCGCAGCTCTGGTAGACATGAGATAGACAGCAGTGGGCAGGCATGGCTCTCTGGTTAGACCTGGGCTTGGAGTCTGCACCCTGGATGTGCATCACCTGCCCTTCTGTATCTTTGGGGGCTTCTTAGGTAGAACTCATTAACTGATTTAAGAATTAAAGGTGGAAACATGGTGATATGACTCAACCTGAGATCTGCATGATGTGCTATCTGGTGGGGTAAATTATTTTCTTTGGAATATAAGTCACAGCCAAACAGATATAATTTCAAAATGTACCCCAAGTTTGCAAATTCTCTCTTTTCTAATAAAACTGGAAACACTTGCATAAGATGTAGTAGGTGCTGATTTTATGTTTTTTCTTCCACTACTGTTGTTTGCTTGCACAAATTAATGTGACAGAAAAAAGAACAAAGCAGAGGCAAAGAAAAGCTTCCACTAGCAAGCTGCTCAGTCACCTACCCACTCTTTTTTATAGATTGTTGCCTTTGGTTTTATTTATTTGTTATTGTAATGGAGGCAGAGGTTCATGAGGAGATGAGGGTGCCTATGCCGCTAAGTGGATGTAGATCTGTTATGCATTCCGGAATTAATTTTTGGCATTTTGCTTGGTCAAGGATTGTATTAGTCTATTTTAAAATTTGTGTATGTATACATAGACATACAGAAGGCAAATAGTTCTCAATGCCAGATGCTTCAGAAATAAGTGGGAAAAGCTGCCTTGTGGTTCTAATTATATCTTAAATAAAGTATATATGTTGGAAAAGGGACTCCAAAAGAAATGGAACTAGAATTTACTACCATTATGACATGAACAAGAAGATAGTGATGGTATTGTTTATTTTTAGTGTGGCTTCTAAGTGCAGGTCTAAAAAGACAGAGGACCAAGAGGCTGTCTCAGAGTTAGCTAGAAGGGGAAAAAATGAAATGGGAAGAGGAATCAGTAAATTATATATTTTATGCACACATTTGCTTGACTCATTTTCAGTAACACAATTCATGAGGATTAAGTGAAGCCAAAATGAGACCTTTGTGGATGAGTTCCCGGAAGTTACAACATGTACAGCACTCAAACCCTGACCAGTGAAGTTGGGATATAGTCAAAAGTAGGGTTTAATATGAAACAAGAGTTTGGGGGTACCCATAATGACTGTTTTCTGCATTTTGTTGAATCTGTGTTCTACTGGTGGTACTTCTGGGTAAAATTTCTTGCATGCAGTCATATATTTTGAAGCACATGAAATCACAAAAATGTCACATGTCTTTCAGACATTGCAGAACATGAAGGAATTCGCCTGCTTACACAAATATGTTTTTACTTGAATTAGAAGATGTTACTTACATGATGTGCCTTAAATCTATATGACAGAATACAATCCTCAAAAGTATCCAGCTAACTAACTAACCTGGTCATGTTTTCAAACCCAGTTAAAGCACCTACATTCCTTAGGCACTTTGAATATTTTGCCTCTGGGGTAATTAGTGAAATATCTGGCAGAGACAATTACAAATTTAGAATGTAATAGATGTTGATTTGCAACCATGAAATACCTATTGGAGTATATTATTTTGTATTTTCTTCTTTGTTTTGTATTATTACTCTGTTCGTCACAGTAAGTGGAAGGATTTTTTGTTTTTCTTACAGCCTCTGGCATACAGTAGTTATTCAGCTAACTATTTGCATATGTTCTTCAAATAGTTGCCCAGAAGATGACCTGTAGACTAAACAAAACCAGTGGAATCTGTTGCTCTACTTAGACAAACCAAACAAATGGCACTTAAAAAAGCAACAGGTAACACTATAGTAAGAAGTTATCTCAGGTTTATATCTTACTTGGCTGAAAGGAAAGAAGTGTTGAATGAGTTGGTTATAGGCCACATAATTCTCAATCTCTGATTTTGAAGGTAACCCAAAACCGCTCTTTCATCTTCCTGTGATGTTTAATTTTGGCAGCAAAGTGCTTCATGACGGTAGTAGTCACAGTGCTGCATATTTAACCACTTTACTATACTGCAAAATCTAGGTGAGGCACGTGTTTGAGATGCAGGTATAACAGAAAATGTTCTTGCAAAAACTACAGGCCACCAAAATTTTTTTTTGATATCTTCCCTAGGATTAGTGTTGACCTTTCAACTACATAGGATAAATAGGGAAAAGGATCAAATCAGAAATATTCCAGAATTCAATATTTTGATTAGTAATTCTGGTAAATGCATTAAATTTTGTTTGTTTTAATGTTACAATAAGAAAAAGATAGACAACTATTTAAACTGGTCTCTTTTGTGGAGGCAGCCTTGCAGATATCTAAACTCTGTAATCTTAGCAATACCATCTAGTGCAATATTTACTAACTCATTTCCTTGATAGGGCAAAGAGCAATTTACATTGAAAGGCTGGAATTTTCCCAACAAGTGTATTTATAATCCAAATGAGAAGCTGCAGTCTCGGACACTGGCTAATAGAAGCAGAGGTGAATAGAGAGTTTGAGGTGTTGAGGGTTTTTTTTCATTTCTTCAGAAAACTTGGCTGTATTTAGAAACTTAGAATGAGATATGAACCAGTGGGGCATGCTAAAATCTAGCTAAATCATTGGAACAGACGGGAGGCTTTAGCTGAAATTTCTTTAAACATTACTAAGTAGTTCAACAGCTGTTTCTGTTCCTTCAGCTGAGAGCCGCAGAAAGGGAATGGGCAATAGGAATGACTTAATAGGAAACAGTCATGGGTAATGTTAGGGATAAGCGATCAGCAGAGTTGCTGAAGGCCTGCAAGGTAGATAACACTGAGTGTCATCTAACTTCTAATTACAGGCAAGGTAAGTCTTACGACATCTGTCCGTCTGTTCCCACCAGCCCGGCAGCCTAATGGGCAAGCAGGAGTGGACCAGGTGGTACCCTTCTACTGGGCTCGTTTTGCACCAGAAGAGCTGTGAAGTAGCAGAAAAGAAACAAGGACTTTAAATTCACAGCAGTTTAAAGAAATCAGTCTGAATATCATTTGAGGAATCATCCTTTCAAGACAAAATATTCTTAATTTTTCTAAGACACTGCTCATATGTGTACTAATGTGAACCTTTTATCTATAACCTTGTGTCATTTACAACCTATGGAATCCAAAAATTCTCTAGAAATATGATGTCTTGCTTGAGTGAAAAAAGAAACAAATCTCTGCTAGTGAGAAATTATTCTTTGCCACAAAGGAAATGAGACAAGTAAAGTAAACTCAAAATGAAAAACATTTTTTTGGTATAAAGACCAATAGTTTTTTACTATTGAATTCTTAAAGAATTTCTACTTCCATTTTAAAATGAGACCTATCATAAGTTAATTACTCCTGACAGTCAAAAAAAGTCCTACAACTCACTCAGAAGGAGACTTTATGTACTATTGGAAAACACTATGGAGTCATGTACGAATGTCTTCAGTTACAACTCTTGGATGCCTAAACTTTTGTTTCTTAAATTGGAAAATAAGGATATGTATGTGTTGTATTTTTTTACTCTGCTTCCACATCCAGGAGATTTTCTGCTTTTTCTCACAGATATCCATTTTCCTTGTTCCCCCGTCTATGGCTGGCTTCGTGGGCCATTTGGCCTTCTGGCTCTGGCATCCCAAAAATTATCATGAGTGGTTTTTGATCCAAACCTGTATGTTCCCAAGGAAATATTTCAACTGAAAATGTTTTTCTGGTAGTGATTTCATAACTGCCTTGAAAATACTCTCAAAGCACTATTCTTTTGCTCCTTTTGTTTACTCATTTTTGCCAGGTGATTTGAGCATACACAAGCTGTTGACTCCCCTTGTAACACTCAGCTGGTTTAAGTGCCAGAGATAACACAGAGGTGAGGACTGACTTCAGGTGAGGTCTACCTGCCTCAGAAAAAATACTTGTCTCTAGTCCAGATTCCTGCAAAGTCATGCTCATTCCTGCAGGTAAAGGATGTGAAGGTGTGTAAGCAGTAGCTGTTGCAATGAGTTTCTTCTTACAGCAATAGCTCCCTCTATCTCATCCACTAAAAAGATCACGTCTGGCTCCTTATTCACAGGAACAAAATCTTATTTTCACTGCATCTGTGAAATGCTTTTAGCTACCTCTGACATTACGCCAGTTGTAGAGTGGAGGTCTACAGAGGGGACTTGGGGGATAGGAAAATAAAATAGGCCTAGAACGGAATGGTAGGTCTACTTCCTTCTGTGACCTTCAGAGGTATCACAAAATGTGACGCTGCTTGCTCAGTCCAGGTTTTAAATTCATGGCTAAATACTAAGTATATGCACTTTTATTATTCTGTGAACTTCTGTCAGCTCCTTCTCCAGTGGGGCTTTATGATGGAAGAATAGACAAAAAGAGAGATTGGGAACATGTATGGAAAATCTCTAGGTTTATGGGTTTTTTTTTTTCATTTTAATACTGTTTTGAATGAAACGTTTGGGTCCCATAAAGATGTTTAAAGTTCACGTTTTTTTCAGGGAACACCATGTGGACTGCTTGATGGCTTTCTCAGATGTAAGGAGGGATTGGAGTTGGGATAGATTAAAAATAAAGTCTTTCCACTTTGTTCACACTTCTGGTGAATGGAGATCCAGGATTCTGGTTATAGAAAGGGAAGATTTCCAAAAACAATCAAAGTGCTATTGGATCTGTTAAGTATAATTATTAGTGGAAATTGAGTTTTTCAGAATGTTATGTTGTACTTTCATACATAATCTCAAGGTACTCTGTGTTTATGGAAAATCTTAAGGACAGGATTGCAAAAGTAAACTTGGTATGTGTGATGAAAAATGGTATCTAGGATAATATCCTCCTCATTTGTTTCAAAGCCACCATCAACATCCAACTGTTGCTACATTTTGCAATTAAAGTCTAAGTACCAGTATTGCAGTGCAAGGCAGGAGAGGTAGGAGTCACCTAGAGGTGAGAATGGTATCAGGAGAACTAACTGAAAGGTGGAAGAGAGTGAGAAGACGGGAGGAAGGACTCTGGGAAGTAAAAAAGCTGTCATCTGGCATTTGCTCATTGGAAAGAACTAGATTGTTTTAGAGCCTTAAGAAACAAAACCAAAAAAACAAAAAACCAAAAACCAACACCAAACCAACCAACCTTTCCAAGCTTTTAGAATTTCTTCTCCAAAAAGATTCATATTTTAATGGAGAGTGAAAGAAATGCGCAGTGTAGAAGTTCCTGGGCAGAGAATAAGCCTCTTTGAGGTATCAACCATGTTGTTTGAGCTGTGACTCTTGGCACCAGCACGAGCCTGGGATGACTCTCTTTGGGGCTGTACCGGTGGCTGTGTGAGAAGGGCCCTGGACCACCCGAGGGCTGTGCTCCCCTGGCCCTCATCATCCTCCGCTGCCCAACCTGCCTGGTGATGTGGCAAAAGCACCCATGCTGCCTCTGGTGCTGGTAACACCGTGGTTCTGGCTTAAAACAGATGAAGACAAAGCACTAAAGTACTCAAGAACTGTATCATTTCTGTACGCGATCACTTGAATAACATATTTTGTCAGTTTTACCCCATTACCTTACTCCCTGCACTGTAAGACTAGCAATTTTTTCCCCCCAAAAATTATATGTAATTTAAGAGTTCCTCCTAAAAATGAGTTATATTACCTTAAATATGTTTACATTGCATTTTATGGTTGGGATTTATATGGCATTCCAAGTGCCATATTATTTTGCACAAACAGGATGAAGGTTTATTCTTTACAATACGTAAGTAAAACAAGGGAGATTATTTTCACTTGATAAAATACCTTACTTAGTAGATAGCGATAGATCAACTCTCTCCATATTTAGGACAATTAGAGTTTTGGTTTAAAGTAATAGTCCAAAATATGGGTAAATGCATATTGATCAATGAGTACATAGTTCCCTTCTAAATTAGTTTTGAAAGTAACTCAGCTGTTAGACAAGACCTGACTAAAATAGTCTGGTTTGTCTTTATTTACTGAGAAGAACTATAAGGGGATGGACGGGTTAGATGTAGAAATTCTTTATTCACTTTTCAGCATTCAAGCATCTTGTTCCCTTAGTAAACTAAGGTTAGGATGTGGTGCCAGGCTCGTATCTCACACAGAAGGAATCTCCTGGAAGACATCTCTGTGGCGTTTTGTCTAGAAAAAAAGAAGCTGAAGCAAAATTATGGCAATCTATTTATTTTTACCTTGAAAGGAGGGAACAGATAAATTTCTTGAGGAAAATGTAAGCTAGGAAAAACAATCATCCTAATAATATCAGTTGCTGATGATATTATTTCCTTTCTATTTTTTTCTTCCAAGTTTAGATCAAATAAAGCAAAAATGCCCTGATACAAAAAATACAAAATCGTTTTTAAATATTAGAGGAGTTGAAATACTAATTTTTATACAGGATTGACAAATATTCATGAGGCAAAGGCATGAAATCCTGTGACAAATTATCTTAAAACTCTAACATTCCCGTTTTATTTCCACCCACAAGTGTTTTGTTTCTGTTGGAGATGTAGATATCTTGGATTCCTTTCTACCAAGGGCATATCCCTTAAATTTTTTGCTATTTTAGAATTTGTGCAGAGATAACTACTTGATGAAAATTTGTTAACAGTTTAACACTTTTTTATAAGTATCCTTTCATTTTAGTTGGCTGTTATTTCATAATATAATAAAGTTGGCTCTCCCTTTATTGTTCTTATTTAATTGGATTTCTGACAGGAGTATTGTGGAGGACAGGTATTTTGTCTTTGTTGGTGAATAATCACAACATATTTGTTGAAACTATTCTATGGTTCATGCATTTTTCTTCCTCTTTAGGAAAAATTAGAGCTTTTGATGATATTGTTGAAGAAAGTAATATTTTTGAAGAGTCTTCAGTGAAAAATAGATCATACAATTAGGTTGGGGAAAAATCATTGCTGTTTTTAACCATCAGCTTTAAAATAGTATGAAAATATAATTTATTAATCGAAACAGGAATCATTAGAACGTAGGCATTTTTGCCAACAAACAACAAGTCTGTATGTTTTGGTAGCAAAGAATTCTGGAGTCCTGGAACTGATGAATTCTTCAAAGGCATTTTGAGGTCCTGCCTGGTTGTGGAAAACCGTCTCTTGCAGGAAGCTGTCAAGATGCTTGGAAATATGATAAGTGGTAGGAGAAAGGTCTGGAGAGCAAACAGGGTGAGGCAGAGTTTTGTAGCCCATTTCATGCAGGTTCTGCAGTCATTTGTGAGACACATTGTTGGGCATTGTCACAGAGAAGAATTTGTCCTTTGTGACTGACCACTGTTGGATGTAAACATTGCAGTTCTTGGTGCATCTTGTCAATTGCCTGGCAATACTTCCCTGCTCTAATGGTTTCAGCAGGATTCAAGAAGTTGTGGTGGACGATTCCACTTGCTGACTACCAAACAGTGACCGTAGCCTTCTTTGGATGCAGCTTCAGTTTGGGGAAGTGTTTTGGTGCTTTACCTCAGCCCAACCACTCTGTGGAATGCCATCAGCTGTTGTATGGAATCCTTTTTCTGTCACATGTCGCAATGCGATGAATAAGTGAATCATTTTTGTTGTGCAAAATAAGCACAGAGCAGACTTCATACTGGAGATTTTTATTTTTTTTTTAAATTTTCTTTCTGCTTGTGCAGCACCCATTTCTCAAACTTTTTCAGTTTCTAATTTGGTGCAAATGTCAAACAACTATTGAATGGCCAATTTTTAGTTCTTCTGCAACATCTCAATTTGTTTTGCTCAAGACTGCTTCAATAATGGCCCTCAACTGATTGTCATCTATTGCAGAAAGAAATTTGTGACCCTCCTCATCTTCAAGGCTCTTGTTCCTAATATCCTGTAACGGAAACCAATGTTGAGCCATGCTCCCCTGGCCACATGCATGATTGAAAGATATTTCTAGCGGTTTCTACTGCTTTGCATCCCCTTTAGAATTCCAATAAAATCATTTAAATTTACTTTCTTTCCATCTTTAGTTTGACAGCTTAATATAAAAAAATAAACAATGAAAACAATACTGTTAGCATAAAGAAGCAGAGAAAATGTCACGCTTTAAAATAGTACATTACATAAACACAGTTAAATAAAAGTTTAATCCAAAATAAGCATCAAAATTTAAAATGACAAAAATGACAATTATTTTTGTACCAACCTAATACTTCTGACAAAAAATCATTCATGTTTGTTTACAGTTTTTAATCAAAAGGTCACAATTTCTGTGGATAATTTTCAATTTCAGTAAAATTATTTCTTTTGAATTTTATTACTGACTTTGATATCAGAGAGGATCTTTTTTCCTAATAAATCTTCTGCTTGCTGAGACTTCTTTAAGCAAGGTTTAACAAAAATTTTATAGATTTATGTGAAAAATTCAAGTGCTGCTCGTTAACTTTCTTTTATGTAACATTGTAGGTCTATAGACTTTGATATACAGTAGATTGCATTTTTTGATAACTTTTGTCATGCACTGAACTGCAGAATTTTGTAGTGGATTTATTTGAATTTATAAGCATTATGGCAGTCCGAGGATCCCAGTTTTTGAATCAGTCTTCCTCTCAGTTTGGAATATCTATGATTTCACTGGACTACATTCGAGCTACTATATTTTTACCTTCATATTTCATACAGTTAATTAGATCATCACAAAATGATTTATGCTGACATTATTCTAATTTGCTCAAGCTTTTCTATATTACTTGTTATATTATCCACTAATTCCTTGTGGATCATTTGTTTATAATCTTGAATTTTGTACGGATCCAATATTTAAGTTTGAATACTACAATGCCTTTCTTCAGCAGTGGTGATTCTTCCTTGCTCCATCATCAAATCTTAGATTCTTCTGGCTGCTAAACATGTTTCTTCTGCATTTTCTGGTGTCTGCTTTCCTCAGAAATCACCTTTTAAAACCCTAAATTATCAACTTTCAGAAAAAATGTAATAAATAAATAAATAAATATCTGAAAGTCTGAATTTACTTGCTCATTAGAAATTCTGACTTTGTCCCAGTAAGACAGACAGATTTTGCATTAGCAACTGTGTGGAAAAGTGGAAGTATGCAATAGATTCTTCTCTAAATGGCTTCAGGGGAACAAAAAATAAATGTCACACAGAAAGTATTTGTGTCAAGAACCAATACCATATAATTAGCATCCAAAGTGTAGAAGAGGTTTCCTCTGATATATATCTAGCTGTAAAGTACTGACTTCTGTCTGGAAATTCCATTTTATTATGTAATCTATTTTGGAACAAATCAGCAACTATTGAGCCAAGGCACAAGTGCTACAAGAAGTGGAATTTTCATTACTGCAAAACTACTGCTGTATCTTTCAACTGCTTTAAATAAATCACTGAAAGAAAGAAGTATGAACAAAATCTGGTGCTTAAAAGCCAATTTCCACAGTTAGATTCATGGCCATTTCAAGTACATCTAAGAGTGTACAGTACCACATCACAACAAGAAATAAGCTAGACAAAGCATATGAATATTATTGTTCATTTTTCTCTATAGAACATGATTAAAAATTTAAGAATTCCAGGAGTGAAGGTTATTTAGTTCCTTCACGTATGCTCCATCATTTCTCACCTGTGAGAACTCAGGGGAATCTGTACTTTCCCTTTTAGAATGGCACTACCACATGTTTGTTACAGAGCAAAGTTAGTGAGAAAATGTTAGGACAACTTTTTTATTTTTGGTAATTTGGCTTTCCTAATTAAATGTATTGATCCATAAAGTTGGCAGACAGTGAAGTCAATGTATATTTTACAATAAAATTATTTTCACCATTTTTAGGCTACAGAAAGATAAGAATTGAGAGACAAAACAGAAAACAGCTCTATAGCTAGGAATTTGGCTGGACACAGGCAAGTGGCAGACACGACTATCACTAGCTATAGAATATCCAAGCTGTCCATGAGCATGGGCAGGAGGTGCAAAATATGTTAACCAGGCAAAGAAATTGCATGGATATGTGTCATATTGACTTGGTCTTGCTCACTTCTGGTAATAAGGCACAGATGCATACACTGGAAATTTATTATGATCATCTTCAATAATCAAGTAGAAGTTTCAGACATGAGATTTGGAAACAAAGCTGAATTTTGTTTCACAGATTCTCTGGTTGTGTAGTGTAAAAGCTTAGATTTACAAGTCCCAGACTTTACCAATTTCATGCCAGACTCTGACTGGAAGTTGGATTGTGTGTTTCATGTAGTGTTTAAGGATTCGATAATCCAGTTTGGGGGCAACTATATGATCTAATAAATCATAATAAACTGTACTCAAACAGACCTGACAAATGCTAAGAAAAATAAATATATTTAATATATGTGAGAATATCCAGTTTCTTCTAAAGCACTTTAGTAACACTGACCAATAAATGTTCCAGCTCTTTAGAAGTATTTAATCTTGCCAAACCCAGAAAAGATTAACGTATGTTTTTTACTGCAGAACAAGCTTGGTCATACTTTGCCATTGAAACAGCCGTTTATGAATAATTCATCAAGGATCTGCAGTTTTAATTGTAATATCATATAAAGGGCCCAGTAAAACTACTATTCCTCTCTTGTGAGACCTCATCTGGAATACTGTGTCCAGTTCTGGAATCCTCAACATAAGAAGGATATGGAGCTCTTGAAACGGGTCCAGAGGAGGGCTACAAAGATGATCAGAGGTTTAGAACACCTCCCATAGGAGGACAGGCTGAGAGAGTTGGGCTTGTTCAGCCTGGAGAAGAGAAGGCTCAGAGGAGATCTTACAGCAACCTTCCAGTACCTGGAGAGGCTACAAGAAAGCTGGGGAGGGACTGTTCACAAAGGCTTGTGGGGATAGGACCAGGGGGAATAGGTATAAACTGGAGAGGGGCAGATTAGACTGGACATTAGGAAGAACTTCTTCACTATGAGGGTGGTGAGGCACTGGCACAGGTTGCCCAGGGAGGTTGTGGCTGCCCCATCCCAAGGTAAAGTTGGATGGGGCCTTGGGCAGCCTGATCTAGTGGGATGTCCCTGCCCATGGTGGGGGGATCAGAACTATATGATCTCTAAGGTGCCTTCCAACCCAAACTATACAATGATACTTCCTTAGGACTGTTGCTAAATATAGTGATGACAGTTTTGCACACCTTTTGATATTCAGTGTTAACTCACCTGAAGATAAGTTTAGGAATTTAAAATATACTGTTTTATAACCTCTATCAAAGTAAGAAAAGCAAGTGAAATTCATAAAAAGCCATATAATACTTAAAAGTCTAGCCCCAGCCTGTCAGGAAGCCTTAAATAAATTAGTCATACTAAAAGAAGAGGTGAATCTATTGGAGAAGGCGGTCAGAGGCTTTCAGAAGAGGAACTATGTCCTATGAAATACTCTCTCTACACGATGTTAATGAGTGAATAAAAGCAGATCTAGCTTTTCTTAACAGCAAGGCTGACTATATTCTGTCATTTACCAGAATCAAATGGTGCAATTCTCTTGGTCCAGAATAGACTACCACGCCCCATGAAGTGGATTAGTACTCAAGATTGTTACCTTCCTCCTTATGTGTTTTAATTGTGGTTGTTAAGTTGGGATATAGAAATGACGGAGGTAGACTCTTAGAGGTGCACAGTGATAGGATGAGAAACAATGAGCACAAGCTGGAACATAGGGAGTTCCAGTTAGATATTAAGCAAAACCTTTTTACCATGAGGGTGGTTAAATGTGGGAGTATGCTGCTGAGATTGGCAGTGGGGTCTCTATCTTTGGACATAGTCAAGACCCAAGTATAGAAGGCCTTGAGCAACCTGATCTAATTAGATACATTTTGAGCATTAAGTTGGACTAAATGTTCTCTGGAGGTCCCTTCCAAACTGAATTATGCTATTATCCTAGATTTAAGAGATTACAGACATAAAAGCAGAGTAATTCACTCTTCTTAATGAGTAAAATTTCATGCAGGGTATAGGTTAGCAACTACAATAGCATTGTAGTAGGCACTGTGGGCTTGGTTTTCTCTGTCTTAAACTGATGAAGCCTTACTCCAGTGTGATTTGCAAGTTACATTCTAAGAAGCAGTATCTATACTCCTATACTAGCTTTGTGATTGTTGATTCCTGCACAGAATACTTTACCCACCTGTATATGCATCTGTTTACGTATGTTGTTTAAAGCTCACACAGGTTTGAGTCCAATCTTCTTTTATTATGAGATCTGTGACAAATAAGACCTGAGGGACTCAGGACTTTTTTGTTTGTCTCACTGTCTCAGAAAAACTAAAGTTCCTGAATGTACCACGTAATCTTTTTCGTCAGTGTCACTGGCTTTACAGCTAGAAAGTGCCCTTGCCGCAGCTTAAAGATGAGCCATATGGTCTTACTGTGGATATGAAAAGCAAATTACTCCCTTGCTTTTTCAGCATGATTTAGAGACCTGAAGTGCTTTATTGCACTTCTTCCTCAGTCTTCTCTGTAGAGAATAAATCCAGCTCTTTCAAACTTTCTGCACACCTGAAAAGCTTGTATTTTTAATCCCTTCTGGATTTTCTCTCTACATCTTACATGAAGTGGGATGTGCAGAGTGTGATGCAACCTTCCAGTCTTAACCTGTGCTCCATAGGATGGAAGGATTTAATTTTGTGTTAAACCCAGCGTTCCTGTCTATACTCCAAAGAGGATATGTCTTCTTCAAATAAAAACTTTCTCAGACTTTCTGATTTAGGTTCAGTCTGTGATTTTTAGTGTAACTGCTCTTCTGAAAGCCTCTCAGCTCAGTTCAAGTCACTGCTTATCTGCATCTATGTGTAGCACTTTACCCGCTTAAACATAAATGGAGTTTGAAGCTGTTTCTCAAGATTAATATCAGTTAATTTTCAAGGCATAAAATACTGGCATTTTCAGCTATGAAAGATATAAACATGTTGTATTTGTGTTCAGAGCTATAACAATAATGTCAATTCTAATTCCCAAGGCATTTTGGGTATTAGAGTTGGTTTTGAATGCCATTAGTGAAGGCCTTGCTCTCCTGGCAGCTGATTAAAATTTCAGTCAAGTCAGAACAATCACGTCTGTGACAGAAAATTGGCATAATGTAATAAAGTACGTTGCCTCAAAATACCTTTCAATGATGAGGTCTACAAATAGATGACCAGTTTCACTGAATTTAGCTTTAAAAACATACTTTATTTAAACTAATAAGTTTACGTGTGAGTCACTTGTAGGATTTTATTTTGACCAGTTTTACTCTCAGGTAGTAGTATTTGACTTTCGTCTGCTATCTTGCACTCTTTTAGAACTGCATTGAGGATACAATGAAATAAATGAAGTTTTTCCCTTTGCTGTAGATTAATTGAATGAAGTTCTAAAGAGAAGTATTTATTTTGAAGTTCTACCTATTTTATCTGGTTTTACACACTGAGCCCTGGTCTGGTGGAAGGATTTCCTGCCCACAGCAGGTGGGGTTGGAACTAGATGATATTTAAGGTCCTTTCCAACCCAAACCATTCTTTGATTCTATAAAATGACGAGAGAGGATTTTTAGCAGTAAACATCCACTTTGAATGTGAGACTTGCTTAGGCCTGAAGAAACCCAGACATTCAAATAAGTGATTAAAAATTGTACCATGAGCTTGACATATTTCTCTAAAGGATGTCAGTCTGAAATCAGAGAAGCTTTTGCACAGATGATCCAGAGTTGGTTTCTTCTGACAATCCAATAGACAAAACTAAGATAGCTGTGTTTGCAAACAAAGACTTCACTTTGATGAAAGGCCAAAAGTCATGGTAATTTGTAGTTTGAATTTAGGATTACTGGTTTCCCGAAACAATGGACTATGTCGCAGAAGGATATTGTTATCAGGTCCTTGTCAGTAAATAGCCTTCCCATATGTAAGTGCTCACATTTGCTTTTTAGGAGTGTTTGTAAGTAGTCTTACAATGCTGTGAAATAACATTTCATAACAGTAATGTGACGCAATTGTTAAACTCATTATATATTTTAATGCATTTAAAATACAACTTTAGAAAAAGAGTATATGTGGAACAATAACCAAAATAATTCTCTTTCTGATAGTGAATAACATCAATAGCTCCATTTTATTGTCCTGTTTATAGAGGCAAGTTTAAAGGAAGTCTTCCAACCTACTGTGTAATTAGTACATATTTTCAGTTTTAGTTTCATGACCTACTATCCAATTCTTAGAGGAAGAAAGAAAATGAGTGAGAGATTTAACAGCACAAACTTCCAAATCTGAAACAGGAAAGTAAATATGAAAAATTAATCCCTTTGGGCCCTGGAGTCCAATTTTCCAGACACAAGCTCCACTGGAATCCACTGGTACCACTGCCAAGGAGTTAGGTTCCCTTGATATATTTTGTTTACTTATCCAACTCACTGCGACTTTTTGGACTAGTGTGTTTGATTCCCTGCATACTGAAAATCTATCAGTCTATTTCATTTCTAAAGACAAACCAAAAAAAAGCACCCTAGCTGCATCGGCAGGAAACAATGAACTTAAAGCACTGCCCTCTGCTCCTCTTTTATGTTTTTATTTTTGGCAACAGTAGTTTGCGTAGCCAGGTAAAATACTACTGGATTTGGCTGATGCATGACCTCAGTTATTATCAGTTTCTGTGTCTGGTCAGAAGCGCAGTGGTGTGACAGATCTTCATACCCTCTCAAACCCTTGCTGGGGCAGGGCTGTGGTGCATATGAAGGGTTGTCTTAGTAGATGTCAAGAAAATGAGACAAATACTGTAGTTCCTACTATGTGCAGCTCCTTATGGTGATGCAACCGTTGCTTTCTCTGTTCCCCCTGTGAAAAGGGAAAAAAGGGGCTGAATAACTAACAAGCCACGACCGAAACAAGATATATTTGGGAAGTATTTCTGAAAGACCAATACTTGACTCCAGAGCTGTAAACTACTGATGTCTCCCTTAATGGGACAGAGATTCCCACTGACAGGGAAACATGTTTTTTCAGCTTCACCTTCTCAAGAAGGAAAAACAAAAAAAGTAGTGCAGAAATCAGACATTAAGAGCGAATGTTACTGTCAAATTCTACTTGAGCAATGAAACACTATATATTTTTAATAGAAAGATAACTAATGATGCTCATTTTCAACATCTGAATCGATGTCAGCAATCTTGATGAGTCTTTTTTTTAATTGTTTGGAAAAGCAAATTCTGTGCATTTTCCTAGTGAGCCAAATACTAATACTGCTTGGGAACTATCTTTATGGTATTCAAATTATATTTTTTGTCCTTAGGAAGAAGAAAACACCAGTTGTTAAAAGGAGCTGTGAAATATAATTGACTTCACAATGATCTTCCTCTGGAAAGAGCAACAGTAAATGAAAATGAATGATGCATAGCATAATTGTTGAATATCCAAACTGGATGTATTTGCAGTAAAATGTGCTGTATCTTTTAAAGTTAATTCTCAAAAAGCTAGTGTATCACATTTTAAATTTAAAATGTCAAATGATTTTAATATGCCAGTTGTGAATGCTGATGAGGGTTCATTTTAGATGTTTGTAACACTGAATCATATTTAGTCATATGAAAGGGAAGCTGGAAATTGCAGTCTGTGATCTAAATAGTTATGTTTTTCTGTGAACTACACGATTGATTTTTCCATGAAAAAAAAGACCAGCAGACCCCTGCATTAAAAGTAGGAGAAAAATTTGGTTTGTAAGAAAAATTTCTATTGGGAAGAGAGTTGAACTGCCTCTGAGCACACTGCATGACTGCTGATTCCCGTGCAAACAAGGACTGGTTTCTTCCCAGTGAACACTTGCACTGAAAAGCAGGCTGGTATCCATCAGCAAGGTGAAACCATTTCTCAGCATTATATTCCTGTAATACACACCAAGTGGCTTCAATTAAGTATAACCATAGACAGTGTAGTTTGAATGAATTTTGTTTGGAATACAATGCCCAAATAATCAATACAGCAAAAGACCTAAAATAACAGTAGTTGTAAATTGGCAACTGAAACACAAATAGTACAAATAAACTCGAGATGAAAGTAGGCACTGGGAAGGCCTAGGGCACTGCTAAGTGGACAACATTGTGTTGTCTAGATTTCACTTCTTTATTGGACTGGACTGACTGACGTAAAACTGGTTAGCAGTTGGTATTGTGCTGTTCTCTTTATTGACATGATTTCTGGTATAGAGATGAAATATACTTTTTATTAGATGAAAGATATGTACCTGGTATGAGATGTGAAGTCAGCAGATAATTTCTCATACTATAACTGGCTAGTCAATTGTCCAATTGGTCCAAAGAATTTTTCCCCATTGAAGTAACAATACATTTCTTAACTTAGCTGTTCAATGGAAGATGGATTCCAGCTGCCTGAAATTTGAACAGTCAAAAGCTTCAACTACAGCTTGTGGAGTCTTTGTGGGTCAGTGGGATAATTCCTGGGATCTGGGATACAGTAATAGTAGAGCTTTTTCCTGGGAAGCCAGCAGTCCTCTCCTCTTTGTGGAGGAGGCAGTTTGGCCAGGAGGCAGTCATGGGGCTCTGGGGAATGACAGCTGTTGGGAGCTGGCCATGTTTAATTGCCCTGGCTCTTGCAGCCCGTTTCCAGCCTTTGTCACTTTTAGGCCAAAGAGTTTTGGGTGTAGGCTGAAAGCAGGCTTCGGGCAGATCTGTTGCGTGTTGACTGTACTGGCACAGACCAGCATGTGTCACACACAATAGCATCATACTAGGGTTATAGTCCATGCACTAACAATATGAATATGTCCTGCCTGCCCTACCAGAAAGATTGGTTACTACTATTGAAGCGCAAAGTCTATAGCTTTGATTTGATGATTTCTCAGTTGTATTTTAGTAATTATTTTTAATTAGTCTATTTTTCTCCAAGAAAATACAATATGATAATAACACAATTGCTCATCTGTGATTCAGTGAACACTCGTTGCTGTAAGAGAAATCAGAAGCTGTCTAATTAACCCCTTGAATATTTTGGAGTGTGCTCATGCATAAAAATCCAACTATGAGTGGAGAAATAAAAATTCCTTCACCACTTTATTCTGGGATGAAGAGTAGCTTAAATGTTAATTCACCACATAACTTTGCCTAGCAATCTTCGGTTCTTTATTAGAAGATAATAACATTTTTATCCCAGAGTATAATTGTATTCCCAAGGTTCAGGTCATTCAGACTGGTCCAAATAGAAGAAGAAAGCTGGCCAAGAATGCATCTGGAAACAATGTTAAAGGCAGACAGTTTCTGTACACTGAGCTGTTTGGAAGATCTGAGAGTTGAACAGAAAGGGCTTACACCTCTGATCTCCCAGTAGAGTAGTAAAGTGTTTGAGTTCCTCCTGTTATAATACCTACCTCTTGGACTGCTCTCATCAGCTGAATATTTATGGATGTTTTTGTTATGAAACTTTTAATCACAGGATACCTTCTAATGAGGACAATTGATCTCTTATGTCACAGCAGAATACACTAATATTGGGTAGCTGAGCTGTCTGAAGCCCAAGCATGGCAATTTTATAATATTTGGCTAGTGATTCTCTGGTTCCCAAAATGTGCCATTGGTCTCTAACTTTGGTCATTACCCTCATAAAATGAGGCAAGAGAATTTTGTAGTACCACACTTCCTTTATTTTTCAGTCCCGCTCATTCTCACGTGCCATGCTGTCTGTTTATTCCTAAACTTTTGCATGATGTTTTTTTAGTATACTTAATAACTACCACTCATGGGCATGTATTTTTAATACCTAGTTCAATGACTTCAGATTCTTCAATGCATTCTTCAAATACGTGAAATGTGTTTGTGTTTATCAGGAACCCGGTTAAAATCTCAGAGCTGGAGGAAGTTAATAAAAGTAGACTAAAATGGCTGCATTTTCTTTACTTGACTGGAGAGTAAAGCTGTAGATCTAAATCTTGTGTTTTTCTCTCCATATTACACCCATTTACCTTTGGGATCTTAATTTCCTTCCTGCTTCCTTTGCTTTCAGTTCTGCATCAGGGCTTCATTCAGTTCAGTATTATATTTCTAACAGGAAGAAAGGAAATAATTCTGCAGATTAGATGACTCAATGAAAAATATTTTCATATTCCTCATGCTACTATGTTTATAGATGTTGCTGTAAACAGTTTTTCTTTCTTTTATGTATGCTACACTGGATCTGCATAATTATTATTCTAGACGCTTCAATAATTTTAGGTCATTACTTTTTTCTAGGATATAAGTAACCCTTCTGCAGTTTTATAGAGCATATATCAATACATCAGTGTATTTTATTGGTTTTTCATTATTGTAGTGACATCAGCAAAAGTTCCCTATATTGTATCCCCAGCTCCATATTGTCTTTTTCCTTTCCAGATAGCTTCAGTTTTTCAAATTCACTGCTCAATCCAGTAAACAGGATTTGTTACCTTGGCTTTACTGAAGTTTAAACTGAAATCGGCTTTGAGAATACTAATAAATGATTGGCCACCATCCTGACGGGAGGCCCGGCTCACCTCTTCTGACATGATTACTGCAGGTGCCTTTCCCTCTTAACTACACTCTTTCTTTCTGGCAGACACTGGTCTGCATCAGCCCTTCCCATTTTGTCTCTTTTGCGTGTTTAAATCTTTAACCTACACTCCCTATTGGACTGTAACACTTCATTATTTTTGCTTTGTCCCAACACTGCACACTTGGCTCTCACGCTTTGCCTAGATCAGACTGCTGCGAGAAGTGCAAAAGTAACAGTTCAACAGTCTATACCAAAAACTACACCCTTAGCCCCTGTACTTCGCTCTGCTTATTCCCAGCTCTTCTGTTTTGACATATTTGGCTTTTCTGAATTAACCTTTCATAAAGAAAGTAATAGAAGGGTTTTAGAACAGTTTTAAAATGTTTCTACCTGAGATTTTATGTGTTTTCCTCTACTGTCTGAGTCTGAGCTGGACACTATTTTTCCCATGAAAATTCACTCCAAGGAGTCAAGATTCTCTCTTGGCAGAAAACATCCCACATTAGTCCCTGGTTTTCTCATTTAAAAATATAATTAAACTAACGCACATGAAACATTTCATGTAAATTGTCACATACTTCAAGAATCACCTTAACATTTGTTGGACTGCACTATGGCAAAATGATTGAAGGAGTTTTACAGCAGTGAGAGAAAGAGAACAGTAAAAGCAGATAAGAAGAGGTAAGTGATGGGATTCAAAAACACTGGAGGGATCATTCTGAGAAAAAGTAAACTGTCAAAAAGATACTTTGCACACAATTATTTCAATGCATTGGATATTTAAATTTACAAAACTAACCTCTTTAAAATAAAGAACACTAGTACCTGCAGGACCTGAGAGAAGTGGACTATGCTAGTGACCATGTCCAAAAACTCACTTCACTTAGTACTTCTGCTAATCACAGTCTCTGGTCTTCCTCTCCTATCCACCACAATGATCCATGATATCTTTTTGCTCTTTATTATAAATACTAATATTGTCTTTGTTGTCTTTTTGCTCCTGCAAGGGCAACAATTTTTCAGATATAGACACGTTACAAGTAAAACCACTTTATAACAAGATGTTTGCTTCCCAATTAACTTTTTCTCGTATTCTCTACTTCACCTCAGCTAAGTTTTCCCTCTAAAAGTTTGTGGTATCTTTTAAGTGCCTTTAGTACCTACATTCTGAGTTTTGTTTGTTTTGTCATCTTTTTTTTTCCTGGAGAAAACTCTCTGCTTATACATCCTAGCATTTTCCATTCCAATTACAGTGTAGATGAAACCCTAGCAAGCTGAGTTTGGCAAATGACCAGAGTGTGCCTCCAGAGTCTGGACTAGCCATGGTCGAGACATCATTCAGTCTATGAGAATAAAGTGATTGTAGAGAGTCAAAAAAACATTTTAGGATGTAACTAAATAACAGCAGTGAACTTGGTTCCTTTTGTAGATTAGAAAGACTCTAAGAGAAAGGATTATTAAATGCTTTTCAGTGTTTGAGGATGGTCATTAAATAGTGAAATTCTGTAGGATTGCACAATTAGAGTAATCTCAGGTAAATGAGTTGAACAAGTATAAATGAATATTGTTGCTTTTTCCCTACTTAGAAAGGAAAAATCACGATAAATTATTATATGGTTCAGTTAGCTAACGTGAATAGTTCAGATAGGAGTTTAAAAGCCCACAAAACCGAACAGTAGTCTATTAGAGAATTCTATTTTTGAACCATGCTTGTTTGACTTCCTTCATGCTGGCAGATTCATTGTCATAATTAAATGTGCTTTTTAATGTGCCTGGTACAAAATAGATTTCCTTGGTTAAGTGGCAAAATACAGCTGTTTCAATTTCTGTCTACTTCTAATTGGACCCCCTGAGCTTTGCAAAACTAAGGACTGTGACCGAACGGATCTCATTACCTTTTTAAAAGGTATTAGCCAACAGGATACAAAATAAAAGGAGCTAAATAAAGAAGTCTTCTTTTACTAACAGAGATTAAATCCTTCCTACTAAAGTAGAGTGAAGCTCCTCTTAACTTCCAGAGGGGCAGGATTTCATCTCAGGTAAAAGCAGGGTGTGAAACAAATTTCCCTTTGGCTTTTGTTCAAACAACTATGTCTCACAAGAGGTAGGCACCTTGCGGTTTGCTCACAGGAGATGATGATGATATTGCTACACCAAAATTGCACAGTATCCAGAGTAAAATTAATTTAAATTATGCAAATGTATATCTGTATTTAATAAGAGATTTATGTCAGTATTCCCAGAACATCTTGTTCAAAAGTTATAGTTTTTCTCAGAAAATTTTATTGCTCTTAAAAGTCATTTTGTATTCTTGAATTGTAAAGTAGGGAATTTTCAGGTGGTGCAATGGGTAGCTCTGGATGAGTTTTTAGTAATGACGAGACCATTTTACATATCCAAACCCAAATTGAACAGCAGTATTAAGTTGTAGAGATTGAAGTCTTCTTTGATGGCCCAAAAGGGAAGACTGGAAGTGGACTCATACAACATACTGTGACTGGCTCAGAACATGAATTACATCTAAAGCATTTTTCTCTTTTTTTTCCCTCCCCCAAAGCTGTTTAATTTGAGTATATTAAAAGGACAATAGAAAGATCAAAAATTTTTATTTCCTCCTTTAGCTAAACATTGTATTTTCATGTCTGAAAATGTGTTTCTTGACTATGTTGACACTGGCAACAGAAAAGCCATTTTTTTACATCTTTAGTACATATGTATGTATATAGATATCATGATTAATACGTGAACTGAGTCCAAACTAGAGTTATTTGTGTCTTCTCTTATGAAAAAAATGAGTAAATAAATGCAGCCATGGGAAAAAAATGTGATAATGTACCCTTTATGAATGTAGACTGCCTTTAAAATAATGAAATAAAGCTATTGACACAAACAGGAAATACAGAAAAGAACATAAAGAAGTTCTTGTTCTTGTAGGCCAATGTAGACACAAATGTCTAAGAAGATGCGCCTTTACCCATATTCTTGGCAGCAGCAAGTTGACAGCAGTAGTTTCAAGGCAGGAGTAGTGCTCTTACTCTTTATTTCAGGCACTGTCAAATAAATTTCTGAAGTTATTCATTCCAAGACACTTTTTAATGGGAATATATTGCTTTTGGAGAATACGTTGCTTATGTCTGCAAATTTGGAGGTATTGTTGACTGATGTATTGGGGGTGGTTGTATTTTCCTTTGTATAGCCAGCCCTCAGTATGAACAGGCATCAGAGCGACCTGCTTCAGCACACCTGAGCACTAGGTAAGAGTGGTAGGAACAGAGAAGAATAGGCTTTCTCTTGGTTGCTACATACTTCTTGCATGCCATGGGAAATTGTATTAGTGACTTACTGACTCAGAACTATGAATGAAGCTAGTGCATAAATTGAGTTTTGCCTATTGAGGGAGTGAGCAAAAATTCCTAAAAGTTTGCACTCATGCTTAAAGCAGAACTGGCCCCATCCTATTTTTTCTTTTCACCTCACTTCCTTTACAGTTTCATGTGTTTTTTCATGTGTATGCAGGTCAGCTTACTTTGTTTGTGGTAGACAGCTAGGGCTGTAAAGTCTGAGATCTGTGTTTGCACAGTGACAAACCCTGTGAGGTCCTTCTTCTTTGTGATGTTTTATAAAGTTTGGTCCTGAAAAACAAAAGAATGAATAGAATAATTTTTGCACTTTTACTCACACAAGCAATCTTTAACAGTGAAGGTTCTCCCTTAAAAGGCAATGGAGACCTATATACAGTAAGTAAGTTTTGTAAGGTGAATCCCTTGAAGGGATTCCTTCCCCTTAAGTGCTTTCACAGCATAAACTCCTGCAGTTTGCTTGGACAACTGATGAATGAAGGAAATTACCAATACACATTTTCCCTCATGTGCACGTAATACGTATTTACATGTTTGGAACAGGTCCAGTTTTGCCACACTTACTGTATGTTACTTTGGACTTACTTTCTGAAATACTCTCTCTGATTTCAGGAGGACTGCCTTCTTACAAGGAAGAGATCAACTCATTGAAGAAGTGTCTGCATGTGAAATACTGATGGGCTCTTTCATTACTATTTTATCACACAGTAATAACTACATTTAATTCTGCCTATGTTTATCTTCCGGAGAAGTTTTTTTCTCCTAAAGCTATCATGTTGCCCAGCTCTTCTAGGTCTGTTAGAAATTGTTGTGACAGTATGGAGTCAAAACAGTTTCTGTAAAGAAGAATAGATGGATCATTGTGATAGGGGACTCCCTTCCGAAGGGAACAGAAGGCCCGATATGCAGACTGGATCCATTACACAGGCAAATCTGCTGCCTTCCTGGGGCCTCAGTAAGAGATGTGGAAAGAAAACTTCCATACTCTGGTCAGGCCCAGTATTGATTTTCCAAGTAGGCAGTAAAGAAAACCCAGCAAGAAATCTGAGGGCAATTAAAAAGAAGCCAGCTCAATATGTGTGTGTGTGCCCAGGTGGCCAAGAAGGCCAATAGCATCTTGGCCTGTACCAGAAACAGCCAAGTGATCATTCCGCTGTACTCAGCATTGACGAGGCCACACCTCGAATACTGTGCCTGCTTTTGGGCTCCTCGCTACATGAAAGACACTGAGGTGCTGGGGCGTGTCCAGAGAAGAGCAACGAAGCTGATGAAGGGGCTGGAGAAAATGTCTTATGAGTAGTAGCTGAAAGAACTGGGCTTTTGTATCCTGGAGGAAAGGATGCTAAATGGGAGACTTTATCACTGTCTACAACTACCTGAAAGGACGTTGTAAAAGGGTGGGTGTTGATCTCTTCTCCCAAGTGGGAGAAGATGAGAGGAAATAGCCTGAAGATGTGCCACAGGAGCTTCAGATTAGACATCAGGAAAAATTTATTCACCAAAAGGGTTATCGGGCACTGGCAGAGGCTGCCCAGGGAGGTGGTAGAGTCACCATCCCTGAAGGTATTTAAAAGACGGGTAGGTGAAGAGCTTAGGAATGTCATTTAGTAGTAGACAAGTATGATTGGACTTGATGATCTCAAAGGTCTTTTCAACCTACCAATTCTATGATTTTATAATTCTATAAATATAACGATAACAAATAAATCTATTCTCTTATTGTGTGGGTTTTTTTTTCTTCAGACTGTTCCAGAATCTATACCCATTCAGAAGAGAGCTCAACAAATACTGAAATATAAAAAAACTTATCGTTGCTATTCAATGATAGTTCGGAATTGAAGTCATCCCTTTTCCCCTGGTTCCTTTAGCCTTTCCATTAATTATGAGATTAGGAAGTGCTTTATTCACAGCTGAGTAAACTTGTGAAATGTTTCTCTGTTTCAGTTCTCGATACTCTAATGAGAGATACCACTTCAGAATCCTTAACTATAGCAAAGTATATGTATATTGAACTGCTCAGGAGCTTTTAAAAAATACTTTTTTTTTAATTGAAAAATACTTGTTTATTGGGATCACATCTCATTAAGGTTTCATTAAAAAAAAAAAGACTGGTGTGACTTAATTTTGAGAAAAAAGTTTATTTTTTTTCCCAGTTCAAATCAATGTTCCTTTTACAGTTTGATCTGGTCTTAGTGAACAGATTTTTTCTTTTATATTCTTTGATCATGTAGAAAAGCACTTAGATTGCTGCAGAAGTCACCTTGTTGTTTTGTGAATAACTGGATTTTTCAAAGCAACCGTTTTCGGAGCTTTTGGCCACAGAACCCTTGTTTGCTGTCCCTGCCATTCTCCATATCAGTATTGAATGTGCAAAGGGAAACAATAAGGATAAAAATTCTGAAATAATTCTAGAACAAGCTTGCAGCTTCCTTGGGTGGATCCCTGTGATTCAGGTGAATTAATCTTTGTTCACATCTGTAGACCTGGACATATAGTATTCCCCTGGGCATACAGTATTCCCTGAGCCTGGCATGCCTTCCTTGGGAACAGGCAGTAGAGATCTGTAGTGTAGTTTGGTAGATACACACTGGAAATGAGAGTTATCCCCCACTGCTGGGGAAACAGGCCATGGTGCACCTCTGGAGAGCTGTATCTTAAAGTATTATATAGAATAATTTCCCAGAGTAAAGGCAAAGTTAAGAGCTTTAAAAGATAAAACAATTATTTAGTGTGAGCAAGGGTACAATAAATTCTATCCAAGATACTCACACCTATGCCTAACTTCAAGTATTTCTGCAATTTGTTGTGTGATTATTTTTATTCCAGAACCACAGGTCACAGACCCATCATTAGTTTCTGCCATATAACGTACTCTAAAAATATATAAATCTCCTTTGTTTAATTTGTGTTGTAGCCTCATGTAGGATCTGAGAGTCTGTTCTCGCTATTTCTCACTCTGCCCACAATCACAAAGGTCCCTTCCCTCAGGAGTTTGATTTAGATACGGGTCCTGGAGGCGTGTGCTGATTCTAAATACATCACTGACAATTTCTAATGAAATTAACATTCAGATGAATAGCCCTAATGATGTCACTGGTTTTACTAACTAGATTAACAATAATAGTTTGACTTCTTTAACATTATCTATATTACAGGCTCGAGTGCCCTTTTATAAGTGTGTATTATATGTCAGCTTATATGTTTAAAAGATGATTTTTCCAGCTGAAATCTGTGAATGTTTTACCTGAATTAGCCCAGTGTGCAGCTGCTTGGAGTTAGCTCACAACAAATGCAGAAGACAGATATAAATCATAGAATCATAGAGTGGTTTGAGTTGGAAGGGACCTTAAAGATCATCTAATTCCAACCCCCCTGCCATGGGCAGGGACACTTCCCACTAGATCAGGCTGCTCAAAGCCCCATCCAACCTGGCCTTGATGTTAATTCCTGCCTTCCAGAGCGTTTACTCAGAGATTGAGGGAGATGCCTGGGGTGATTTCAGATTTTATAATCCAGAGCTAGGCCATTCAAGCATAGGTACCTTGCAAAGACCTCCTGTCTGATTCCTTCTTTTACAGGTGAGCAAAATATTTATACTTATCACCTGGGAAGTGAGAGCTTTTCTTGACTGCCTTCACCTCCTTGTCTGCCTTGCAGGGGATGCACTAGCAGTTCGTAGCCTGTCCTGTGCTGGTGAATTCTCTACTTTTTTCCCTCTCCAGATGGTTTTCTGAATTTTAGCCCATGCCTGTTTAATAGAAAATGCACACGTAGTCATGGCAAAAGCCTCCAACATCCACACCTTTTGCTTGGCAAAGTGATATTCTCACAGGCTGAAGAGGAACCTGGTTGGAATTTCATGGGCAAGAAACCTAAACATTAGGTAGTAAAAGGGAGGAGAAACTTATTTTTCCATTTTTTTGCAGGTGACATTTAAAAAGAAGGTGGGATGAGAGTGGCTTTTACAGCAGCTTGGCAATTTTCAAAATTTTTGTAATACAACAGTTGAAATAGGTTCTAAAGCAGTTAATGGCATCTTGTGAACTTTCTCAGCTCTTTTAGGTCATTCTAATAACCCAAAAGCCTCGAGTCGAGTAGCTGCGGAACAGAGATTCACATACAGAAAGAGTGTCTGTGTGCCTGTTTTGATTTAGCTGTTTGTTTTTCCTTGTGTTGTTCTTTTTCCTTAGGCAGGGCTTTAAGGGGGTGGGGAAAGCTGTTGGCCTTCACTTCAAACAGGTGAACATCTGCTGTGACTCTCAAAATGGACGTATGTATTTTTGTTATATATTCTGTGGCCAGTTTTCTGCAGTAAATATATGATTATATTGTACTTTGTATTGTAATCATCTGTATCCCTCTCTACTTGCAAGAGAACGCCTTTCTCTCTTTTTTTAATGTTTGCTCTTTCATAAACCCGCAAATGACAACCTAAAGAATAACTAAATATTCACTCTGGCAAGTCGAGGGCTCCTTTCATGAACGTCGTGCCTTCTGCATTAGAACATCACATGGTGAAATGGCTTTGTGCAGAAGGACTGATGCATGTCTAATTGGAAGAAGTGGCATTTTAGACAATGTTTAAACTAGAAATGGTTGAAAATTTCATGTGACTATATATCCTGAATTGATGATGCACTGTCTACAAACTAGACTTTTTAATAATGACTGTTCATTTTTTTACCTTTTCTTTTTTCCTGAAAAAGAAACTCAAAGTGAGTGCAACCCTCTAAAATCTGTTTGACCCAGATCAGAGCTTTTTCTTTCTTATCTGAATTAAACTGCTGTTTCAAAACGCTCTAATAAACTACATAACTGAGTTGCTCTCTCAGTAAATTGCTTTGAGTCTCCGTAATCTTAATCAGGACTCCCCGGTGGCCTATAGTTCACATAAATTATGAAAGATTTGCAAGATCTGAAGCTGCAGTACTACTGGTGCAGTGTTAATTTATTCATTTAAAAATTAGTTTAATAAACCCCAAATATTTCTGGTCACTTTTGCAAGCTGAAAAAAACCCCCATTCTGTTCTAAGAATATAACAAAAAATAACATGAAAAGACTAATATTTGAAAGCTGATTTTTTTCAGAATTGCCATTTTGAAACTATTTTCTTCTGTCATGTGTAACACGATGGAGCAATTTAGGTGTTGAAACAATGGAATTTCTCTGGTGATTAAGATTCCTTGTCTCCAATTTTCAAATACTGTTGCTAATATGAGAGATGTCAGAAATCCAGTTAAAAAGAAAAAATCCAAATTGCATCAACTATTATGATGGAATCTGTATGGGATATGCTCATAGACTAATGGACAATAAAGGAGTTTATTAGAATAAAAGAATTACTTAAGGAAATAAACTTGAGCACTCAACATAGCAATTATTTAAGAGAATACAACACACACTAGGTGATAGATATACACCCTACGGATCCTTCCATGAATGTTAATAGTTGTATACTCTGAAGAAAGAGTTTTCATTATTTTTTAATCCAAATCAGTCATATTTCTCAGGTTTTACTTTTATTTCTATTTCACTAGGTAGATCTGAATATAAATACAAATGCAAATGCCACGTCAGACTGAAATAATTATCCATTAGTTGTGGTACAGGTTAACCGAAGGAGAAGAAAAATATATCAGTAAGACTAAATAACCCAAACATAGTACATTTTTAATGTCCTTTATTGGGTATTTAATCACTTTAACAGTGTCTCAGGATTTTGTATTTATTTTTAAAAATACATTGATCTACACGCTTCTCGCACTGTTTCTAGTCATGTAACCCAATTCTTGTACTTTAAATAAAGGGCCTGTGAAAAGCTGCTGAAACATTTTACTTTCAGGTAAAAATATTTTTGTGATAAGAAATATTCCTTGTAGAGAAAAGTTGCTCTTTCCAGTTTTCATACTGGAAGCTGGTTATGTAGCAGATAAAGACAAAAGTATTCACTGGTGTCAAACAGAAAACAAGCATCCAACTGCTTTTCAAGTGTTAACAGAATATCTTGCTGCCATTTTGTGCCATTGAGAATGCTTCCTTAGATTTACTTAAATAAACGTTCAATTCTCTCTCACAGAACTGATTCCTATGCTACCTTTACTTTTCTGATAGATGCTTGTGCTTGTTCTAAATTTTATGCAGCTGGATTTACGTTACTGATGAACCTGTTTAAATAGATGGAATTTAATGTCTGTGGATATTTAATATCCATGGACATTTAATCAGAAAAAGAGAAACAAATTGTTATGACCATATAAAAAAAATCAGAATCTGTGAGGAGCTAAGAAGTTTGGGTTTTTTTCCTCAAAGACCTGCTCCAAATCGAATGGGAAAGTACCCTCTTATGGCTATATGCCAAAATTTTTGACAGTAGGAGCTGAAGTAGGAGTGTATCATGAATGCTTCTCAATTCTTTGTTCTACCAACATGAACAATATTTTAAACATGAAGAGTTATTTTGAAATAAATTAACTCCCAAGAATACTAATGTACTTCACAGACATACCTATTCCTCTAGTTCCTCCAACTCCTGCTGAAGGTGGTACACAGAAATACATTGTAGCAGATGATGTGCAGTTCAAGTAATTATAAGCTTCTATTTGATTTTCTAGAAGCAGGAGACTAGAAAACCATTTCTTTGTGGTTTAGTGGATTCAACTTAGAGTAAATATAGAATGACACCTTTCAAATCTACAATTTTCACCGCCTAAACTTAGCTGAATGTAAAGGACCACTTCCTTTTTTCAAGTTTAATATTTAGTAACCAATAATTTAATGCCTAAAAAGCTTTACTAAGTAGAAATGCAACTCTGGATTTGCATCTGAAAGAGGGATTTAATGCCAGAGAATAAGCTTGAAGGTATTCGATGTCCTGTGGGCCTGTCAAATGAGCTTTCCAAATAATGCCAAGTACACATGCAGGTTTGTAAAACAACCAACCAACCAACCGCCCTCCCTCCCCCTAAGTCTTCAAATGAATAAATAAAAAGTCTTACTTACGAAAGAGGAATTTGACACAGCTATACCAAAAACTTTGTTACTGTTGTCATTAAGACTGAGATATATGGCTGGAATTCAGGCTGGAGTTATAATTTTTTATAGCTTTGGCACATATTATGAAATCAGGCTAGCTGGTTTCTCAGATGGTCTCACACCAGTCTTCTAAGTCATATCTTTATTCTAATAATCTTTAGAAACTGAAAATTGAAGAAAATGAAAAATGTAGTGTGTGGGAAGAATGGAGTAATCAAAATACTCTAACTAAACAGAAAACTGATAAAGAATGAGAATAGGAGGTTGCAATTTTTCTATCACTCGAGAAACCCACTCAAAATTATGATGGGAGAACTCTATAATATACCTACTAAAAATGGTTCACAGAGGAGAACATCAACCACAATGGTGTAGCACTTCAGAGTAAAAAAATATTTGAATTTGTGGAGTTAGTGGCTGGGCTAATAAGTGAATGAAAGTGGAATTTTAATGGTCTCAGACATACTGAAATCCTTTAATTTGTACTTGTCTTTCTCACAGGGAATCACAACTCCATTTGTGTTCTGTTATCGTTGCGATGACAACACAGGAATGTAAATTTTAAGGGGTATCTTAAAATAGTGTTTTGCTATTGAAGAGTTAAAAGAGCACCTCCTTAAAGATGAACTGATCATGAACAAGTGATAAATGCCCAGCAGATAACAGGTTTCCTTGCAGAAAAACAACACATTAAAACAGTCATGTGAAGCACAGTGTGCAAATAGCAAAGTAGTCATCTACAAAAATGTGTTGTAAGCATGATGAACTGTGAAAAATAGAACTACATTAAAATGTACTAAGCAGCAAAAATCAGTGCTCCTGCTAATAAGATGGCAGAATTCTGGTTTCTATAAATTAAAATAATATTCAAGTAAAGCAAGAATGAATAACCAAAAACCCCTGATAGAGTCAAAGTACCTTGCAATTACACTGTTTTGAGAATTAAATAGCATAAAGAAATAAACACGGTAGATTTGAACAGGACAGGTTTATTTTACAGAGCAGAAAGTTATGCATATAATGGAGCTAGCAGGTAGAAATATGTATGATGACATAGGTATATAAGTGGAGGTGTATGGAGCAGGTTGTCAAGCACTTTGTTAATTACTTCATAGAAATATTTAAAAGATGAGATAGCAAGGAGACAGTAAATCATACTGATGGAGA
This sequence comes from Cuculus canorus, assembly GCF_017976375.1. Lineage (NCBI taxonomy): Eukaryota > Metazoa > Chordata > Aves > Cuculiformes > Cuculidae > Cuculus > Cuculus canorus. The sequence goes on from NC_071408.1 coordinate 7,915,432, forward strand.
CACCAGTCCATTATTAATAGATGCAACTATTAGCGATAATAAATTGAGTTTATCTCTGTACAAAAAACATAGATCAAAGTTTCCATAGGAGAACATTAGAAACTGCTGTGGAAAAATACATTGCAGTTGGCACAGCTGAAAATGTGATCATATGTTGGCAAAGCCAAAATTATTAAAGATTTGTGAAAAAGGTCACCAAATACTGTGTTATAGCATGAGACCCTCCCACAGAAAAAAGTTTATTAGAAAGTTGATTGTCTATGTACTTAAAATATAAAGTCATAAGAACACCACTCTAATTTACGAAGGAATATTTAGATTACAGGTCAGGAAAACTCAATAGGAAATCTCAATTAAGAAAATTATCAATGTCTTAAGAGGAAATAAGCACTGCACCTGACTATCCTGCGAGGCTCTACAATCTTTCACATTTGTGGATAAGGCCAGACAAAACCTCATTATATGTGTAGCTGATAATGCTTCCTTGCACTAAGAGGTGAGTTCTGCAAGGAAGATCTCTTGCAGTCCTCTGCTTTTGTGATATGAAAAGCACCGAGCAGACCATGTCTTGGATGCTGCAAAACTTCAACTGTCTGTTAGGTTTATATTTTAGTGGTTTCTATGCAATATTACTTCAGCAGTTAAGGATCTCTAACAGTTTAGGGATGCTGGATGCATTGGAAAAAGTAGTGCATGATCTCCATCTTGCTTCTGAAATTACCAGAACAAAGGAACATTCTAATATGGAAATAATCCAAACATACACCATGTTTCACATTGTTGTACCTTGAATGGTACTCAAGCAGTTTGCTTATAAAATTAAGAACAAACAAGAACATCCAATTCCATATGAATTTCAGGATATGACAACTTCCTTTGGTTTTAGGATATAATTTTGTAAAGTTTATTTCAAGCATTCTGTTGCTTACTAGGTTGTGGCAAAATACTAGCTCTGTATAAAGGTGTTCAGCCAGACCCAAACAGGGTGAAAAATTAATATAAAAAGGAGTGTCCTAGAACATAAAGATCTTTTCAGACTGCCAGAATCACTAAATAAACTCATTGTCACTTCGTCCGAAATAAATCTCAGTCAAGTTGTTCTTTGAGGACAGTGCAGAATGATTATGAGATGATTGGCAAGGTCTCAGAGTCTGAAGTACTAGTGAGAGCAGAAAGACAGTCTGAGATGCAGACTTACACACAATTAAATCAGATGTGAATTACGTTCAGAGTGTGGAAAACATTGTGGAAGTGTGACTGAGGTAGATGTCATATGAAGGAGAAGAGACATGTTTATTTTGTCTAGGATTCTAAGATAATGTTTTCAGTGAAAAGGTGCGGTGACACATTTAAACCCTGTGTCCTCCTTGTGTTGCACTACATTTGGGGTTTTTTTAGCAATTATTCCACCGTCTCAAACCAGAAAGCATCCTCATGAAAGGGATGTGATAATATTTGCCGCTGTAGATGGTGTAAACTCATAGGATAGTGCAAGGGGCAATAAGTTAAGGAGGTGGGAAGAAGAGCAGAGTTCACTGAGGAGCAAGACACAGGGGGAAAAAAAGTCAGGAAATGCTGGATTAATCTCTTGACCCACGTGCTGCCCTTTTGGGTCATGTTTCTCTTTCTTTGCGTCTTCTCTACATGTAAGTAATCTGCAGTCAGCTCCTCTGCTTGGACCATTTATCCTGGTCAGCAGCCAAAAGAGCTCTGAGCACCGCTCAGTAATACCCAACTAATATTTTCACAGTTGAATAAACTGTGCCGCATGAAAACCTTCATCGTTCCTTTCATAAACACTTGCTATTTTCTGTCTTAACCAGGTACTGCTTGTTCCTTCACTCTATCCTGGATGCCTGTGGCTTGTAATTTATGCAGACATTTACCAGTACACGGCAAAGAGGACTATTGATTAAATCTGTCTTGGAAGATGAAGGGAATGTAGTCTAAGTGTCAAAAGGTAAGAGGAATTATCTAAAATTTTCTATTCTGCAATATATTTAGATATTTCTTTTAAAGGCACAAATGTAAGGCTCCCTTTTCCCATAAAGACTTTGCTTTGCCTCCATAAAAATGGACAGAATATTCCCACTGTGCTCAGTCTTGGCTAGAGTGGCAAAATGAAATCCATATATCCTCATGACAAAAAAGGCAGAACAGCTACTCCATGGAGAAAGTATGTGTTAACCGCACTGCCATCTGAAATGGATTCTCCTGGCATTGCTTAATGAGGAAGACAGAGAAATTTCTTAAAAGGCAAAATGCATCTGAGGATGTGACCTAATTAATCTTTTGCGCTTGCTTTATCATACAGTGATGTCATACCACTCTTGACTGACTGGATAGGTCATTACACACTGCAGTACCAGGGGACTGTCATCACATTTATATCTATCTCAGATGTGTTTGACTGTGGAATGACCAATGGGACCAAATCTGCCATCCTGACAGTTTTAAAATGCCCAGGGCTTTTAATGGGAATTTGCTGCTGAAAGAACAAGGGCAAGAAAAGTCTCAGCTAAAACCATCTGAGTCAGAACAACCGAAAATTCTGAACAACTGCCTCTTTGCATTTGAATTGATTGTTTTCAGTTATTTATCAACACAGTTAATATTATTAAAACATAACTGTTCCCAGAAATCAGTTACAATTACTCAGAACTCAGAAATTTATGCAATCAGAGATACAAGCACAATACATCGCTGTTTGATGATTTTTCAGATACTGTAAGTTAAATATGTTTATGGTCTTATGTCACTCAGCCAGCTTCATGGATCTTCTTCCTTTATTTCACCTATAAATGTGAGCACTGTACTTCTAGATTTGGATCCACAATTTGCCTGTAATTAAAAATAATAGTCACAAAAAAGGGTGCCATATTTTTGTACATGTTTGTGTAGCTTCTATTCATTCCAAGCAAAGACACTGACCTGGAACTCATACTGTCGTCTGAATAATATCACTAGTAGTTAGGAAACCAGAATTTCCACTAGCCAGCCTTTAATGGGATGGGAATTGCAGGGAGAGGTGGAATCCTGCCTCTATAATCTTCTATACACCAAAGTATAAAACAGTGATATCATTTTGGCATGAATCAACTTCAAATGGAAAGCAGTACTCTGAAAACCTTTAAATGAAAATGGTATTAATCTTTCCTAAAGTGGTATGTGAAGGAATACACTGCTATTCTAAAATCTTTTCCATCATGTGATGCTGCATGCTTTTTATTTACATATGGAATTTTGTACTGCTGAAATGTTATATTGAGCTGAATTTACTTATAATATGAAGCAAAATTCAGTCCTATTATTTGAAGAAGAGGTTATTAGCCTGAATCAATGCATCAAGGTTTATTTATGGTAATGCAAGTTAAAAATTTTTAGAATGAAATGTACACAGCTGCTTACAGTTAAAATGTGTGAAAAAAACCCACCAGGGTAACAAATGAACTGATAGTACTATAAAAAAGCATAACTTGATATTTATCTTAGGTTATTCATAGATATTCATGTTTATTCAAGCACTTGCTTGAATAAGCAACAGTAATACAAACACCATGGTCAAAGGAAAATGCAAGGGCTTTTTTCTGCTAAAAAGATCATTGCCAGGACCAAGAAAACACTCTTCCCTTAATTTTTGCATTATACCTAACAAATGCAGATTTTGTTTGCTCATTGAGGTGAAATCTCTCTTTAAATAAATCTGCCATCACAAAGGCAATAGGTTCCCCCAGGAAAAAATGAACTAAGTAGATGTAAATTTCATTAAGAAAGAAATGTTCATGCCATGTATATTAGCGGAGGGGTTTTTTTGTTGGAAGAGACACTGAATATCTCCTCTATTGCTGCTACACTATGTTAAAGTAATACTAATTCTAAGTTTCATTCTGTTTTTATCTGGAATCCTGACTTGATTCAACATGATTGCATAAATGAAAGAAAATTTTCTAGTTTTCTAAATTCTTTCTCAAAGAATATATATTTTTTTTCTCAGACCATTAAAGTATAATGCTAAGTAAGTACCCAAGCTGTTAAACTACTTTCCTAAGTCTTATTTCCAATTATCCTATATCCTATCATGATGTGAAAGGCATGTAATTTTAAAAGAATATTTTGCAAAAAAATTCTATCATTGTTTTGTTAAATTGATGCATGTTGTATTTATAAGCAGATACATTAACAAGAGTCCCTCTGATGGCCCAGACTACAGCAGGACCTCAGTACTTAACATAGTTCTGTGCGAGGAATAATGTAAGAGAAAGCAACAAAGAGGAACATACACGGTGAAAAAAAGTGGCTAATGACAGAGGTCTCTAATCTTAGCTGGCAGAAGCTTGACAAAACCCAGTGCATCCAAGCTGAACCCAGAGATGGAGGAGCTTGATATACTTCATAGCACTGAGGATTCACCTCTAGAGAAGCTTAGAGAGGAAATATAGGACAGGTCAGGACAAAAATGGCCTCAGGCTGGCCAGACCTTACTGAGATACTTCCACTAATTTAAGACTGTTGCCCACAATGCATTCTTCAAACAAAGCCGGTCAGGTACTTTTAACTTCTTTTAAAAACTACTTCCCCACACCTGAAAATGACGACCTGTTTATTTGAAATAATATAATTCATAGAAAGTGATCTGAAAAGGTTTACTAACAACATAGAAATATGTTTTGTCCAAAATAACTGCTTGGAGATTTTATACAGTTAAAATCATAGGAACAAAGTGTAATTGCTGGGATCCACATGATAGCATAGGCATGTTTTTGTGGTTGGGGCATAACTGAAGATTTCAATTTAAAAAGGCTAAGCGTGGTGTTTTGGGTTTTTAGAAATGACAAATTACAAAACTGCATGTTGTTATATTTCCATCCAAATCTTTTTATATATCTGTAAGCTCTTTCATTCAGGATTGGCAATACTGTAACAAGAAGGAAAAAAGACAACAGAAGTTGTACATTCTGCACAAAAGAGGGGAACTGAGCCAATACCTTTTGTTTCTACATAGCCATGTGTGACCTTGAATGGCAGTTTCTGAGTGCATTAATCATGGGACAACGAAAGAGGTGCAATTCTCTCCATGTTAGTGGAAAGAGAATCCCTCTCTTCACAAACTGTTCTGTATTAAAATTCTAATGGAAGTTATGTCATTCTCGTATTATTTTTGTCCCGTTCTCTGAATCCTTTAGTTATTTCTAGTTGAGAGCCAAAGGGCCAGAGCATCCTTATACAACTAGTCTTGAATGGAGGCTGGAAATCATATATGTGACTGCAGAGCGGCGCTGGGGATATTGAGTGATGGTACTGTAACCCCTGGGTCCCTTTCTGCTTCTCTGTTCCTCCTGGAGAATTTGCTCAGACTGCAGATAAGGCAAAATACATGCTTCTGCAAGCTGCCCTTCTTCATAGCCCACAGGACAGAAAGACTAAGGCAAATGCTCTACAGGAACCATTATATAAGGAAAATTTTTCCTAGCTTGAAACTCTTTATCATCATGATTAGGGAGCAGATATTATCCAATTGATATCAGTTAGAGCTGATTAAAACAGTGTTATCACTAATGGAAGAAATGTCAATTAGGTGGTGTTCGAAAGATAAATGCCAGACTCTTGAGCTGCTTATCCTGTCACGACAGCACAGATACCACCTCGGGCTAACACGCAAATATCTGACTAGCTTTTTATCTAGATTCTTGAGTTTTGCCGTAACTACATAGCCAGTTATACTCAAATCAGTATGGCTGTGTTTCTGCCTACCTCTCATCCTCTGAAACTTAGTGTTCTTCTCAGATGACTTCCAGCAGCACAGATGTAAGTGGAAATGTATCATGCTGAAAAATGATATGTAATAAAAGCATGTCCTCCTAATAAATGGAGTCCTGTACTCCTTAAGAATATGTGTCGATACTGCTACTATGGGTAGCTGGACTAAAAATACTAATTTTTGCACAAATATGAGAAAAGTGATAGTGACAGATGCACATAGTAGAGCATTCTGGAGAAAAATGTTAGATGTTTGAAATTTTCTCATCCTTCCTAATGACCTGGACAAGGAACAAAGGAAATACCCTGCACTGAGAAACCAATAGACCTAGAGCATCTTTGTGTCCAGAGTTTTCTGGATACTATGATTTGACAAGGGCTGATACAACCGCAGTGTGACAAGGCTGCTGGATGCACCCCCTGCAGTTCTTCTGCCAGAGGAACAGAGAACATGTGCTACATAACTGAGTATTGCTCAGACAATCTACCTCCCCAAGCAAACAGATGCCTGCCTTTACTTGAAATGAAACTTGAAATCCCAGTTTTGTTTCATTAAAGGAACAGATGCCAAGATGGTATAGCTGGCATTCTCTAAAATCTTTCCTCTGTTTGTTTCCAAAACTGGGAGTTGGCTTTACTTCAATTTCATAGCACAGAAATATTTACTACAACTTCGCTACTTACTCATAGTAATAGTAGATACATAAACTGGTTGTAAATGGATTGATAGATAAAACAGGGGTTCTTTTTATTAATATATAAATATGGCAGGCAGTTTCTTAGCTTGAAGTACTTCTGTTGGTGGAATATCTGTGCTGAGTGCAAGAGCTCTAATATGTACATTATTAGTATACAGAAGTACAGTACAGGCTCATGAATTATTTGGAAAGCCTGTTCACCAAATATATCACCCTGAGTGAGGTTCTTTGTTGAAAGTACTCAAATAAAATAAATTTTATTTTATGTGTGTCAGGGAAATATCTGGAGCCCATCCATGAATGGTTGGAAACAGTGAGCAGTATATTGCCAGTGTCAAATATCAAGGATTCAACTTTAAGTAAATTCTCTTTTCAAACACAGAAAACTCTCAAGTTTGTATAAGAGTTAAAAATTCTAGAAGTTGATCCCGATAACTTTATTAGGGGTTTAAACATACTCGATAGTATCAGAAAAAATGCATATCACATATTGTGGAATAAATAGAAAAATGAGCTAGTATTTTTCTGACTTAAAATGTGAAGCCAGATTCCAGGGCAGATTATGACTTCTAAAAGGAGGTTCACTGTGAATGGAAGAAAAGGAGCCATGCCAGAGCAAGCATCCCAGGAGAACTGTAGCTGAGTCGAGTTTCTTTTTCTGGAGACTGTAGCCTTAAGAGGGTGAAGAGAGGAGCACAAGCTCTGATCACCCCTCCACCTTAACACACTGCACTATGCACAAATTTTCCCCTGTCCTGGGTTTCAGTTTAAGCTAATTACTGAAATTATCCTTCTCTGTAGTCCATTCTAGTGTAGGACAGAAGGAACTCATAAATACAAGATGTGATATTCATTGTTTTAATAAAAGTTTCAAGTAGAGATAAAAGCTCTGTTAGCTTTGGAAAGCAGCCACAAGCAAAGTTTATTTGCTACTTCAGTGCCAAGTTGAACTGAAAATACAGACAGTGATTCTCTTTACCATGACCACAAAGCACACAATGCATGAACCAGCTAAGGGAAGCCCCTATTTGTCAAAATTATTGTGAACATTTCAATTTAAGCAGTCTATATAGATTTTCCTGTGTTTGTAATATAGAATTCTCCAAGAACTTAGAAATATTTAAATACCATGAAACTGCAACCCTGGCTATACATATAAAGGTTTAAAGGCTGGAACATGACTAACAGCTGGTAACAAAGGTGTCACTACTATCTGCAAATGCGACATATGGTTCTTTATAGGTTTGAATATAACAGGTATTGTCATTTAGCATTTTGATTTTTCCTGTGGGCTAACTGATATGGGACCACTGTGCTACTCTACCCCAGTGAGTTTAGACTTGAAGGAGTAAGTCAGAGGCAGGAAACAGGATTTGGTTTTTTTCGTATGTTGATAACCACTTATGAACATTCTCTCCCATCCTTCTGTGATTAAAAGGACAGTGATACAGCCCAGCTTGTGCCCTCTCAGGCAGATAATTTCTATGCATGATTTTAATATCCTGTGATAAATAGTTGGGGTGCGCTCTCTGTATTTAATTTTTCTGATCCTAAAAAGCTTCAGTTTCACTCGTTGCATGCTTTTATGAATCATTCATCAGCTTCATTTTTCAAGAAAGATTGTTACTTTCGGACATAGACCAGTTTTGGTAACAGCATAGTCTTTGTAAATGTAATATCCAGTCTTTGGCTTACAAACAAATCTATTTTTGTCAAAAGCATAAACCTATGTACAAAGACATCATTCACTATATTTAATAGCAGTGGTAAAGGTATAAAATGTTTAACACAAACACACAATGTTCTCTTTGTATAAAGTTTATCTGATGGTTGGGACTTTTTTTTCTTGTTGCTTGTCATTTCAATGCACTTCAAGAAACACCAATATCAGCATAGTTTTAGCTTTGGGGAAAAGTTATGTATTTTATTTATAAATAAATTGTAGTTTCAACCGTAAAACTATAAATGAGGGCATACATAAGCATAAGGAAATGTTTTTATCTACTGGTAAATGTCTCCCTAGCATCAGCATTTGTTTTCTGTTTTAGCTTTCCTTAGAGGTTATGCCTCTACCTAAACACACAATAGACAGATATCTTTCCAGTTCCTACCCAGTTGTTGTAAAGCAAATATTTTCTTGTTTAAGATTCCTTAAAGCAATCAAATAAAGATTCCCTATAGTAAAGGAAAACTCAAAGCGCAGTTCCAGAGGGCGCTTCACATGGGACTTGTCATGGTATCTGTGATGTCTGAGAGGTCCTCTGCTAGAAGACTCTGCATGAGCGAATGTTCATTCTCCACTGCAAAAAGAGAGATTTCACAACATATTTCAGCTATACAATATACCTTTTCAAACTCCTTTTTTTTCAGGATGCAGAGTGTAGCCATATGCATTTACACAAAATCTGTCTGCATAAGCCTGGTTACAGGAGTAGATAACATATTGAACAAGAAGAATTTCAAGTTAATATTGTCAAAGTAAACTAATAAGTACATTGATATTGGAAAGTGCACTCAGGAATTTTATGTGCATTTTTAATTTTCTTATGCTAATACACAAATCAGAGAGTATGTGGTCTAGAATTTTGCCATTGAAAAATTTCCTGAAATGTGCTCTACCCTGTAATATCTGCTCTGTGGCCAGAAATTTTTGCTTTGAGTCCCAATCTTTTTCACACTGACTTCAGTGGTGAGACCTTATTTCAGTGTAAGCAGCCAGTTAATGGTTGTGAAGCACTTTATCTGGGATATTTCTCCAGATTTTTGAGGTTTCCTTTCCTAAATATTAAGACAAATTTTAATTTGGAAAAGGTCCGTAAACCAAGACACTGAAAGACTTTATAGATGACTGTAAATGTCTTGTGATTTTTTTACCATTTCAACCTGGTTGTTTTCTTTGGTGTTTTTGTTGTTGGCTTTTCTTTTTTCCTAAAATAATGACTTGGTATGTCAAAAGAAGCATTTGAAAAGTCACATGTCATTGTTTATGGTATGCTATAGGATTCTTCACCAAAATTAAAAGTCACAGAAACATGCCTCCTTTTATGAGCACTTTTATTTTCCACAAGCTGGTGTTCCCCAATAAGAAAATGGTTTTTGTAAGTTTCTGTATGCAGTCTCTGTGAGATGCATCATCTTCTTCACCAGTTCTTATCACTTATTAGCAAAATCAACTGTAGCCATAGTAAAGACAATGTTAAAGATGGAAGTTATAATTACTTGCACTTTATATTGCATTTTATGATTCCCATTTTTATTCTTTATCAACTGTTATGTTTTCTTGACTATGCCAGCACACAGACTTTAATATTTGCAATAAATGGTATGGGCTTCTGCTCCCTAAGGTTGGATAGGATATATTTAGATAGTCCTTCCTGTCTTGCTGAGTGTGAGGTTGTGCAGCTGTAAGGAAAGCCAGAAAAGGTTTAATTCATAACATTTGTGCATTTTTTTTCATAGAATTTTGCAGATGTTCCTTTCTGGTGTGGCTTTTTTATTTGGCTTTGACTCTGCTTTGTTCTCATATTTCAGATTTCAGTATGAAGGAATAAATGACTGTGGTACACGGAGAATTTACAGATGGATCATGATTTCTCTTTTCTTTTTTCCATACTGTATTGGAAAAGTCATATTGCATTTAACTTCTGACAAAATTCTTTACAAATACAAAGATCATTAAGACTTTATTAATAAACATTCCACAAAAGCTGAAGTGAAAAATATAAACCGTTGATAACAAGCAAAATTAGTGGTTATTTCAAAGAGTCAGGAGCTCTGAAAATAGCTGGTGAATTACTAACGTAAAAACCATAATGAGCAGATTGCTTAGATGGCAATATTTTATCAAAACACCGAATTGCATTATGCTTCCCATTATCTCTGTTCAAAGTATTATATACTTCACAGGTTTTCTAAAATGAGATACTTACTGGGATTAGGTAGCCAGAAACTGCTAAATTCTCTGGCCCCCTCTGCAGGCATGCAGAGCCCAAGAAACGATACAAATGTCACAATGAGACAAAACAAGAGAAAAGAAGAGCCTCCATGCAGGCGTACAAACCCACCAACGTTCTGCATGCTACCAAACTATGAGGCTTATTAACTTGGTGCTGATGGGCAGGAGAAAGGAATGAGCTTGCCGGTTTCCTGGCAATAAGACCTTTTGGGAAAAGGGGAGCAAGGGCAGCAGCTGTGACAAACAGGAATCCCTATCCGTGGTCCAGTATCCTGCGCGGTCGTTACAGGATGTGCAGGGACTGCACCGTTTAACCTGTGAGGGGATCTCACCTGCTTGTGTTCCAGGCAGTAATCAAGACAAAAAGACTGACACGGAGGAGGCATGAGCTTGCTTTGTGAGTGTGGCTAAATACTAAATAAAACAGGGCACTGTCCACTCCTGGGTTTAGTGTTCAACTTACAGATATCTACAGACGTAAGATTACTTGAATATTCTTAAAATAAATTTGATTTCCCCTCAAAGCCATACGAAAGAAATCTCGCTTCTTTTTCTCTCTTCCTCACATACACACAAGCACAATTCTGCTTTCTTTCACTGGTGTGATACCAGGAGACAGTTTAAAGCAATTTCTAGGATTTGGAATAAATAGGACTTGCACAAATAATGTGGTAATACTAGCTCGGTATAAGTTTTGGTAAAAAAAGCCCCTGCCTGTTGAGTACTGAAAAGCATATTAAAGAGGAAAAACCTGATGAAGAGTTAAAACCACAACACGATAGTGTCAGTGACCGAACTGTTGATTTTTCCTGCAGAAAGTCTGTCCCATAGGAATGTGTCACAGAACTATAAAGATGTACAGAGCACGTAGTGTTTTTTAAAATTCTAGTTGGCTATTTTTTTCTCTTGGAGAAATATGGCCATGCTGGGTACAAGTGCCACAGGTTCTTACCAAGATCTCCTCTCTTTTTCCAGAAAGTGGACTGTGTTGACTAGTATTAACAAGCACCCCTTTATACCTTTCCTTCAGAGAGTACAAGGATTCTTTTGAGCTCTGTAATGTAGGTTTGTTCTTCCTGAAGTTTACACAGTGGGCTGAGCTCTGCCCTGGCTTGCAGCACTGCGACCCCATTGAGTAAGTTCAGTGGGGTCAGGTGGGGATAACTGAACCTGACCTCCCGGCGGTCATTATAATAAACAGAAAAAGAATTATCTTTTCTTACTTGGGTTTATAAAGGTCCATTTTCATCAAGTTTTTTTTGAAGCTGTGCTGTAGGATCTTAATTCATAGTCTGAGCATACCAGCAGAGAATCTGAAAAGCAAGTCGTTGATATAAAGCAATGATATTTTATCAGATATTCTGGCGTACTCCAGCAACAAATTGCTTTATGCTTGGTAATGTGGAAATGAGACTGCAACAGAGTCCAGAAAATCCTGTAGCACTCATTCTTCTTCATGTGTACCCTGTGAGCTGGCTCTGGCCTCTCACTAGGAACTATAGATATTTCCTGTTTTCTAAGATGTTCTTGAGCCAGCAAGAGAGTGAGGAAATTTGAAAGTAAGAACTTCAGGCAAAATGCATCTCTAAAAGGTATAAGTTAATTTTTTTATAAGACGACTGTTCTGACTTGAATTTTTCTTACAGTACTTGTTCTGTAAATACCTATATCTTCTACAATATATACAGATGTGTATGACGCTATATCTGCACATCCAAAGAGGGATTCTTTGGGAGACATCAGGCAAAACATGACCCGCTCACCTGTGGCAAGGATGGATGTTTCGTATTATCATCTTTGTGCTCCAACAGAATTTTTGAAATAATTGCTGACTTTCTGAGTAATTTTTCACAACAGGAGGTGTTATATTTCAAAATGCTTTTTTTTTACCCAAGTTATACTTTATCCCTTGCTTCTTTCTCTTTTTCCCTTCTCCTTCAACCTCATGCTACTGAGTAGTTTCAGCTTTCACAGGTTTCAGTTTGATTTATTACAGCTATTGCTATTTCCTGAATCTCTCTAGATTATTTTCAGAGGAAAATTGTGACAAGTCCTTACAAAGACAGCTGGAAGCTACTTAAACCTGCTCCATAAAAAACCCAGCTGTAAAGAAAATGCATGATTTTTCACTGCAAACAGGTACCTTTCTATGTTGGAAAGAGATGGTCACATACAGTACCCACGTAACTAAGGCCTGGTAAGAAAACAATTTTCTTTAATTTTGCCATTTCCGTGCAGACAATAAATTGTGCGCTCCTTGGGCCTTAAATACACCACCTTAGGGGGCAATCAAGTATCAAGGGAATTATTCATATGCAAAGAAATAGCTCGAGAACAACAGTAATTCCAAGATGTGCTCTTAACACTTTTCCTTAGTAAGATCAGCAATGTATTAGGAACTACACAGGCAGAAGGGAAACCTTGAGATGACAGAAAGAGAAAAAGGTTAATTCAACATGTAAGTTGAATGATTAAGCGGTCGTTGACCTTGCTATGATTTGTTATGGACTTCTTTTTCTATTAAAAATTATTCCTTATTTGTCTCTCTACTTCTTGATTAATTATCAGCCTTGCTGGAGGGTATGTCAGGAAGGAACTATACTCATGGATAATGCCTAAGAATTGAGAGTTGCATAGAAAAGAAAAACTAAATCCCCTGTCTAGTCTGAGTTGAACTGGCAAACACTGCGTAGAGGCTGCCGAAAGAGATGGGACCATATCTCCCATATGTTATTCATAGTTATGAATGCATGAAAGTCTTAACTAGATGGGAGACAGGCAAAGTTTGTGAGGAGCAAGCTATTAGACAAATAAATGTCATAGATTTTCAGGTGTCCTCTGTTTCATTGCAGGAGTTAGTCATATTAATCCTTGGCATGTCTTTTCATATAATAAAGAGTATTTCATCAAATCTTGCTTATAACTGATACCTAGGCTGTGGAAATAAAGTGCATAATGTGGCAAGAGTTAGATCTTTCAACTGAGTGTGCATCTAGGAGTCTGTAAGTACTTTGTTGTGTTCGGTTTGTAGTTTTAGTGAAGACCACATTGAATCCTTAATGATGGACTTCCTTACATTCATTTTCTTTCTTGACATCAATGCTTAGAAGTCATGAGCCTTTTTCCATCTCTGCCAGTACTGCTGAACATTGGCCTAGGCAAAGGAAGACCAATCCTTCTTAGATTCTTTTTTCTGATCTTTTAAAATTATCCAGTTTCTTGCTAAGGCAAATCATTTTCCTTGGTTTAGTCTTCCTACCGGGTGATCTCTACTGAGACACTTTATATTGCGCTGAGACCATCCAGATTGGTATTTCAGGCTGTCTAGCATTCAGGATTCTACAAACATTAGCTACCTGGAGCTGTGCGAGCTGCTCACACGGCTTTCCAGACCCACATAGACAAAAGTTCCATTGAAATGAATAGCCTCATTCATTTGTGAGAAGGAGGGGAAGGACCAAGCAAAATTTTAAAAGGGCTCTCAGTGCATTTATACAGCTCCTTCAGAAGTCACCAAGTTTAGTTTTAGAACAAGCCTTGCTATCCTAACTGTTAAACTGCTTTGGCCATTTCCTGATTGCTTCCTTTGGACTTCTTTATGCTTTTGTCTGGGATCTTTTTTAAGTGTCTCCCTTAACTAAAACACCACCAGCACATGGCAGAAAAACTGAGAAACAGATCCAGGCTTCTAAACTCCTACAGACATAAGGAATTTTAGTAAAAGTAATAATCCCAGGAAAGTAAGTGGGATTCACTATGCAAGTAAAATTACCTATATGCGTGTTTGCAGGATTAGACCCAAGATATTCATTATTAGCTGTAAGGTTTTATAGTTTTTTCTTCTTGCAGGTCTTTAATTTTTAGCCTGAAGGCTAATTTGGCACCTCTGGAACCACGGTGACTAAAATAAGGGAAGTAATATGGGCAACAGCAAGAGTTGTTCTATGTTACTAATTTTAGTGCAGTTGCAAAATATGTAATATTGTCACTAGTGAAACTTCACTATCTTTTGTGCAAACTGAGATTTTGTTGCAACTATATATTGACATTTTGTTCCTGTGAAAAAATAGCAAACCTGTATGCATCTGCCCTACTGAGTGCTTATCCACTAACTGAAAAAAATACACTATTCTAATCCTTTGTTTCCATTTCCAAAAAGTGTTGGGGCACAAGTAAAGCAGAATATTTATTTTTTCTTTTATAAATGCATAAATCTGGGTATTACTACAGAATAATGTATTTTGCCCTGACAGATCCATATTATCCACAGAAGCTAAGGGATACATCCCAGTGAAGTAGATTCAAATCTGTCCAGTGTGATGGGTTTTTGGAGAGAAGTCTCTTATTACGCTTTAGTTTTCCTGTCTTGTTGCTTCAGCCTCATTATCTCCTTGATAACTCTTGCATCCCCCTTGCTAGGTACTTTCCCATTGCAGTCTAAGGTATTGCTGCCAAAATCATCGCCATAATCTTCTGTTCTAAATACTTTTTCTTTCAGCATCTTGAATGCATTTTTTGACTTCTCACCTACTGCCCACATAACTCTCCTTGATTTTACCTTCTGCTTCACAAAACAGAAGCTGTTTTGGCCTACATCTCTTTTTCTTCCATTTCCTTATCTGTTCCTTAATATCTCTCAGTCCTGCTTCCTTTCCTACCCCTCTCCGTCTTAGCTTTATTGCTTACCATCCCTGTGTCTTGGAATCACAATGAAATACAGAGGGAAGAAAACATCTTTTTTTTTTTTTTCCACTGGTATACAGTTGTTTCCTTTCTAAACTCAATTACTTTTCACTGTCTTCCTAAGCAAAGATAATGTTACCACTTTTCAGCCCCTGGTAATTTCCCATTTTTGTCTGGCCTGCATGATCCCAGTTGTAGGATCTTTGGGACCTTCATTTTAATATTCTGGATATCTCTTTGTGTATCTATGATACCACAGAGATCTTGGAAGCACAGACAATAAATGTGAGATGATGGGCTGAAGAGAAACGCCAGTGTTAAAATTCAGCAGGTGATCATCTTGATCTCATTTCCCAAGCAATCACTGCTAAGCAAAAGCAAGCCTGGCCTGTCATCAACACCAACATGTATCAGGCAGATTTCCAGAAAGATGCTCTTGGAGAAGAGCTTACACATTGTCACTGCTCATTGCTCCTACTAGTTGAGATTGCCACCCATCCAGGAGGTGGTAAACGGTGTATTGAAACAGTTTGGTTTGGGCTTGAGGTACAACACCTTTCATGATTTTCTGTGTCAACAGAACTAGATGTGACCATATCTTTGATATAAAAGAGATATCTGTAACTTTTGACAGTAATTCACTGTTTGATCTGATATTTTGAGGGGAGAGGTTAGAACTGTGTGCAATAATCACAACAAACCAGTTTCATTTAGCCTGTTGAGCCAGCTTGACCAGATAGAAAGTACATACAGCAAATTTTAGCATCTGTCCCTTTCCCTGTGTCAGAACAACTTCATGATGCTTTATTTCTGAAGTATATAGTGATTAGCAGCAGGACCATAGCTTGTACTGAGACAGAATTTTGAGATGTAAAAAGAAATCCATTATGGGAAATTCAGACGTTTGGTAACACTTTCTTGGTGAGTAGAAGCCTCTAGTGGAGGGTGATAAAGTGTAGCTGAGACTGATCAATTAATGTTGCTCCCTTCATCCAACACAGCTGTTTATATAATACCCTACAACTATATAATATATAGTATAATATACTATTATTATATAATATATTATTATTGTACCGGTAGCTCCTCTTTTGGACTGGTTCTTGTAAGTGTAGCACAGCCATGTGTGACTGTTCAGCACATCATTGAAACATTTAAACAATTCAAATAAATATTTGCTGATGTCTTTAAATGACTCAGCAAATTCCCTCCCTTCTTACAAGCTTATACACTTCAATGGGAGACCTTATAAAGAACCTTAATTTTATTAAGGTGGATTTTTTTGTAAACTTTATTGTATTACCAATGTTATCAATATCAGTTATCAGTATTATCAATATAGCTAAATGACAAATGTCCAAATAATGTAATATCATGCACAGACCATTACTGTTTTATTGATAAAGACTTAAATATTTCTAGGCTATATTTATGATGAGATGTAAAGATTTTTTCTAATTTCTTGAGAACATACGGAATGAAATCTGTTGGTATTAGATACAGTGCCTTCAGTGAGGCCAAGACTTTACCCACTGTAGGGTGCATCATAGTAGATGATTCTGTCCTTTGAATCTCCCTCATGTAAAGGCCAATCCAGGAAAGGCAATCCTGCATAACGGAATTCCAAAACATTAAAATAACCTCTATGTAAAGTTGTCTGGGGATCAAGTGTCAGCAACATATTTTTCTTTACTTTCTTTGCTTAAAAAAAAGAAATAGATATCTAAAGGTAGGCAGGGGAGGTGAAAAATGTGATTCAAATGCATTATGGGTTGGGCATCTTTTTCAGTGGACTCAATATGTCTTTAAAATATCGAGCTAACTACATATAGCTGTTGAGGCAGTACAAAAAGGCACACAATAATAACCAACAAATGGAACTTTGAAGATATTCTTTCCCCATACGTTTGCATGCTTAATTACCCAAATAACTTTAAACACTGCACTTTATGATTTTTCTCTTATATGTATGCTATTTGTTTGACCAAAGCTCTTAAAATTCAATTTCCAGAATCTTCTTATTGCTATTTAATTATTGTTTTTACCATACCTGTTAAAAATACCATACAAATCCTATCTTTAAGGCATGGAGTCTCAGAGAGGAGAGGAAAGACACAACTTTAGTTTGCTAGTAGACAAATTAACCAAAGACTCAAAGTGATAATATCGTGCAGTGCTTAGTCTAAACAACAAAAATTATAACACACTGCTGACAAAAAAAAATCAGTCTTACCAAGAGAACATACTTGATTCAGGCCACAAGTATGTTAAGAAAAATGACAGAGAAAGAAAATAATATGATCTTGTGTACTAAATATGGTTTGACTTCATGCTTTCTCTCTTGAAAACAGTTCTTTGCTCATCTACATTCCAGTCCTCCATGAAGACTTCCCTTTTCTAAGAGTATTTTTCTTTCCTCCTTTATTTCCCTTTCTTTCCATAAGTATCTTAAAAGCACAGCTACTAAATATGGCCACTTTTGTAGAATGTCTTTCACATTTGAGCAGAACCTCTAAGCTGCAGAGAATGGGAGACTGCTTTGCGAAGTCTGTTTCCACTCAAAGATTCCAGCCTCTAGTTTTGCAAAGCCTTCTGGGAATACATTTTCCTGGTCTGCATTCCAGCAGCTTTTTATTTCCTGTAGCTGTGTCAAAAGCAGTAATACTGAGTTTAAAGAACGGAACAGGTTACTTTATAATATATGTACCATATGGCTTTGCAGCCTTCTTTCTTCATTTGTTTGGGAATGATTGCAGAGGATAATAGTGACTCTGTTCACTAATTGCTGTCCCTTGTGCTGTGTTCATATATTTGAACTGGACTGTCAATGAAGAATTTCTGTTTTCTTTTCAAATTTTCTCTTAGATCATTATATGATCACAGGAAGTTAATTACAGTTGTTCAGAAAACTAGCTTTAACAGCAATGGTTTTTGGATCCTCATCAACTCAGACACTGCGTATGCACTTCACATTCTTTATTGCTATATATTCAAGTCTTTTCTATGGAAAGAACCGTCACTTTTGCACTCATCTATTTCTCCGCAGCATGTGGAGCGCTAGCACCTCCAAACTGACTGGGAGAAGCTCATAATTTACAGGAGCTGGAAATTATTTTAATCAAGACAGCGGTATCAGAGCTGCAGACCATAATGGGATAAAATTCTTTATGCTGTATTTCAAACTGCAATCTTTGTAAGCTCATATTTCATTTACGAGAAAGAACCCAAATGTTAAACAATATTATATTTCCCCAGAATGTTGCTAATCTTTAATTTAAATAGCAAAACAAATATTTTTTTTTCCCCAGGTAACTTGCATGTCTTACTGTAAGAAACTTTGTGCATTTTTTTAAAAAGCATAATTAGACGACAATAAAGTAAACACTGAAATGATGAGGCTTCTTTAATATTAAAGTACTGCCTATATTTGAGCTTTATTAATTATTTTATTTATTAATCCTTTGGGAACAAAGTTACACAGGGTGGGTATCTTGCAATGTAATAAATAGTTTTAATGCTAGATATTGTATAAAAGTTCACTGTTCTTTTTATATTCAGTAATTTTTGTTTGTTGTTCCTTTTTCCTATCACTGTGTGATGCAAATTACAGTGGAGTATTAGTGCCAGCAGAAAGCTGTGTGCATTTCTGACCTTTTGGCTTTACCTAGCTAATTCATTTGAGGCATAAAAGGGACTGGGGACATCAGGAGGGGAAGAGGTTTTCTTTAACATTTTTCAAGTCTTGAACAGCAGGACAATAAAAGGTGCTAAAAACAGCACAAGAAACAAGAGCAGAAACAGCAACCAGAAGACATTTTTTCTTCCAGAGAATATAAAACTGAACAATGAGCAAGATGAAACAGAGAGGGTGAAATTAATGACACTAAATGGTTAAAGGAGTTGTCTAGACTAATCTTGTACTTGCTGATATATTTAGTTTACAAGTCATCAGTGCTGAGAGGATAAATCAGGGACGTTAATGGAGAAGGGCAGAAAGGGCAAAAGAAATCTGGCTAAAGCAGCTTGTCTTTTAACTTCAATGTACACCTTGGATAATACAGCACCAGGATGGGCTCCCAGAACAAAACAAAATACTGCATTTATAACATGTCTTTAATTCTGACACTTTTGAGAGAAACTTACAACCACTTAAGTGTAACAACTCTGAAGAAGAACAAAGCAGAGGGGACTGTATGTGGTAAGTGGCGAGATGAGGTGAAGGGATATCTCGGCGAACTTCATATTCATCCTGGCAGAGATTTCCTATATGTAACTGCAAAATGGTAAAGCAAATTTTCCACTTAAGCTCTCCCAAGATCTCCATCATTTAAACTAAAGGAGACCCTTCTGATCCCATCATAGGTTAGCCATGAGGTAGCGACAGTGTTCACAGAGCTCTTGTTTTGACAGAGAGAAGTCAAACGTGTCCTACGCTATAACAGCCATAGTTCTGTTTGTGCCTGTATTGTTCCTAAAATGTGCCAAGTATAGAATAAACAACCTGAAGCACTCAAATTTGGATGGGTAGCCAAGGCAGAAAAGGAATATGAGGGAAAAAGACAGCTATTTAATTTTACAGTGGGCTTTTTCACACCATCCAATTACAGTTTGCAGTTTTAACATTAGTAATTTTGAATGAAATTGTGGCTGCCCCATCCCTGGAAGAGTTCAAGGCCAGGCTGGATGGGCCTTGGGCAGCCTGGTCTAGTGGGATGTCCCTGCTCGTGGCAGGGGTTTGGAACTTGAGGATCTTTAAGGTCCCTTCCAACCCAAACTATTGTATGATTCTGTGATTCTAAGTACTTTAGGAAAGTTTTAGATGCTTTCCCTCATAATTTCTTCCTTTTGACATTCATTTCTATGGAATTCCATGTGACTGAGCAAGACTTGAACAAACACTGAGTATTCATATGTTTTACTCTAGTTTCTTCTTGTTCACTTCCGTACTTAGTTGTCACACTTTCAGTTCTTTCAAGGAGAAAAACAGGTAGGGAAAAAGGAAACATTTGCTCATTTGTCAGGCAGCTGAAAAGTCAAAGACACAAATTACCCAAGGTCTTGTCATGTCATGAATTAATCAGGTCATCAGATGGGAAGAATAGAGAACTGTAGCCAAAAGACAAAAATAAGTGACATAGAGAGTAGCTACAGAAAGGTTATGGAGGGTTTGCTCTGAGGTAATAGTTACATGATAATAATCTTTTTTATATGACCTAGTTTTCCTTGCATTTTTTAACAGAGAGAGGAGTGAGCTATAAAGTATTTTTAATTCACAGCACTCTGAGGCACTAAATTCCACTGTTTACTTACGGATTTTGTGGAGAATTTCTTTTTTTATTTGATCTGATATTATTGCTTTGTTTGATGCTCCTTGTGCCTTGTACTAGGGGAGATTGAGAATATAAATTTCTTATTCACCCTTGCCATGTCATTATTCATTTTATGACATTGTAATCTGTCTCCTTTCCTCTTTTCATGGTGTACTTTTAATTAATTCCTTATATGGAAACAGTCCTATATCAGCATCCTTGCTGTCTTATATATGTTTGTAGATTTATTCTGTGATAAGGAACCAGAACTATTGATGTTATTCAAGACATGTGCCTCATGGATTAAACACTGTTGTCATAATTCTTCTGTTTCATTCTCAGGTCATTTCTAAATAACTAAGAAAATAATTGTTATTTCTGCATAGTATTAAGCACAGAAATTGTTATGAAAATACATATTGTATTTTACGCAATCGCTTCTTGTAATAAGCAATTACTATAAAACTTTGGAATAGGCAATTAGCATAATCTACAGACGTTCAGCCTACCGGCCGATCCATGTCTGGATGGCTTCAGTCATTCATCCATATGATGGCTCTGTAACCACCAGTAGTTCCAGTAATAAGATTGATACCTGAGTTGAAGTGCCTGTTACTTGATGAAATGTGTCTCAAGCTGATCTGGGTATTTTGTGTGAATTTGCAATCTCTAAAGTTGATCTTCTGGGTCTAGGTTTGCCCTTGAGATACTCTCTTCGGTATCCTTTTCATATAGAGTCCAGAAAGGACATGCTACAGAACACGTGGCCAGGCTTCTGGCAAGGCTTTTATGAGATAAGACAAGAATTAAAAAGCAGGACACAACTCAATTGTGTCCATTAGCTCTGTAGAACACCTATCTGGAGCACATAGAATTAGAAGAAAAAACTAAAATGTGGTCTTGGAAGTGGCAAAACAGTCTAATTAAATGAACTCTACCCTTAACTGAGGAAACACTTCAAACTCCACTTGTATGTAGAAACACGTGCTTCTAGACTCTCCTGCTTACCTTATTAAAAGCATTAGTTTATCTCTGCCCTGGAGAGGAATGGAATTCAAAGGCTATGCCTATTTCCTGCACTTTTTCTTTGTCCAGAAGAGGAGCCTTGTTTAGAGGTTATATTTCTTTACAGGCTTTTTCTTTCTTTTTGTTCTTAAAAGAAGAAAGCTGAGTTTGTTCTAAGTCTGTCTGACTTCTTTTTTCTGATTTCTCCAAAGGAAAAATGGGATGAAAGAGTTGTAATTATCAAGATAAGGGAGTTTGAGGAAGAAATACAGATGTTGGTATAACTTGCTACTATTTTACAAAAATTGCACAAAAAATTAATATTATCCCTTGACACTTGATGTGAATAAACAAATCCAGGGTCTACCATACTGCCTCAATAAGTATAATACAGTGGTTGTACTAAACAAAGTCCCTTGGCTCGAGGTGGAATGCTTTTTCATTAATATGTTTAGCCTAACATATTCCTAACAGAGAAATTGAGGATCCCCTAAGGTAAACTGTAGGCAGTATGCAGTTAGCTTTATGCCAGCCGTTATTCTCATTGCTTACTCTACCCGCTGCAAAAGGTATTTGGGAGCTTAGACTGAAAGTGGAGAAAAGATTCGGGCCAGAATACATATTGCATAACTGATAGAGTTCAAGCTAATCCAAGGTATGGTAGCCCTGAGCCACTGTTGTCTGTGCTACCACTTAGCTACGCTGAATAAGAGCTTGGCAGACCTGACCTTGAAGCCTGGATTCTAGAGAGTCTGCATAATTGTCTCAATTTAAGAAGTGTTTGCAATAGGGAAGACAAGTGCCCAATAAAGAAGTAGTCTGGCAATTACTTCCATATATGGCATATGGCATTTCTAGTTCCAGTTGCCAAGATATGCCTAAAATGTATTTTCTGTGTCATTTTGTGGTAGGAAGGAGAGCATATTCATAGCCCAAGCATTCATACCTTGTTATCCACACACATACAAAACCTCTGACTAGGATTACATATGTAAATCGGCAATTTCAATCAGGTCATTTCAGTTGAAGATCCTACGTGCACTTGTAATTGTGTTAAACATCTTTCAGCAGACTGTTCTTAAGCATTTGTAGTATGGAATTTTGCAGTATCTGCAGTTGGGTAGATAGCCCAGCAAAATAGGGTTTAAAACATGAATTAAACATGTTGTTTTAGAATGAAGAATTTCAAAGATTTCTATTTCTATATGTTGCTCTTCCGCTTGCCTGATGATCCCTCTCTCAGTTGTCTTTTCATAGCTGACAAAGTATTCTGTTCTAATGTACAAGATAAAGTGGAGGCTGTGGTTTGAAAGGACAGCTCATTGGAATCAGCGTGGTAGAACATAGTGTTTCTGTTTGCAACGAGCATGGTAAAGAACTATGAAAAAAATGCTTGTATTTAAACTTATTTTTAAAAACAGTTTCTCCACAAAGACAGAATGAAACTGGATAAGCATGTCTCAGCAGATGACACTAAGCTGAGTGGGGCAGTCACCACACCAGAAGGATGGGATGGCATCCAGATGGACCTGGGCAAGCCGGAGAAGTGAGCCTATGTGAATCTCATGAGGTTCAACAAGGCCAATTGCAAGGTCCTGCACCTGGATTGGGACAACCCTGGTGTCAATACAGGCTGGGGGATGAAGAGAGCAGCCCTGTGGAGAAGGACTTGGGGGTATTGGTTGATGAGAAGCTTGACGTGAGCCAGCAATGTGTGCTCATGGCCCAGAAGGCCAACCATATCCTGGGCTGTATCAAAAGAAACACGACCAGCAGGGCGAGGGAGGGGATTCTGCCCCTCTATTCCTCTCTTGTGAGACTTCACCTTGAGTGTTGTGTTCAATTCTGGAATCCTCAACATAAGAAGGATATGGAAATGTTGGAATGGGTCCAGAGAAGACTATGAAGATGACCAGAGGGCTGGAGCACCTCCCATGCAAGGACAGGCTGAGAGAATTGAGGTTGTTCAGCCGGCAGAAGAGAAGGCTCCAAGGAGACCTTATAGAGGCTTTCCAGTACCTGAAGGGAGTGTACAAGAAAGCTGGAGAGGGACTTTTTACAAAGGTGTGTAGCGACAGAATTAGGGGCAATGGGTATAAACTGGAGAGGGGCAGATCTAGACTAGACTTAAGGAGGAAATTCTTCCCAATGAGGGTGGTGAGGCACTGGCACAGGTTGCCCAGGGAAGCTGTGGCTGCCCCATCCCTGGAGGTGTTCAAGGCCACGTTGGATGGGGCCTTGGGCAGCCTGATCTAACGGGAGGTGTCCTGGCCCATGGCAGGGGGGTTGGAATTAGATGGTCTTTAAGGTCCCTCCCAACTCAAACCGTTCTATGATTCTATGATTCTATTTGGAATGGTGAACAGAGAGGTGATACAGGTCATATTTTCCCATGTCGATAATTTGCCCAGTATTGGGAAAGACTCCTCCATGCATGTCAGTATGAAAGTGCCTCCTACTGTCAGCCCTCCCATCACAGGCAGCGCAGACAGATCATGACAGAGAGAAAAGTGGAAATACCAGACTGTTTCATAGCTACCATTACTGACAGACTGTCTTCTGGGAACTCTTGACAGCTGGCAGAGGTTAGAGCTGTCCGCAGGTTGCACTAGTGTGTCCAAAACTGGGAAGAACAGAAAAGCAGGGAGCACAGCCAGCTCCCTGATGTTCTCTTCTTTCTGCTTCACTGAAGCAGATAATGTAACACTCAGTGCTCATGTCAGACATAGTCTGAAAGGATGGATCCTGGTGCTGCCACTGTTTCATTACTGTCCTCCCCAATAAGAACAGGTAGAAAACATGACCTCAAGAGGGGCAGAGTGCCACAGAGTTGACAATAAACCCCACTGAAGTTTAGTTGTTGGCTTTATAGGAAATAAAGTGCTGTTATTATATCACCAGTGGCTAAAGGTAACGTGCTGAAAATCTGTCAGACTCATCGGTCAGACTTCAACTGTCAGAGGTCTTATTTTATGCAGGATTTTTAAAATGAATTCAAGGGGACTCTAACTGCTTTTCAAGCAAAATTTAATATCTAAATACCAGACAGATAGCATGTCATACTTCCGTATGCTTCAGAAGCAAAGGGAGTTCAACCTAAAATTCATTTGCGGACATCTGTAAAACACATTGCTATGGAATGACAATAGAGGTGATCCATAACTTAAAGCGGGCACTTGTTATTTATTAAGAAATACAGATATAGTGACAAAACCCATTGCTTTTCAAGTAAATGTGCTCAGTACAGTCTAAAAACACAATATAACTGCACACCAGACATTGATTTTCTGTTGCCAGTTAACATCTGCTTGATATACGCAGACATCTTGTGATTAGGTTCAGCTCAGTAGCTCGACTTGCAAATGAAAGGAGTGTAGGGGAGAAGGATGAACAAGCGTTCTTTCTGCAAGCAATAGCCAAACCATAAATGTGTCTATTTCCATAAAGAGTGGAAATAAAGATTCAGAGTTCAAAAGGCATTTGCTTTCAACACATTTCTTCATTGAAACTGGGTGTCTACTTTTTATTGGCAGTCATCTATAATCAAGCGTATTTTCTGGAGGAAAGGTATTTTCAGCTGCCAAATCTAAAGACTTAATGAATAAGGAAGCAACATGCATATTAATTCATTATATGCATGAATAACAAACAAACTGACTTATTAAACTAATTATCCAAAGCAATACAGAACAAAAATGTTGTAATCTATTGTTCTTAAGAAATGTTACATCTCACCAGGGTTTTTAAAATCCTCTAATTCCTGTGGGTTTTAATTTCCAGTTCGAAATGATCCGTTAGCTCTGTACGTCATGGTAATAAAATCCAGTTGAGGCTAGATCTTACCGTGATCCCAAGTGACAAAAATCAGTACTGCGAAACCAACTAGACACAATCTCTGTTTTGCAGGTCCAAAACTATGTATTTCACTAACTATAATAACCAAATGATTTGTCTGCTAGCTAATTTATACCTTACACTTGCAAAGACATATTAACTAGCTTATTTTCCCTTTGGGTTTATTTACTATGTATTTTGGAAAGATGACAGAAAATGTCCAGTTAAGGCATTTGTTAGAAAATGAGGAAGCAGGGGTTCAGTTCAGAGATCTTCCGAATATTCCTAACCACACTTTATAAGCACATCACCCGCCTCAGTTGAATAACTAAGGAACTCTTTTGCTAACCTCATTTCTGCGTGGGGGATTTTTGCCACTTGAGAGGATGTTACATCCTATAAAGCCACAAGGAAGTCTTTCACTTATCTAGTCTGTCTTGCCACATAATAAAAAGGCCAAAAGAACTCCCTGAATTAATTGCAGCAAGAAAAAGATTTTATATTTTAAAATCCTATAAGCTCCTACATGAGGAAGATGTAGGGAAGATCATTCCGTGCTGCTGACTGGCCTTTTAATTAATCTCAATATTTTCTGTCCTTCTAGTCTCAATGTGAAAATTTACCATGTAGCTGGAAGAATCCAAAAGAGATTAAAATATATTTATTTAATATCTGAAGAATGCTGATCTCACTGATTCCTTGTGGTGCAAATATGATAATTCTCCAAGACCCGATGAGTTGAATATTTTCCTGTGATATCTAACCCAAATCTTCTTTTCTGCACAAAGAAACCAACTAGTTGATATCTCCATTTTTGTCCATTTCCAGTAAAAGTGTTTAACACAACATCAGGAACTGATACCTTAGCAGGATATCATTACCTAGTTTAATAAGAACCTATTGATGTCCGAAGCAGGTAAATTCTACTGAATATTTTTTCTTATTTAGTAAACAGACATTTGTCTTTCAGGAGAAGTATAAAACATTAAAGATCCAGCCTAGGACCATATATCCTTGCCATTTCAATGTCATCTCTTGCACAACGTGTGCTAGAGCAAATGAGCACTCCTCATTAATACCTTCTTCTAGGTTACTTTGTATCACAGCAATGAGAGGTTTTGTGCTTATAGAAATCAAGGAAATTTTGTTCTACCCAACCAGCAATAAAATCATATATAACATATATTTCACTGTATATCAATTACTTGACTATTTCCAAAAGGCTAGCAATGAACTGGAGTGGATTTTTTTTCTCCTCCTAGGCAATCTCAAGGAGATATTGAGTCTTAAAGAACATCCCTTGTGTCATAAAAAATACAGCAGGTGCCTTCGCTGTACCTAGCCTTTCTAGTAGTTACTTATGGAATATCTTTGTATTATTCTACAAATGAATGGAACATAAAATAGAGTTAAAGTTGCCAGGAGGTTATACATCACGTCCAGAAAACACAGTTTTATCAACTTGCTAGAGCATAATGCAGTGTATTTTAAAGAAGTCATATATTTATTATTAAACAAGTATCTAGCTAAGTAATAGTAACCTAAAAAGAACCCATAAGAACAGTCATTAGTTTAAAATATATTGCTAAGATTTAATGAAACTGCAGACCAAGAAGTGGGCATAAAAGATAATTGTATCCAGGTATTTAATGTTGCATTTTTTCAAGCTTTTGGCTTTAGCTATCTGCACTTTTTCATGGAACATGAAGAAAAGAAAAAAAATGCTCTGAAAATGATTTCTAAAAGATTTCATACTTAGCAAAACAGCACTGCTAGAGACTTACATAGCATTTCTTTCTGTTTTTAAAGGCCTAATCCTATATCTATTTAAAGTTGATGAGAAAGTTTTTATTGAATTCCATGTGCTCAGAACTGTGATGTAAATGCAAAACGATTGCTTCCAACTGGAAAGAGAAATATTAAATACACATATAAATTAGCTTACATGTGGAAATATATATCAAGGGGGTTTTTTTTAAAGGAGTCAGATTCTTCTTAATAGACTCACAGTAGCATCCTAAGCAATTTCTCCTCACTAATTTCTTAATATTTCAGTAATGAAACAGTACATTTTCCTTGGAAGAGCAGAATTTATTATACTGGATTCAATAGATGCATTTCTATTTTAGGTCTCAGAACGTATAAATTACACTTCTCTCCGAAATTAGATTCATTGTCTCTTGTGTTTGCTTATGAGAAATACACTTAGGATAGTGAATACAGATTATTTTTTTTAACTTACAAGTCTTGACCTTGAGAAATCCCTGTCACTACTGCAGTAGTAATTAAATATGGATTATGAATATGAATATGTGAGTCTGTACTCGTATGAAAGCTATCCATACTGCCAGTTAGATTATTCAGTTATTTTGAAGACCCTTTTGATGAGTCCCTCTGCTTCCATTGACATAAGAAGTCTTATATAACCCTAAACTCGATAGTTCTTCATCCTGTTTTTCATTCACATCTTCTCAGTGGGGAAAAAAACAACAAATAAAACCAAAAAGATTTAGAAAAATGTCCAGTAATTAAGAGTCACAGGAGTAATGCAAGACATATCTCGACAAGGCACCTGCATCAAATAATTATTTCCCTGTTTGTGAGAAATATTGGAAGCAGTGGACTGTAGTCCTTTTTGTATTTTTTTCCTTGATGAGTATTTCCAATACCTGGATACCCAGAGATGTAAATTTACCTTTCTATTATCTTAATGATTCTTATTCCTCCCTTCACCTGCACTGTTCTATTCATTGTGAGGTTAAAGTGCAGCTTTGATGCAGGAGAGATTTCAGAGGTTAATTTTTGCTCCTCCTCCAGGTTCTCATTGATCCTTGCCAGTATAAAGCTCCTTGTATTAATGTAACAAGAATTTATCTGGCTTTCAAAATTTGTGTTAAAAATACTACTAGGCAACACAGTTTTCTTCTAACAATGTGAGATAAGCAGATATTCTCTATGAAAGGATCACAAGTTTAAAATAAAGACTACATAGATTTATACATGCATTATCTTATAACATAGAATAAAGAAGCAAAATAGAAAAAAAGTAAGACAGCATTGACTTGAGGGGGTGGAAGAAGATTAAATCTGAACTGGAGAGTAGGCTTATTAATTCCTGAATTCAGACTAACTTCAATCCAACTTTTTACTGAATAATAAATCAGTAAGTCTTTAAAGGCTAAGTAAATCGAGGAGTTGATTTTTTTCAAGTCCTATTTCTTTAAAAGAAAACTGCACTTCCTATTCTTAATACAAACTAATAGACTGTAGTAAAAGCCTTTGTGCATAGCTCTAACAGAGGCTCTACCCACAGAATAGAGGAAAAAATGGAAATGTTGATTCTGGCAACCTAGAATATGTTTTAATCTGTGAACTTTCAGGCAGTCTTCTTTGCAGGTTCAAAATATTTCTGTTGCTCAGTCAGAGACTGTGTGGAGTTCTCTGAAGTCTTTTGGGGCTTTTATTGTGAAGACTGTGAGGTGTACGAGTAAGGTGGAATAAAGAAAGATGCTAATAGAGACAGATCAAATGTGAGGATAAATTCTGAGTACCAAGTTTGTTTTACAAACATGATCTGACGGACTCTGAAACCTGTTGCAACAGAAAAAGGCTACTTGGGTGTTATTTCAGGTGATCACTTCAAGGATGGGGAGACGAAACTCCACTTCAAGACTCTGGCTGTCTCAGGCAGTCATGCGAACAACCCAGGGTTTTTCTCTGACTTTAGTACAGCAAATTATAAATTGTAACTTATTAGGAATAAGAATACCATACAAGCTTATAATGCAAATAATATCTAATATGAAATTAATAACTAGTTAATGGTAATTGACCGTTAAGTATCTAGAATTGGAAAGAGTGCCAAAGTACTGTATTGTAAGACTGACCTTTTTACTTATCAGCGCAGATTTGCCTGATCCTGCTGATGTATTAGTAAAACTTGTATTACATTCATTTTTTTGCTATAAAACATAAAAATTATGACCCTCAAACTCAAAAAGTTAACTAGCACTGAATTTTAGACCAGTTCAGGAAAATTGACTATCTGTGTTGCATTAGATTCACAAACTGCATCTGCCAGCATAGTGTTTCATGAGCTGCATGTAGTTCAGATACCATAAAATTACTTAGAATCCCCGTTTATCTGTAAAGGAAGTTGGTCACCAGTATGAATATTTGGATTATGAATACTTGGAGTGGTATGTGGTTATATCCTGGTTTTAATTAAATTAGATGCCATTTATAACAAAAATTTATTTGACTGTATCCAGAATACTGTCTGTTGTTAAGGGTGAAAATTATTGAGTGCTACTATACACCACTACATCGTTCTTCAACCTGTGCTGAAATCAGTGGAAGAACATGATATTGGAAAGCAACAAATGGTAGTATTTCTAAATGCCAATGTGTATTCAATGCTGAAGTGTGTTATTCCTGCCTTACTCACTGAAATAAGGAATCATGGAGCCTATGTGGATTTTGCAGCACATGGGCTGACTCTCAAAGGACCCATAAGTTAGAAAATGTATCCTGTGTTATTTTTAGAAGGTTAGAGTATATTCTGCGTTTCTAGATATTAAACTGCTAAGCAGATATTAAGAGAGAAAGATTATCTCATTTCAGCAACAAGGGAAGTAGAGGAAAGATATTGTGTGTAGGCTTGAGCAACGAAAAATAGGATTCAGACTGAACTTTAATAAACTTACATGACATATTTATATAAGACAAATTCACCATCTCTATCTCAATGAATTCACAGAATATTCAACAACTTGAGTGATGCTAAAGAGAAGGAATCAGAAATTCAAGGCTTGTACTGCTTGTAGCCAAGTTGTTCAGTAGACTATGAGTGTTGTCATTGGTGCGGATTGAGACTGATTTTCCGCAGTGAGAGGGAAGTACCTTTTGCCATGGTTGATAGTTTTTGCACTCAGTGCCAACTGAACAAAATGGGTGTGGCAGTAGCTAATGGCAGGTAAATTGCTCTCTACTAGGGCACAGGCAAAAGCCTGTTACTGTTTATTATCCATTTTCCGCCAGATGTGTTGAAGGCTTTCACCGCGGCTGAGTGTTGATGATAGTAATGCTGATTTTGCCCTTGAACTTGGAAACATTTCCCTATAAAGACAGGCAACAAATAAGAAATTGTGACTGTAAGGGAACAGAGGGCCCTTCTCTACAACATAAGAACAGACTTCTCTACAACATAATACTACTCAGTTTCTTTGAACTAGTGTTCAAACACATATTTTGCTTTTTAATGTTACCCAGTCACACAAAATTGTACGTGTAGCCTTTTTCTGGCTCTCAAATGTGTTTTGCAGTTGTACAGGTTGTTTCGTTGTAGTGATACAAGTCTGAACTAACAATTGTGGACAATACAGATAATAAAAACTACAACTAAAATTGCCTAGTGTTTTTTATAATTCTCTGTTACCAGTACAGATTTTAGCGTTATTAATTTTTTGTGAATTTTATTGAAGTTATTTATGTTGAGTATCAATAAAACCAAAAGTGGTATAGTGTCTTGGAATGATGTTAGATACCTAAGTGATGCTATCGGTGATAAAATTTTATCCCTTTTATTGGTTCAGTTTCTTATTTGCATTCTTTTGGATACATCAGGGTAATAAGAACTGAATAAAAGTGCAGTAGGTACTTATATATTAGTCCACTGGCAGGAACTGTGAGGTGCCTCATGGAAAAAATGTACTCAGCAACTGTGGAAACTAAAGCTTCTTTTTTTTTGCTGATGGCAGCAAAACTGAATCAACTAATTGACTCCGTCTATATTTTTACAGTTGGCTTCTAACATATATGAAGTTGGTTTTTACACTGCCTTTTTGAATTTCTGTTTCTGCTTCAAGAATGCAATGCCTTTGAAAGTGGTCTGATCACTGTCATGCTACAAGTAATAATCAATTTACGGTAGGATAGAAACACAAACAGAGTCTAAATATACTCTGCAGAAATATGGGAGTTCTTTAACTTGGGCAGTTTCTCTGCCTGGAACTGAGAAATAGCACACAGAAAAGAAACTGCAAACAGAAGGTATTTGGCATGCCTTTAAATATAAGACGAAGTAAACACAAATTATTCATGTGTAAAACCAGTGTGAAACTGGGAGATTTGACAGTTACAAAGTATTATCTTTGAAATCAGGGTGGGTTTTCAATTCTTTCATGTTAAGTATTTTTGGTTCAAAACAAGGGAAAACAAATTTAATGGTGTGCCAGATTTTTATTTTTTTCAGACCATTAAAATGACTCCTCAGAGATTCCAGGAAATTATTTATTCACAATAAATTAGAGCTGCTGAAACTGCCAGCCAGACTGTCTGCAGCAAAACTTACAAATGTTTTATTGTCTAGCATCATTGAAGTCTGCCAATAAAATTGGGCTTCATTCTACAGTCAGTGAAATATTGTACTCCCTCTCTTTAGGGCTGTTTATTTAGCATCCACTCACGTTGTGTGTGTTTATGCATGTGTGCATATGCACTGACAAATGTGTGTTATCTTATGAAGAGGAAAATCAAGAAAGACATAGCTGAGGACAGAGTACAAGGGCCTTATATTATCCCATTTTCATTCTGAATGTTGTTCAGAGAGACAGTATTACATATTCTCTTCCAGCATTTATGGTTTACAAATATATATAGGCTTTTAAAAGGTATAGTGGGCTAGAAAACTGTACAAATGAACTTTTCTTGAATCCTTTTAGTGTCCTTGTATTTCTACCTCTGCATTCAAATAATGAAAATTTTATTGAGAAAAATAATTTGGAGAATTCACAGATGGACACAGTCACTCCCCCAGCATGTCCCCACTTATTCTTTGGACAGAAGGGCAGGCCTCGTCCATGTGGTGTTTTTTTCAATATTTATCTGGACATATTAATTACAATTCAAGAGAAAGAGATTTGCTCAGTCTTTAAAATAAATAAGATTGACAAGGCATGGAGATCGTTATAGAAATGATTTCATGAGCACACAGATCAAGGTGTATGTGATGTGCCTGACTTTCAGCTAGAAAGCAGACTGAAAAAAAACTCATCACACGTTATAGTTTTTTAACAGTTATTGAGACTTCTTCAAAAATGCCCCTTGAAATGAACTGGAATCTTTAGACTGGCCACATCAAAGTAAGCTTTGGTTCAGACATCCACACCCTTCCCATAACGTGTACATTCAGACCCTGAGACCAGAGCTGAATTGTCCAGGCAGTGCCTTCTACTACATAACTACTGCTGATGAGTTGCTTTCCTTTTAGGCATTTCTTTATACTACAATATTCCCTGAATCTTGGTAGCTTTTCCTCTTAAAAGATTAGTTAAAGAACTCTACCAATTTCCCTTTTTAATCCCAACAGTAAAAATAGGTGGATCTACACGGCCAAGTTATAGACTTACTGTCTCTGTTAGTAAAGCTGCATTTCCATCCCCCCACTTTGTGCAGAGACAAGTAGATTATTGGCAATGCATTAATGGCACTATGAGAATAAAAATAAGGCTTTTGCTCAATTAAGCCACTTATACTGCATAGCAAAATCTGTGGTTTCTTTAATTTAGGCCTATGACTTTCATAAATTTAATTAAGTGCAGGAGGGGACAAAGGTGGAAGGGAGCTTATGACATTTTAAAATGTATTTTAAGGGAGTGTTTTGACCCTTTCTTTGTCAATCAACACTTCCATCTCCCAGGTAGCAGAACTTGTTGTAGCTTTATTGCAGTCTTATCATATAATCCTCTAGAAGCCCAGCTATGAGATTCATAAAGGAAAGAGAGTCTAATTCTCCTACAGCTCAGGCTGCCCACAGAGTGCTCCCTTAAGGGAATTCCATAATGAACTGGATACATCACAAAGTAATAACATCTCAGGGCATTTGCTCTATTTTCCCCTACAAGTTTGGAGAAGAGTGAGTCTAGAGAAGCTTATTTAATTTTCCATTTCAGTGGACCTATGAGAAAAGTTCCTGAAGGGGCTTTCCAAGATCTGGGTAGGCTGGGGCAATTGTGCTACAATTCTAGAAAAGATTCCAGAAAAATCTCCTGGAGGTATGTGAGGCTGCTAGACACGTACGCAAGAGGAGAGAAAGGAATGACTAGCATGCTACCCAAATTCCTGTAGTCCTCATTCAGTTAAAACCTATTGCTTGGCATTTCTTAGCCAGTTTCATCCTTCAAAGGATTTGAGCCAACAATCCCACTTGTTTCAGAGGTCAAACAGATCTCGAGTTGCTTCCCTTTGCCCACTCTTCTTTTTTCTTTTTTTTTTTTTTAAGCTGGACGTTATTGCCTTTATGAATTTTTGAAGTTAATGAGATCAAAGCTTTTAGGGGTATGCCCTTCTGCTCTTTTCAACAGCTCTTAAAGGTAATGTCAAAACATAATCTGAAAAGTCCACTTTAAGATTAAAATGTCACATCTTCTGAGGTACCAAAGTGAGATGGATGCTTAAAATACTTCTTTCAGAGAACAATATAGGTTAGCTAAAAGAATAATACAGGAAAATAGCAACAAAGGGTCATTACTCCTGTGTCCAGTTCAGTTCCCCATGAGGTCTTTAGCTGCAATTCTACTGACAGGATGTTTTCAACAGAGTAATCACACAGTTCTTTACCAGTGACAGTGAATGTAAATGTGGTCTTAAGGTTAGAGTGATGACATGTTTTCTTTTAAATGTATTATGTTGAAGTCTCTCTACTTCCTTTTTGTCAAACTTCAGTTTTTACGTGCTATGCACTAGGGTATTCATATCT
The DNA here is from genome assembly GCF_017976375.1 of Cuculus canorus. Classification (NCBI taxonomy): domain Eukaryota; kingdom Metazoa; phylum Chordata; class Aves; order Cuculiformes; family Cuculidae; genus Cuculus; species Cuculus canorus. Next base: position 7,949,431 of record NC_071408.1, read on the forward strand.
TCGCCAATTTCATAGTCGGAATTACCTGGTAGTGCACGTAATCTATCCTGGGGGAACTTCTGACCTTGACTTGAGCAAAAAGAAATGTCCCGGTGGCATAGCAAATTTTGGATCAGGATCTTTCTAAAAATTTGCTTTGTACATACATCATTGGAAGACAGTTATCATGCTCCATTAACAGAAATTATGCACGTTGAGAGACAATGTAACAAAAATGGGACTAATGTGAGTCAGAAGAAACTGCAAGCCTTATTTTGAATTCCTGATCTGTAGAATGTCAGAAGACAAATCCCAAAATCACACTGCATGTCCACCCCTCGACACAATGTTTCTTTTAAAAGGCATCATTCATGATAATGACAGCAACCTTCCAATCTACTATTAACATAACAATAACTAGTTGAGAACAGTTTTAATTGTTCATTCATAGCTGGTGTCCTAAATTTGACAGCCTGTTTCATACAAAACAAAGCTGAAATTCTATGAAAAAGAATGATAATTATAGAAAACTCAGGAAACAAATATACTACATAGAAAAATCCCTATTTGAATATTCTGATTACATTTGTATTCATGTTCAGGAGAAGACTAAAAGCAATTGCCACGCTCATTATCTTACTGAGGCATCATAAAACCTTATTGAAGTACAGAGTTATTACTTAACCATAAATTTATATGAGAACATTGCATTAAAAGCATTGTTTTGTGTATATTTGTCACTCCTCTTACATGAGTCTCCACATTCCAAAATTATTAATCTGGGATGCTACCTGGACTCTGTTTAACCCACATCACAAATTTATTTAAAGAAACAGATTATAAATCCATAATATTTGACTTGCATAATGACTTTGCACAAATTTGAATTAGGAATAACTCTGCTAAGAGCTGTGGAATTACTTCTAATTTACAAAGCATAAGTGAAGGGGATGACTTCTATTGCAATTAAAATTTGTTTGCGTGCTACTTAATCTTCACTGTTCAACCTTGAAACACTCGAGCTTTAACAAAGGATTACTTATTTGTATTCAACACAAAAAATTATTGATGTTAAGATTGTATTTGACTATTAGTGTGATGGAAATTACAGATCTCTATAATTCAATGCTGGGTGGCTCATAATGTGAGATCCCATTAATACTGTACCATAATGTACCTCTGTCATTCTTTGGAAAATGTACTACTTGTTCTATGAAGTTAGCAAGATATGTAGTACTTAATTGTTGTTTGTGAAGCCTTTATCAGTATATGCCTACTAAAAACGTGAGTGATAGTATAATTAAAATTCTAAATTGTTATTTTCTTGGACAGTAACACAACTTTCCTTGTAGTTTCATTATAATTAAATTTTATACAAGCTGTTGAGAAAAGAGAGAGGCTCCAGTACTTAACTAATTATGAGGCAGTTTCTGCTGTTGACAAAGAATGAAGTTCAGTCAAAATGTCCTTGGGCTTTTCTAATGAAGTGAGACTGTTTTACATCTTAAATTTATTCAGAGATTGTTTACGTATTTCATTCCAGCAGAGTGGTAAGGGGATTTTAGTCTGTTGTTGTTTGCTTGGAACTGATGAAAATTGCTCTCTGGATCTGTTGCATCCTGTTAGTTCTCACCCTGCTGTCTGGGCATGGGGTAGTTGAAATTTACCTTCTTGAACAGATTTCCTTGGGTCACCAACAGCTCAGCGTTAACACATGTTTTTTTATTCTTCTTTTCTTTCCATTTTGCTTTTTTCTGAGGGGGGTTGTTTTTTGCAAGGCTTCATATCTAACCCTGACCTCTGAGACAGGAATCCACTTTTAGGTACAAGTGCAAATCTGAATGGAAATTATTCAACAAAGCTAAATTCAGTCCTGATGAAATGCTGTCATTAACAGCAAACCTATATATGCTAGATAACATTTACCCTGGTCCTACGCTGAGGGTATGACAGGAAGGAAGCATCAACTTCCTTTTTTTCTCCCTTCCATGTTAAGGAGCACTTCACTTGATTCCTTTAGCACTCACTCCAGGAGACACCTTATATTTTCTTACCTCTCCTACCCATTAGTATTGCGGGATTAGAATTATAGAATCTGCTGAGGAGGGTACTAATGTTACTTGCCCGAAAAATATTTTCTGAACTTGAGCAATTTTTCTTGCCAATGACTCTGAAAGAAAAGCTCCAATCCTGTGTTGTCTTCTACAGATAATCTAGAATCCAGTTTTGCAGGAGCTGAAGATACCCAGCAAATTTAATGAACTTTAATAGGACCAAAATTACTGTGATCCCTGCCCCATCACCAGTGTCAGTTTCTTGCGTGGCTTCCAATGAGGAAAGGAAGTACAGAATGAAGAGAGGAAATGTAAAGAAAGGTATTTTAAGCTTTAAAGCATTTCAGTAGGAAAACAGCGGGTTCTTGTGAGTAGAAACCTGTTCCATCCACTTATGGCCAAAATGTCATAGAAGCCCCAACAAACGCACATGTGAGACGGATAACAGGCTTTGGTTGATATAATCTTAGACTAGACACTTCTTCAGGATAGGGTTATTAAAATTTTTAATATTCACATTAAGCCTAGCCTACATACACATGCAGGCAGACACTACCCCATGATCCAAAGAGCACTTAGAGTAACACATTCAATAACACACAAAGAGAAAGGGAAAAGAACGATTAAAGTGCAGTGCACTGATGGAATATGTAGTGCTATGTTTGAAAAATGCCTATGTATCTTCAAGCTCTAAAACATGATTGGAGAAATCTAATAGCAACTAGTTCCAGTGGAAGTTTTACCACTGACTTTAAGCATCGTGGAAGGACAGAAAGTAATATACAGTAGAAAGGATGCCAGTTTTACACATGCAAGATGTAGCTTTTTCATCATCATCATCGTTAGTATGGTGGTTAGCACAGTAGGAGGTGTCATTACATACCGGGAGCTTTTTATAACTTTCAGAGTTCTTTCTCTGTTGCATGAATGGTCCCATTTACTTCTCCAAGATTTGAGGAGCACTAGGGTGGGACATGGGGAAGAGAGGGCACATTTCAGGTCTGAGCAGCAAACACTCAGCCCTCATGTTTTGAGGTTCTGTGCAGGTCAGGTTTCATGTGGCTATTTTGGTCCTCTTTTCTGGACACGGCTACCACAAATTTAGCCTGTAACCAGCGGTTGGCACTAAAAAGTGAGAACAGATGCTTCTGGGTAGCCCAGTGAAGGAAAATATGCAAATTATCTGCTAAGACACAGGCGCTGTGTGTCTCACCGAGTATCCTAATACAAAGTACATTCTGCCAAAGTCAGTCCTGATATCGTCAATGATATTTGTCTTAGTTTTCGTAGTTGTAATTACTACAAAACTTTGAACATAGCCTTTTCAGTGTTTAAAACTATTTTTCCTTCTTTTAAGGGAAAAAACCCACCACTTTTTCCATTACATTGAAAGCAGGAAAAGAAAAGAAAACCCACTTGCAGTAAGCTGCTTTCCAAAATCCTGAGGATTTCATTCTCTACTTGATGAGTCTTACAGAAACATATAGCATTAAAACAAGATATATAATCAATTCCAAGTTTCTGAAGTAGTGGGAACTTGTGAAAATGATAAAAACACAGAGATAAATAGGTTCCTTTAGGAAAAGCTCAGCATAATCTTTCTGGTTAGTCTTGAATGTAAGAAGGAGACATTCAGATTTTACTGCTAATCAGGAAGATATATCAGGAGATTTTTTTTTAAGCATTCTATGATGTTTATTTTCCCTGAAAAGAGTAGACTACAGTGAACCTTCTATTTCTGTTTCATCAGTTTCTGGACCCACATTTGGTCTAATAAAATGTACAATGCTGCCAAGTCAAACAGCACTGTGGTGAAATAGAGTTCCAGTAAATGAACAAAACCCAACTTCCACACATACGAATAAAGGAACTGAATGGGGCTAATGATACTCCAAACAGCAAGGTACTCCTTCTTCTTTCTTCAGAGTCACGAGCCATCAACAGTTCAAACTCAGTACTGAAAGGGAAACTTGCAGAAAAAAATGAAAGGGAACTCCAAGGTGTGACAATGATGGAAAGATCTTGAGAATTTCTTGTGGTAAAGCAAGACCAAGGCTGCCAAAAGAGTTATTCAGGTCATTCTAAAGCCCTTTGTGTTACCCAACATCTTAGTTATTAAATTCAATTCTATGACAAAAAAAAAAAACTAGTATTCTAACCCCATTCCTTGCCTCACATACCTCTGCAAGTGCTTCCAGCCTTTTCAGTCAGACTTGCCCCAAGGAGAGCTGACCACCAACTAGTCCTTCCCTGTGCCAACAGGCCCTGTTTCTCTGCCAGTATGGGTGGAGCACTCATGTAAAACAATCTTCTCCCTGCGGGAGAACTGTACCAGTCTTTGTGAGGGTGGCATGACTGACCCACTTTCTTTGGAAAGCACCTCAGCACAAGTCCTGTGAGCGCATTCCAGAGCTCCCTTGTTCCCTGGTCATCCAAGAAGCAATTCCTTGGCAGCTTCCCCATCTGCTTCACCCTGCCTACAATGACTGTCTCTCTCAGGGCCCCCTCAGTGTATGCTGCTGCCCAGCCTAAGTATGTGGAGGCGACTGTCAATGATGGAAAGAAAAACCCAGAGTGTGATTTTCAGTTTTTTTGGTGTCCAAGAAATGAGGCAGGAAGCTAGATATATTTTTTCAGTAATGGCAAAGATCTAGTGGGACCTGACCCTGTCCATGGCAGAGGGGTTGGAACTAGATGATCTTTAAGGTCCCTTCCAACCTTAACAATTCTACGATTCTATGCTGGGAAAAGCTCAAAGAATACAAGACCAAATATAACAATTTCCATGTATTCACCAATTGTACCATAAGCACCACTGATGGTGTTGCTGGTACCCTCACAAAATTAAAACTAACTGCTAAGAATTTGCAGCATTGGCATAAAAACACTCTAGCCTGTACTATCAGGCCTGAGGTAGGGCAGCACGGCCACCCCACATTTACTAAAAAGTATATTCTTTAAGCAATAACAGCAATGATCATCTCTGCCCCAGTGATTTTGCCTAAAAGAACCACAAAAAGGCCATATGGATGTAGGTTGTGAGAGAAGAGCAAATGAATGATGGAAAGAGGAAAGAGAGAGCTATAGATGTTTTGCTTCCCTTCAGAAATTCTTCTCAGTGGTTACAGTTCACTTTGACTTGAGCATCTCACTGAAATGCCTATAAATAGTCATGCTGTAAAACTAAGATGGACTTGAAATGGAAAAACATCCTCCACATGTTAAATAAAAAGGTCCTTGTAATTCCTATAGGTTACACAAAGTAATAGCTTTTCATCTTAGTGACATAGTGTCACGAACAGACTCAAATTTTCTCTTTAACTATGCCTAAGTAAGTCTCATCGGCTTACCTATGAATTTGACCTTTTCCTGAGGAGAAAAGGGAATTATTCTGTTACTGACATGGACTGGAAAAATGAAGAGGTAGACCTGCACTTAGTCAAAGAGCAAAATTTGGACTCAGGGTGGAAACTGTGGCCATAGCCTTAAAATGGCTTTTAGTTAAGAATTGTTTTTCATTTTTCTTTACACTAGAGAAAATGGGTTTCTTCATTGACCTTACAAGAAAAACAATTAAACAAGGATCTCTTCCCTAGCACTAAGTTATATTTTTCATGGGAGAAAAGCAGTGAAACACTAGTCTTCATTATGGTAAGAAGAAAGAAAGCGAAGGAAACACTGAAGCAAGTTTCCCCATGTAATGCTAGGAAATAGCTGTTTCAAAATAAACATCGAATAAAACCAAGGCAGTGTTCCTCTGCCTGGACGAGTTAGGTCAGAGGCATGTGCAAAATATTGGTCTCTTACTAGTCAGCCTCAAGCATTTATATTGCCTCCTTGCAGGTACTTTTGCTTGTCAAGTGACCTGGTTAATTCAGCCCAGTTTGCTGCCAGAAAGTAGTTCAAACTTGAACTCTTCAATGAATTTCAGTATTCAAGTAAGCTTCAAGTTCTTCTAAAAAGATCAATAAGCATAATATTCACTATAACATGCTGTAGGCACAGAGTGCATAAATTGCCTGAATTTTAGAGGCAGAATACTTCTCAATATAAAAATTGAATTATGAAAGTGAGGTGGTGTGTTTTTTTGAACTATGGGAAGAAAATAATCTCCTATACATGAATTGGTGTCAAATCCCAGCTTAAGAACTGCTGGTTCTGAATATTTACCTGCTATCTTCCTGTGGCCTGAAGGTTGAAGGAACTGATTCTCCCCTTCTACTCTGCTCTGTTCAGAAACCACCTGGAGTACTGTGTCCAGCTCTGGAGCCCTCAACACAAGAAAGACATAGACCTGTTGGGATGGTCTCAGAGGAGGCCTAAAAAATGATCAGAGGGCTGGAGAATCTTTGCTATGAGGAGAGGCTGAGAGAGTTGGGGTTGTTCAACATGGAGAAAAGAAGACCCTGGGGAGACCTTATTGCGGCCTTTCAATACTTAAAGGGGGCTTGTAAAAAAGATGGAGACAGAATTTTTAGCAGGTCCTGTTGCACTAGACAAGGCATAACGGTTTAAAACTAAAAGAGGGTTGATTTAGACTAGATAAAAGGAAGAATTTTTTTACAGTGAGGGTGGTGAATCAGGTTGCCCAGAGAGGCTGTGGATGCCCCATTACTGGAAACACTCAAGATCATTCCAGCAAAGGAAGGTCATGGAACTGTCAGAGCGAGTCCAGAGGAGGGCCATGATAATGATCAGAGGGCTGAAGCCCCTCCTCTATAAGGACAGGGTGAGAAAGTTGGGCTTGTTCATCCTAGAGAAGAGAAGGCTCCAGGGAGACCTTATACCAGCCTTCCAGTACTTAAAGAGGGCTTATAGGAAAGAAGGGAAGGGTTTTTTTCTCAGGGAATGCAGTCATAGGACAAAGGGTAATGGTTTTAAGCTGAAAGAGGATAGATTTAGAATAGATACTGGGAAGAAATATTTTAATGTAAGGATGGTGAAGCACTGGCACTGGTTGCCCAGTTGTGGATGCCCCATCCCTGGAGGTGTTCAGGGCCAGGTTGGATGAGGCCATGAGCAACCTGACCCAATGGAAAGTGTTTCTGCCCATGGCAGGAGGGTTGGAACTGAATGATCTTTAAGGTCCCTTCCAACGCAAGTCATTTTATGATTCAGTATCCAGTTGAACAGGGCTCTGAGCAACCTGATCTAGTTGAAGCTGACCCTGCTCACTGCAGAGGGCTTGGACTAGACGATCTTTAAATGAGCCTTTTAACCCAGACTATTCTATGATTCTACAGTCCCCCAAATCATTCTGGACACTTCTGTCATTCTATAGTTCTCTTCACAAAACTGAGAGCCCTTGTGTCCCTTCAGAATACGTTTGGAGTAAGGGGGATCTTCAAGTTCAATAATTTTATGCTCTGAATATGTTGTGTTATCAATGCACAGGCACAGCATTATATTCCTAGGTTTTCTGAATACTTCAGAATATTTTCTGATTAATTTGATAATGTTCTTATAGCCAATCAACTGGAATTATTGTGATATTCTTGTCACATATAGATATTCACTAAAGAACTTTTCAAAATCCCGAATTCGTGTATTACTTATAGATATTCTCCACACTCAATGCTATATTCCAGCAATAACTTCCTTTAATTTGTACTTTCTCTAAGTGAAGTTTGGGCCAAAGAAAGAATAAAAGCTGCTGTTCTAAGGCACGTGATACAACTTGGAGACCTGTTTCCTGAGCTCTGTGAGCTATGTAGCTCATGCTCAAAAAAAAATTGAGAAAGAAGTTGTAGCGTGAGGTAAAAGACAAACTGAGCTGTGGGTCTAGGTTGCCTTTTTCTGTCACTAACCAGTTTTGCCAGTGCTTCCATGATAGACTCTGTCTTCACTTTTTAAAATGCTAACAGGCTTATTGTGGATGGGATCAAATGACTGCCCTGTTCCCTTCACCTGTGAAAATTCAGAGAGGACTTGAAAAGAGCCATTGTTTCCCAGGAATGCCAGGCCTAGTTCAGGAAAGAAAGTCTTCATTTCAGCAGGAATTTGGAGTCTGCTTGAGAAGGCCTTGCAGTTAGTAGGTGAAAGCTATGGCACATTCATTAAACATCTGAGCATTTATAGTGACTGGGCCTCACCCTTTCTGGGTTCTTTTGCTTACCCCTGCTGAGTGGGTGGGAAGGAGAAGGAAGGCTTCACCACTAAAACCACTGAGTTTGAACTATGATTAGCCCTCCACACACAGGTTTCTCTGTTCTTGGCTCTATCCCTGTATATTTAATGAGCATTTTGAAAAACATTTCTAGTAGAATATACTTGTACTTGAATACAAGGAAAAGATACAGTGAATGTATTGAAGTTCAGACAGATGATGCCTAATTCAACAAATTAAAAGTCACTTCTGGGGTGAAAAACTGGACATAGAAGCTGTCAGAATGTTCTGGTATTTTTAAAACAACTTGAAACACAAGCACATAGGTAAACCACTTTTACAAGTATATATGGGGACTGACCGACAGCTTTATCATCCAATAGTGCTAGTTCTGGGGTATTTTCTGCGGAATGAACGGAGAATGTTTACAGGGTTGACTGATGATGCTAATAACTTGTACAAATTTTCATAATCCTTATTAGCGGTATTTGATTTACTGTCATGAAATATTTAATGCATTGCATGGCAAATGGAGAACATGCAAATATGAAACACAAAGTAATGATAAGTACTACTAGTAGACTTGTAATCAGCTGGGTAAGGGGAAGATGGGAGAAGTCTTCAAAGGGCTTTTCAACCTGTTTTTCAAAGGAAAGAGGAATCTGATCTGAATATGAACTGATGAATAATAAGTACTGTGCTTAGTGCACTGAAGCAAAGCACTGGAAATTTTATTTTTTGTACAAATACATTTCTTCTCTGTTTTGGTTTCAAACTTCATTTAATCTCCAAACGGTAACACTCTATTCACATTAAATACTCAGATTATAATAAACTGACTGTGACTCTTTTCTGCAAGTATGGACCAGAATGCAATAATAAAGCTAATAAATAATGTATCTTAGAGAGCTTAGGACTATAATCTATGACTTTTTAGATTTTCTTTCTTTTTTTTTTTTTTTTTTTTTTAAAGATGTTTCCTGTGATCTGTCTTGAAAAAAAAGGAAGAAAAGTTGTAGCACTGTGTGTCCTTAGGCCCTGGTATAGATGGCACACAAAAGGAAGCTTGTCCTTTTGGGACCTGGCTCTGAGCCAATTACGGACGACAGAGAAATACTCTTTTGTGGCTGCTAAAGTTCAGGAATGAATTCTGGCAGGCTTAGCCAATTCCCTAATGCAGCATCCACGTTACCAACATCAAATTGGCAGCTTTTGCCTGTCCCAAAGGGGACAGGGAAATGAATGGATTTAGTTAAGGTGTCCTGACTCATCTACAAAGTGCCTGGTATATGCAGCAAGGCTCTCCTGTGTAACTTCCAAAAACCTGTCATTCAAAGAAAAATGAAGTTTAGAGAGTTTGCTGGCTAGCAACGTGAATAGCACACATTTCAATCTGCCCTGAGTGCCCTAGAAAAAAGCTACCGTTCATTTTCCTTTTTCTGGTAGATGCTGAGACACTGTAAGAGAAGTATATTTGTCATAATCCATCATTTTTCAGTGCTGCTTTAGGGAAGATAATTTCTTTATGATCTTCACACTTCCCTTCTTTTTTTCACCATCCTTTCAAAATAATTTATACCATGGCAAAAGACTGCTTACTCTAACGATAATTTCAAGTGACTTTTCTTGAAATAGGGCACTGTCATTCTTGAGTCTCCAGGCAGCGTGTTTATGAATTTTCAGGGAGTGATACAAGTACAGTTTTCTGTGAGGCTCCTACCCCTACCTGACTATGCAGTGAAGACTGACAAAGGATCCAAAAGTAAAGACATCAGAAAGCCCAATGAAATCCAGATTCTACAGGTATGATCTGCCTGTTGTTTTATTTTCTTTCCATGAGTATCTCTAAATCTCTGCTCTTTTTTTTAAGTAGGTTCTATTCTGAAAATTTCCTTACATTTATTTTTAAAGCAAACACAAAAAAATGGGGAAATTTTTTAACTCCACTTGTATTTCATGTTTTCTGTCTTCACTCATTTCCCTAAAATCCATGCCAATAAAACAAGAGTAATAATTTGGTCTCTTTATACACACTTTCCTGTTTAACCTTACCTTTTCCTTCACTGAGAAAAAAGAAAGGGAATAAAATAACCAAGGTTAAGTTCAAGTTTCCTTGTTTATTTTGGTTGCTTCAGCAAAGATTAGTAACATTCATGAACTCTGAAGCCACAGGTGATTGAGGGCAATAAAAATATAATGCAAAATAAACTAATTTGAGTCATTGAAATGATGCATTTGAACGTTTCTTTCAATATGAAATTAAACTCTGACTTCTTGAAGGGTTTGCGTCAAACAAGAATTATTTCTCACTACTGTAAATCAGGTTATATTTCATTGCACAAAATAGCATTAGACTGGTGTCTAACATGTTAGGAATGGAGCCACATCCACAATTATAAATATATAAATACATGTCTGAATGTATAGTTTCTGTAGGGTTTGTTTGTTCTTTCAGTACTTTCAAATTAGTAATTGATTTGCTGCCATGCATAAGTCCCCCAAGGAATTACATTAGAGAATCATTTGAAATATTCGCAAAACCTCCCAAGAAGAACATGTTATAAATGTTAAACGCATAGAGAGATATCACCCATTTTTCACGCTGGCTATGATAAGCAATATGGAAAATAGAGAAAAAAAGTCTCAATAACAAAATCCACATTGAAAAGTTAGGCACTTTGAACTTTCCCATCACCTTACCAGTGTTTCCCCACAGGCTGTCTAAAAGACAACTCAGCAATGTCTGAATGGAACCACACACAATAGCTCCTTCACAAGTAGGTCTTTAATTGATTACGGCTGTGTTTATAGAAGCAGAAGAGAATTTACTCAAAATGACAGATTGCCTTTAGTGTTAAAATAGTTTAGTAATGTTAATGGTAAAGAAGGTCCCCGCTGCCTCCTCCTCAGCTGCATGAAGTCCTAAAGATGAGTTCTTTGTTACTTCAACCTCCAACTGCTTTCTTCTTCCCCCGCTCCCCTCCCCACTTTTTTTGTTCTTTCAAAGCAGTGATATTCCTAACCCCACAGATTGCATGAGCTGTGTAAATTTACATAGAGAATAGCAACTGACTGACTCTTGCAAAGTTAAAATCCTCTAAAAGTGCAGATCCAAATTTTAAATATGAGAAAGCAGGAGAACAAACAGCACAAACCTACAGGCACTCATCCTTGGGGCACCCCTGCCTGTGTCAATTTGCTCAGATAATCACAAAGGCAGTGTTTGAGAGTACACTCAAAAGGTTAATCCAAATCAAGTAGCGGGAGTAAATTCCTTTTTTTTTTTTTTTTCCCCCTATTTCTATTAAAACAAACTCCCACCTAAAAAGTGAATGGTGCAGGGGTGGAGGTGGCCGGGTCTGAGCGAGGAGACTCAGAGCTCAGCTCCTGCCCCTGCCTCTGCCCCAGCTCCAGCTCCTGCCCCAAACCCAGTCCCAGAATCTGCTCCAGCTCCAGAACCTGCCCCAGACCCAGAACCTGCCCCAGACCCAGCGACACAGCTCCAGAACCTGCCTCAGACCCAGAACCTGCCCCAGACGCAGCTCCAACCCCTGCCTCAGATCCAGCTCCAACCCCTGGCCTCAGACCCAGAACCTGCCCCAGACCCAGCTCCAACCCCGGCCTCAGACCCACCTCCAGAACCTGCCTCAGACCCAACTCCTGCCTCAGACCCACCTCCAGAACCTGCCTCAGACCCAACTCCTGCCTCAGACCCACCTCCAGAACCTGCCTCAGACCCAGCCCCAACCCCTGGCCTCAGACCCACCTCTAGAACTTGCCTCAGACCCAACTCCTGCCTCAGACCCACCTCTAGAACCTGCCTCAGACCCAGCTCCAACCCCTGCCCCAGCTCCTGCCACTGCCCCATACGCTGCCCCAGACCAGCCCCTGCCCCACCTCCTCCTCCTCCTGCCCCAGAACCTGCCCCAGACCCAACTCCAACTCCTGCCTCAGACCCAACTCCAACTCCTGCCTCAGACCCAGCTCCAGCCCCAGCAAGCGCCCCTGCCCCTGCGCCAGCCCCGCCTCCAGCCGCAGCCCAAGGCTCTGCCCCAGCCCCTGCTCCACCTCCTGCCACTGCTCCATACGCTGCCCCAGCCCAGCCCCTGCCCCAGCCCCTGCCCCCGCTCCAGCTCAACCGCGGCTCCTTCCCGCGGGACAGGTCCTGCATTTCCCTGCTAACAGTGACCTCTAACGGCCGCATGCCAGAATAGCACGGACTTTTTTAACCTCGAGGAGAGGAAACAGCATTTGCCCAACAGAAAACATTGTTGTCCTCTTTTAACACAGACTTTAGCTTCCAGACAGATGTTTGGTTTCAGAACTGCAAAACTGCCTAAAGCCTTATCACAGCTGCCCAGCCTAGAGAAAGGTGTCGTCTTTCCTTTTCTGATATTTTGAAAAGTATTCTAATTTTTTTCTGATATTTTAAAATCACTTAATTAGAATTTGTTAACTTTTAGTGCCTGATCTATTTGATTGATAATGATTTTAATGCTGAACCATGGATTTCGCATGCTGGTTTCTTCCTCCTTAGTAAAAGGAAGATGGTATCTTAAAGCAGTGTTTCTTTTGCTTCTGATGCAGGTGAATTAATTGATGCTTTAATTACGCTCAAAAGAAAAAAAAAACATTAGAGATGATTCGGTGCAGTGACAATTTATTTGGAAGGTGTTAATGCTGTCTCATCTGATTTATTTGATTTAATACAAAAGATATTTAAAATGGATTCTTTCACTGACATGATTTTAGGTATCAGGAAAGAGCTGTAAATGATGGCATTCCAGAAAAAAACAGACATGAATAAATCAGGTGGATATGATAAATATTAAAATACCTTAAAGAAGACTCAGGAGGTATGAATATCCCTGCCAAATATCCTCTAAGCGATGATCATGCTGAATGCCTCTTGATTGGAAAACGTATTGTCTTGATGCTTTTTAGCAAGATTTATCTTTTCCATATTCTGAGGCTTGACTTGCCGCTGGATAATTTATCATGCTCCCTGCTTAGATGGTCATGCTGAACGATGCTAACAGCACTATTTAACAGACTTCTAGAGAACAGTAATATCTCCAGTGTAAGAATATCAAGAAAGAATCCATTTTCCAAATTAGCAGAGAGAAGAAAGGGGTGGGGCCACAAAGACAGGAAATTTTTCTCGTTACAGTGCAAATCTAAGAAAATCTTCTCATGTCTGTTAAATTATTCTGATTTTACAGAAACTAAGAAAAAAAGAGTTTTGGCAGATATTAACAATGACTTTTTCAGTATCACTTTTAGTTTTCCAGAACTGGGTCAAATATTTCTGAAAGTGCTTCTACTTCTTGTTAACCAAAGCTTTAAAGAACCTGAAATATCTGAAAAGTTATTCATTCATGTTTCACATCAAATTCTCTTTGACTGTTGTCTCAACCGTTCTGCATCTACTTTCTGTAACAGAAGATGAGTTTGCTCAGTATTCAATGAAGCTGTTGAAGTGAGTATTGGAAAACAGCTACAACAGCCAAAACTCTTAGCGTGAAGGGTTTTAAAGAAAATTTACTCCCCACAACACCATCAATTCAAGGTCTAATGACAGATGTACTGTCTCCTACTAAATGGGCCTTGATTTACTGGAGAATGTGATGATAAATAAGAAGAGGCCAAAATACATTGGAAAAGCTCCATAAAGATAAAGAAGGCAGCAGCAGGCTGAAGTCTTTTCAGTCTGTGCTTATACAACACTTGAGATGAAGGTGTTCCATGAAGAATGGAGTGCTTGTGACTGCTTGTCATCTCAACAGGAAAAGAGGTGTGGCTGCTTTTCCAGGACAATCTGCCCTGATGAGATCAAGTCTTACACAAACTGCCAACCAAAGTGCATGAGGAAGCAGTTTGGAACTATGAGGTAAATGCTGTTAGTGACATAATAAGAAATATGTGAAAAACAGCCTTAAGTATTCAGATCCTAGTCTTAAGCTCACTTTATATTCAGAGGAAAACAAGGCCACCCAAAAAGGTCAGATGAGGAAGCATTGCTTACTAAGCTTATAGTAAGTCTGTAAAACTGACACATGAATATAGATTTCAGCTTGCTTCTTGGCTATGTCATCAAGAAGAGCAACATGTGGCTATAAAGCCTTCCTGCGTCCTTATTTGCAATGTCAAGAAAGCAAATGGGAACAGTCCCTGTACAGTCCTGGATTTACATGACTCTTTCAACTCTCCTCGAGAATGGAACCCTATTTTTGTCTTTCATCCTCCATTAATTGAGTTGAATCTTGCGCAAGGATATCATGATTCCTATCTCACTTCCAAGACTGTGTTTGCATATTTTTTCTGAAGGCTCAGCAAAGAATGGAACTACTTATATGAACCTGGAATACTGAAAAGATGTCTCTATTAAAAACATGTCCACTTGTCACTTTTGGAAAGTGCAGATCACTTGATGCTGATAAAAATATGGACGTATTTAATGTGGGAAGGCCAAAAGCAGACATTAACAATCAAGCATCAGTCTTACTGCAGTCTCATTCATGCAAGAAATTCGTGACAGAAGCAGCATATCTTGTGCAAAAGTCACAGAGCTATAAATGCACCTTCTTTAAGCTACAGGAAATGTCATTGTCAGTTCCCAGTGCAAAGACATTCAGAAATTAAAAAATAACTATATGCAACATTTGCTCTTGCAAATGTACATGCCATTCAGGGGTCAACTCAAGAAAAGTGGGACTAACACAATCATCAATACAGTAAATCCTGGTAGATTGGAAAAGTCAGTAAATGAAATGTATATGTGAGTTTATGAGCTTGATCCTGAGTGTGTGAGTTAGTGTGGCTCCATTAATATCAGTTTGGCTAATGAGAAATTACTTTAACTTAGTTTCTGTCTCTGAACAAATAAAGTTGCCTTTGGTATACATTTGCTTATGATCAGCGTTGTTAATAGCCCAGAAAGTGAATCTGGGCTTGATATTTAAACATTGAAAGGGCTAATAAATTCTTGTGCCCGACATATCATTAACCTATGAAACTGAGTGGCACAGGCTACTATTCTGGCAGATGCAATAGCTGATTAAAACTCCAGCTCAACAGGGTAACACTTGCAGTGGCAGTAGCTAGGACAAAGCTTATAATAAAATCTGTCAATCATGAGACTTTAAGGAATACATTTCTTCCCTCTCACAGGAACACGTGTTCATTACAGCATTATACAATCTAATGCTTGCCACTTTTCCTTCAAATCCTGTCATTAGCTGGATACAAAGTAGTGAACAAGATGTAACAATTAGTCTGCCCCTTGTTAGAAATTTTTTACACTTTTTTTTGTTGGTAGAAAAGACTCTGTAAGTGGAGTCAAAGAAGCAATGATGAGTTGCCTGGGGCCTGTTTTAAAATGCAGTGAAACTCTTCCGAGTGCTACAAATCATTTCAGTGGATGCTAGACCATATGAAAGCTGAGACAGTATTTGGAAAATTTAATCCTTACTTTTATTCGCTTTATTTAGTACAGTATGTTCAGTAGAGCTGACTCAGTACATCTGTAGAATAACAGTGGGGGGGAGGTGTTTCTGAAAAACTGATTTTGTTGTATTAAACATATCAAAGGCAGTAGACCTTAATATAGATAATAAACCACATAATCTTTAAAATTAATTTATCTTATTTATCATAGAATCCCTAATTTGGAAAAGACCTTTGAGATCATCAAACCCAACTGTATCTGTCCACTACTAAATCATATCCCTAATCCCTTCATCTACCCCTCTTTTAAATATATCCAGGGATGGTGACTCAATCACCTCCCTGGGCAGCCTGTTCCAGTGCTTGATAACCCTTTCAGTGAAGAAATTTTTCCTACTGTCCAATCTTAACCCCCTCAGTGCAGCTTGAGGCCCTTCCCTCTCATCCTATCACCTATCTCTTTGGTGAAGAGACCAACACCCACCTCTCTACAACCTCCTTTCAGGTAATTGTAGACAGGGATAAGGTCTCCCCTCAGCCTCCTCTTCCCTAGGCTAAGCAGCCCCATTTCTCTCAGCCGCTCCTCGTAAGACTTGTTCTCCAGCCCCTTCACCAGCTTCATTGCTCTTTTCTGGACATGCTCCAGAGCCTCAGTGTCTTGCTTGTAGTGAGGAGCCCAGAACTGAACCCAGGATTCGAGGTGCAGTCTCACCAGTGCTGAGTACAGGGGCAGAATCACTTCCCCGGTCCTGCTGGACACGCTGTTTCTGATACAAGCCCAGATGCCATTGGCCTTCTTGGCCACCTGGGCACACTGCTGGCTCATGTTCAGCTGCTGTCAACCAACACTCCCAGATCCTTCTCTGCCAGGCAGCTTTCCAGCCACTCTTCCTCAAGCCTGTAGCGCTGCACCGGGTTGTTATGTCCCAAGTACAGGACTCTGCACTTGGCCTTGTTAAACTTCATCCTGTTGGTGTCAGTCCATCGATCCAGTCCATTCAGATCTCTGTACAGCCTCCCTGTCCTCAAGCAGAGCGACACTTTCTCCCAACTTAGTGTCATCCATGAACTTACTAAGGGTACAGTCAATCCCCTCATCCAGATAATTGATAAAGATATTGAACAGGGCTGGACCCAGCCCTGAGCCCTGGGAGACACCCATTGTGACTGGCCTCCAGCTGGATTTAACTCCATTCACCACCACTCTTTGGAACCAGCTGTCCAGCCAGCCAATTTCTTACGCAGCAGTGGATGCGCCTGTCCTGGCCAGTGAAAGACAGTTTCTCAAGTAGAATCCTCCAGTAGAAACAGTGTCAAAGGCTTTACTGAAGTCCAGGTGCACTACACATCCACAGTCTTTCCCTCATCCATTAAGTGGGTCACCTTGTCATAGAAGATCACGTTAGTTTGGCAGGACCTTTCATAAACCCATGTTGACTGAGTCTGATCGCCCACTTGTCTTGTGTGTGCTGTGTGATAGCACTTAAGGTGACCTGTTCCATGACCTTCCCTGACGCCAAGGTCAGACTGACAGGCCTGTAGTTCCCTGGATCCTCCTTCCAGCCCTTCTTGAAAATGGGTGTAACATCTGCCAGCCTCCTGCCACGTGGAACTTCCCCAGTCAGCCAGGATTGCTGGTAGATGATGGGAAGGGGTTTGGCAAGCACTTCTGCCAGTTCCTTTCATATTCTTGGGTGGATCCCAACTGGCCCCATAGATTTGTGAACGTCTGATTGGCCGAGCAGGTTTTTAAAGCATTTCCTCATGGATCACGGGAGCTTTGTTCTGCTCTTCCTCCCTGTCTTCTAGCTCAGGAGGCTGAGTACCCAGAGAACACCTGACCTTACTATTAAAGGCAAATTAAAATCAAATGCCTTACTGAGGCAAAGAAGGTATTAAGTACCTCAGCTTTATCTTCGTCTCCCCTGCATCCAGTAAAGGATGGACATTCTCCTTTTATTTTAAATAAAATCAATAAAATCTGTTATATATATATATCACATATACCTTATATATATATGAGACATATGTTTAAATATCTTATTTAAATTAATCTGCTATATCATATTTATTGACTTTTAAGTAAAATTATATACTTGGAAAATATGGGAATAAGGTTAATTTACTTTTTTTGAGGAGAAAAAATATATTGTAAATTGGTTTTACCCAATATACAATAAAGCATAGTGACCACAGAAATTCCAAGGTCTGCAGCTGATTAAATCAGTAACAGACCTTAAATGGATCAAAGAGGTTGATGATCTTGCGGGCATATTCTGATTTTCTGTTTTGAACATCAGTCCTGAAAGCACCGTTAGATCTTCTACTTGTCTTTAACATTCTGTGCTGTTCTTTTTTACACTGTTCTTCTTAACAATTAAGATTTTTTTTAATCTGGAGGCTGTTAAAAATATTGTATTAGAAGACCAGAAAAAATGTGCACCACAATTCATAATTATTACAAATAGATCAAACTTTCCTCTTAATGTATAGATCAATATAAAATTAAAGGTGAATAATGTAGAGAAAATTTGATATTTTAAAAAATGGAATGCTCACTTAAAAGAGAAGAAAAAATGTAAATAGGAAATTAAGAGTATGGCTTACAAAACAATTCATTTTGTGAAAGATGTTCAAACCAACAACGAAAGACTCTTCTACTCTATGAAAGCAGTAAGTCATCTAGAAAACCTAGCTTGATGGCAAGACTGCTAGAGTACTCACTGGGATGACAAAGACATCAGAGAAAATCTCTGTGAATGCTTTGTTTTGCTTTGCTTCTGGAGGTGCTGGAGAGATTCCCATAGCTTTGTTGCAACCAGTTTAAGTAAACTAATATTAGAGCAAAAAAGTAAGTTTGATATTGATAGATAACTAGGGCTGAGTGGCACTCATGCTGGCGTGTGGAAGGAATGCAGATATTAAATTCTAGAATACGTGGCCAAAGCGCATAACCTGTCATTAAAAATCGCCACCACACCAGAGGACTGGAAGGCTGCCAGTAGAATGTCCATCTGCAGAAAGGGCTCTTGAAGGGTTTGCACGAACTACTGACAGATGAGTCTAGTTCTCTCCCTGGTGAAGTGTCAACTTAATTATGAGGAATAAGATCAGTGAACAGATTAACATAGTCTGTTGGAGAAAGTCAGCATGCCTTCTGTAAGGGAAAATCCTGCTTCAATAACCCTCTACTGTTCAATGACAATGTCAAAAGGCATATGCACAAAGGAGGTCCAGTGGATGTAATATACTTTGATTTTCAGAAGGCCTTTGAGAAGGTTCATTGGCAAAGGTTATTAGGGAAATTAATTTGCCAAAGGAAGGGGGAAGGTTCTTTTATAGATGCTAAAGGATAAGAAGGGCTTAATTGTCACTTGCCAGGAAGAAGAATAGTCAGCAGTGGAGTTTTCTATGGATCACTCCTGACATCAGTTCTGTTTGATGTCTTCATTGCTGATCGAAGAAGAGCACACAACTGAATCTCCACTTCTGTAGATGACAGTAAGCTGCAAAAGATTCGAACAGATACCACTGGTGAGGCACTCCACACAGACATCAAAAAAGTGATTGCATGGAAAAACATAGCAGATGAGCTTCAATGTGTGTAAATAGAAGGTAAAGAAAAAGTAACTTAGACTGTGGCTACAGGTTGCTAATTGTAGAACTAGTAATTAGAGCTCAGGAAAGAAGTGTGACTTATCACTGTGAGCTGTCTTTAATTACTGGCTTAGTGTGAAGGAGCAATCAACAAGTGTTGCCATCACTTTGAGCAAGATAGATGTGTTTATTTTGGTTTTAAGTAAACTCTTGCTGCATCTGCATCTTGTAAAGTGTGTGCGGATCTTGTGTCTACTCCAGAGATGCTAAAAGGAGCTAAGAAGGTATCGAGAAAGGTATCTGAAGTGATTAAGAAGTCAGCCAATACTTTATGCGAAAGGCTAACAAAGCTGCAGTTCCTCAGTGTGCAGAGTATAAAGCTGAGGGGAGATTAACAAGTTTTGCAAAACTATGAAACTGCTGAATAATGAAGGACTGTTTTTTACCAAATGCCACAATACATGATAAAACATACAGCAGACAAATATTTCTTAATGTGGTGGATAGCAACTTCTGGAACTTGCTAGCACAGGCATCCATGAAGGCAGGTGGTATGAACACATTCACCAAGGGGCCAGACACGTTAAGCTGTGATAAGATTGTAAATGGATACTGAAGAGGTTACCTATCCACAAGTACCTGTTCATAGTACAGGTGTTCTGGATGCTGGAGAGTTATGAAAGAAACAAATTGAAGTTAGTGGCCAGACTTTAATATCTCTCTAAATAACAATTCCTACTGCTAAGAGCAGACTTTGGACTAGATGGACTATTCATTTAAGCCAGCAGAATATTTCTTAAGGTTTATATTTTCCTTAAAGGCTTTCATTAAGGGTTGTATTTTTTTCCTTGATAGTTAGCTTTTTACTGCAGGTCTCGTAAAGTATTTGTTTGAGACTAGTGTTTTGTAGATATACACTTGTTTCTGTACAAATACAGCAAGGTATTTTTGTGATATCACTGATGACTGGGACAAGCTACTGGAATTTTAAAATATTGCTTATATTTAATTTTTGAGGCACCTTCAAATTCTGATTCACCTCTCCAAAACAAGGCCTTAATAGTATATATAAATAGGTTTGTCTTTAAAAACTGTGTAAGAAATAGTGAAATCCAAATACTTGCTGTGAGATCTTAGGATATGACTTACTAAAATTTATTTGTGTCAGATTGATCTAATTGGCTTAACAAAAACAATATATTAAATATACTAAAAAAAAAACGCTGTTCACTTTGGATATATGTGTAAGTTAGTCTCAGTTCAAAACCAGCAAACCAGAACATATCCAGCGACTGTGTACTTAGGCAGTACTTAATTTGCATTGCAACTTTACATCTTGAGTGCACTTGATGTTCGAATTTCCTAAAAGAAAAAGATGAAAGACAAAAATATACCGTAAATGTAGCAGAGCCAGATCTTCTGGCAGTATTAAATTGGTACATATCCATTGACAAAACAATCTCTATACATAGCAGGACCGTAAATCAGCTGAGTAACAGAGATTTTAAAGTAAACCAATAAAACACATTACAGTTGTGTTTCAGTGTATAACCCTTTTCTAGTTTGCTATGGTTAAGAGATATTTAAGGAAATATTGACGGGTAACATATTTTATGTACTCTATGCTTAATTCATAGCTGCTGTGCATAAAATTCAAGTTATTTTTGTTCCAAACTGCTAGTATACTTTTATCATTATCATCAGAATCTCTTACACAGTTCCGTAGGTTACACAGAGTGCAAAAAGGCAAAGCAGGGAACTTTGCATGTTACTGAATGATTGGATTTGGTTTGTACAGCATGAAACAATTCAATTTACTAGATTGGCACTAGTCTTATATCATTTGATCTGGTGATTATACAAGATTTGCAGGCAGTGGTTCACCTTGTGAAATGACAACTACAACTGCATTTTAATCTAAGCAATTAGAAAACAATGACATAGGAAAACTTTAATCACGGTTCATTAAGTTTTCAAATTCTATGAACAGTCCTGTGAAAATGCCAAGATGCAACTTTAAAATAGCCAACATTGCAATCACCTGAAGGCAAAAAAGTTGAATACAGATGTATTCTTTCTTCCTAGAGCTCCTAAAACAATATCTCCCTGTGCTCAAATCCACAATATAAGACTTTTACCGTTTGGATAAAAGGTTATAGTTCAGATGTAAGCTTTAGTCCCAAATGCAGAATTATATCCTGAAAACGGAGAAGACTATAAGACTGGTCTTTGGGCATGCAAAAACAAATGTGTTTGCTGTGCAGCTCTTCAGCTACTTAATCAGACAAAACAGTCAACTCCTCAAGCAGAGGAAAAGCCTAAAAGCTAGGGAGGAAAACAAAGAGAAATAAGTGTTTTTGAAAAGATGAAAGATTATTCTGAATCAAAAATACAGAGCATATTAGTATAGTACAATGGTTGTATATATTAGACTGTTCATGGCAAATAAGTGGTGAAAAGTGTTACAGAACTCATCTGCTATAAAATCACTATTTTGTTCTAAGAATATGTTATAGCTGTCACGAAGATGTTGATTCAAAGAGTATCTTGAATAATGAGGCTACTTTAAATTCACATCTAACATCATGGGCTTCCTTTAAGTCCAGCATAGTAAACAGCCTATATAGTTCTCTGTGTAATTCTTGAGATGGTACACAGAACAACACTGTAGAAGGTATGATTACTTGTCCTCTGCCATCATAGTTGATGATACTGAAGAAAACAAAACCTTATTATTTCT
The DNA here is from genome assembly GCF_017976375.1 of Cuculus canorus. Lineage (NCBI taxonomy): Eukaryota > Metazoa > Chordata > Aves > Cuculiformes > Cuculidae > Cuculus > Cuculus canorus. The sequence continues at coordinate 7,971,353 of NC_071408.1, forward strand.
CTTTGCTTCTGTGTTTCAGAGAAACAGAAATCTGTGCTCAGAATGCAGAGGAGAGATCTGAAGGTCTTGAAATGACGCTGGAAGAAGCTCTGCAGAGAATCAGAGAGCTGGAGTGTGAGCTGCAGAAAGAGCAGAAATTCTTCATGGAAAGAGTCATCGGGCACTGGAACAGGCTGCCCAGGGAGGTGGTCGAGTCGCCTTCTCTGGAGGTGTTTAAGGAACGGGTTGATGAAGTGCTTAGGAACATGCTTTAAGGGAGTGTTAGGAATGGTTGGACTCGATGATCCAGTGGGTCCTTTCCAACCTGGTGATTCTATGATTCTATGAAAACCATGCAGTAGCTTTCAGAGAACGAACAGCAGCACAGAGGCTCCAAGCGTGGACATGGGAGGGATCAGCTGGCTTCTTGGAGGTGCTGTGCAGACTGGAGTCTCCCTAATCCTTAGGTTTCCAGCGGCTGAGGGGCTGCGTGATAGCTCCGGTGAACAGATTTACAAAAGCTGCCAGGTGCTTCCTGGTGCTGCAGGTGGCAAACCTTCTGGATGGCTGCAAAAGCTTCCAGCTCCCTGATGTTCACTTTGTACCTTAACTGTCTCTAAATGTAAGGGGACAAAGAAAACCACGAGCTTGTCAGTTAAACTTGTTCCTTTGAAGTCCAGACCTGGAGCTGCCCCTGGCTCAGCAGTCTCACCCGCCAGTGCCGTTAGCACCCTGCGCTCTTCTGAGTGTGACTCTGCTCTTTGGGCTGTATTTTCCCTGGGAGGGACCTGTCCTTGGGTGAGCAGGGCTTAGCTGGGAGGAAAGAGGAACTCAGGTTAACAAAAGTGTTTCTCTGCACACAGGCTGTCAGAACAACCTGAAAGCGCTCTACCAGCACAAGGTGATGCCTGGGTCCAGCAGGAAGGTGGCCAGATCTATTCCCTCCACAGCAGACCGGATCCTGGGTGCCCCAGAGATCCTCAATGACTGCTGTAAGTTGGCTGTGATGTTGAGTGCTGGGCCTTGAGATCATTGTGCAGTGCAGTTCATATCCAAGGACAGTGTGATCCGAGGAGCTGGAGCTCTGCCTGGGCTGTTTCAGTCTCTCATGCCCTCGGGCTGGCATGGGCTACTTCTGGGATGAAGCCTTATAGGAACAGTGGTACCAACTGCTATGCAAGTGACTTGGATCAGGGCTATGTGGCCCTCCAGCTGGGCATGGTGACACCCAGAAAGCTGCCCCTTCTCTGCCTGTGTGTCCGTGTGTGTGCACACACACCTGGTGGTGGTGGAAGGTGCAGCATCAGCACTGGTGAAGGGCAGGGCTCTGCAGGGAAGCACAGTGTGACCTGCATTGCACTGCTCTTGCAAATTGTAGATCTGAATCGCCTTGACTGGAGCACTCGAATACTCCTGGCACTGGCTCTGGACACCTCTGTCTACCTGTGGCACCACGCCTCTGGGGAGATAGATCATCAACCTGATGAAGACGGAGCACACAGCTGATCATGTTTCCTCTGTGTTGTGGGGTAACAGAGAAAACTGCCTTGCTGTTGGCATGAGCAATGGTGAGGTCAAAGTGAGTGCAGGAGTAAAGCTGGTGCTGTTTAGGGACTGCTGGAGCTGTGGGGCCCTCGGACAAAGGCTTGGTCAGCACAACAAGGATGCAATGCTCTCTGACTTGCCTGGGCTGGAGATGTTCACAGCCAGTGAGCAACTGCAGCAGTGAGGCAGAGCTCCATCAAATGTATTTACCTGCTTGAGCTGTTGTTGTAGATTTAAGGGGCTTTCAAAGCCAGGTTTAAAGCAGAATGTGGGGTCCTGGATAGAACATGAAAGATATGATCAAGGACTAGTGATCACTAGAGGTCTATCAGTTGAGAAAAACAACAAACTGAGAAAAAAAACCAGGAAGACCTTTTTTTCCCATTCTGCACTTTTGCATACTTGAAGTAAAACTGTATTTCACAGAAGCTCTGAGAATGTTTCTAAGATAGTGTCTTAGATCTGTTAGAGAGTAAAGATACATTCCTTTAGGTTAGCTTCTCAAGTTATTTAATTCTGTTAGAAATGAGCTGAAATTTATTTAACCCATATTTACACTAGTCTGTAACTTTATTTACACTTATAAAAGCTGGATCTTCTTGTTAGGTGCTTAAATAGTGAAGTTGATAAGGGTAGGAACAGTTCTCTTTTTTATAGCCTGTGGGTGTCCTAGAACATGGAAAGCATCCTCCCAGCTGCCTAGCAATATGCAAAGTCATAGTACTCATTAAATATTTTTCATTAGTTCTGTTTGAATGATTGTTGATAGAAAGCCAGTTCCTGTCACAGACTGTGTGGAACAGTTGTTACATAAAGTCAATGACTGGTTTTGGCAGTCAGAGAGCTTGTTCAGACAGTGCTGCAAACCTCTCAAGGATCTAGGTCTTCCATTCCAACAAGCAAAGCTGAGAAGCTATTACACTTATGAAGTGAGATGATGTGTTGTGGTGTGTGAGCTTCTTCATAGTAAATGCAAAATTTTGTGAGAAGTCAAAACCCCCCACTGTTTTAATGGGGCACTCTCTAGATTAAATTCTGTCAGGAACAGAGAGACCCTGTGGTATTTGCTGTTGTTCAACCAAAATTCATCATGAAGAGAGCTACAGCAACAAAAATTTCCTTGCTCTCTGATCCAGGCAATAACATACGCATGCATTAAATTAGTGTAATGTGTGGCAAGCCTTCATACCTGCTGTACCAGCATGAGCACTGCCCACCACTGAACTGTAATGCCAGCCTGGCAAAGCAGGAAAGCTAGGATACAGCTTTGCTTTGAGAATGCTGGAATTCCATGCAAATGGACCTCTAGTTCTAGATGAGAAAACAGGATTATGCTCATAGCTACAAATATGATACAGGCTAAAGAATATTTCTTACTGATCTCGGCATCAAGTTGCTCAGCTGGATGCTGAGACTGATCCAGCTCTTGGTGACAGCTGCAGGACTTTTTGAGCAGACTGAAATGGGTTGACTTTGACATTAGATGTTTAGGAGATTAAGCAGGGATTTCAGAGTTTGTTGGGTGTGGCAGTTTATCATACAGTGGTTTGAAAAGAGTTTAGTTACTTTTGCAAGGTACCTTTTTGGGGGATAAGTTTCTGGTGAATCAGCACAGCTTATTGCACCAGCACAGTTTGATCACAGCATCAGGGAATACTTCTCCAATTCAGTGTCTCAGAGAAAACTTAGACCTCATTTACTGTGCCTGATCAGTGGTCTAATATAACCCACAGTCAAAACAATAGAAAAGAGTAAATGTCATGAGACAAATGTAATTTATTTCCATACTGCAATAGTTTAGAGTTAGTGATTGCTGATATTCTGTTACAATTTTATTTTGAGTAAATGCTCATATTTAGTAAAATATTAACATATAGAGCTTAGTTCCATTCTTAGGACTATACAAACTTAATATAAAGATTATCCAGTGTTCAGGAAGCTGTCAACATCTGCTATTTATGAGCACAGCATTGTCAGAAGAATCTTGCTTCTCTACAGTACGTACTGGAATTGATAACCAGGTTTTACTTTTAAAGAGTGGGAGAGCCTAACTCAAGAAGAAATGATGTGCCATGCCAAGCCTGACTCTCAAGAGCTGTAAGGATTGCCTGTTTCTTATATGTACTTGACTAGTGCACGTTACATATTACAGCATATGTACATTTCCTTAATCAGTTTACTTAGAAATCCTGTGGAAATTCATTGTTCCCTATATTTCATAGATCCATAGAATTGTTTGGGTAGGAAGGGACCCTAAATATCATCTAGTTCCAATCGCCTTGCCATGGCCAGAGTCACCTTTAACCGGATCAGGTTTCTCAAAGCCCCGTCCAACCTAGCCCTGAACACCTCCAGGCATGGGACATGACTACTTAAAAACCTTACCCCTCATCCCATCACTGCACTCTCTGATAAAGAGCTCCTCCCCAGCTTTTCTATAGGGTCCCTTTAAATACTGGAAGGCTGCTCTAAGGTCTCCCTGGGGCCTTCTCTTCTTTAGACTAAACAAGCCTGTCCTCACAGAGGAGGTGCTCCAACCCTCTGATCATCTTTGTGGCCTCCTCTAGACTCACTCTAACAGGTCCCTGTCCTTGTGCTGAGGACTCACAAATGGAATGCAGTACTCCGGGTATGGTCTCATGAGAGCAGAGTAGAGGGAGAGGATCACCTCCCTCAACCTGCTGGTACCACTCCTTTTGATGAAGCTGAGGATATAGTTGGGTTTCTGGGCTGCAAGTGCACATTGTCAGCTCATGTCTTCTCATCCAGCAGCACCCCCAAGTCCTTCCCTTCGGGGTTACTCTCAATCCACTCTCTGGCCAGCCTGTATTTGTGCTTGTGATTGCCCCAACCCAGATGCAGGACCTTGCACTTGGCCTTGTTGAACTTCATGAGGTTAACACAGGTCTACCTCTCAATCTTGTCAAGGTCCCTCTGGATGGCATCCCTTCCCCCCAGCATGTTGACCGTACCACACAGCTTGGTGTCATGGGCAAGGTTTCTCCATTTATATGGAACAGACTTGTGGCTGTGACCTGTGGATCTAACATCAGGCATATTCATATCAGATGGTTTTTATTAACTCACTTAGATGCTGTTTCAGGTGTAAGTTTCCCTATGAAATAAGTCTTATCTTTCCTGTAAAAGTGACTTTTTATTTGGTTGCCTACAAAGTACCTGAGTTGGATACATAAATGTAGGTGATAATGATTCTAAAGTCTGCCTCTAATAATGCAAGCTATTCCTCAGTGAGAATCTTTTTTTTTTCACATAATTCTCTGGTGTTTTCATAGTCTGAGATACTTACTGTAAAAACCAGAGCAGTCTAAATATATCAGTGGACACAGATGTTTTCCATTCTACAGATCCTCTGCAGGCTTTGTTAAGCTGCCTGTAACTAAACAGTAGGACTGAGCCTCCTAGTTGTGCCATGCTTTGTCTTTGCTTGTTCTGATTGGTATATTTTGGTAGTGGGCCTCAGTTAGACATGCTTTGGGAAAACCCTGCAACAGAGGGAATCCTGATGTGCTCCTCCATGCCTGCTTTCCACTTGCAATAAACTATGGAAGAAATTTCAGGGCTGAGAATTCATATCCCAATATGCACAATGACTACTGTTTCCATATAATAATCATGAAGCCTTTATGAGCATCATAATCCTGTTTTGTACAAAGCCCTAATTAAAATAAAAGCTTTCTGTTTGCTCATAACTGGCTTGTGATCTCCTCACATCCCTCTTTATCAAGTAAGGCTTAAAGTTATGCAGGCATAAAAAAATTAAACCCATATATTTCAGTGGAAATATGCCTGATTCTAAGTATATTTCCAGTGTGATGACGTCTTGTAAATGGAAGAAAGGGAAAGCTCATTTACCAATAATAAGAATATTTTATCTTTGTAAATCTATCTAAACAATGTATTATTTGGCAATTTACCAACTTTGATATGATATCATCAGATGCAGTAAAGCCATGCCAATTATAGGAAGATTAGGCCTGTAACAAATTTCCTAGGAAATGTTAAAGTGATAAATAAAAAATCTTAGTTCCTCATAATGAACACAATTGTTTATGTCCTGATTTGATACTACCAAAAATCACTGACGAGGAGGTCATTCAAGGTCAGGAAATTCAAAGATTCTTTTCTTATTCTGTGGTCTATATGGCTCTCATTTTCAGATCAAGAAAACCTGTTCTGACAGCTTGTCAGTCCAGATACTCTAGGGAAAGAAATTAAATTTATCTTTTGTCCTTTTCATGGGAAAATAATTTTCTGTTTTTCTCAAAGTCCTACTCTACTGAGTTGAATAACATAAAATGTGAAGAGAATTACACTTTTCCCTAACAAGATTGATTGTTCTCCTGTTATCATACATACGCGATATGACCCTTAATAGGAGGGAGTTGGAATATATAAATTGTAACATACATTTCTGTATATTTCTCTACAAAGGAGTGAAAGACTTCATAATGAGAAATAAAAGTTGTTTCTTTTCCAAAACAAAACAGGCAGCAATAGACATCTTTATGCTACTTGCTCAGATGATGCACTGGTGTTTCAAATGCTTCATTATATGTATGTCAGGATGTCTTTTCTGTTTTAAAACTTTATCCTTCAGTTTTAACTGCAGAAGCTTTGAGAGCTTTGCGAATACGGACAAACAAGTCATCTATACACATGATTCATGTATACGGTCTTGTGAAGGATAACACAGACACAGACTGATAATGAACCTGAAGTTGTAAGTGAAGTCAAACAAATACTGCAAGATTCTACAGCAAGTAGAAGAGAGACATACTGTTAACTGAGAAAGCCACTGGGAAATCTCAGAACTCGACCGCTCTGCTGTAGCCTTCTTCTTCCACTTTCTTTGCATGCCTCCCCTTTGGACTTTTCATCCTTGCTGCCATATACCACCAATGCCAACAACTGGTGTAAGCAGAAGTCTGAGACCCAAATGATGCAATGGGTCTCTTTTAGGGCTAGGACAAGTCAACAAAGCTCTTCTGGCACATGGTTCCATTCACCTGTAACTCGACACAGACTGGGTGACACAATGCATTTCATTAATCAGAAATGCTTTGACATTCCATCAGCTACTGTCTTTGCCAGTTTCCCCAGTTTTGCAATGGGACAGGTTCTTTCCTATGTGCTCTGCAATATCACTAGACCTGCTTTACAACAGGTTATAACTTCATGTTGATACAATATAATTTTATTTCAGGAAGTCATTTGGAGTACGCAACTCCATGTGGTACCATCTAATGCTGAATGCCAATAGATGCTAACTGCTGTGAGACTGAAAGAGGAGCTCAAGAAATAATTTGGCTGTGCACATTAGCCCCAAATAATACTCTTCATGAGTCGGACAAACAAGATCTATATCAATTTGAGTAACCGTGATATATGTCCAAATTTCATATCAAATTTGGCTGTCTACAGCCAGCAAACACACCCTAACTGGAATTCTTTCTGGATCTGTATTATCATTAACAATTAAGTTCTGAAATTTGAATATATTCTGTTACTTGTGTGCAACCAGTCAAATATTAGAACAGTTTTAAATAAGGGCCAAAAAGATTAATTTAAATGGCATAATACTGCTAAACAGATCAGGGGTTTTAGCAGTGAAACTGAGTTTTTCAGAAAATAATTTTATTTTCCATCAGCAGTTGGCTTAAATGGTGAAAAGCTATCAAAGTAAAGATGAAAGCAGAAACTTTATCACTTTACAGAATGGAATTATACACGCTGTTCTGAACCAAAGACAAGTTGATACATACATATACATTCCCATTAGGCATATATAACCTCTCATCAATACATAATTAACTTCAAAGATACAAGAAACCATGCATCACATCGGTAGATTTATTAAAGATAAGTTAATATTTTCTTAGAAAAAATTGTAAAAAAATATTCATAATAAGCATATATATGTATTTTTAGGACATCCTTAATGTTTTATGCAATTTCTTATACTGTTTTGATCTTCAGATTAGACTGGACACTCTACTATGAATATTCAATATTGAAAGCCTCCTTTATATGAAAGTATTCACTTATCTCAAAGCAGTATCTGCAAACTGTAACTATCTATGACAGATTCTGTATAAACCTGGTGTAAAAGAAAGTCTTGCTTCAACATGTTTGATACATACAACTTCTACAAAATGTATAAAAATCAGTGGAAGGACCTTTCTAATACTCCAACAGGCAGTGAATGAGGCTGAGTAGCTTTAGTTTCACAATCCATAAACTATCCTCTTGCTTTGTGCCATTCCGATGGTAGGAGTGTGGCTTAATTTCAGATGTGGTATCACAAATGGGCAAGGTAAGAAAGCCAGAGAACAGAAAGTCTGGTAAGAAAGTGAAGATACAAGAGCTAGATATGATTAGAAATTACAGGTCAGAGGTATTTTTACCTTTTATATGCAAATAAGATAAATTAGTGATAGCACCAGACTTAGCCCACGGCATTTGCTCACACTTAGCGAGTGTGCTGGTGACAGGCTCAATGGGCCTGTTACAAGTGCGCTTGTCTTGCATCTGCGAGGCACCGCTTCCCTGCTGTCTTGTACCTCGTGTATATACTTGTTCCAGAGCCAACTGGCTGAAGCAGTATTGGATTTGACAGATGAGCTATATTTGCAGTAGCTCTTTCCAGATGGCTGAGATATCTTTGATCTCTGTTGCTATGTACCTGGTCAGCAAAAGACCAGCAAAAGACATGTCTTTCTTAGAAGACTTTGTAGCTGATACGACATTTTAGACAAGTACATCAGTTATGTCTAGTTTCACTCAGATAACTGCTTCCTGATGCCCTCCTCAGTTCATAGATGTGACGTTAGTTCAGGCAAGCCCACACACCCAATATCCTGTCATTTCTTGATGCCTTCAGCATAATGGAAGAGAAAAACAGCTATTTTTCCTGTATGGGCAAGAAAATATTGTTTTGTTGTGTTTTTGATACAAAAGCAAATTTTAGTGACAATTCAGTTCTTTATTACAGCAAAATGAAGACCTATTAAACGCTTCACTTCTGGTGACATGTTAACTATAGCATGATTTTGCTGAAGAATGGGACCAAAGACTCTTTTATGAGTGTTTTACAAATAAATTACAAAAGCACAGACTGTACTAGACACTGCACAGGAGAAAAGCTTAGCACAATCTAATGATCATGGAAAGCACAGCTGTCCAAGATAATTAAGAAAATCCTAGCAGATCTGCAGGTCAGTCTAGAGTGTGGTTAGGACATGGCAACTGAAGGCTGATCACGCTCACACTCTTGTCCTCACACTTCCCAGTCAAATAGTGAGGAGGAAGCAGAAGAGATTATTAGAAAGCTGGATATCACATTATATTTGTTGCTCTGTTTTCTTGTAATACAGCACCAACATGAGACATAATGCTTTCTAGACTCCAGCTTTTCTCTAATTTTCTGTAGCAAGAGCTCTCACTCTATTCAATAATAGGGAACTACATAATTTTTACTTTAGGCTTCTATGAATTGCTTTAATTTCCCTCACTGAATGAATTTGCAGTGCGTACACTGTAAGTAATAAGAGAAGTACTTTTATAGATCAAACTATTTGAAAGAGCTTAATTTGAGATTCACTTTTATTTAAACATAATTGTTGGGAAGTACAATTACTTAAAAAAATTATTCCTGTAACTCATTTCCACATCCTCTCAGTAAGCCAAACAAACATGTCATGTTATACTTACTAAAATTATGTGTTCAGTGCTAACATTCTATAGTTAGCAAGTCCATTCCTGCTCTTGCATAGAACTGCTGGGTAAAGTGCCAATGACAGATCTATTTCACAGTATAATACACCAGGGAATTGCTCTAGTTCAGTGATATTCACTGGGAATTACTCTTCTTCAGTGGTGAAGGATTTAAATGCAGAGAGACTATGTATTATGCCACGTTAATGAACCAGATAAGGCTGGTACTAACTTGCTAATGTCATGAGATGTGCTATTCTAATTTACTCCTCAAGGAAAATATAAATTTTCTTAATTTGAAACCTACTGTTTGAATTTAAAAGATACAACTGATTCCAAGCCTTACAATGTCTGTTGTGTAGTAAGGTTTTTCTGTCTTTTCAATTAGATCATTTTTATAATACTAGAATAAAACAAGACAAACCAATGGATTCATGATGGGAAGGAATGAGTTTGCCTGCAGAGACTGCTGGCATAAAGCTAAAATATACCTAATGGAGAGTTTTTTTATCTGGATATTTTCTGAAACTCAATATCGAGACATGGCAGAGCCTCTAGGTCCACTGAGATTTATTTTTTTTTTTTTTTTTTTTGCTTAGATTGTGTATGCATTTCACTGAGACATTATCTTTTTTAATTAAGAGTAATATAACTTATAAAAATACAGCTGGGTAACCAGCAAACATGCTTGAATACATATAGTAAAATCTATATAGTCATTTTCTGAAATAGTAATCTCTTAAAGCCTGTTGCAATAGCTGAAAGGAATGAGACAACTCAGTTCTCAACATGAATTATGTTTTTAATTTTATCTAAGACAAGGCAACATAGTGCTACAAGAACATCAGATAGATATGCAACAAAAATGTTGAACTACAGTTTTCTGTAATCAAATACAAGGTCACCAAATTCATAGGTGGGTCTTATCCATGGTTATGGATAGAATCCAAGCAACTTGATCAGTGTTTTATTATCTACTGTTCTCCATTTATTAAATAATACTTGTAAAGAGGTGGAAAGTTACCTCAGCTTTTTGTATTTGTACTGTAGGATGTGTTCCCTGTCTGGGAGATATTACAGCTTAACAGATGTATCCCAGATGGCCATTTGATAGAAACTCATACACAGAAGTCAGGTCAGCAAATCTGGAAATAAAATCCAACTCACAGGAAGTACATATCGTTGATTCAGGATGCAGCACTATGACCTTTATTAATGTTTAAGGAAAAACAAGAGAAAAAATTTACATACTTAGAATGGAAAACTTATGGTAAAAATATCAGAGAAGCTTTTAGTCTGGCATTCCTAATGCGTACCAAAATTTAAAAAAAAAAAAAAAAAAAAAAGAAAGAAAAAAGGTTTAACATACTTAGAACAGCAAACTTTTTGGTAAAAATATTAGTGAAACTCTTGTTTGCTATTCCTGAGGCTTACTCAATGTAAAAAAAGATACAAAACCCCTCATAAATATCTATCATGACATCTGCTCAAAACAGACAGATTAAATGGATTGTAGAAGACTTAGGAATTGGAAACAAAATACACCATCTTTCACATACTCCAAGCCTATAGTTATCTAATTATTTCTCTAAAAGTCATTCAAGCCACTTGGCATTCTGACACATAATGGCCTGTTATTTCTATAAATTAATAGCCAAAGAATCATCCTTCTTCATGAGTGGAAGCAGGGGCTTACAGCATGAGTAGAGAATATGATTGTCTACTCAACTTTGATGGAAAATGTAAACAACTACCAAGGGACAAATGACATTAGCATGAAATAATTATACCTCAGAACAGTTCTGTCTGCTTTTTAACACATGGATACCTCAGGGACTCTGCAAACACTGTATTCAAAATGAATATAAATATTAATGTTCATAGGTATCTCTTTGAAGGGTTATTCACAAAGTCTAACATTATGATCCCTAAAGCCAACATAGAACAAAGCTACTACCTTAAATGTGGTCTGTATCACCCCAGAGGGCTTATACATCTCTTCTAGGACAGGGAAGCTTGTTTTGTAGCAGAAGCATCTCGAGCACATGCCTAAAGTTAAACAATTCTGCTCTTGTTAGGCTACCTTTCAGTCAGATCAACAAGCAGAAGCATCCAGTTTTGCGACTGTAACAGCAGTCTGCCAGCACAGGGAAGAAAGCAGAACATGTGGCCTAGGGTGGTGGGAATGCCACTTCTGGCAGCAGCACTAGTTAGCTTAAGCTGATTATGGTACTATAACCTGTCCTTGCCAACCTGCCAAAACAATCATCCACATTGCACTAAAGCACTTCCAGATATTACATTGGAACACTCTTTTCAGCATTAGAAATGTGGCCAGACTATTTGCTATAACAATTCCTTTACATTGCTCTGGATTGCATAGGTAGTTTGTATTTCTTTCCTGGCAGTTGTCTGTAACTAACTTGCGTAGAACATTTCACTCACAAAACCAAAAGTGTAATGTGACTTTATAGGTTTGAAAAATTATTTAAGGAAAAACAAGGTGGATTGTAAGTGATTTCCAAGTCTGATCCTAATACCAGTTTCCCCAGTTTGTCATTCTGCACCCAGTATAGTTTACCTCAATCTTCTATAACTGCTCAGAAAAACATTTATTAGGAGTCTGGTATAACACCATTTCAAGTGACATAACTTCCTACTGTGAGAAGCAGGCTGGTTTAAACAGATGTCTGCACTGTAATGCACTGCCTTCCTTGACTACAAAAGCCAAGTGGGCTGAATCTCAGCTGGGCACTTCCAGAGCCCTGGAGAAAAAAGTCTTAGGGCTTTCCACACTTTTTAACTCTAAATTTGCCTTAGTTCTGTTTTGGGTTTGAAATTCTTTACACATTTTTTTAATTACAATGACTGCTAAGGTGCTTTTAGTAATACAACTTCAGTGTTCTTCATCTGCCTTTGTAAAAGGGGCTACAGGATTTCAGGCACAAGAGCCAGTTTCTCAGTTTATCCTTTTGTGTAAAGTGCAGTGATGTGCTTTCTAGGATCTGGATGAAAGATTTGTTTTGGTTCTGGTTTTGGTTTTTTATTGCTATTTGTCAAATATACAGGATATAAAGTCAAAGCGTCTTCTACTTTCCCTGGGAACACCACACCAGGGTTGTGGCAGCCCTTAGTTCCTGGAAGACCAGCATGTAGCAGAGGCCAGGCATCTGCCTTGTGCCATGACTTTTCCATTATTTTTGCTTCTAAGGATTGCAGACTTGAATAGAACAGAACAGAATAGAATATTTCAATTGGAAGAGACCTACTACAATCCAACTGCCTGATGCTTAGAATTAAGTTCTCTGGTTTTACCATGCAGACTCAAAAACCACTAAGAAATACATTTGCCCTAGTTTTATCCATTTCAGGTCCAGCTCCGTTGTTATTATGTGACCTCAGTGGGAACACTGCCTGAGTGAGAAGTCACCAGCTTGCAATGATGTGCTTGTAATGTACACAAAGATACAAAAGAAAACAGATGAAAAAACATACAAGATTGCATTCGTATGCAGTTTCAGTTACTAATATCATCTTCATTTCAATGCCATCTGATATCTGCTCCATTTTTTAGGATTCTTTGAAACATTCTTGCTGCATACCAAAATAATTCTAAATTGGCTAGAACAATACCTATTACTGCCTAGTGTAAAAATTAGTATTATAATGGATTTTCAGATCCTGAGGGTAGATAGTACATTTTAAAGCATTTACAAATGTCAAGGTCACTGTAGATCTTTATTTATCAAATTCAGTTTGGGAAGCAGAACGTGTTTTCCTGGAGGTGTTACAGCTCTTTGTAACGATTTTTTAATAGAAATTTACCTTTGACGTTGCAAGATTCCATAAAACAGAAAGGAAAAGAAAATAAGTTTACTTCTTGACAGTAGAAGTGTGACTTGGGAGCTTGGCTATGCTACATCAGTTTAAATTATTTTTTCTTAGCAGGAATGTTTCTTGAAATGTAAAACATTTTTAAAAAAAATCAAATAGAATATCATTTAGAAAAATTGACTGGAACTAATCTTGATGTGAGTGGATTGACTCTCTGCCTTGATTTCAGACCTTTATCAGCGAATTGACCTTGTCTTGCAATCTGGACTCTTGGCTGGATATAGTGACCATCCCCAGACATGCCCCGTTGACCTTGCCCAGGCACTGTGGGGCTGGGCCCTGGCTGTCGAGGCTGGCTTTGATATGCTCAGCTACTACCTTGCTTTTCCTTGCTTTTCCTCAGAGAGGCACTGGCCAGTGCTGTTCCCTGATTCTTACTTTTGTGCAGCTTGTCTGTGGTCTTGAGTATACTTTCTCATTATAGAGAGGTGAATATCTGTGTCTTTCCTTCTTAGGTTTTCTGACCCTTTTTTTCTACAGTTTCCAATTGACTTTTGGTTTGCTGTTCCTTTCATACCTTTCTCAGGTTCTCACCTGGCTTTCTAGCTGCAGTTCTTCCTCCTTTCTCAAATCCCTCTGTCCCCTACCAGTAGGAAATCCTTGTCTGTTGTCTTTAGTAGAACTACTTTGTGTCTACCCTGATGAAAATGAATTTAATCTAATTATAGTTAACATTTCCCATAAGAAGATGGAAGAATTGCTGCAGAAATTAAAAAGTGTTCGTAGTTCATAAAAATGGCAAATGGTGAAAAGCAATTAGTTCTTGTGAAAGAATGCCGCTCTTTTGAAATCACTTTGAGAAGATCACTAAAATGGTGTCTTATATAAGAGTTTAATGGAGCTCTTGACTAAGAGACCCAATAGTGAGGATTAAACCGTTGCACTTCTTAACATAAAAAGCGGAAAATACTTATGGCAACAGAAATCAGAAAAAAGGCCTATGGAAATAAATAAGATCATCTCATTTTTTAGCAATAGTTGCAAAATAAAAATGTCACTTTTAATTCTAGATAGAGTTACAACATAGAAAAATAAATTCTAAAACTAAAACCACCATTCTAACTAATAATGTAGGTCAGATAAATAGACTGAAATATAAATATAAATCTGAATTAAATATATAAAATCTCATCATGGTGTACTTTCCCCTTTTTGCAAAAGTTTTTACTCAAAGCAATCCACATCTGCTTCTGTGAAGAATATATATACGGATAGCTTCTAGAATTCTGTGATATCCTTAATATTAGCATAAAGAACTACTCCTAAGATGTGATTTATATAGATTTGTAAAAAATATAATGGCAACAAAATGTTAACGGTACAGTATCACTTGCAATTAAGAGTCACAGCATCATCTAGTGGTCAAATACAAAAAGCAAAATTCACAGTGAATTATCCATTGTTCTGGTACTTTATTCAGACAGAAAAATTAAAAGCATAAAGAAAATGGCTACCTACACTTCAGGGAGCATCGTAGGCGAAGCCCAGGGAAGCAGTTACCTAGCTTAAGGCTTTTTTTTTTAAAAAAAAATCTACTTTCTTTTTTTTTTTCACAGAAAAGAAATCTGACAAACTATACTAATAGAGGAGACATCACGTACTCTTACTTGTTTTTTCTTCAACTGTATTCATATACACTCCAAATGGAAATAGAACCCTCCACAAAATGTACAAGTCAAGTGAAACGACATTTAGCAGTCATTGTGCGGTCTCTTTGAGGTTCTATGTATGCTTACACGGTCCCTAACGAAATACAGCTCTTGTCCATGCCTGAAGCTTCTGTAACTTGAATACATGATGCTAGCAGTAACAGATTTCATCTTTTTGGCAGCATTCTGGTCCTTCTGTGGCCTTATTTCTAAAGTGATTTTGTTACTCTACACTATTCATATTAATATGGAGAAAGTTACAGGACTGACACCATGAAATTCAAATTTTCCCCAGCAGTTCCACCATTTATGTCTCAAAGTTGCTCTCATGGTTTCCTTTTTTTCTTCGTTAATTAAAACATTTTGTCCTGAGTCTGCTAAAGCTCTTAACATATGCCTTGCTTGCCTTGCCTAGCTCGCAAGAAATAAGGCAGAAAAAATACCTTTTGGGAACTGAATCTGAATAACACATAATACTGCTTATAACTCCAATATTTTTGATCTACAGAGTTGTTATTGCAATAATGACCTAGTAATATAGGATGTCACCCTTTAGGCCAGCAAATACAGTATTGCTATTACTAATAATGAACCACAGGCTGCCACTGAGGCATGTCAGACTTGCTTTGCTTGAATTTATTAAGACCTGTCTGGAGCTTTGTCTTAACTTGTTTAGATGTTATATCACTCTTTCTTATCAGGTGGCTATGCCTAATTTCATTTACTTTTGTTTACCTCTGTACGGAAAAATAGATTTCATATGAAATGTAGTAACAAGCTGTCATTCTGTACAGGATTGAGATATTTATCACCCTAATGCATTAATACAGGCCTAGCATGACAGCAGGTGCCTCGAAATCAATGCAGCACATGAAGACATTATCAACATCTCATTTTGTCTGTAATGTAAAGCTTTGTAGAAACTGGAGTACTGTACAGTAATTTGCAATCTGTACTTTGAATCTATCAAGTAAAAGTAGAAGCAGATTTTACTCAGAGAACCAGTCAAACAGTCTGTCTGCAAGTACTGCAATTCTGCAAGTCATTATTTGTACAGTTACAGGTCAGCTGATTCATGTGGATTTTGAGAGCTAACATTGTACTTGTACTTAGAAATTATTTGAGTCTTTATTTGAGATCTCTCTCAAGAATAAGGTTGAGTACCCTACCCTTGGATATTTTTTGATACAGAGACTTCTACTTGTGATGAAGCCATATTTAAAAACTATATGGTTTATTTTCCCTTGTGGTACTCACGCTCTTCAACAGAAGAAATACAATTCCTTATCAGCCAATTGATAGAATCTATTCTGCACCATGATCCACAAACTGAATTCTGTTTTAAAGGATACAGTTACAGAAACAGCAAAGTCAGCACTGGTACCGTCCTGAAGAGCTAATGCTCAACAGATCAACATTTTTGATATTTTGAGAAACCGCATACACCAACATACAATTGAAATGCAATTAAATTTATGTATAGCTTTGAATGTCTTTTTTTTGTGCCAAAGATTTGGTATACAAATATTAAAGTCACTGCACACTTTTAACACTGAAGTCAGAGTAATGACGTCACCAAACCCTATATGAGAAATTAACTCTGATTCACAGGTAATAAATATCCTGTACTAGACAGTCTTTGATAAAAACAAGTCTTTTTTGATGACTTTTGAAATAAGGCAGAGAATATAAGAATTAAAAAAAATAAAAAAAAAAAAAACCAAAAACAGGGTAAGAGTGAAAGAATGAATTTTGACAAGTGCCAAATTTGCAACTCTGAAGAACTGAAATGATATCACTGTGGATGTTATCATCCTAAAAGCCATTTACTTGTTATATATTCCTCTTTCTGAAGGAAAACAAAGATTCCCCCTCTCCCAGCTGTTTTTTATCACCTACAATTGTTTCTCACATAGCTGTAGGCATCAGTCCACAAGGCAGGAGGCAGGGGAAATGGGAGACTGCAACTGCTAGATCTTGCGGTGCCAAACAGCTTGCTGAGAGTATTATAAAACGTCAATTACTTCTGGAATGGCAGTGTAAAACTGAGTGCACAGGCTCCTCATTTCAGTATAAGGCAGTATGTCTGAACTCTCACAGCTCAATGATGTAGAATGAAGTTGTACTTGCATATAAAGCATTGATTGTATTTGGTGGAAAAAGACAGTAAGCATCTTGCACAGAAGTATAACACACAATAAAGCATTGGTCCTGAACCCGATCCCCTGGGTGTAAAAAAACCCAGGCACTGAGCTTGTGCGGAGGTATATTTTGTGCTTTCACCTGAAAGGTTGTTGACACCTGTATTAAGGTGGGAAATACATCACCTTAGCATTAGACATGTAACCTGAGAACTGACTTTGAAAACCGATGAAATGCAGCATGTATAATAGATCTTCCTCTCAACAAATTAAGTGAAAGGTAATTTGGTTTGATTAACACTTCAGTGTTAAAATGTAGCAGCTTACTGTAAAAAAAAGTGGTACAGTAGATGATTTCTTACTTCTATGCTGCAAGACATGCTTAAACATGCAAATGCTGCTTCAAAAATTTTTATTCAAAAAATTCCTTGGAGGAAAAGCAAACAAAATGCAACTCCAGAGGCAAAGAAAGGTAAAAGGCACCACTGATAGAACAAAGTTTATGAACTTTGTTTAAAAAGTAAAGATACTAGAACTTGCAGCTGAGGCTTCTCAGTGTCCAGGGACAACCCTTCCCTTATTCAGATACTGGAATTCCAGTTGCCACTGTCTGAATAATGTACAGAATTTATAGAGTGGCTGGAAAGCTGCTTGGCAAAGAAGGATCTGGGAATGTTGTTTGACAGCCAGCTGAACATGAGCCAGCAGTGTACCCAGGTGGCCAAGAAGGCCAATGGCATCTTGGCTTGTATCAGAAACAGCATGGCCAGCAGGACCGGGGAAGCGATTCTGCCCCTGTACTCAGCACTGATGAGGCCACACCTCGAATCCTTGGTTCAGTTTTGGGCCTCTCACTAAAAAAAAGACACTGAGGTGCTGGAGCGTGTCCAGAGAAGAGCAACAAAGCTGGTGAAGGAGCAGCTAAGAGAACTGGGGCTGCTTGGCCTAGGGAAGAGGAGGCTGAGGGGAGACCTTATCCCTGTCTACAACTACCTGAAAGGAGGTTGTAGAGAGGTGGATGTTGGTCTCTTCTCCCAAGTCACAGGTCGTGGGACAAAAGGGAAAGGCCTCAAGCTGTGCCAGGGTAGGTTCAGAATGTTCACTGACAGGATTATCAAACACTGGAACATGCTGCCCAGGGATGTGGCCGAGTCACCATCCTTGGATGTATTTAAAAGAGGGGTAGATGAAGTGCTTAGGGAGATATGGTTTAGTAGTGGACAGGTATGGCTGGGCTTGATGATCTCAAAGGTCTTTTCCATCCTAGGGATTCTATGATTCTAACGTGTACTGCAGGTACAGTTGCCAGGTTCATCACAACTCTTGGAGGAAAAGAAGGGTCCTTGAGGTCTTTACGGATTGAAGGTCTTATTTATTCTATTGAAAGATTCAATAACAATCATTCGCTATTCACCAGGTACACTGCACAACCTACAAAACATTTTTTCTTTATGGCTGGCTTCAGTGCGCCTCCAAGTCCATTCCCACAGCTTGGGTCACCCTCTGAGCTCTCACTGCCCAGTGGAAGGCCAAGTATTTCAGACTTTGCACAGCAGCATCAGGCTCTATGGTTCTGTTGGACCCAGAGCCAGTAGTAACAGTGACCTAGGCAGGTGGTGGTTTTGCCAGCCTGCAACCAGCTGATGAGATATGGCAAAACCTGAGCTTTCATCAGCCAAGTTTGGGGAATTTTTTCACACTTTTGAGGTCAAAGCTTCTGGCTAAGAAAAAAACCCAAACAACTGCTTTGGATCAGTCTAATTCTTTTCAGTAGGATCTGGCTTGTACTCACTCCTCAGGCTGCAGCACCCCTCTCATGCTTGTAGGTACAGTGTGTCATTACAGCTGTGCTTTGCCCAGGCTGCTTGCCTCTGCCAGACACTCAAAAACTGCTGTCCTGAAGCAGCACATTAACATCTATGCCAGGAAAATCTTAATCCCTTCCCATTCAGATAAAGTGGCAGAAGGAAAAATGAAGTCTCTTCAGGTATATACTAATGAGAATGGCATGAGCAGGCACAGCGCGCTCGCAGCTGTATCCTGGGCTACATCAGAAGCGGCGTGTCCAGCAGGTCATAGAATCAGAATAGTTTGGGTTGGACGGGACCTTAAAGATCATCTCGTTCCAACCCCCTGCCATGGGGAGGGACACCCCACTAGATCAGGCTGCCCAAGGCCCATCCAATCTGGCCTTGAACACCTCCAGGGACGGGGCAGCCACAGCTTCCCTGGGCAACCTGGGCCAGTGTCTCACTACTCTCATGGTGAAGAAATTCTTTATGTCAAGTCTAAATCTGCACCCTCCATTTTATACCCATTCCCCCTTATCCTATTGCTACAAGTCTTTGTGAACATCTACAAGCCTGTGTTCACAAAGGTCAAGGGAGGTGATTCTGCCATCTGCTCTCATGAGACCTCACCTGGAGCACTGGGATCAGTTCTGGAATCCACAGCACAGGAAGGACATGGATCTTTTAAGAGTGGGTCTAGGGTCACGAAGATGTTCAGAGGGCTGGAGCACCTCCCATACCAGGACAGGCTGAGAGTCGAGCTTGTGCATTGTAGAGGAGAGAAGGCTCTGGGGAGGACTCATAGAAGCCTTAAAGCAGCCTACAGGAAAGCTGGGGAGGGGCTCTTTATCAGCGAGTGCAGTAATAGGACAAGGGGGGAATGGTCTTAGGCTGAAGGAGGGTACAACCAGGTTAAACATTAGGAAGAAATTTCTTACTGTGAGGGTTTGAGGCACTGGCACAGGTTGCCCAAAGAAGCTGTGGCCGCCCCATCCCCGGAGGTGTTCAAGGCCAGGTTGGATGGGGCTTGGAGCAGCCTGGTCTGTGGGAGGTGTCCCTGCCCATGGACAGTGTGGGTGGAACTGGATGGAACTCTCCCGGCGCCCGCAGCCCTCCCCCTGCCCGCAGCGCGATCTCAGCCAACGCCCGCGGGCCCCGAACCCGCGACCCCGTGACGCGGCCACTCTCGCGAGACTTGGGGCAGCGGCTCCGCTCTCGCGCGATCTACCCTCACTTCCGCGCGCGCTGCGATGGCGGCGCCGGGGTGCGAGGAGGCGCGGGCGGGCGGCGTGGGGCTGGGGGCCGGCCCGCCCCTCCCCGGCGTCCCCCCTCACCCCGGCGTGGCCCGGCGACGGGGCCGCACGCTGCTGGTGCGGCACCTGCCCGCCGAGCTCACGGCGGCCGAGAAGGAGGACCTTCTGAAGCACTTCGGGGCGGTGGCCGTGCGCGTCCTGTCAGACCACGGGCGGCTGGTGAGGGCCGCGCCCTTAACGCGGGGCCGAGCGGGAGCCGGGGCGGCGGGGGGGCAGGTGACCGGCCTCCCGCCTCCCTCCGGGGCGTCCTGCTTGTTGGCAGCAAGGCTGCGGAAAAGAAGCGCAGAAGTGTCTAGGGTGCAGATTGACGGGCCTGCCTCTCCACATCCTTATTTTATCGTTTCCTTGCTCTAAATTGCAAAAAAACTCATAGCAGTATCTGTCTGGTGGTGAATGCCGTTTGGGAATAGCCTTATATTCCTGCAGAACTGCAGATAAATAAATGTTCTCAGCTTGTGTCAGGCTTATGCTTTCTCTTACAGGTTATTAAAAATACTGGCTTTGTAGTACTTAAAGGGTGCCTGCAGGAAAGCTGGAGAGGGTCTCTTTGTCAGGGAGTGCAGGAATAGGATGAGGGGGAACAGTTTTGACTTGAAAGAGGGGAGATTTGGATTAGATATTAGGAAGAAGCGTTTTACTATGGGGATGGTGAGGCACAGGAATGGGTTGCCCAGAGAAGTCGTGGCTGCCTCATCTCTGCAGGCATTCAAAGCCAGGTTGGATGGGGCTTCGAGCAACCCCATCCAGTGGAAGGTGCCTCTGCCTATGGCAGGGCAGTTGGAACTGGATGATTGTTAAGGTTCCTTCCAACCCAAACCATTACAAGATTCTGTGGTTCTCTGATGGTGATTTTTCCGATAGCTGCTGTTGCAACTATTAGCATTTTGGGGTTTTAATACTGAATCATGTAGTGGCAAGTGATGAAGTGTGTTACAACAATTTAAGATGACCTGTGTATTCGGTGAGGACTTGGTCTATTTTGGAAAGCTTAAAGTTTCTTAATACTAAAAATTAAGGGGAAATGTTAATTGGGAACCATTGAAAGTGTCAGAGCATTACAGTAGCTATGACTTTTATAGCAGGAAAAGTAACGATTTTAGGAGTTGCTTTGATCATAGAATTACCAGGTTGGAAAGGTGATCATGGATCATAGAGTCCAACCATTCCTAACACTTCCTTAAACCATGTCCCTAAGCACTTCATCCACCCCTTCCTTAAACACCTCCAGGGAAGGTGACTCAACCACCTCCCTGGGCAGCCTGTTCCAGTGCCCGATGACTCTTTCCGTGAAAAATTTTTTTCTGATATCCAGCCTGAACCTCCCCTGGCAGAGCTTCAGGCCATTCCCCCTTGTCCTGTCCTCTGTCACTTGGGAGAAGAGGCCAGCTTCCTAAGTATAATAATGATCCTTCCTCAGGATCATGATGATGCTACTCTACTGAGAGTTGCTAAAATATATGTTCTTTTTTGAAAACAAGTTTAAACTTCTTTATCAATACACTTCCTTGCAGATGAGGATGGCTTTTCTCACTAGAAAAAAAATACTATTTTCCTGTGTTCCTCAAGCTGCTCAGTTCCTACCTTAATTTTTTGATGGATGAGGTGCCTGTTCTAGATTCTTAAGAAAAAAAATTCCTTAGTACTCCATCTTTACCCCGCATAGGACTTAAATGACTGCTACCAGGATGCTTTCAAATATGCAAACTTGTATCCACTAATTCCTTGTGGATATATTCTTTACATTCTGTTTCTTACCATTTTTTATTTGAATTCTATATGACAATTTTTTTTTGTTGTTTTCTAGAAACATACTGCATTTGCTACCTTTCCCAGTGAAAATGCAGCTGTGAAGGTTTGTATTGAGTTTGTTATTGAATGTTTTAGCAAAGCGCTTTTCTGAATTGCCAGTTGTGCTCTGGAGTATTTTACACATCATCTGGTACTCATTGTTGGTGAAAAAAAGTGCAGAGCAATGTAATATTAGAGTTCTTTTTCAGGTAGTGCTTGAAGGATTCAAAAAAATGAATATTTCTATAAAGTCATAAGAAAGGTGGGTTAGGGCTTGTGGAAGTCTTCTGATCCAACATGTCACATCCGGGGTCACAAAATTACATGACTTGAAACTGGTCAGGGCCTTGCCTAGTGTGTTTGTGCATTTACATATCAACTATAAACCAAACATAATTTACTTGTCTTCTGCATAACTGCATATTTGCCATAAAATTCAGACACAGCGATGTTCTCAATTGAAGACTGCCTTGAATGCTTAACTTTGATAAGAAAAACTACCATTTTAATGGGGGACATGGATGCCAAAAAAGCTAATACTAATAATGCTTTTCAAATATGAATCTGGTAAAAAGCCTGTGTCCTGAATTTCCTTCTAACCCTGGGTCTTTTTGGTGTTGCTTTTATTTTTTCAGGCAATGCTGTGAAGTACTACTTAAAGTTACAATGATTATCTCAGGTGAACAGTGGTGAATTTAGGTTGCTCCGTGCAAGCTGGGGCAGTTAGCAGCCTGTCGTGATCTAGACATGCAGAATGCTGGAGATTTCTAGTGTCATTGTTAAGAATCTTGATTTTAAAATTCCCAGCTATTACTAGCCCGAGTTCAACATGTTTGTACTTCATGAGCAAGAGATTGGTTACTTGAAATCACAGAGATTTACTAGGCTGTGTAATAAGTATCATGTTGCTGGCTGCTGTCTCACTACTGTGTTCAGATGACCTGAGTCTCTTCAGTGGTTCTAGTTGTGAACTTTGTATTTTTGTTTCTGCTAGCAGGAAAGAGGCTGCCAAAAGCAGGGCTGTGAAGGCAGAAACGACGCAAAACTTTGTGTGTGGTAGCTTAGAATTACCTTAAAGCAGTTGGGACTGCATCCTATCATTAGTTCACCAGCCAAAGAAAAAGTTATGCTTTGAAATAATTCTAATGTTTTTCCTCTTACCTTTCTTTCTTTTCTCCGTAATTGTTTGAAGGCTTTGTCAAGACTGCATCAGCTAAAACTTTTAGGTCATACCTTAGTTGTTGAATTCGCAAAGGAGCAAGATAGCGTGCAGGTAGTTAGCCAGCCTTCTGTCTCAGAGAAGTGTAACAGGTATGTGCATAATTTAATTTCTATGTTTGTGGTCAAGGAAAGGATATTCTATATTCATGATACTTTCATAGTACTGCTAGATCAAAGGATAAATCATAACCATTTAAAGTGTTAACAGGCAGGTTCATGACGATAGATAAGTGACTGTGTTCTGTCTGTTAGTATTATTATATATAGTATTCCTTATTCCTATAGTTGCTCATATCCTAATGAGCAATTGTCCCTGTTCACAATTTACAGACAAGACTCCAGTCTTTGTAATGTGACCTCTGTATTGCACAGGTTCCATGTCAGGGTTATCATTTTCTTTTGCTGTTAAGCAGTGCATGCAATTAATAATTGTTCCTAATCAAGAGTCGGGCAGAATTGACCCGTGCTAGCATAGCTGTACTATTGTAGACACTGTCTTCTAGGCTGGAGTTGATTTGCATGTATCTACTTGAATCATGAGCAGAACAAACAAAACTGTTTGAGTCTTCCTTCGAATAAAGAACATGTAACATTAAAAAACAAGAAGAATCCAAATGATAGTATGAGCAAGAACTGGTAGTTTGGGTTTCAATTGCATTGTTAGGTGTTTAGGTTTACTTGTGTCATATGTAACTAAGTGATAGAAGCTATGTGGTAATGCTTAGCTTAAAACCTCTATAGCAGAGTTTAGTTATTTATTCCACTCTTAATGTGAACAAGTCAACAATTCAACTTGGTTTTATACTGTCTCTGAACAGAGAGTAAAGAGTCTTTGAATAGAAAGCAACATAATTTTAGTTCTTTTCCTGTGAGACAATTTAAGTCAGAAGTTTTAAGTATAGTGAGACTTGGTTAAAGCTGCATAAATATTTATGTAAACCTTAGATGTCTAGCTACTATGAGTACCTACAAGTATTAATACTTAATTAATGAGGTCCTTGATAAAAATACTATGCTAATGTATTTCTTATGTTTTTAATATATGACCTTAAACATATTTCATACATTATGGAAGGAAATTAAATTTTGCCCTGTTTTAAAGCTAAATTATTTTTCAGTTTAGAAGAACCGGTGAAAGAAGAAGAGAAGAAGGAACCCAACTGTGTTAAAATAGAGAATGGAATTGCACCCAACCATGGGTTAGTGTCTTTTTTTGTCTTAAACTGTAACAAAATATGATAATTATTTTTGAAATAAGAGTTATGTTGAACAAGAGAGAATGCAATAAGCTGCATTTTCTCTTGTTCTGTTTTATATGCATAGCTGTAGGAATTGAACTAAAATTTCATCTTTATGACAAGTTTAGAAGCGTTATAGCTGAGTAGCAACTGGTGTTTTGAGGTGTGAAGTTGTGGATTGCATAATAGCCTTCTAGCACAAATGCACTGCTTTCTCAGGAAGAGTTTAAGGACTGGGTAGCTTGTCCCAGTGTTAATACTGTTGACTTTTATTTTTCTGAAGGCTTCTTATTTTTTGCCCTATTTGCATTTTTGCATACGTGAAGAATAGATTTCTTTTTGGGCTAATAAACTCAGCACTTTGAGCACTGAATTTATGATGTTTGTAGAGCATGCTATGCTGTCCTTCTGGTTTGGACATGTTAATTGTTTCTGTGTGCTTTAGGCTTTCATCATATGTTGGTATTTTCATTATGCTGAAGCCCAGTAAGTCTGTCATGTGTTAGGGGATCGTTTTCTCATGCTAAAGCCGTAATGTAAGTAGCCCAAAACTATTTTAGGGAAAATAATATTTCAGTGATACTTCAGATGTAATAAATAGTTAAGCCTTTAGTAATCTTTAAGTGTTATCAGTCACTATGTCACAATGGTGCTAAGATTCCTGAGTTTCAATCTTTTTTTCCTCAGCCTCACCTTTCCCATCAATTCTTGCCTCAAGTATTTGTATCCACCACCTTCAAGTACAATTCTAGCAAATATAGCAAATGCCTTGGCAAGCGTGCCCAAATTTTATGTCCAGGTGAGTAAAAAATGGCAGAAAAAGAAAGTATAAAAATAAAAACATCTTGGTTTTTCCTCGTCTAATTGTCCATAGAACTACTTTTTGTCATACTAAATATTAGGTTAGTTTTCCTGTGATAATGTTAATTTCTTACTATGTTGAGATAGTAAGATTTCATTGACCTGAAGTAACCATTACTACATTGACACTGAAAACTTAGCTGGATATGTTCTTTTTAATTAGATGTGACTTGAGTACATGGAATTTCATTCTGAGAAGATATTTACTTTTTTTGATTGCCTTTTTAGGGTGTTGCTCATATTTACAATTAGCGTTGAATATCAAGTCCAGGCTTTTCTTTAATAACCAGTGTAATTGTGTCTTCATTAAAACTGTACTGATTTACATCTGCCAGAAATTATAGACTCTTATACCTAGCAAGGAAGTATTTTTTTAAATTTATTTATTTAAAGGAAATCTGACTTATTTTGAATCATTTCAGGTACTTCATCTTATGAATAAAATGAATCTTCCTCCACCTTTTGGGCCAATTACTGCTCGTCCTCCCATGGTAACTTTTTAAATGTCTTTTAAGTACTGTAAAATTGACAGTTCAAAATTGGCAATTCAAAACATTAGCAACGTGGTACGAGATCTAAGTTCAAATTTAAAGTTGGAGAAATCTCTAGAAGATAGCAAATATTGCTGCATTTCATTGGGTTAGATGTGCATCTTAGTCTTCTAAACAAATCTTACTGCACTTAGAATAAAGAAATATATGTGTATGATAGTAGCTGGAATATTTCAAAAAAGGACGTTATAGCATCATGTTACAGATACAAGAAATAAAGAAAACCATTAGCGCATTTCCTTAAAAAGGTACGTTAAGTTTTTGTCTGTTTATTTCTTTGGAGTTCCGGTTACATTCAGATTTTTAAAGAGATTATGCAGCTCTTTTGGATTTA
This sequence comes from Cuculus canorus, assembly GCF_017976375.1. NCBI lineage: Eukaryota > Metazoa > Chordata > Aves > Cuculiformes > Cuculidae > Cuculus > Cuculus canorus. The sequence continues at coordinate 7,997,391 of NC_071408.1, forward strand.
ACTTGCTCTGTTCCAGGTTGTTTTTTGAAAGAGGCAGGGTTGAGGGAAACCAGCTTAGGCAGAGCTGGTTTTGAAGACAAATAGAAATACTGGCTCATAGTCTGTTTGCTGAGAGAACAGAGTAGTTTAACTGATTGCCAGTGGAAGGTAGAGCATGTGAGGACCTGCATTAATAGTGATAGCTTACAGTATTTGGATATAGTGAAGTTGTGCTTCACTACACTTTGTGTTTGCCTTAACAAAGCATCTGCTTCTAGTAAGAGGGGAGCTAACTGGTAAAGAAAAATGTGAAATAAATCTATCACATAAATGAATTCACACTGATATTCTAGGAATAATTTTATTTGTTGCCTGGTTTGGACCAGGATAAGCATTGTGATTTTAGTAGTCATGCAAAAAGAGTAGTAAGGTGAGAAACCAGTCCTCAAAATTCCTAGAGCAGTTTGTAAAGGGCACAGAGTATTTCTAATGACAGAAGTCATTAGTGCCTTATGGAACCAAGGGTATGCAAAAAGTAGCTGTTTAGTTTAGTAAGATTGTTGAAAGTAGGGCTGGAGATCATTTTGTGCATAGGGCATTTCTTATATGGGGTTTTTGCAGTCTCAATGAAGAAACTAATTCGTTTCATAAAGCCCTCACTCCTTACAGAAGTAGAACTGTAACTTTGATAGGTAGTGGAAGGTTCAGTGTAGAAACTGAGGTAGTTTGGGAGCTTAGGCCTCCTCCTCTGTTTTGACTGCATTCCTCTCTAGCAAGTCCTTACAATTGAGTGCAAATGAAAAGCTAGGGTCATGGCTGCTTTTTTTGTTTTTTAACTCCTCAGATTAAAAGAATGAAAACATTCAGTTGCGCTTCAGAAAGCAGCAATTCTTTTTACTTGTGGAAAGTTATCATTAGTAATGTAGTTCAGCAAAATAGCATACAGAACCCTATAAACATACTTCAAAAAATGCTTCTTGTCATCTTTTAATTTATTTCTTTGACCGTTTTTATTAAGTAAAGGAAAACAAGATATGCTGTTTGTTTTCTTAAAACATTTAGTTGCGCTTTTTTTTTTAACTTTTTCCTCATATAATTAGTATGAAGAATATTTACCAGTGCCTGCACCACCACCCCCAATCCCACCTTTGCCTCCTGAAGAACCTCCTTTGCCTGACGAGGAAGAAGAGCAACTATCTAGTGGGGAGGAGTCAGAATATGAAAGTGATAATGATGAAGAAAAGGAGAGGTAGGTATTTTACAGCCATTTGCAAGCTTTTGGGCTCTTTTAAAGTGTTATTTTCACTTTTCTAGCTTCTAGTTCAGCAAGTGGTGGAATCAGTTAATGTTTGGGATATATAGGTAATCGTTCTGGGTACTTAAGGAAGCTCCAGGGTGATTTAAAACCAGTACTGTTTTGAATCACAGTAAGAGAAGGAGATGGCTAAATGGTACACAAATTATTTGTTCCCATGTCTAAAAAAAAAAACTAGACAAAAATCCCAACAAAACAAAAACTCAGAATCAAGAGAGTGCAGATAGAAGGAAGAAATAATTATATTGTTTTCTAGCTTCTTCACTTTTCCGCATCTCTACGGAGTAAACTACTCAGGCTGAGTCATATGTGCACTCTGTCTTCCAAAATGTTCTTGCACATCAGTGTGTGATTGCTAGGAGTAATAATAATAGGCGATCGTGTGTACTGAGGATTCTCTTGCAGTTTTGGGACTGAATTGCATCATAACTGTTTTTTTTAATCTTTAATACTGAATGAAGAATAAATTTTCTTTAATTGCTATTTAAACTGAAAAGTAAATCAGAAAGTCCTTCCGCTATATTCAGAAAAATACATAGATTTGGAAGAAAGGAACTCCTGAATGGAAATAATATTCTAAAAAACGGTTCAGCTTAGGGCTTCTTAGCAATTTTACAGCTTCGATGTCTAAATCAAGTGTATGCTTGGAGAAGGAAGGGGCATCATTGGACTCATTACAGTTTTCATTGATCACTTAATTGTTCTGTGTATATTGATTTGCTGTGTGTTATGGTTTATTAATGTAGTTTTGGTCTTAAGGTAGCTTGATATATAACTGTATCCTGAAGAGTTGTATTTCAGGAGCTTTAAGGAAGGGGGGAGATTTTTCAAAATAAGTATTTTCAAATAAACCACTTTGGTTCTTTTTAAAATTTTGTTTAAAATAGAATGACCAAGTTGATGGAATTAGCAACCCTTCAGCCTAAAAGACCAATAAACACAAAGAGGCGTGGTGTTAGAAAAAAGCAAAGAATTAAAGACTTGTTGAATGTTCCTGTCTCTACTCCCCACAGGTTTGTATTATTTCTGTGGTTTTTGTACTTTTTTCGATTATTCCTTTTACTAAATGACAGTCTGTGTATCATGGTTGCTTAAGTGTTGCTGTTCTAAACCAGACATTCTTCACTGATATATAAATGGGGTAGTGGAGTTGGTTTTCCCTTATCCTTAGGCTTGAATTTATTGTTCTAAAGGTCCAAGGCATCATGTAATTGAACTCAAGTCTGCTCAACAGCCCTTGTCTGTAAAGTGTGCCTGGTTCAAACTCTGTGTTTCTCTTGCTTTCAAACTAATAAAAATCCCTTTTTCCTAAAGAAAAACAATTGCGCACCACATTCCTCACAGAAGCAATCTGGATTTGTTTGAGATACGTCTTGAAATAAAAATTTGGAACACAAAATGAAAGGTGATACTGGAAGAATATTAACAGTGGATTTTGTTTTAAATAATTTTGGGTTTTGAAACTGCAATACTATGGCACAGTAGGCACCAGTGTAGTACTTCTGTGTAGTCATGATCAATTGTGAATGCATTTTTACTAATAGCCTCCTTCTTCCTCCAAGGGATTTCTATATATAGTGTATATATATATACATAAATAGTGTATATATAAATATATAGTCTATAATCTGAAAATTTGATGTATTTTCTACACTACGGGGGAACAGCAGCACGGCCAGTTATATTTTGTAAACTAACTTGCTGATACAGGTTTTCATAAGTGCCTGTCCATACCATAATGCTGTATTAAATACTTGGTTCTGCTCTCACCACCAGTTACAGCTACTGTATTTGCAGTGTTTTAATCAACTCGAACTATACTGGGTGAAATTTTTGAAATGGAGGGAGAATTCACGTATATGTGGTAAACAACAGTATAAAATCTATCTGGAAGAAATCTTGTATTTGACTATGCATTTATAAGTGTTTGACTCTAACTAACATGTTCTTGTTTTAAACAGTAATTTGCATCCTACGCTGTCACCTTCAGATGTCTTTGAGCAGCTACAGCATGTAGGTCATAAAAAAATTGAGTTCCATATTACTACTGACATCCCATCTGTTCTACAGATAAACTCAGAAAAAGAAGAAAAAAATGGTAAGAGTTCACAATTCAAATGTGGTTTCAGCGTAGAAGGCTGCTAAAATTTAGGCAAGGGAATTATTTTTTCATCTTTTGTATTGTGAGCTTTCAAAACCAGCAAATATTGGGGTTTAAGAATAACTGGCATCTTGTCTGCATTTGCTCTTTTTCCCCCATGTTAAAGCCCAGAACTCTGTGCTTTGGTACAGTAAAGATTCTAGAGGACTTTAAAGGTCTCTTTCTTTTCATATGTGGTCTGTGTTTGTGGTGAGTTGCAGTCTTTTAAGGTGTATTTATCAAATACATTACAAATGTATTTTCAGTGTTATACAGTGTAACGGAAGGTACCAAGATAATTTCAGATTTTCCTTTTCCAGCTCTTAGAGAGCAGCATTCAAGTGGTTGCCAACTCCTCTGTGATGCACCGATTATCTGCTATAAAAATGCTGGCCAGTAATAGCAATGAGGCTGATGGTTTCTTATAGGGTTATGGTCAGTCTGCATTTCTTGGTACTTTACAGTAATATATGGTTTCTTTGAATGAAAATTAGATACACCAGTGAAATGAATATGAGCATGAGCAGCAAGGCTAGTTTCATTTTAACTGGCACGTTCCATGGCTTTTATTTGCAGTACAGTTAATGTTATAGGACAATAGGGCAGGTGTGTTTGTCAAACAGGGATTAAGACACATGTCTTTAAGGATATGTTTGAATTGCTTTATAAAGTGTACTATATTAAGATGTTATTGGAAGTAGCATGCTTTTCTGCTTGCTGTTTATAGTCTTGTGAATAAACATACAGATGACTTACATAATGCGTTGAAATTTCAGACATTTGTGTCAAAGAAGAAGAAATCAATAATACAGGCTTTGGAAGGATTTTCCCAGCTCCTAGCTCAAATGATAAAATGGAAACTGAAGAGGAGGAGGATGAAATACCATCAGAATTTATATCTAGAAGGGATCTAGAGAAAAACAGGCTTTCTAGAGAAGGTATAACTGTGAGAATAAGTTATCTAATAATAGTTCTTTGATTTGTAGCAACTAATGGTTTAAATATTTCTTTTCTTAATATATCATATTTAGTCGTTTCATACTGAGCAAAAATACGAAGTAATTAAATGAGCTAAAACATTGTCTGTTTTTCTGTCTTCAAGAAATGGAAAAATTTTCTGTTTTCAAAAACTATGAGCCAGGTGATCCAAATTGCAGGATATATGTGAAGAATTTAGCTAAACAAGTTCAAGAAAAGGTAGGTAAACAAGCAAATTAAGTATTTATCAAAAGAGCTTTTTATCAGCCTTCCTCTTACACCTACCCTTTAATTTCAGGATCTCAAGTTCATTTTTGGAAGATATGTTGACTTCCAGTCAGAAGAGGAACGAAATATGTAAGTTAATTTAATAATGGTGAAAATTTTGATTTAAAAACTAATCCTCCCTACTTTTTATTTATTCTTCTACATCTTTATCCTTTTCTGCATAAAGAAAAAATGAATTTCATTTGAAAATCTTAATTTATCACAAGTACAGAAATAGAATTATTTTTGAACAGTGTCTGAAGACCCTACTATTTTGCCCTTATATTTTCATTGCCAAATTTACTGTTTATTGGCTGACTGACACAGAATGAACAGTGAAGACATTTGTGTGTATCTGATCATTTTCCATATGTCGTATTTACTACAGTTGCACACCCAATTTGCCAGCCTGCAGCCTAATGTCACTTTTTACTAAATGCTTCCCCCAGGCAAGACGGTCTCCAGTTACATAATTACTGCTTGTTAGGCTCTACTTCCATTTCTGCTATTTCTCCAACTTGAAGCATGAGAATTATATTTGTACTATGAAATATGAAAGTGTTGTTAAACACGGGTAATTCCCGATTCTCTATTTTGCCTCTAGGTTTGATATACGTTTGATGAAAGAGGGCCGTATGAAGGGACAGGCTTTCATTGGACTTCCTAATGAAAAAGCAGCTGCTAAAGCTTTAAAAGAAGCAAATGGATATGTCTTATTTGAAAAACCCATGGTGGTTGTATCTTTTTCTTGAAACATTTGCATTATATTCTTTGTAATCTGTCTGTCAATCCCTAGTTTAGCTGTTGATGTTCTACTTACTAGAAATCTATGGAAAGAGGAATTACCTTAAGAAACCCAGGCAGTGTGGCATAATGTGCTACTGTTAATTTTATAATTGATAAATTTATAGAGGCACCTGTTCTGGAGCAGGAAAGTAAATGCGCTTTGTTTAAGTCAATAAAATTGAGTTCTCTGGTCTTAGCACTTTGATCCTGCAAGAACAATTCAAGAGAATTTAGCTTGTATGAACATTTTATTTCAATTAAGTAGACTTTTTGTCTTGTTTAAGCCTGTGTTTGCAGAATGAAGAACATAAAGAAATGTTCCTGTTGGGGTCAGTGGTCTCTGTTTAGACTGCTTCTGCAGCTGGAACTGTCAAACTGTCACTTTCTTTTTAGGCCTTTGTAACGTGTTGGGAGCTCTACATTTTGGTTTTGGGGTTTTTTTTGTTTTTTTTTTTTTTTGTCTATAAGTTTTAAAGTTCTTCCGGTCCTTTCATATTTTTAATTGTTTCATTGTCTTATTTAATTTTCTTTGTACTCTTGTTCACCCCAACCTCAGTCTTTTTTAGCTTTTTTTCCTCCCAAATACCTACTAAGATATGAAAGTTATGGAATTAACATGTAAATATCAAGCATTTATCCCACTGTAGTTAATCTGTTTTTCATCTAGCTTGTTCCTGGTTAGTCTTTATTTACTTAGTATTCTAAACTCTTGGACAGGCTCTTTTAACATTTTTCTGTAGTGCAGATTGGTGAGGTCCTAATCTTGGACTAATAGACACTATTGTTATGATTCTTAAAACTGTAGTAGAATTGATTAAGATAGAGCAGATAAAGGCTTTGAAACTAACTTTTGCTGAAGTAATACCTTTTTGCTTCTTGATTGCCTTCTGTTTGTCATTGACACTTGTAGTCCTTAACAGAACCTCAGCAATTTGCTCGTTCAGCTAGACCAAAGCAGGATGCCAGTGAAGGGAAAAGAAAAAAGTAGAACACTTCACAAGGTATGGATTCTCTCTCTGAAAATAAAAATACACAAAATAGGCTGAGGGATATTGCTCATTTCTATTGCTGGATATTTGTTTGGTTTTCTGTATTATCTTTTTAATGGCTGCCTTAGAAATAAGGATGGTGGAGTGGAAATGTTCTATACATTATTTTTTTTTTCTTAAATGTGCACCTATGCCAGAAAATCAGAATGCAAGATATATAGTTGGTGTAAGTTAAAATGTTGCTTCTTTATTTTGTTAGAAACTCTGAGATTGCCATTTCCATAATCTTGATATCCTAGAGTAGTTGTCAGTTTCTTTAATCTGGTGAGCTGGGGGGTTACTCTGGAATCTAACCACTTACCTTTTAGTAGTCTCAAGAGCGTTAGTTTTGAAGACAGTTGCCTCTTTTCTTCTTCCTTTCCGTCCCTGCCATTGTTAAGTGATCCTGAAGAACTGTTCCTGCAATAAACTCACTTTTGCTAGCTCTGTAAGGGACCTTTGCCTTTGCTAACTTTGGAAAATAGGATCTTAGTACTGTTGCAGCGTCCTTTAAACTTGCCTGATTTAAGAAAGGATATGTATCAGAAAGTGCTACTTAATTTGTGGTGATAAAGGCTTCCTTTGTTGTAGAATGCATAGGTTCTGATTTTTGAAATTATTGTCAAAACTTGATAGGGAAAGTAACTTTTAGTAGAAAGTAATCACTATTTAACTTAATCTCCTATCACATAGCTTTACTTCCCTACTGTTTACTCGAGCTATTTGCTTTACACGAGAGTTGATTTTGCTTAAGTTACACTAATGAAACTGAGGGTTTTGGTGGCCTAAAAACATTTGAGTAGTGAACTGTGTGAAACTAACATGTGAAGTAAATGGTGCGAGAATTAGGAGCACTTATTTCAGGTAGATGACCTAGCTCAAATTTAGAGCATTTAACTTGGTTACAGATTACAGTTGAGCATCACTCTGCTTGTGCCTCCACCCAAGACCAAATGAATTCAAAGCTTAGGCTGAATGCTTCCGAAACACTACTTAATCCATATATGTTTTAATGTTTGATCATTGTTACTTTGGAAAAAACACTGAAGTTAAAGATAGAGGATGTGGAGAGCTGCTTTTGATTTTTAAAGATTGGCTGGAGACCCCACAGTATGATTATTGAGAAGGTAGTATTATAAATATTCTATTTTTATCTTCCTTACGTAATATTGTATAACAGTTACATCAATTGTAGGATTCTTCTTTTGTCAGTCGTCTAAGGGTTTTTTTTTCATCAGATTATATTTGTGCTTGTTTCCCTCATTTCTGAGATGCTCTTTGATTTTACCAGTTCCTACTTTTTTTTCAGGCATTCTTCTGTATAGGTCATTAAAAAGAGACAAATGGGCCTTCGCTAAAATATTCTATTAGGGACAAGGATTTATGGGAATGTTTCAGTCTTGTTTCTTACTGCTACCTTGTTAGAAAGAAACCTTGTATTTATATTATCCAATGTCTAATAAGAAAGTTACTAAGTTGTTTTGGTTTTTTAATCAAATGAAAAAACCCAAAGTATTTTAGCTATTGGAAAGCCTTATAAATGAAGCCTGAACACTTCTATTATTCCAGGAATTCAGTGTCTTTCCAACTAATTTTTATTAATCATGTTGATGGTCAACTCTGTCTAGAGTGAGCAAACGTGCTTTTGCAAGATGTGTTTGTGCACCTGAAAGCCTTACATCTTGTGTTAGTGCGTTGGTTTAATGTGTTGCAGACAGAACTTCTTCCTTACCTTGACTATTTATATGTAAAGATCACAGAATGTGCCATAGACAAAGAGATTCTTGGGATCCATGAAGTTTAATTAAAAATATGTATTTCACTTCCCAACTAATGATGAAACTGAACCCTATTTCTGCGCAGCTATATTTTTTTTCCTGCTGGAATAATCTGGTGGATGGTGATTTATGGTGCAGAATGCCATGATTAGAAATCTGAGTGTGTAAGGAAGAGCAGTGTCAGAATCTCATTTGAAACATAAATATGCATATAAACAAGTTTATACAGACAGTTGAAGGACTTCAAATTTGATCTGTATCTCGTATCTCAATGTTGTTTGTTTTGGTTGTTTTTAAACAACTCAATTGTCATAAGTTAAACTTTTGATTATTTTCAAACATGTGGAAGCTGCGTTAAATTCATTAATCTTATTGCAAAGATTTTCGTTATTTTTTAGTATTTCCTGTATGTAAGTGTTATCTTTGTAGAGAAAATGTGTGGATTATAAAAATACTATGTAATTCCTTGCTAGCTAGAATATCTTTTTCTTGATAGACTGGCAAAAATTTCAGTTAGTACTTGGGGTGACTATTTTTTCAGTAGCTAAAATACAACTGTTGAGGAGAAAGGTTGTGTAGAAGAAACTGGTGTTGAGAGCTCTCCAGCTTCTTCATAGGGAAGAAGTGACTTGAAAGCCTGCATTGAATGGAAACATGATTGGGTTTTGGACCTGATGAAAAAAGTGAGTCTGTAAAATGGCAAGGACTTGAAGGAGAATTAATGAGACAGCAAAATCTGGTGTTGTCCTAGTAGTTCAAGTAATCATCAAAAAATGTATTTACTTCTGAATATGGAGTTTAGTGTTGGTTGATTCATCGGCCCTCATTAAATCTCGTAAGGGGTCAAAACTGTATATTTTATCAGAGAAGCATATTTGCTTTTTATAGGTAGTATAAATTGATGTGTATGCATTACTGAGAACCAAGTAAAATTAAACCACATTCTGCTGTTCTTCTTCAGAAACATTCCTGCGTAAATACTGCAGTAATACTGTCATGCAGAGTGTATCCTTTTTGTTGTATCCTTTTTTTGTGCAATGTTTTCTGTAGCGCTCATCTACCTCTAAGTTTTCGTATAGAGTAGGTGTGGGGAGGAGTTTACCTGTTTTAGAACTTGAACTGATCTGGTAATTTTAAAAGCAAAGTGCACTTTTTCAGGGGAAAAAAATGAAAAATCAATTGCCTGTTGTGTGAATAGACATAGTGAAGGTTCCTAGTCTTAAAAGGTGGGCTTCACCTTCTTCCATAAAGGTCATTATAACTTGCTAATTTGTGGTCCAATTCCTTAGTTTGTATGAGCTACAGGTGTTTCACTGATATGCCTGGGGCTGTGCCAAGCTCACACTGAAGTTGTTTTTGTGGTTTTCTTTAAGTAGATCTAGTAATAATATGTTGGGTGAAATATGTTGCAGAGGAATACTTAATAATATTAAAGGGTTGACCAGTATTTTAGAGCATTTATAATTATTGTTGTTCTGGTATATGAGAATCTATCTGTAGTTGACTTAGTTTGTACATTCCTTACTTTTTCTTTTTTCAGTAGAGAAGAAAATCTAACAATATCTGTCAAGGAAGTATTTGGAATTGAATAATTAATCCACTATTAATCACTGCTACCTTTTGTGTTGGTTTCCTTTTTTTTTTTTTTTTTAAGATTGTTTTCTGCACTGAGATAGTAGTGTTACCAGTGACTTATATTTTTCTTGTGGGGTTCATCTTACATTATTGTTTAACTTACTGTAATATAAAATTAATTCAGCACTTTTCTAAATACTAAATATCTTTCAATTTAGTGGTCAAAAAGCATAACACTACTATTTTCTCTTTGTTCTTACTTCTAATGTGCCTTTGTGATGTTCTAGGTCCCTCGTGCTCCATCTCTTTCAAGTATTATCAAGCTGAGGGAAGAAGCAGTGTAATCATCAGGACTCGAACTGTGCGTAGTAGCATTTCTAAAGTATTTAAGACAGAGTATAAATTTTCTCATCTGAAAGATTCCAGGTATCTTCAAACTGTCACAAGACTTATATGATAAATGCATGCTAGTTTGCTTGTGAAATCTCCAATAAATTATTTCATTTCTCTTTGTTTTGCCTTGTCTTCTTCATTTTGACTTCAATTTTGGTTTGGGGTTTGGGAGTGGGAAAGGCACTTCTTTTCTTTGAAAAGGCGAACAATCCAATTGTAATTGTGCAGCATGTTCTAGATGATTCAGAGCATGTATTCATAAGCAACAGAGTGAATTCTTCCCGCCTTGAGTGTGATTTTATAGCTATTGGTGTTTCAAGGTAAAAAGATGAAATCTAAGGATAATCTCATTTTAGTGTAAGTCTTTTTCCCGTCTTGGAGACTAAGCAGGACTGGTGTACTGGCATGAATTTGTACTGTGAAATTAGACTCTGTTTTTTTTGTCAGTAATTAACATTCATTGTTATCCGCATCTTGAAAAATATCACTAATGAAACTAAAATCAAGTAGCAGTTAAAACAGAGGGGGTGTGGTCCTTGTGTGTTTAACAAAAATCAATGCTGTGGAGGTCACAAAGTAAGATTTGTTCCATACTAAGATTAGTGTAACTTTCTGAAACCACATGGGAAACATTGCAAAGGCATGTACTTGGCAAGAGGGTCCAGTGAGTTTAAGGAGAAAATTATTCCATAAAGTCATAATTCATAGTTGGTGGTGTGGTAACAGGCTGGTGTAAAGACTTCAGTTTTGTCATCGTTCCAGCTGCAAATAGCTTAAATCACTATTATTGATTGCTGGACCAAAATGTGTGTGTGTTGCTGTTTTTTGCAGTATGTACTGGTTTAGCAGATTATTTTAAAATGCTTTTACTGGAATTCTTATTAGCCCATTTGCTGTGTTCCCATGTGGACTGTGTGTGGCTGTTAGTTTATCTTATCTGTATTTGGAGTAGTAGGCCAGGAAAAATACACTGAAAGAGGAGGTTTTATGAGAACCAAAGGGTTTATGATGCTTAGAAGAGAGAAAGAAGTGGCTAAAAAAAATAATTGGAGTGTTTTGTGTCCATTCTGTTATAGATAAAGCTTAGCTATGTTCTTGGTGGAGTTATATTATTAAGGAACAAATAAAACATACCCCTCACTATCCTATATTGATAATCTGTAAAGAAAACTTTTGCATACGGCTGAGAAAACTTTTTAAGGTGAGAAGGCAAAACTTTCTTTTAAATCAAATGGGCTTTTGTATGGCCATTTCTGCTGGATTGGTTGGTTGTTGTTTACACAACGTCCGTTCTGTTTGATCTCATATTTCAAGTCAAATGATCTCCATTTTTTTTTTTTTTAGCAAGTCATGAGGGCAGGCTTCTGAGTTCACAAATAAGGAGTGTATGCAAGCTAATTTCAGTTTTTCTCCATTGGCTAATGGCATATAGAAATAGCAGCATTTCTTGTTTAATTAAACATTTGAATATACTCATATCATTATCATTTTCAAGGTAAGGCTGATTCAGATAATCTAACAATCATGAATTTCACTACAGTGCTATTGTATAAATTGACTCCTTAATGTAAGGAAGGTTTTGTGACAGCAGAAGCTAAATTACTTTTATTTTCTATAGGTAAGTATGAGTTGTGGACCTTGCCAGGATTTTCTTTCAAAGCCAAATTCAGAAGATCATTCTAACTAGCTATACAATATGGAGTTTTAAATAGCATGCACCTTTCTCCAGTGTCCCCAGTGTGGTTTTGATATATTAAGATCATCTTCAGTGTTTTGAGGGTATTTTTCTCAAAAACTTGAATTTTAGGGACTTCACTATTTGGCAGTGCAAAGAAATTTGGAGTTTGAGAAAGTAAAAATATGTAATCTGCAAAGTAGACTTAACATACAGCATGGTTTCTAGCTAAATTATGACAATACTAACTTGGAAAATTCACTTGGATATTTCATATGAATACACAGTTTGCGTCTTTGTTGTCCCTTCATCTTTGGAAGTTGACAGCTAAGAGGACCGAATCTCAAACTGAGAGTCACTTTTCCAACATTTTCTAACATTTCCAACTACTTCCATTTTTTACTTAAACATACATTCCTACTTGATACAAGACTGAAGAGAACACATTTTCATTGTAAATACTTGGCTTATCTTAAGTAGTTTGTTGCTGCTGTAGGACAAACACTTGAGTTCCACAGGTCCTACCCAAGTCTCTTACTCCAGCCTAGCAAGCAGCTTCTAGCATGAGATCCTTTTATGTTATATACCGACAGATATTTACTCTAGTTGTTGTTTTGATTGTTCCTAGAGCAAAGAAATGTTATTCTGGCAATGACAGGCTCCATTTGTTATCTGGAATAGCAAAGCCCCTGTGTAGCTCCATTAAAGTAGACAATACTAATTAATCCACTGTAGCCCTTAAAGAAGTGGAACCCTTTCTTGTGCTACTGCATTTTAAGTCTGTATCTGGATCAAGACACTTCACAAAGCTTTGGGACTTTGGTTTATTGCACATGAAAAGGTGTATAATAGGGGGAACATGCGATATGTCCTGAGACCAACACCGAGTTACAAGTACGGAACTAAGCTGTTAAAATCATCGAATGGTCTGGGTTGGAAGGACCTGAAAGCTCATCCAGTTCCAGCCCTCCTTGCCATGGGCAGGGATGCCTTACAGTGGATCAGATTGCTCCAAACCCCATCCAACCTGCCTTGAATACCTCCAGGGTTGGGGCATCAATTTCTCTGGGTACCCTGTGCCAGCGCTTCCCCACTCTCACAGTAAAAAAAAACGGAAATCTACCCTCTTTAAGCTTAAAACCATTCCCCCTCATCCTATCTCTACAATCCCTGATAAAGGACCCCTCCCCATCTTTCCTGTATCCCTATTTTAGTACTAGGAGGCTGCCGTAAGGTCTCCGGAGCCTTCTCCAGGCTGAATAACCGCAGCTCTCAGCCTGTCCTCCAGGGGAGGTGCTCCAGCCCTCTGCGCATCTTCGTGCCCTCCTCTGGACTCTTCGCAGATGCGTGTCCTTCTCGTGTTGAGGACTCCAGAACTCGACACAGAACTCCAGGTGATACTGGAATAGATACTGCGAGCCACATAGAAAGCCAGCTGAGTGAATTTTCCAAGCAGCGAAGCGGAATAGCAGCAAGGTGGTGCTGTCCTCAAGGACAAAAGAACGCCGTGGGGGGAGGGGAAGGGTACAAGCGGGCAGTTTCCTTTTTCAGACGTCGAGAACATATCTATTCTGGACTCTAATCCCATCTGGAATTGACGTGATTACGTGTAACGCAAAGCTCTCAGCTCTCGGCTGCAGCGCTGCTGCGCAGCCTGCTGGGCGGCGAATGGCTCAGGATCGCTTCCAAACATGCCTATTGCATTCTGCTTCCTGCTCTCGGTATGTTTATGCTTGTGTGTGCTGGTCGGTAGAGCTGCTCCTCGTGAGGGCTGCGTCCCCGAGGTGCTTCGTGTGCCTGGAACATGCAGCCGCAGAGGGAACGACTGGGGTTGCACATGAAACTATTTACTTTCAGCCTTTAACGCGTGAGGCTTCAGCAGGCCTGGTCAGACCTCTGGGGATGGAAACTTTGCTGCTGGTATTTTGGAGGCAGCAGCTGAGTTTTGTTCCACGTGCCATGACCCAGCAGAAGGCAACCTAGCCCGAGCTCTCATTGTCCAAGCCTGTAGTAGCGTTCCTCAGAAACAATTCTCTCCCATATTTTTTGCTGCAGTCACTTGCGTTCCCTTTTCTTCCGTTAAGGAATACAAGCCTCCCACTTTTTTTTTCCAAGTTTCATAAACATTTTGAAGCCAGAGCCTTCAGAGTGTGTTGGCGTTGTCAACATCTCAATTCTCTGATTTTTTTGTACTGAAGCTAGAGCAGCCGTAAGCCTATGGCAAAGAAAGAAAAAGCTACATTGAGCCTTCAGACAATAAGCCTTAGAGCTGGTTGGGTCAAAATATATTATTCTGACTGCTTTGTGTGCTTACTGCTGCAAGTAAAAATTGCCAATCTGATAAATGGCTTCTCTCATCAGAGAAGATCCGGCTTTCCTAGCTTGTTTTCTTTGAACATATGTGATTCTTGTCAGGGCAAAGAAACATTCTTTCGTGAAAATGGAAGTGTGCAGAACACCTGCTTATGGCTGAAATTTGTCTGTATACTTCATATAATACAAGTAAATAATTTCATCAAAATTATTTTGGTTACAAGCAGAACTAAAAGTTAAAATTATCAAGCAATTCATTCTAAGTAACTCTGGCTGCCTGTCAAGTGCAGTGACAGCTGATGACAACAGGCTCTGGAAGGCGCAGGTTCTGTGCTTTATAAACTCACATGTTTTTTGATTTAATTTGCTTCAAAGAATGCACCTCTACTGACCAAGAGATATGGATCATCCTTTCCTTGAAGTAAAAATCAGGGTAGTTTAATAGAAACTATGTAAGATTTTATATAAACTTTTGTTTGGGTATCTGTATCACAGCAGGTTTGTGTTTTCAGTAGCGCATTCCCAAATGTGCATTGAATCAGGGAAGAGTGCAGGTTTCTTCTGTGCAGCAAGCCTGAAGGCCTTTGTGTTCATGGTTAAACTTTCACTGAAGTCTTTAGTGTCCCTTATGATCTCTCTTTGCTCTACGTTTTTTCTGTGTTAAGGTAGCTTTTTGCTAAGAATAGATACTTATAGGTAAGTATCAATGTTCTGTGTTTTGTTATTGAAGGGAAGTAGTGTTTCAACCTTTCATTTGCGAAAGATCTTCTTGTAGGACTTCTTTGTATCTCAGACTCTCTAAATCAGCTTCTGACTTCTTGAAGAGTGACAAATGAATTCCTAAATAGTGCAACGTAAACCTTGAGAGCAGTAAAGTTCCTGGCCCGGCTTACCAGAAGGTAGTGCAGCTGGTTTTTCTCCTTTGGGAAGCTCCTTCAGTGCATTTACAGAACTCTACCTGGATGCTGAGAAGGAGATTTCTGGATTATGGAGCTTCACAAGCACTTCAACCTCTGCTTGTCATTGTGCTTTCTGGGAGAAGAGTATATCTAATTCAGTTGTACAGGTGTACAGAGATTAAACATGGAGCATTTCTGGATTTGAATCAGTTTAGTCTCTTCTGCAGCTGACACATTTTCCAAGGTTAGGACTATTGTTTGAATGATAGATGTCATATGTATTGCAAGCGACACGCATAGGTTAGACCTTCAGAATATCTGGGGGTTTGTGGCAACTCACGATGAGAAACATGCTGCTTCCTCAAGGCTTTGTCTAAGTGTGGACAAGTCATAGCAATGAACTTTGGGGACTGGGGGTTGGAACTAGATGATCTTTAAGGTCCCTTCCAACCCTAACTGTTCTATGATTCTATGATTTTTAAAAAAAGGTGCCTCTCAAGGATAAATGGGAATGTAAAATATAATACATTAAAATGAGAAATGAAATGTTTGTTTCAGTCTACATACATCCTTCTTTATCTTTTTGGCTCTATACTAATGAAACCACAACTTTTGCACACTAGAGACAGCCTGCATTAGACAACATCTGAATTTTAACACCAAAAAACCAAAGTTACAATTAGTATGGGCAGTTGATGTAGCTTAGATAGAATCCAGTTCTCCAACAAAATGACAATCAAGTAAAGTTGATGTCAGAGATGGGCATTTACTTTTAAATGTGTATTTTGTGATGTGTGTACTTTATCCTCTTGCAGGTACATGAATAGGCTGTAAGAAGAGTGCAACTTATCACCGAGCACAGGATGGGTATCTGTTTTCTTCTGTTAGTTATAGGGGTTTGCTGGGCACAGTACAACCCTAATACTCCTTCTGGGAGGACATCTATTGTGCATCTGTTTGAATGGCGCTGGGCAGATATTGCTCTTGAGTGTGAACGCTATTTAGCTCCTAATGGATTTGGAGGAGTTCAGGTAGGTCTGTTCCTATCTGTAGGCTGTAAAATTGCTACATAGATGCTAATTTGTTTTTCAGAGAAAATGTTTAGTTCACCAAAGAACAGGTACTAAGAAAGAAAAATAGATATTGGTAATGAAAGTAGTAAATGCTGACAAATATATTCTTCAGCCATCATCGTGTAAGCGGGAATTTTATTTCATTGCTCCAAAGTGCATGTTTTGTGCTCTGTGCTATTAGATTTAGATGAATTAGAATTGCATATCACTGGCAAATCTTTTTTTTTTACTGCTGAGAACAGTAACCTGTGTTTATCTGCTTGATATTATTTAAGTCAGGGGAAGCTCTTCAGAGCTGGATAAACATAAAATAAAACTGTGACTGAAAAAAGGGCTCACAGAGAGAATAGGAAATTGCTGAAAGCTTTAAATAAATAAATGTAAAAGGCTGCTAATTGTGTTCACCCGAACTGGTAAGTTTCTCTGTAAAGCCTAGTGTCCAAGTCAGCTCTTAATAGGCCATTCTTTTCAGGAACCTGGGGTGAGCAGGCAGAAATGAACTGAGCAGAGTTTCTGGTGGAGGTGTATTAATGTGAATCTGTGCCATCTAAATAGAACATATGTGTTCCTCCGGAACCAGTAGCATCAGGCGGGTGGGGTATCACGGCTGGAGAATGGTCATCTATTAAACTATTCTAGTTTGTCAGATTGCTCAGGAAAACTTGGTGGGAGAAGTCTGCCCATCTCTTGTCACCCAGGAGTTTGCAGGGTGGCCGGAGTGAGGACTTTCCTATAATTTTCAAATAATGCATCTTTTCTTTGTAACCTTTCTATGCACACAGGATTGATTGATTTTAAACTGATTTCTTGGACTATGGTCTTGGTTATCCTTTTATTCCATGCTGTGATTAGGTCTCAGAAAGAAGTTTTTCCAGATGCAGACTTGCTGAGCTGGTCCCATAGGCATGGCAGCTGAGTAGAATGCAGCCTACAGATCTTCGTAAGAAATGCTGGTTATGCCCAGAGACTTGGAGGCAGCAGCAAAACTTGTTGCCTGGAAAGAGTCTACAAAAGGAAGAGGTGTAACTTATCTGTAAACTGTCTTATGTCAAGAACTCTTTTATGCAAAACAATTTTAAGGGGAGAATGTTGCATCAGTTTTTCTGTGGTCAGTTCCTTCCTCATTCAGAGCTATCTATACTGTTAGTCCCTCAGATTTCAGACCCTTGTTTAATCTCTAAGGCCTGAGTTAATGAGGATAATTAGGATACTATGTCCATGGACATTGTTAGTCCCTCTATACTGTTAGTCCCTCAGATTTCAGACCCTTGTTTAATCTTTAAGGCCTGAATTAATGAGGATAATTAGGGTACTATGTCCATGGACATTGTTTCTGTAGTATGTTTCTACCTGCTGAAGTTCCTGGCCTAAGTCTTTTATTTCCAGTATAAGCAGAGGATACTGAGGATATATGTGGGTTAGGTAATGTGAGGATCTTCCGTTAAAGGAATCTGATTTTCTATTTGTATGTTCTTTCTCTAACAATGCTGGGCAAACAAATAAACCATTAACAGTATCCTATTACCAAGATACATCATCTTATTCACAGATTTCACCTCCAAATGAGAATGTTATCATTACTGACCCCTCACGTCCATGGTGGGAAAGGTACCAGCCCGTCAGCTACAGGCTATGCACACGATCTGGAAACGAAACTGAATTTAGAGACATGGTGACTAGGTGCAACAATGTTGGAGTAAGTACTTTGTAAACCTTCTGGTGTTAATAATGGAAGGATATAAATGACTTAATTTAGAAGGGAAGACATGGTAGCACTGAAGCAAAGATATTCTTTTGTCTTTCATAGAATCATAGAACGATTCAGGCTGGGAGGGACCTTTAAAGGTCATCTAGTCCAACCTCCCTTCAGTGAGCATGGACATCTCTGACTAGATCAGGTTTCTCAGAGCCCCATCCAACCTGATCTTGAATGTTTCCAGAGATGGATCGTCTACCACCTCTCTGGGCAACCTGGTATGGTGTTTCACCACCTTCATTGTAATAAATTTATTCCTTATATCTAGTCTAAATATACCCTCTTTTAGTTTAAAACCATTACCTCCTGTCCTATCACAACAGGCCCTGCTAAAAAGCTTGTCCCGAGCTTTTTGTTAGGCCCCCTTCAGTTCCTGAAAGGCCACAGCTAGTCTCCCTGGAGCCTTCTCTTCTCCAGGCTGAACAACCCCAACTGTCTTAGCTTTTCCTCATCAGAGAGGCGTTCCAGCCCTCTGATCATTTTTGTAGACCTCCTCTGGACCCTCTCCAATAAGTCCATGGCTTGTCCCGAGCTGGACACAGTATTCCAGGTGGGGGTCTCATGAGAGCAGAGGGGCAGAATCACCTCCCTCAACCTGCTGGCCATGCTTCTTTAGATGCAGCCCAAGGCATGCTTGGCCTTCTGGGCTGCAAGTGCACATTGCTCATGTCCAGCTTTTCATCTACCAGCACCCCCAAGTCCTCTATAGGGCTGCTCTCTATCCCTTCATTCCCCAGCCTGTATCGATACCCAGGGTTGTCCCAATCCAGGTGCAGGACCTTGCACTTGGCCTTGTGGAACCTCACGAGATTCACATGGGCCCACTTCTCGAGCTTGTCCAGGTCCCTCTGGATGGCATCCCATTCCTGAGGCATGTCAACCGGACCACGCAGCTTGGTGTCATGTGCGAGCTTGCTGAGTGTGCACTTCATTGTGTCTGTGTCATTGATGAAGATAGTAAATATTTGTCTCAGTATGGACCCCTGAGGGATGCCACTTGTTGCTAATCTCAATCTAGACATTGAGCCATTGACCCCTACTTTCTGGATGTGACCATCCAACCAGTTCCTCATGCACTGAACAGTCTACCCATCAAAACCCTCTCTATCCAATTTAGAGAAATGGATGATTTGGGAGACTGTGTCAAAGGCCTTACAGAAATCCAGATAGATGACACCCATAGCTCTTCCATTATCCAGTGATGTAATTAGTCCATCATAGAAGGCCACCAGATCGGTCAGACAGGACTTGCCCTTGGTGAAGCCATGCTGCCTGTCTCAAATCACCTCCCTGTCCTCCATGTACCTTAGGCTTCTAGGAGGGTCTGTTCCATGATCTTCCCAGGCACAAAGGTGAGGCTGACAGGTCGGTAGTTCCCAAGATTCTCCTTTCTACCCTTTTGGAAAATGGATGCTATGTTAACTGCCCATCTGTTGATATGCAGGTTCTATCCCCATTGTGGTATGTTAGTAAAATATTTTAAATAAAACATTAGGGGAAGCAGGAGGTAAGAGAAAGAGAGAACATTAGTGGCGCCATGGAAAGTGGCTTTCTTAAATTGAAATGTGGATATAATCCTCTAGGTACATATTTATGTGGATGCAGTAATCAACCATATGTGCGGAGCTAATGCTGGTGCTGGCGACTATGCTACATGTGGAAGTTATTTCAATGCAAAGACTGAAGATTTTCCAGCTGTGCCATATTCTAGTTGGGACTTTAATGATGGTAAATGTAATTCTAGAAGTGGAGATATTGAGAATTACCATGATATAGCTCAGGTAAACCTAGAACTATAAATGTATTTTTCATGTACATCTTTTCCTGGGCTGCGGTTTCTTTGCCTCTCTTTACTGTCAGATATTTTTTAAAAAAACAAAACAAGAACCCTCATGGGAAACCATCCAAATTAATAGTAGATGTTAGCATTGCTATCAGGACCATCACTTCTTAAAGGGGTAGCTCTACTGGAACTAATGGCTCAATTTCATATTTAGACAAATATGTACTTTTATAAAGACAGTTTTAAAGCTCATAAAACCCATTTAGGATTTATCTTGTTGTGGATATTTTCTGTTTTTTTTTAAAAAGTAAGAATTATTTGACCTTTATTGTAATTTGGAGGTTTACTTTGGTTTCATTTTCAGAAAAGACAGATTATAATTTCATGAAAAAAAAAATAAGGCTAAAATCTTGAAAATCAACCTTCTGTTTAGAGATTTCTCTTCCTAGAAGCCTGTCTGTTCCTTTATATCAAATTACAAGGTCAAAACTTCAAAACTACACAGAATGAAAAATTATTTTTATAAAGATAAATACCTATCTTTCTTGACTAATATCTTATGCCTTTCAAAGGCATTTGATCTTTCCTGAATCTAAATTGAGAGGGATTTTGGAGAAATGGCAGAAGGAGAGGAGGCTTTAAATGTCCCTGAATTCTTGAGCAGTTCTAAAGAAGCATGTTTGTAGCCAATTCTTTAGGAAAGTTTACAACATAGGCCGATGCACCTTGCTTTCTTCAGGCAGGTGTGCATGGCTATGGAAACTCATTGTAAGGGTTATTTAAAAAAGCTTTTCAGTATATTTGGTGCATGTTTAAAGTGTTCTTTTAGTGAAAATCAATCCACATAGTTTTGTATTTACAGGAAATAAAGGCAAAAAGGGAACAGAAAACAATAGTTTAATGTTTCATAAGGCTATAATAACTCGAGATTTTTTTAAAACTTAGAAATATAATTTCTAGAAATTTTTCCTACATCATAGAATAAATTACTGCACCTGAAATAGTAATGAATCTCTTCCTCAATACTGAACACATTGGAGTACAAATATTTTTTTACTTATATTTGCATTGAAAAGCTGATTATATTTTTAATGGTTTGAGACTTGTACAATCCTTCAGCATCTACAGTTGTGCAAACTGGGTGAATGCAGACTTCTAAATGCTTCTTCTGTGGAGATGTCTGTCCAAGGCAAAGATAGGTACTGTGAACAATGGCTAGGGAGGGCTTTGTAATGGCATTGTAATGTAGGTAACAAAATTCAAAATATGTGTAAAAGACTACATTTAGTTTATTAGGTGAAATATATTTCATTTCAGAATTTTTATATAGGTCCGAGACTGCCGCTTGGTTAGCCTGCTTGATCTGGCCCTGGACAAGGACTATGTACGCTCAAAAGTTGCTGAGTACATGAACAGCCTCATCGCTATTGGTGTAGCAGGCTTCCGAATTGATGCTGCCAAGCATATGTGGCCTGAGGATGTGAAGGCAATTTTAGACAAGCTGAAAGATCTAAATACTACGTGGTTTTCTGCAGGAACTAAACCTTTAATTTACCAGGAGGTAATTCAATTGTACTTTACAAACATATAGGCACAGTATAGACTCACTCCCTTTCTAGAAGCGATGATTTGTTTGACCCTGGGCCCAAGCAGCTTTCAGGCTCGGGCTCTGTCAAAATTGTCATTTAGGATGGTTTGAGTTGGAAGGGACCTTAAAGGTCATCTCCAAACTCCCTGCCACGGGCAGGGACGCCTCCCACTGGATGTGGGGCTCCAACTCCCATCCAACCTGGTCTGGAACACCTCCAGGGATGGGGCAGCCACGTCTTCTCATGGCAACCTGGGCCAGAGCCTCACGACACACAGATGGTGTTGAAATTTGTGCTGCATTTATATTTAATAACCATAATTTGTAAGTTCTAATCTTTGCACAAATGGTAATTGACATGCAAAGTGGCCCAGTTGTTTTGGACTTTCTGAAACTAGGCAACCTGGAAATTACACCTGAGATGAAATTTACTGCATCAAAGTTAGTGTAAAAATTCTAACTTTCAACTCTAAATGTTGGTTTAAAAAAGAGATTTCACTCCCTGGATTTTAATTTCGGGGTAATAAATTGCAACAGAAGATCTAAATGATGATTACGATCTGAAACTTTGTTTTCCAGTGGCATAACCACTGCTACTTGACATTCTGAATTTGTGTTTTACGTTTGAATAGCAAATCCTAACAAGCCCTAAGAAGCAGATAATTGTTGGTTTCAGTCAGCAGAAGCTAGACTTGCTAGACATGTTTTATTAAATTAGTATGTTGCCAGCAAGGTCTAAGGAAAATAGTGGAGCATTCTCTGGCTGCATAGTGAAATGAGGTTACCCATGTGCTGGAAGAAGAGGCATTGGTTACTAGACTATATGTAGAGTTGGTATGGCCCAACCCTTAATTTTGCAGTAGTGATCCATCACGGTAAGGAGATTTAGGATGGAGGTGGAAAGCAAGTTCACCACTAGGCTGAAATAAAATGAAGAAAATACCTTTAAACACAGTTTTGCAAGTAACATACTTAGTTCAAATAGTGTTTCTTGCTTAAAATAATGTCTAAGGCTAAGTCTTCTACTTTTTTAGGTTCTTTAAGTAGTAAGGAATTCTCTATCTTTCCTGTACCAGGTAATTGACTTGGGTGGAGAGCCGATCAAAGGCAGTGACTACTTTGGAAACGGGCGAGTAACGGAATTCAAATACGGTGCAAAACTGGGGACAGTGATCCGCAAGTGGAATGGAGAAAAGATGGCCTACTTAAAGTAAGGATGAAGACACTGAGACTTGTGTGGGGTACACTGAGTGCAACAGTTGGCAGGGTGGCTTCAAGTCTCTGTGTTTTTGGCTAGGAACTGGGGAGAAGGCTGGGGCTTTGTGCCTTCCGACAGAGCCCTGGTCTTTGTGGATAATCATGACAACCAACGAGGGCACGGGGCTGGTGGATCTTCCATTCTAACCTTCTGGGATGCCAGGTAAGGGACCGCTCTTCATTTGCTTGTTTGTCTCTCTGTTCTCTGGCACGGTTTCTCTTTCCATGCCTCATTACTTCTTTTGTCTAACGAACAGGCTTTATAAAATGGCAGTTGGTTTCATGCTTGCTCATCCATATGGGTTCACACGCGTGATGTCAAGTTTTCGCTGGCCAAGATATTTTGTAGATGGGCAGGTAAGCTGGTACTGCCGAAGATGCATTTGTGGTGAATGAGGAATAGCACAGAGCCAGAGAGGCAGCCCTGTGCATTTAAATCTGTTAAGTGATTTTTTTATCCCTTGTTAGATCTGGCAAGTGGAAATTTGATGTGCCACCTAGCTTCTCTACCGAGAGGCTCTCTGCATTTTCAGTAAGGAGTTTAAAAGGTCTCTTTACTTACAGGATGTCAATGACTGGGTTGGGCCACCAAGTAACGCGGATGGATCAACGAAGCCTGTTACAATCAACGAAGACACCACCTGTGGCAACGATTGGGTTTGTGAGCATCGCTGGCGTCAAATAAGGTCGGACACTGTGGAGAAGCAATAAGTAAAGGCAGTTGGTTTTACTCATGTTCCTCGTGCCCTTAGAGCTCTTGCAGCCCCAGTGACAGCCGTTCCTTGCATTTTCAGGAACATGGTTATCTTCCGTAATGTGGTGGACGGTCAGCCTTTCTCCAACTGGTGGGACAATGGCAACAATCAAGTGGCTTTTGGCCGTGGTAATAAAGGCTTCATCGTTTTCAATAATGATGACTGGTAAGTCAGTGGGTGATCCCATGTTCCCAGAGAGAAGCATAATATCCCTCACCAGCACCCCTGATGGGAAGGGCAATATTGTCTTCTCTTGATGACCACAATAACTGCAGCCTGAGCTAGAGTCATTCAATTCCATGCGAGGTCTAGAGATCCTAAACGGGAAGGTAGGGAGCAAAGAAGGGATAGGATCAGAAAGGTGACACCACGCCTTGCCCTTCAAAGTGAGAGCAGCATCAGGTTCAACAATCCTATTCACAGTTTGAAATATCTGTTTTGAAAACAATGTATGAATACAGTTGACTTATTTTCTTGTAGGCATATGAACGTCTACTTGCACACTGGACTGCCCGCTGGTACCTACTGTGATGTTATTTCTGGACAAAAGGAGGGCAACAAATGTACTGGAAAGGAGGTGTACGTTTCTGGCGATGGAATGGCTAATTTTGACATTAGTAACAGTGCTGAAGATCCATTCATTGCAATTCATGTTGATGCCAAGTTATAACTCAAAGAGGAGTGTCTCTTTCTGTTTGATCGGTGCGTTACCGTTTCCCCGATACGCGATTCCTTGGTATTTGAGCGTGACTGATTCTCTATATCTAGTGAATAATAAATGGCAATCAAATTGAAAAGTAATGCTTTTCTCTTAATAAATTGGATTGTAACTTTCTCACATCATAGCTGGTGGTGATACAGTGGTGAATTTTAAGGCAATGCACAGCGCTGCATTTCCCACAGCACAGAAAGATGGGAAAAAATGAAATATGTGAAAAAAGCCCCTAAACCAACATCTGGATAAGATAAAATGCAGTATTTCCAAGGCTGATACGTGCACACACATCTGTATCCCTGAGCAGCAGCATTGTGGGCAGTCAGCCACAAGCATGGCCTGGACACATAGACAGTTTGTCCAATTCTTGTGACAAACGAAACCTGTGGCTGGGTCAGCAGAGGAAGCTGAGCCATGCCAATCAATTATTGCAGCCTGTGACATCAGTCAAGGCAGCGGGTTGTGTGGTTAACAGTCAGCTTGTGCCTGTACAGATCTGCAAAGAGATCTTCCATCGTTTGTCCCAGTGGTTTGCTGCAAAGAATGTGGACTGTGGCTGTTCCAAAGGCATCTAAGAAGCACACCGTGTATCTGAGCATTGCTTAGGCCTCGTGACAGTGGCCAAAGCACAGCATATGCTTGTCTCGTGAGGCTGCCTTTTTCTGTAATGTCTCAGAATTGTGCAGATGGAGCACAGGTTTGGTGGCTTTCCCAATTTCATTGTCAGCGGTGAGAAAAAGCCGAGGTAAAGGTGAGCGTGCAGCCCTCGCTGTATGTCAGAATGTCTGCTTTGCTAGAAGTACTTGTTGTGACCCAGTCTGGAGGGTCAAATGGAAGAGGAACACTTGGATTTTTTATTTTTGAGGTCGAGTTATAGTTTTAAGGGCTGTTTCTGTTTTGTGGTGGGTGAGAGAGTGCATGGGTGCTGGGGGCAGATGTTGGCTCTTAGTGTACCCATGGGCTTGGAGTGTCTGGCAAAGCAGTCATGGGGTGAGAGGAAGGGGCCAGGTAGCGTCTCTGACGCTCTGGTCTAAAAGCATGACATCTTATGTACTGCATGATAATGGCAGTTTTCCTGGAAGCTGAAAATTTACAGTGAAGGTGAGCGTGTCTGTGCTGGGGAAACTGGCATGATTATTTAGGTCATATGGCTATGATAGCTTAATCTTGCCTTGTACTGGCTGTTTCTCTGCTTTGCCAGCCTTCCTTAGATTTGCGGTGGCAGATAGCACTGAAATCTGAGAACTGATTCTTTCCTGAGAGGAGGACAGTCTCAACTTTGTCACATGTTATGATACTTGTCTGGTGGGTAGCAAGAAAGTTAGCCATGTTCTTTTTTTAAAGATCTGAATGCAAGTGTAATGACACTGAGCGTCTCTATGACTGTCATCTCCCTTAGTCTTTTACTCTCTTTTTAATAACATGCCTGGGAATGGTGGAGTGCTGCATTTAATACACAGGCACACTTAGCCACCTTTTCATACTCTGAGCCATTGTCATAACAGAGCACAACAATATTGATTATTCATTTGGTCAAGCTAAACAGGAGCAAGGTGGATAATTTCACTGTTATTGCTCTGTCTCATGCCCAGTACTCTGAGCAGCTTCTTTCAGATATCCCGTAGGTGGATTGTGTAATGTTTAATACCAAATTTACTTATTTGAAGATAGGTGATGCTAGACACTTTTTCTGACTTAACAGGGTGATCCAACATATACTGAAATCACAATACAAATATAAGTTACACTTAGCATAATATAACAATTGCAATATACAGATCAATCTCAATATTGGCATGTTTTCCATTATGAGTTTCTATAATACAAACACAGTCCCCGCTCACTGAAAAGGAATATGTGTGTTGAAACCAGCTAAAGCCTATCCCAGTCTCTGAAAAGATCTTGTTAGTTGTTTAGTTCTTATCTGTGTTGTGTTGAGCCATGTGGACACTCCTCCCCAGGCTGGTCTGGCTTATTAACTCAGGGATAAACAGTTACTCTACCAGCTGATGCATTCAACCAACATAGCCATTTATCTGAAGTAGAGGCTGTCTTCCAGTCTTCTTTGTGTTGAGATAAAGTCAGCATTCTTTGCAACATCTGTGGACAGCCTGCATTTTTCCCTGAGCTTCATGGGCAACCCTTCTTCCTTTGTAGGGGTTTCTTGGTTAGTCACATGCTGTTAGGTCCTGTGCACATTGACCCTGCACAGTGTATTGGGAAAACGCTGCCATTACAGCGTGGTATCAATTGTGTATTCTATTGGCAGAGCCGTGTTATGGCCTCATAGGGACATATAAGAGTAGGCCTGCCTTTTTTAAGTTTGCAGTGGAAAAGCCTGCCAATAAAAGGGTCTCATTTCGATATCTAGAACCAATATCCTCCAGTTTTTACAACCAGATTTGCAGTGGTATTGGAGGATCAGATGGATTAAATCAGAGGATTTTAAAACAAAGATAAACCCCTCTGCTGTCTCATCTGCCCAAAGCCTCCAAGTCCCCCAAAGCTCCCCTGAAAATCAAAGCCATTTTGTTAGGCACCTGATGTTTTTACCGTACCAAAAAAGGATGCTGTGTTTGAAAGTCCTTGTTAAATACTTTTATATTGTGTCTGGCTGATATGGAGTTAATTTTCCTATTGCAGTCCTCATAATGCTGTGCTTTGTGTTGGCAGCTAGAAAAGTGTTGATAACACGCCAGTGTTCGGCTGCTCCGAAGCAGTACGTGCACAGCGTCTTGGCTGTCTCTCTAACAACCCCCCCATCTACACCAGTACGCTGGGGATGGGTGAGATCTTGAGAGGAGATGTAGCCACGACATCTGACCCAAACTGACCAAAGGGATAATCTGTATGACATCTGCTCTGCAACAGAAGCTAAGAGAAGGGGCAAGGAGTTGGGGGCGGGGAGTGTGTGGTATTCCTTATTACGATGTCTGTCTTCCAGAGCAACTGCTATGCATACTGAAGCCCTGCTTCCCTGGAAGTGGCTGGACATCACCTGATAGGAAGTAGAGAATAAATCTTTAGTTCTCTCTTACTTCTAGATGCAGCTGTTGCTTTTCCTTTATTAAAATGCCTTTATCTTTACCCACAGGTTTTTTCATCTTATTTCCCACCCATTCTGCTGAGGAGGGGAATGAAAGAGCAGCTTGGTGGGTACTTGTTGTCCAGCCAGGGTGACTGCACTACAGTCCTTTTTTGGTCCCCGATGCTGGGCATGAAGAATGCAAGATAAGGATAGTGTCTGGGAGTGGTAACAGGCAAAACATGGAGTGAACACAGCTGGAGAGCGAAAAGTGATCATGGGGAATTTCTGATGCTGTAATTGTGGTGAAGGGATGAGAAATGGATTGTGTGTGAATTGTCCGCTTTTGTTTGGTGTTGTGATGCTATTTTGATTTTGGTGGGGGGAATTCTTTTTTGTTGTTGAGATTGAAGTTTGTGAACTTTGTGTGATGAATGTATATTTTAACGATAATTCTTAAATATGTGATTCACAGAGGCAAGGAGCAGAATGTATTAGGTTTGCAGGGCAAGAGTTTGGTAGCAGGAGGAGCTACAGGTGTGGCTTCCATGAGAAGCTGCCAGAAACTTCCCTTATATCCAACACAACCAAAGGCAACCGGCTCTGAAATGGACCTGCTGCTGGCCAAGGCCGAGCCAATCACAGTGGTGGTAGCACCTCTGTGATAACATATTTAAGAAGCAGAGGAAATAAAACCTACAAACAACTGCAGCCAAAGAGGGGCGAGAGAATATATCAGAGAAGCAACTCTGCAGGTCACTGAAGAACAGGGGGGAGGATGTGCTTCAGGCACTGAAGCAGACATTCCCTGCAGCCCATGGTGAAGGCCATGGTGAGGCAGGTTGTTCCAATGCAGCCCATGGCGGTTAACGGTGGAGCAGATACCTATCTGCAGCCCAGGGAAGACCCTACACCAGAGCAAGTGGATGCTTTCAAAGGAAGCTATGATCCTGTGGGAAGCTCAGGCCGGAGCAGGCTTCTGGCAGGACCTATGTACTTGTGGAGAGAGGAGCCCATGCTGGGGCAGGTTTTCTGGCAGGACTTGTGACCCCATGTGGAACCCATGGTGGAGCAGTCTGTTCTTGAAGGACCGCACGTCATAGAAAAGAACCATGCTGGAGCAGTTTGCAAAGAACTGCATCTTGTGGAAAGGACTAATGTTGGAGAAGTTCATGGAGGAATGTCTCCCATGGGAAGAACCCCATCCTGGAGCAGGGGAAGGGTGTGAGGAGTCCACCCCCCGAGAAGGATGAGGTGGCAGAAACAATGTATGATGAACTGTCTGCAACCCCCATTCCCTGTTCCCCTGCGCTGCTTGGGAGAAGAAGGTAGAGAATTTGGGAATAAAGTTTAGTCCAGGAAGAGGGAAGGGATGTGGGGAAGGTTTTTCAGGGTTTGGTTTTATTTCTTATTATCCTACTGTGATTTGATTGGTAATGAATTAAGCTAGTTTCACCAGACTGAGTCTGTTTTGCCTGTGACAGTAATCGGTGAGTGTTCTCTCCCTGTCTTTATCTCTGCCCATGAGCTCTTTGTTATATTTTCTCTCTTCTGTCTACTTGAGGAATGAGAGTGACAGAGCAGCTTTGATGGGGTCAAGCCACTACAACTTTCTACTTGGGGTTGTACTTCAGAAAGACTCATAAATCATCAGTGCAGAATGGTCACCTTCTCTTCTTGTATTTCCTCAGCCTGGTAAAATACTGCAGCCTGTTCAGCTTGAGCTGCTGAATAGCCTCTGTCATGAGGGCTCCCAGTCCCGTTGCCAGTAGGTTGGCCATCCATTGCATTGGGCTATCAAGGATGTGTCCTCACTCTTCTTGACTTATAACAGTGTATTTCAGTAGAAAATGCGTGTGACGTGCTGTGACGTGCAGTGAATATACAGTGACGTGCTCTCACATCAATGGAACCCTACAGGGAAAGGTGATGTAAAAATTAACTTCAGACACATTTGGTTTCTCTCAGTAAAACTGAGGAATGGTGGGGAGGTGGTTTCTGTGCTCCTTGAATTGGTAATCACAGGGTGCGATTGTCTTGCTGGTTGCTTGCTGTTAGCCAGTAGGCAAGGTCATGCACAGCAATTTACTGTTTCATTGTTGTAGTGGAAAAGAGACCTTTGATAAGGTCTGTGATGTGAAAATGAACAGGTGGGCAAACGGACCTACTTCTGTGTTTCGTCCTTGAAGATGAATTCTGGGAAAGAGGAGGATGTATGTGACGTATTCAATGACATGACTAGTTTCAGAAGGAACACAATAGATGCAGTTCGGGTATAAAGTGCACTGAGATTTCTTTTCTCTTGGAGTGTTGTGCCATTTAGTGGATTTTTTGTTTTTCTCACAGTTGTTCATCAAATGTCAGGGATTTTCTGGTCTTCATATTCTCTCAAGAGTATAGTTTTATCATTGGCATGACTCAATCTTATTCATGGAGCTTGTTGTGGAGACCTTGATCTTACATCAGGTCCAAATGAAGACCTGATATTATGTCAGGAGCAAAAGTCAAGGAAATTGTAGGAAAAGCCAGAAGGTTCTTGGGCAACAGCTCTGGCTTTCCAAATCAGTTTTTTATCAGGCAGGTAAAACTCATTTGTAGTGTCACTTTATATCTGATTTCAGGTTTCCTTCCTTGATTTAGGTAAATCATTGTTCGTTGAAAGTGAGATGAAACTTTATGCAGAGTCTCTATAGGATAGAAAAACACTTGCAGCTTTCTGCCCACTTTCAGTCAGGTAGAGCAACAGCTACTCTGCACAATTGTGTGAAGAAAACTGATAATGATTCCTAGCAGGGACTAGGCAATGACACTAGAAAAACTTCAGGCATGAAAAGGGATCAATTTCTAGTTACCAGTGTGGCTCACCTGGTGAAGACCCACAACGTGTTGTGTAATACATCTGTTATTCACTGAGAGTGGCTGATCAGATATCCTAGTTTGAGCTTGGACAAATCCTGAGAGATAGACTCCTGTCAATGCGGGCAAACACATTCAGTCTCCTAGAACTGTTAGATTTCCAACTGTCTTTTAATCACCTCCCTTTCACCTTCCACAGCCCGGTTTGAGGGTCTGTGTGTTATGTTTTGAAATACTTTGATAAACTATCTTTGGTTATGTGGTTGAAAAGATTCTGCCTTTGGGTGCATTGCTCACTGACTGCTTGGTTTACGATAATGTATAATCATTGTGAAAAGGTATTTTATCTTCAGCTGTTGGACAATCCAGGAAAAGATAAAACAGAGGAATGATATTGAGCTAGCTGGGCAAATATGACCAATAGCATTGATCTGTGTGAATTTTGACAGCTGCAATAGGAACTTTGTCATCTTGCAAGAATATAAATTGCCAGTGGAAAGACTACAGCCTTGTACTGAAGGCATCATGCGTGTCCTCCTCCTACTCGCAGCTGTAGGGTTTTGCTGGGCGCAATACAACCCTAATACTCTCTCTGGGAGGACATCTATTGTACATCTCTTTGAATGGCGCTGGGAGGATATTGCTCTTGAGTGTGAACGCTATTTAGCTCCTAATGGATTTGGAGGAGTTCAGGTAAGTTGGTTCCCGTGAGTAGCTAGGAAAATGGTATCGTAGCATTCAGTTAATAAATCAAAATGCCTGAATGGGAGAAAGCCACCACCAAGTAACTTTGATGTTGGAAAGAGGGCAATGGAAGCAGTAACTGCTGTTAGATACGACACTAGATCCTGCAGGAACAATGAATAATATTGTATTTCTAACAGACCAGTCACAAAGGGGCATGCTTTCCTCTGAAACACTCCCCCTGCACAGCTATGTTTTCCTTCTTGCCTTGTTTTGAGGGATGTGCATAATAGTTGAGTTTTGGCTTTCCTAAAGATTGCATTATTGCAGGTAAAAATAATTCCTGTGGCTTCAGCCATGCGCGTGTCCTTGAAAGCAGACCCGTGCTGGATGTAGGCACAGGAACAACCAAAAAGTTATTTCTTGCCAGTCTACAAGACAGACATCTTGCAGAGCTGAGCTTATGCTGTGGGAGAGAGTGACTGGGCTGTGCAGTTGCCCGCCTCTAAGGGCAGAGGTGCTGAGCACAGATTTTGCCCTTAAAACACTGAAATAAAACCAATTGATTTCTTATCCGAGTATATAATTTCATCTGCAGGTTTCACCTCCAAATGAAAATATTGTCATTACTAGCCCAAACAGACCCTGGTGGGAAAGATATCAGCCCGTCAGCTACAAGCTCTGCACTCGATCGGGAAATGAGAATGAATTCAGAGACATGGTGACAAGATGCAACAATGTTGGAGTAAGTGCCTTGAAAATCTGTATCTGCTACAGAAAGAAATGCTGTTTCAGCTGAGAGAAGTTACTGCTGCTGTCCTCAATGAAGGCATAAACTGAGAATAAACTAAAGGGGAAAAAAAGAGATCAATTTAATAGGGGCGTGGTAAACTTCTGGCTACCACTCACCATCATTACAAACATACTGAAATATACTTATTGCTTTTCCAGGTTCATATTTATGTGGATGCTGTTGTCAACCACATGTGTGGGGCTGCGGGTGGCTCAGGCACACATTCTACCTGTGGAAGCTATTTTAATGCTGGGAACAGAGATTTTCCAGCTGTGCCATACTCTGGTTGGGATTTTAATGATGGCAAATGTCGATCTGGAAGTGGAGAAATTGAAAATTATGGTGATCTGTATCAGGTAACTTTCCCTGGCAAAAGTTTGGAGTACTTTTCTTCTTCCTTTCTGCCCCCCACTCAAGCTGCTGCGTAGACATTGCAATAACGCCAAACGAAGGGAGTAGTTTCTCACAAAACCTGGTCTTAACCACCTGACAAGTGAACGATGTAGTGAACACAGCACAGAAAAGATGCTTGTAGTGCAAAATATTCTAAGTACTGAGAAATCAAGAACCTTCCCTACATTTCACGTGCAGGAATTTGCTCCTAAACTGAGCCCAGTGTATACAGCTCAGAGGATGAGCTCTTTTTTAAAGCTTGTAAACTCAGCTGGTCTTGGTAAGGAGCCCCCTTGGGATACTGACAGCAGTGCAGGGTAGCATCCTGGTTGAGCAACTTACTCTTTTTGGTAGATGGAATGTGTGGCAGTTCTTTCTCAAGGTTGCTGCTCTTCCTTTGACCATTTTGCCACAATGCACCATGCTTTTTCTCATCCTCAGTTGTGATGACATCTGCACAGGAAGGTGACATTCTTCAATAACTGTCCTAAATAGAGTATTGAGCTGTGTAGTAAATTTACCTATATCTTTGTGCAGACTCTTATAAGCAAATGAGATCTCTAAATAGAATAGATTTTATGCCTCAAAGCATGCAAGCATATCATTAAAAAGTTTACAAGCTGATAGAATGGCACCTAAAACTTTTTTTTTTTTTCTTCACTCCATGGGTCCGGGACTGCCGCTTGGTTAGCCTTCTTGACTTAGCCCTGGAGAAGGACTACGTACGCTCAAAAGTTGCTGAATACTTGAACTATCTCATCGATATTGGTGTAGCAGGCTTCCGACTTGATGCTGCCAAGCATATGTGGCCTGGAGACATAAGAGCATTTCTGGACAAGCTGAACGATCTAAACACCAAATGGTTTGCTCCAGGAACAAAACCTTTCATTTTCCAGGAGGTAATTTCCACCTTTTTCCCTTTATGCTTGTCTTTGGTATCTCTTTTACCTTTGTCCTTTGGTGGAATGGCAGTAATGCAGCTTAATCCAACTTTATCCCAGAGAGAGCTGGCCGTTTCTTTGGAGGAACCCTGCAGACATGAGTAGATCTCCTGTTAAAAATGCTTCCACAACAGATTGACATTCAGCATTACCTTTTCTTTCTTCAGTGACGTTTTTACAGGTGTCCATCATATATTATACCAACTTTTCATTGATCTACATAGCTGAATTAAACACACTTGAATATTTTTTCTCTCAATGTAAAACACACACTACTGTTGAGGACTGTACACTGCATTTTTTGTCTCTGTAAGATGAGAACAGGTGCACAGTTTCTTCTTTGTGTACCAGGTAATTGACTTGGGTGGAGAGCCAATCAAAGGCAGTGACTACTTTGGAAACGGGCGAATAACAGAATTCAAATACGGTGCAAAACTGGGGACAGTGATCCGCAAGTGGAATGGAGAAAAGATGGCCTACTTAAAGTAAGGATGAAGACACTGAGACTTGTGTGGGGTACACTGAGTGCAACAGTTGGCAGGGTGGCTTCAAGTCTCTGTGTTTTTGGCTAGGAACTGGGGAGAAGGCTGGGGCTTTGTGCCTTCCGACAGAGCCCTGGTCTTTGTGGATAATCATGACAACCAACGAGGGCACGGGGCTGGTGGATCTTCCATTCTAACCTTCTGGGATGCCAGGTAAGGGACCGCTCTTCCTTTGCTTGTTTGTCTCTCTGTTCTCTGGCACGGTTTCTCTTTCCATGCCTCATTACTTCTTTTGTCTAACGAACAGGCTTTATAAAATGGCAGTTGGTTTCATGCTTGCTCATCCATATGGGTTCACACGCGTGATGTCAAGTTTTCGCTGGCCAAGATATTTTGTAAATGGGCAGGTAAGCTGGTACTGCCAAAGATGCATTTGTGGTGAATGAGGAATAGCACAGGGCCAGAGAGGCAGCCCTGTGCATTTAAATCTGTTAAGTGATTTTTTTATCCCTTGCTAGATCTGGCAAGTGGAAATTTGATGTGCCACCTAGCTTCCCTACCGAGAGGCTCTCTGCATTTTCAGTAAGAAGTTTAAAAGGTGTCTCTTTACTTACAGGATGTCAATGACTGGGTTGGGCCACCAAGTAACGCGGATGGATCAACGAAGCCTGTTACAATCAATGAAGACACCACCTGTGGCAACGACTGGGTTTGTGAGCATCGCTGGCGTCAAATAAGGTCGGACACTGTGGAGAAGCAATAAGTAAAGGCAGTTGGTTTTACTCATGTTCCTCGTGCCCTTAGAGCTCTTGCAGCCCCAGTGACAGCCATTCCTTGCATTTTCAGGAACATGGTTATCTTCCGTAATGTGGTGGACGGTCAGCCTTTCTCCAACTGGTGGGACAATGGCAACAATCAAGTGGCTTTTGGCCGTGGTAATAAAGGCTTCATCGTTTTCAATAATGATGACTGGTAAGTCAGTGGGTGATCCCATGTTCCCAGAGAGAAGCATAATATCCCTCACCAGCACTCCTGATGGGAAGGGCAATATTGTCTTCTCTTGATGACCACAATAACTGCAGTCTGAGCTAGAGTCATTCAATTCCATGCCAGGTCTAGAGATCCTAAACGGGAAGGTAGGGAGCAAAGAAGGGATAGGATCAGAAAGGTGACACCACGCCTTGCCCTTCAAAGTGAGAGAGCAGCACCAGGTTCAACAATCCTATTCACAGTTTGAAATATCTGTTTTGAAAACAATGTATGAATACAGTTGACTTATTTTCTTGTAGGCATATGAACGTCTACTTGCACACTGGACTGCCCGCTGGTACCTACTGTGATGTTATTTCTGGACAAAAGGAAGGCAACAAATGTACTGGAAAGGAGGTGTACGTTTCTGGTGATGGAATGGCTAATTTTGACATTAGTAACAGTGCTGAAGATCCATTCATTGCAATTCATGTTGATGCCAAGTTATAACTCAAAGAGAAGTGTCTCTCTCCGTTTGATCTGTGCGTTACCGTTTCCCCGATAAGTGATTCCTTGGTATTTGAGCGTGACTGATTCTCTATATCTAGTGAATAATAAATGGCAATCAAATTGAAAAGTAATGCTTTTCTCTTATAAATTGGATTGTAACTTTCTCACATCATAGCTGGTGGTGATACAGTGGTGGATTTTAAGGCAATGCACAGCGCTGCATTTCCCACAGCACAGAAAGATGGGAAAAAATGAAATATGCCAAAAAAGCCCCCAAACCAACATCTGGATAAGATAAAATGCAGTATTTCCAAGGCCAATACGTGCACACACATCTGTATCCCTGAGCAGCCGCATTGTGGGCAGTCAGCCACAAGCATGGCCTGGACACATAGACAGTTTGTCCAATTCTTGTGACAAACGAAACCTGTGGCTGGGTCAGCAGAGGAAGCTGAGCCATGCCAATCAATTATTGCAGCCTGTGACATCAGTCAAGGCAGCGGTAGTGTGGTTAACAGTCAGCTTGTGCCTGTACAGATCTGCAAAGAGATCTTCCATCGTTCACCCCAGTGGTTTGCTGCAAAGAATGTGGACTGTGCCTGTTCCAAAGGCATCTGAGAAGCACACCGTGTATCTGAGCGTTGCTTAGGCCTCGTGACAGTGGCCGAAGCACAGCATATGTTTGTCTCGTGAGGCTTTTTCTGTAACGTCTCAGAATTGTGCAGATGGAGCACAGATTTGGTGGCTTTCCCAATTTCATTGTCAGCAGTGAGAAAAAGCTGAGGTAAAGGTGAGCGTGCAGCCCTCGCTGTATGTCAGAATGTCTGCTTTGCTAGAAGTACTTGTTGTGACCCAGTCTGGAGGGTCAAATGGAAGAGGAACACTTGGATTTTTTATTTTGGAGGTCGAGTTATACTTTTGAGGGCTGTTTCTGTTTTGTGGTGGGTGAGGGAGTGCATGGGTGCTGGGGATGAGATGTTGGCTCTTAGTGTACCTATGGGCTTGGAGTGTCTGGCAAAGCAGTCATGGGGTGAGAGGAAGGGGCCAGGTAGCGTCTCTGACGCTCTGGTCTAAAAGCATGATGTCTTATGTACTGCATGATAGTGGCAGTTTTCCTGGAAGCTGAAAATTTACAGTGAAGGTCAGCGTGTCTGTGCTGGGGAAACTGGCATGATTATTTAGGTCATATGGCTATGATAGCTTAATCTTGCCTTGTACTGGCTGTTTCTCTGCTTTGCCACCCTTCCTTAGATTTGCGGTGGCAGATAGCACTGAAATCTGAGAACTGATTCTTTCCTGAGAGGAGGACAGTCTCAACTTTGTCACATGTTATGATACTTGTCTGGTGGGTAGCAAGAAAGTTAGCCATGTTCTTTTTTTAAAGATCTGAATGCAAGTGTAATGACACTGAGCGTCTCTATGACTGTCATCTCCCTTAGTCTTTTACTCTCTTTTTAATAACATGCCTGGGAATGGTGGAGTGCTGCATTTAATACACAGGCACACTTAGCCACCTTTTCATACTCTGAGCCATTGTCATAACAGAGCACAACAATATTGATTATTCATTTGGTCAAGCTAAACAGGAGCAAGGTGGATAATTTCACTGTTATTGCTCTGTCTCATGCCCAGTACTCTGAGCAGCTTCTTTCAGATATCCCGTAGGTGGATTGTGTAATGTTTAATACCAAATTTACTTATTTGAAGATAGGTGATGCTAGACACTTTTTCTGACTTAACAGGGTGATCCAACATATACTGAAATCACAATACAAATATAAGTTACACTTAGCATAATATAACAATTGCAATATACAGATCAATCTCAATATTGGCATGTTTTCCATTATGAGTTTCTATAATACAAACACAGTCCCCGCTCACTGAAAAGGAATATGTGTGTTGAAACCAGCTAAAGCCTATCCCAGTCTCTGAAAAGATCTTGTTAGTTGTTTAGTTCTTATCTGTGTTGTGTTGAGCCATGTGGACACTCCTCCCCAGGCTGGTCTGGCTTATTAACTCAGGGATAAACAGTTACTCTACCAGCTGATGCATTCAACCAACATAGCCATTTATCTGAAGTAGAGGCTGTCTTCCAGTCTTCTTTGTGTTGAGATAAAGTCAGCATTCTTTGCAACATCTGTGGACAGCCTGCATTTTT
The DNA here is from genome assembly GCF_017976375.1 of Cuculus canorus. Lineage (NCBI taxonomy): Eukaryota > Metazoa > Chordata > Aves > Cuculiformes > Cuculidae > Cuculus > Cuculus canorus. The sequence goes on from NC_071408.1 coordinate 8,034,258, forward strand.
CCCTGAGCTTCATGGGCAACCCTTCTTCCTTTGTAGGGGTTTCTTGGTTAGTCACATGCTGTTAGGTCCTGTGCACATTGACCCTGCACAGTGTATTGGGAAAACGCTGCCATTACAGCGTGGTATCAATTGTGTATTCTATTGGCAGAGCCGTGTTATGGCCTCATAGGGACATATAAGAGTAGGCCTGCCTTTTTTAAGTTTGCAGTGGAAAAGCCTGCCAATAAAAGGGTCTCATTTCGATATCTAGAACCAATATCCTCCAGTTTTTACAACCAGATTTGCAGTGGTATTGGAGGATCAGATGGATTAAATCAGAGAATTTTAAAACAAAGATAAACCCCTCTGCTGTCTCATCTGCCCAAAGCCTCCAAGTCCCCCAAAGCTCCCCTGAAAATCAAAGCCATTTTGTTAGGCACCTGATGTTTTTACTGTACCAAAAAAGGATGCTGTGTTTGAAACTCCTTGTTAAATACTTTTATATTGTATCTGGCTGAGACGGAGTTAATTTTCCTATTGCAGTCCTCATAGTGCTGTGCTTTGCGTTGGCAGCTAGAAAAGTGTTGATAACACACCAGTGTTCGGCTGCTCCGAAGCAGTACGTGCACAGCGTCTTGGCTGTCTCTCTAACAACCCCCCCATCTACACCAGTACGCTGGGGATGGGCGAGATCTTGAGAGGAGATGTAGCCACAACATCTGACCCAAACTGACCAAAGGGATAATCTGTATGACATCTGCTCTGCAACAGAAGCTAAGAGAAGGGGCAAGGAGTTGGGGGCGGGGAGTGTGTGGTATTCCTTATTACGATGTCTGTCTTCCAGAGCAACTGCTATGCATACTGAAGCCCTGCTTCCCTGGAAGTGGCTGGACATCACCTGATAGGAAGTAGAGAATAAATCTTTAGTTCTCTCTTACTTCTAGATGCAGCTGTTGCTTTTCCTTTATTAAAATGCCTTTATCTTTACCCACAGGTTTTTTCATCTTATTTCCCACCCATTCTGCTGAGGAGGGGAATGAAAGAGCAGCTTGGTGGGTACTTGTTGTCCAGCCAGGGTGACTGCACTACAGTCCTTTTTTGGTCCCCAATGCTGGGCATGAAGAATGCAAGCTAAGGATAGTGTCTGGGAGTGGTAACAGGCAAAACATGGAGTGAACACAGCTGGAGAGCGAAAAGTGATCATGGGGAATTTCTGATGCTGTAATTGTGGTGAAGGGATGAGAAATGGATTGTGTGTGAATTGTCCGCTTTTGTTTGGTGTTGTGATGTTATTTTGATTTTGGTGGGGGGGAATTCTTTTTTGTTGTTGAGATTGAAGTTTGTGAACTTTGTGTGATGAATGTATATTTTAATGATAATTCTTAAATATGTGATTCACAGAGGCAAGGAGCAGAATGTATTAGGTTTGCAGGGCAAGAGTTTGGTAGCAGGAGGAGCTACAGGTGTGGCTTCCATGAGAAGCTGCCAGAAACTTCCCTTATATCCAACAGAACCAAAGGCAACCGGCTCTGAAATGGACCTGCTGCTGGCCAAGGCCGAGCCAATCACAGTGGTGGTAGCACCTCTGTGATAACATATTTAAGAAGCAGAGGAAATAAAACCTACAAACAACTGCAGCCAAAGAGGGGCAGGAGAATATATCAGAGAAGCAACTCTGCAGGTCACTGAAGAACAGGGGGGAGGATGTGCTTCAGGCACTGAAGCAGACATTCCCTGCAGCCCATGGTGAAGGCCATGGTGAGGCAGGTTGTCCCACTGCAGCCCATGGCGGTTAACGGTGGAGCAGATACCTATCTGCAGCCCAGGGAAGACCCTACACCAGAGCAAGTGGATGCTTTCAAAGGAAGCTATGATTCTGTGGGAAGCTCAGGCCGGAGCAGGCTCCTGGCAGGACCTATGTACTTGTGGAGAGAGGAGCCCATGCTGGGGCAGGTTTTCTGGCAGGACTTGTGACCCCATGTGGAACCCATGGTGGAGCAGTCTGTTCTTGAAGGACCGCACGTCATAGAAAAGAACCATGCTGGAGCAGTTTGCAAAGAACTGCATCTTGTGGAAAGGACTAATGTTGGAGAAGTTCATGGAGGAATGTCTCCCATGGGAAGAACCCCATCCTGGAGCAGGGGAAGGGTGTGAGGAGTCCACCCCCCAAGAAGGATGAGGTGGCAGAAACAATGTATGATGAACTGTCTGCAACCCCCATTCCCTGTTCCCCTGCGCTGCTTGGGAGAAGAAGGTAGAGAATTTGGGAATAAAGTTTAGTCCAGGAAGAGGGAAGGGATGTGGGGAAGGTTTTTCAGGGTTTGGTTTTATTTCTTATTATCCTACTGTGATTTGATTGGTAATGAATTAAGCTAGTTTAATCAGACTGAGTCTGTTTTGCCTGTGACAGTAATTGGTGAGTGTTCTCTCCCTGTCTTTATCTCTGCCCATGAGCTCTTTGTTATATTTTCTCTCTTCTGTCTACTTGAGGAATGGGAGTGACAGAGCAGCTTTGATGGGGTCAAGCCACTACAACTTTCTACGTGGGGTTGTACTTCAGAAAGACTCATAAATCATCAGTGCAGAATGGTCACCTTCTCTTCTTGTATTTCCTCAGCCTGGTAAAATACTGCAGCCTGTTCAGCTTGAGCTGCTGAATAGCCTCTGTCATGAGGGCTCCCAGTCCCGTTGCCAGTAGGTTGGCCATCCATTGCATTGGGCTATCAAGGATGTGTCCTCACTCTTCCTGGCTTATAACAGTGTATTTCAGTAGAAAATCCGTGTGACGTGCTGTGACGTGCAGTGAATATACAGTGACGTGTTCTCACATCAATGGAACCCTACAGGGAAAGGTGATGTAAAAATTAACCTCAGACACATTTGGTTTCTCTCAGTAAAACTGAGGAATGGTGGGGAGGTGGTTTCTGTGCTCCTTGAATTGGTAATCACAGGGTGCGATTGTCTTGCTGGTTGCTTGCTGTTAGCCAGTAGGCAAGGTCATGCACAGCAATTTACTGTTTCATTGTTGTAGTGGAAAAGAGACCTTTGATAAGGTCTGTGATGTGAAAATGAACAGGTGGGCAAACGGACCTACTTCTGTGTTTCGTCCTTGAAGACGAATTCTGGGAAAGAGGAGGGTGTATGTGACGTATTCAATGACATGACTAGTTTCAGAAGGAACACAATAGATGCAGTTCGGGTATAAAGTGCACTGAGATTTCTTTTCTCTTGGAGTGTTGTGCCATTTAGTGGATTTTTTGTTTTTCTCACAGTTGTTCATCAAATGTCAGGGATTTTCTGGTCTTCATATTCTCTCAAGAGTATAGTTTTATCATTGGCATGACTCAATCTTATTCATGGAGCTTGTTGTGGAGACCTTGATCTTACATCAGGTCCAAATGAAGACCTGATATTATGTCAGGAGCAAAAGTCAAGGAAATTGTAGGAAAAGCCAGAAGGTTCTTGGGCAACAGCTCTGGCTTTCCAAATCAGTTTTTTATCAGGCAGGTAAAACTCATTTGCAGTGTCACTTTATATCTGATTTCAGGTTTCCTTCCTTGATTTAGGTAAATCATTGTTCGTTGAAAGTGAGATGAAACTTTATGCAGAGTCTCTATAGGATAGAAAAACACTTGCAGCTTTCTGCCCACTTTCAGTCAGGTAGAGCAACAGCTACTCTGCACAATTGTGTGAAGAAAACTGATAATGATTCCTAGCAGGGACTAGGCAATGACGCTAGAAAAACTTCAGGCATGAAAAGGGATCAATTTCTAGTTACCAGTGTGGCTCACCTGGTGAAGACCCACAACGTGTTGTGTAATACATCTGTTATTCACTGAGAGTGGCTGATCAGATATCCTAGTTTGAGCTTGGACAAATCCTGAGAGATAGACTCCTGTCAATGCGGGCAAACACATTCAGTCTCCTAGAACTGTTAGATTTCCAACTGTCTTTTAATCACCTCCCTTTCACCTTCCACAGCCCGGTTTGAGGGTCTGTGTGTTATGTTTTGAAATACTTTTGATAAACTATCTTTGGTTATGTGGTTGAAAAGATTCTGCCTTTGGGTGCATTGCTCACTGACTGCTTGGTTTACGATAATGTATAATCATTGTGAAAAGGTATTTTATCTTCAGCTGTTGGACAATCCAGGAAAAGATAAAACAGAGGAATGATATTGAGCTAGCTGGGCAAATATGACCAATAGCATTGATCTGTGTGAATTTTGACAGCTGCAATAGGAACTTTGTCATCTTGCAAGAATATAAATTGCCAGTGGAAAGACTACAGCCTTGTACTGAAGGCATCATGCGTGTCCTCCTCCTACTCGCAGCTGTAGGGTTTTGCTGGGCGCAATACAACCCTAATACTCTCTCTGGGAGGACATCTATTGTACATCTCTTTGAATGGCGCTGGGAGGATATTGCTCTTGAGTGTGAACGCTATTTAGCTCCTAATGGATTTGGAGGAGTTCAGGTAAGTTGGTTCCCGTGAGTAGCTAGGAAAATGGTATCGTAGCATTCAGTTAATAAATCAAAATGCCTGAATGGGAGAAAGCCACCACCAAGTAACTTTGATGTTGGAAAGAGGGCAATGGAAGCAGTAACTGCTGTTAGATACGACACTAGATCCTGCAGGAACAATGAATAATATTGTATTTCTAACAGACCAGTCACAAAGGGGCATGCTTTCCTCTGAAACACTCCCCCTGCACAGCTATGTTTTCCTTCTTGCCTTGTTTTGAGGGATGTGCATAATAGTTGAGTTTTGGCTTTCCTAAAGATTGCATTATTGCAGGTAAAAATAATTCCTGTGGCTTCAGCCATGCGCGTGTCCTTGAAAGCAGACCCGTGCTGGATGTAGGCACAGGAACAACCAAAAAGTTATTTCTTGCCAGTCTACAAGACAGACATCTTGCAGAGCTGAGCTTATGCTGTGGGAGAGAGTGACTGGGCTGTGCAGTTGCCCGCCTCTAAGGGCAGAGGTGCTGAGCACAGATTTTGCCCTTAAAACACTGAAATAAAACCAATTGATTTCTTATCCGAGTATATAATTTCATCTGCAGGTTTCACCTCCAAATGAAAATATTGTCATTACTAGCCCAAACAGACCCTGGTGGGAAAGATACCAGCCCGTCAGCTACAAGCTCTGCACTCGATCGGGAAATGAAAATGAATTCAGAGACATGGTGACAAGATGCAACAATGTTGGAGTAAGTGCCTTGAAAATCTGTATCTGCTACAGAAAGAAATGCTGTTTCAGCTGAGAGAATTTACTGCTGCTGTCCTCAATGAAGGCATAAACTGAGAATAAACTAAAGGGGAAAAAAAGAGATCAATTTAATAGGGGCGTGGTAAACTTCTGGCTACCACTCACCATCATTACAAACATACTGAAATATACTTATTGCTTTTCCAGGTTCATATTTATGTGGATGCTGTTGTCAACCACATGTGTGGGGCTGCGGGTGGCTCAGGCACACATTCTACCTGTGGAAGCTATTTTAATGCTGGGAACAGAGATTTTCCAGCTGTGCCATACTCTGGCTGGGATTTTAATGATGGCAAATGTCGATCTGGAAGTGGAGAAATTGAAAATTATGGTGATCTGTATCAGGTAACTTTCCCTGGCAAAAGTTTGGAGTACTTTTCTTCTTCCTTTCTGCCCCCCACTCAAGCTGCTGCGTAGACATTGCAATAAGGCCAAACGAAGGGAGTAGTTTCTCACAAAACCTGGTCTTAATCACCTGACAAGTGAACGATGTAGTGAACACAGCACAGAAAAGATGCTTGTAGTGCAAAATATTCTAAGTACTGAGAAATCAAGAACCCTCCCTACATTTCACGTGCAGGAATTTGCTCCTAAACTGAGCCCAGTGTATACAGCTCAGAGGATGAGCTCTTTTTTAAAGCTTGTAAACTCAGCTGGTCTTGGTAAGAAGCCCCCTTGGGATACTGACAGCAGTGCAGGGTAGCATCCTGGTTGAGCAACTTACTCTTTTTGGTAGATGGAATGTGTGGCAGTTCTTTCTCAAGGTTGCTGCTCTTCCTTTGACCATTTTGCCACAATGCACCATGCTGTTTCTCATCCTCAGTTGTGATGACATCTGCACAGGAAGGTGACATTCTTCAATAACTGTCCTAAATAGAGTATTGAGCTGTGTAGTAAATTTACCTATATCTTCGTGCAGACTCTTATAAGCAAATGAGATCTCTAAATAGAATAGGTTTTATGCCTCAAAGCATGCAAACATTTCATTAAAAAGTTTACAAGCGGATAGAATGGTACCTAAAACTTTTTTTTTTTTCTTCACTCCATGGGTCCGGGACTGCCGCTTGGTTAGCCTTCTTGATTTAGCCCTGGAGAAGGACTACGTACGCTCAAAAGTTGCTGAATACTTGAACTATCTCATCGATATTGGTGTAGCAGGCTTCCGACTTGATGCTGCCAAGCATATGTGGCCTGGAGACATAAGAGCATTTCTGGACAAGCTGAATGATCTAAACACCAAATGGTTTGCTCCAGGAACAAAACCTTTCATTTACCAGGAGGTAATCTCCACCTTTTTCCCTTTATGCTTGTCTTTGGTATCTCTTTTACCTTTGTCCTTTGGTGGAATGGCAGTAATGCAGCTTAATCCAACTTTATCCCAGAGAGAGCTGTCCGTTTCTTTGGAGGAACCCTGCAGACATGAGTAGATCTCCTGTTAAAAATGCTTCCACAACAGATTGACATTCAGCATTACCTTTTCTTTCTTCAGTGACGTTTTTACAGGTGTCCATCACGTATTATACCAACTTTTCATTGATCTACATAGCTGAATTAAACATACTTGAATATTTTTTCTCTCAATGTAAAACACACACTACTGTTGAGGACTGTACACTGCATTTTTTGTCTCTGTAGAATGAGAACAGGTGCACAGTTTCTTCTTTGTGTACCAGGTAATTGACTTGGGTGGAGAGCCGATCAAAGGCAGTGACTACTTTGGAAACGGGCGAATAACAGAATTCAAATACGGTGCAAAACTGGGGACAGTGATCCGCAAGTGGAATGGAGAAAAGATGGCCTACTTAAAGTAAGGATGAAGACACTGAGACTTGTCTGGGGTACACTGAGTGCAACAGTTGGCAGGATGGCTTCAAGTCTCTGTGTTTTTGGTTAGGAACTGGGGAGAAGGCTGGGGCTTTGTGCCTTCCGACAGAGCCCTGGTCTTTGTGGATAATCATGACAACCAACGAGGGCACGGGGCTGGTGGATCTTCCATTCTAACCTTCTGGGATGCCAGGTAAGGGACCGCTCTTGTCAGGATGATGCTTCTTCCTTTGCTTGTTTGTCTCTCTGTTCTCTGGCACGCTTTCTCTTTCCATGCCTCATTACTTCTTTTGTCTAACGAACAGGCTTTATAAAATGGCAGTTGGTTTCATGCTTGCTCATCCATATGGGTTCACACGTGTGATGTCAAGTTTTCGCTGGCCAAGATATTTTGTAAATGGGCAGGTAAGCTGGTACTGCCGAAGATGCATTTGTGGTGAATGAGGAATAGCACAGGGCCAGAGAGGCAGCCCTGTGCATTTAAATCTGTTAAGTGATTTTTTTATCCCTTGCTAGATCTGGCAAGTGGAAATTTGATGTGCCACCTAGCTTCTCTACAGAGAGGCTCTGCATTTTCAGTAAGAATTTTAAAAGGTGTCTCTTTACTTACAGGATGTCAATGACTGGGTTGGGCCACCAAGTAACGCGGATGGATCAACGAAGCCTGTTACAATCAATGAAGACACCACCTGTGGCAACGATTGGGTTTGTGAGCATCGCTGGCGTCAAATAAGGTCGGACACTGTGGAGAAGCAATAAGTAAAGGCAGTTGGTTTTACTCATGTTCCTCGTGCCCTTAGAGCTCTTGCAGCCCCAGTGACAGCCGTTCCTTGCATTTTCAGGAACATGGTTATCTTCCGTAATGTGGTGGACGGTCAGCCTTTCTCCAACTGGTGGGACAATGGCAACAATCAAGTGGCTTTTGGCCGTGGTAATAAAGGCTTCATCGTTTTCAATAATGATGACTGGTAAGTCAGTGGGTGATCCCATGTTCCCAGAGAGAAGCATAACATCCCTCACCAGCACTCCTGATGGGAAGGGCAATATTGTCTTCTCTTGATGACCACAATAACTGCAGTCTGAGCTAGAGTCATTCAATTCCATGCGAGGTCTAGAGATCCTAAATGGGAAGGTAGGGAGCAAAGAAGGGATAGGATCAGAAAGGTGACACCACGCCTTGCCCTTCAAAGTGAGAGAGCAGCACCAGGTTCAACAATCCTATTCACAGTTTGAAATATCTGTTTTGAAAACAATGTATGAATACAGTTGACTTATTTTCTTGTAGGCATATGAACGTCTACTTGCACACTGGACTGCCCGCTGGTACCTACTGTGATGTTATTTCTGGACAAAAGGAGGGCAACAAATGTACTGGAAAGGAGGTGTACGTTTCTGGTGATGGAATGGCTAATTTTGACATTAGTAACAGTGCTGAAGATCCATTCATTGCAATTCATGTTGATGCCAAGTTATAACTCAAAGAGAAGTGTCTCTCTCCGTTTGATCTGTGCGCTACCGTTTCCCCAATAAGTGATTCCTTGGTATTTGAGCGTGACTGATTCTCTATATCTAGTGAATAATAAATGGCAATCAAATTGAAAAGTAATGCTTTTCTCTTAATAAATTGGATTGTAACTTTCTCACATCATAGCTGGTGGTGATACAGTGGTGGATTTTAAGGCAATGCACAGCACTCCATTTCCCACAGCACAGAAAGATGGGAAAAAATGAAATATGCCAAAAAAGCCCCCAAACCAACATCTGGATAAGATAAAATGCAGTATTTCCAAGGCTGATACGTGCACACACATCTGTATCCCTGAGCAGCCGCATTGTGGGCAGTCAGCCACAAGCATGGCCTGGACACATAGACAGTTTGTCCAATTCTTGTGACAAACGAAACCTGTGGCTGGGTCAGCAGAGGAAGCTGAGCCATGCCAATCAATTATTGCAGCCTGTGACATCAGTCAAGGCAGCGGTAGTGTGGTTAACAGTCAGCTTGTGCCTGTACAGATCTGCAAAGAGATCTTCCATCGTTCACCCCAGTGGTTTGCTGCAAAGAATGTGGACTGTGCCTGTTCCAAAGGCATCTGAGAAACACGCTGTGTATCTGAGCATTGCTTAGGCCTCGTGACAATGGCCGAAGCACAGCATATGCTTGTCTCGTGAGGCTGCCTTTTTCTGTAACTTCTCAGAATTGTGCAGATGGAGCACAGGTTTGGTGGCTTTCCCAATTTCATTGTCAGCGGTGAGAAAAAGCCGAGGTAAAGGTGAGCGTGCAGCCCTCGCTGTGTGTCAGAATGTCTGCTTTGCTAGAAGTACTTGTTGTGACCCAGTCTGGAGGGTCAAATGGAAGAGGAACACTTGGATTTTTTATTTTGGAGGTCGAGTTATACTTTTGAGGGCTGTTTCTGTTTTGTGGTGGGTGAGGGAGTGCATGGGTGCTGGGGGCAGATGTTGGCTCTTAGTGTACCCATGGGCTTGGAGTGTCTGGCAAAGCAGTCATGGGGTGAGAGGAAGGGCCAGGTAGTGTCTCTGACCCAGAGACTGGCCCTGCTGTCTGTCTCCCTTGCTCGCTGTGGGCAGCACTGAGTTGCTGAGAGCAAAAGGGATCCTCAGCATCTGCTCAGTGAAGTGATGTCAAAGACTGGGAGACCCATCTGGCAGGATTTGAATAGCCATTGGAAAGGTGGTGTCGTTAGCCCCCAAGGTTGGGTGAGGGAGCCCTGCTGATCCTTGGAAACAGACTGGCTCTGCTTGTTTCTGCAAGTCGGTGTTAATGGAAGGATTTCACATGCATGTTGTGCTATAACATCCCTGAAGTCAATTTTGAGGAAAGCTGGTCTAAAAGCATGACGTCTCATGTATTGCATGATAGTGGCAGTGTCCTGGAAGCTGAAAATTTACAGTGAAGGTGAGCGTGTCTGTGCTGGGGAAACTGGCATCATTATTTAGGTCATATGGCTATGATAGCTTAATCTTGCCTTGTATTGGCTCTTGGAGACTCATCTGGCAAGATTTGAATAGCTATTGCAAAGGTGGTGTCGTTACTCCCAGGGTCAGGTCAGGGAGCCCTCGTGATCCTTTGAAATAGATTTGCAGTGCCTACACTTTCTGAGTTGGTCTCCTTGTTTGTTTAAGGCATGCATTTGGCTCTATCCCTCATAATTCATGTGATTCTATGCTATGTTCTTTAGATATTTTCTAATCCTAAACGTAATAGTCAGTCTACCTTTAAAATTACAAATCCATACCAGGCCTTCCAGCTATTGTCGCAAGTGATTGAAATGACACGTATTGATCTGAGGTGTCCATAAATAAACAGCAGGTGCTGAATATGGAGAAAGTCATGTCTGTGGCTGTGAACTTATATGGAGTCCCTTTTCATTTCTGTTGGAGCGCAGTGAGTGTTTTTGCCTGATGTAGATTCATATAGCTCTGCATTTAACAGTAGATTTAAATATAACATGGAGGAAAACAGAATCATGAGAGAGATTCCTTAGGTGTAAGTCAAACATTGTGGGCCAGATGTTCTTTGCCCTGAAAGTACCAGACATGTATGCAGCCTTTGGTTTTCATTCTTTTTATTTCAAGCTTCTTGGCATATTGCCTTATGATTTCGCACAAAGAAGATGGGGAACGCAGCAGTGTCATCCAGCGCAACACCAGCTCTTTCAGCTGAGTCATAAAACCCAGAGTTACAGGCGGCTTTACTGTTGATCTTTTCTTCCAACAACTGTTAGCACTAGGAATTCTTTATAATTTCTATTGCTACTCCTTTATATGTAAATTGATGTCATTAAGGGCTTGATTTTGTATGCCAGTGAAAAGGAAAATGTGAAATTCTGTTAGGAAGTTTATCAGATTTAAAGGCATTTGCTGGGGCACAACAGAATGTTAAGCAGATCTGCTGAAGTGTAAGATCCTAGAATTTTGTGGGCATTATGGAATGTTTTATTTTCCCCACACTTCTGCTGCAGTTTTGCTTTTCCTGCTTTTCTGCTTCTTCTGTCACATGTCAAGCATCGTTTCGGTCTTAGTGGTCTCTTCCTTTGTGCTCTTTGGAAAGCTCAAAGGAACTGTGTTATGTTCAGGCAGTCACAAAAAGGGAATGCTCTTCATATTTTTTTACTTTGGAAACCCATACGAAATGTTGCAGCCTATAGGAGGGGTATTTTCACCTCCACTGTTTGAACAATTTGATTTTTTACAGAAATCTAATGGCCTCTTGCATAAGGAGGAAGGGAATCCCCAGAGTAATTATGATTTTGTGGAAGCTTTTGCATTTATGATACACCAAATGGTAAACTAACTTAGCTACCAACGGTCAGTACTGAGGAAACCTTTAAATAAAGAACAAGCTGGATATTTTCTTTACACTGTGCTGAAGCAAGAGTGGAATGAAACTATAACCACTGTATTGTAACTACCATCTTCAAGCAATATGAACCTATAATGGTATGATTCGGAATGGCTCCATTTCATAGGTATCATAATGCAAAATAAGCAGAACTTTGTACATATTGACGTGTTGTTCAAGGATGATTTGTTTTGTGCCATACAACATATGGAGGCATTTAAGGGAAGAAGCCTGGAACAGAAGGAGGATCAATGACGTGATAACTAATTTGCAGTGTAGGTATGAGAAAAATTCCTTATTTTGCCCAGGTTGTCTATGAGTATCCATTACTGGCAGTGATATCCCTTAGAGAAAATTTAGGGACAGTGATGAAATGGATTTACAGAGAAAGTTTAACACTACCAATTCTTGTAGTAAACTTTATTGTGATCCTCTGGTTGACCATCCTAACTTCTGTCATTTCTACATTAAGAAAGTTTTGGGGCTGATGGTAGATCCTGAACAGTCAACAGTTGCAAAATCAATGAAGAATGATTTATAATTTTCTCATTAATTAATTGTACTTGTGTTTAATTGGGTAATAAAGAAATATCATTTGCTTTCTAAATAAATGTTGAGGTGAGGTGTTTTAATTGTAGTGGCATGAGAAAGACAGGGGAACATTATCAGTTTTGTAAGTATAAAACACTTTTTCGCTTGAACTTCTGACAATGAAAACACAGGAAGAATGAAAAGATGAAGCATAGCAATAAATAACATTTTCTTGTTATGTACATTTGTTTTGGTCATGTTCTCTGCATATGTGTAAACAAAGCACCTTGCACTGAATTAAGCAGAACACAGTGTTTTACTACTGGAGAAGCTATCTAGGCAAGCTATGAATTGGAGATCTTTCATGTTACCAGCAGATTAGATGAGGAAAGTAAAGTATGGAAATGTCCTTACTAGAGGAAAGTTCCTCAGTCCCCTTAGAACCTAACATGAAATGTTGAGCCTAGAGTTATATTACTTATGATGCTATAAATTGTCAGCTATTGTGTTGCCCAATCTGCTCACAACGGTATTATGTTTTCGGTGAGTATTTATAATACTTTTACTTCTGTGCAATAAAAAACCAATAGTAATCATATTGAAGACATCAGCATCTGCAAGCATTTCCTTCCGAACAGGGAACAATAATTCTCTACTGAGCTGTGCAACTTTTCTGAATTACCTGTGTTGCTTTCCATGAATATCTGCTAAACATTCTCAGTGAGGTCAGTTTTACTGAATCAGTGCCAAATTTCATATTTTATCCATATTTTATCTGACTACAAGAGAAAGCAAAGGAAAGTATTCAAAGTGGTCTAAAACCAATGATGTGGCTCAGAGAAAATATAATATTATGATATTTCACATTTCTGTATTTGACTTGTTTCTACAAAAAAAAGAAAAAGAGAAAGGAAAAGGAAAGAAAGAGAAAAAAAGGGAAAAGGAAAAGAAAGAGAAAAGGAAAAAGAAATGAAAATGTATAAACAAATTTACAAACTTGCTATGCATTTACAGAATCAGAGATTTAACTTTTTATTTTTGGCATTGGTTATACTCATACAATTAAAAAAGCATCTTTCCTATTTCATTTTTATAACTGAGAAATGCAAAACTAACCAGAAGACTTGGCATCTTAGAGGCCTCAGCTACCACTCAAAATGGGACCGACTAGAAAACCTGTTAAAAGGATGATGTGGCATTTTATTAACCTTCTGTACAACTGTTCACCCAAAAGCAAGAAAATTATTAGCTCTTGAAAAATAGATCCTGTCAAAAATTTCACCTACTTTGAACCAAGGATTGCATTCTTGAAGTAAAAGTGGAAAAAAAAGTCACTTGCTATCTTTAACCAAGTGGTCTTGGGTTTCAGCTATTTGATCATGGCAGAATCTCAGAGATGGAAAAGGCCAATTTCTTTCTTCATTCAAAAATATATTGCAAATAAAATGACAAAATACAAATTCCCAAACATTATTCATTACAAATAACATGTATTTCATAGCTGTATTTGTTACAATGTGCATTGAACGTAGTTGTTTCTTGCATTACTTTTTATTACTAGTTTTGTCCTTATCTAGAATTCTGCACATAAAAATTGGATTGTTGTAATCACAGGACATAAGAGTAGTGTGAAATCTCGTGCTTTAAGAGACTGAATAAGAGTTTTCTGATGATAGCTTTAATCTTCTGTAATTCACAATGAAATCACCAGCTTTGTAGTTTGAATTTATTTTACTCTAATTTTTCAGTATTAAGAAGGTAATTCAGAGCTGATTTGCTATTCAGATTCCTTCTCAGGGCACAACTGTTGTGGACCATAAGTAGCAGTCACTGGAAAGAGATTAAAGGGGCTAAAGCAGCAAGTTGATAATCTGAAGAAATAATTGTTTCAGTCTAATTGCTGATTTTGTAAATGCGTAGTAAGTTTGTGCATTTTTTGATACATTTTCCTTTTTCATTTTCTTTTCCTTTTTGATTTTTCTTTCCTTTTCCTTTTTCTTTCTTTTCCTTTTCTTTCATTTCTCATCATATTTCTGTCTCTATATGTAGCTTTCAGCACAATAGTGATCAGGATCTAATGGAAGTGATGCACAATAAAGCACAGTGAGTGGCTATTTGTATGTGCAACTGCTCATGAATACTTAAGTTATATATATGACACATTCAGGCAGTAAACACTTTCACAGCCACCCAATCAGAAAAGACAAATGATGGGTCTGATACATCATGAGATGATTTGCCCTTTTAGTGGTTTTAATCCAGATACGGTGAAATAAACAGAGATATTAGAAAAAAGGGTTCTATTGGATTGTCTGTGAGTGGATCAGAAGGTTAAGTTTACTGAATTATTCAAGGCAATTTATTTTCTCAGCTCAATGCAACAACAAAAATGGAAACTTTTGTTCAGCTCTGCATGCCCCTGTGTCAGCTTATTATTTCCTTGAATCGCTGTTGTTTTACTAACAGAAGAAAGAGTTCTATAAAGGGAAGCTAATAGTCAGTCGTCTTTTTTGTAGAGATTGTGAAAGTTTTATTGAAGTTACCATTTTGTTTTCAAAAGAAACAAATGTTTTCTTCTCAAGAAAAAAAAGCCCAACACATAACACTAACGTTTTCATTGCTGATTGTGTGTTTGGTTCTTTTATCTGCAATCTGTGTTTTTAAGAGTCTTAGTCCATTAGTCTCACTGCACCATGTATTCTGAACAATATACAGATATTTCCTTTGCAAATGTTTTCATGCCATGGCAGTTTTCACTTAGGTTTAATGTTAATCAGAATAGTGGTAAGAAACAATGCTACTAGAAAAAAATGCTACTAGAAAAAAATGCTACTAAATACATTGACTTTCAGATGACATTTAATACAAAGGTCTTGGTCATAAATATTCCAGTGATACCGTTTGAGATGATAGTGGTGACTTATCTCCAGTTACCAGGGTCAAAGAGAAAGTGCTTGGGTTTTCACCCAGCTGGCACGCCAGGCACTCTGGGATGAACAGCCAGAGCATTTAATGGATGATTAAGAAAGTGACTTACACCTGTAGGAAAGCAGTAAAGTGTGAAAGATTCTGTAGCACTTGTGAGTTGAAAATGGAAATACCAAATGTGACAAGGAATGAAATTCCATTATCTTCCTTGGTCCCAAGCTAAGAATTAGATGGTATTATCCAGCCACCGTGACTGAGACGTAGCCAGCTTAATTAACAGCATTATACCCCCTTATTATTCCAAGGATTTTTTTTCTTCTTTTTATTTTCCCCTCAGGAAAAATGAAAGGGTGATGTCATGGTAAATATAACTGCCATCATATTTAAGTTCTCACTCTAATTGTGAAGAAAGCCTTTAGAAGCTTAGCGATTTCTGTGTGTTCATAGTTGATGAATGGTAATAATGGTGGATGCTAATTTCTGTGATGTTCTGAACAGTCTGTGGAACATTCAGAAGACCCCTGAAGAAAGTTAACCTTTAGAATAACTACAGGGAACTCATTATTTTTACCATAATGAACATTCAGATATTGGCCTAATTTACATTGGTATTACTCCTGAGCTGCTCTCTTATAGCACGTGTGGGAGGCAGTCACTAAAATTTTGATTCGTCATCTTACAGGACCTTGTGGTATATTTTAAGTATTGGAATTCATCTGTATCTAAAATAAACTGGTTTTTACACCATTATTGCCCAAATTCTTCTGTCTCAAAGATTTTGTAAGCATGTATGTGTCTCAAGTAATTGCTGCCTAAGCCCATATGATAAAAAACTTTCAGTCGCCAAAGAGCCATTGACTGAATCTTTAGCAACAACAAAAAGAAAAGGAAAAGAACATTGGGCCAGCCAGATTGACAGTGCCAAAAGGGTCACTTGGATCTTTTTTTTTTCTTTTTTTTCCAGATGTTTTCTTTTTTTTTCCTCTATCTTCTCTCCTGGAACTAAGCCCAAAGTGAATGGAAAAAACCTCTTTTATAATCTTGCTTAACAAGAAAAGTGAAGTAAACAAGCATCGTTAAGAAATCATGGAGTGACTGCTCACTGTTGAAAGCATAAGAGATGCAGCAGCAGTTTTGGTCTGTAGACATATTAATGCTTCCCACAAAGCAAAACAATTGCAAGAAGAGTGTTTTCCTAAATGGATTTTTCTTGGAAATCACGGTAGCTTCACAAACATATATCGCCCCTCTCTACAGAAATCTGAAAGTCTCTACAGTTGTCTTTTACTCGTCTGCTTTTTAGAATTTGTAACCACCACTTCGGCTGTATTTTAAATGTACGTAATTTGCACAGTCTGGTAGAAAATAGCAGGACAATATCTTACTGTGAGACTGCAGCGAGATCGTAGAGGGATCGGTAGCAGATCAGAACCCTCTTGTTGAGATAGACCCTAGAAGGCTGAACTGACATAGAGTGAATATGGATTTCCATAAATTAATCTCACTGCAACATAAATAACCCTCTCAGAGCAGATAATGGGGTATAGAAGTGACTAAAGGAGTAACGGCTAATAACGTGTAAGGTAAAAAAAAAAATAGCTTTCTCAATCTTGTGTTGTGGGCACATTTCTTCCTTCATACCAATACACCTTGAATTTACCCCTTACTACACAGGGCGGTTAGTGGTGGGCAGCTGATACACGTCGCGATGACGGTGACTGGACAGAGTAGTCAGTGGTCAACGGACAGCATGGCAGAACAATCAGATAGGTGGTAAGCTAGAATGAATACCCATACTGACAGATAGCGTAGTGACAAGATAAATAAACGCAAATGATAGATAACAAGATAGAACACAAAGAAAGGATAGGCAGACTCCTCCTGCATGACTTGTCTAGAGCACCAAACTGTGTATCCATGGGTAGGAAGTGCAAATGACTGAAATAACAAAAAGATAGATAGGACTAAAGCAAGTGAATCAACAAGAACCTTGTTTATGTATTGCAGATAGGACTTTCATGCTTTAACTGGGAAATTATATCTCAGAACAGCAGTGATAGAACTTTATTATGCTGTAACCTGTACCAAATTGCCTATTTACTCTATAAAAATAGAAGTAATGACCTTGTGCTGACAACATTTTGGTGCCAGGATTGTATGCTATATGAGAGGAATGTGATGTTAAAAATTCTTGATAGGAAACCGCAGATGATACAAGGCAGAAATGTGGCAGAAAATTTTGAGAAGTGGTTTTGGATCTAGTTTTCTAATTTTCTTTGGAATCAATTTTAGTATCTACTTCTACAGATATTTTAAATTAGCCATCTTTTACATGTAACAGCTGCCATGTTCATTGCCAGTCTCAATATTACAAATTAAGTTGGGGCCTCTGGAGAAGTACTTTCTCATTTGTTAAGGGATGTGAACGTGGCATTTCAGCATAAGAAGTACCTACACATGCAAACCCAGAAGTTGAAATAGCTATGAAGGAAATAAAATCACTTTCCTGATTATAGGATAATGCCCTTTACTACTCAAGAGGAGAGCCATGTACTGTCTCTGCTCTTGCTCCCTTGTTGCACTGTGTGAGTATAATTAACTCATTGTACAATCAGTCAAGTCATTGTCCTCACTTCATATGAGACTATAGAAGGTTTGTCTCAACAAGTCTGCAGCTTCTCTACAAGGCTGACAAACTGGATAAGTGATATAACTCTGTGGAGATCTGTCCTTTTCTAAAAGAAGGAAACAATACGTAATCCAGCCCTGAATTACTACCACTATCTTCCAATTTGTCATGGATGCAATACAATTGCTCTTTCCATGTCTGCTGACTTCAGAAAAATATTCACCTCCTAGAGTCCCATGTAGCTTTCTATTAATTTGATCTTCAAGCTCAAATTCCATGTTCTATTTATCCCACATTTAGAGATCAGATGGTTGGATAAAACCATTGGGAAATTATAATTAAAGATGATCTTCTTCATGTGTCTCTTAAGGGGTTTATGTGGTCTACTTTGAACATAGCTTTGTGGTTGCTTAAGTGACTGCTTTTGAAAAGCTACTCTACCTTCTAATGGACTTCATGGGAAGATTTCTTTTTATCAGTAAGCTAAAATTTACATTTTTTATGTTACAGTTAATTACTCTTTAATCTCCTTAAGTAATGCCTTGTTTTTTCCCCAACAGTACTTCCTATCAGCAGCCGAGAAAGTAAGTGTATACTAAATGTCAGTGTATATCAATGGTGTGTAGATTATTTTGAATTAAGTCCACTATCACAAAATTATAGCCACTTCTTTTTTTCCTTCCTTGTTTTGTGTAGACACAAAAATCTGGTAATAGAATTTTTCTAATCATGCAGGAGTCAGTAGATTTTTTGGCCTCACATGATATGATATTAAGCACTTAAAAACTTTGTTAGTTAACCTGTGATCATGGAGGTATAACCTTTGTTCAATGTGTTTGTCTACCCTGAAAACATTAGGAAACCATTGGCTTGACTAATGTGAAAATCAAGTACCACATAAGCATACGTCTATATATACGTGTGTGTATACACATGTACACAGATATGTGCATACATGTATATATATCTTTCATTCCTTATGCCCGCAGAACACCCCTTCAGCACTTAGCTGGAAATGATATGAAATATTTATAGATCTCATTATGTTCAATTTCTGCCATAACTCTTAAGGGGTCTGAATTAGCAAATAAGGTTTTATTTGTGGGATAATCAATGGTCCAGTCTCATACTCCTTGTGCATCCAGAATTGTCGTTGAGATCAAGTAGAAATCAGTTTAAAAAAAAAAATAGCACTGAGACCAGAATGACCAGATACAGTAGTATTTTTGGTTTATGCATGTTTCCCCTACAATGTTTGAAATAACGTGTCTTATTTTTACATTGAGTTCTGATCTCAAATTTTAAGATGCTTGTATGATTTTGCAGTGAGATGGAATTTTAATTCCCCCTTCTCCTAACAAATAAGTGCATAAATGAAGATTTTTCTACTGAAGCGCAACACCCTTTACACAGCAAAATACCTGCACTCTGAACTCTCAGCATTCCCTCTTCTGTTCCACAGGAATATCAGTGCTTTTTCAACTTGTATTTATGAGTCCTTTAAGCCAACCTGATTTCTGTGTTTCTTCTTTCACAATTTTGCTGGTATACATTCTATTTCTACATGGTTATTTGAAATATTTACTGTAGTAGGAGGTGACTTCAAACTTGGAAGAAAGAAAAGAGAATAGAAAGATGATTTTTCTCACATTCTGTATACTTTGGTAGTGGACATTTAAGGATCTGATGATGAAGCTATGGTATCATGAGACTAGTCAGAGGCCGTAGACTGTGCTGCAAGATGCTTTTGAGTTCTAGGATTGCAGCAGGAGACAATACCACTACTGTAGCACTGAGCAGCTATTATGGTTCATTCCAGCACACAGCCTGAAGCCAGGGAGTTGCTTTGCAAGTAGTTGCAACGCCAGTCCTGTGATTGGGAAATAGCACACAGACTCCATGTGGAAGAGTCTCAAGCATGAGAACTGACAGGTCTGTTTGGTGTCTGATTAAAAGACAGCCACATGTGCAATGAAATAATTGCCTTAATTAAAATAATACTTTTCCTAAACCGAGTTCCATTTAATTCTGAGTGTGGAATAAGGCCACTTCTATTTATCTTTGTATTTATGTCCTATCCCTTCTTTCTCCTCCTAATACATAAATATCTGAAAAATATGAACAAATACATAAATATCTGAAAAATATGAACAAACTTATCATCATGGCAACTTGCGCAGGGGAAGGATTTGTGTTACAGAAGGGTAACTAAGGCGTAAACAGCCTGAACCTGCCTGGTCTCCAGCTGCCAGATTAAAGACTTGGTCAATACAGACTTAAGAAGGAACAGGGCAGTGTCATGAAAGCTTTAGAACAGCTCACTAAGGCCCAGAAAATTATTATGTGTACAAGAGCCATGAGTATTTCATGGGCAGGACAGTCCCATGTTCCTTGAAACTGGAAGCCACGCATTTCTTCCCAAGAGGAAGAGTATTTCCAAGGGAATGCCCCATGTGAAGTAAGAGTTCTGGCATTCTTCCTCTTAAAGGAAGCTGCTCTTTAGTTCACGTAGACACACTTTCTTCCCTGAATGGCTCCTGTACTCACTTCAGGTAACAAAGGCACAGATCAACTCTGCTAGTATATCCTGCATTCAGAAGACAACCTCAGACTGAATGAGTCTAAGCTCAAGATGGAGGACAGGAACACAAAGTAGTCTGTTTTCAGTCCCTCTTGGTGCTAATTTGTAGCTATGCTTAGTCTGTTGCTCTCTGGACCACCTAAGTCTTTTTGTTCAATGTCACCTACTGTTTGTTTAGGTGCTGCAACATCTATTGAAGGCCCTCAAACAATTCTGACTCGCCTAGATGGTATAACTGAGAACAATGTTGGAGCTCTGATTCACGTTTCCTTTTGAAAACTGTGGAGAATTAGGAGTGTAAGATAACATTAATATTATTGTATTAATTTTCCTTTCTTATACTGAACCCACTGCTCTCATGCAATATGTGGAAGAGAAGATATTTGATAGAAAGGTTTTCAATTGTGTGTAGCCTGTCTTAAAATGGAGTGATAAATAACGCAAAATATTTTACATCCTCAATGGCAAGATAATAGCTGTATCCATTTCAACAAAATGTGCTTTATTTTTAGGGAACAAATGTTCAGTAAGTTGATCTTAGTGATCGATAAAGCTGCAATCCAAACGCCGAAGACGGCAATAAAAAACAAACATCAGCTCAATGTCAAGAAATCCATCTTATGAAGATAAGACAGTCATTTTATCATAATGGTCTGTTCTCATGACTATGTTGCTTTTTGACTGCTTGATTGACTATATACATATAACCTCCTGTTCTTGTTCCCATGTTCTTAACAATGCTTCAAAACATTGTCTTTTTATGCTTTAACTGTTGTGCAAATAAACTGTATCTTTTCAAGTCAGATTTAAAATAAATCTAATGAAAAAAATTCAACCAAATCTATAGTTCAGTTCTTCAGCTATTGAAAAGCTGTCTTCTGATTAAAAATAAAAGCATGTTGTTGGCATCTTCACCCAATCGAAAATAGATAATTAATAAATGGATTATTTTACAATTACATTTTAGAAATTGGCTAGGCGAAAAATTTTGTCTGCAAGAAATTCCTAAGAATTTAGTTTATATGTGAGCAAAGCGACCACTAATTAGTATGTGCACATTCATGTTTACATTGTTCAGCTGTTAAAAAATAATTTGTACTGTTGTTAATTAAAATTATTTTGGCATTTGAGGAACGAACTGCTGCAGAGTACCTTGGTAACATCTCTTTGGTCTATGCTTCCATACATTTTTCTGTAATCCTTGACAAGTAATAGGCATTCTTCACTCAAAACCCAAGCCATTACACCACAAATTTCCTTGTGTCATGTTGTTAGAAAACTATTTTGTTCACAATTATGCTATAATGACAGTGATTACATGAAATTAAATCCACATGGGATTTCCAGTCTACAGTATCTCAAATGTGAACTGAATTTTCTCAGTGCTAAAATACACAAAAAGAGAAAAAATGATGCTTTCTACATTCATGACATCTTTTGCTTGTTTTCTACCTTGGAGCCATACCGCAGAGCTCCACAAATGTTTGCATAAGCAAAACTGAGAAATTCCCAAACTTTTAATATGTGGAAACAAATTTTCTAAAACAAATATCTAGAGATACTGGAGAAGCCATCTGTACTGCCATTGAGGTCATGGTCATCATTTTCCTATTTTAAACCATACTGCTATTTACTTTAGAAACAGCATGCATTAAACCAGAGATGGAGAGTAAATAAAACCACAGCTTTCACTGCTCTCTAGTTTTGAAAGTATTTAAATTGTGTACTCTTGGTACTGATGTGTGTATATACAATACACACACACATACACGGGGTAGGCAGTGTTGTGTCTATATTTATGATACAGATAGCATCATCTATATGTTCAGGAGACATTGCATTTCTACGGAATGTAACAGAATTGTAAGCTTTGCTGAGTATCTCACTGAATTGAAATAAATAGCTTACGGTCTTCAAATTCCATTTTTATGCTCAACAAGCTGTCACTGAGGAAGTAGGTCTGCATGGTTTATGACAGCTTCAAGAGATTCGCAGTTGTGCCCTGAATACATTCAATTATACTTAATATCAACCTTCAAAATTACTTTTTACCATTACCTGGACAATTTTAGTGCAGAGGAAAGTGCTTTCTTCAGAGATAGTATGCTAATGTCATCTATATGAACATCTGATATATTCAAACAAGCCATTCCATATGGAGAAAAAAAATTATCAACTATGTGTTACATACCATAGGCTGGTTTTCCCCAGTATTATCCGTCTGAGCAGTTAACTACAGTGACTGAGGAGGAGAGGCTGAGCCCTGGGGAAAGCCCTGTGCCTCTGACAGAGCTTAGGCCACAGGGAACACATGTGGACCTCCTACACCAGGAACCACCTCTTCTTTGTCACTTGGCCACGACTCCACCCTCTACCAAACCTAAGAGAAAAACAGATTATTAAAACACTATCTGAAAAAAACATCTAGGACTTCTGTCTCCCCTTGCTTTGGACAAGGTCTGTGGCATCTTACGTGAATAACCAACCCTGCAGCCGCTGCTCCTGATAGTCAATTAACATCTGTATTTATTTCCCATGCCTTATCAAGCAGTCATTCCTATTCTGTGTTTGAAAGTGTGGAAGGCCTGAAACTCCTTAAAGCTAAATACCGGACCTGTTATCCTTTGGTCTCTGAGGCCAGTCAGTACCATGACCTGGCAAACCTAGGTATTAAAACATCAGCGTTGTTATCATCAACAGGGTGGTAATGCCTTAGACAGTGTATTTTAGGGTATATGACTTAAAAGGACTCTATCGGGTGCCTGTGGTGAAGTGCTGGCAGCAGGAGGCTGCAGGGCTGTTCTCGCAGAGCTGCCACGTGATGGTTGCTGCCAGATCCTCCTGTTCCACAACAGCCCCACTGCAGGGCACAGCCGAGTCCCTCGGTGAAGACTGGTGGTGCCTCTGTGAGAGTGTTTGTCAGAAAGGACAGAATGCTCTGCAGGGAGAGGAGTGAGGGAAAAACTGTAGGGAACAGCCGTACGACCATCAAGGTCAGCAAAGGAGGGGGAGGAGGAGGTGTTCCAGGTGCCAGAGCAGAGATTCTTCTGCCAGCCAGTGGAGACGACTATGGTGGAGGAGACATCCGTGCTGTAGTTCATAGAGAGGACTATTGTGGAGGAGATGTCTGTGCTGCAGCTCATTGAGAAGACTATGGTGGAGGAGACATCCATGTTGCAGCCCACAGAGAGGAGTGTGGTGGAGGAAACATCCATGCTGCAGCTCATGGAGGACTCCATGCTGGAGCAGGTGGAGATGCCCTGAAGTTTACTCCCTGCCTGAAACGTGTCCCAGCCATGGTCCCAGCTGGCCCCACACCAAAATGAGCCTCACCCCACCTGGCCAGCTCTGCTGTCTGCCTTGGCCGCAGCCTGGCCAAGTCACCGAGGACCTTCCTGGCCATGCTGGGCCATGGTGGTGGCTGCTGCTGCTTCCCGGCCAGCCCTGCTTTGTGCAGGGTCTGCAGGATGGGCTCCATGGGGCCATGCTGTCCTGTGGGTGGACCCGGTGAGCGTGCTATGGTGAGGAGTATTTTGAAAGAGACATGGTAAATTCATATGAGAGAAAACACATTTTCTTTCATCAAATATCATGCTTTAGTCTGTTACATCTACTAATCTACAGCCTAAGTTTGCATTTAGTAAAGCATACCTAGTATTTTTTTTTTAATTTCAAATAATCTTTACTTCTTGAATGCAATCCTATGATTGTTCAGTTAATAATATTTGAAAAAGATCAGGTGTAATTCAGAGATAACGCCTGCTTTCAAGGTGCTTCTTGGAACACAATGTGATGTTTCAGTAAGGCTAATGAGTCTCTAACGAAAAAAAATTCGACAAGACTGCCTACAAAAGAGCAGGCTTCCATAGACATGCTGATGTGCCTAATTAGAGAAGCTGGATCATGATCATCAGGATAATGTAAGTACTAATAACGTAATAGTTTAACAACCTAAATTGGACTGTTCTGGAAAAATAACCACTAATTGGTATTGAGAGAGACTGATGAAGTCATGTAATTTTTGCTGATAATACTATACTTAGCAGAAAGAAACAAGATCACTCCAATGCTAGACGAAACATTTCCAGTGAATTGTGAGTAAGCAGATAACATAAATGCTGCTTTTTTGCTAAGTGCTAAGCATCAACAATGCACTTTTATCTGCAGCCTCAATTAGAGAAAACTTCAGATTTTGACAACGGTAACAAAACACTGTAAGTATTGGCAGCAGTTTGGAGGCCCTGGTTCATCTGGGCTGGGCTGCAATAACACATGGAGTTCCTGCTAGCTCAGCTCCTCCTTAGCCCAAGATAAGCGGGTCAGTCCCTAATGATTACTGGCTCTGGCAGGTTTTCTCCTATGGAAAACTAAGAGTTTATCAAAGTCTTTATGGTCCTGCAAAGCTTCCACTTTCTACTTGTTTAAACTAACAACATAATTCACAAAGCCAATGGTGGCTATGCAAGCAGTAAAAAAGCCCTCTGACTAACTGAAATGATGTGATAATATCCTTTTCTCTAACATTTTTCTTTTCTGTTAATGAGCACTGAAGTCATGTTAAGGTTCTAACACCTACCTCTTATTTTCCCTCATTTTGATAGGGAGGGAAACAAGAAGAGTATAGAAAATGGAATGTACTACTTTGTAGTTCGAGCAGTTATATTAAAAAAGTCAAAATATTACAAAACTCAGTTTCTCATATTAAAAACTAATTTGGCAATTTGTTGTATTATTGCTTTAGATTTTACATTTATGCTGTGATAGAATCTTTCTGTATATTAAATCATAGAATCACCAGGTTGGAAAAGACCTCTTGGATCATTGAGTCCAACCATTCCTATCTGCCACTCAGCCATGTCCCTGAGCACCTCGTCTACCCATCTTTTAAATACCTCCAGGAATGGGGACTCCACCACCTCCCTGGGCAGCCTCTGCCAGTGCCTGATGACCCTTTCTGTGAAAAACTTTTTCCTGATATCCATTCTGTGCCTCTCCTGGCACAGCTTGAAGCCCCTATCACCTGTCACTTGGGAGAAGAGGCCAGCACCCTCCTCTCTACAACTTCCTTTCCAGTAGTTGTAGAGAGCAACTAGGTCTCCCCTTAGCCTCCTCCAGGCTAAACAACCCCAGGTCTCTCAGCCGCTCCTCATAGCATTCGTTCTCCAGCCCCCTCACCAGCTTCATTGCTCTTCTCTGGACACACTCCAGAGCCTCAACATCCTTCTTGTAGCGAGGGGCCCGGAACTGAACACAAGATTTGAGGTGCGGTCTCACCAGTGCCGAGTACAGAGGCAGAATAACCTCCCTGGACCTGCTGGGCACACCCTTCTGTACCCTGAAATATAAAGAAAATACAAGTTTGATAGTTTCATTGCAGACTTTAGAATCATCTTGAGGAAAATTTATGTATTTTTATTTCTGTGTCACTGCCTTTTATAGGTGTCTGAAGATTCTGTATTATAACTATTCAGAGTGACTGTTTTAAGCAGCATGCATAATTACCTGCCTTTCAGTTATAGATAGAATCTAAACACTTTAATTTTCATTCTGCTTCCCACAACTCCAGCTGCTAATTTTGACTCAGTGAGTATGTACACGCTTCAGGTCACCATCATACCTACAGATGGATATCATTAAAATTTTTGTTTATGTTAAGCGAGAACAAGGTGCACAAGACAGGTGATCTTTTGATTTAGCTTTTAGAACAAGGTCTTTGCTGATGACAGAGCAGATGGTCAACTTTGTTGAAATAGAGAATTAAAATAACTAGATAGATTTTGGCAGATGTTCACTACATTCATGCATAAATAAATGTGATCCTCATCCTTTATCTCCCCAATCTGGTTCTAGGTATAATGGATGTGCAATACATCATGTATAGTGTGTTCTGAAACCTGAATCATGATAACTCTTCATTTTCTAGTATCACTGCAGTGAAGGAATGATGTTTTGGGTTTTTTTTCTATCTACTGGAAGACATAAGGATGGTTAAAAATCTCAATTTATTTTTATACATTTGCTTTATAGTTTATTACAGAAAGTTTCTTACCAATCAAAATGGTATTTTCAGGATAGGGTGCTCATCTTAGGAGTTAAAAAAGAAGCTATGTAGTGCAGGTCCTGTAGCGGTCCTTACTGCTTGAACTCAAAAAATGGATGGCAGTAAATGTTAAAACTCAGCCCTGATACTCCTGATAAATACAGATAATGTTGTTTCTGTTTACCTTAATTCCATTAGAAGGCTGCTAATTTTGGGACTTTCCATCCTGAAGATACTACTTCCACAAATGCATATTTTGAGATTTAATACCAGGAAAGTTAAAAAACAATACTTCAAGCTGAGCCAGCTTGCCAAAAATCAACATGGTGAAAGCAACGTGACTATTAGTATGGTGCAGGAGTCCAAGATGTGTGGGAAAGAGCAAAGCCCAAAGGAAACCATCGTGTGTTTACAGAGCCTTGGCTTCAGGTATGGAAGGGCCTGGCTCTGAACATGACGAGTGGCACTCTCTTGGGGTCACCAAAAGACTCAATACCAAGAATATAAGAGTCTGATATTAAACTTCCTCTTTTCTATGAAAGTTTCAGGAGAGAATAAGAAGCCTGACATTTTTCACAGAAAAGAGAGGAAAAAATGAATCCTGCCACTCTCTTAAGCTCCAGCAGAAGCCACAACCTTTTTTTTTCAGGAGGACCACGTGACATCAGGTGCTCAGCAACTCATCTGACAAGGCAGAGCTCTCAAGTTATCTGACAAATGACTGGTGCAGTAAAAAAGCTTGAGCCTTTCCTGTCCCCAAATTGACAAAGGCATCGTAACCTCAGTCTTTCAGAACAAGACCTGAACTGCATTCATTCTTAGAAGTAGTGAGAGGTCCTGTCCATTTCCAAGTGGGCTACATGTTTTGAACTCTGGTGGGGTGTCCTCTGAGGCTGATGGCAATGGTACATTATTATTGATTAACATTGTCCACAAGTGAATCAGAGCATGATGCCTTAATGCTAGCACAGTGCAAACACAGAAAAACAATGATTTTTTTCTGAGGAAAAGAGGTAAAATTAGACTTCTGCTACTGTGAATTCAGAACATTATTCCGAGCCCTTATTAATAACATCTGAAATAAAAGTACTCTTAGGAAAGTAGAGGTCTCCTTTTCAACTGCGGATGACCTTGTGAATGATCTTATGGACTACCAGTGGTCCAGAAGCTATGGATGAAATATTCAGAAACTTGCTGAAGGATATGTGTCTGGAACAGACTCCAGCTCAAAACTGGATAATAATTAATAAGGCCTCATTTACAATCAGGTGTCTTACAGTGATCCTTCTAATAAAAACCTTTCAGTGGAAGGAGATAAATTATTTTGTTGAAAGACTGATGAGATAGTTCATGACATTCAGATATAGGCTTTAATTTTTTCTGTGAATGTTGTGCAACTGAGGCAATACGAATTCCATTGTATGTGCCATGGCATTTCAGATATTCTTGCTAATGCAACAAAGAAAATGAGTGTTGCAAAAAGTAGCAGAAGGACAAAACTTGTCATAACCACAAGATGGCAATACCGTTTAAAATATAAAGCTTCCTCAACTACAACAATAATGTTCTGACCATTCATAGCAGATAGCATGCATACCACTTGTTTACAACTACGGTGTAAGATGGATATTTTCAAGGAAAATAATCACAAGTTAGGGGTATCCTCAGGCTTTGTTTTAATTCTCCTTTTAATAAGTACTGTAAAACAGGTTCTTGTTCAATATCGTGGCTCAGACTCCAGCAGAACAATGCTGCTGGATTTCAGCACAAAACACTTAAGAGATAAGAATGAACATATTGCAATCACTGAGCATATTGCACAGTCATTTCCTCTTTCATGTCCTCAGTTTCTGGAGAAGAGAAATTTGAGACCATTAAATAGTGTCTGGCAGCTATTTTTGTTGATTAGCTATCACATTATTAATTACAGCCACTTTCAGGCAACAGAGAGAGCAGATGCAGAAAGCTGCTGTGGCCCCGCTTCGATATGAAACGTGTTGCATACAAAAGGTGACATTCAGAGGAAACAGATAAGATGGTACTATGTACTCAAGGGCAAGCATCACGTTCCCATTTCTCAGGCACTCCCTGGTTATGTTGTGAAATAGTTATCAATGTTGTCTCTCACAACAAAACAAGGAATCACACCAAACCGTGCTTGTGTAGGGGCAGCTTGAAGAAGATAGGTGGTGAGCTTCACATGTAACGAGAATAAGAACCAGATGGTCTCACAGCCAGGCAAAGAGGTTTGTCAAAGGCATATGAACTCATTGAGATATGTGCATAAACACACCCATTCATACTTACACAGTGCTAAAAAAACTGATGGAAAATTATAAAGAAATTCTATTCCAAGGACATGTATAATAATATAAAACCAGAAAATCACGTCATGTCTACACACTGTATAATGGCAAGAGGAGTCCTAGACACACACATCTCCAGGATCAAGGGAAAACATTCTCAGTGGGTAAGAATTTCCTGTTTTAGTCCCCATTTCAGACAGGACTCTGCTAGGTTGCTGGCAGTTGCAGGCTGCAAAACGGCTGATTTGCCATCCTAAAAATTTGTCATGGCACAGTAAGAACTTGCTGTTGGTCTACCAACTCCCATGACAAACTCAATATATCTATTTCTGTTTACACTGACAGATGCAAATAACTGCACAAATGGCTAGTTCAGAGCCTCTTCCAGATTACATTTTTCAGCAATGTGAACACAGTGCCCAGTACTGGTCTATGAAGACAATGTTATTATATTTAACTGCAGGGTATATCTTTTTCTGTGATGCATACTACAGCACATAAGTCCCATTAACTTTAAAGAGTTACAGACTCTAGGAACATCAAAGCAGAACATACCCTGAGGAAAATAAGTCTGTCCTTGGATGCTCATACAGAGCTGCTATTGACATTAATATAAGAGTGCAGTTCTTAGCCCTAAGTGCACCCATTTCTACTGGAACTAAGCTCAATTCTCATGGAAAAGTCTCACAGAATTTCCAGAAAACAGCAACTCTTAAGAACATGTTTTAAACCAAACTATTTAAAAGCAAAATCTTGTTAGACAATCATAGAATCACCAGGTTGGAAAAGACCTCTTGGATCATCGAGTCCAACCATTCCTATCTGCCTCTAAACCATGTCCCTGAGCACCTCGTCTACCCGTCTTTTAAATACCTCCAGGGATGGGGACTCCCTGGGCAGCCTCTGCCAGTGCCCAACAGTGCTTTCTGTGAAAACTTTTTTCCTGATATCCAGTCTGAACCTCCCCTGGTGCAGCTTGAAGCCCCTTGTTCTATCACCTGTCACTTGGGAGAAGAGGCCAGCACCCTCCTCTCCACAATCTCCTTTCAGGTAGTCGTAGAGAGCAATAAGGTCTCCCCTCAGCCTCCTCTTCTCCAGGCTAAACAACCCCAGCTCCCTCAGCCGCTCCTCATAAGACTTGTTCTCCAGCCCCTCCAGCCGAGGCTGTGTTTCACATAGCTCATTTCAAAATCACTAACAGCAAGTAACTCACTCTACTTATTTCTGTAGGTCCCACCTATCTCTTATCTTGAATAGCACAGTCTCACTTTTGGTGCTACAGTTCTTTTCAAGGAGTTGATATAATACGGCAGCTGCATCCATCTTTTCTACTTGCTACTTATATAAACATGCAGGCATTATGGAGGAACACTTCAAGTGTGATTTTTATCCTACATTATTATGCATTATTATCATCAGTGGCCAGTAATATCTACTCTTCATGAAAGCAAAACCTTCACATTGATCTAATGTAACTTCTCAGTCATAATTATTTTTTTTTCCTGAGAAAGAAGTACCAGTTCCCCACACAAATATTAGAAATTGAATTTTCTCCTATATATCTAGAATTTAGGTCAGACACTCACACTTAGTTACAAGTTTGCAGGTCCTATGGGGAATTCTGCCTTTATATGTGATTAGGTAAAGATCTGTTTGCTAACTTCCAACTCGAATTCTCAACTTGTATACAGTGAAATAGGAATAAAGGACACGTATGCAGCAGGCTGAGAACATCAAGCCCTTCGTATCAAGTATATGAAAAACTCCATTGCTTTGACACTTAAAAACAACCTTTCATGATCACAGAATCACAGATTGTTTACGTTTGAAAAGACCTTTAAGGATCACCAAGTCCAATTACAAACCTAAGACAGCCAATTCCACCACTACAGGTCAGGGCACAAAAGGATCCATTGAATCAGTGGAGATCTGAAAGGTCAGAACAGGAAAGCATTTATCAGAATTAGGTTTTTTTCCTGTGCAAATATGGAAACACACTGGAAGCCAGCCTGTGTATATACAAGTCTCCAAAAAACAGTAGGAAACACACCAAAGAATATAATAATATCTGACATTATTGATCACTTTTTTCACTTTGCACTGCGACATTACTTATCTCTCCTGAAAAATCAAAATCTCTTTGCTGCAATTCTGGTAGCATGGCAGTCTGCAAAGAAAGCATAAATAAATAATAAGGTGACCTGTAGACTAATATGGCCCCTAGTTCAAAACTGTTTTCAAGCATATATTTTAAGATGACATGCCATTAAAATAAAAAATTAATAAACAGAAGCAACAAAAAGTAACGTATTTCATCTCACATTAAATACATCTAGGTGGCTTGTCACTCTGCCGTACCTTAGCAAAGGATGACAGAGGGAACGGGTTACAGGACCGAAGGACGACAGCTGTGCCGTAAGTCGCCTTGAATTTGAGCACTGGATCTGCTGTGCCAGAGCAGAAACACCATGCATCTTGTCTGATACTGTGTCTTTGAAAGTTACCAGATTCTACAGAAGGTGCAAGAAAAGGTTGTAAGGGAAAATCTTAGGATAATTTCTTAAGATGTGAGAAACTAAGCTAAGTAAAGCAGTAACTGATTTATGCCTGTAAGGACAAAGGTTTCCAGCATTTACATTTCTTTGTCCTACCTTAAGTATAATCCAGATCCTTCCACCACAATATTTGCAGGTTAAAGAATCCTTACTACAGCAACTATCTTCTTTCCTTACTGTTTTTATTTACTATTATATAGCAACAGTGCTGCCACAGATGCAAGAAGCACGGGTTTTATCTTTGTGTTTGTTTTGAGAGGTGGCAGAAGACACTCGACCTTGAAGAGAAAACACAGGACCAAGTAGGAGGAACCAGAAGAAGGGTCAGATTGTCTTTGCTTTTGATTGTCTTTCATCCTCTGGAGGTCCCAACATACTGGCTGAAAAATGAATGGGTGTTTGTTTGTATTTGTGTGTGGCCCTTTATGTGCAGACTCTTTGTGCTCCTGTATGCGCTTGCTATTCAGGTGACATGGAACTCAGAGGTACTCGAGGAGAAAAACGCTTTAAGTTTTGCATATTTGAAAAATCAATAAAATCAATATTCAAAGAAGGTTTCAAGCAAGGCATCTGTCTGGAAATGATTTCAGAATGTACCCATTGCCAAATGTTGTAGTGCTGTTTTGGGAAGAACTGTCCTTTGCAAATAGTACTTGTGGGAACCGTGACATATCCCATAATCTGCTCTGACTACCCTATAGTGAACAGGATGAACAAATCTAAAGAATGGATAATGTAGCAAGAAGAAAATAAGAATCAAGTCATCCAAAGTCTAAATTTAGGTTTTCTGCTGTAGTGGCATTGACGGAGGGGGCTGAGTTACTAAAATACATCACTGTTTGCTGCTTCATAGCACCTACAGAAAAATCAGAATAACGCTACGGCCACAAGACTCATCTAGGTTACGCAAAATAACTTAGGGTATATTATATATATTCAATGTGCAACAGCTATTTCTTGTGGGGTAGTATTGAAAGTGGAATTGGTTACCTTGTGCTTTTTACCCACAGGTGGCCTATAAAGAAAATTAATGTAGAAAAGCCCACTATACTATAGTATCAGATCTTTATGTTTACCTTGCTGTAACTCTATCTAGACAAAACCTAACAGTCCAAACCCAATACTGCTAAGACAACGAACGTTCTTGAAGACATTAATCAACAAGGACCCGAAATGTTAATAGTAAGTGGTTTACCATTGAAATTTTATCTGCTAAAAGATGACTTCTGGATATGTTTCTGTAGATTTGTTTACCCCAATCATTTTAATAAAATCTGGCTCGATCTCATTTTACATCTCTAGAACTCTCATGTGGACCGTGTTTTCATCTTTTCTATGAGACTGCAAAAGCTCTGTGAGGCTTCATACTCTTTCCCTTGGTACTCAAATCTATTTCTGCTTTTCAGAGATGATTGAATATTTGAAAGTATTCCCAACAAAAGAAATGCAATGCTATGTACAAGGCTCCAGTCAAATGTGCTGTTCTGGCTGCATTCGATGTAAGTATAGGGTCACCATTCTGCTGCAAAATCGACAATCCCCTGCCCTGTTAAAATCACTCTCTGTTTAAATTTCTTGGCACTGCAATACTTGGAATATCTCCCCAGCCTATACCCTTCTACTCCAGAGTATTTTAACAATTTTAACAGTAGTATTCTGGTGTGTTGTTCTCTGCATCCTGTCCTTGCACCCCTCCCCCTGCCCAATGATATAGAACTGCTAGACCTAGAAAGAGGAATCGTAACTGATAATGAGCAGGAGCACATGGTCAATTGTTCAGCAACCTCTGGATATCACACCTAACTTCAGCCTTATAAAAACTTATATGTTAAGTTTATAACTTATATACTATAAACTTTATATACTTATATATATCTTAAAACTTACATGTATCAGAACAGTTCTTAGGTTTTATTCTTCTCACTCCCACAGTTCTACCTGAACTGAATCCATTCTGGGGGTAAATTAAGGTGCTGTATGGACGTCACTGTAATTTTGCCTCTCATTTGCCCTTATGTATATCTTTGTATATCTTTCTCTGGTTGTCTTGCCTTTCTTTTAATAAAAGTAGGAAATCTACTATAGGAGACATGAATTTTCAAAACCCACAGAGGAGAATTAAAAATAGGCAAAAAAGGATCAACCCAAGCTCTAAAATCAGCACACTCGATGAAGGCAGAAATCAGAAATTGTCTGGTTTTTGCAATACTTATTAAAAAGAAAATAGACAATTATCTCATAATTTCAACATCTTTGCACAGTAAGTGATTCAATAAGCTGACATCCTAATTTACAAAGAAAGTATGGCACTGTAAATTTGATTTTTCAGCTTGACATTGAAAACTTGACCAGAAGAATAAAAGACACGAGTTAGTGAGCAGATTATCTGGCTCTTTGAACACCCAGTACTTAGGCTGAACAGCCACACAAAGATATGCCAGCTTCAAAAGTTTAATACACATTTGCAAAGTACATTGTCCAGAGAACCCTCCAGACAGAGCTGTCTAGGGGCTACTTCTCTGTTTGTAAGTATTTAGCTGAATTTCTAAATCAGAAGAATGGAAGCTTACATTTAAGCAGAAATGTTCTCAAGAACATTGACACTTCTAAGCTCAACCTTAGTGATTGAGCTAGAAACTTTATGGAAATAGAGAAAGATGCTACGGTGGTTTTACTGCCCAATGTAATAAGCCCCAAATTTAATCCCTTAATATTTATACTAAGGGAAATAGCTTTAAGTGTGTTTAGTGGGTTTAAATCATCTAAGACATTTAATATTAGAGTCCTCTTGTTCTTCTTCCTGTAAAAGAAATGTTATCTATCTACTTTCAGAAGAAAGTTTTAGTTATAGAAATTCAATCACAATATTAATTTGTTCCTGTTCTGTGTCAGATGAGCTCCCTAAGCTCTTTCTAGATTTTGCTAAACATGAACATCGGACTTACAAAATATTTTTGATAATGTTTGCTTAAACAGAAGAAAGAGGAGGAAAAAGGCAATCCACATGAGGAAGAAAAAAAGGTTATATGTATCTTTTTTTCCTAAGGCTTAGACCTTTTGTTTTTTAAGTATTAGAGAAGATACAGAATGCCTGTACAGCATTGTTTCCTACAGAAAACAGGTTACTGACAGTATTTCATTTATGGAATGGTAGTGTAATACGCCTGCATTTGTCTGCATCGCTGTGTGTAGGAAGCATGAGGAAATGCTGCTTACATCATCAAAACAAACCCTCATAGAAATTTTATAAGCCAGCAAAGCTCAGATGGTTGAAGGCATATGTCAGATCTCTATTTAAGTTTTATTTGCTTAGGAAGACTTTCTCAGCTTAAGTCCCCAAAAGTTTGTCTCAGAACTCCAAATGAGAACACAAAAAAAATCTTGTTGCCTATCTCTATATAAAAGCACTTTCAGCCCCATATAAGTACTTGCCCAAGTAAAAATGAGATTGAAACTGCTTTAGAACAATAAAAGCAACCATTAATAATACCTGCTTCTTCTAGTTTCTTCTGAAGTATACTTTTGTTTCAAAAAGCATAGCCAAACTGCATATCACTGAAGTTCATTTATGTTAAAAAACCTGCTAGATAAGCATGTAATCAAGGACAATTTTTTTTTAAAGATTCTGAAGTTTTTTAGTAAAAAAAAACATTTACGTGAATGAGTTTTTTACTCTGTTGTTTCATAAGTAAATAAGACAATTTGAAAAACAGACTTTTTGCTTCACCGCTTAGAATTGTTCTTGTGCCTTTGTTCTTACAGATTCACAGGTATAATTTCTGGATTAAATACAAAAATATTACTCAATGCTATTTTTCCACCAACCAATATATGATCTATGATGGTAGGAGGGCAGAAAATTTATTGGCCAAACAAGATTCAGACAAACGTAGAATACCCAAGTATCAGGTTGGGTGCCAAAACCGATCACCGAAACCAGGGTTTTCACATCAATATTTACCCAGGAAGTTGCAAATCATTGTTTAAAAGTGCATGATTGCCTGAATTTAGGGAAAACATTATTTTTCCTTTCAGTTGTGTAGGTTTCAGGGCTCTCATATCTGACTTACACATATTTTCTTCATATCAACAGTCCATCAGAAGTCTCTGGGTCACTGTTTCAGCCTCTGGTCTTCCTGGAACACAGCTGAAATGTACTACATTTCCTCATTGTAACTATGCAACTGCCAACAACAATACACTTTGGATAAAGCCTCAGAAAGGACATTTCCAGCCAACCTATCAAGAACTTTAGAGCCTCA
This sequence comes from Cuculus canorus, assembly GCF_017976375.1. Lineage (NCBI taxonomy): Eukaryota > Metazoa > Chordata > Aves > Cuculiformes > Cuculidae > Cuculus > Cuculus canorus. The sequence continues at coordinate 8,069,524 of NC_071408.1, forward strand.
GGTGTTCAGCTTGTACGAAATTTCTTCAAGTATTTTATTTCACAAAGTGCCATAAAAAGCAAAGCAGAGAAATGAGGAACCCCAAGCACATTAGCACTTCTGCTACCTCTCGGCTCAACAGTGCATTGAAAAAAAGAACTCCAACCAGTGATGAAAATTTAAAGCCTTACTGACTCAATGGAAACATCACTTATATATAAAATTTGGAAAGCCCTAGTAGACCCCTGACAGATAATAAATGTGTCCACTCTTGACATTCATAAGTAATATGAACTTTGTATTCTGGTAACTATTGAAGACCCTATTACCATCAGATTAGTAATTCACTTTCTTCATCAGAAATAATAAACAAATGAAGAGGTAAACCCTTCAGTAACTTACTGTACTGCAGTAATATTGCCTATAATAAAATGAAAGTTCATAGAAGTAATATAACCCAGTTCCTATTAAAGTATTAAGGACAATCTGCCTTTATGTCAGCAGAAGAATTTAAGAGTAAGGTAAAGAGGGAAATTAATATTGGATTAAATTGGTAGAAAATTATTACTGGACATTAAAAAAACCCCAAATATTGTAAATAATGGCATAAGTATACGAGACCATCTGTTAGAAAGGATTCTTAAAAAGATTTCTAAATCTGTTTATTAAAAGCTTCCTACTATGCTTCAGTGACAGTGACTAAATCAATGATTCAGTATTGGTGAAATGCAGTTCTGAGGTGAGGACCATTACAAGGTGTAAAAAGTTGCCTCAAACTTGAGCAAAGTTGCCATTTGCAAAACTTAGCAGTATTTTCCAAGATTTGTGCCAAATTGTGGAACACTTGTGCTCTGGCAAGACAGTTTAAACAGGTCAAGTCACAAGCACTTTAACCCAGATCATCTTATCTTTAACAGAAAAGCAAGCAGCAAAAATGAAAAATAAACAAAGTCCCGTTCCTCTCCCCTGCCAGCCCCCAGAAACCAGACAAACAGAACAAATTCCAACCCCTACACAGTCAGCAATTAGTGTGGTCCCACGATAACCAATTTGCTGTAGGCTTTTATATCTTTTTTTTTCTGAGAGGGAGTACACAGGTCTCTCTGGGAAGGCCAGTCTGATGATAAACAGTGTAATAGTCTGTCTAACTCATGCATATGCTACGGGAAGATGCGACTTCTTCCATTATTGCAAAGTATTGCAAAATCTGGCAATATGCAATAAGCTATGTTGCAAAAAAGTATGGAAGAGAGAAGACCATCATATCTCAATGACTAAAACTTCCTGCCAGGGCATATCCTCAGAAAGGCTTAGAAACCTCTGCCTTCAATTTGCTAAATGTAAAGTGTTAATGTGACCCCCTGATGGGACTGAGATGACAACACATATACATGCATTTCCCTTTCTTTCACCTCAACTGGCCATTAGCAGTTATTTCTATGTTACCCTGAACCAGGCTTTTTCCTTTAACTGGAAGATTATAAAGACCATCTGCAAAAACTCTCCCTAGATTTTTGTAGAGAAATCAGTTTATCAGAAGCCCATTTTTCTTCTCACTGTAAAGTGTCCTAGAAATCTGCTGTGCAGTTCAATACTGTACTGCCCACCGACTCCCGTTGCACAAAGTGCTGTTCCTGTACTGACACAGTCATCTTTTCTTACTTACTCTTCCTATATAGGGACAGGATATAAAACATCTCTAGATGTCCCTTATTTGTTTACAGAGCTGAAAACCGAGCATTTGTTTTCACACACAACATTAAGTGTTGAACATAGCCTGCAAATAGATAAAGCTTTATGCTAATATAATCGGGTAAGATTACAACAAGGTGGCTGATGAAATAATTGTTCACAAGCATTTGTGAATGAATTTCTTTAGCTGAAGTTTGCAGTCCCTCTGTCCTTGTTTCTAACCGACAGCTGGCTGATACCTTTTCCTGGTACTTTTGCTGAAAGGCCATTTCAGTGCTCTAATGTGGAATTGGTGGATGATTACCTAATGAGTGAATGAGTCGGGTAGAAAATACAAAGTACTTTTTGGTAGCTGGCAACTAAACAGAACAACATGAACTGGAGATCATACTGAAGAGGAAATAATTTAAAAAATATATTTGGAGAATAGATTTGGTTATTGAATAAATCTGAGGAAAACTCTCTCTTTACGAATATTTCTTGAGCACAAGTAGGCTGTATGAATCAAAGAACTTGTCAAGCATTAATTACTCAAGCTCATTACTAAGAGAAGTAAAGGAACTTGCTCTTCCAACTTCTGATAAATAACTTACTGTGCAAATGTCTTTTTCCAAATTCCTATCTTTTCTGGGACATCTGACTATAAACAGACCAACACAGAAAAATACGTGAAACTGTTCTCATGCTTAAATCACTCTCCTAGTAAAATGACATTAAACAGAAGATGGAGACAGCAAAATCAAAGGCAAGTGTACTCTGAGACGTTGATTGCTTTTAGCTTAACATTTAACTGTCCCTTTAGATGAGTGCCCACAGAGCTCTGGCTTTTTTAGTTCTGGCTTTTTACAGAGAGAGGTAATTAAAATTAATTAAGTAGACTTCCTGACAAACACAAGTAAAGCACTCTGATTTTTATTTTTTTTTTTTTTTAGCATGGCCATATGTGGTAACGTCAAGGAATTAAAAAATAATAGAAAGATTCACCAATTTTAATCAGTCCCTGAAATTTTGATGGTATGCCTAAAGCATTATGTTCCTTAATTACCATAGCTTCAGAACAGCATATATCATCAATACTGTGGTGATCAGCTCTACTTAGTAACTGGGTCACAAACTCATTTGCCATTCCAGGAAAGAATTTGCATGGCAGAGATTTTAATTTATCTGCTGTGTGGAAAGCACATGAAAATTCTGCTTACATCATCAGGTACAACATTTGAAGTCTCATGTACTGTAGAAGTTTGAAATCAATGAGGAATTCACAAGATAATATCACTTAGTCTTGAATACACTGGTGGATATTGTCTGCTATAGGGTATGTATTAATTACGCCAGGCAAAGCAAATTAGAAGTCTAGAACTTACAAAGTATTTTCCTTATGGATTTGGGGGTAATCTAGGTCATTGCACATTCACTTCTAATTATCTGTGTCAAAGAGTGAAGTATTTTCTGTTTTCCTAAGCTGGATGTACTCTTACTCTTACTCTTACTCTTACCATTACAGAAGTAGCAGGAGCACTACTTGATAGAATGATATAGTTATGAAAAAAAAGTCTGTGCCAAATATTTGCTCAAAACACTAAATAGTGCATTCAATGCAGCTCTGTGTCAGCTTGTTGACGTGAAAGAGATTGGTTCATCCGGCTAAATAAGGGAGAGGCAAAAAAAGTAAATTTAGTAGGCAACAATTGAATTAGTAATGATGCCAAGGTACTTCACACATTTGAAAATGCAAATATAAATTTAGATGGTTCAATTTTCTAAACTATATCAAAGTTAGAACAGCGAATCTCCCCAAAATTTAGAACTAGCAGTTAGTTCTCTTAAATATTAGATATCTTGGATGTTCCCAAATTGTTTCAACACTGAAAATCCCATCCAGGTTACTAAAAGCCTAACCTTTAACATCTGATTTCTAAATAAACCTCTACACATTCATTATTTCCGTTGCAAAATCAGTTTGAAAATAGGTTTATGTTCACAAACAGAAAGTTATAGTTGAACTAGAATATCTATTCTGCAGTGGAATTTATGCTTTCAGAGAGTTTATTTCCTGAAATAGAACATAACTAACAAAATTAATTATGAAAATGTTCCAAAATTTTAGTAAAAGGTAAGTCTTTATGTTGCTATTGACATATTATTTTCTTTAGTTATATATTTATAGTATATGTTAATTTTCCAAAAATACTGAAGCAGATCAGGAACTCTCCTTTGTGTTTTCATTCTGAAACACATAAAATGTGTCATTTTCTAACAGATCTCAACTAATATTCCCTACATCATTGATCGAATCTTTAAAAAAATACTAAATATCTAGCCTACATCTAAAAATATATATTTCTATATCTAAATCTTTATCTGTTTATATATTACATATATATTTGTATGTTTATATATAGATCTGTATAACTAAAACCTATATATTTAAATAAAAATCTATGCCAGGCACATTAACACACTTAAAGAAAAGCCAGAAGTTATTACATTTTGCCCTCTGTATGTCCACTGTTTTCCAGAATTCTGTGAGATTTTGTACTCTGTTTTGAAGGGCTGGAAAATTGTTAGGGAAACATTGGAAACATAGGAAACATTGGAAACATAGGAAATTGTTGGAAAAATTAGGCAGGGCTAATACTTTTATGTATATATTCTTCATGACTCTAAGGTATGGCCAAAACAAGTCCTATGAACAAAACGGAACTTTTAATGATGTCTTAGTTAACAAAATGTGTTTGCTTTGCTCCCTCTAAGTCCTTCCCCACAACAGTCGTCTTTGAGAGGGTGGAATATGAGATGAGCAGGTGGAAAGACCAGTTTGTCTGGGAAGCATGGTAACACACTGTGGGTTTTTTGCAGGAGGCAACTGACTCCATAACAACACAAAGATGCATTAACGCTTTTGAAACTTGAAAAACAGTAGCTTGTTGTTGAGCTTTTGTTTTCAGTGTTGCCTAAAATACTGCGAGGTTGTAGTACATTAGTATCTTTTACACTACTATGTCTGTAAGGTTTCAGTTTCTTAAAACAGTTCATGGCTAGAATGGCCATCCATCTCCAACTTGCCTCGAATTATGCCTCATAGATTTATCATAATTCAAACTGCACTTTTAGGCTGTAGAAGTATTATGGAATCCACATGTCCCTTGATGCACGTATTGCTGCTACTAAGCTATCCTAAACTCTGCATAGATGTAGCTGTCAATAATGCTTGTACACCGTTCCAGTATAATCATTTCACAATAGCCACTCTGAGGTTACGTACAAAAATAAATTTTTTAATTTATGTATGAATTTAAATAATAATTTAAATAATTTAAAAATTATTCATACACAGGACAGACCATAAACTGTTGGAGAAGTACTGATTCCTGTCAAGTCAAGATAAAACTCATGCTTTCAACATGTCTATGATCTGTTATATCTATCTTTAACTACATTTTCATAGGAAAATGACTGTGTTAAAGTGAGCAATCAAGAAAGATGCATTACTGAAGAATATTCTTAAATTAAATGATGAACACTTAATTTGGTATTTCCAATTTTCCAGCAATGAAAATTGAAGCACTACAAACTGAAGGATATGAACTAAGCATTTTTTTCTTTACTTTCTGTAAAAGCATGTGACAATCAGCTTCACAACACGGCAGCTTCTCTCCATATAACAACACATTTGATGTATTTAAGTGTATTTAATAGAGAAAAATATACATATAACTGCTGTACTGCTACAATTCTGGTGAGAGGGAGTGCAGGTGGAAGCAATACAAAGGACTATGAGGGAATCAGTATGAAACAATGCAAAGAAATATTGAATAAGTGGAGGTGAGTAGAGTATCTATGTATTTAAAAACAGGAGAAATGGACTGCAAAAAGAACAAAATTTTTTTTCAGTGGTGAACTGAGGGGTTTTAACCAATACATTAAGTCTGAACAAGTAAAAATGCAAATTGTGCACACCTAATTAAATAGCAGAAATATATTTGAAGTGAAAAGCAAATAGTTTCAGGAAAATATGTACCTTCTGAGAGGTAGGAAATATAGGAAATAAAAAGAAATGAAGTTAATAGGAAATTATTTTTTTAGCTGTATTTATCTAAGTTAAGATGCTGAATGCTTAAAATCAGCTTGAATAGGCTGATGAAAAGTGTCTACAATGGAGATAAATGTTCTCTTTAAATCTAGCCCACTTGAAAGAGACAGCAAAGACTGAGAGACAAAGAATAAGAACCTGAAGATTTATTAAATTTGATGCTTTGGTTTTGATTTTGTTGAGTTAGAACTAAAAGTGGAATGTGGCAGGAACCATATTTCTTCATGTGATAAAGCTGAAATTTGGAAAGGTTTCAGGTAGAAGCATACATCTGCACATTTTAGTTAAAATATGTAAGAAAAGAAAGACAATTTTGCCTTGCAATCTTGAATTCGCAGGGACTAAAATTCAAAATACATAATTAAAAAAACACTCTTGTGATGCTTAAAACTGTATTTAATTTGCTTTTCTGAATTCTTTACTCTCAAGGTCATTTACACTCACAGACATAGACATACACACACATTCTGTTGCTTAAAGCTAATTTACTTTTGTTGATTATTCAGCAGTTGAAGTCATATACTTCTCCCAGTAGCATCATTACCATGAATTAATAGCACTGTTCACTGTTATTTTTATTGGAAAAATGACTTTCAACTATTATGTCTCAGCTGGAGCAATCATATGATATCTTAGGTTATCTTATTCATGCCACATCTTAAAAATAACTTGAGTGCTAACCTTAATTGGATGGATATTGTAGGATATAATAAGAGAACATAATGAAGCCCTTTATTTCTTTAGACGTTTCCCAATATGGGTTTAATTAAACTCCCTTTTTTTTTGTTTTTGTTGTTAATTTTGATCAAGGTTTTATGAATAGTCTTAAAGAAAAGCTTAAGAGGAGACCTTTTGTGTCCTAGAGGCCCAATTCTGCATTCATTATTGTAACGCTTCTATGGTATTCTACCAGAAATGTCAGTGCGTAGGGACAGAGGGATTGCCCCTTGGCAAAGAATAGATAAAGATAAATCAATTTACCTCTCCTGGGGACCTGATAACAAGGACTAAGAACATATTGATTGCTGGAGCACAGACCAAGGCAGAGCATAGGAATGGGGAAGTCAGGTGCTCACTGTCACCAGCACACATTCCCAAGGATGCCTGGACCCGCTCCCTGGCTGTGTCCTGCCTCTCCATGCCCTGTTGGCCCCAGGCCTGCCTTCCATGGCATGGATGAGTGGGGAGGAGCTGCCTGGATGCCCATGACACTGTCCTCAGGGGTCGGGATGGCAAGGGTTCGATCTGGTTTATTCTCAGCTTTCATTAACTCCTGCCTAAAGGAATAGGGAAAATTATTTAGGAGGAAAAAGTGCTATAAAAGAAGTCACCTTGGCCCATAGACTTATTTATGGGAATTAGAAGGCGGATGGTTTTGATTTCCTACCTTGTGCACGAGACAAAATTTTCCCTGATGACCCTTTGCACATTAGAGGCAATGGCTTCTTTCTTGCTGGCTCCTGCCGCAATGTTTTCCCAGTTCACTGCCTGTTGGAAAAGTAACTATGACAAAAGCCAGATTAATGCAATCAACAACCTGGAACAAAGTAAAACAAGGTAGCTCTCCTTTTCAGCAAAGTAAAACCACGCATTTATTTTTCACCTTGTTCTAAGGCTCTATTTTTAATAAGTGATCACAAACTTAAGCACACAGGAAAATTGCTCACAAATCCAATGAAATTTGGAATCCTCAGCTACCAGCAATGCCAGGGGATTTCCACCCAATATATTTGCCAACATATCAATAACAAGAATAAATCCTTCTGCGCTGAGGGCAATCAAATGCTCACTAACAGGTAGTATCACCTAAATTAATCTAATCCTCCAAGTCCTGTGTATGTGTCAAAGTTAATACCAAAGGAAGCTTATGCTTCACAGGTGATAAGCTGAAGGATATTTCTTAATAATGGTTTAAATAAAAGGAAATTACATGGAGATTTTTGAATTTAATGATCCTGAAATGGCTTGGCTTCACTGAAATCTCCTCTTTCCAAGATGTCATGCTTTTTTTTCTATCCCAGGGAGTGTGCCAGTCCATCAGGACTCTTATGCTAAGCCTGAAATGAATTCACAATGCTTTTAATCTAGAAGCTGTCTAAAAGTAACTTTCATTTCTCTGTCAGGATGTTTGTATGCAAATTCTTTCCTGACCTGTGCGGAAGTCATTCGTTCTAGCATTTGCAGCTTATATATAATTCCCAGCTCTGTATAGTAGATTTAACACTGGTATTTAGACCACGATTATCATTAAATAAGAATAATGTGGGAACATAAACTTCTTCATTTGAAAGAGTCCATTGGGAATATGTCATGGTTTGGTTTTATTTTAGGGGAAGTAGTATTTGTTGAGTTTCTATGTTTGTTCATAGACTCCAGAATTCAGCTAGTCTCTCTGTTTCTCCTGGGTGAGTCGTCTTTGGGATCTTCCTCCTTCCTAGGCTGGTGAAGTGCCTCTTCTTGTATCAAAATGCACATAATAAATAAATAATATAAAACCTGAACTACTCCCTGCTGGTCAAATCAGTTAAAGGTAGGTAGGTGAATTTGCCTCTATCTTTTCTGGTTCATGTTTTTTAGCAGTTAATGACTAGCTTAGGGGCCTTACGTTCTCAGGAGGAACAGTGTTGTAGTTAAGACATTTGCTGGGTATCAGGAAATTTACTTGCAGACTTACTGTAAGTCCTAAGAAAATATACATGATTTGTCTTTGCTTCATTGATTGATACTTAAGGAAATAAAAATATATAATCTCCTATTTGGGATGCACAGCTAAATGCATTTCTGAGCTGGGCGAGGTAAGTCAATGATAGCAATCAACATCCATCCTGTATATTCCACATCACTTGGTCTGAATTCAGGAGCCTAAAAAAGAACATTCAGGATTTTGCGGAGATACATGGAAAACTGACTATATCTGAGAGCAAGTGGATTCAACAAGCTAAGCAGCAGAAATCAATGAAACACAAGACACTGCAGTTTGCCAGAAGAAGCAGTATTCCCCTCCTAACTAGTTGTTATTGTTATAGTGGCAATCAGCAAGATCACTATTTTGTAATTAGCAGAAGGGAATTTGAGATGCCAGACTGATAAGTCACAAGTTCAAAGAGTGGGTGTTTGAAGGATATTTATAATATATAGTGATAACAAGGTGCCTTTCACAAAATGGTTCACACCTTAGTATCGATGCTCTAAAATTGGTATAGGGTAGATGTTTTTACTGAGCACTATGTTAACAAATTGAAAGGTGTTTCTCAGATATAGTCAGAAAGGGGGTATGGAAAAGAGCTGCTCCTTTGCAGGAACAGCTTTCTAGACAGAAAAGAAATTAATCCTGGTTACGGAATTCAAGATAAATAAGATGTGGTTTTTTAGGTATATTGGTGAGAAAAAGTAGTTTGAGAAAGAAAATCTGCTATTTAGGAAAGAAAATTAAAAAAATGATCATGCTGATTCTAGACTGACTGTGCTGGTGTGTGGGTCTCTAGCACCATGGGAGATACAGAAAGCAAAAGGGCTAATTAAGAAATGATGAAGACTTTGCATCTGATACTGAATGTCCTGAAAGCATACATCCATCAATGTGCTTCAGGTTAATACTGATTTACACTGCTCTTCATATTGTCAAAAATCTAATGCCCAGGTGATTAATAAAAAGCTGCTAAGGAAATGCATAGAAAACCTTAATACAGGCTTATTAGCACTCCTTGGTTAATTACATTGCAGTGTGCATGTTAATTACTTCATGCAATTAGGAGAAGAAATCTCTTGAAAGTATTTTATGGCCTGGTTCTGCAAGAGTTATCTATATGCCTGGCTCAAAAAATACGAGCAGACTCATTTGCATCATGAGGATTCACATACTTAAAATTAGCCATGTGAGTAATTTTTTTTTTGTTTGTAGTCTAAGGCTTTTGTAGAACTAATAAGACACCAGATGGCTGGGTGACACTGAACTTTGGAAGATGAATAAAGAGTAATTGTGGAAATTATCATCTGGTAAATCACATTACAATCCCTAGGAAAATAATGGAGGTGAGGGTTGTTTGATTTCTGGTTGTTTTTTGGTGTTTTTTTGTTTCTTTTTTTTTTTTTTTTTAAAAAGAAAGTAAGCAACTGACAGCAGAGACATGAGCAATAAACAGCAATGAGTGAAATTATGATCCTAGACGTACTTGCTGAAAAAGACGGTGACTACAGTGGGGGTCACAACTTTGTAACAAAGAGCAATTTTTGATCTTGTGTCCAGTGTCGGTAGACATCAGATGCAATACCTCAGAAATCATACTGAAAAAGTCATCTCATTTGGATTGGAGATCAGCATTGTCTCATGGATTTAAAACTGACTGAAAAGCTATAAAAAAAGAGCAACGATAGATGGTGAGATATCAAGCTTAGGAGGAAAATAAAAATAATATATTTAAGCACCAAAACAATTTGACTGATGAGAAGCATTTATGAGAACTATGCGACATAGCTGAGCACTGACCAAGGGTGGTAGCCTAACTATCACCATGTTGGGAGAGAAACTTAAGACAGTGGGTTAAGAGAATAATGAAATATAGTCATTAGAGATAATGGAATGCTACAAAAACATGTGAGCATGAAGGAAAGTGTCCTAACTAGGAACCATATTTAATTAGGAATAGTCTCCTGAAATAAACTTTCATGATCCATAGAGTAGTTATAAAAAATGTTACATGCCAAGAAACTTCATGGACCGACTCCTTTTACAGATGGGGAAGCTGAGGCAGAGAAGCCTTATTCCTCACCACGCCAAGACATGGTCATAGGGAGGCTGGAACTAGATGATCTTCAAGGTCCCTTCCAACCCAAACTATTCTATGATTTACTCGCCTGGTCACCTTTTGTGTATGTAACGTTATTTTTTTCTCTATTCTAGAATTATTCATTCTTCATCTACTTGCTGCCATTACATTGCTGGTCAGTACTACCATGTGAGCAAGCAAAGAAATTTAGCTTTCTGTAGTCTGCTGGCCACTTATTGCCATGTAGCCATGCACTGTTTTCTACCTTTCTGTAGAAAAATAGGCTGGCTGCAATGCAAAGGAGCCTTCTGTACCCACAAAGGAGCAAGATTTCACTCAATAATGCAGATCAAACGAAGAATGACCAGGAATTGATTAGCCATGTCATCATGTAATAAGTGCATTGACCCTTTCACTTGTTCCTTAATCCACACTGATAGATCATTTCCCTCTATACCTTCTGTCATCTATTCATCATATTAACATATTAATATGATGCTTAAAAACATTAGCACTCAAAAATGAAACTATTATTAAAGCTTACATAAAGCCTCTGATGTATACTTTTGTGTTGCAAAGAACTGGAATAAGAAAGCCTTGGTTTCTAATATTCCCATGCAATGACCTAGTAGGGCCTTTATAACCTAAGGATTTTTCCAAACATTGCAGGTAGCTGTGATTCAAGCTTGCAAATGTTGTCAAGGTGATAGTATCTGGTCAAACCAGGAGTCACAACTACTTTTACAATTTAAAAATCTGGGGTAAAAACAAATCAATAAACTGACTGAGACTATTTCTGAGAAAGAAGAAAGAAACGAAGAAAGAAAATGTACAGAGGTGAAGATTTCACAAGGTATATTAGTAACAACTACAAGGCAGCCTTTAGCTATTTTTTACCCCCAGCTGCACTTACTCAAATCTGCTAGTTAATACTGAAGCACCATTTATTGATTCACACATTTTTCTGTTTCACTACAATGAGAAAACTAATCCAGATATAAAATAAGAACAATAAGATCACATTATATTTCCCACTCTAATGTTAACCAGATTTTTTTTCTTACAACATTTCAAAGAGTAAGTGATTCAACGTCCAATTGATCAGAAAAGTTATGGGAAGACCACAGTGAATTTGAAGAATTACTTTACCTGGTCAAAACTAAAATTCTGTTAATGCAGCATAAAAGTTGGGCATTTTTCTTCTTATTGTGTGGTAACTCCACAAGAGTGTATGCATTAATACTACTAACTGGTTATTTTAATTTTAGAAGGGTAATAATATTGCCAGAAGACTAATTTAACATTGCAGGTTCTGAATCTAAATGCAAACAAAACTAAATAACCGGGATGTCTGAAAGTTTTAAAATTTTGCTTGCCTCCAGAACCATAGGATTGTTTAGGTTTGAAAAGACCTTTGCAATCATCAAGTCCAATCATAACTCTAACACTGCCAAAGCCACCATTTCACCGTGGCCCTAAATGGCACTTCTCCACGTCTTTTAAATACCTACAGGGATGTTGACCCAACCGCTTCCCTGGGCAGCCTGTTCTTTTCTTGTAAACACTTTCAGTGAAGTCATTTTTCCTAATACCCAGTCTAAACCTACCCTCGTGGATCACGAGGTCATTTCTACTTGTCCTATCACTTGTTACTTGGGAGAAGAGAACAGCACTCACCTCACCGCAACCTCCTTTCAGGTAGTTGTACAGAGTGATAATGTCTCCCTCTCAGTCTCCTTTTCTCCAGACTAAACAAACCCAGTTCCCTCAGGTGGTCCTCATAAGACCTGTACTCCAACACCTTCACAAGCTTTGTGGCCCTTCTCTGGACATGCTCCAGCACCTCAACATCCTTCTTGTCGTGCAGGGCCCAAAACTGAACACACAATTTGAAGGGCATCCTCAGCAGCACTGAGTACAGGGAGATGATATTTTCCCTACTGCTGATGTTGGATGCCAGGATACTGTTGGCCTTCTTGTTCACCTGAGCACACTGCTGGCTCATATTCAGCTGGCTGTCAACCAACACCCCCGTGTACTTTTCCACCAAGCAGCTTTCAAGGCATTTTCCCTTCCCCCCCACCATGTTGCATGGAGTTGTCATGATCCAAGCGCAGGACCTGACACTTTGTGTTGTTGAATCTCATACAGCTGGTCTTTGTCCATCCATCTAGCCTATCCAGATCCCTCTGTAGAGCTGCTCTGCCCTCAGGCAGATCAACACTTCTGCCCAACATGGTGTCATCTGCAAACTTACTCAGCAAGCACTCGATCTCCTCATCCAGATCATTGATAAAGATAATAAACAGAACTGGCCCCACCACTGAGCCCTGGGGAACACCAGAAGCTGAACACTCTACCGAAGAGTACCAAAATTATATTTACCCTTATTCATGTATCCCTAAAGCTTACACAGCTGTGCTGGCTTTCAAACAGGAAATCTGACTGTTTTGCTCTCAAAATCTGTATAAGCATCAGCCACTATTAAAAAGCTTTTATTTACTAACAGTTTGCAGAAGCAATGCAAATTTCCAGGGGTCTAAAGTTAACAAAGGTTTTAGAACATCTAACTCCACCTAATCTCCAAGTTCTCGTGCTTTTACTTTGCTACTGCTTTGCTACTTGACTGGGCAGAACGCGGGCCAGAATCAGATTGTAATTTCTTGCCAGAGGAAGATGGCTCGTGTCTCGGGGGAGGAGAGGTATTTCTTCCCTCTCAAGTGCCTCCAACACCTCCCACAGGTCTGGATGAGTCAGTCTAGGTTTCAAAATGGCCATGAAAAACTCTAATACCTACTGTAGATCTTCTCATCTGAGAAACATCATGCAACACAGAAAGGCAATTCTGCTAGCTGTGAGGTGTGACTTCACCATATCCCACTAATGAAGTATTTTTTCCTCACAGTTTTATTCATCCTTTTTCCTCACAGTTTTATTCATCCTAATGTATCTCTACAATGCATTTTACATTTAGCCCTCCTATCCTGTATTTGCTTTTCTGCTCTCTCCCTCTTTTTAATGAATTGCTTTTAGTCCCTCAGTCTGCTGTTTCACATAAGATCAGGAAGGAATACTTCAATAAACCAACCCCACACAGCCATCCACGTTATACACTCAAGCAAGGAGCCGGTCCATAAGCCTTCTGAATTCAAGATAACCTTTTCTGACAGCTCTATCCTGTAGTGCAATTCAATCATCTTTTGTCTGGGGTCTGCCTGGACATTTGAGATTCCAAAGGTGGAGTCCTTGACTTATGTTTACAGGGGTACACTGAGATTGAGGCAGGTAAAGCATCTACCAGCACGCTGTGCACCAGATCGCAGCATGATATGCAGTAATGACCTGTCAGGGAAGCAGGCTGTGTACCACCACACTGTGAAATGTCCTCGGGGACTCTTTATCAATTCAGCATGCCTTCAGGCGAGAATAAAGTCACATAACATTTAAATATTGTTTCATGCTTTCCTTTTAGGGTGTCTCATCCCTTTTTTTTGGTCTGTTCTAATCTATACTTCTAAAAATTATCAACACAAAGAGAAAGCCCTGAAAAGACCATTCCAACCTTCCCACAAAAGGGCTGTATCTTGGAGGTTTCAGATGTTTTTACATACACAACCCTTTTATCTCAGTAGGGGTTTGAAAAGGCAGCCATAAAAGATGTTTTTGCAAACTATTAAGTGATCATTTTAAACAGAAATTGATCACTTTGTTTTCTTATCCTCATAATTTGGCATCCCTTTTCAAGTAAGAAATGTGTATTGATGGGAGCAGCTTTAATATAGTCCTGGAGAAGGAATGAAATTTAATTTCACATGCTTAGTGTGATAGGATGGTGCAAAACACAAGGACAGTGAAACCTCTGCTGGAGGTAACAATAAACCCCAAATCCTCTACTTGCCAGTGTCTTTGTTTGCCAAGTTTACCTTTTCTTTAAGCAAACACAGTAGCTCTGCTATTTTAGTGATCTCGCATCTTTCCTTTTTGCCTGCAGTACTGAGTCTTGTTCCCAAGTACAAGGTAGATTGCCAGAGTGTTGCCTCACAGGGTTGCTAATGATCTCTGTCACTCAATCTTCGCCACCAGCTATTGCTCCAGCATGGAGCACAGCACAACCTGGAAAGAGCTGAGGCTGTCTGCCCTGCCGCTGTGTGAAGCCTGGGATTTCTGTTCAACTCCGAGGCCATATGAAAGCTTAGGGTTGCCCAGATTATGTGATTTGTCAAGGTCGCACAAGAAGGGGCAAACTAGATTTCCTTTACTATGATGAAATGAGGAAATAGAGGTAAGAGCCTGCTCCTACTTAGAAAGTGTTCATGGTCACAGTAAGAAAGGATTTCCACGTTCTAAACATCATAGTAATTTCTACTATTGTAAAGCATCGTCCAGAAGAAAATTTTTTCCTTGTGTGCTTAGTCCCTGTTAAGAAGGAGGGCTGAAATATACTCAAAGGAGCATCACAAGTAGCCTAAAAAAAAAATCTGTCTGCATATGCTGGTACTACAAATTACCCACAGAAAAATGAATCAGATGGAAAAACCACAATTCAGGTATCTGTAAAGGCCTGCATACAGGGCCTAAAATGGTTTTGATTTCCATGGAATATAAAACAGAAGTGTAGACATGTACTTCATTTTCCTAGCAAGCTTTCACTGATAACAACAATTCATATGCTTCATCATTTGGAGCTGTGCATTGTTCCACTCACTTGAGAGCTAAAACCCAGTGTCACAGACAAGAGCCACCTCTACCAGAAAACTTGCCCCTTTTTTTTTTTCCTTCCATCATTAGAGAGAGTGCATCATTAAAAAGCTGAATTTCCAGCCTTTCTACAGAGAGCACTGCAAAATAATGGCTACATAGGGAATCAGTACATAAGGGGAAAAGGTCAAACTACTTTGATTCAAAAATTCTGTGCCTCTGTTTCTTGAAATGGGCTCATGGGTCGGGAATATATGGCTTGTCAAAATAAATATACATATATTTTACTGAATAGCACAGCCTTAAATCTACATATCTTGTTGAAATATTCCATGAGTCACTCCTGCCTTGCAAGTGCATTATTATATCTTCTCATCCTAAATACAAAGACAAACTGCTGCAGAGAGATTTTTGCCATGCTTCACATATATCAAACACAGCAAATGCAGCAGCCTCCTTTTGGTAGCGTACATTTTCTGCTTTATCTGAACTGTCTCTTAGGTATATAAATGAAGATGGAACTACGTCTTTGCTGGAGCAGCAGGTGAATGAATCACAAAAAATCCCCAGTCAATCTGTGGATAAAACATAATCATTTACCAGGCTTTGTGTCTAAATAAAGAGCTGTGAAAAAATGGCCTGATTTGAGAAAGCAGTAGAAAGAAAGGAACCGGTGGAAGGATGCTCATATTTTAAAAACAGAGTTTTAATGCAATGATTCACTCTTTAATTTAACTTTTGATAAGTGCTCCTCACTATTCTTGTCTATTCACATAAGCAAGCAGAAGTATGATTGTGAGAGGGGTAAAGATGACAGTTTTCTCCCATAATGTATTCAGCCAAGGTGCCCTTATTCATGGATTATACACATGGGCTTTTTTAATATGCAGGTTGCAGCTATTTAAAACCTTGCTAATGCCTCATGGAAAAAAAATGATTCAATCTACTGAGATTTCACCTATAGAGCATGTCTTTTTTCTCCCTCACTATTTTATATCTAGTGGCATTTGCACTAATGCCAAAACTTTGTCACTAAAGTTTGCCTGAGTTTGCTCTGAGATGCTTGACGGAAGTTACAGCCCTCACTGACATCTTTCCATATCTGCTGCAATGATACAAACTGGTTTCTGTTTTCAGAAAGAGCACTTCTATGTTTCTGAAAGTGGAAATAATGTCCCACTCTCTCTCAGGTTGAATAGTGTGGTTCGCAAGAATCATGGGTTTGATCCACTCTAAAAGTAAGAAATTTAAATCCTTTAGATTTGTACCAGTGTTATACCAACATTGACCGTGTCTAAGATGAGCATTGAAATCAATGGCTGACCTGCCCTTCCTAGTGCTATGCTCTTAATCAGAAAAGAAGGGGTTTTTCTTGCTTGCGGTAATCCACTTGCACCAAATTTCTAAAACCAAGAATTATTTAGACCTGGAATGTTTGAAATTGTTGCAGTAACAAACGCATACAGATACTGTTTAATTTATCTGAATAATCTTCCAAGCAACAGATATTTGATTCTATTTGGCAAGGTGATTAAAGCATTTTCAAGTATGTATCAGCAAATTTCTAAACCATTCAAGATTATTAATACCACATCTCTTTTCAGGGAATTACTCGGAGAAAAAAAGACAGTAGTTAACATTAAAGACATCACACAGCTGAAGAATAACAGGATTAAGTGTACTGAAATGGTTCTCATCCAGCTGCACAAAGAGCTCTGGCTCATCAGCATATGAACTGTGTTAATACGGCAACTCCTCTGACTTTTTGACTACCTGTGGGTACTACAATACCCATAAGAAATAAGATACCATGACCTATCTTCAATTATAGGTCAGATACTCACTGTTTGTTTGAAGAGCGGCGTTCTCCTGGGTTCAAAGCCTTACACATCTCTGCTTGCACTCTGCTAAAGAGCCATAAAATAAACACATTTAAATTTGCCTTGGTCCTTTTGCAAGCTCTTTCTTTTAGGATAGTAATTTGACTCTAGCACAGGCCAGCAGAAAGAGCTGGAATTATCCTCCTAAACAGGCAACTGTTTGTAGCTGCTGGGAGGAGAAGGTCACAGGTTTTGCTGCTCCTTTCATGAGTGACCACTACCAATTCACAGACTTACTGGGCATCTCAGCACAAGGGTGAGAAAGTGAATTAAGGGGTGACTGAGTATTTATTTTCTTAGGAAGAGTTATTCCCATACCCTAGTTGCTAATGCTCCTCTTTACATTGTTGCCAAATAAATACACAATGCATGCATATAGGGCTTAAAGGAACCTGCTGTTTAGATGACAGTTTTAGGTAACCGGTTTGGAACCATCCTCAGCTGCAGATGTTGATCTTTCCTGCAGAATAAGGCAACCTGAGGCAGCTATCTTTTTTTTTATGTTATACAGAGTTAGGGGAACATAACAGTACCTGACTGAATCTCTGCTGTAAGGTGATATTGGAAACGTTGTAGTAACTCTATCATTGACAAATCACATGGTGTTTGACTTATGGGTTTTCCCATTTAAATGTGCTACGGATAGAGCTCACATGAGCTTCATATGCTTCAGCACCTCAGCTCAGTCAGGTATGTCCCTGGGCCTATAACAAGTTGTTTATCAAGTAGCACTAGGTGTTCCTAATAATACAATATAACATAAAAGCTAAAATCTCCTTTAATTCAGAGTGAACTTGATAAGCAATAAACTGCATTTTCAGTTCTGATACCTCTTAATACAGGTTGAATTTCCAATTTTCTTTTATAGAATTGGTGTAGGGCTCTATTAAATCATATGGTCAGCCTTTTTGTGTCTGTTGCAAAAATTACTTCTGCTAAGTGTCGACGTTCTTGGCAGGCTCAGCAAAAAGTCCAGGGGGATATTTTCAAAAGCCATCAAGTTTTCATACTAAATGCATTTTAGGCTATAAACAATAAATATATTTCTGTAGCCTTGGGCTACAGAAAAAGTATATATTTTTCCCCCTCAAAGTCATGCATATTGTCTTTGAATTAAATAGCAAGGAGTGGCGCCGAGTTGGAATCATATATACCAGAAACCTACATGATATGGGGATATGCAACAGTTACAAGGTGTAATAAAAAAACAAGGTGGGGAGTCCAGTTCCTGATTTCATCACTGAACTCTCACAGGGATTTGAGGAAGTAGCTGATCTGTACTCATCTCAGTCCCACTGTGTGTAACCTGGGGAGAACAGTAACACTCACACAAAATACTTGGAAATCCTCTTGATAAAAATGTTAAGCAATGCAACTCCCGTTAAAAACATTCTGATTTTCTTCTTTTCACTCGCTGCCTGGGGTTTGGTAGATTTTTAAAATAGCAGTAAGTCAGCAGCTGCAGCTCAGTTTTCCAGGACGAGGAATCTACACATACTGCATGTTTCAGGAGACCGGATGGATACTGTTTCTGCTGCAAAATCTGCTTTAAGGTCACTTACAATCAGACACTGTCACAACCGCTCTGAGGAAAAGCTTACTGGTACAGGGTAAAGCTGGGCCTCAAGCATAGTAAATAAGGCTGAAGTCTGGTTTAAAAGGCATGGGATTGTCTGGTCCTGTCCAAACAGCTGGCAAGATTCTTGATCTCTGCCCTGGGAAGCAACCTGGAGTGAAGAGCCAAAATGCAGCTTGCTCTACAATCATGATATTACCCTCTGTAGCTGTTATATACCATGCTCAGAAGTATTAGTTTTGGGCAGAAAGAGTAAACAGTCTGTCTTGTAAAATACAGGGTAATTGTCACAAAGGCAGCAGTGAACCTGTATTTACAGGCCATTCCTGCCAGGCTGAAAACAGAAGTTGCAGTTCAGCAAAATAACGTGCATTAAATTTTCTCACATCACAGAAAGATTACTTCAGTCTTCTGAGTGATGACTTTATTAAGAAATCAATTCCTACCACTCATTTTTCTGGCAAGCCAACATCTTATGCTAACTGCAAGATTTTCAAATATCTTCATGCTCTTTGCCCCACCACATCCTATTAAAGAGCTCCTGAAGGAAGAGCTACACAACCACCTGACAGCTCTGGAGGTTCCCCTTCAATCTCTCTTTTATCATAATATCCCAAAAGTAAGAGATAAACAACACAGTGCTAAAATTGCTGCTTAGCATGCAAAGCCATGTAGTCTATTGCAGCCCTCTTCCCCTTTGTCTTAATATCTATGTGTTGCTTTTTGTCTTCCATCCAGATTGTAAGTTTTCTATGGCATTAGCTAAATGGTAAAACAAGACACTACCCAAGTCTCTTGGGTGTTATAATGTTTGAATAATAATTATACCAATAGAATCTGTTCAAGAGAAAAAGTGAGACTGGCAGTCAGAGACCAACGTAGTCAGAAGAACAGATATTATAATGCTACTTTAAAATTATTTTGATGTTCTGCCAGGACAATGTTAGTAAAATCAGTAGGAAACATAATGCCACTCTTGTTAGTAAGACAGAAGGAAAACAGAGGACAAAACCTTGAACTGGAAATCAGGAAACATTTTCTCAGCATGACCACTACAATCAGAGTATCGAAAAGCAGCAGAGAAAGGCATCAAAGTTAATCCACAGGAATTCATGTAATACGTCACTATTTCACTTTACTGGATAAACTGCAAAGGGAAATCCAAACACTGACAGGAAAAAAATTCACATCACATTAAAAATGTTATGTATTTTTTCTTCTGTGACATATGGTTATTGGGGCATGGAGTTTTAAATTCCGATGGTATATCAGAAGTATCAAGTATTTCCACCAACGGTACTCCACAAAGAGAGAAAAGCTGCTTTGCAAGGTTTATGTAGAAGGACTCTGATGAAGTTTGCATTTACTATACTTTCCAGTTGCATTTCTGAGCTCCTACCACTGTGAAATTCAGATATAGATAACAAATTTATAATCTATTTTTGAAAGATGTGGGAAAGATATATAGAATGAAAATTCTTCATCCTGATGGGTGATTTGAGTTTTGAATTTTTTTTTTTGTCTGGGAGAAGTCCTAGAAGCCTAACAGGGAAAACTGGGATAGCAATAAACATTGATAGAGTGGAAGGGAGAGACCCAGTCGAGTCATGATGACAGCGTCACAACCTAAACCTGGCCTTTTAAATTCAGTTATCAGCTTAGCTCTGCACATATTGCTGAGATGTGAAATAGCTGTTTCCAACTTCTGTTGTGGTATATTTCTCCATCTGACCTCAACTAGCTTGAGAGAAAAACTGATTTAGTAATTTCCTTAACTGTAATGCTTAAACAAAAGTTTCTGTTTACTCTGGTAGCAAGTCTTTCATAAAAATCTTTGTCCATCTTAAAAGAGAACTCACAAAGCAAGAGAGACGTGATGGTGGCCATTAGAGAGTGGGAGGATGAATGTGAAGTGCTGTTTGTGAAGTGCTGCTTTGCCTGTCTCAGGAGAGCAGCTGCCAAGCACACTTGAGAAAGAAATCTGAAATCAGACATCTGTATGTGCATTGCATCCACCATGTTTGCTCTGAGGAGAGAGAATCATATGAAGCAAGACAGCAAAGGTGAAATCCAGCAAGGCATCCTACTTTATTGTCATGGCAACCCCACCCTGATGAAAAGAAGAAAACCAATAAAACGTCTTTAGAAAAAAAATCAGTGCTATCTACCAAGGGAATTGAGGAAGATGCACTTTAAGGAAGAGCTTGACATTTCCACCATTTGGTGACGCTTCGAAACAAAGGTATGGCTGCAGCTTTTGCAAGCTGCAGAGTTAGAACATATTGTACTTGATAAATTATTTAGTTTGTTTAGCAGCTGAATTCTGAATTATAAGTGAAAGCTGTAGTTACAGATTAGAATCTTTAATGCTGCTGTAGCCAGTCAGAATATTATTGTTGTGATTTTCCTTGATGCCTTCTGACATCTGTCATCCTTTAGCACTAGAATCACCTTTCCTGTATTAGACTTTGCAGGATGGGTGCATATGAGTGTGGGTAAGTGTGTGCGCCTGTATGTCTTATGCAAACATATGTCTGAGTGTGTTTGTGCTTATAAAGGGTGTAATGCATTTATGGCTGCTGCATCTAAATTCATTGTTGATTTTTGCACCAGTTGGTGTAGATTATGTAGGGGACCCCTATAGACCCTGCTGGGGTCAGGGAGTCCAGCAATGAAACATTTGATGGTAAAGAAAGCAGTGACATCTCTTACACCACTGTAATGATGAGGAACAAATATACAACAAAAGAGTGCTCAGCACAAGCTGCCGAAAGGGCAGAGCTAGGGCAGGTGGAAAAACCTCTTGCGAGGCAGTTTGTCTGCACAGCTTTTGTGGGAGTTAAAACTGCTCCCACGCTCTCACTCCCCCTTCCTCTCTCCAGAAAGCTCCTGAAATGGAGCAGTCGCAGCAGTGATACAGCCTGTTGTTCCCTGTGCTGTAGCCCTCTTGTACAGCAGCGGCACAGGAAGGTGCAATACGTACCTCCCCCAGCCTTAGGGAATCTAATACAAAACAGTTGTGTTTGCCAAAGGTAATTCTTCAATTTTTAACTGTTATTTGCAAAAAGTTTTGTTGGTTTTTTTTTTGTAACTAATTTGCATGGACAATACATATTCTAATTCTGCAAAGTAATGAGAAAAGCAATAAGACTATCTTACCAAAGGGCACTTTTAAATCTAAACATATTGGTTTTGTTTTTAAATAGCATATATTTGATGTGGCTGTTATTGTTAGGATTAACTGTTGTTAAACCATTGCAGTGGCATCTAGAGATCCTATTTTAGGTTACAGTTCCTGTGTACAAGTTTGTTGGTATATCAAAGTATAGAAAAAGAAGAATTTATCCTACAACAGGATATGATGGTAAGAGCTGCTTGCAAATCACTTGATTAACAGTCCAGAGTTTTATGCAATCACCGTCACCTCTCTC
This sequence comes from Cuculus canorus, assembly GCF_017976375.1. Lineage (NCBI taxonomy): Eukaryota > Metazoa > Chordata > Aves > Cuculiformes > Cuculidae > Cuculus > Cuculus canorus. The sequence continues at coordinate 8,091,639 of NC_071408.1, forward strand.
CATACATGTAATTTGATAAGGAGATCCATGTTCTTCCTTAGCCCTGTTCACACCACATGGAGACCATGCGACCTTCTGCTGCTGAGCTGCAAGTTCTTGGTTCTTCAGCACCCACTCAAGCAATGATACCCCATGAAGGAGACAGTGGGAAGTCCTTTCTAAGACCAGACCTCTCAGCTGCCCCACCATGTGAAACCCTGGGCTCCGCACTAACTCTATGCAACAGCAATTGCAGATGTTCAAAAGGTAATCCAGAATATTAGACTTATAGAAAGCCCATGGACACCATGTGGAAGGTGCAAGCACACATATTTGAAAAGGATGGTGAAGTTTAATCCCTTTGTAACTGGAAGGATAAAAAGCTCAGTACTGCTTTTTTACTTCTTTACTCCAAAGGAAAGCTACGGCCTTTAGTCCCTACTGCATTCATCAGGAACCACGTCAGAGTTTAACACAACACTGCATTACTGTACACAACGTAAAACAGAGTTATGATCACAAGAACTTATAATAAATTTTGTGTGCCTACAAGTAATAACTCAGCAGCTGGCATGTGCCACCCCTATGCCACTAAAAGCATATACAGATTTTCTCTGAAATAGCAGCAATTCAGAAATATGTTTGCTTAAAAACAAAAGCAGAGATGACATCCTGTCTGGTACCATAGAGAAGAATGTTTAGGCTTTTTCAGAAATAGTTCGTTCATGTAGGAAGGAAACCCATCCAAGATCAAGGAGACCTTGGATAATTCACTAAAAGACAGAACAAACTGAAGTTGCTTTAAAACGGAATTAAAAATGGCTCAAATTTCCTCATTGAGGATATGGCAGGAATAGCTGTCTCCTTGCAGTGTGTGCATCACCTACTAATATTAATGAAGGATATGGCTTCCTGTATTTTCCATCAATATTAATGAGAGATGCACGTGCCACAAATGTTAATGGGAAATACACATGCGTGTAACTCCCATTAATGATCATTAGATATCCACAGGAGAACCCTCATTAATGCTAATGAGTGTTGCACATATATGCAATTCCCATCAGTATTAACCAGAAATCTATGTGCATGTATTGCCCATTAGTGTTAATGAGAGATATACATGCGTGTGGCTAAAACTGCCATTAATGTTAATGCAATGTGTGCAGGAACTGACAAAAGAAGATACTTTATCTTGATAACAGAAACTTGCCCTTTGTGTTTGGGTTCTAGTTCATCTTTAGGAAATTGTATTGCTTTGCATTAATAATCTAGTTTGAGTACTATTTTGGCTGTGATCTAAGTACCATGCAAAATTAAAACAAAATGCAGAGATTCATTTTCCAGATGACAAGAAGTCTCTATGTCGCAGATCAGAGTCCAGGAATTTGCATATTCATGCTGCGGTCAGTATGCGGAGTTGGTAAATACATAGTTTGATTCTATGGGTTTTGATAAAATTATCTTTCTTAATGGCAATAAATCTCACCCAAGGCTTTAGTCTGATAGACACTAGGGTAGCTGCCACCTCCCTTGAACTTAGGTCTTGCCAGCTACATTTTCATTGGACCTGTGTAGTTTGTGGTAATTTATTTAATAAATTTTCTTTTATAGTTAGTTACTCCTAATTGATTAGAGGCTGTGTATGGGGAGTGGGTTTGAATTGTATCCTTAAGTGAAATGAATCAGTGGAATTTACAGATTGCATATGTGACATATTTGCATCAGCCTTTGCTATTTCTGGGCCATCATCTGTGCAGATACTGATTTTTGCTACATATCTTTCATATCAGCATAAGCCCATAATCAGACATTAAGCAGAAAAGACCTCAGAAAAAGTAAAGTTGAACAAATAAGCCCTGCAATGTTCTTTTTTAAAGATGTGTACAAGACAAAATCACACCACAGCCTTCACAAATCTCAGAGCTGTTTAATTAAAACAACAGTCTTATTCTCTACTAATACCATATACAGTCAGTTTCGCCCTGCAAAGCAAGTGTAATAAACCGGCATGGAACAGTATTGTGCCTACTTTACACCATATGAATGACTTCTTAAGGAAACACCTAGGGCTTGTGGGAGCCACACCGGTATAAGTGTATATATCTTCTGACCTTTTAATTCCCATATCTGTTCGAGGATTGCTCTTATTTGTTAAGACTGGGAGGCAACTGACTGATCAAAAAAGGGAACTTGACAGCTCGTTAAGACACATGCTTGTAAGGAAAGCAGATCTTCTGCACTACTACACTGTTTTACACTTACAAAGAGTTAGGAAAATGGAAATATAATGCTACTGTCTTTATCAGAGAGGGTCCACATGCAAAGTGTTCTCATGATGTTGGTAAATCTAGTCTAAGAATTTTTTGCTCCTCGATTTGTCCCTCCCAGGCACTTTTTTTTCCCCTGGGTCACACCAGGGCTTTCAGTTACACTAGCACTCTTCGTGGAACTGTGCTATGAATTAGATAATTGAAATTCTCTTTCAGAGAAAATGCACAGTGCTAAGATGTTCTTCTGGGTTTGTTTGGTTTTATTTTTTTTTTTCTTGTGACCAGATTATTTGAACAATCAAATTTATCAAGGACGGTTGGATCAACATAGCTGAGGGAGGCTAAAGACTGCTGTGCAAGGACAGAAACAAGTATTTTAAGAAAGGTGGTTACCACAAGAAAAAATCTCTCACTAACCATTTTCTCAGGTCCACCACGGGAAGTTCTCATGACTTCTGGAGGCAAGCAGCAGAAGAGCAACATTCTCTGGATTTTGAAGGACTAAGGCCATATACTAAAGGACAATTAAAGAACTCAAATGAAAGCCCATGAATTCTTTTTTCCAGTTAATCACTTTTTCTAGATACCCCATCATGTTCTTCAAGCTGCACCTGGTCTTAATTACATTATTCCTAACAGAAAGCAAAAGGAGCAAAACCAGAATGAAAACAAAACTATCCCAAACATAAACAAAGTAACTACAAAGTAAGCTCCTGGAACAGTATGCACTGGAATCTAGAAATAAGGAATTTAATTTTGCACTGGGCTTCATATTAACAGCAGACTAAGAGTCTATCACAAAAACATGGCTTAAAGCTCAATTTTCCTTTTTGAGTATGCAACCTTTGTTTACATATTTGCAGCTCTGGGGCTCAGCGGTGTAATCAAGTGCTCCTGATTTTAATTAAGGGAGTAAAATTTGCATATGCAATTCCCCTCTTACTGGTGTTAAAGCTCCAGCAATACCAGCAGCTTTGAAAGAGCTAGAAAAAAAAAAAAAAGGCAGAAATCAAAAAAATCCAACAATTAATCAATTTTATTTCACTAAAATAAGGGAAGGAGCAGAGCTGACAATATAAAATATTTTCAGTCACATAGCTAACACACACTAACTGAGATTCCGGTCCACGGAAGGTGGTTTCACGCCTCATACCGTATTCTCACCCTTTTCCTACAGGTTCTGAGGTAAACAAGTCAAGCTCAAGTTTTGCAGTTCTACAGGAAAGCCAGGCATAGGTGGAAATATTGTAGTCTTGAGTGGTTGTTTACAGACGAACTCGTCCCTCACGCAACCTGGAGAGATGCTTATGGTTTGAGAAGTAAGCTCTTGTACCTCAGGCTTTCACAGGACACTCCAGCTTGCAGCTCCACCTTTCCTTCTGGGTCACTAGAAATGTGAAGCAGGGCGATATTGGCAAGAATGAGTGCAAGACAAAGCCAAGTGCCTGCATTATTTAAAAAGGGCGATAAATTCCATGTGATTAAGATATCAAGACATCCACAGGTACACCAATAAATAAGATTTTCAATGAAACATGCAGGAGCTACCAGGGCATTGGTAGAAGTTGTGCTTTTTCATGCTAGTTTAACTTTAGGATCCTCCAGTAACATTTGGGCAATGACATCAATTCCCACTCATCTCCAGGGGGCAGATCTCTCTAGAAAGAGAGAGAGAAGCTTGGCACAATAGAATGCTGCCTGGGGCAATCTCCCTTTCTGTGAAGCCACCTCAGAAGGTGGGAGGGGAATCAGTCCTCAGAGTGTACTGGAAGAGCACACCGTGGAGATGAGTATGACTGCGTTAACATTGATACTGCAACGTACTACAAAGTACTGTGCAACGTAATGGGCTCCAGAGGAGCCACTACAGTCCATTGAGTAAAATATGCCTTTTCAGAATTGCTCGAATAGACACTTGCATGAGAGACCAAAAATAAAGAGCTGTTCTATTGTATAAACACTGCAGTAAGCTTCAGAGCTGTTACGGTCTATTGAGTAAATAATAAAAAGTTTTTAAAAGGTCCAATCATTCATTTTCACAATGTGACAGAATCGTTTCAGAGAAAACTATTGTGTCAATTCTCAGGCATGTCCAAGAGTGGTTTGCTTTATTTTGCTTTTTGTTTCACCATGTACCTTGACTGTTACATATGCCATTTGGATAATGATGTGCAGTTCTTTCAAGTCCCTGGGCACAAATTACAAGAATCCTGTTGCAAATACACCCCAGTTTGGCTGCTGTGGTTTTTAAGCAGCAGCCTCAGTAAATATTTTAACATAAGCTGGGAGCAGGGGGAATGAAAGGTGATGAGAGAAGCGAAGATATTTTCTAGCAAATTGGGAAGAGCTGAACTGGTCTCTCCCTGCCTAATACAGACTATAACTTTGCCTTTATTTTCTGTTTTATTTTTCAACCTGACTTTTCTTTCCTAAACTAGTACTGGAAGGAAACCTTTTCCTACTACCCCATTTCCTGGCAGAGAGAAAATACATCTTTATCTGTGTCCAATGTTAGACTTGTTCATAATTTTATTTCATCCTATGACTTGAAAGGGCTTACAGAGAATAAAACTAATCACAAGTCTGATTCACCTTCTCTGTCAAATACAATAAATTAAGACCATGCAAAGAATTGATTCCTACTAGCAGTTAACAAGACACTTGTTTTCTAATTATCCAGGGCCAAACTACTCATAATTGACATTCTCACAGCTCAAGAACAGCTAAGTTAATAGGGCTGCGTTTTGTTTTCACATCTCTAAATCAGAAGCTACTTCTCTGGATTACACTGCCACAACTGTGAGAAGAATATTTAATCTGAAATACTTTTATAGCCTGTCTTATGAGCTCTACTAAAAATCTCCTTGAGCAGATACTCCTGAATCTTTCTTGGTCTCCCAAAAAGCAGCCAGCTGGCTCCATAGAGAGCCTCTGCATTGCAGTAACCAAATAACCTTGTTCACTCAGGAGACAGGTAAGAGCCCCAGTGGCTATAGGGGTACAGAGCACTATAGGGGTACAGACCTCCACAGCCTCACCTTCAAGTAATTGTGAAGTAGGTAGGCAATATAAGGAATAGAAGATACATTAAATAGTACGCTAGTCATAAAACAAACTCCAAAGGGAAACTGCAAGAAATGTGCTATTCTGCTTAAACACCAACAATAAAATTATGCAAAGAGTTACCCAAGTTTAATATAAAGAACACAGAGAATGAGTTTCAGAGAGGGAAGAAGTGATGTTTAGCCTAAGCGTGCAGTCAAAGTCCTTTTTTGTTAGTGGAAAAAGAGAGAAAACCATCTCCACAAAGAGATTCACACCTCACCTTGTCCTGGAACTCCACCAAACAGGGTATTTACACAGCTACACGTAGAAAACAAAGCACTTACCAAATCAATTTAAAACAGGTGCTTTGATTTTCAGACAGTTTAAGCTAGATGAGACTAATTCTGTATGTAACTTCAGCAGCTGAGGTTTCAGGAAATACATCACATATATTATACAAGACATCATAGCTCATTTTATAGCCTAAGTAAGAGCTGAAGAATATGATACCATAGAGTTTGCTCATTTTTTATTATGTCTTTCAGGCTAAGAAGCAAACACCAAGTACCCCAGAGTTCATAAACTGCTGACAGTATGAAAAGAAAAGCATAGGAACCCTGAACATTTATGGAAACTCTGTGAACCCAGAAGCAGAAGGCACTTTGAATGATTTTAATTTTACAATGTGTGTTTCAAGAAGATATAATAAGATACAGCTTCGAGCAGCTGCCAGATCCACTGCACAGGGTACCAGATCCACTGCACAGGATACTTCAAAGAATTTCCCATATGGAAAACAATACTTCTGGTATCCAATACTTATTTTGAAAGGAAAGCTTAAAAAAAATTCTGAGATCATGCACTGTTTTTGTGGTAACTTTACAAATTTTTACTAAGAAATAACGTATTATTCAGGGTTTCTCCATTCAGGAAAAATGGTAAATTCTCTTTGGTTCCGTGGTAACCATGGAAGTGGCGCAAGGTCTTTACCCAGCAAAGCTTTAAGTCATTATGGAACAGCTGTGTGTTTTTAATTTTTCTACTCCATTATGAAGACTACAATGATTTGCAGTGTTTACTAGCACGATTATCTTTCTAACAGAGAAATCAAAGACTGTGTTTCTTTCCAAAAAGAGCATATGCGATTTGTTGGGTCAGATAAGATCAACATTCTTATGGAAAAAGGCATGGAGTCACGTATTGTTACATTACAGTTAAGGGAATGACTTCAGGCTGAGAAGACAAAAAGGTAGCACTTCCACATGTGCCAAGTCCATCAAAACACAGTGCCTCTCAACGCTAAAAACTGAATTAGTTCTTCCACAGGCTGTCGTTTAATTTAAGAGAACCCCTGCTTTGCACTTCACTGAACCACAGTTCATAGAGACTTACCAAACTCACTACACAGGGCCAAGCATGCTTGAAGCTGGCAGGAAAGAAGTTAAGACTCCTTGTTGAAGAGAGCTACATGCTCCCTATACACTCAAAATGTTCTGATGACTTCTGCTAGGGAAACCTGGGAAGAAGATGCACCAAACACACTGGGTTGTTTTGGAATGGTCAGGCCTGCAGCTGGACGGTGTGACACAGCATTTGGTGTGCACCTGTTTATGCGGTGCGATGCACACACTTGCCTTTTATGAGCTACAAAAATGCCAAGCAAGAATTACTGCAGCCAAAGAGCTTGTCACTGCCACAATCAAAAGGAATTCAGTGTGAAGCCGACAGATTCAGCCAGTGCCACTGAACTCAGTCACCCTTGCCTGAGCTACCCAAGGATCTACAAAAATATGCCTCTTTATTTTTATTTGGCAACGTGCATATATAAAAACCAGTTCAGGATTTCACCCCTATTTGTCACACTGCTAAACAGCACTTTATTCACCAAAACCTATATCAGACCTCTTAAGCAGAATATATGCCAATACTATCTTGATTAACTAGCAGTTATTACTACACACTGTCACCAGTTTCCACAGTGATAGACACAGTAAAGCAGCTATCCCTATTCAGTATGTCCCAATTAAGTAGAGAATACAGTAATAATATTCTACATTTATATAAGCCATTCATCATCAAGCACTTTAGAGATTACACAGTGTTCCAATGCTACTCGATGAGTGTATTATAACTGCCTCCATGTAGCCACACTGAACTGCAGCAGCTTTTCAAGTACAAGGTAGCAGCCAATTGGCACGATTAAAAAAAAGATAAGAAAAAAGTTCTTGAGTCTCTGAATCTCCCTTGGAAAGAAAGACATTTGGCTTTAGATCTAATCAGAATAAATTCATGTAATATAGTGCACAGACCTCAATCAATTTAATTTGAGAAAATAGTGAAGACATCTCTTCCTATGCATAATTCCACAGATCCTCCAGATTAAATATTTCAAAATCTATTTGGACTGCTAAGGTCCCCTTTTCAGTAACTGAATGCTGAATTATTGTTTGATGTGCTTTCCTCTCTTTAGTATCTAATTTAATTTTTATTTCCTCTTTCCACTGTAGAAAGTATTTCTAACTAAGCACCTGCTTCTACAGCCCTTCATATTTTGTGATAACTCTTATAAATGCAGAGAATATCTCATCTTCAGCCACATCTTCTAAACAATGGTAGAAATGAAAATGAGGTATTGAATACTTAGCTATTACCTTTCTCTGCAAATTTTATGCCATACTTTATAGACATAGCATATACAACATGTTGTTCAGTCTAGCTGTAATATGCATACATACCTCTCTTTCCTCGATAAAGCTTGTTCCACCAAGCTCACTTGGGATTGTACTCACACCTGAAGTCGTTGAAATGCCTATGGTCAAACAACCAGCCTAGTTGCTTATTGAGAGCAACCCTTTCCATCTGCCCTATTAAGCAAATATTGCCTTCAGCTAAGGGAAAACTTAAAGTGTTTCTTTAGGTGGTACAGTTGTCAGTTGGATGCAGATATTTACCCAGAAGAAAGATAGGGTTTTTTTTTATGTCAAGGACATAAAATCTTTGCAGTAGGCCAGTAAATCTTTGCAGACATACCATGTTCTTTTGGAGGTGTCAGCTTTCAGTTCTTCTGAACTTCTGCTGTGCTTTGTAAACCCTATGAAATTACTATAGGTAAAGTGCTATATTTTAAAATGCTTTTGCAGACAGAGGTTCAATAGGTTACACATTTTATTGCCATCCTCTCATTATTAAAAAGTAGACAAAGAGGTTTTACTCAAACTTGCCATTTGAGAAGGACTAAGTTCAGAAAGCTGTTTAAGCCCCCACTAAGCTCTGGCATATACTTACCATTTGTTGCAAGGGGACTCAATTCACTCTCGTTTAATGTGGTGTTTTTGAATAGAGACATTTCTCGTAATCAAAGTTGAAGTACTGAGAAGTTTTACCTCAGAGGTAAATGTTTTGGAAGGTTAATAGCCTGTGGAAATAGAGGAGCCCTATGTTATGTTTAGTACTCACTACAGCTGAAAGACAAAATAGAGACTCACTTCACCCAGCTGCTGAAATGCAACCACCTGTGGGGAGTAATGTGCCAGCTCTTTAGTGCAACGGTGCAAAACCATTTAAATGGGAAGCGAAGCATTGTGCCTCAGTCCAAAGAGAGTGTCTGCTGCTGCTGTTACTGAACAGCATGTTGCTTTTTTTCTGGGTGGAAGGCACTATTTGTGTGATGCTATATTACAATAGGATTTGACTATGTGTGCCCAAGGAATGGGATTCCATCATCAGTAAATCAATAACTCTCAGCCACAGACCAATCTCTTTACTTAGCACTGGAAGAAACCAACAGAGGCAAAACCATAAACAAAGTGAATGTTATTTAATTTGAGTGCCTGTCTAGAAGGGTTACTTTTATTTATCATTTTTTTCATGGAAGCCTTAAAGAGAGACTCAAATGTTAGGTACAATCAAATAGCTTTGATGTTTTTTTTTTCTCTAGATTAAGATTACAGTTTAACTACTATTACATAAGTTTCCTTTCTTTTCCAGCAGAATTCATTGTCTCTCCTTAATTTATTAATTTTTTCTTATAAATTCAGGTTTAACTTTGCCCTAAATTTCTACCACACCAAATCTATTGGCTTCACAAATCTTTATCTTTCTGGGGTTGAAGCAGGAGGAAAAGGAGAAAGCTTGGGAGAAGTTTTGCAAGAGACAAGGTAACAGAAAATTAAACTGCAGAAGACCAACAAGCATAATTTTAATTCTCTGAGATGTTTTGTTAAAGCAAATCACACACTATATGGATTCAATGTATTAGCTGTGGTGTTTTCTTCCCTTCTGAATTCCTTTCCTTAAGGTCAAGGAATTTAATTTCCTCAAATTCACAGGGCCACCACTGCTTGCACCTCTCTCTCCTAAGTCTCAGAAGAAAAACACAATAGAATTGCTTTAAAAATCATGAACATAGAAAATTATAAGATTCTGGAACAAATGTCCTTAAATGCTTAAATACATTTTGGCCTGAAGGTGGCAATATTGAATAATATTCTGAAGAACGATACTTCACTAATAGCTTTAATTAAAGTTTTATGTTTTTAAGCAAATATCCTTCTCCCCCATTATTTTTTTCACAATGTGTTGAGAGAAAAATATGATAAGATACCATATATGTGTTTCAAATAATCTTGAATCTGCATTATGCAAAATTATTTGCAATTAAAATGAAAGCAATCAAACACAGAGCATACACATCAGCCAACCCTTCCACCCCCTTAATTTAAAAGCAATTTTGAAAAAGATAGGCTATATGTTCCTTTTCACAGTATTACTACCAACATGCTCTTAACTCCAAACCAAAATTGGTGCTGATTCTTTCAGACTAGAACTTGCCTTTATGCTAAGTTATTTCCCCTGCGTTCAGTAAATGCTGTGACTTGAAATGAGATGCATGGACCAGGTAGCAAGGAGCAGCATTCTGGATATGGTGCTGCATGGTGGCAGGAGCTGGGTGCCCTGTAAACCAAGGGGTAGAGCACGGTGTGCACTTAAGGTGGGCTGATAATCAGTAAGGGAACTTGGCTCAAAGAGTTTTGTGGAGAACACAAGTTAAAAAAGGACTTTAAATAAAATTTATATGTCCTTTTTAAATTTATTTCTTTTTTCAAAAAGTGGAAAAATAAATATTAATCTGCACACGGATATCTGTCTTTGGATTATTAGTAATATAGCACACCATTCTATTAATTACTTCATCTTTCTCTTCTAATTAATATTTCATTGATTTCCACAGTTCCTAGTGATTTTTCCTTTGACTTCTGTAAAATTCATTTTTTTCCTACAATTCTATTGATTACCGTCCTTGTGGCTACATGCAAAAAGGTATTGCACATGGAATTGAAATAGTATTTTACACAGTCCTCACTGGTAAGGCTATATCAACACTGCTCTAAGCATTCCCTACTAGCAAATTGTGGTAGTTTTGAAGAAAAAAGTAGACTTACCTAGAGCAGACAGCAAACACAAAAAAATCCTCAAAGTTCAGAAGACAGCAACTATTGTATTACGAGTAGTTAGGTAGGAAAACCAGCTGCCGAATTTGCCCTGTCTAGAAGAAAGATGACGTGATAACAAACTGTGACTACATAGGAAGAATTAATAAAAAGAAGAAAGTGGAGGGTGATGTGGGAGGACTTTTGGTGGCATGAAGAAAGCAGGTAGAAGTATAGTAATAGCTCAAAATTACCAATGGGAAAAAATGTAGATTAAGTAGCACAAAATGAGAGAAAAGGGGGGGCAATATTGTGGAGAGGGTCACTGATTGCAAGGCAAATGTTCATCCCTGAGGTTCATGTCAATGTACACTGCTTGCAGAAGTTGGAGTAAGTGACTCCAGAGGTCTTTTCAACTCTGATATACGTTGCTCAGATCACTCCTCTTTATGGCAATGACTCAAGAAGGAATGTTTCACACAGAGTTCCTTGCTTCCAAAGGGACTGCCTTGTGGAAAGCAAGCTAGGAGTCTGGCTGCATATGCCCTGCTGGTTCTTGCACATTTGTTACAGCCTTGAGCTTTACATACACTTTTCCAGCCTGAAAAAGGAAAACAATCCCTTGCTAGCAATTGCTTCCATTGGCTCTAGAGAGGAGCTGATGTAAATAAAGCACAAACGGGAACTAGAGAACGGTTAGATGGAGTATCATTAGTTCAGCTGGAACAAGCGTCATTGAATCAACGACTTAAAAACCAAATTGTTCACATCATTTCTGACAGAAGGTTGATTTTGACTGTGTATCCATCCCTGAAAAAAAGAGAACAGTAAATTATTAATCTACCAAACCAGAAACAAAGACTATTTAGCAGTGAAGGGGAAGAAAATAGGGCTGCAGTCTTCTCCTGAATATTCTTACCCACCCACCCCCCTGCCTAGTAAAGCGTGTTAATCAGGGGCACTCTCTGTTATTGTCCTACCTCCAGAAATGAAATGCAGACTACCTCCTTCCTCAGAGTGTGAAAGCATTTTCTTCTTCATGATGCCACAGTTGCAATCTTGCCCTTAAAACTTACCCATATTTCTGGTGGACTTTCAAAAGCACTTTGGGGACAAGTTCTCATTTTCTTTCTATTGGATTCAAGCTATGTTTTTCAATTCACTCAGTCATTAGAGTAGACTCACTACCTTTGGCATTTCTATTAAAATTGCATGTTCAGAAAAGGAACAGTGGCTGAATGAGTCACTGACAAGAAAGCAAAGGTATCGTAGAGGAGGAAAGGGTGATTATTACGCGGTACATTCTCTTGGAAATTGAACGGACTGGATGAAGACCTGGACAAGTTGTAATACAAACCACAGCACCACAGCGTAACAAGGCAGAAAAGCAAAACACAATCCCAACCCTATACTTTCAGTTTAGACTCTGTGTTCTTAAAAAAAACACAGCCTAAATGACAGAAAGACTTCCTGTACCATATGATACCGGATCATTCAGCAAAGCAAATATAACACAAAATGTTTGTGAGCAACAGCGTATGCAGCCTGCTCCAGTGAGACAGCTATAGCTAGAAAAGGTTTTCAGATGGCAGCTGCAGGGACGAATTAAGTGCATGAGTAAACAGGATGGTCTCCATGTAAGAATGTCACAACAACACAAGTTAAAATGAATTAAACTATGAAAACGTAGGAGTGAAAATAGCTTATAATAGATACACAAAGTGAAACAACTATGCCATTCAGAAAGCTTTATTACAAACAGAAAATCTTTAATAAATTGTTAAAGTGAACACCTTTGGTCCTTCTCGGATCTGGTAGGATTTCATTTTGCAGATCTAGATCTGAAAAATAAAGCAGCCGGGTACAATCCTCAGGTATGTGGTGCTCATGCTTGGCACATGGAAGAGCAGAGGCAAAGGTATCACTAGGGTCCCAAATCCCAGAGGTGGCAGATGAACAGATCAGTCCCCGGCACACCACTGTGCAGAGACAGAGCTTGCCAACCCTCCTAGAATCATTAAGCACCATATCTCCAGTGCCCTTTCGTTCTGTAAAGGTCTGGTCTTCCTCCAAGGTGACTAGAAAAGGCCTCCTGGTTCATGACGAAGGGATCTAGAGAGGTAGCACCAACAGGTGCAGACTTCCCCTGTTCTGGCTGTGCCCTGGGGCAGTTTGCAGGCATATTGACCAGGTTTCCTAGAGCAGGAGATGGCTTTATGCTGCCCCACAGAGCCCATTTCACTTCCCAGGAACGTCTTTACAAGATTTAAGGATCCAAAACTTCAATGCCCTAGGCTAGAACACTTCAGCAAGGTAAAACGCTTTTAAAGGTATGGCAGATTTTTACAAAGCGTACTTTAATAATAAATTTTAATAGAATCACACGCTCTGATTATTTGTTCTTTAATTATTATACCTCTCCTGTTCTCCTGAGTGGTGCTTATTTTATTTTCGATAAGGACATTTGATGAAGAATTAAAACCTGTAATACTTAACTTTGCACAGAATAAAATATTTAGTGGGTTAGTTCACATTCTGATGTGCTAGATGAAAAGTTCTGATACCTAACAGAATTAACAGTTGGTCAATCAGCACAAAACTGTCGGGTCCAACTCTGGCTATAATGACCCATAGTTTTGCCAAGGTCTCTTTTACTAAGCAGAATCTTAGTAAATCTTTTTTCTTGATGAAAACTCATCACAATGTATCTTTGGGAACAGTGGCTTCATTTACTTAATGAGACATGTGCATTTCCAATGCACATGTAGAACAGGTAAATTAGGGGTGAAGGGTGTTGCTTTTTATTTTATTTTGTTTTTCTAAGAAGGTTATACAGAAAAAAAATATTTGCCTTATATGTTCTTTTGCCAGTCAGTTCTGGGCCCTGGAAATGGTATTATCTTTTATTAACCAGCAGGTCATCTCCGCTACCTCAGATGGAACATACTGTATCATTTACAGGCACCACCTCTGAATATATTTTCTGTGTTTCCAAATTTTCTCCTTCCTAAAAGAACCCACTGTAGGAAAACAGAAAAAAAATAAAATTCAGGTTGAAGAAATCTTTATTAAAAATGATAAATTCTATGGAAGAATAAGCAGGTCATTCTATAAGAATTTTTGCTAAATTTTAATGTATGCCACACCAGGATAGCATGAGTCTAATTGGATTTGAAAGCTGTGAGAATCCCCTGTAATAAAAGCCATATTTGCCAGGGCAGCTACAGGAAAACATTATTCCTATCGGGTCTTAGATTTAGGGGACAGTAGAATGAAAGAATGAATAAAAACAGTTCTAGTAAATACCTTTCCACATGACTATGGAATGCCATGCAACTTCAAATCACAGCTCCAAAGCCCAGGATTTATATTAAGTTTATTTGAGTTGTCTCCTATGAACAACCTCAGATTGATAGAATACTTGGGAAGAAGCTCTAAGAAGGATTAGCAAAATAATCCTTTCATGCTGGGAGCTGCATTTCTCCACTTAAACAAGCATTGCTGGCGATGAAAATGCAGGCAAAACTGTCTGTCAAAGAAGGTATCTACAGAAGTCAGAATATGATTGTTTTCTGGAGTCAGCTTAAATTATCTGATAATAGACAACTATCACACACACATCATTCTTTCACTGAAAACATATGACCTATATTATACCAGCATTTGTTAATGAAGTCTTACCAACACAGACAATATTTTATTCATTTAAATTACTATTTAATTTTTCTTTTTTTTTTGGCTTGGGAAAAATGATCTGACAGAATTAAAATTTTCCATTTATTTCACGTTTAATATATTTTGAAACATGCAAAGGAATTGCACAAGCACTGCCTAAATTTTGTGAGGGGCATAAAGGTCTTCTCACAACACTTAATAAAGCTGAGCCTTTTCTCAACCACATCTGCAATGACAGATCAAGGAGATTTTTGTTGTTAAAAAAGACTGCCTCCAGATACATTTCTTTCTTTAAAGGACAATATATGGGTAAAAGTTGAGCAGAACTGCTACAGTCAAATGTGTGAACAGTTGTATTTGACCTGGCAACTGTGCTGAAAGAACAGAAATCCACACTCCCCTTAAAAGATACCATCCACAAGCAGATTTAAATGAAAATCACTGGCTTGAGGTTGTTTTTATTTCCTTCTTTGTTTTTGCTTACTCCTGCCAGAATAAAACAAGAATAGCTCTGTTTTCTTACTTGATATTTCACTGTTTTATTTCTGATGTAGGATCTTCAGGCACAAAGTCTCATGAATAATGTAGCTGGTCTCCTAAGGTAGCCACAGGTAATATTCTTATTACCCAATCATATTTTATATTACCCCTGATATAAAAGACACCACAAAACAAAGAAGGCAAAACAATGCACTGTCTAGAATGAAATGCAGAACTGCTCAGGATGGAGCTACAGTCTTTCTAAGAAGGAATGTAAAAAGACCTCAGGGACCCTCAGAGTGGGTCGATGGGACTTATATGATACAAAGTAGTGGGGGTTCCTCAAATGAAATTGAGTGAAAAAAATCTTCTTTCATTTCCTTCTGCATAGGAGATTTTTATTGTAGGCTAAAGGGCTGAATTGCAGAATTCCTACTGAAGATGAGAGAAAAATATTTTTTTGCCAGTTAAGTATGAATCCTGAGATGCCCACAAGGAGACATTTTCCAAGAAAAAATGATCATTTGTTGGAATTTTGTGCATTACCTCTGCACAAGGCCACTTGACTATGTAAGATGCAACACAGTGGGAAAGCAGGCCAAGTTCCTCTCTTTTTAAGCATCCAAAATCAAAAAGGAGAAAAAAGAACAATAATGTCAGACCAAAGACCTGACTATGATCTAACCTAGCTTTTTCATCCTGAGGTAAGTTACTTGACTGCGGTGTACTTTCATTCAGGTCAATAAGAGGATGGAATCAAGCCAAATGGATTTACATCAGTGTATGCCTTTGCAGTTACGATGAGAAACAGTCCCTGAGTTTCAGAGCAGTTAAAATTATGCTTTGTCACAGAGTTTGAGGGAGAAGGCATACCCCATCTCCTATGCCCCCATGTGCCACAAGCCAGGGAATTTACATACTTTTTCTCTGCTATAGAGACCTGTACTCATTGCAAAAAGACTCTGAGATTGATGGTTGTATACATTGTTGTGTTCCTCATCAAATACAATCACCACCATTACTATAACCTCAACTGTTTTCCACGGATTGCTGTTTTTTCAACCAGTGCCAGAAACCAACACACTGGACATCAGCATAGATTGAACCACCTCCCAAAATACCCTCCACTAATCATAAAATCACCTTAGCTCTCCTGCGGATTAGTATCCACTTAGTCCAATTTCTCAACATCAATGGTATTTCAATCCTCAGACAAAATGTTTAAGGCAAAGAAAACACAGTCGGGCTTTACAGGTACTGAGAACAATCTTACTTTCTTCCTCCAATACTTCCTATCTTCCAAAGTTACCAAGATCTCACAGCAGTAAGCTCCAACACACAGAATTTTGGGTTTTTTGGCCCAGATCCAATCTTCTGCTGTCAGTGAACTTTGAAACTGCTGAGCACCTCAAAAGACTAATTGCTAAAGAACACACCACCTCTCACTCAGGTATCAGCAATCTGATGAGTTTTCTGTTAAATGAAAGCTATATTCCACAGAGATCTTTGAGAACATTGTGCTGATGCAGCTAAATACAAAACAGTTTGAGGCAAGATAGTCAGTTTTCCCACTGGCTAACCTCGAGTATTAAAAAATATAATTGTGTTAACTCTACTTCATTTCAGTTCATCACTTAAATGGTTTTAACAAATACACATGTAAAAAGAGACCTCCTGTGGTAGCCACTATCTCTAGGTAAATGCATGGAAAACATTAGAAAATATTTTCTCTACGGTATTGCTCTTAACGTGCCTGTGTATTAAATTTCTAATACTGACAAGGTGAAATAGATGCAAATAACAAATACATTTATTCCTTTGTAAAAATGACTTGGAGGCACAAAAAAGTGAGGGTTTTCTCCTAAGTGTGTGTGTGGGTTGTTCTACTCCTTTACTCCCTAAAAAAAGCCAGTGACAGATGATGTATGGTCTGATTTATTGGTAATTTAAGCTTTTTTGAATTAGACATTGCTTCAAAGCTACAGTAAACTGAAAAGTCTGAGTTTTATTTTTTTACCTTTAAAATATGCATTCTTTCCATTTGTTGTGTGTCAACTTAGGAAATCCTTCTCATTCTTCTCAAAAGGGAGAAAGAACATATATTTTACTTTACAGATGTGTAAAATAATTTTTTCATCTGTGATGATTTTAATACAGCTCTAGAATAAAAACGATTTTGTGTCTGTGTTGGAAAATCAACTCTACAATTAAAATACTGTTGCACGTGAAATTAAAGAGAAAGAGGAAAGTGCAAAAGGGAAGATAATACTTAGTAGAAACTAGAGAGTATTTGAGAATATATTATATTGCCTTTCATATTTTTGTGAAGTCAGACAAAACCACAGATAATTACTGCACGAGCATCTCTCTGCATACCTGTGTGGTCTCATCATTCTGACTTTGATTTAAAGAATGATACTTTAGCCCACAGTGGAATTAAACAATCAGTAATAAAGTTTCAGGAGAACAAGTCCTATTCCTGTCACCCAGCATCTGACTACCTTAGAAGACTGATAAACTTTGGGTTTACATCTTTATGTAGAAAGCAAGGTGAGCAACAGTATCAGTTTACAGATAAGGCAGATAAGGATTGTAGGTTTTGAGACCTAGGGCTCTCCAAGTTATTCATGTATCTAATTCCCTAAATAAAAATCTAAGCCTATGTTCAGGAGACACAAAGTCACTGGTGATGGCACTAGAAATTGCAGTCAGATATAGAAAACTCCATCCAATTAATGATTTACTCACGGGACAGTCTTTACCCCCTGCATTTTCAATGTAGATAGAATTTTTCTATATAATTTTCAAGATGTAAACTAGTATTTTAAAAATACATGTGGCTGAATAAATCTTACATATGCAAGTTTTTAAATTTCAGGATAAATACTGCCTTAGAAAATAGGAAAGGGTCAAGAGATTGATAAGAAAATATTATAATTCAAACTGCAACAAAGGCATGAGAATGCTATGCTGAGCTTCCTCGCAGGCGATAATAAGACAATATTTAAATCATACTAACCAAGTGTTATTTTTTAATTTTCTGCAAATAAAAAGTTGTACAAGATTTTTCAGATAAAATCACTCACAGAAAATTCAGACCTTATACGCATATTATTCCAATAATGTCCACTTGATGTATTTTTACGAGTTACTTGTAATGAGTGAATCTGTACTGAACACTTCCTAGTTTTTGAAACTTTTTAAATTAAGCAAAGCATCCTGATTTGTACAAGTCATACTTAACTGTACTACTTATTTCTGCTATCATTTCCTCTTCACATTACATGGTAATAAGATATATTAATAACTACTTTAAGCTTTCTACTTGATCTTGCAGTTTTACTGCTATGGCACTTTAAAGCCACAGATTTGAGGTCAGGCTGAAGATAAGAGAAATAGTCTCAGGCTAGGTGGAATTTGCCCAACTTTGCTTGTCCATTGCTTTCACCAGACATTTAATTAGTGTTATAGCAAGAGACAATACATTGTAAAGGAAAGCATGAGGATATTTGATGATTTCTTTGACAGAATATATTTAAAATAGTGTTCAAGTAAAAGGATATGGGAGATAACTCAACAAAATTTTGTTGTTTCAAAACCAAAATAGATATATTTTTTAATAGAGTTGGAAGAAAGACTTCCTGGAAAACTGATGCTGCCTAATTGCCTCATGTTAAATGTGGCTTCAACTTAGATGCTTTTTTTTTTTTGGAAATCAGAATCATAGAATGGTTTCAGTTTGAAGGAACTCTGAAGATCATCCAATTCCAACCCCCCTGCCATGGGCAGGGACACCTCCCATTAGATCAGGCTGCTCAAGGTCCCATCCAACCTCGAACACCTCCAGGGATGGGGCAGCCACAAATTCCCTGGGCAACTTGTTCCAGTGTCTCACCACCCTCATTATGAAGAATTTCTCCCTAATGTCTAGCCTAATTCTGCCTCTCTCCAGTTTATACCCATTCCCTCTAGTCCTGTCACTACCAGCCTTTGTAAACAGTCCCTCCCCAGCTTTCTTGTAGCCCCTTCACATACTGAAAGGTCACTATAAGGTCTCCTTGGAGCCTTCTCCATGCTGAACAAGCCCAGCTCTCTCAGCCTGTCCTTGTATGGGAGGTGCTCCAGCCCTCTCATCATCTTTGCAGCCCTCCTCTGGACAGCTCCATCTCCTTCTTATGTTGAGTATTCCAGAACAGGACGCAATATGCCAGGTGGGGTCTAACAAGAGAGGAATAGAGGGGCAGAATCACTTTCCTTGATTACGCTTCTTTTGATGCAGCCCAGGATACGGTTGGCCCTCTGGACAGCGAGAGCGCATTGCTGGCTCATGCCAAGCTTCTTATGCACCAGCACCCTCAAGTCCTTCTGTGCAGGACCCCTCTCAATCACATCATCCCCCATCCTATATTGAAACTGCGGATTGCCCCTACCCAGGTGTAGGACTTTGAACTTGGCTTTGTTGAACCTCATGAGATTCACACAGGCCCATTTCTCCAGCTTGTCCAGGTCCCTTTGGATGACATCCCATCCTTCCGGTGTGGCAACTGCACCACTCAGCTTGGTGTCATCAGCAGACTTGCTGAGGGTGCACTTGATTTTGCTCTCTGTATCATTGATGAAGATATTAAACAGCACTGATCCCAGTATGGACCCCTGAGGGACACCACTTGTCACAGATCTCCATGTGGACATTGAGAAGTTGACCACTACTCTCATTGACCACTACTCTCATTGGTTGAGCTTCCAACCAATTTCTTATCCACTGTACCATCCACCCATCAAATCCGTATCTCTCCAGTTTAGAGAGAAGGATGTTGTGGGGGACTCTGTCAAAGGCTTTACAGAAGTCCAGACAGATCATATCCGTTGGTTTTCCTGTGTCCATTGCTGTGGTCACTGCATCATAGAAAGCTACTAGGTTGACCAGACAGGACTTGCCCTTGGTGAAGCCATGCTGGCTGCCTCTAATCACATCCCTGTCCTCCATATGCTTTAGCGTAACTTCTAGGAGGATCTGTTCCATGATCTTCCCAAGCACAGAAGTGAGGCTGACAGGTCAGTAGTTCCCAGGGTCGTCTTTTCTACCATTTTAAAAATGGGGAGAATGGTACCCTTCTTCCAGTCACCAGGGACTTCTGATTGCCACGACTTTTCAGATATCATGAAGAGTGTCTTGGCAACCACATCTGTCAATTCCCTCAGGACCCTGGAATACATTTCATCAGGTCCCATAGACTTACATATGTTCAGATACCTCAGGAGGTCATGAACCTGGTCCTCTCCTACAGTGGGAGAGGCTTTACCCCTCTGGTCCTCATCTTGTTGTCTGTTGACCCAGGAGGAGTGAGGAGAGTGGTTGTCAGTGAAGACAACCTGAGGACCATATCCTAGAGGGTCCTATTCGCTAAGTCCTTGAAGAGCTGGAAGTTTGCTTTCTTAAAATTTAAGGTCCTGACTATATTCCTTGCCTGTTCCATATCCTCAGGACCTCAAACTCCACCGGTGTGTGATCATTGCAGCCCAACTTGACATCACTGATGAGGTCACTTGTATTGGTGATCATCAGGTACAGTGTCACATCCCCTCGTGTGGGGATGTCTATTAGCTGGTTAAGAAATTCAAAACACTCTAGGAGACTCCTGGATTGCCTGTAGTTTGCTGAGCTACTTTTCCAGAATTCACTAAAGAACAAAGTATTTCCTAATTTGCCAAACTTATTCTTGAAATATGCTCTTCTAAGTCATCAAGGGAGGGACTGGGTGAAGCTGGAATTAGAAGATGGAAAGGCATTGTACAAATGACGTTTATTCTTCCTCTGTTGGATCCTGCACTGAGGACAACTCAGAACTGGGTCTTGCGTCAAAACCAAGGAAGAAGTGAATCACAGAATTCAAACATATATGACAAAGGTGATCAGGACTGAGTCAGTTCAGATTTGTTACATTTTATTGGAAGGCAGAATCAACCACTGCCTAATTTCAGGCCGTGGTATTTGAACGTCATCATCTGAAGCAGTCACTGTAGAGCCTCACGCTAAAGGAAATTTCTTATAGTATTTCCAGTGGGACTGGTTACAGGAAAGAGCAGAAGTCCTGCTAAATCTCAGAAGATTAATAGTATACTATAAGACCAAAGCCAGCTATGCATTTTTAGGAAGCAAAATCATCTCTCTAACCCATTTTGAAGTCTATGTGTATGTACAGGCATCGATAATAAGTTTTTTGAGATTTTTTAAAAAGTATAAAAATTCTAAAAATTGTTGGAGGATCTAAGACGAAATATCTCGGTTACACATTGTTTCCAAAATTATTCCTGAGGCCTTCTAAATCTATATCCACACAGGTTAAGCAACAGCCTACTTCAGACAGTTCTTGCACAGCTGCAGCTGTCAAAATTTTAGAACAGAATTAGGTGTCCCACTCACTGGATAATTTATTGTAAAAATATAAAACAGATAAAAGCCTCAGCTAGGAAGAACTTCCAGAACTACTTTTATACAGTAATTGACCATGAAGGTGCTGCTAATCTGCTCTAATACAAAGTCAGTGCAAGTAAAAAATGATACTGTTGTACCTTTGTCCAGACAGCAGTGCTTGGGATCCAGGCAGGGAGCTCACAGTTAGCAGCAGAGGCTCATCTTTCACCGTCTTTTCCTCCCAGGAGGGCTTCCAAGCAGTACTAGGAAAAGGACTCACAAGTTTAATGAGGAGTCCATGAGTCAGGATTCAAGCAAAGGCAGTGATTGAACTAATTGTGTGAAAATAGTCCACCAGTTATCTTTTGCATTTCTTCTGTTACGTACTATGTAGTAGACTTATTAGTAACATTTGCACACCTACTCTGCTCATGTGTATGGAATTCAGGAGACAGCACAGAATTGTGTCCCAAATATAGATTATGATACAATTATTCACAGTTAAAGTTATATCCCAAACTGTAATTTTACCAAGGTGACACAATACTTACCTTCATTGTCACATATATGTTATCATCATTAGGGTAGTTTATGATGATGAAAGCACCTCCAGTCTCACCAGCACTAGGCTAGAAATTGCATAGCTTGTTGAATGCAATAAAGATTCGTCAGTTGTTCCTTGGCCAAATACTGTGATGCATACGAAGTTGTTCATCACTATCTGCCATTCTGTGGTGCGAGATAAGTAGTGTTGCTACTTTGAAAGCAGAATAATAAAACATAAATAAAACCCCCATCATTTGCCAGAGGCTAATAAATACATTTCATTGAATGTCATTAAATTCAGATTCTTGAATCAGAAATCACCTCCCAGATATAAAAGAATATCTTTGAGGCTATGCGTATTTCCATTTTACCATCCTGTCCCATTTTATGTATATCTTACTTTTCCTTTCACTGGTCTTTCCCATCAGTCAAACAATGTAGGGTTCAAGATCTTTCTCTTGCCATGAGTATTGAACCCTTGTATACCCTGGGAAATCATCTTCTTTATATATAAAAATACTTCATCAAATACTTCGCTGTCAGTAAGGTTGAAGGGACATCTCTGCCATCTAATAAACACAGAACAGATTTACCAAGGAGATTCATTGAAGTATGAAAAAGTAGGTGAAAATGTAGTATAGCATTAAAAAAGAGAGCCTTGAGACACACACACAAGATTAAAGCTATCTTGGAAGCTTTTGAGATGAAGGACTCAGGTAACCTATGCATCACTAGTGGTGTTAAACTTCCCTGATACAGTTTTATTTTCTGGCATGTTTTCAAGATAAAGTAGGTATCTGAACCAGTCATGATGGAGTTTAAATAATGAACCCTCTATCAATGAGGTTGGAATATATTCAAAGTTGGAGAGCATAGACCACTACAAGTTAGTGAAACATTATTTTGCTGTAATCCAGTTCACATTTTCATAATTTATCTAGGAGATTTAGCCCTTGGGAATTTTCTTTTTGTCTACAGAAGATTATTTATAGTATAAACATTCTCTCCCAGGAAGCAAATTTTACTTTCCAGAATTTTTGGGATTGGTTGGTTGTAATGGCTTATATCAAAGCATAATTGTGTTGCCAGTTTCCATCTACATCAGATATCAGAAAAAATGATACTTCCGATTAATATAAGATAGTATAATATGTTAGCTCAGAAGACTCATTCTTCACTTACTCATCTTAGTTTCAACTGATAAATCAGTACTCCTCTATATTTAAATTATTAAGGGAACCTGTTAAAAACCTTGCTGTAAACACTATGCTACCTCTTCTGACATCTTCTTTGCATGCATTCATGATGTTGCACTTCATGCCATCCCATTTTGTAATGCTCACTTTCTTTAACACAAAATACCTAGAACTTCAGCTAAAGAGTTTATTGGATGAACTAATAAGTTAGTGGATCCAACTCTGTAAAACCATCTCCAGCAGAGACCACTTGTAATTATCCGAGTTTTGATAAGGGGTATCCTGACAAAAGAACGGGTTTTGACCATTTACTTCATGCCTTTCAATGAAATAGCATATCTACATCAACAGAAAAATGCTTATCAGCCCACTTCACATCCTCTACGCACACTGGCAGCACAGCTGTATCAGTATGAGCTTGTGGTGTAGACAACATGCTCAATATAGTAACAGAGTTCAAATGCAGGCTGTAACGTCTGCGTTATCTGGCTCTTCCAGAACACTGACTAAAAGCTACAAAGTCAAGGGGTAGGGAAAGGGTAACAAGGAAATTTGGAGAGAAATAACCCATTTCAAGGTGAATTTTTAATTTTGAAGATTTCAGAGACCATTAACCTCTTCTAAACAGAACAAAAGCATGAAGTCAGTGCATGTGCTGCATACATGTTGCAAGCATCATCCAGAGTGGTACTGAACACCTTCAGCTGCAGAAGGAAGTGAGAACCTGAAATAGTGAGCAAGTGACATTTAATAGCTTCCTTTGGGCTCTAAAAATTGGCTTCCAGTTTTGGCTTGTCAAAGTAGATGATCTAGTTGTTTTTATTAAACATAGAAGCAGTGGTAGAGGAGGTTTGAGGGTCAGGGAGACAACATGAGCCTGTAAATTATATAAGGATGGGATGTGGCCCTGAAAGTGTCTGTAATTTAATTTCTGAATAGTTTCACTAGCAAATATTGCAACATCTTCTCAATCTTATTGCTTTTCAAGGACTAGTAAAAGCTTAAACATTTACTCTGAACTTCCAGGTCATTTAATTCTATTCTCATACAGAAGCATGAAGAGCACATAGATATCATAAAGATGCCAATCACTAAGACAGACTACATGTAAATGTTGGGGGGTTTTTCACCCTAGCGTATTGTAATAAGATTTTATTATGATAAAGAGACGTATAAGGAACTGTTCATGTCAAAACTTTGAGTAGAAAAGCTGAGAATTTTATTTAACCTATGTTATCATAATGGAAATTCATATAAAGCAATATTCAGAATTAATTTTCTGGCAAAATGGGAGAGGAATAAGACCCATTTTACTTTGTTGTATCTTACAAATTAAGGTAATAGCTGGCACATTATTTTTTCTTTTTATTTTATCATAACAAATAGAAGACTGAATGCATGCCACTGAGTATGTGCATACGCATCTGTTTTTCACTGGTTAGTGTTAAAAATGCTAAGGTAAGTAGGTCAGAAAATGTCCGTTTTTGCAATTGTGAAGGTCCAATGCGTTCACTGAAGTTGCATTTTATTCATACAGTGTGTGAAAGGAGAATCAGATTAATCAAAAATGAAAATCATATTAGTGTATTTGGAGAAAACTAATCCTTGTGCAAGTCATCTTTATCTGTGAAGTTTCCCCTGATTTAAATCTCATTTAATTTGACTGAAGGCAAAATCATAGTACTGCCTTCATACCTTGTTATTTCTCCACGTGCACTGTGAAAGGAACTAAAATGTATACCTAATGGCTAAGCTATGTATTCTGCAGGTCAATAATCTCCAAGAATCAAGAGTGAAAGAAAATGCTGAATTATACCCTGCCAATGAGATTGTTTTGCTTCCAGCTGCCAATATACATGTAGAGGGTTATCTCAAATGCCTCAGCTCATCTCAGTTATAAGGGCAGAGCATGACAAGAGAGGCAGATATGAAAAATCCGAAGAAGAGTCTGAAACCAGGAACCTGCATTGCCTATGGAAACAGTGCATAAAATCTGACATGATAATATGCTCTGTGCCTACAATGCTGCTGAACAGAAGATTGAAAATGCATCTTACAAAATGCTCGCTTGAAGATAACCTGAAAACAAAAAGCCATAGATAACCATTCTGAGGGACTGATGGAAAAGGACAGAAGCTCTTTGGCAACTGAAGATGGAAAAAGTGCTTTTGGCTGCTGTTTGGGCATCCAGAAGCAGAAGAATATTCAGCAAGACACTTTGACTACCAGCATTATTAAGGAAACGGTATGCTGTTTGTTCGTATAGTCTTTCCATTAAAAGGATAAATAACTTATTCCTTATTTGCTCCAGTTGTTTCAGTTCACAGCTACCATATATCTGAGTACCTATTCATACATCTTAGCAGTAATGCAAAGACATATAAACTTTTAGCACCACCGTTTGATGGTGTTTCACTGCAAACTTAAACAATAAGAATCCTTAACAGCCTCAAAATATTATTCCACATTAGTCACAGGAAATACCGGTAGCAAAGGTCTGTCTCAGCGATTTTGAAACAGGTAACGAAACATTTGCTCTGTAAATCCTTTCCAAGAATCTGCAGAAAGTCAAGTACTGTGAGGACTGTGGAGGACAGTAGAGTGCTCTGAAAGTCCTCTTCTTTCAATCTTTACAATAAGATTTTAGGAACTTTTGGAGTATAGAAAGATATATTTCCTAATTCCGACATTTCCTTCAATAATCTCTTAAATTACCATTGCACCTTCTAGGGCTTGAAAAAATTTTACTCTGTTTCTCCCAATAGTTAATCTAAGCTAATTGAATATCTTTCATTATAATCAGAGAGGAAGAGCTCTAATATTTATGCACAAAAGAATAATGTGTTAAAATATGATGTTTGTATGAATTCTTCTATAAAGAACTAAAATTTGCCTCCTTTTCCTAAACATGATGTTATCCAATGTTTCCATTTATCTTACGGAAGAAAATGTCATCTTTTTCTTTCCACCTAGTGTCCAAATCCCCCATTCATTGCAGTCAGTGAAACTTTTGTTCAATCACAATGCTGTCTCATAAAGATTTAGTACTAGATATGGTACACTACAGAAGACTGCAGAGGGATTACTTCATGTTTTGCGAGGTACCTTTGGAATTACACATTACCAAATTTGCAAAATAAAACTGTAGTAAGCACTCTCCACTGGAAATGATCACAAATTCATCATTGAAAGTATATTTTGCATGTAAGGAAGTTGCTTACATGAAATGAGCATCCTTCAGGGCATATTGTTACAGGGAAGGCTGTAGCAGAACTTTTTCCCAGCAGTGCCTCCCGGGGAGCTCGGGGGTTTTCTGCTTATGGCACAAGAACTGTTTCCCCAACAGCAGAACTTCTAAAAAACCTCAAAACCAAAGTGAACTGCTACTGGTGGCTGTGAATGAGCAGAGTTCACCTTGAGGAGCTTTGTTTATAGGTAAGTAAGGTGTATTTCTTCTTCTACACATGGGTTGCCTGTATTTACACTCCATTGAGTCCAACAGGCAGTGTTCTTCCTTCTAGTCTGTTTTTTTTCAAAATTTCTTAGTTAAATGCAGAATAATTTTTCTAACAAACAGTTAATTTGATCTGCATGCTAGACTTCAGGAATATTTTTAATTAATATAAAAATTGAATATTAAGTGTCAGGTTTATAGGAAATACAAATATGTGGTTAAACCAAACATGAAAGAATCTTGCACTGTTTTCTTTTGTTAATGTTTGACACAGCACTTTCAGACTAGGAACAAAACTACTGCTGGGCAATAACAACCTGATGTAATGCCAGGGGCTGTGACAGTGAGGCAAAGGTCTGATAACCTTCTCTGGTGAAAATACACCTAACTTTGACCAAGTACCTTTTATAAGGAATTCACCGACACACTGAAGGTGCCACTGCTTTCCAGAGCTTAGCAAATTCATGTCTATTTACTGTAATATTTTTCAGTACAGAGTATAATACACACAGAAAGCACTGAGATGTAGCCAGACAGCACTTATTCTTTTCCTATAAGGAATAAAACCTTTTATATGGGAGGCAAACTTGCAAGTCACTTTGATAAAAGGTTACTTTTATAGAAAGTCTTTTGCCAAAATCTGTTATTGCAGTTAATCAGAAAATGTATATAACCATGGCTCAAATTGACTAAATACCCACTTAAAAATTTAGGCAGCTTTATTCATAACACTACCACGGAGAAATTTCCCTTTCATGTGATAACCCAGTGGATAAGATATCTGTGCAGTACAGGTTTCCATGTCTACTAAGTTCTTGGGAACTCTTTTCACCTGTTGTATAAAAACCTCTGCAGTTTCCACCTTTGAGTAAAAGTGAGAGGAAAAGACCTGACTGAGCCCATTAGCAAGACATTCATGGGTGGTACAAAACCTTTAAAAAACCACCAAAAGTCCATTAAGGAGATTTTATTTTTCCTTTCATACAAAAAGATGACCCTGTACTCTGTATTTCTTCCCTGTCTCACCCTTGCAAAGTGATCTTAAGATTAGAAGAAGTCAATCAATCTTTACTCACCACCAGAAATGCTGTAAGTACTGTTAAAAAAGAAAAAAAAAAAAAGAAAATAATCATAGAATTATAGAATTCCTAGGTTGGTAAAGAAATTTGAGATCATCAAGCTCAGACGTACCTGTCCACTACTAAATCGTATCCCTGAGCACCTCATCGACTCCTCTTTTAAATACCTCCAGGAATGGTGACTCAATCAGCTCCCTGGGAGAGCTGTTCCAGTGCCTGATAACACTTTTGGTGAAGAAAGTTTTCATAATGTCCAAGCTGAACCACCTGGTGCAGTTTAAGGTCATTTCCTCTTGTCCTATCACCTATCGCTTGGGTGGAGAGACCAACACCCACCTCTCCACAACCTTCTTTCAGGTAGTTGTAGACGGTGATGAGGTTTCCCCTCAGCCTCCTCTTCTCCAGGCTGAGCAACCTCAGTCCCCTCAGCTGCTCCTCATAAGACTTGTTCTCCAGCCCCCTCACCTTCTCTGAGGTGGCAGACCAAAGGGCCTCCTGCCAGTACACCATTCCTCAGACACTGGAGTGCCATTCCCAGGCTTTTTTTTCTATCAGGCCTCATTTTGTCCCCTTCTCCCTTCACACCTGGTTTAAAGATCTATTAATGAGCCCTGCTAGCTTCTTGATAATCATCTTTTTACCCTTTATCCTATTGAAATAAAGAAGAAAAAGAATCTCATGAACTTAAGCAAATCAATTATTTGCTCTTATCAATTGTGATCTTACTGTGGTCCACTTTTCCTGCATCCTAATTTGTGAAAGTCATAACTTACTACAAGATATAAATCATCACATTTCCTAAACTTGTTCTGCATTTTCTCTCTCTCTTACACTAACACATAAATATGTCCATATTCATAATAAGACAGAAGCTATTGACACCATTTTCATTGTCTATTTTCAGGTGGGTTTGAAGTATCTAACACGTTTTGTAGGAGGTGATTATAAGTGCATTGCTGAAGTGAGTTAGAGATGATAGTTCTATTATAAAAGTGTCTTGGATGAGGCTTCAAAATTAGAAATTTTGAGAGTAGATATAATCCCATAACACACGGCTTCAGTGCCTCAGGAGCAATTTCTCTCTAATTGGAGGATACTTAGAAACAAAAAGAACTTTTTATTCAACACTTGGTTTATTTGAGAGAGCTGTATTTGTTCTGTGATTAGTACAGAACTGCAGAGCAGGGAAAAACAGAGAACAAACAGAAGTAGTTATGTCTTCAGAAATCATCAAAGCTGTAATAAAAATCTTGTAGAATTGCCCTCACACATCCTGGTCTTTCCCTAACAACTCGGAGAGCAAGAGGTCTTGAGTCTAATTTTCCTTTAAAGCAGCCTTGTAATACAGTTTAATTCATTCAGTACTGACAAGATCTCAAATCACATGTTCCTTAAAGGCCACAGGGGAAATGAAGGGAGGATGGAGGGGTCATTTCTCTCCTCTCTCTGCAAACAGCCAGTGGCAGAATCCTCTCAGATACCAGAAATATCAGACACTCAAATAATGCTGAAATGCTACACAAGTTAAGTAAAATAAAAAAAAAAGGGAAGGCGATCCCACTCTCCCCCTCCCCGATCTACTTTGCCTTTTAGCTGGAGTCATCTCAAGGGCTTCTTATAACAAGAGAAGACACAACATTTTCAGAGGAAATGTGATTTTCAAGTTGACAGTACAGATTTAATTAAATGGGAGTCCAAGGAAAGAACATATTACTGGGAAATAAATAGGCTATAAAAGAAGAAAACCACTAGTGTGGATAACGGAGGAAATTAAGGGAGAGAACAGGAAAGAGCAAAGGCCATGTGAGACATCTATTACAAAGTATCAAGGTTAATGCTACAAGTGGAAGCATAGACAGCTGAAGAGATAGAGATTACAGAAATGATCAAGGAAGCCAAGATCAAACAGAAATTGGCAGATTCTTACACAGTGCATTCTGCACTACCCTGCAGAAAAGGAGCATTTGAGTTTTGAAATATTGTATCTGAAAAAATATATTGAAGCATATTGTAGCTTTTTAGACAATGACTTGACTTAAAATGCAAGCAACTATAGAAAATGACTATATTAATATCCTAGAGAAAGTTACAAACTCCTCGCTTCTTTCAGAAAAACTGTGTCCTAGATTAGGGGAAAAAAAAAGTGTTTTGATATCCCAAACTGGGAACTAAGAGTTCACCAAGTGTAACTCCATATCCAAACATTTCTGCCATTTTCCATTTTTCTCAAAACCAAATTTTTGGAAAAAGTATTCTGAAATTAAGGAAAATCAGAGCTGAGCACCACGATGCAGTCAGAGCAATAGCTTCCGTACCCTCCAGCAGGAACCCAGGCGTCGCCTGTGGACAGGGCACTTGGGCTGTCAACCCAACAGGCAAATCAACGCTTACTATCAAAGCTGTACTGTGCTGGGAAGTTATTATGCAACAGCTCCTGATGAGTTGCTTAGTGTACTTCTGCTACATTTTGCTTTCATAATGGTAATGAACCCATGACAATCACCACCCTGCCCTGTGCTGCTTTTGTTTCGTTCCAGTCATTTAGCTAACTTTTCTGCTGCATCTTGGGTGTTTTTAATGTTGTTATTCGCGTGATTCAGTTAAGCCAAACCCAATGAGCCACCAGTCAGATCCCAAACAGACATGTATAAAGGACATTTGCTGTCCCAGAAAGCCTGTGCTTCATGTCTCAGACTGGAACTCACATTTGTACACCAGATGCAATATACATAACATTAATCCTCCACCTATTAATCCAGTCATTATGATATCTGTTTTACTTATAACAACTGTATATAACAATCTACACAGAGATACACTCATGCACACTTGAGTGAGATATGTTTTAGCAAATTTATAAATTTTAGCAAATATTTTGGCTTTTTTTAAGGCCTCTCTTTCTGTCTTTTCCTGCCATATTCAGAATTTTGGCTTCTATTTTTAGCTCTCAAATTGTAGTCATGGGTTTCTGGTTCTTGTATCTAACCCTACAATTTAACAAGAATTCCTCTATGAGATAAAAATGAAACACACTAAAACTGACAAATTCTAAGTCAGTTTGCCTTTTTTGTCTATCTTAAAGAGAATTTCGAAAGAACGGCTATGTCCCTGCTTCTATGATTATAACAATAATTTTCTAAGGAGGATAACATTATCATATCTGTGATTCACCATTGTAGCAAATTTAAAGTGAAGAAACGCAAGAAAAAGTAATTAAAGACTATCTATTTTTTCTTCCAGAGAATTAAAGTCTATTCTTAGAAGATTTATATACTCATGCTCTAGCTGCACTTGATTCCAAGTATTAGGTTCCCTAAGGATTTAGGAGTAGAACTATTGTTTTTGTGTTGTGTTCAGAAGACTATAATGGGAAATATGAAATCCATTCTGTTGGAGGAAGTCCTGCTGAATGCTCTAGCTGCTAGTATTAAGAGCTAAAGGAAAGGAGCAGAACTATTGTCATTACGCTCATTGGAGACTATCACAGTTTAATTTACTAACCAGTTCTACAAAAAGGTTCATAATTATCTCTTCTAGGCTTGAAGAGCTAATTCTTTTTAGGTAAGCAAAGACAAAGTCATGACAGTCTTATTAGTCTTCTCTGTTTTCTGTTGCTGGCTAGTCCTTCCTTCCACAGTGTTCTGGGTGGAGGCATCTCTCCTTTGGTTCCCATCTCTCCATGCCAGGGGTACCTCCCTCTGCCTCTGTTCAAGCTACAAGGCACCTGATCACTGGGCAGTTAAGCACTAAGCTTAAAAATAGACAAAAAGATATCCAATTCTGTGTGGTATTCTTAGTAATATCATACTGTTCTTAATGCGTTTCTATAATTCCTACACGGTCACACTGAGAATATTACATTCACTGCCAGGCACAAGAAAACACCACCAAGCAAGGTAGAAAAGGAAAATGGTGTATTTGACTTTTAAGAAATGTTTAGAAGTAGTATATTCATTCACAGATTAACTAAGCAGAAACTCAATGGTACATGACAGCAGTCTACAAATACTTGAAGGAAATAAGCACTGCATTGGTAAAGGCACTGTTTATCATAATCAGTAGGGAGGTAAGGCAAGCACTGGG
Organism: Cuculus canorus; assembly: GCF_017976375.1. Lineage (NCBI taxonomy): Eukaryota > Metazoa > Chordata > Aves > Cuculiformes > Cuculidae > Cuculus > Cuculus canorus. Next base: position 8,123,293 of record NC_071408.1, read on the forward strand.
TAAATACCTGGACATTGAGCTCTTTTATTGTGCAGAGTTGTTTTCTATATAAACACTAAAACATTTACAATAAGGCATAATTTTAGGAGTCTATTGAACGTCTATTTGATTACCACAGAAAAACACTCAAAGACTAAATAGGTTTTGAATCAAGTGTCTTTTCCAAGACAACATTTACATGGGCCTGGAAAAAATAAGTTATTCTTTATTGATTATCATCTTCTATATTTTTTGTTGTTCAAATGCAAAGAACCACTTTAAATTACACTGATCAATGCTTTCTCATGCAGAAGTTACTCTTCAAATAGAACAAATAGTATATTACTTTTAGTTCCCTTGAACTTGTCTCACTTCACTGGGATGTGCTTAGACAATGCAAGAAGGGAGTATAAATACAGAGTCTAGAACGGAAGAGCAGTGAGCAGTGATGATAGAAGGAGCCTTTCAAATTTGCTTGGAAAAATATTTTGTTTCTTACTAGCCTTTTAAGGAAACCGGTATCCAGTTTTTTTCACTTCATCCTCAGAAAATAATACAAAATAAATTTATACCTGCTGCTCCGGTGGAGCCAGAAGACAGTAGTAAATCAATACAACTCTTGCCTAGTTTGGTTATGGCCTCTCCAAGGCAGAGTGGTCTGTTGAATATCATTCCCAGTAGCAATTCCTTCGGTTGCTGTGAGAAGGAAAAATGAAAAACTGAAATCTATTCCTAACAAACCTTCCAATTCTCATTTTAGCTGTCGATCCAGATCCCTGATTAACATAATGTTTTAACATTAACATTATCATTTAATTTTATGGTTTTGCCAGCTATTCTGGAATAGATAAGACAGACAAGGTTGTGAAAGGCATTCACAGAGCAGAAAAATTTCAAGGATCAAAAGATTCAGAATTTTCTCAAGTCCTTTAAATCTGTGTTTACCAGCTCAGTTGCCCATACTTCTGCTTCTTTATCTTCTCCTTATTGTCTAAAAAACCAAATTCCCATTTTGCAAACCCAAAATTTCATGAACTCTTATATACAAAAATCAGATTTACATAACAATGAACTTTGCATGGAAAAGATACATATTCAATTTTCCTTTCTATCTTCTTTGAGTCACATTATTTTACAAATACAAATCTTATTTGTTTATTTTTATTAATCTTGTACTATTTGCAGCCTGTTTGGGATCTATAGCATAAAAAAAATTCCCTGTTGTAGAATTCCTCTTCTATTTTAAGGCATATCTGTATAAATACTGCCAGTAAACAGTGACTCTTACTTATTATAAAGTTGCATCTCAACATGCTTTTTCATTCTGTACACAGAAAAAGTTATCTTCTTAGACTTTCTATGTGGATCATGTGACATTTACTGTACAAATAACTATGATTTAACTGAAAGTTTTATAAAAATGTTGGCTTGTCAATAGAATATTCCTTTCGATGGTGTCAAACCTTAGAAAAAAGAACTATTATTCATGTAATCTCTTCTTTTTTCTTTATGTTGTCTAATTGTCATCATCATTCCATGTAATTATGACACATAAAAATACGTCTTGTACAACTCTATGCTTCATCAGAAACACAAAATATTACAGCAACTAGACTAAGTCCTACGATATTTTATGAGAATCCCCACTTGCTTTTACTTTGAGCCCCTGTTACTGAACCCTGAAGTTTATTGCCATGTAAGCTGAAAATGATGTGTAGACTGAAATAATAGAAAGCACAGCTTTGCCTCATTGATCCTCTTCATCCAGACCCAGGGCATCAAATACTTCATACTGCAGCTTTCCCCACCCACCCCAAGAGACCACACTTCCTGCTTTTCTTAAGGAATTTTACAATTTTGCCTTAAATAAATCCTATCTAAAGACAAGGGAGTTAAAGAAACTAAAAGTCTCTTTAATTTCCTTTAGATTAGTACATCAAATCCTAAGTGAGGTTCCATTCCCAATCAGAAAATTTAGTAGCTTCCAAGTTTTACTACTTGCTGTAACAACGCTCTATTTATTATAAATGCTCTGGGCCTTTACCATAGAACAAAACTTGTTTTCCTCAACAATGGATAGGGTTGGATTCATCTCTCACTTCAACAAATTTCATATCTGTGGAACTGCAAGGACCTTAGTGGTATTGTTCCAGGTTTACATGAGCACACAAGAAAGAAAACAAAGATCCAACACCACTCTCTGAAGCCATATTAGAAAAAATGTTGCTAATAGGAATAAGATTGTATTAGGAATACAGATTAAGCTATTTAGCTGGGAGACACCTCAAAGGGAATCTTAAAAAAAAGCAATTTTAGAAGGGAAATGAGAGCATTAGTTTGGTAAATGAGCAAAATTAACCCATGCAATGCTATAATAAATATCCTGTTAGAAAGTGGGCTACGGCCTTGTCTTTGACCTATGTTGATTTGAACAGCTGTCCTGATTAATTTTGGTTACCATTATGGCATCTCATAGGGTTAATGTTATTAGTCTTCCATGTGTCCATGCCTTTTACTTTATGCATAGACTGTTTTCCTTGGTCTTCTGCTTGACCTTTTCTCTCCAGTTCTCTCATCACCATCTCTCTCAATTTTTTGACCCTGTCTTCTTTATCAGCTTCTGCCACTAACCTTCTCTCCTCTCTCTTGTTCCTCCTTTCTCTTCCTTTCCTCAATTTTCACTTACCTCCTTACGACATTGTTACCCTCCCCGTTTTTTGCCCTTCTGTGCATCTCCAGTCTCAATCAGTCTAACAAGGACACTTGTGTCCAGAGGCCATCTCGTGGGCAACTGCAGTCTTGTGATGGGGAAACAAGAGCTTACGAGGGTAGAGGGAAAGGGAATGTGAGCAATACATTTCTATAATTTTAAGGGAACAATAGCAATTTATGTGTTTTTCTTCTAAAGGAAGAATAGGGACACTGTGGATTATTAACTACAGAGTGGTGGAGAAGGGATTCAGGACATCAGAGGAAACGGAGTCAGAGGTACAAAATCCCACCCTGCACAGAGGCAGATGGACCAGCGTTAGAAGGAAAGAAACGTTACGCCCTAATGAATGTGTCCAGCTATAAGAACTAAATATCAGACTGCTTTCTGTGATATTAACATGGATGTGAGTCACTCCCTCTGCAGTGGCAAAGGACCATCTAGTTTTCAGTCATTTCATGGCAAAAATGTTTGTTATAATTACTAGAAGACTGAACAGCATCTTCCCTGAAACAAACAGCAAAGCCATTCTGGTGATTTCAGAACATTTAATGCTTTCCACTCATTTTTAAGCGCATATAAGGCCCATTTGGTCCTGAGTCACGTATGGCAAACACAAACAGTAAATGTAACTTTGTAAAAATGACTCATTGCATAATTTTATGCGTATGAAATAAGAGGAAATGCATCAACAGTCATCCATCCCATCAGGGAATAATGTAGAGAAAATGGCTATTGACAGACAGAACAATTTACACAGTAACAAAGATAACATGCTTTTGCACATTAGCACTTTCCATTATGCATTTCCTGTGATTTCAGTTTGTTCCTATAAGCAGTTTTAGAGCCAGATACAAAATGTTGTTAATAATGTTATCATGAAATGAGATGTTCCTTCTGTTTATAGAGTGTGTGTGTGTTATTTTAAGCAGGCATTCATGAAGCAACTTGCAGTAAATTACCCACATGTAATATTTTGCAAACAGCCAATGAAAATTATGATGAATGCTCCTAATTAGCTGATCATCAAGCTATAATCATTTCAAGATAAATTAAGCTATAGATATTATAGAAAAGTAATAAAATACTAGTGCCAGGGATTTTCTGTTGTCTTTTTTTTTTTAATATGGTGCAGTCAGACAAGAAGGGCAGGAGGTTTGTTCTGTGCTTAAACTCTGTTCACTTGTAGTATAAAAATACTGTTTTCCCAAAGCTCGGTACAGAAATTCTGATTTAATCTGAACATTTCATTACAAAGTGAGTGTCTCAGCAGTGAAGAGTCATTAGTCTTTGTCAGATTTGACCCCACTTGTCTTCATCAGGTAACTTTTTGAAAGAAGATTTCTGTGATTACCTTTAACGGAAAGATGATGTACTGATTTAAATGGCCCTGAATAGTATTCTCAGAAGTTACACTGCTATCCTGAAAAAAGACTAATGAAGAAAGACCATGGCCCCTTCTATGACACCTCAATGACTGACAATATATTACTAAAAATCTTATATATTCTATGATTCAAATGAACTTAAATTAGATTAATAGCCCTAACAGAAAGACATGCATAGACTCATAATACTCTATCCAAATACTGCATGTTTACATGCATAATTATGTTTAAAACAAAAAAAGGAAAGGAATTGTATTGTGGCAATTACTGGCCAATGTGAAAGGAATTTAAAACACATAATTTAAAACATACGGAAATCCTCACTATGTTGGAGTCTTTAAATCCATTTTAAAAGGAGCAGTGTTCAAAAACATTATAAAATGTGGGCATTCTAAACAATACCCTTTATGTTTTGATACTTGGGGCATTTTAAGAAGGCCTTGCTTTTATGTGTTCTATTTGATTAAGTTCTCCGTTTATACATGAACCATGGCAATTTCAATTTGTGTTTCACAGACTTGGCCCTCAAAGCCTTGGTTAAGATTTTTAGCTCTAGAGTAATTATGCTTTATAATACAACTGGGCCCTCAAGTTTGAATGAGGTCATCATGGTATATTAGCTCATTCTGGATTCATTTCACAAATGCGTTGGACTTCTTCCGCTCTGGCAAAAAATGAAGAAAATTTTCAGTGACAATGAATTTAGAATTTTAATAGACTGCAATTAATCTTTTTGTAGCTTTTTTCCTAAATGTGGATCTAACATCTAACTTCCATCCTAATTACAAGACTGGCTGTAACGGTGTAATTTGTCATACAAACCAGCTGTTTCTGGATCATCTGTTACACTGAAGTCAAGGAATTTGGTTTGGGATACCTTTGGAGCCAACAAATGTTGACATATAATAAATCACAGTCTATGTTTGGTTTTGTTTTGTTTTGTTTTGGTTTTTTTTAATATAGGACTGAGAGAGACAAAACCAGAATAGAAGATTCATTATACAAGTTTTCACTTCTTTTCAGTATTGCCCTTACTGCTTTCTGCTTTCTCTTTCTGTTTTTCTGAATACTGATGGCTCTGCAGCCACATTATCATAAGTGTTATATATAAGACAGTCTAGCATAGGCATTCTTTTAGCTGCAGGTTCACGTTTCTTTTGACCAGCTTGAATGGATAACCTTGTTGAAGTATTAAATTTATATTTAAAAGAATTTTTTTCATTTAAAGAGTTGTTCTAAGGAAGCTAAATAGAAAGAGAGCACTGATAATTTTAAAAAAATATAACATGCAGGCTTGTAAGAATAACAAGAGACGTACCATATGTCAGATTTCAAAGCTGTTGAAACATTGACCTTGTTAAAATCCTCTGTGAAAGGAAAGTATTATCACCGTTTCTGGCAGCAGGTAATCATCATAGAGTCCATTTAGGACACCACCTAGATATTACACAAAAATGGGAAGAAACAACATCAGAAGAGGCGGTAGATCAAAGGCTTGACAGCATCACTGCCTGCGCTTTGCAAATGTCGGAAAGAGATGCCACAGGACACACCTTGAACGCTATGAGAACTATGGTAGCTCAGCGTGCTTCATTTTAGCTCTGATCAGCAACCAGGGAGAGCATATACATAGCTAAATTTCACTCAAAGCTCATTAGAGAAAACCAAGAAAACAAATAAACAAACAAATAAATCAAACGTGACCCTTGTGGCACGCTGTGTCAGCTAGGGGAGAAGAAAACAGCCTATGGATGCATGCAGAACTCAAGGATCCAGAACTTAAGCACCATTTTTTCTCAGGGACAGGTTATCCCAGATATGTGTTTTGATTTATCTTGGGTATAATTCTGAGCAAGAAGGGGCAGCTGCAGCCTCTGCTGTTTTCCAATAAAACCACGACACTCAATGACTCAAAAACTTCAGCTCCTCAGAGTCTCAAGCAGGACAGCTATAAAAGGAGGTTTTAAGACCTGTGTTACAACTCTGTGGTGTCAGGGGTTTTGGGGGGGTGTGCGTGTTTGGTTTTTTCCTCTGCTATTGAACTTTAATTAAAATGAAATATTTAATATGAAACTCAATAATTTCTACCTATGGATAAGAGTTTTAAATAAAATATGAAGTGCTGAAATGAACTGTAGACACATGGACTGGTTTGCCATTTTAAAATGTTTTATTCATTTAAGCATCAGTAGTCTGACTGAGTAAGAATCAACTTTTACACCCAATACGCGTAGTTCTGTCCTATGCCTACTGCACACTTCATTTATAAAGTGGAAAAAAATAAAACCAAAAACTAGTGATGGTGCAACCTCCACCAGCCTTATGCTGATAACTATCCATACGTGTAATTCTTTATCCAAATTGAATGGACAGGAAGCCTTAACACAGAAACACCCATTTTTTTACCGGGCTGGATTTTTATTTTTTTTTCCCCCAACTGTCCTAATTCAGTTTCAGTGAATGAGAGGAGTCCAACTGTCCACTCTAGGCCCCAGACCTAATTTAGTGATGCACAAACAGTGCAAAGTAAATGAAAAATGCGTTAAGGTCAGAGCAGAAGTGTTTCCTGGATGGTTTATGCCCATCTACTATGTGCAACAGGTGCAAGATGGAAATGAACTTCACTTCAAAATAAAGCTTTTCAACAGCGACCATTATTTGTAAAGGAGGATCTGTTTCTTTCAGTACTTGCAGAATTTGCGTGGGTTTTTCACTGGAGAAAAGCTACTGATCTGAATTATTATATTACTAATAACAAGGATGTTTGAATAAACTATGTTTAAAATATGCTTTCTGCTCTTACATACTTTTTTCTATATTTTAATCATATTTTTTGACAAATCACAATCTAAGATTGAGGCCATTTCTAGAGTGATTCAACCAGTATCTTGGTAAAAAATAGATTTATCAAATCTTCTGGATAATTTGAGAAAGCTTCCTGTTGCCTTTCAAGGTTTCCCACACTTATGTAACCACTGAGATTATTTGATAACAGTGGCATTTTGTCATGTGGCTCAAGTAAAGGTGAGATACTACAGTCCATAACATAAACATGTTTTTATTAACAAAATAGAACATAAATCTTAACAAAGATCTTGTCACAAAGGGGACAGGACAAGGGACAATGGCCCCAAGCTCCACCAGTAGAGGTTCAGGCTGGACATCAGAAAGAAGTTTTTTACAGAAAGGTTCACTGGGCGCTGGCAGAGGCTGCCCAGGGAAGCGGTTGAGTCACCAACCCTGGAGGTATTTAAAAGATGGATGGATGAGATGCTCAGGGACATGGTTTAGTGGTTGATAGGAATGATTGGACTTGATGATCCAGGAGATCTTTTCCAACCTTGTGATTCTGTGACTCTGTGATCACCAGATCGTATTTGAATCGGATCCTATTCTTATTAAATTAGCCAAAATCTGTATTTCATCTCTGACAATCTCGAAAAAGACTGAGTAGCAAATGATGAACAGTGACAGTTTCAAAACACCTGTAATCCACTCCTTTCTCTTCTCAGGTTTCTGTTGGCCTCGTAGTTATTTAGTCCAAAAAAATAACTCTTTTGTAATTTCATCTGTCTAACATATAAAATCCCAAATCAGTCCTGGCTGCATGTGGTCCCGCCCTCTAATTCCACTGCTCTTGTACATAATGGATCACACACAACTTCTGACTCCATCTCACACACCAAGAGCATTGAAGAGTTATCAAAATCAATAGGACTGAGTTATCCACTGTTGTACTGGAAAAAGATTCCATCTTTTCACATTCTTGGTTTTATTTATTGGATATTTTTCTTTGCTAATATTTATAACCACCACAGCTGGCAGAGCTCGAACCTGTCTTGGTTCTGACTACACCTCAGGCCTCTCCATGCAAGAAATCAATGAAAATGATTCATGAAAATCATCATTCATCACACCTAGCTCTTGGATACAACACTGCAGTTGATAACTGTTGTCTTATCCTTTAGCTAACTGCCTCTTATGGTTGGCACAGTGGATGAATTCATTATTTGCCAGCACACATTCTTTTCATATATTTTAACCAGTAAAAAGATATTCTGAAGGGGTCCATTTGAATGTTTTTGTTCTAATAAAGATGCTGTACTATAAAAATTAGGCTTAATCCTTTAACTGTTTTTGATGAACAATACAACATTAAGTGAAACGTAAAATCTGGTGATAGAAATGTGCATGAATAAAGGTAATAAAAACCTAATATAATTTCACATTCAGTTAGTTGTATCAGTCTTTGACCATTAAAATGTTAACATCGTGATGATCAATCTTAAATCAATTACTGTGTAATTGCTGAGTCAATAGGAGTGCAGTTAAATATTGATAAGTGTCTAAAAGCTCTATCAGGATATATTGACAACAGGAGAAATGAATGCAGGCCTGTGCAGAAGGAAAGCTTGACTTGCATTGCTTTGATGCAAAGCAGCCCAAGGCTGAGTGTACATTCTTATTACTAGTTAGATGCAACAATCGATACAGCCTGCCTCTGCCCTGTCAGCATGGAGCACTGAAGATGTCTAGGTGTCATTTCCAGGCTTTTCATCTTTACAACAATGTGGAGATGACCAGCAAGCATCCTGTGTAGCAGAGAGCAAAGAACTTAACAATCCAAAGATTACTTAAAAAAACTATTTATGAAGTGATATGTGGAAAAAGAGTATTTATGTCCAGAAGGGTCACTGCTGTTTCTGTTTAGCATTCTCTGGTTGTTGCAAAGGTAGTCACAGTAGCCTGCAGGAACATTCACTAGAGTGGCTATGCTTATAAATGATTAATTAAGAGTCCTTTTATTTTGATGGATATAGCTCCAAGGATTTATACTGGTTTCACAATTACATGAAGTCAAAACACATTTTAATTATATCCAGCCTGGTTTTGTGATGCTACTTATCAAAGGAATCGCCAGTTTTGTTCCATGAAAGTGTAGCAGTCATCCCTGTCCTGTTCTTCAATTTATGGAAACTCTCTTTGTTCCTACACTACTGAGCTACTTTTGTTCCCATCTGCTTAACGAAGTCATTATGTTGAAGTGAATAAGCTTTACTGTTCCTTTTGTAACTTTGAGTGGACGAATAGTTGGTATCTAGATACTGATATTTTTTGAATGAAACATGCTCAATTTTAACTTAGCCAGAAGCAAAGTATACAGGAACAGAGAACAGAACTATCTGTTGTTGGATTTGAGCATCATATGTTACTATAATAAGCTCCAGACAACAGTACCTGTTAAGATCATGTTGTCTGTTTGCCACCACTGAAATGTGGTGGAACAAATCTCATGACCGGAGTGTGGCTATTGATGGCCACAGGAGAGGTGATAGATCGGGAAGGAGGAGTGGAGACGTTGCGCTGCCCTCTATCTCAGGAAAGGGATAGAATGTGAAGAGCTGTCTTTGAAGAGTAGCCACCAGCAGGTTGAAAGCTTGAGGGTCAGAATAAAAGACCGAAGAACCAACACATGTGATTAGCGTATACTACAGGCTACCCGATCAAGGAGAAACAACCAATGAAGCCTTCTTCCTTCAGCTACTGGAAGCTTCATGCTCGCAAGCTCTCATCCTACTCAGGGACTTCAATCACCCAGACATATACTGGACAAGTAGCACGGCAAGTGGTATGCAATCCAAGAGACTCCTAGAGTACATCAAAGATAACTTCTTAACCCAGCTAATAGAGACCTCCACCTGAGGGAATGCAATACTGGACCTGATGATCACTAATACAAGTGAACTCATCAGTGACATCAAGATCGGAGGCAGTCTGGGCTGCAGTGATCATGCAGTGGTGGAGTTCAAGGATCTGAGGGATATGGGGTAAGCAAGGAGTATAGTCAGGATCCTACATTTTGGGAAAGCAGACTTCCAGTTCTTCAAGGAGCTACTTAGTAGGACCCCCTGGGATGTGGTCCATGGAAGCAAGGGAGCAGAACAGAGCCAGCAAATATTTAAAGATGCTTTCCATAAAGCACAAGAGCGCTCAGTCCCCAGATGCAGGAAATGAGGCAGGGAAGGAAAGAGACCAGAGTGGCTGAGTTGAGACCTGCTGGTCAAACTGAAGAACAAGAGGGAACTGCACAGGCAGTGCAAGCAGGGACAGGGAACCTGGGAAGGGCATAGGAATGCTGACCAGCTATGTAGGGATGAGGTCAGGAAGGCCAAGGTGCAGCTGGAGCTGAACTTGGCAATGGAAGCAAAGAATAACAAGAAGGGCTTCTACTTGAAAACTTTACCTATGTCAGACTACAGACTACTTTTATAGACTGTGTTTGGACATCAGCATGATACATGAGAATTTATTATGCTTTAAGAACCATTCAAAAAAAAAGAAAAATAAATTATATATTAATGTCTCTCCTAATGAGATCCCTATCTTAATTGAAAAAAAACCACACAACATCCTTTGGTACATAAAACACATAGGAATTCAATAGTCCCAAATTCTTTCCACTTTTCTACCCAAAATACGTGTTGCTAAAATGTAAAATCTAAACATGCAATCCTTATTGAGGTAACACAGTAAGTAGTAGTTATGACAGATTGTACCTTTAAAATCAGGTTAAATGAAGCCTCCTAAGGAGATACAAGTTATATTTAGAGATAAAAAGAGTGGTTTAAGTGACCTAGGGAAGATCACAAATCATAGAGCTGAGGGTGAGATGTGGGGCAGGGGTGTTTCATTCCGCATTGTAGTCTTCATGCTCTGTGGGCTCAAGGGAAGTCTCCAGGGGGGATAGGACTGGTGGCAGCACAGTAGATACACGGGCTGAAATGTCAGTACTCAGTCAGGTCTCCCTGACGTCTACATTTTCCTGGCTGACTTCCTTCCACTGGAGCCAGACTGCAAGCCCAATCTGAATCAGTGTGAAAACCCTGACTGACGTGAAGTTCCTACAATCAGGTGTCAAGGCTAACCACCATAGTGTATTGCTTCTTTTAAAGACCATGGAAAGAGGAGGAAATGTCTGATGCACCCCTTTCCAAAATGTGCCTCTAGAATTAAACTGAAATGCTCAGTAATACTGCTTTATGGGTTTCTAAACATAAAGAAATAAAAATACCTCACTCATTTTAATAACTACAAACTGATAATACCAAAGCACCCATGAAACAAAGCATGACACCAAAAAAACATGTCTATGTCTCTCTTAAAATGAATTCGACATAGAATTTTCAATGTTGATCTCAAACAAAAAGTGTGAAATATCCCTCAGCCATTCGTGTTTCCCACTGCACCCGGACTAGAAAGGTTACAGATGAGCATCTCAGAGCTGGCTGCTACTTTCAAAAATCTCCAAGTATGCTTCTTCGTTTTAAAAAATATGGAAGACCTATATATCTATCTTCATTATGAAAAACAAAAATATCACTTCAGAGTTTCTGATTTTATTTAAATAGCAAATGGATTAACTCTGAGTAGAGTACTGATTGTTTCAGCCAGCACTCTTAATGTTTATTTAAATGAAAAACCTGATGGCTAAAAAAGGAGATGTGAAACTAAGGTATGAAAATTCCTAACCACTGAACAGATCACCTTCAAATCTGACTTTGTCTCTTGCTCTTCATTAACATAAGCTTCTCATATTGAACAAGAAAGTGGCTTTTATAATGTAAGTTTTAATACATTCTTACCATTAAAATATGCCATATGTAAAGTGGGATACGCAGCTTAGCCACAGTACACTTAGAACAGCCCAACCTTCTAAAATATTCTGATTTTCGAGTGCCTGATATCACAGTACTAGCGCTGCATTAATGTAGAATTTTGAATTTCAGACTGTTTGTATTTATTATTAAATTTCCAGAAGGGGGTCTGTACTCCTTTAGAAGTGTGAAGAAATGTTCTATATATACCCCGGTTCTCCTGCTAGGCCTTTGCTTTTCAAAGACTGCAAAACCAAAAGAAGCATGAGACCCTTCTTTACAAGCGTGACAGGGAACCTGTTCAATATTTATGACCTTCAGATGTAAAAATGCTCTTTATCAGCTCCTGTTTTGCATTCTATTCAGCTAAAGTCAAACCACGGGTCAGCTAAGAAGACTATCACTAGCGCAAGATAAATGAGCAGCTACCAGCATATGGGAAAGACTGTAAGTATCATAGCAGTCTAAGTGGATAAGGTATAGGATTTGCCTTTACAGGAAAAGATGAGGTCTTTTGAAAATTGCTAATAAGGAGTGAATTAATTTGTGCTTTGCACAAAATATCTCCTTTAGTAAGAAAGAGAAGAGGATGAGCTTTGATGCTGTGATTTTTAAGGACAATTGCAGATAGGAGTTTTAATGTTACACTCAAGAACACAGCTTGGACTATTTGTCAGACACATAAGCTTCCTTTCACTAGTGTCCGTATTTCACCGGGCCTTAGCATGCAAACCTTCAAAATATGTCTAGCGCATATTATGTTTTTGACAAAAATATCAAGTCTGGTGTTGTGCCAGCTCCTCCACTGTAGAGTAGGGAATGCGACACGGCGAGGTGTGCACTTCAGGGGCTGGGCCAGCAGCACACCAGTGATGGAGGCCTGTGGAAATGCCACATCTTTACCGGCGGAAGGCTGAATCTAAAGATATCTACCCTCTATGGGATCAATCTTTCTTTAGTGAACTACACCGGTCTGAATCCAAAGCAGGTAAAATCGTGGAAAGGCCCACACTCAAAGCAGTCCGAGGTTTATAAAGGTGACTTTTGTTTGTTTTCTTTAACAGTGTGCTAATTTTGCGGAAAGCCGTAAGAAAGGCTCTGCTTCAAATCAAGCAACAATTTATTTCAAGAAATCTTTTCAAAATAGAAGTTTTCACTGGTTATTGTGTTTGAAATTGCCTTTTCTATGTGTTTGGGGAGTAAATATGCATGAGTCTTGGAACCGCTGGGTAACCCTGGAAAGGTTCCTAACACTACTCCAGCAGCAAACAGGCACTGTAAAGTGGTTGGACACCTTAAAGTTCCCCTGCACACATATAGCAATAAGGCCCATACTTTTTCAGCAATCTACTTAACCATAAGAATGTTCAGACAAATGAAGAATGTTACAAACAAATGTTGAAAATACTTTCCAGTCCAGAAGGAGGCAGGAGGTTCAAGGTCTCCTCAGCTTCTGCTCAGTAAGTTTAAAAATGTTGATCTTTCTGTTTTCAGTTAAAGGATATTATTTCCCTCAGAGTTAAGAGATAAATTACTGTATACATTAATTATATAGTACGCTGGGCCTTCGCAAAAAATACATACTTAAAACCAGCGCAGGTTTTGAGTGGATGCTACCGTCTTTTCTACCACATACACATTACCTCACAGCACTCCTAAGGATTTCAGATCCATTCCTAAGTCTTCTTTTCAAGTCACAGGTCAAGTGAGTGGAATGATTTTACACTTTAAAAGCTGGCCATAGGGAAATCAATGCAGTCCCTTTTCAGCAAGGAACATTTGTCATGTTTTTGCTAACAGTGAGCATCTCAAGTGTGCAAGTGCAACTTTATACAGATAAAACGAGAAGCAGATAGGAAGCTCAAAATGCAGCACTGTGCTAGAAAAGATTTTAAACATTTCAGGCAAATCTTGTCTGAGCAAATCTCTCTTTTAATTGAAAATGAAATTTCAAGTTATTACCTCATCATCACTATAGTAATTTTTTAAACAAGATAAATCTGCTCCAGTTCTCAGCACAAAACAAAGTATCTGTCATCTTTTTATTCATCACACATTTTCTCACAAGGCATATCCAATCATTTACTTCAAATCCTGATCATTTAAAGCTATAAAATTGATTCAAAGTACAGATCAGCATACACATATATTCTAACACCTATGGAATGATAATGCATTCAACTGCATAGAGTTTTTCATGGTAGATTCTGACTTGACTTTGAGCAAAGGCTAAATACAGCATTCCTGACTAAGCTAATGCTCGGCATGCACAGGTAAATCACTGTGACAATGTGTAGTTGAGGTTTAAACGGAGAAGCTTAAGGAAAAGTTCACTTCAGGAGGTTTTGTACTACCAGCATAAATAGCAGTTGCTGTTTAAAATCTGGCATGGTGCTATCAGCTTTGTATACTGAAAAGCCCCAAGCAAAAAAAGATTTCTAAAGGTGCCTTCTAGTTATTTTCTCTAATAGAATGCTAGTTATGCAGAAAGCATGCTGAAAATTGGTACACTGAATGTCTTAGTGCACTCTATATTTTTCTCTCTGAAAAACACTGTGTTTATTTCACCCAGTTGTTTTCAGGAGTAGTGGCAGAGAAATTTTCCTTTAATGATCCCAACAAGCCCTTCCCTAGATGCCCAGTATGGAGATTAGGTTTTTCTCCTAGACAGGCTTCATTCGCATAGCTACAGAAGCCTGTACAACCTGCCTATGACACTAATGATATGTCACTGAGACAGGGACAGAATCCTAAATTTGGTCTCTGGTTTGGATATCGACAGACAATGTATCAGGTTCCTGCCTGAAACGTCCTGCTGAGAACGGACCGCCCTCTCTTCATCCCTGTTTGCATCTTTACAGATCAACAAGCATCACCCTGGAACGCTACCCTGGGAACTTCCCAGATCTATATGTAGATACAGTAATCAGGCTATAAGTCAGCTACAGTATTTTAGTAACCACACTGCTGTTGTGAAGCCATAACGGAGGCAAGGCATGATAGAAGTACTATCTAATAAACCAGTGACTTATCATAGGATCATAGAATCATAGAATCTCCAGGTTGGAAAGGACCCACTGGATCATCCAGTCCAACCATTCCCAACACTCCCTTAAAACATGTCCCTAAGCACTTCATCCACCCATTCCTTAAACGCCTCCAGGGAAGGCGACTCAACCACCTCCCTGGGCAGCCTGTTCCAGTGCCCAATGACTCTCTCCGTGAAGAATTTTTTTCTGATATCCAGCCTGAACCTCCCCAGTGGAGCTTGAGGCCATTCCCCCTTGTCCTGTCCTCTGTCATCTGGGAGAAGAGCCCAGCTCCCTCCTCTCCACAAACTCCTTTCAGGTAGTTGTAGAGAGTAATAAGGTCGCCCCTCAGCCTCCTCTTCTCCAGGCTAAACAACCCCAGCGACAGACAAGAAGCCAAACTTCTATGCACCCAAGTCTTGTGTTTTAAATCCACTGGCACAAACATACACCCCAAAGAATCCCCCCCTTGCCACCACACTGCAGATCAGGTGTAATAGGGAGAGCCTGCTCTTCTCTGCAAGCTTTGCCCATGGCAACTCAGGCATGGCCGAGATCCCTGACTTGAGCTGGAGTGAAATATGAGAGAATGTATTCTGAAAGTGCAAAACCAGTTGACAGCTGCTCTGTGCCCTGAGAGTCAGTGCTGCACTGAAAGTAAGCTGTGGTGCTGTTGCTCTGAGTATTATCACTTGCCAGCAAGAGAAAACACACTCTAAAGCGTACATTGCTTCCTTATCATGCTGACCAACATAGGACATCTGGGCTACAGTACAATGATGGCAAAAAGGGAAAGGATCTGTTTGAACTATTGTTTGGGAATGAGAGCTGAACATATCTACTTTATTTTTGTCTTGTTATTTTACTTTTGATAGATTTGGAGCAGTATCAACATATATCTCATCTATGGCTTCCCACCATTAAAGCAGTTTGCTTGCAAATTAGACTAGGCTGATCCTATCTGATATCATGCTAGTGTTTTCCCATAACTTAACAAGTCTCTTGGTGCCTATGATGCTGTTATTTAATAGTTTGATCCGAAATTTTTTGATATGCAAGTCAGATTACAAGAGTTATACACTACAGATCATCAGTTATTTTAAGCATTGTTACACCTGCTTTCCTCTACTTTGTCTCTTTTGTTTGTCAGACTGCCTTGGCTAGTTTCCCAAGAACACTGCAGCAAGTTTTCTTTTTTTTTTTTTGACCTTAATGCCTCTGATTTCCCTAAAATTATCCTGAAATCTGTTCTTTCCTTACCTTTAGAATATCTTTCTAATCCTCTTTTTTTTTCTTTTAGTTTTAACATTATTAAACATCTAGTCTCATTAAAGCATTCTGTGAGTCAGCAGCAAAAGAGCATTAAACATTCAGTATTTTCCATATCATCCATTATTTGCTACCTCTTAAGTAACAGATGTATATTTCCCCAAGTCTTTCCCCTACTTCTAGTGAAATTATTCTCTTTGATTCATGGGCAGTACATTATAGCTGAGAACATTTAGACAAAAGCAACCCAGGAAAAGTTGTACTTTCATCACCGAAATTTTGCTTGATTTGCAAGCATTATAGACAATTACCTAACAAAAATTTTCATTAATTGCAGACTAAAGTGCATAGATTAAAATGTAGAACTCCAAATGTCTGAAATCAAAACGCCAGAACCAAGGACTACTCCCAAATTTTTTTAATTGAGTGGTCATTTCCATTAAGTTATATGCAATCCTGTATTTTACTGTAATTTTCCCCATACTACTGGAGTTTGTGGCTTCTCCCTGGACTTGTCAGCTGCTGTACCTGGGGTTTGTATAGTAGTACAAATCTTAATTTTCCAGCTTTGTACTGCTTCCCTCCTCTTCTTTTATCAACGACTCACAGTGTTGTTACACAAACAAAGAAAATTTTGTGTATGACGATGACAGAAAAACTTTTCATCAAACCAGGGAACAGTAGCCACAACAATAACTTTTGACACTAGTGGTGAAGGCCTTAACTACAGCAGTGGAGTCAAATTCTTTACACTTCTTACCTGCTTGCAGTTACTTTTTCCAGTGTGGTAATTATGCATATGAACACCAATGTACTGTCGTTGCAAAAGAAAAGATCTCAAAAATACAGCTGAATTTCGTTATGTCATCATGCTTGGGTTTGTTTTTCATCATGTACTCAATTCATGAATGATAATTTCTACCTGAATGTACTACCTTTCCATAAATAAAGACAATAGCATCATGAATTATTCCTAGTTTTCAACCGAGCTAGAAATCATGCACATCATTTCTAGCAGGCAGGAACAACAGTTGAAAAATTGAGGTGATTTTGAAGGATATGCTTACACCTGGTTTATGTATTTCTGTGCAACAGTTCTGGTAGTGGAGAGGGAGAAAATAAAATCTAACTTACATGTACGGTATAGATCAGTTAGACATCTTGTAAGTATAAAAATGTACACACATGAACAAAGATATTTATACATCTGCAATAAATCACCATTGCTTTCATGTTCAGTAGCACCCCTCCATTAGGGGTTATCCTAAGATAAATGGAAAGAGAATTTGGTTCTAGCTTGCTACGATGCACAGAACAGAAAGGAAATACTTGTCAGCATTGCTTACTGCTATTTTAAAGAGTAACTTAATAGGGTAGAAAAGAGGAGGAGTCCCACTGCTATGCTTGACTCTTTCCTTTTACAAGCTAACTGGTTGGTAATCAATATTTAGGCAAGATAGAAAATTCTCTTTGCCTCTCAGTGCATTTTGATCTCACTGGACTGGTTGTACAACACCATGCTAATATGAAAAGAGACATCATCTGGTCCACATATGCAGAGTACACTTGTCAGTTTTATGACTACAGAAGACAAGATGCTTTCAAGTCACATTCAGAAACATTGAAAATGTGTGTCTTTTGATAGTCTGCCAGTCGTGTATAGATATATAATCAGTATGGCTACAGTACAACATAAAATTTTATTTTCTGCATATTTGTCTGCCACAGAACATTTACTTGCTGTCAAAAAGGTAAAAAAAATATACTAACAGCCCTGGGTTTCCTCTACACACACTGGAATTTCTGAAACCATCCTTACAGCTACTATTTTTTCCTTCTTGCAACATTTGATGTACTCTGCTTCTGAGGTGTGGGGAAAATTTATCTTTAGAAATGGATTATTTTAATATTGGTATCTAGGGAGCAGCAACTTCTGGAGATATGATTTAATTTGGGCCTCCTCTGCGAGGCTTAGGCATGAGCCCACCGCATGGCACTGCATATCTCCTCTTTACTGGGAAGAACCTTCACCAGAACAACATTTATGCGGTTTATTAGATTTATGTACTGTTTCACTCCAGCTCAATTCAGCAGATTAGTTTGGAGCAGGCCCACTGCCAGCTCCGTTGTTCAGTAGTTGCCAAACAAACGGAGGCTAAAAAGCCTTCCCAATGCTATTTAAAGGGGCAAGGATTTTTGTGCCTCTCTTCTCGGGCTCTTAGTGCAATACTAGAACTCTGCAAGAAAGAGGCTGAGCAGTGGCTTCAGCTGCCAAGTGGAAAAATTAATTAGAAAGTGATCCTGCACTAATTTTGACAGGAAAAAAGCAGTTCTTGAAGTCTGAGGGAGCTGCAGTGAAGTTGTGGTGTATCATCAAGTTAGCTAAAGATTTTTTTGGTAAATCTGTTAATAATAGGATCCCTAATACATCTAGGCTTTCTAAAAAAATGCAGTTATGATTCCCCATCACCATGAACAGTCATAGGTCTGTTGATTTTACTACTTTTATTCTGACCATGCCTTGCATAAATACAATAACCCCATCAGCAGTCATACAGAAGTGCAGGGAAGATGCACAGCTCACTTCCATTCAGCAGCTTGACATATCTTCCTGGCAAGTGCCGTTATCCAAAAGCTGAAGATAAAGTAAATTATATTATACCCTCACTGTCTGAATTAAAATTCAGAGGTCTGTGACAGAGCATGACTGCAGTGCCAGGTAAATGTTCAGCTAGTTCTTTTCTTTTTGAGAGTAGGCTGCTTGGAGGCTCTCCTGGAGGTTTCCCCGTTCTCCAAGGCAGCCTTAGCAGAGCTGCCTAGTGCAGCTCAAGCCTTTCACTTGCCCCTGTGTTGCCAGCAGGGCAGCAGCCAGCAGAGCAAGAGCGCAGCAACTGCCCACACAGCAAACTCACGCTATCCAAGCCCGGCGCTAACTCCAGCCCCAGCACCTTGGCAGACAAGACTGTGCTCTCCTGACTCCAGGAGCTTCTATGCATGCATCAGGAAAAACCTTTCAAGGAGTTCACCACTGCCAGCGTTCATATTAAAGTATGAACCAATCACCCACTGAGAACAACTCCTCACCAGAGGTGATGTGCTGACATACCAGCAATACCCAGGGGTATTTTTTTTGGCTCTGTCAAGGATTTCTAGAATGATTGTGGTCATACAATAATCCTCTTATTACTAGATTTTTAATAACAACAGCTTTCTTCCACTGTTTGGGTGGCATTGAGTGGTTGGGAAAGGAACATCTCACATGGTTGTTCTTTAATTAAATTCTCCTGTCCACCAGTGCACAGCAAATAAGGCCTGACAGGTAAAGGTTTTCCATCCCTAGATGTTTTCATATTGAAAGAGGAAATCTCCAATTCCAAAAAGCCTGAAGAGACAAAAACCTCAAAAATACTTCCTAACTAAAAGTTTAAACTTAAACCTCTTAGTACATTCCATACAGGAATCGTCAAAATTATATGTTCTTTCTTAAAAAATCATTCATCAAAATTATATATGCTTTCTTAAAACAGACTTCCAAGTAGACTGTTTTCTGAAGAAAAATGATTGGTCTTAGTGAACTAATGATTTCCAGCAGTTTCTTTCTGCAAAAATCCTAAGCAATTCTAATCAAGTAATAGTGTAATAATTTCACCTCTGAAATCCATTTGTATTTGCTTTCTACCAACTCAATGAATGCTTCCATTGTTATAGAAAGAACAAAAAAACCCAATTTTTAGCATTTGTTAAAGGAAGCCCAGTGGAAAACAGTACACTCTCGTTGCACACACACAAACACCACCTGCACTGAATCTGACCACTGAGCAATTCGGTATCTTATGAGCAACTGCATTTAAATAATTTTAAAACAGAAAATCATGATTTGCTGAAATACAGACTGCCATAAAAGACAACCCCGGAAGAGTTTTCACCAATATGATTCTAAAATGTTTGTGTATCAGTCCTGTCGGTGCTTGGAAAGAGGCTCTTCCATGTCAAACCCTGCTGCGCTTCCCCTGTGCCGCTGCAAATACTGACTGATCAGAGCAGCTGAGGGTTGGATTCAGGCTCACTTTTTCAAAAACATGAAAATCAAGTTCTTTCAGATTTTCCACTAAAGCCACTGCCCCTTGGACACATTTTCTTGCAAAAGCTAGGAAGGGTTTTCAAGGTTCTCTCTCTGGCTGCAGGCTTTGAAGTGGAGCAGAGCTTGGGCCATGGCAACACTTCTTGACCTACATTTTCAGCAACAACACTGAACTTTGCACTCAGAATAAGGCTGGCACAAATACAGCTGTGTTATGAGCCTTATATGTTATTTTTTGCATTATTTTGTGTGCATTAGCTCTAGATGTGTTCTGTCAATACCATGCAATATTTATATTTGGTTTGGTGCTCTCCTCATTATGAAAGTACATTAGCATACACCTAATCCCTGCTAGAGAGACCGGTTTAAACTCAGACCTCAGAAAGTTACATTTGAGCTGAAACCAACCTCTGTATCTGGGGGCTTGCAGCTAGTCAGAATATTTCTATTTTTATTGTCTTTATGTCTTTTTACAAATTCCTGAGTACATGCAGAATAAATATATTCAATTCCCTGCAGAAGTTTCCAATACAATAGACATTCATGGCAAGTAAATTGCCAAGAAAACATTTACAATGCAAATGATTTTAATGTAAAAATCAGACCTTTAAAATAGAAATAACTTTTTTTTTTTGTTAGAGTTTCACAATTTTTACAGCAAAATCTTGAGAAAAGAGTGTTTCCCTTCTGAGAAATAAAGAAATAAGATAATTGCAGGGCTGCTGCGAACCATTTGGCAAAAGCTGCTTGCCATCTTTGAGATTATCCCTGTGGTAGGTTTTACTTATTCTCATAAACCTTAAAGCAGCTATTAGATGAATAGCAAAGAACGAGCCTGGAGAAATACTCATATTTGGCCATGAAGCCAAAAGAAATTAGCATGTTACTGTTTTACTCTCAGGAGCTAATAGAAAGGCAGATTAACTGATGAAGAAAATGATTGGATCTTGTTCTGTATGAATACGAGATGAGCCTTAACCTGGACATCAATTAAGAATGGAAGACTCTTGTAGGGAATCAATCTATTTATTTTTTTAAAAAGTGTGGTATCATCTTGTTTTCCTAGGTAGCAAATTATAAATCCAAAGAAAGTAAAAAAATCAAAGATAGGAACGACAGCCGTCTAGCTGCATTGGTACCTTTGAAATATTTCCCCTAGAGTTTTTGCTCAATGCAAGACCAAACAGTTGGAAATCTGGATTATGATGGGCCTTAGCAAGTAGGCAAAACACAATCTGAATCATTCTTGAATGAGAGTTGCACTTCATGAACCAGGAAATTAAAAATAAACAAATAGCTATTACCACTACAAAGCCTGGTTTTCACACGTTCCAAGAGCATACAACATGTGTTGCTAGCTCCAGTAATTTGTGAGATTATACTGTACAGTAACTCTTTGCTGTTTCCAGGCCAAATCAGGGCAGCAAAATTGATTAGACAGAGAAGCCAGAAATGCCCTCAGCACCCAGAAAGTTTTCATCCGCTCTGCTGTAATATGGTCATTATAAATATTAAAATCTGTAGCAAATAAAAATACAAATGTTTAAGATGTTTATCCCACAGAGTTCAAATATTTCACTGAGACACCTGAAGGCTGGAGGTAGAACTACAGAGATCATGCATATTTATGAACAACTGCTTTTTATTATGAGATGTAAATCTCATCATGTCTTTAATTTTGACTGCCAAGCCCAGTGACATTTCTAAATATGTCACTAAACACACTTTGGTAAGTAGTCTTTTCATAAAATATTGAATTTTCTGAAATTTTAATCAGTATGCAAGCACCCTAGGTGAGAAAATAATGTAGTTCTAAATTAGAATTTAGTGTAACAAACTCATAACTGAATTTGAATTCTTGTTCCAAATAGTGGCTCCGATGTCATGAAGATTGAATGTGGACTCTGATCTTTGTTGTGGAATATGTGGAAAATATAGTGACTTGTCAAGCCTTTGAGTTGCAAGTGGTTCAAAGAAACAGTTTAGTTTAGTGTTCAGTGCTACTGAAAGCCTTCCTATGAAAATACACTCTCTCCTTCCCCAAACTCAATAGCCTGATCATAAATATAACAAAAACTACACTAAATCACATTTCTGACATACCAACGCAAAGATTATTTTTTGGGCTATTTCAGACTGTAATTCGTCCACTCTGTAGGATTCTTTGAATTACTCTGTGCACATTTGAACAAATATATTTGAATCTCAGGATTTCATGCAGCAATTATTTAGACTCTGCTGCTGTTGTCACCTATCCACCAATCCACTAAATTATAATAATCAGATTTTGGGTTTCAGTATAATCTTAAGACATAGTATGTGAAATCAGAGTTTGTTGTAAAACAGGACATGGATTTACACGACAAATGCAAGTTACTCTTACATTTCAGAGAGCTCTCAAAAGAGGCTTTTGTTAGAGAGCAATGGTAGTTGCATTGACAAGAAAATTGTATGCTCTTGCATGGAGTGGCTAATACTAGATATGAGCAAAGGCGCACCTCTGTACATCTTGTCATATGGAAAAAAGAAATTACTGCTGAGGTATGTGAAGCTATTTAAAGTAAAAATGAAATTCTGCTGTAGAAGACTCCTGTAATGATTATGCTTGCATGGATAAATGACAGTGCTTATACAGTGTACTAATATGAACCGCTTGACTCCAGGCCCTCCGGTTCATAAAAATAATGTGATGCTACTCACATGCCAGAAAATAATATATTAAGGAAAGTCAGCACAGGAAACAGTGATTATCAGTCTAATCTAGAATTAACGTACCATAATTGTGTATGATATTCAGAAGAAATGCAACAAAATATCATTATAATTCAACAAATCTGACTTACGGAGTCTATACCTGTACAAATACTAAGACACAGGGAAACAGGCTTTACTATCACACTTACTTTGTGCATCTGCATTGCTTATGTAATGGCACAATATGTTTCAAGTGTCACATTACGAGCAACATCATCTTCATCTGAGAAACTGATTCAAGTCGAATGTAACACTGCTCAAGAGGAGACAAAATAGCTAGGATAATTTCTCAAACATCCTCATACCTCTTGGGCAGAACAGAACTGAGTCAAAGCAGTACTTACGCTGTGACCCACAACACTCCTTGCCCCTGGCTTATCAAATTTGGGAAGAAAATATTCAGGTAGGAGTGGGAATTGCTGTCAAATAATCTTCCTGTGCAATGTCCTCTCACAAGGGTATATTCCTGGGGATGCATGCTGATTGTGTCATATATCCGCAGAACTTCCTGCGTTGCAACTGAGTTGTTCACAGAGCTAAATTTAGCTCAAAGTACAGATGAGGAGTTTTCATTAAATACTGGCTTTAGCATACCACATAAGGGTATATTATCACTGAATATCCTACAAAGCCAGTAATGGGAAGCTTTCACTGATTTCAAAGAGAAAAAGGTATCATTAAGAATGAAGCTAAGCTAGCAAATTTGACAAATTCTTTTTATCCATGTTCTATAAAAATATCAGAGTTTACAAATACTCTGATACAAATAACTAGAAATGGAAAAGACCTTATATTAAGATACGGACAAAAATGGTACCAGATTCTTTCAAGAATCGGTAAGAGTCGGTTCCATGCACCATCTTCAAAAACATCATCAATCACCTATAAATTTGTCTGGAGATGTCCAACCGTAAATACAGCAATTCCTGCCTAACTCTTGACCCAGATAACTCAAAACTTCGTCTGGGATTTTCTACTGCTTTTAAATCACCCCTTGCATTCTCTGCTCAGGTTAACAAGAGACCATTGCATCAGTGATAAAGGTGAAAAGGCCACAGAGTGTGTGTTTTTAGACTTTTGACAAAAATATTGAAAAAAAGTAGCAACAAGCAAGATGAATGCTAACTAACTTGTTATTTGGGTATATTATATGTCTTGTTACATTTGATGTAGAAACCAGAGACACACTACTTGCATTCGTTAGCTTAATTTAAAAAAAAACCTAAACCAAAACAAAAACCTCCAAACAATACCTAAACTCCAAATCATAACAAATCAACCAAAACCCAGGACATTCTTTTTTGTCTTGTTTAGATAAGATTTTTGTCTAACGTGTCTGGATAAGCTGAGGTGGTGATGGCGGCGGGGGTAGCAGAGAAAGCAAAACTGTCATTTTCCAGGTATTATTCTTCCTTATGTGCCTGCAGAGGTGGAGGGCGAAGACCACTATTTTCATTAAAACTCTCCACCTCAGTATCAGGTGAAAAGGAAAGAGGCAAAAAGTGGTGCAAGTTGGGAAAAATGCATTCATTTCATTATGTTACTGGAATCTGTTCTATGCATCTGTGTTAAATCCATCTATCACGTCATCATTCAATTTGTCAATCCAAATCTCTCTTGCACTGGGGTTAGTTTTCTTTGTTGTGAAGAACAGCTTCTTCTGGTCCTATGTGACAATACTCGTTTATTCACTGTTGTGCAGTGAAGTACTAAAAAAAAAAATGAAGTTTTTTCAGAAGATATTTCCGAGTTCTTTAGAGTATTTGTCTTCTCTCTGCTTGAAAGTTGCAATTTTATAGCTGTATGTTCCATCTGGCATAACTTCAGATCTTCTTCACAAAAACTGGAAACAATGGACTTCTTTTGCTTGTGCTAAGCAAAATTTGAAATGTCAGGTACGTGGTACAACTCCATGACTTTTTAAATGGTCTGAGAATCAAATATTTGGATACACAATAGATGGGAAGAAAAACATCTTTCTCATGTTAGGCTACCATGACTGCTAGAAAGCTTTTTTTTCCCCCATATATCCTAAGCAAATATCTGTGGCAACACTTTATAAAGTTTTCCTTGTGAATATAATTAAGTACCTCTGACGCCTATATAAAAATCAATATACTGTTTTGCCAGAAATGAAAAGGATGAAATTTCTAGTAGAAAATGCTTTGTCTTATAGCACTTCCATACTGCTGCCATTGCCACAGTATACATGAATACCAAAAGAAGAATAGGTGGGCTTGAAGGACACATAAAAATTAATGATAAAGGTGGTGTAAAAGTCTTTTTTAAAGCTTGTTAGAAGATCTTGCCTCTACACAGACTGCAGTTTCATTTGCTGATGATTAGATAGTGTTTATGACTTGTTCCTATCTTTTCCCACTTGAAAGGGCTGAACTCAGAAATCCTTTCTACTTTATAGGAGGAATGAGTTGACTACAATATATCCCAGGTAGCTCTGCACGTGATCCAGATACTCTTATTTTCTTATTATATTACATGCAGATATAGGAACTCTTTCTGCCACTCTTAGCTACAGTAGACCTTTCTAAATGCTAAGGAGGACAATAAAAATTACCTGGATTATCAATACTGGATTGTAGGACAATCATGGACCAACACCATAAAGCTACTGTGAAACAGGCAAAAATCAGTTTACAATGTGTAAAAGAGACCCTTACTAGAGTTTTTTTTCCACTCTTAGTTTTCTATAATTCTGCAGTTTTCTAAGAGATCTCGATTGGAAAAGCATGTACTTTCCAGATAATACACCTATTTATAGGCAGCTTCCGTGTGCTTTGAAAGTGCAGATTAGTAGGAAAAGAATAGATAGTTTGTAACTGATTTCAGGTATAAGAAGAACCTCTTAACCTGTGCAGGCTGAATAGTGACCGTGATGTGACACAAACCCCAAGAAAAATGGTTAGATTACAAAAAAACATTATTGGCCAGTGGAGTAGACGGCATTAGCACACCCAGTTGTACTTTCTGCAGGAAGATGGCATCCCTTTGCAGCCCAGTTGTCAAGGGCAGATGTTCTGTTAAGCGCATTTCAATTAATCAGCTCAATCTTCTAGTGAGACTAAGCAAGGAAGATTTCTGGCTTAATTTTTAGTAGAAAGAAGGCTATTTCTGCAATAATGAGTATCAGTGAATTAATGCGTGTCTGCCTAGGAAAATATTTACTGTCAATAATCTGTGGAGAACATTGACATGTATTGAAATAATGCAAGCACATTCAAATAAATACATGTTACCAAAAGAAAACAAATACTTAAAGAAAAGATCTTGGATAGACATTTTTCCTTGACTGGGGGAAGATACAAATATTCTACCGAAAAAAAAAAAATTAAAACATGTGCAAGAACATGCATATGGAATTTGAATAGTCTGCAAAGATTATTCATACAACAGAAAAGAGCTTACTTCCTAATTTCCTCAAAGCTTCATGAAAATTTGGAACTAAATTGTAAAGCAGACGAAACCACACATTAATAAATTCATGAAATATAAAGCTAGAATGAACTATCCACCCTTCTCTTTGCAGCTCTGGCAGAGAAGAAACTACACTTTAGGAAGGACACTTCTCTTTGTAGAGTGAAGTGATAAAATTGAGCTTTGCCCCAAACCACTAAGTCTTCCTGCAGAATTTCACTTACCTACTTTGATCAGTGTTGTCAACAACATAGACTTTGAGGACTGCAAAGTAGAAAAATTACATTTAAAAGAATAAATAAATCCCTTTTTTCCTACCACCTCTACAAGGCCTACTAACTTCCTTGCTTTTTCAGCTCAAGTAGTAAAGTCAGAGTAAACCAAGCCAGGAAGATAACCAAGCCAGAATAAAATAAATACCATTTTGTTTAGGTGAAGAGTTACAATCATAATTCCATTCTGGTATCAAACATTGTGTACTAAATACTCATGGCAATTATTTGCCTTAAATAATTTAATCCCTAAAAGTAGAAAACCAATGCAATAATGCCCAAGAGTGGGCTTGGGTTTATTAAGGAGTCATAGCAAAGAAATAATCTGGACACCATACACCATACTAGCTGAAGTCTGGCAATCTATGCCAAACTCATATGCATCCAATGTTGAAATACAAAGGTTGAAAGATAGTTACAGCTTTAGTTGATTTACAATCAGCGCTTCTCTATTTGCTATAGAAATAATGAAATATCCCTAGGGATAACTTCTTTTATCCATAGGAAATCACAGACACACAGAGTGATTTCCACACACAAAAATTTTGAGTAGTTTTACCTGAATATTTGAATGCAGAGAGTCTGTGAGCTAACACTCATCTCTTTTCATGGTACTTTCATTAACATGAAGAAATCTTTACTGGCTCGGATATCACATCAGAACTTAAAATATTCTCCCTGAAGGGCTCGTCAGAGTGAACTGTAGGGACTGGATTTCCAAGATTGCTGAATACCACAGCTCCAAGTAAAGTCAGTGCAAGTGCTCAACAGAATTCTGAGAGAAAAAAATATTTATCCTCCCATTTTAGCCACCTTGAATGGAAGGGATTTGTAGTTCAATCACTACACTTACAGAAGGAAACAGGTTTATGATCTGCACCATCCCTGCTGGCTTCTCCATGGCTTTATGAATTCTTTCCCCAGCACATAGTTTTTATCATACACCTGGTCTCTAGCAGTGATCAGTATAGCACTGACAATAATTTAAAGGCTTTAAGCAAAGGCTTAAAGGCTTCTGAAAGTTTCAACTGAATCTGAATGGGATGTGTTTAAAAGATTTTCACCTACAATAATCCTTTCATGGCAAAATGATGAAAGCAAAAAAGAGATGATGAGAAAAATCTGAAAGAAGCAGATGTTGAAAAGATGAGCAATCAATATTAAAGCATTCCTCCAGGATAAAACAACCAATGGAGAAAACTTATACCCATGCCAATGACGGCTTGGCTCACAGCACTGTACTATGAGAAAATCAGCTGACCTTTTTCCTTTGTGGCATTTATTAAGGCCCCTCTTTGGCTTTATTACTTATTTTGAAGGAATTCGATGATAGATGACAATCGAAAGCTTATTTCTAGCAAAGCTTCCATGGGAGCTTGTGCCCAGGCATACTCAAAGGCCCCTCTGGCTATCCTTTTGCATGTTAGCCAACAAAATACTTTACAAAATCTGCCTTTATGTTACCAATTGAGAGGGAAATGTGCAGGCAGGCATTCAGAAAGCAAGAAATATTTTCATGATCTGGTTCTTTACCTTGCCCAAACGTTGTAAAGTAGACAGCCTGTTCACAATAGGTAAATGGAGGATTGTCCTAATACATGAAAACACTGTACTCTACAAAGAGGTTAGATCCATCTCGTGAATGAGCAATGCCACCACCTCATGCAGCAAAGGGAAGAGAAAGAAGCTTGTGTAACAAAGCAAAGCAAGCAACCTTTGACATGGCAGCCAGATGTAAGTTCTGCTTTGATGCCATGAAGTGTGTATTGTGGAGGTATCAGAGCGATCTTTGTAACTCTGACTTGGTAATATCTGCTTGCATATTCTGCCTGAAACAACAAAGCTCCTGTTTCAGACTGAGTTAGATTCAGCTGCATTCAAACTATATTCTCAGCCTTAGTATGAATTATACTACTGCTTCAGATTTTACAGATATTCCTCTTAATCACAAGAACAAGACTGACATATCAACTGCCATCTACAATACTGCACTGCTATTTCACTTAAATATCTCCAAAAGATGAATTTGTGCCTTGTATAATTAACTGTGCTTGCTAAATCAGTGTAGTACTTCTTAACCTTCACCTGATTCCCCCACACTTGCTTTGTTAATGGTATTGTTCAATTTTATCACTCATTTGATGAGGTGGAGTCTGTTCTTAGTCATTTAGTGGGTCATTTTGCCTCCTAATATGTTGGTAGCAATGGGATTTCATGGCCAAACTAAAGGCAGAAAGAATATTGTATTGTACATTCTTGCAGCATTACAGCCTAGTGAAACACATTTGACATACTAACGATCAAATGCTTGCTATAAAAGGAGCCAGAGTTGGCCATCCTCAGTCACAGAACTTTCCACGTATTTAGAATATGCATGTCTAATGCATTGAAAAGAGTCCAGCATTATTGTCCTCCTACCACTTGGCATTACTAAGATTTTTCTATTTCCATGAATGATGACTGACTACAACAGCTCTGACATTGACAGAAAATGCTGCTGTTGTAAGATATGCAAAATAAGGATTCCAGCAGAGACCAACACGGCATGGTTCTCAAAAGTCTGGCCACAAAGACTCTTTCCAGTTATTCAACAGAACCTCTCTTTATTTAGCACTGTGGTTTGGGCACAACAACTGTACAAACCCAAACTTTAATAAGTTGCAAAGACTTATTTTGAAGAGCAACATTTTACTTTCTGTGTTGTTGAGGTAAACCCATTGACTCCACTGAGATCACTGGGAGCATGTTGAGTGATTCACACAGTTCAAACATTCATGCATTGAATTCTGAACAAACACCAAATAAGTAGAAAAAACAGTCTGAGTCTTACAAATAGATTATAGCCACAAGATAGATGCTGACAGTTGCATACGTGTATGATTACAGGTAATTCTACAGAAACAGCATCTTCCTGGCTTTCAGTGGTTTGGATAAATGTGAAGAAACACGCACACTGTATAGGGAAGTGGAGCAGTGATGCAGCCTGGTTTTGCTTCACTGAATTTAATAAGTATCAATTTAAAAATTAATTCCTAAAGAAATCCTTGTTTGTGTTGTGTAACCACAAAGTTCCTTAAATTAAATCTCAGATGATCACTGCCTTTCTCCAGCAAACACCTCTAAGACATTTATGTCATGAACTTGTTGACATGTGGAAGACACTTGACCTCAACAGAGGAATATTTCAGATAACACTGTGTGTAGTTTATTGACTGAGAGAAGCAAATGGGAATCAATGATAAATCTCTGATGGTCAATGAGTAAGAATCTAATCTGCTGCCCACTGGACTTAATGTCCTTTTTTACTGATTTCAAAAGGGCGTTGACTTACACATACAACACCATCTCTCTGTCAAATGCAGGAGAGGTATCACATTCATAATTCACCAATTGCATACAACTATGTTCCTCTCAAAAACCCCTTGTGATTAATAAAACACACACAAAGATACTTTCCAATTTTCCTGGTCACAATGAGCAACATTTATAAAATAAATATTATAAACATTTATAAAAATAAATATTTTAAGCAGTGATGCTTGGTGTCACACTCTACCAGCACATCTCTTTTACACTTTTCTCTCAGTGCTGGTATTTAGAGCTGTATTTTCAGCTCCAAGTAATTTATTTATATGCATGCTCAACATCACCCAGTCACCATTTTTTTCTCCAATCTTTTACTGAACGCAACTTGAATGATTTGGTGATTGTATGTAGTTAATTCACATTTTTACCTCATGTGTATCAGTTCTTCCTCCTTTTAAAAACAGCTTCCTTGTTATATTGCTTTAAAATGGGATACATTATTCTGATAAACCATTACCAGTTCCCAGAAATTCAGCTATAGAAATACTCCTGTCATCTTTAATAACCTTGATGTTGCAATTCAGTTTCTGAGAAGCATAAGGACATATAAGATACCATACTTTTACAGCATAACATACAAGGTATACATCTTCAATATATTAACTGAGTCATCACACAAGTTGTCTACAAAATTTTCAATGTATTCCAGAGAGACAAACTCCTTCCTATCAGGATACAACATGCTAACTCCTCAGATAACATTGCTTTTTTGAAGCAGAAATACCTCTTTTACATTTGACTTCTCTCTCTTTCAGGTTTACATGTCCCTTGGAGGCAAGCTAGCAAATTACACACGAAAATTTATGTGATAAGTCAGTCATTTCTTATGCAAATATTATGTTCTGCTTCAGGGTGTATCCTTAAGCTGCATCAGATATTTACCTCAGTTTCTGAAAGTATTCCTTCTGCTAGAATAAAATAGTATGTATTGTAGAAAGGAAATTATACTGAAGTTTGTGATAAAATGATCTGCAGGAATTTTAAAAGACATTATTTCTGAAATTGGCAAAGAATACTCAATAAGAGTAGGCAGCAGATTTTGCTGCCTCGCAATCATCTACCCATTTACAATCCATATTGGGTCACTGAAAATCAGAGATGAAAGAAGCCAAGGAAGTCTGATTCTGAGATTATATTAGGTCTTCTACCTGTTGACCATATATTTGCTTAACCATTTCTGACCCTATTCACATTGACTTTGTCACCAATAGCCACTGATCTTCATGACATAAAGCAGTATGAATTCATTCAGTATCTCCTCATACGTTTTACTATAACATATATTTCATTTAATTGGTAATCAACATATTTTCTTGTCTACACATGAGAATTTGAGAAAAATAATTAAAATCAAGAAATTTTTTTTATTTACTGACTATACTTATAATTAATGCTGAAATCTCAATGTTAGATTTTCTGAAAATACAATAACCCGATTCTGAATTCCTAAACAGTATGTGCCAATTTCAGATACACAGCCTTACCAGTCTGGCCCACAAGGAAGCATTAAAAAGGTCTCAAGGACACCGTTCTGAAGGGGGCTGAAGAAAGTCCTTGCTATGCTAGCTTCCTTCTGGAAAAATAATACCTTTGAATTGGGTGTGGGATACACAAGAAACTTCAGATGTTGGAGTTTCATTATGCAATTGCTCAGATGTACCCACTACCATGACTGAAAATTCCAGCTGGTTTTGGCTTCAAGGCAAAAATTCAAGGTTACTTTAACATAGCTTCTGAATTTGATAATACCTATTTTCTGCTAAGGAAAAAATTAGTTTAGAATTTCTCCTGCCTCACACTGCAATTATTTTTTCATCAGTTAGAGCAGCTGCCAATTTACTACACTCTGTAACCTGTATTAGCTTGGTTTAGAAGCCAATCTAACAGTAATAAGCCTTTCTGAGCAGGAAGAGCCTCAGTGTTCACTATTCATGGGATGGAGAGAGGCGATAAAATCAACAGTCCTTATCAGATAACAAATTCTGACTCAATTTTCTGAGCACTATGAATGCATTAGTTCTCTCGTAATATTTTACCTCAAAAATCTGTAAATAAGTAATGCATCGTGTTCACTGGAAAAAAAATAGTTTCTAATATTCATCTGTATTTTCATTGTAGGTATTTCACATTTAGACAGTACCACCACACATACGTATATGACAGTGATGAAGCCAATACGGTACATCTGAAGATAACACAAAAGCAAGTAAGCTGTAACCTGCATATGTAATTACATTTACAAAAATTACTAAATTACTAAATTTATTAGAGAAGTTAAGAAAAAATAAGTATGTATTAAGAAACAAATCTTATTCCTCTTTCAGAGCAATATTGTTAACTACATTATAATAGAAATTAGATTTGACATTCCAGGAAACATTTTTAGACACATCGCTAAATAGCAAGTCAGCATTTTTTTTTCCTTAAGATTCATCAGTAAAATACTGTGAATTTCATGGCTAAAAGCACTGTCTACAGCCAAATATCAGCAGTAATAAGAATTATTAGATTTTTACTACAAAATTCACAGATCTGCCTTTGTGAAAGCTAGGCAACTCTTATTGATTTGGGAATTGACTTTGGGATGAATATCTCTGCAAACGAAGAATTCAACACTTCTGCTACAAGTGCAAAATACAATTCTTTCATCTTTCTCTCAGTAGCACAAATAAATACATCTAAAGTTTAAAAAAATAGAAAACAGAAAACCATGCCAGGGACAAATACTCCATTCTAAGTCTAGGGACGGGATAAGGAAGAAAATAATATATGACAGATTTGGTTACTTAATGACTACTGGGAGGTGCTCAGATCCTGAAGTAATAGATATATTGCAAAAATTCATACAGAACAGAATATCCTAATATTCTGATTCTCAAAGCATCAGGAAGGGTGTTCCCTGGATGGATGTAACAAAGT
This sequence comes from Cuculus canorus, assembly GCF_017976375.1. Taxonomy (NCBI): domain Eukaryota; kingdom Metazoa; phylum Chordata; class Aves; order Cuculiformes; family Cuculidae; genus Cuculus; species Cuculus canorus. The sequence continues at coordinate 8,156,147 of NC_071408.1, forward strand.
GGTGATGAAAATAACTGAATAAAAGAAGAAAAAACATTTAGAATAACTAAGCAGAAGTCAGAACAGTTGACACTTCTCACCAGAAGAGACTGAAGACAAGAAGATAGAGAAGAGAAAGACTCTGGACAGCTGAGAAGACCAAAGTTCTGTCCAAACTAGAATAACCCACAAAAGACAAGTTTTGCCATAAAGCATAGCAAGATATATGTGAAGTAAATCAAAGAAACCTGTGGTAAGGAAGAAAAAGTCTACATTTTCTTGGGGTTATGAAAACAAGAACACAATTCTGGAATTTGTGAATAGAATCTTATTGTTTCTGAGGACAAGGGAGATTCCAATTCTTGTAAATTACTAGCCCTTTACTGGCCTATGCAGATAGAGAAGAATGCATATACTAAAGGTCAAAAATATAGAAGCTATGCTCTACAACATAGAAAAGTTTTGATAGAAAAGACCCTGACAATTGCAAATTCACTGAGATGCAAGCATGGTCACTTCATCAATGAAGTGAGATGAGAAAGACCTATGAGCACAGGGACACTGTGGTATCTAGGACCCAGTGCGTTTGTATTGGTCACAGCTGCTGAACATCCTTCCTGACTGTACCTTCAGCCAGGTGCGGAACCATAATATAAAAAGAGCGGCTAAGGAAAACCACGTCCTTTCACCAGAATGTTAATAGAGAATCATTACTCTAGTCAAGCTACGTTTCTCCTGAGAAAATTATTGTACAGTTAATTATTATATATATATGGAATACAAACAAAAGTACTATAGGTTATAATTAGTTCAACATTTGATAAAAAACCTGATAAATTCAAACCTGTGGCCATTTTCCACTATGAAATATCTACTTGTGTTTGTGTCTTCAACTGTTCACATACAGCTATTTAGTCACATCTTATTTAAATGTGGAATATACTGTGGTTAGGGGAATACATCGTGATACATATTTCCAGATCAGTCTTATCACAGAAAGTCACTCATGTAGTATTTTCATATAAGGGTTACAAACTGCTTTTGTGAAAGATTCAGATCTTTAATGAAGAGAACACTAGAGAAAAAAAGTTCGGGTGTCATAAGTTAAAGATACAACATAAAGCTTTTTGCTTTCAAGTATCCAAAAATTATAATGAACTCAGACATTCTCTTGATTTACTTTATAGCTAAGCTAAAGACTGTTTTCATTATTCAGATCCTGACCATCACCGAAGGTCAGGTGCTCAGGTCCAGGTCCATGACCTTCTTTGAGTCCATCTCAAATAAACAGAGCTAGAGAGTGTGGACTGGTTGAGGTGATCTGCTATAAAAAGTAATTTCTTTTATATACTGAAAATAAGTGAGATATTCATAAATATATAAAGTTGCTTGTGTTGTTTTTTACTGGTTACCTGGGGTAATCATTTTCAGAGTACATTTATGTTGAGTTTCAGGCATATTTAAAATTAAAATGATTCTGCTTTATCTATAAAATATGGGTGGAATGGAAGATTTTGTTTAGCAAAAAACTGGAGTTATTTGTGGCAACTCTAAGTGCTGCAGGTATGCCAGCAGAGTTGTTTACTTCATATGATCATGTTTCAAGAACACAAACACACATCAAGCTGCAGCTGTTTTTCTCAAAAGGAATGCTTGAAAACATGATAATACATTTTGCCTTAATAGAGAGCCTCTCCGTATCATACAACTAAAGCAAAATAGTAGGCGAAAAGGCCAATGATTCTGTCTAAAAGGGCAAATGCATGCTACCTATTAATTTTATTTTCAGGTTTTCTACATGATAATTCTTCCACAGTGAAATACAACTGTATTTCATACTATGGTACCTGTTAGAACTAATCTTCATCGTTATTACTCCAGCTCACTCTGTAAAGCGTTTCTAGTGTGCACTGATCAGTACTCTCTAGAAGATTTTACCTTACACGGCTGTTGCATAAGTTCAGTGGCATGGAATTACTCATGCTAATCCAGAGAGGAAAATTAATATCTATCTTGTATCTTTGGTAAGACTGATATGAAAATCAGTAACATCTTCCCTAAAAGTAAGATAACGCCTTTTAATAGATAAAAACATGAAGATTACAAAAGCTATTTTTATTTTAAGTAGCTTTTATAAACATAAAAGCTAAATGTTTCAGTCTACAGATTCCTATAATTTGAAAAGCTCTGGTTTGATAAAAATTATATTATGCAAATAGTACAGAATTCTTGCTACAGAAGATGCCACAGATGAAGGAAGTAAGAGATAAATTTCCTTCTGAGTCAGCTTTATGCACACACAAGAAAAGCCAAGGCCAGTCCTGGCTTAGAACAATGACAGTGAACTACACTATACCACTATAGTGACAGTAGTGAAATATTATCTTTCCACACCCTTTGACCTGCCCTAAACACTGCCTGTCTTCCTAGAAGTGAGCTATTTCATCCGTCTGAACAAGAACATTATACCTCTAAACCTCTTACTGCAGAAGTACAATATTTGCAGTTTGGAAGGCCTCAATTTAGTTCATTATCAAAATCAAATGAAATCTGATGTTTATAGACAGCTTTTCATCCACAGAGATGCTTTTACTTGGCAGAAAGTCTCACCTGAGTTACGTCTATATTATTCTTCAGACAGTGCCACACATTAGACAATGCAACAGTAGCTGCATATTACCAACTCTCAGGACAGATCTCTTGGCTCAAAATGTGTTTCTATTTGTTATTATACTACCTGTACATCTCTAAAAACTTTAGACTGGTGAAAGCAAGTTGTACTTCTGTCAGAAACACTCTTGCACACAAGCAAACAAATACATCTACTAATAATACTTCATCCATTCTTGGAAGGCTGATAATTTGAAAGTGTCAATATGTTTAAGAGTTCTGTGAAAGCACCTTTAGATTTATTAAAGCCCTCCTTAAGATTCTCAGTTTTGAAACTTCAAGAAAAATGATTGGCTAAAGTTGCTTGAATATATAGCTACAGGACATTTCGCAATTGTCTCATTTTCATAAATCTAGCACATCACCTTAATTTGCGAATAAAAAGGTCTGCACAGACATGGTCAGAGATTACGTAGAATTAGAAAGCAACAAAAAGCTGGTTGGGGTATACAAAAAATAATGAAAGTATCCTTACACAAAAAATTTTAAAAAAAAGGGGTCGATTCTCTTGAAAATTTATTGCTAATTCATAAATCTAAGACAGTAAATCCTCTCTATCAACAGGTTTATTGCAATATTAATTGAAAGACATTTACTGATGTTCAAATATTTATTTTTTCTTTGCTCGTATGTAGATGATATTTGTAATAAGAGTTGACTGACTAAATAGTGGTGAGTGTCAATAAGGGACATTTCATTTCAGGTAAAGAACAGGGTTTTAACTTCAAGTATTTGCAAGATGTAATACCTTCAGTACCATTTGAATGGCTTTGCTTTATAAAAGATCACCATTTATCTGGCACAAATTAAACTAATAGACAATATTAACATTTACAGAATTGAAGATTATAAAGAACTGAAGCACTAGGGGAAACCACAGAGAAGAGAGATGCTTAATGGCTTCCTTAGGGAAAGCCTATTATTTTTTGAACATAAAAAAAATTCAGCTCTTTCAAGCCAGATATACAAAGTGATATAAGATTTTCACACAGCTGGAATTTCAATATTACAATGTTAGAACTGAAGAGACATTTTAATTACTGATCTAAGAACAATACTTTTCTGGCTCATACATAACATCTTCAAATCTCAGGGTTCTCCCTAAATGTGATAGACAGATATTAATGAGAATCCTTTAAGTTACCATGTTTACTGATGTAGTCAAATAATTTAATGATGCTCTACCTTGCAGATTGTCAGCTATCTACGCTGACAGCCTTTACTACTTGTCTGTATAACGGTAAGCAAAATGAAGCTTAAATTTTTACTAGCAAATATTTGCATTCTTTTTTTTGTTCAGTTAATAATTTTACACATATCTCAGGTTATTTACAATCATTTTATAGCATAGTTAAAGGATCTTATTTATTTATTTATTTATTTATTTATCACAGGATACTTTTTGATTTTTAAGCTGGAACCACAGGCAGCTATACAACTGTTAGCGAAGCTACAAAAAATTTCCTGTCTTGTTTAGTATTGTTACAGGGAGGAATTACAATTACACTCGATTATCCTCAGCATTATCTTCAGAGATAATCTGTCAGATATCTTTGTGATATCTTTTGGGAACAAAGCATAAAATACTTCATAACAGTGATGAGATGAACACTTAAAAGTGGGTGCTTAACACGCCTAGATGAAAGGGAGAATAATGGGCATAAATATTCAGAAAGAGGTTCAGATGACTGGTGTTTCTTTCTTTCTTATGAATCTATCTTGTATGAATAGTACTATTAGCAGTTCCCTCTACATACTATAAGTACAATACTTTTCTCTTACTTGATTTGGGCCTCATTACCAGCACTTACAGCTTAATGAAGCTACATAAATAGATGGCTTCATCTTCGTGTTACTCTTCCGTTTAGTTTTATTTCTAATGTCACCAAAATGTGGGAAGTATGAAGATTTCACTTTTTGTAACGTGGAAGCAAGATCAGCCAAAACTAGCTTGACAGTGACAATTAACTTCTGTGACAGCAGGATATGCAACGCAATTACCCTGTCTTTCAACCATGGCACACTTAGCTGAGGCCACACACGCTGAACTATCCTAGCCTAAAATTATGAATGTTTCAAATGCTGTTAAGTCTTCTTAGTTCTCTTTCTATATCTATCAAAAACTTGATATCACCGCACACCAATCAGTGCAGGGTCAGGATTACTATTAACAAAGCTATTAGTGTTTGCTCTACTGAACCGCCAACACATTCGAAATAATTTCAAGAAGTGAAAGAAGGAAGACAAAAACTATTTTTATTGCAAAAAAAAAAAAAAAAGTTACAGAAAACTGGTTTCCTCAAGGAGAAAAAGCAGCACTGAAGGTTACAGTCCTGAAGATTGTTTTCCACTACTTCTGCTTTTCAAATGTGATAAAGTCCTTTTATAAGCATCCCAGTAAGAGTTTACAACCTCCTCTCAGGGATTGTAAATCCACTGCATTTCTCCTCTAAATTTTTAACAGATACCATTGTTTCCTCAAATTGCACACAAAGGGGTTGAAAGAATTGAGATTATTCTCAGGCACCTCAAATTCAGTTTGAAGGGCCTTTATGACACACCAAACTGTATCAAGGGATGTTTAATAGGCATAATTGAGTCAATCTTGGAAGGTGAGAGAGCACTGCACCAGTAGATAAGCAATGTTAACCATAAATACAAGAGAAAACAACTGAAGTGAGTGTGTTGCCCAAAGAATCACTGTTTAATGCAACACCAAGCCATTCATTAATATTAATGCAACACGGAAAACCTATTTTTATTTAACCTTCTTTAGAGAAAACATTGACTTAAGCTAAACGTCTTTGAGGACAAGCAGGACAGAGACAGTGTCTGACAGGACACAAAGTTCACTTGCTGATTGCTCTGTACAGACATTAGAATTGCAAAAAATTGTTCCTTACAGCACAGGAAATGGGTTGAGTTTTGGGAGAACCCTTTCTAGAGCAAATATGAAATTGGGAAATCCTTGGGAAATCTACACAAGGACATTAAACCTCATCTCAAGAATCTATCAGAAGATAATTTTTGAGGCAAATCCAGCAAATTAATGTGCTGCTTAATGACATCTTGGCTTTCCACTGCAATTTAAAGTGTAAGCTTGAGAGTTATGTATGTATCTGTCTAATGTGGTCAGAAGCATATCTTGTGTCTGGATTTGAGTATTTCATACTGTCAAATACTACATGAGAACTAACACTCCGCTAGAAACCCTGGATTGTGAAGTCTTCCATGCAGCATAGTCCTAGTTTTACATATAAAAATGTACATTATATTTTTTTTTCAGCACTAAAAAAAAACCCCAAAATTTCCTTGTTGCCCACAGGAAGGCAGTAGAAAAGACCAGGCTTTCCTTTATCGTTTTATTGAAAGCAAATACCAGAGAGAGTTACAACAGCACAGTAATATAATGCCAAATCTACTTAGGCAACCTGCATTAACAGTCCCATTGTGTGGATGCTAAGGTGCGCACAGAACACATTTGTTACTAGTTTAGTCAAAAATTGTACACAACAGCTTGAACAAAAATAACCTGAAAACATGACAGTGGTACCTACGAAATAACAAGTAACCTCCACTACAAGATGACTGGAAAAGGACTTGCAGCCTTTGATCCAAACTGCCACGCTGCTGATAAACATTAAAGGTATTCTTTTCCACAAGTATACTAAATCCACCTTTAAACAGCAATCTCTCAGCTGCTGGTGGTGAGATTATTCCTCAGAACTTCACATGTCATTTCTCATGGTTAAAATCAGTTTTCTCACTTCCAGCCCAAAATTATTTACTTACAGTTTAATCTTTCTTTATTCATGTACCAACACTGACCCTTAACTACAATAGTACTTTAGAATTTCTGCAAGTTAATACACCTGCAGAGAACCTGAGCTAATTAGGAGGGGCACACTGCTGTATTAGGGCACTGTACAGCTCCCAGAACTGAGCTGGTAAGGCTGCACAGCTCTGTTGTGCTCTGAGTATCCGTTTTTTACAGAGCTATGACTCCATATTAGCTGCTAGTATTTCTGCAACCAGTGTTAGATATCACAGCTCCTCTCCACTCTCGTCTGAATCCATTTTTCCAGAATTACACACGATATTTCAGGTAAGGACATAACAGTGCTTTGAACACTGACAGCTTCAGTTCTGGGCACCTACCCAAGACTGATCGCCTGACACACAATAAGGTTACAGTGGGCTTATTCATGCACACTCACAACTCCCGGTCATCCAGAGCGCATAAACTTATGAGGTCTGACCAAAAAAATGAGACTAACCCTGCAGCTTGGGAACCAACAGCGGGAAGGGAGAGACAAAGAGATGGGTATAGAATATGTTCAAACCTGTCACAGTGAGACAAGGCTCAACTCGATTGCTTCATTCAGTATGGGTGGGCATGTGTTCAAATATAGACTTTTTTTACCCTTGGTCGGAAAGTGTGAGTGTGCAATAGTGAACAGCGAGTTTTTGTCAGTAGAAGATGTGAAAGTAAAAAACAAGAGAGACCCTCAATAGCCTTTCAGAAAAATGCAGAATTGCTTTGAAGTTTGACAGCATCATATGCAGCTGTGTGTCATAGAATCACAGAATGGTTTCAGTTGGAAAGGACCTTAAAGACCATCTAGTTCCAACTCCCGTGCCCTGGACAGGGACACATCACATTAGACCAGGCTGGTCAAGACCCATATAGCCTGACCTTGAACACTTTCAGAGAGGGGGCATCCACAAATTCCCTGGGCAACCTGTGCCAATGCCTCACCACTCTCTTCATAAAGAATTTCTTCCTAATGTCTAACCTAAATCTTCCTCCTCCCAATTTAAAGCCATTCCCCTCTTTCTATCACTACACGCCCTTTTAAAAAGTCCCTCCCCAGCCTTTCTTAGCCCCCTTTAAGTACTAGAAGGCTGTTATAAGGTCTCCCTTGAGTCTTCTCCTCTGAAAAACTCCAACTATCTCAGCCTGTCCTCATAGCAGAGGTGCTTCATTCCTCCGATCATTTTCATAGGTCTCCTCTGGACATCTTCCAACAGTTCCATATACCTTCTTATGTTGGGGATTCCAGAACTGGACACAATACACCAGGTGGGGTCTCACAAGAGTGGAATAGAGGGGAAGAACAGGCACAGTCTCTCACCATCCCTAGAGGTATTTAAAAGATGGGTAGACGAGGTGCTCAGGGAAATGGTGTAGTAGTGGACAGGTACAGTTGGACTCGATCTAAAAGATCTTTTGCATCCAAATGATTCAATACTTCTTTTGTGTTGGACCTTGTCTATTCAGATAATCTGCTTATCATCAAATGATGAGAAGCTGCAGTTTGTGGAACTGCTGGCTGTACAGCTGAAGAGCTTGTGATTAAGTCTTGAATGTGCACTAATAACTAGTGTTGTTAGACTTACTTTTATTTCTATGATTACACTAAATATAATAATTCCATTTTTTTTCATGTCTAATATCCTAATAATGCCTTCCAGATTGCTTTTTTCCCAGGCAATTTCATCACTGTAACATTTTATTTCTTCTTTGGACCCTTCAACACAGATCTTGAAGGAACTTCTCCAGTTTGGCAAGTTCCTCTCCATATACATCATCATCTGCTCTCCAAACAGCTCATCAGTCACATCACATTTCTCCTCCTGGCCCCCATTTCATTCTATCTACATGATTTCCCTGGTGACAGCATATCAAAAGCTTCACTGAAGTCCAGAAGTGTTTCTTTCAAGCTTTTGTTGCTAGGGTACATTCCAAGCTGCTAAAAAACTTTGCTACAGAGAAGTCACTTCTCAAAGAAAGAGAAGACATTGAAGATATGCTGTAAAGCATATAGATACAACTTTGATTTTGCTTTCCATGGAAACCAAAATAAAGATGTTTCCCACTTTTACTTGCACATTATTTTATATTCTTCTCTATTTATAGTTGAAAATTAAGACTGGGAGGAAACGGGCTCTGTGCTATCTTTGCACTACTTAACTGTTGCATATGTATGTGTGCATGCAATAACAATGAAGGATGAAGGGAAAAAAGTGTTGTGTTTTGATTAGGGATCCTAGTGGAACAAGGCAAATAATGCTGTTGTTACAGCTGCTTAATCCTAATGCTTCTTCCTAGGACTATTTGCATTTTCATTCCTGTCTGACTTCCTGCCACTTATATCTGTCTTATACTTCTGCAAACTATTGCAGTTTGTAAATACAGAGAACACATGTGTGGCAAACCTAAGTTCAGTCTGGTAAAACTTCAATAAATATTTTGTCTCACATTTCTGACTGAAGAAATTGCCAAAAATATCTTAAAACAATTCTGTCTTGCTCCTGCTGGAAAACTATGTTTCCTGTTAGAAACATAGTTCTCAGTCCTCTTTGCTGTACGATATAGGTCACAAACTCCTCTCTTTTTCCTTGTATTCACCTTTTTTCCCCTCTTTAGATCTCTCCTAGTCCTTAATCACTTATTATTCAGTTGCTTATTTTAAAACATTATACAGTCTCTGCTAGTCTGCTCATATTTTCTCAGGATTGAGCAATCATATCAGGAAAAGTTTTCTCCTCATGGCTCGAATTTATAAAGATAGTTGCTTAGTTTTCAAGCATTTGACATAAGCAGCTCTTCCAATTTATAGTACAGCAGTGAACAGAAAATTTTGGATTTCTGACCTGGAGGACTATATGAAACAGGTGAGCACTGTGTAAAGAAACTAAGCTAGTTTTATGGTAAGTAGGACTAATTAAAAATATAAGCAGTTCCATTCTTTCAGAATATTTGTCAATATTCCTTATTAGATAGATAAGACCTAATGATGTCTGTATTTTACAGACTTCTGACCTATATCAGGAATGACGTCTGCCTCCTTAGTGTTAACATACCCCTACCCTCAGGTCTCTCTGAGGCTGAAAGAGCCACTCCATGGAATAACATCTAGTGGTAACCTATTTCTTATGGATAATGCATCAAAGATTTAATTATTCAGCACTGGTGTGAAGCGCTGAGTTTTTAAATAAGTCTTCGAATATGTCTGTGTCCTGTTTGAGCCCAGGTATCACCGGAGCAGATATTCAAAGTAAAGCACATAATTTTATAAGTATACTCAGTCAAACTGTCATTTTATAAGCTTTATAGCTCTCCATCTTTTAAAGAAAAGAGAGAAGTAATTTTCTGTGTGTATATATAGCATTCTTTTTTTTAAGCAATAATTATATGGTTTTATATGCTGTGTGTCAGAAGCCAGTCAACCAACAATATGGTAGTTATGATTATTTATGTGAAGAACACACATTACGTGGCATTCCTCTATACCTCACATTCTTGAAAAGAGTGAATTACACAGGTGGTCTCTGAGCTGAAATACTTAGCTGTTGGATAAAGGGGATATGCTCAGCCAGATATTCTGCAAGCATAAGCTAGCTAACCATTGTTACCAGGCTATTATTAGCTTTGCAGCACTTTCTGTAGTAGCAGCCTGCTGCTTCACAACCAGCTGGCTATCATTTTCAAAGCTCTTCCAAATTCTTTCTGGAGTTTCTTTGGACCTCTCTCTGGAAAGATTCCATTTTCTTTGGAGTTAAGAAACATCAAAAGATTAGATTGCGTCAGAGTTTTTAAGAGTTAGCTTTATTCAGAGAAAAAGCAGAATTATCTAGCTACATCTGACCATTCCAGCCTTCTGAAAAGTCTTTTTAAAAGTGTTTTTAAAGACTATCCAAGCCTGATCATGACCCCATTCTATATTTGGCTCTAATGAGATCTGGAATTAGGATAAGTTGTCCTCAAATCACAGAGATCAAACTGAGATGAATTTCATTGTAGGGTAACTAGTGGTCTTGTGTTGTGTGCTTTTAATTAAGCCAGGAGAAAAATACATTCATTTTAGCTGAACTAGAAATTTAAATCCAACCAAACATATAACAGAATAAGTTTGCTAATACTTATATGGTAACACTTCTTTATGAAGAGGCTTCTATGCAACAGGATGAAAAGTCCTCAAGCACAGAACTGAATACCATGTAAATCTGTGGCTGGATATGAAGTGATTTATCACCAGTAAATTGGAGCAGTGCAGACCAGTAGGCTGAACATAGATATGGGATTTGAGAGAGATAAATTTGCCGCTTATCTGCTTCAGGATAACCTTTCATGTGGAATACTTGCCATCTTTCCTGTTTAAGCTATAGGACCATAAGAGGAGGAAGAGGAATCCATGATCACTACAGACAATGCCCAGAGTGCAGTTCAAAATGAAGAAACTCAGGTTAGTTTGGGTACCAGAAGGCACACAGATGCTAAAATGCAGAGCCTTCCCCAGACTGTATTCCTAACACTGTCCTGGCTGTAAAACTCAAATACCTGAGCAAACCTAGAGCAAAAATACTTCTCAGAAGTCTCTGCATAGTACTGCACCACATCACATAAACATATTCATATGTGCCCAGACATGCACAAGGTAGCAGGTCCTGAATTTAGCCCGAGCCTCCAGATTACTGTTGTGTAAATAATAGTTCTTAATTTCTTAAAGCTGCCATGTACATCTTTGTTCTCATATGTACATGGAAGACAATGTTGCACAAAAGATGTTGAGACAGGCATATAGCAAGGCTCATAGTTAATGGCATACATTAAAATTTCAAAGACTTCAAAGTTACTTTTGGGTAAAAAAGGAGGAGAGAGAAGCAGAGGGGAGAGCTCCCCAGTGGCAAACAGGGAAGAGCAGTGATGAAATCCCCAGACAAAAACTTCCTCAGGATATTCTCTCCAGATCAGAGTATGGTGACCATGAACACACCGTGATTTCCCCCAGCACTGTGCACTTTTCATCGGGACCCTCTCAAACTTCCTGTTGGAAGTTTTACATTTTTAGTGGGACTGGAGCATCCTTAATGTACAGGTTGACACAAGTACTGCATGCTTACTGGTTACTGAGCTTTTGTGCATGGGTAATACTGAACCAATACGCAAATACTTATTATTTTCTGTATTCAGCACTAAGTTTTGGTCCTCCTCTAGTCTAAACAAAAGCTCATAAAATAATGAGTAAGAAAAGATAGGGAAAGAGGGGAGATTGTCACAGGAGTGGCAACTGCTTCCCAAGAGAAACTACTGTAAAAGCAGTATCAGGATTTGCAGGAGCAAGGCCATGAGAATTATAGCAAAACAATAGCAGCATGAAACAAGGGAAAGAATCCTGCCACAAGAGGCCCTGGAAAAACATCACTGCTACAGCAGCTTGCTGTTTCAAGTGCACAGCTCTGAGACTGGAAGGCATGTTGCAGGTTGGGAAATAGGAGGCTCCTCATCACGGCAAAGGATATGATGTCTATGGCACTGTGCATCAAGAGCTTTGGCAG